>NC_083710.1:10205000-12605000 GCF_033118175.1 Dama dama
TTGAACTTTTTTATTTTCTTTCTTCTTCTTCTTCTTTTTTTTTTTTTTTAGTTACACTTTTCATTGTTGCTATAAACCTCTTCCTCTCTGTTAGGCTTTTGCAGTTCTGTGGAATTTTCCTTTCTTCTTTTTTTCATTCTTCCTCCTTTTTTTTTTTCCCTTTTCTCTCTTTTTTACTAAATTTTAATTTTAAACCTATTATTATTTTTTCTACACTTATTCCTTCATTTGCTTTTCCTACTGTACTTTTCCCCTTGCAGTTAATTTTCAATGTATATAAGTCTTCTTTATCTAACTCCGTTTAACTTTGCATATCTATACTTTCTTTCCTTTCCTCTCAACTTAGTTTTGTTAGTTTTGTTTTCATTGCTTTATTCCCCATTTGGTACCTTACTTTACTTTTGTTTTCCAGTTTGTGCTTTGGTTGGTATTGTTCTTAACTGGTAGATATAATTTTTGGTTTCCTTTGATCACTGGGTCAATCTACTGTACTTTATTTTTTGTTGGACTATTTTGATTTTGCTTATGGGTGCATATATATATATATATATATATATGTATATGCCATTACTTTAATTATTATTTGCCTGACTTTATAACTGCTGTTTCTCTGGGGTTCCTTTTTGGTTTCTCAGTTTTTTTTTTTTTTTAATTTTTATTATTTTTTTTTCCAGTGGGTTTTGTCATACATTGATATGAATCAGCCATGGATTTACATGTATTCCCAATCCCGATCCCCCCTCCCACCTCCCTCTCCACCCGATTCCTCTGGGTCTTCCCAGTGCACCAGGCCGGAGCACTTGTCTCGTGCATCCCACCTGGGCTGGTGATCTGTTTCACCATAGATAGTATACATGCTGATCTTTTGAAATATCCCACCCTCACATTCTCCCACAAAGTTCAAAAGTCTGTTCTGTTTTTCTGTGTCTCTTTTTCTGTTCTGCATATAGGGTTATCGTTATCACCTTTCTAAATTCCATATACATGTGTCAGTATGCTGTAATGTTCTTTATCTTTCACTTAATGGCATAACATACCACTTGTGGAATCTTTGTTCCTGGCCAGAGATCAAGCCCTGAGCCTTTGGAGTGGGAGCACCAACTCCAAGACTCTAGACTACCAGAGAACTAACCCTAGGGAGTATCAAGCAGTAAGAACTCACACAAACGAAACTACTTGAATACAAGACCCAGCATCACCAACCACGTAGCACCCTGCACAGGACGCCTCATCTAAACAACAAACAGAACAAAAACACAAACACATACATCATCAGACAGGATTGCCACACAACTCAGCCTTGCTCATAAGAGGAAAACAGAGGAAGACAAAATGCAGCACAAATGTTACCTTATATGAAGCTTACACAGTCCACTGGATGAAACTTAGGGGGGCAGAAACCAAAAGGAAGAAAGAATTCAATCTTTAAGCCTGGGAAAAAGAGATCTTAAACACAATAAGTTTAAAGAAAGAAAATGAAAAGGCAGAGAAATACTACACAAATGAATGAATAAACTAGAAACACAGAAGTCCAAAAAAAAAAAAAAAAAAAAGAAAGAAAGAAAAGAAAAGAAAAGAAAAAAGAAGAAGAAGAAGAAGAAGAAAAAGAGGACATAGGCAAGCTCCCTGAAAAAAAAAATTCAGAATAATGATGTAAAGATGATCAAAAACATAAACAAAATGGAGAAAATGCAAGAATCAAATAACAAAGACCTAGGAGAATTAAAGAAGACATACATACAGAGACAACACAATTATTGAAATTAAAAATACTCTAGAAGGAATCAATAGCAGAATATATGAAGAAGAACAAATTAGTGAGCTGGAAGATAAAATGGTGGGAATAGCTTCTGAAGAACAGAATAAAGTAAAAAAAAAAAGAAAGAACTAAAGATATTCTTAAAGACCTCTGGGACAATATCAAAGGCAACAACATTTTAATTATAGGGGTCCCAGAAGAAGAAGAGGAAGAGGAAGGGTAAGAGAAAATTTTTGAAGAGATTATAGTTGAAAATTTCCAAACATGGAAAAGGAAATCGTCAATAAAGTCCATGAGATGCAAAGATTCCCATACAGGATAAACCCAAGGAGAAACACACCAAGACACATACTAATCAAATGAATAAAGATTAAACACAAAGAAAGAATATTGAAAGCAGCAATGGAAAAGCAACAAGTAACATTCAAGGGAAATCCCATACGTTTAACAGCTGATCTTTCAGCAGAAACTCTATTCAGAACGAAAGCTCTCATTGTAGGTGACATGATACTGTACACAGAAAATCCTAAAGACAGTATCAGAATATTAGTAAAGCTAATTAGTCAATTTAGCAACATTACAGATTATAAAATCAACAGACAGAAATCACTTACATTTAGATATACTAACAATAAAAAATCAGAAAGAGAAACTAAGAAATTGATCCCATTCACCAATGCAACAAAAAGAATTAAATATCTAGGAATAAACTAACCCCAGGAGACAAAAGAACTGTACACAGACAATTATAAGACACTGATGAAAAATCAAAGGTGACATAAACAGATGGAGAGATATTCCATGTTCCTGGGTAGGAAGAATCATTATTGTGAAAATGTCTATACAGCCAAATGCAACCTACATATTCAATGTTATTCCTATCAAATTACCAATGGCATTATTCACAGAACTAGAATCAAAATTTTCACAATCCATATGGAAACAGAAAAGGCCCCAAGTAGTCAAAACAGTCTTGAGAAAGAAGAATGGAGCTTAAGGAATCAATCTTCCTGACTTCAGAATATATGACAAAACTACAGTCATCAAGACAATGTAGTACTGGCACAAAGGCAGAAATATTGACCAATGGAACAAGATAGAAAGCCCAGAAATAGACTCATGCATCTATTGGTACCTTATTTTTGACAGAGGAGGCAAGAATATACAATGGGACAGAGACAACCTCTTTGCTAAATGGTGCTGGAAAAATTGCACAATTACATGTAAGAGAATGAAATTTCCTATCATCATATACACAAAGATAACCCAAAATGGATTAAAGACCTAAATACAAGAAAAGAAACTATAAAACTTTTAGGGGAAAACATAGGCAGAACACTTCATGAGATAGATCAAAGCAAGATCCTCTATGGCCCACCTCCTGGAGTAATGGAAATAAAAACAAATTAAACAAGTGGAACCTGGTTAAACTTAAAAGTTTTTGCACAGCAAAGGAATCTATAAGCAAGGTGAAAAGACAACCCTCAGAATGGGAGAAAATAATAACAAATGAAACAACTGACAAAGGATTAATTTCCAAAAAATACAAGCAACTCATACAACTCAATGCCAGAAAACAAACAGTCTGATCAAAAAGTGGGATAAAGACTTAAACAGACATTTCTCCAAAGAAGACCTATGGATGGCTAACACACACATGCAAATATGCTCGACATCACTCATTATTAGAGAAATGCAAATCAAAACTACAATGAGATATCACCTCACATCTTTCAGAATGGCCATCATCAAAAAGCCTACAAACAATAAATGCTGGAGAGGGTGTGGAGAAAAGGGAACACTCTTGCACTGTTGGTGGGAATGTAAACTGATATGGCCACTATGGAAGACAGTATGGAGATTCCTTAAAAAACTAGGAATAAAACCACCATATGATCCAGCAATCCCACTCCTAGACATGTACCCTGAGGAAACCAAAATTGAAAAAGACACATGCATCCCATTGTTCATAGCAGCACTATTTACAATAGCTAGAACATGGAAGCAAACTAGATATCCATCGACAGATGAATGGATAAAGAAGTTGTGGTGCATGCACACAATGGATTATTACTCAGTCATATACAGGAATACATTTGAGTCAGTTCTAATGAGGTAGATGAACCTAGAGCCTAATATACAGAGTAAAGTGAGTCAGAAAGAGAAAGATAAGTATTGTATTCTAATGCATATATATGGAATCTAGACAGATGGTATTGAAGAATTTATTTACAGAGCAACAGAGGAGAAACAGACATAGAGAATAGATTTATGGACATTTAAAGAGAGGAGAAGAGGGTGAGATGTATGGATTGAGTAACATGGAAATTTACATTACCATATGTAAAATAGATAACCAAAAGGAATTTTCTGTATGACTCAGGAAACTCAAACAGGGGCTCTGTAACAACCTAGAGGGATGGGATAAGGAGGGCGATGGGAGAGGGATTCAAAGGGGATGGGATATATGTATATCTCTGGCTGATTCATGTTTAGGTTTGACAGAAAACAACAAGATTCTGTAAAGCAATTATCCTTCAATTAAAAAATCAAAAAAATATAGTTTGAGGAAAATTAAAATTATTTAATTGCACAATATTTGTTGAAATTTTGTTTCGAAGTATCTTCCCACTTACTTGAAGATATAAAGATGAATAAAATCAGTTGTTCTATTTACCAATGAACTTGCAGTCAGGTTGAAAGAACAGAGAATGATGAGATGAGGTATTGTTTAATGGAAGAAGAAAGCACATTTAGAGTTGGAAAACTGAAGTTCAAGTGACAGTTCTGTATGTTCTGGTCAAATTGATTAATGTTTGTGAGCTTTAGGTTCCTTAGCTATAAGATAAATGCAATAATATCTGACTAACACAGTCACTTCCTTGATAGCTCAGTTGGTAAAGAATCCACCTTCAGTGTAGGAGACCCCGGTTTGATTCCTGGGTTGGGAAGATCCACTGGAGAAGGGATAGGCTACCTACTCCAGTATTCTTGAGCTTCTCTTGTGCTCAGCTGGTAAAGAACCCATCTGCAATGTGGGAGACATGGGTTTGATCCCTGGATTGGGAAGATCCCTTGGAGAAGGGAAAGTCTTTCCACTTCAGTATTCTGGCCTGGAGAATTCCAAGGACTATATAGTCCATGGGTTCGCAAAGAGTCGGACACAATTGAGCGACTTTCCCTTTCAACATACCCACAGTCAGCATAAAATGATCTTATATATGAAAAAACAGCTTATATAGTACTAGCAAAATTTACAACTGCTTTAGCTTTAAAAAATTCAAGTTCAGTAGGATTTACTACATAAAAAAATAGCATAACTTTTTATAATTAATATGCAGTTTTGTTTTAATTTCAGATGGCTTATGTCTGCTTTGATAATTATAAATGTCTACATCTGTGATGTTCTTGTCATTGGGAATAACATAGGAGGTATTTCTATAAAGGATAGGAAAGTGGTAAAATAGTTTATTGAAAACAGCCTCATTTTGAACATTATAGATGTGATATAGGTCTTTGTTAATAACATTGTAGCCTCTAAAGATATATAATAGATTTTTAATTATATGAAGATAAATCTAAGAAATGTATATGATGGACTGAAATTGGAAGACGCAGAACCATGGAAGAAAAACTATTTATGATTTCAAGGATAAGGTAAATTCAGGAGGAGTTAAGGTAGTGTTTTCTTGAATGAAAATAAATTTTTAAAGGAATACAGAGAAGAATTTCTGCTTCATAAATTTTTTTTATTTTCAAATATAGAACTAATGTGCATTTTAACAACTGAAATACAATACATACAAAATGTAAAGTACAAAGTTAATTTTCTCTGTTACTCTTTCTTCAAAACATACACATAAATACAAAAATACTTTCTATTGTATCCTTTAGGTAATCGAATTTTAACTTCCTGATGTGTATTTTTGAACTCTGTTATCTCTACTTGAGTAAAAATATGCACGCTTGTGTTTCCAAATATTAAAGCTTATTTTTTTTTTCCAAAAGAGAATTATACTCTATGTGTTGGTGGTTTAGATTGCTTCTTTAAAATGTGGCAATTGACTTGATTACTGATGAGATAAGAGAAGAAAAAAAAAAAAAAAGGATAATAGAAATTTCCACCATAAATAACTAAACAATAGATCCTTACAAGGAGTAGGAAAGGTGGGACAAAGAAGGACTATTGGTAGGAAGGGGTAAACAACTGAAATATCATTTCAGTATATATACTGAAACTGAGTTCAGTTAATGTAATAAATAAGATTAGTTTCTTCATAACAAATGAACATTACTATTTTTATTTGTGGGAATATCACACATGCTTTTCTTCTTTTGCATATTTTATCTTATAGCTATCTATTCATTACATAATTCATACAAATATTTTATACTTTATTTTCCTCATTTTTATTTTCCTTAAAATGGCATAATGATGGGTTAAGAAGAGAAACTCCTAGGGAGCATCAAGGACATCAGTCCATATTATAATATGCTTTCATTTAATTAATTATTAATAGTAGTTTAATAAAACTCAATGTCTGCCACATAGCAGATGCTTCATGTGTGCTATGAATGACTGAATGGATGGATCAGTGAATTAAAGCAGCAGGCCGGGAATTCATGGGCAATGCAAGACGAGGGACAAGAGTGGGGACGCCGAGCAACAGAGCTTTGCTGTACTTTCCCCGCAAAGGTAATGCGAGTTTCATCCGGCTAAAAAGTCATAGCAGACTTTCTTATCTCAGGTGTATATTTCCCATTAAGAAGCAATACACTATGTAGCAATTGTGGCTATAACTTAAAAAGGCATTTTAGCTCATTTTAAATCAAACTTTGTTTGGTCTAAACTATAATATAACAATCTTCAATTCAAATTTCTATTGGGTTTTGACACACACAAGTGTCATAGTTACTGGATACTTACACAAAAATGGCAACTTTTTTTTTTTACTTGAAAAAGAAACACTGATTTTTAATTTGTTATTATATTTGTAATTGCATACTTCTCCAACTACACTGATCGAGACCATATGTGAATTTAATAATAAAGATAATATTAATTTCTCAAACTATTTGAAAATTTTATAAAATGACTAGTAAAAGTGAGGAAAAGTAAAAAAATTATATATATTATATATTTTTATATATACATATTTATATTTATATATATATTTATACATATACATATTTATATATATTTTTTATATAATATATATATATAATGTCCAAGTATTTGGAAATTTTGTAGTCTATAGTGTGGTAAACCATCTACTTGTTACAGGTGTTTAGACATCTTTGTATCTGCAGTTTAGGCATCAAGGTTAATTGGAATATTTGTTGAATTTATAATATATGTTGTTGTTTATAAGACTCTAAGAACTGCTGTGGGCTTAAATGGAATCTGTTTGGCTACTAGACATTATTATGTTTTAGTAATGTTATTAAAGAATAACAAGAGGGAAAGAGTAATTCATGCATTTTTATCTGAATTGTTCTAAGCTGTTTGGCACATATGTCACAGAATCATAAAGAAGGAAACTAACATTTCTGATGGAGATATGAATCACATCACACAATATCTTCACTTCAAATACTCATAATCAAAAGAAAAGTAGAAGGACATAGATATGACCGGGACATCTAAAAGCTATGCTTTAAAATTGGTGAATTTTATTTGGATACAGATATCTAGTCAATCATGTATCTCCGGGGTTTCTCAGTTCTTGCTAACAAAGAGATACAATTATGTGTCACATTTCATATTTATTACAATACAAAAGTTATATATGCCATAATTTGAATGAATAATTCCAAACATTTCCCAAAGTATAAAAATGCTTAAGACTAAGTCATAGTGATCTATTAATATATACTTCACTTGAATAATAAAAATATACTGCCTATGCAATAATTAGCTATCAAAAGAAGAACAATAACCTTCACTCTTCACTTGAAACTATCACAACATTGTTAACTGAATGTACCTGATGTGAAACGAAAAGTTTAAAAAATTAGAAAAGAGGAACAATAAGGAGACTGACAGGAAAAATAAACTAGAAATGTTGAAAATTATTTCTGCACAAAAGCCAGCATGCAAATGTTTCTAGCAACATCATTCATAATAGCAACATCATTTTGCCTATTGGAAACAAACAATTTCACTATTTGCCTATTGGAAACAAGCCTTCAACTGATGAATGAATATCCTCCAAATTATGAATGGATGAAAATGTCTGTATATATACAAGAGAATATTTTTCACATATGACAAAGAATGCAGTATTGACACAAGCTACAACACAGATGAATTTTGAGAACGTTATTACAAGTGAAAGGAACCAGTCACAAAGACAATATTTCAGTTAAATAAGTTATTCACACTAGGAAATATATTTTGTTGTTCAGTCACTAAGTTGTATCCAACTCTTTGCCAAGCCATGGACTGCAGTATGTGAGCATTCCCTGTCCCTCACTATTTCCCAGAGTTTGCTCAAACTCATGTTCATTGAGTAGGTTATGCTATCCAACTATCCCATCCTCTGGTGACCCCTTCTGTTTCTGCCCTCAATCTTTCCAAGCATCAAGGTCTTTTCCAATGAGTTAGCTCTTCCCATCAGGTGGCCAAATTATTGGCCGAATTTGATCTCCTTGCAGTCCAAGGGATTCTCAAGAACCTTCTCTAGCACCACACTTCAAAAGCACCAATTCTTGGGCACTCAGCCTTCTCTATGGTCCAAATCTTACATCATTTCATGACTACTGGAAAAAACATAACTTTGCTTATATGGAACTTTGTTGGCAAAGGTGTTTCTCTACTTTTTAATATGCCATCTACGTTTGTCATAGCTTTTATTCCAAGGAGCAAGCATCTGTTAATTTATAGACCTAAAGAAAGTATAGGAGAAGGGAAGGGCAAACCACGTCAGTATTCTTGCCTTGAGAACCTCATGAACAGTATGAAAAGGCAAAAAGATAGGACACTGAAAGATGAACTCCCCAGGTTGGTAGGCCCCCAATATGCTATTGGAGATCAGCAGAGAAATAATTTCAGAAAGAATGAAGGGATGGAGCCAAAGCAAAAACGACACCCAGTTGTGGATGAGACTGGTGATAGAAGAAAGAGTCGATGCTGTAAAGAGCAATATAGCATAGGGACCTGGAATGTTAGGTCCATGATTCAAGGCAAATTGGAAGTGGTCAAACAGGAGATGGCAAGAGCGAACATCGACATTCTAGCAATCAGCAAAATAAGATGGAGTGGAATGGGTGAATTTAAATCAGATGACCATTATATCTACTATTGTGGGCAAGAATCCCTTAGAAGAAATGGCGTAGCCATCATAGTCAACAAAAGAGTCCGAAATGCAGTACTTGGAAGCAATCTCAAAAAAAGACAGAATGATCTCTGTCTGCTCATTTCCAAGGCAAACCATTCAATATCATATAATCCAAGCCGATGCCCCGACCATTAATGCTGAAGAAGCTGAAGTTGAACAGTTCTATGAAGACCTACAAGACCTTCTAGAACCAAAATGCAAAAAAGATGCCCTTTTCTTTATAGGGGACTGGAATGCAAAAGTAGGAAGTCAAGAAACACATGGAGTAACAGGCAAACTTGGCCTTGGAGTACAGAATGAAGCAGGGCAAAGGCTAATAGAGTTCTGCCAAGAGAATGCACTGGTCATAGCAAACACCCTTTTCCAACAACACAAGAGAAAACTACACATGGACATCACCAGATGGTCAACACCAAAATCAGATTGATTATATTCTTTGCAGCCAAAAATGGAGAAGCTCTATACAGTCAGCAAAAACAAGACCAGGAGCTGACTGTGGCTCATATCATGAACTCCTTATTGCCAAATTCAGACTGAAATTGAAGAAAGTGGAAAAAAAATCACTAGACCATTCAGGTATGACCTAAATCAAATCCCTTATGACTATACAGTGGAAGTGAGAAATAGATTTAAGGGACTAGATCTGATAGACAGAGTGCTTGATGAGCTATGGATGAAGGTTCATGACATTGTACAGGAGACAGGAATCAAGACAATCCCCAAGAAAAAGAAATGCAAAAAACCAAAATGGCTGTCTCAGGAGGCCTTACAAATAGCTGTGAAAAGAAGGGAAGTGAAAAGCAAAGGAAAGATATACCCATTTGAATGAAGAGTTCCAAAGAAAAGCAAGGAGCAATAAGAAAGCCTTACTCAGAGATCACTGCAAAGAAAAAGAGGAAAACAATAGAATGGGAAAGACTAGAGATCTCTTCAAGAGAATTAGAGATAGCAAGGGAACATTTCATGCTAAGACAGGCTCAATAAAGGACAGAAATGGTAGGGACCTAACAGAAGCAGAAGATGTTAAGAAGAGGTGGCAAGAATACACAGAAGAACTGTACAAAAGATTCTCACGACCCAGATAATCATGATGGTGTGATCATTCACCTAGAGCAAGACATCCTGGAATGTGAAGTTAAGAGGGCCTTAGGAAGCATCACTATGAATAAAGGTAATGGAGGTGATGGAATTTCAGTTGAGCTATTTCAAATCCTGAAAGATGATGCTGTGAAAGTACTGGACTCAATATGTCAGCAAATTTGGAAAACCCAGCAGTGGCCACAGGACTGGAAAAGGTCAGTTTTCATTCCAATCCCAAAGAAAGGCAATGCCAAAGAATGCTCAAACTACCGCACAGTTGCACACTCATCTCACACGCTAGTAAAGTGATATTTAAATTTCTCCAAGCCAGGCTTCAGCAATACGTGAACTGTGAACTTCCAGATGTTCAAGCTGGCTTTAGAAAAGGCAGAGGATCCAGAGATCCAACTGCCAACTTTTGCTGGATCATCAAAATGCAAGAGAGTTCTGGGGGAAAAAGACATATATTTCTATTTTATTGACTATGCCAAAGCCTTTGACTGTGTGGATCGCATTAAAGTGTGGAAAATTCTGAAAGAGATGGACCATCTGACCTGCTTCTTGAGAAACCTGTATGCGAGTCAGGAAGCACAGTTAGAACTGAATATGGAACAACAGACTGGTTCCAAATAGGAAAAGGAGTATGTCAAGGCTGTATATTGTCACCCTACTTATCTAACTTATATGCAGAGTACATCAGGAGATGTACTGGGCTGGAGGAAGCACAAGCTAGAAATAAGATTGCTGGGAGAAATATTAATAACCTCAGATATGCAGATGACACCACTCTTATGGCAGAAAGTGAAGAAGAACTAAAGAGTCTCTTGATGAAAGTGAAAGAGGAGCATGAAAAAGTTGGCTTAAAGCTCAATGTTCAGAAAATTAAGATCATGGCATCTGGTCCCATCACTTCATGGCAAATAGATAGGGAAACAGTGTCTGACTTTATTTTGGGGGGCTCCGAAATCACTGGAGATGGTGATTGCAGCCATGAAACTAAAAGATGCTTATTCCTTGGAAGGAAAGTATGACCAACCTAGATAACATATTAAAAAGCAGAGACATTACTTTGTCAACACAGGTCCATCTAATCAAGGCTATGGTTTTTCCAGTGGTTATGTATGAATGTGAAAGTTGTACTATAAAGAAAGCTGAGGGCCGAAGAATTGATGCTTTTGAACTGTGGTGTTGGAGAAGACTCTTGAGAGCCCCTTGGACTGCAAAGAGATCCAATCTGTCCATCCTAAAGGAGATCATTCTTTTGAAGGACTGATGCTGAGGCTGAAACTCCAGTACTTTGGCCACCCAATGTGAAGGGCTGACTCTTTGGAAAAGACCCTGATGCTGGGAGGGATTGGGGGCAGGAGGGGAAGGGGATGACAGAGGGTGAGATGGCTGGATAGCATAACTGACTCAATGGACATGGGTTTGGGTCAACTCCGGGAGTTGGTGATAGACAGGGAAGCCTGGTGTGCTGCAGTCCGTGGGGTCGCAAAGATTCGGGCATGACTGAGCGACTGAACTGAACTGAATACTGTTAAGAAAAGTAGTATGGAGGCTACACTTGTACTCACCAATTATTAACATCTCACATGTTAATGGTACACTTATCAAAATTAGTGAACACATATTGATACATTATTATTATTAAATAGTGTCCATATTTATTCAATACTTTAATTTTTGAAATGAATCTCATTTTCTGTTTCATATCCCCATCCTTTATATATTTAGTAATCATGTCACCTTATGCTCCTCCTGGTTGTGACAATTTTTCAAACTTTTATAGGTGTATCTTGTTCTATTGCACTTCACTTTATTGTACTTCACAGATACTGTGGCCCTTTTATTTTTACAAATTGAAGTTCGTGCAACCCTTCATCAAACAAAACTCTTGGCACCATTTCCCAAAAGTATTTATTCACTTCATGTCTTTGTATCATGTTTCAGTAATTCTTTTGATATTTCATGCACATATATATCCCACAAAGAATCACCTCAATTATAAGGCAAATGCTAATAGCCATGAAAGTGGAAATTGACAGCCAAACAATAGAGGTGGGGACTTTAACACTCAACTTGCACCAATAGAGAGATAATCCAGAGAGAAAGTTAACAAGGAAGCACAAGCCTAAAATGACATATTAGACAAAATAGGCTTAACTGAAATTTAGAGAGCATTCATTCTGAAAGTAGCATAATACACTTTCTGCTCAAATGCACACAGAACATTATTCAGTGTAGTTCACATCTTGGGTAAGAAAGAAAGCTTCAATAAATTTAATGAAATTGAAATTATATCAAGTATCTTTCCTGACCATGAAGTTATGAAAGTAGAAATCAATTACAGGGAAAAAAAAAAAAAAAAAACCTGTTTAAAAAAAAAAAAAAAAAAAAAAAAACGGACATCTGGTAGCTCAACAGAATCCAACAACATATTAAAAGACTCATATACCCTAATCAAATGGAGTTTATCCCAGGGTGCAAGGAGTCTTCAGTATATGCAAAATAATCAATGTGATACATAACATTTTAAAAATTATAGAATATTATCATTTCAATAGATGAAGAAAAGCTTTTGACAAAATTCAACACCAATTTTTGATAAAATCTCTCCAGAATGTGTGCTTAGAGAGAACTTTCTCTACATAATATAGGTCATATACAACAAACTTACAGATAACATCATACTCAATGGAGGAAAGCTGAAAGCATTTCTTCCAAGATCAGAAGCAAGAATAGTTTGTTCACTCTTGCCACTTAAAAAAAAAAAAAAAAGTTATATGATGTTTCTCTTTGTTTATTTATTAAAGTTTGATTTATAATATTATGTTATTTTCAGATATACAACTTGATAATTTGATATTTTTATACGTTGCAAAATGATCACTAGTATAAGTTCTAGCTACTACCTGTCACCATACAAAGTTACTACAATGTTATTGCCTATTTTCACCACTTTTATTCTGCATAGTTTTGGAAGTCACAGCCATGGCAATCAGAGAAGAAAATGGAGTCCAAACTGGCAAGAAGTAAATTGTCACTTTTTGCAGATGACTTGGTACTATACATAGAAAATGCTAAAGATATTACCAGAAAACTACTAGAGCTCATCAATTAATCTGATAAAGTTGTAAATCAAAACATTAATACACAGAAATTTCTTGCATTCCTATACACTAACAATGAAAGTTCAGAAAGATAAATGAAGGAAATAATCCCTGTGCTTATAAAACTGTAAGTTATTAAAGAAAGAAATCAAAGATGAAGGAAATAGAGAGATACATCCTATCTTTGGGTTGGAAAAATTAATATTGTGAAAATGATTATACTGTCCAAATCCATCTATAGAGTCAATGCAATCCCTTTGAAACTCAATGGCAATTTTCACAGAAGGAGAATGGAGATTTTAAAAATTTGTATGGAAACCCACACACAAAAGCCTGAATAGCCAAGATATCTTGAGAAAGTAAAAGAGAGCTGGAGAAATAAGGATCCCTCATTTTAGACTATACTTCAAAGTTACAGTGTTCAAAGTGATATGGTACTGGCACAAAATCAGAAATATATCTCAATGGAACAAGTTAGAAAGTCCAGAAATAAACCCATGCACCTACGGTCAACAAATCTACAACAAAGAAAGCAAGACATACAATGGAGAAAAGACAGCTTCTTCAATAAGTGGTTCTGGGAAAACTAGACAGCTACATGTAAAAGAATAAAATTAGGATACTTCCTAATACAACACACAAAAAATAAACTAAAAAAATGAATTAAAAACCAAAATGTGAAACTGGATTCTGCAAAAATTTTAGAGAAAAACATTGACAGAACACTCTCAGACATAAGTCACAGCAAGATCCTATTTGACATACCCCTTAGAATATGAAAATAAAAATAAACAAATGGGACTTAATTAAACTTAAAAGCTTTGCATAGCAAAGGAAACAATTTAAAAAAATCAAAAGAAACCCCTCAGAGTGGGAAAAAAAAAATGCAAACAGAGCAACTGACAAGGGATCAATCTCCAAAATATCAAAACATCTCATGTAGCTCAATATAAAAGAAAAAATGAAGATGAGCAGATCTAAATAGATATTTCTCCAAATAAGTGATACAGATAACCAAAAAACAGATGGCAAACGAAAAGATGCTCAATATCACTAATTATTAGAAAAATGAAAATCAAAACTACATTGTGGTATCAGCTAACACTGGTCAGATTGTCATCATCTAAAATTCTACAGTGTTTGTGAGATGTAAAATAGTCTATCCAATACGGAGAATGTTATTGATGCCCTTTACAAAAATTATAATTATAGCTACCATGTGACTCAGAAATCCCACTGCTGCGAATGTACCCTAAGAAAGCCATAATTCAAAGTTGAATGCACCCCAATGTTCATTGCAGCATTATTTACAATAGCAAGGACATGGGTGCAACCTAAATGTCCATTCACAGATGAACAGATAAAGAATATGTGGTAGTATATACAATTGATTATTATGATTTATTACACACCTTCAAAAGGACTGAAATAGTGTCATTTGCAGTGACATGGGTGGACCTAAAGATTGTCACTCAGAGCGAAGTAGATTAGAAAGAGAAAGACAAATATCCATAATATTGCTTATATGTGGAATGTAGAAAAATGACATAGATGAATTTACTTGCAAAGCAGAGATTAGTCACAGATGTAGAAAGCAAACTAATGGCTACCAAGAAGGGAATTGGGGATAGGCTGAAATGGAATTGAGATTGACATAGACACAGTACTATATATAAAATAGATAATTAATGAGAGCCTCCTATACAACCTAGGGGACTCAGTGCTCTGTGGTGACCTAGATGGGAAAGGAATCTTTAAAAGAGTGGATGTATGTGTATGTGTATGTGTATGTGTATGTATAACTGATTCACTTTTCTGTACAGCATAAAACCAACACAACATTGTAAATCAACTACACTCCAATACCAGTTAACTAAAAAAAGAAAAAAAAAAAAAAAGATAATCAATATAGAAGAAATAACCTCCTATTAGAAGAAGATGCCATCCAGGTATTTTATAGCTAAAGAGAAGTCAATGTCTGCCTCCGAAGGACAGGCTAACTCTCCTGTTAGGAACTAATGCAGGTGGTGACTTGAAGTTGAAGCCAAATCTCATTTACCATTCTGAAAATCTTATTACCCTCAAGAATTATGCTAAATCTACTCTGATGGTGCTCTATAAATAGAACAACAAAGGCTGGATGACAGCACATCTGTTTGCAACCTGGTTTACTGAATATTTTAAGCCCACTGTTGAGATCTACTGATCAAAAAAAGAAGCTTCCGTTCAAAATATCACTGCTTATTTGCAATGCACCTGGACACCCAAGAGTACTGATGGAGATAGATGAGATTAATGTTGTTTTCATGCCTGCTAACATGACATCCATTCTGCAGCTCATGGATTAAGCAGTAATTTTGACTTTCAAGTTTCATTACTTAAGAAATCCATTTAAAGTTATAGATGCTGTAGATAGTGGTTCCTTTGGTGAATTCTGGGCAAAGTAAATAAAAAACCTTCTGGAAAGTATTCACTATTCTAGACACCACTAAGAACTTTGGTGATTCATTGGTAAAGGTAAAAAAATATCAACATGAACAAGAGTTTGGAATATGTTGACCCCAACCTTCCTGAATGACTTTGAAAGTTTGAGACTTAAGGGGAGAAAGTAACTGCAGAGCTGGTGGAAATAGCAATAAAACTGTCATTAGAAGTTGAGTCTGAAGATGTGAAACAATCGCTGCAATCTCATAAAACTCGAATAGATGGGGAGTTGCTTCTTATGAATGAGCAAAGAAAGAGGGTTTTTGACATAGGAACTATTCCTGGTGAAAACGTTGTGATAACTGTTTAAATGTCAGCAAGCAATTTAGAATATTACATTAACTTAGCTCATAAACCAGCAACAGGGTTTGAGAGGCTTGACTCCAATTTTGAAAAGTTTTGTCAGTCAAATGCTATTAAAAGGGACTGTATGCTATAGAGAAACTGTTCTTGAAAGGAAGAATGAATTGATGCAACAAACTTCATCTATTCTCTTATTTTAAGAAATTGCCATGGCCACCCAACTTTCAGTAATCACCACCCTGATAAGTCACCAACTGTCAACATCTATACAAAATCATCCAGTAGCAAAAATAGCATAATTTACTGCTGTCTAGTGGTGGTTAGTATTTTTTGGCTGCGAAGTATTTTTACAAAAAAGGTCTTAATTACCTGGATAACCAGGATGGTGTGGTCACTCAACTGGACCCAGATATCCTGGAGTGTGGAGTCCAGTAAGCCTTAGGAAGCATTACTACAAACTAAGCTAGTGGAGGTGATGGAATTTCAGCTGAGCTACTTCAAATCCTAAGAGATGCTGTTACTAAAGTGTTGCACTCAATATGCCAGCAAATTTGGAAAGATCAGCAGTGGCCACAGGACTGGAAAAGGTCAGTTTTCATTCCGATCCAAAAGAAAGGCAATGCCAAAGAATGTTCAAAGTACTGCATATTTGCACTCATTTCACAAGCTAGCAAGATAATGCTCAAAATCCTTCAAGCTAAGCTTCAGCAGTATGGGACCTGAGAACTTCCTGATGTAGAAGCTGGATTTACAGAAGTTAGAGGAACCAGAGATCAAATTGAAAACATTTGTTGGATCACAGAAAAAGCATGAGAATTTAAAAAAAAAAAATCTACTTCTGCTTCATTGACTATGCTAAAACCTTTGACTGTGTGGATCACAGCAAACTGTGGAAAATTCTTAAAGAGACGGGAATCTCAGACCACCTCATCTGCTTCCTGAGAAACCTGTATTCAGGTCAAGAAGCAACAGTTAGAATCGGACATGGAGCAATGGAATGTTTCAAAACTGAGAAAGGATTACGCCAAGGCTATATATTGTCACCCTGTTTATTTAACTTCTATACAGAGTACAGCATGAGAAATGCTGGGAAGGATGAATCATATCCTGGAATCAATATTGCTGAGAGGAATATCAACAATCTCAGACAAGCAGACAGCAACACCCTAATGGCAGAAAGTGAAGAGGAACTAAACAGCCTCTTGATGAAGGTAAAAGAGGAGAGTGAAATCTGGCTTAAAACTTAACATTCAAAAAGCCAAGATCATGGCATCTGGTCCCATCATTTCACGGCAAATAGATTATTCTCTCAGGCTCCAAAATCTCTGCAGACAGTGACTGAAGGCACAAAGTTAAAGACACTTGCTCCTTGGAAGGAAAGGTATGAACAGCCCTAGACAGTGCATTAAAAAGCAGAGACGTCATTTTTCTGTCAAAGGTCCGAATAGTCAAGGTTATGGGTTCTCCAGTAGTCATGCATGGATGTGAGAGTTGGACCATAGAGAAGGCTGAGTGCTGAAGAAATGATGCTTCCAAATTGTGGTGCTGGAAAAAACTCTTGTTTTTCCCCTTGGACAGCAAGGAGATCAAACCAGTCAATTCTAAAGGAAATCAGTCCTGAATATTCATTGGGAGGACTGATGCTGAAGATGAAGCTCCAATACTTTGGCCACCTGATTCGAAGAACTGACCCATTAGGAAAGACCCTGATGCTGAGAAAGATTGAAGGTGGGAGGAGAAGGGTGTGATAGAGGATGAGATGGTTGGATGGCATCACCAACTCAATGAATTTGAATTTGAGCAAACTCTGGGAGTTAGTGCAGGGTAGGGAAGCCTGGTGTCCTGTAGTCCATTGGGTTGCAAACAGTTGGACTAGACTTAGTGACTGAACAGCAATTAGGGTACGTAAATTGGTTTTTTAGGCTAATGCTATTGCATACTAATAGACTAACTTTTAAATGCCCTAGGAAACCAATAAATTATGTGATTTCCTTTAGTTAGATATTCACTTTGTTGTGGCAGTCTTGAAATAAATCTACATTATCTTCAAGTTATGCTTGTATTCTGATGATTTTGAATTCTGATAGAATATTTTATAAATTGTCAGTCATTGGAATTTGTTTGCTGTTTTCCTCATGATTACACTGAAGTCATGTGTTTGGAAGCAGACCATAAAGTAGTTGCCATTCTCATCACATTAGTCAAGAATACATACTAATATTATGAAAGTGAAAGTCATTCAGCCCTGTCCAACTCTTTGAGACTCCATGGCCTATACCATCCATGGAGTTCTCTAGGTCAGAATACTGGAGTGGGTAGCCTTCCCCTTCTCCAGGGCATGTTCCCAACACAGGGATCGAAACCAAGTCTCCTGCATTGCAGGTATATTCTTTACCAGCTAAGCCACAAAGGAGGCCCAAGAATACTGGAGTGGGTAGCCTTTCCCTTCTCCAGGATCTTCCCGACTCAGGAATCAAGCTGGGGTCTCCTGCATTGCAGGCGAATTCTTTACCAGCTGAGCTACCAGGGAAACCCTATCATTGATACTAATTATTGGACTTGAAATTTCCTTGCCATCAATTAGAAACTTGGATCCAAGATACTGCTTTTCATTTACTCAATTGTTTCATTACAGTACGCATTTGATGCTTGAATAGCACAGAAGTTAAAAGTGCCAACCTTCTGTTCAGTCAAAAATTTGTGTATAACTTCACATAGTTAGCCCTCTGTATATAGAGTCCACATCCACAGATTCAAACAAACAACAGCAGGTCATGTAGAACTGCAGTATTTACTACTGAAAAGAATCCACATGTAAGTGGACATGCAGTTATAAATTATTTTATATATTTTTAAGCCTTATGATATAATCATGATTTAGAATTATATGTGTTAAGGGCATCCTTAATAGAGTAATTTTTATGTATATATATTGCAAAATGATTATCACAGTAAGATTAGTTAAGACATTTATCACCTCACATAGTTACAAGGTGTGCGAGTGTGTGTGTGGTGAGAACTTCCTAAAAATTCATCCTCTCAGCAACTTTCAAACCTCCTCTTCATACTACCATGTGATACTTTATCAACAAGAGTGCAGTACTTAAGTACAGGGTTATTGCCTTTAGTCTTACAGAATGAGCTTATTTTCAAAGTGACTTAGGCAGTCCTTTATTCTCCACTCCATTTGGAGAGGTTGTTTCGTATTAATATATTTGTACTACCTTTATGTTTTTGTCATATTATGTACTCTACCTAGGAAACTCATGATCTCATTAATGTTTTCTTTTAAAAATATATGTATATATAATAAATTTACTCTTTGCTCTGTAAAGTTGCACAAGTTCTAAAAGATACTTAGTCTTATATTCATAATTATGGTGTTATACAGAATAGCTTCACTTCCCTAAAATACTTTTTTTATATTTCACTTATGAACTCCATCCAGTCAACTGGCAATCATTCATTCAGTTGCCCTCACTATTGTTTTGTCTTTAACAGAATAAAATATAATTGCAATCATATTTTATGGTACTTTATGAGACTAGCTTTTTTCATTTATTAATAAAAATTTAAGATGTACTCATGTATTTTCATAGCCTGAAGTACATGAAGGTGCTTCTATTAATGTGTCCTATGAATGTGTTCTATCACTGGATAATATTCCATTGCAAGGATAAAATGAAGTTTTGGTTATTCCCTGTGAAAGAATAACTTCACTGCTTCTATTTTTTGTGGTTATGAATAAATCTACAGCAAACATTTATGTGCAGATTTTTTGTGGGCACAACTTTTCAATTTAGTGTGTAAATTACTAGGAGTGCAATTGCTGGATCATATAATAAGATGATATTTAATCTTGTAACAAGCTGCTAACTGTCATGCAAAGTGGCTGTATCAATTTTTATTCCCACCAGCAACTGATGAGAGTTCCTGATGCTCCACATCATAACATATTGTCAAGGTTTTTTATTTCTGTTTGTTTTGTTTAAATTTTAGCCATTGTGTAATGTGACTTTGGAAAAATCATTGCTGCTTAAATTTGTAATGCTACATGCCCGAGGTCAGGGGCTGCAGCCGAGAGGAGGAACCCCACCTCCAAGGAGCGGCTGCTGTGGGCCCCAGGAGGGCTGAGAGGAGCTACTCCACTTTCAAGGTCAGGAGGGGTGGCCGTGAGAAGATACCCCTCCTCCAAGGTAAGGAGCAGCGGTTGCGCTTTGCTGGAGCAGCTGTGAACAGACACCCTACTTCCAAGGTAAGAGAAACCCAAGTAAGATGGTAGGTATTGTAAGAGGGCATCAGAGGGCAGACACACTAAAACCATAACCACAGAAAACTAGCCAATCTGATCACAGGAACACAGTCGTGTCTAACTCAATGAAGCTAAGCCATGCTGTGTGGGGCTACCCAAGACGGAAAGGCCATGGTAGGGAGGTCTGACAGAATGTGGTCCACTGGAGAAGGGGATGGCAAACCACTTCAGTATTCTTGCCTTGAGAACCCCATGAACAGTATAAGAAGGCAAAATGATAGGATACTGAAAGAGGAATTCCCCAAGTCGGTAGGTGCCCAATATGCTACTGGAGATCAGTGGAGAAATAACTCCAGAAAGAATGAAAGGATGGAGCCAAAGCAAAAACAAAACCCAGTTGTGGATGTGACTGGTGATAGAAGCAAGATCCGAAGCTGTAAAGAGCAATATTGCATAGGAACCTGGAATGTTAGGTTCATAAATCAAGGCAAATTGGAAGTGATCAAACAGGAGATGATAAGAGTGAATGTCGACATTCTAGGAATCAGCAAACTAAAATGAACTGGAATGGGTGAATTTAACTCAGATGACCATTATATCTACTATTGTGGGCAGGAATCCCTTAGAAGAAATGGAGTAGTCATCATGGTCAACAAAAGAGTCCAAAATGCAATACTTGGATGCAGTCTCAAAAACGACAGAATGATCTCTGTTCGTTTCCAAGGCAAACCATTCAATATCACAGTAATCCAAACCTATGCCCCAACCAGTAATGCTGAAGAAGCTGAAGTTGAATGGTTCTATGAAGACCTGTAAAACCTTTTAGAACTAACACCCAAAAAAAGATGTTCTTTTCATTATAGGGGACTGGAATGCAAAAGTAGGAAGTCAAGAAACACCTGGAGTAACAGGCAAATTTGGACTTGGAGTACGGAATGAAGCAGGGCAAAGGCTAATAGAGTTTTGTCAAGAGAACGCACTGGTCATAGCAAACACCCTCTTCCAACAACACAAGAGAAGACTCCACACATGGACATCACCAGATAGTCAACACTGAAATCAGATTGATTATATTCTTTGCAGCCAAAGATGGAGAAGCTCTATACAGTCAGCAAAAATAAGACCAGGAGCTGACTGTGGCTCAGACCATGAACTCCTTATTGCCAAATTCAGACTTAAATTGAAGAAAGTAGGGAAAACCAATAGACCATCCAAGTATGACCTAAATCAAATCCCTTATGACTATACAGTGGAAGTGAGAAATAGATTTAAGGGACTAGATCTGACAGACAGAGAGCCTGATGAACTATGGATGGAGGTTTGTGACATTGTACAGGAGACAGGGATCAATACCATTCCCAAGGAAAAGAAATGCAAAAAGGCAAAATCGTCTGAGGAGGCCGTACAAATAGCTGTGAAAGGAGGAGAAGCGAAAAGCAAAGGAGAAAAGGAAAGATATTCCCATTTGAATGCAGAGTTCCAAAGAATAGCCAGGAGAGATAAGAAAGCCTTCCTCAGTGATCAATGCAAAGAAATAGAGGAAATCAACAGAATGGGAAAGACTAGAGATCTCTTCAAGAAAATTAGAGATATCAAGGGAAAATTTCAGGCAAAGATGGGTTCAATAAAGGACAGAAATGGTATGGACCTAACAGAAGCAGAAGATATTAAGATGAGGTGGCAAGAATATACAGAAGAACTGTACAAAAAAAGAACTTCACGACCCAGATAATCACAATGATGTGATCACTCACATAGAGCCAGACATCCTGGAGTGTGAAGCCAAATGGGCCTTAGAAAGCATCACTATGAACAAAGTTGGTGGAGGTTATGGAATTCCAGTTCAGCTATTTCAAATCCTGAAAGATGATGCTGTGAAAGTGCTGCACTCAATATGCCAGCAAATTTGGACAACTCAGCAGTGGCGACAGGACTGGAAAAGATCAGTTTTCATTCCAATCCCTAAGAAAGGCAATCCGAAAGAATGCTCAAACTACTGCAAATTGGACTCATCTCAGACGCTAGTAAAGCAATGCTCAAACTTCTCCAAGCCAGACTTCAGCAGTAGGTGAACTGTGAACTTCCAAATGTTTAAGCTGGTTTTAGAAAAGGCAGAGGAACCAGAGATCAAATTGCCAATATCTGCTGGATTATAGAAAAAGCAAGAGAATTCCAGAAAAACATCTATTTCTGCTTTATTGACTACGCCAAAGCCTTCAACTGTGTGGATCACAATAAACTGTGAAAAATTCTGAAAGAGATGGGAATACCAGACCACCTGACCTGCCTCTTGAGAAACCTGTATGCAGGTCAGGAAGCAACAGTTAGAACTGGACATGGAAAAACAGACTGGTTCCAAATAGGAAAAGGGGTACATCAAGGTTGTATATTGTCATTCTGCTTATTTAACTTATATGTAGAGTACATCATGAGAAATGCTGGGCTGGAAGAAGCACAAGCTGGAATAAAGATTGCGGGGAGAAATGTCAATAACCTCAGATATGCAGATGACACCACCCTTATGGCAGACAGTGAATAGGAACTAAAAAACCACTTGATGAAAGTGAAAGAAGAGAGCAAAAAAGTTGGCTTAAAGCTCAACATTCAGAAAACTAAGATCATGGCATCTGGTTCCATCACTTCATAGGAAATAGATGGGGAGACAGTGGAAGCAGTGTCAGACTTTACTTTTTTGGGGACTCCAAAATCACCACGGATGGTGACTGTAGCCATGAAATTAAAAGACACTTACTCCTTGGAAGGAAAGTTATGACCAATCTAGATAGCATATTAAAAAGCAGAAACATTACTTTGTCAACAAAGGTCTGTCTGGTCAAGGCTATGGTTTTTCCAGTGGTCATGTATGGATGTAAGAGCTGGACTGTGAAGAAAGCTGAGCGCTGAAAAATTGATGCTTTTGAACTGTGGTGTTGGAGAAGACTCTTGAAAGTCCCTTGGACTGCAAGGGGATCCAGCCAGTCCATCCTAAAGAGATCAGTCCTGGGTGTTCATTGGAAGGACTGATGCTGAAGTGGAAACTTCAGTACTTTGGCCACCTCATTTGGAGAGTTGACTTGCTGTTGGGAAAGACCCTGATGCTGGGAGGGATTGGGGTGGCAGGAGTAGAAGGGTAAGACAGAGGATGGCATCACCAACTCAGTGGGTATGAGTTTGAGTAAACTCCGGGAGCTGGTGATGGACAGGGAGGCCCGGCGTCCTGCGATTCATGGGGTCGCAAAGATTCGGACACCACTGAGCGACTGAACTGAACTAAAGACAAGTGATGTTGAACATCTTGACATATGCTTATTTCCATTTGCATGTCTTCTTTAGTGCAATGTCTTTTCAGATTTTTGCCCATTTTAATAGCACTTTTTTCTTATTGTTGTATTTCAAGAATTTTTGGTATATTTTAGATGTGTGTGTGTGTATGTGTGTGTGTGTGTGTTTGTATGTGTGTTAGTTCAGTTAGCTCAGTTCAGTTCAGTTAAGTCTCTCAGTCATGTCCGACTCTTTGTGACCCCATAGACTGCATTGGCCCAGCTTCTGGTCCATTACTGACTCCCAGAGCTTACTCAAACTCATGTCCTTCAAGTTACTGATGACATTAAACCATCTCGCCCTTTGTCACCCCCTTCTCCTCTTGTCATCCTCTTCTTCTCTCTTCTGTAGCTCTCCTCTGTCTATGGAGTTCTCCAGGCAAGAGTACTGGAGTGAGCTCCCTTCTCCAGGTAATCTTTCCAAACCAGAGATCAAACCCAGGCCTTCCACAGATTCTTTACCATCTGAACCGCCATACAAATCCTTTATCAAACATAGATTTGGCAAATATTTCTTTCAGTCTGTGATTTATCTTCTTAGTCTATTAACATATTTTTCATACACAAAATCTTAATTTTAATAAGATCTATTTCTTTTTTTTCTTTCATGGATGTTGCTTTTGGTGTTATGCTGGCAACTCACTCCAGTGTACTTGCCTGAGAAACCCCAGGGATAGTGGAGCCTGGCAGGCTACAGTCCATGGTGTCGCAAAAGAGTCAGACATGACTTAGTGACTGAACAACAGCAACTTAAAAATTTAACACCAGACCTAGTGAAGTAAAGTCGCTCAGTTGTGTCCAACTCTTTGCGACCCTATGGACTGTAGCCTACCAGACTCCTCAGTCCATGGGATTTTCCAGGCAAGGATACTGGAGTGGGTTGTCATTTCCTTCTCCAGGGAATCTTCCCGACCCAAGGATCAAACCCGGGTCTCCCACCTTGTAGGCAGATGTTTCACCATTTAAGCTACCAGGGAAGCAGACGTAATGTCATGTCAAATTTTTCCTAAGTGATCTTCTAGAAGTTTAATAGCATCATGCTTTTCATTTTTGTCTAGAAGTCATTTTGAGTCATTTATATAATGTTTAAGGTATACGTTCATGTTTATTTGAATAAGTATTATTAATTGTTCCCCTGTCATAGACTAGGAGGATTATCCTTTATTGAGTTGTATTTGATTCTTTGGAAAAATCAGTTGAATACATTTGTTTGGATCTCTTTCTGAGATCTATATTCTTTATTTTTCATTGAAGTATAGGTGAAAGATAGTACTGTATTAGTTTCAAGTAGACCACACTGGATGAAGCACAAGCTGAAATCAAGATTGCAGGAAGAAATATCAATAACCTTAAATACACAGATGACACCACCCTTATGGCAGAAAGTGAAGATGAACTAAAGACTCTCTTGATGAAAGTGCAAGAGGAGAGTGAAAACACTACCTTAAAACTCAACATTCAAAAAACAAGGATCATGGCATCTAGTCCCATCACTTCATGGCAAATAAACTGGGAAACTATGGAAAGAGTGAGTGACTTTATTTTCCTCAGCTCCTAGTCACTGCAGATGGTGATGGTAGTCATGAAATTAAAAGACATTTGCTCCTTGGAAGAAAAGCTATGACAAACCTAGACAGCATATTAAGAAGCAGAGATATTATTTGCTGATAAAAAAGGTCTATATAGTCAAAGCTATGGTTTTTCCAGTGGTCATGTATGGATGTGAGGGTTGGACTTTAAAGGAAACTGAGCGCTGAAGAACTGATGCTTTAGAACTGTGTTGTTGGACAAGACTCCTGAGAGTCCCTTGGGCAGTAAGGAGATCCAACCAGTCCATCTTAAAGGAATTCAGTCTTGAGTATTCATTGGAAGGACTGATGTTGAAGCTGAAGCTCCAATACTTTGGCCACCTGATGTGAAGAGTCAACTCATTGGAAAAGACCCTGATGTAGGGAAAGATTGAAGGCAGGAGGAGAAGGGAATGACAGAGGATGAGATGGTTGGATGGCATCACCGACTCAAAGTACTTGAGGTTGAGCAAGCTATGGGAGTTGGTGATGGACAGCGAAGCCTGGCATGCTACAGTCCACGGGGTCACAAAGAGTCAGACACAACTGAGAGACTGAACTGATTGAACTGAACTGACACACATATGGATTACCCCCATTAAAAGTTACTACAGGATAATGACTATAATTACCTATGTTACCCAATATATACTTGTTGCTTATTTATTTTATACATAGTAACAGTTTGCATCTCTTAATTCCATACCCCTAGTTTGCCCTACCCCATTCTCTCTACCCTCTGGTAACTACTAGTTTGTTTTCTCTATCTGTGAGTCTATTTTTGGCTATGTACATTTGCTTGTTTTATTTTTTAGATTACACATATATGTACAATATTTATGTTTCTAATATAATACCTTCTAGGTCCATCCACATTGCTGCAAATGGCAGAATTTTACTCTTTCTTATGAGTGAGTGTACCTGATATGTATTCCTTACACAATTGTCTTTTGATGGGAACTTAGGTTGCTTATTTCTGGAGTCTATATTCTGTTCCATTAGTGTCTGTATTATTCTGCCATCAATATCATACACTGTTGGTGAATATAAACTTGTAGAAAGTTTTAAATAAGATAGTGTAAATCTGGCAACTTTATTCATCACTTTCAAAGCTGGGCTAATTCTTTCAGGTATGGTCTTTCCATATAAATTTCAAATCAGGTTGTTGGTACTTACTAGCAGTTTTGGGGGATTTTAAGTAGGATGATAATTAATGCTTTAGATCAAACTGCAAAAAATAATATGTTAATATTTCTAAGTCTTTCAACCAGTGATTGAGGAATCTCCATCCATTCAATATTAAACATTATTTTTTGATATTTTGCAATTTTCCATATTAAAATATTTTAATATCAGTCAGTTCAGTTCAGTTGCTCAGTCATGTCCAACTTGCCATCCCATGTTCTGCAGCACACCAGGCTTCTCTGTCCATCACTGATTTCCAGAGCTTGCTCAAACTCACATCCATAGAGTCAGTGATGCCATCCAACCATCTAATCCTCTATCGTCCCCTTTTCCTCTTGCCTTCAATCTTTCCCAGCATCAGGGTCTTTTCAAATGAGTCAGTTCTTCACATCAGGTGGCCTAAGGATTGGAGCTCCAACTTCAGCAGCAGTCCTTCCAATGAATATTCAGGACTGATTTCCTTTAAGAATGACTGGTTGGATCTCCTTGCAGTCCAAGGCACTCTCAAGAGTCTTCCATCACCAGTCACATCCACAACTGGATGATGTTTTTGCTTTGGCTCAGCCTCTTCATTCCTTCTGGAGCTATTTCTCCACTCTTCTCCAGGAGCATATTGGGCACCTGGGGATTTTACTTTGTTAAATTAATTCTCAAGTATTTTATTTTTGATGAAATTCTAGGTGGTATATTTATTATAAATCCCAATTGTTTTTGTTTCTGTTTATTATCATTTTATGTTACAATCTTATACAACTTATTTCTCTGCTACAGGAAGATTTATGTTATTGTTGCTCCGTTCTGTACAATCTTCTATATAGACAATCATTTAATCTACAAATAAAGACAGCTTTACTTCTTCTTTTATATTTACTATACTTCATTCCCTTTTCTTGCCTTACTGCACAAGTTAACACTAGTACAATGATGCTGGATAGATGTGGTGAGAGAGGACCTTCTTATCCTTGTCTCAGTTTTTTTAAAGTATGATCTGTTTCGTTCCATTAAATGCGTTGTTAGTTCTAAGATTTTGTTGATTTTTTTTCATTTTACATGGTTTTGAGCAATAATAATTTTAAATTTTAAAACATTGTAACAGCTATAAAAGAAAAAGAAACTGAAAGCCAATAAGGAAAGAAAGAAAGTGGAAAAAAAGACAGGAAGAAGGAAAGTAGGAGAGAATAAAAAAAGAAATGTGACAGAGACTTTGTACGGCTCCCAAAGCCTAAAGTATTTACTGTCTGGACCTTTATAGGAAAAAAAAAATGCTGACTACAGAGATATCCAGTATCTTTACTGAAAGGAAAAATATGGAATTGTGTTTAGAGTAAATTTAGAATTCTGAGTCATAAAAGACAAAAGATGACCAGAGAGATGTGTGGAGGTGAGAAGGACAAGCCTACCAGAGACACACTGGAAAACAAACTTTTGCTGAAGAATGAATATTGAGGAGTTAAGTGACTTGTTCAATATTATACAACACACAATGTCTGAGACACAAAGTAAGGAAGTAAACTTGGTCATTTGATCGAATATCTTTAGGTCCTTCCACTGAAATAGAATTTCTTCCTATGCAACTCTCTTGACATTTCCTAGTCATTCTTCACTGAAGAAGTAAGGGGAAATGTGACCAAGATAAGCAGATAGAATAAAAAGACTCCTTTATGCAATAATGCTAATAAAATAATATACATGCATCCTCCATATCAAAGTCATATATATATATACAATTCAAGGATTTTATGTGGGTTCAGTGTATAACACCTGGAAAATATGTCTCTGCTATTCAGTAAGCCAAGATTTCTTGCTGATGGATTAAAAACTAAGTTATAGTTTCAGTAAAAATGAGTCATGAAGAGATAAAGAACTCTTAGGATCTTGGAAGAATTTTGAATGTAGAAGCTTTGCAAATGGGTGCACTATTTGGAAAGAGAAAAATAGTTTCCCATATATTTCAGTTCTTATATACCCTAAGAACAAAATTCTTAACTTTTTGGTGGTCAAGGATCTGACTATTTGTAGAAGAATAACAATTGTTATTTTAATTTGAAAATTTTTCTGTTGTAATCACTAAAGGAGAAACTTTCACAAGCAAATTTCTTGATAAGCAGCATTTCAACATAACATTTAATTTTATTTTACTTGCTTTCATAACTTAAAATATTGTTGGGTTTAAGAAATTATATGCTCTGTAAATTATCTTACCAGATAATTAAATTAAATTATCTTACCAGAGTGCCTAGACTATCTTGATCAAATTTGGATACAAGTGAGAGCTAAAATTCAGGCATAATTTCCTGAAAACTGGGGTGAAGTGTGTGAAAGTTGACAAAGAATCTGAAGGAGTGTAAAATTAGTAAAATAGTCTAAAAAAATATGGGATCTATATCAAGAAGGTCTTCAGAACCCAGCGAGTTAGCTGTGGTGTTTAATCTTAATGATTGTCTACTGCTTCCTCTTCTACAACATTTTATGAGGATTAGGTGAGTCATTGCTGATAATTCTCTGATGCAGATGAATAACTCTCTGGGAGGGCCGATTAAAGTTTTTTACTTCTTTAGAAAAGGAAACTATAGCTTCATTTCATTAATACAATGTCTGTAAGAGGCAATATCTCACATTTTTAAAAGGAGACAAGAATAAGCTTTTAAAGTTTGGCCAGCTCTGGAAAAGATTAATCACATTTTGGTTCCAGATTAACCACTAGGGAAAACCGTTTCCTATCTTGTCTTCATTCACTCTTACAGATACTATCTGTAGTCTCTGAACAGATACTATCATTTCTCATTTATCTTTTTTTTTTTTTCTAGAAGTAAATTTAAAGTAATTATGGAAAAAAAATAATTATGGTAATTTATACACAAGAATCTATTACCACAGGTTTAATATCATAGAGCTTGAAATGATCATTATTTCACAGGTAATATTTAAATTAAAAGAGTGATAAATGGTATAAAGTGTAAGTGCATAAGCTGCATAGTCATGCATATTTCTTTGTTAGGAACCTATCTCCTCCACGCATGTTGTGTGACTTAAAGTCAAATAATGTCCCTGTGTGCTGTGTGGTAAGTCGCTTCCGTCATGTCTGACTCTGTGTGACCCTATGGAGTCTAGCCTGTCAGGCTCCTCTGTCCAGGCAAGAATATTGGAGTGGATTGCCATTTCCCACTCCAGGGGATCTCCCCAACCCAAAGATCAGACCAGTGTCTCTTATGTCTCCTGCCTTGGTAGACAAACTCTTTACGACTAGCATCATGTGGAAAGCCCAATGTAATGTCCCTAAAACTCCATTTGTAAAAGCGGATGAACTTGCAAGGTTGTTGAGAGAAATAACAATCTATAAATAGTCTTTAGTGCAATATTTGCAATAGAATAAATATTTCTTTCTTTTAAGTTGCCTTTCAACAAATTGCCTCAAAGACACTGAGTACGTGGTCTTCTGTTGGGATTACTGTATATGTAACCTTAATGCAATTCTAAATTGCACCTGGGGAGCCCCAAAATGGAAAATTAAAAATAAGTAAAATCTGTAGCATAAAACATCTGGGTGCCTCTATTGACTTTGGTTTGGTACATATACTTCAGCTTGAGCCACTTCTAGTAAATGTTACTGCTGCTGCTAAGTCACTTCAGTTGTGTCTGACTCTGTGCGGCCCCATAGACGGCAGCCCACCAGGCTCCCCCGTCCCCGGGATTCTCCAGGCAAGAACGCTGGAGGGGGTGCCATTGCCTTCTCCAAGTAAATGGTACTAACAACATTAAAGTCACACTTCCTTATCCCCAAACACCTGCAAGCTTTGTTTTCGAACTAAACGCCCACACTATCTATTGCTTGATTACATTTTTCTTAATTAAATGGTGTATACAGTTTGCATTTTCAGTTAACACGGCAAAAGAAGCCAGCAATCTCATAAGTCATTTTTATGAGTTGGGCCCCTATCATTTTAATGTAGCAATTAATTAAGTGTTTAATAAAACTGTGCTTTGTTATAGCAAAGCCTGGTTTCATGAGTCTAGTTATGGGTGTGTCAGCATTTTTTGGTTACCAACTCCTTTTTATCTTCTCAATAATTGTTCCATAAAAATTTGCTTTGGGTACAAGCTATGAAATGTTGTAAATTGCAATAATAAGCTATTCTTTAGACATAAAAATGCTTTTACTATGATTCTAAGTATAAACTGAATATTTTCTTGTCTCCTCCCCTGGATAATTGTTTACTTACCAAAACATATCTTCTATCTGACTATACATTAATGATATTGCTCATATTGACAGATTTTCTTAATTATTTTGACTAAATGGTTACATCTCCAATGATAATATGAACCTAAGGAAAATTGGACTTTCAAAAACCACATAAATGTAGGATTATAATTTAATTATATCTTGATTGAGAAAATGTGTATATACCCTTATGATTACATGGTTCTTATTAAAATATATTACAAAGGAAAATATTTTTATAGTGATGTTTTCAAATAAGCACATAAAGTACAAAAAATAAGTTTGTTACATTTTAAGAATTACATCTTAAACACCTGTTTAGAAACTTGTGTTTTCAGAAGGGACCTATGAAATATTACTTAAATGTTATTCTGTTCCAAAATTGTTAAGCACAAAAAAAAAAAAAAAAAAAAAACCTTTCTCTGGTATTCTGGTTTTCCTATATAATGATGAACATTGTTTCAAAATTAACTATCTAATTTAAATATTTATTATGATATGTTTATATCTATTTTGTCAGTATATGCATTTTTAGAAGAATATTTAACTATGTCAGTTAGAAAGCAAAGAATACATTTAAAGGACAAGTTGGTTTAACATAGAACTTTTGCTACTATTTAGAAACAGCTGAAACAAAGTGCTACAGTTTTATTCAAGAGTGGTTAATTTTAGAAAAAGTTGAAACTCAAGAGGGGAGATGGATTATTCAGCACCTTTTAGAAAGCAGGTTTTGTTTCCTTCTCCTGCCATTGATTTTGATCTGATATTCATGAAAACATAAAGCATGTTGATTGTGCATATTGAGAAAACAAATGAAATACAAAACAACATTAAAAAAAATAAAACTTGTGGTAATATCCACCGGAATAATTTATATAAACACAGGTCAGTTTAAGAGGTGCTTCTACAATCTGAACTCATGATGTATGTAATCATATTTATAATAGAAACAACTGTACAAAATGCATGGATGGAGAAAATATATATGATTAATAAGATATTTTGAAAAATTGCCTAAAATTCCTTGTCTTTTCTCCAAACCAAGTTGTTGAACTTCAATGAAATCAATTCAGGTGTGGAAATTTTGAGTGAATGCAATCAGCCAATATTCTTATGTCCACTTTATGGGTATTTGAGCCAAGTGCTTTTGGTTTGTAGTAGCTAGTAGATGCTTATAACTCTGCAGGCCATGGGACATGGAGTGCAATTTAAGAGGCTAATCTATTGCCACTATGCTCACTGGCAATTTTGACTTTTTGATAAAGTGTTTCAATATAATTTGTAATGTAATGCTATCAGATAGAAAAAGACACAGTTGGAAGTGGGCAGAGTAGTCAGTGCCTTAGCAAACGAGTACAATGAAATCTTTGCTCCCTAAAGAGGTTGAAACAGTTGAATCTTTGTTCCACTAGAAACAAGACAACCTTTCCTGAAGAACTCCTGAAATGTGAAGAAAGTGGCTGCATGAGATACTGCAGATAGGAGTGAAAACAGACCATCAAAGGTGGGAGTTTGATCCAAAAGCTAAGGACAAGTCGTATCATCAGAAAGCTATAATGAATCAGAAATACAAACGTCTTCTGTGTCCGTTCATCCTAAGAAACCAGAAGTATAGAAACTGGAGAAATTGAAGCAAAAATCTGCAGTGGGAGGCATAGGCACAATGTATGGTAGAATTAAGCTGGAAGAGAGAAAGTGGGCTATTACAAAAGGCTCCATGAATGAGGATGGACTGTGAGGAAGGCTATGGAAAGACAGAGAGACAAAGCGGGTAAAATACTTCTGAGAGTAACTAAAACATCTTCAGCACTATTATGTACAAAGTATAGATTTAATACTTTCATTGTTGACAATACAGATAAATCCCATAATGAAATTATTAAATGGGAGAAGCCAACACAAAAGAGTACAAATTGTATTATTTGAACTTCTATAAAATTAAAAAGCAGACCTACCAACATAAACATCTTTATTTTGGTAGAATTTCTAAACTTTAATAACACAAAATAGATTTGAAAACAATTAAGAACCAATACCGTAAAATCATAGCTAGAGGACTTGACTTTTCAAACACAGAAAGTTTTTTTCAGAGAGAAGGTGTTAGGTCAAGATTAAGATTTCAGGTGCACAAAACTGAATATGCAAAGAAATAGGATAATTTTCAGCAGTGTGGATAAATTGCTCGCTGAGATTGGAAATCATTCGGCCATTGTGTGCCACTCTATGAACACAAATGATTACCTGTAATTGCAAGAACCAACTTTCGAAAGATTAAGAAAGAAAAATACTTTGTGTGCCACGATTTTTCTTGGACTAATTTTTGCCTTCTCATTAGCATATCTGTTCCCTCCAATTTCTACATTTTTATGTACCTTGTAAACAGTTTTAATGCTTCCCTTTTTCCTTTCCATTCAAATTCTGACCTTTTATTTCAAAAGAAAGTAATAGGGAGGAAAGTCTCACACTCCCTTCAACACACACACACACACACACACACACACACACAGGCACATGCACACACACACAAATCTGAAGGCAGATTATTTAATTTACACTTTGGACATTTTCCTTTCTTAGTTCACATTAACTCTACTCACTCTAACTTATACCTTTTCACCTCATACTTGTAAAAATAGGTGCTCCTTTCCATTTAGTATGAAACTAATTGACTAGATAACTTGTAGAGAAGATCATCCCTGCTATCTGAACTACTGTGAATATAAATGGTCTTGTTTAATATGCATATATTTTAGGTTTTTCACAGTAGCACAGGCTACTCCAAGAGTCAAAAATCTCATTGTAGCATTAAATGAATTTGAGTTAGGCACAACAGTGATCTTGCTATTTTATATTTTTAATATCATGGGTAACCTTTATTATTATTATTATTTATTTATTGCTGTTTTATTTTTGACACAAAGTTTAGTTAAGATGAAGCTAATGTGTTTTAAATTTGTTTCAATTCACTAGAGATAAATACATATCTTTAGAACCATCATGTATATGGAGTTTTATTTCTGCAATGTCCAATTGCCTTTTTAATGTATTTTTTTTCATGACTGTAGTTACCTTATGTTGATCTGGAAACACTTAAATGTTAATGTTGTTTTGATAGCAATTGTAAAAATACTTCAAAGTCAATAACATATATCAAAATAAAATTATAGGAATGGAGAGCAATACATTAAACTGTGCTTTTCAATAATTCATAATTTCTTAAGCATTCACATTCATCAGCTCAGTTTAAAGAACAATCCATCCCCATATCTCTGTTGGAAATGTTCTTTGTTTAGACAGATGGGCATGCCCTGGGGTTCATTCTCTAGCTTAAATGCACAAAGGCGTTATGATTGTAAAGAGCAGCTCATGAAAATAGTTGTATATATAAGAGCTTATTTGGGATATGCAACAAAGAATATGCAATGTGATAAAATCATACAATAGTATTGACTCCTAGATTTTTTTTTTTTTTGGTATTCAAAATACATTTTAAAATAATTGATTTGCAGTAGTATTGTGAATTCAAAATCTGATTAATGCAGGCAGCTAGAATTTTGACCTTCAAAAAAAGAAAAATGCATATCATCATCTAAACTAATTAGCAATAGTTACTACTTATATTATTCAAATATGTAGTATTTTGCTTTTTAGATCAGAAATCAAGCGGCCTCAATGCATTTCCCATTACTTCACATATCTTCTTAAGAAAAATGATGGTTTTTACATTAATTCTAGCATGACTAATTTTTTTCTTCTTATGTAAACAGGATTTCAGTATAGTGACAGAAATTATAAAATATCCCCCAGTAAATAACTCTGAGGAAAAAGAAAAGAGATTTATGTTTTAGAAGTCCATCTCTCCTTAACTGATTCACTCTAAGGGCAAACTTTTTAATATCTCCATGCATCTGGTTCTTCCTTAGTAGTTTATAGACAAAAATTCTTGCATATGGAAGTTTTGAAAAGTATTATACCAAGTTTTAGAGATGTGAAACTCAAACTCATTAAAGCAAATAATTTAGCAATTCAGAATAGTTTTCTCAACTCTGAAAATTGTCTTCAACACACTTTTGGGAATGTTGAGTCAATGTTATTGGTTAGATGGCCAAGCAGCACACTTAATTAAAAATCTTTATAATAGATTGATGGACACTGTTTCTTATACACATTTCTTTCTAGGATTCACTGCAAATCAGGGTCAGTCAGTTAAATATTTCCTTATTCCATGGTAATGCACAGTTTTATACATGAAGCTATTGCCTTAGTCTTTGACACTTATCCTCACTGTTGTAATAGTGGATTTTAAGGCAAATTCTCTGCATTCTTTATTATTACGATTTTCACTTTGGTATTAATACACCTTTCATTTATCTTTTCATGTAGTTTAATAAAAGAATAAATGCATCAAAGTCTAAATTGACTTGTGCTTCAAGCTTGAAAATATGTTTTCAGGTGGCAAGGGATCTGGAATTCAGCTTACTTGCAATTCAATCAAATTAATATATTTTATGGAGAATTCAGACTATTCTAATCATCATCATATCATTATTTTATTACTATTTTTGGAATAATAGGTTACTGTTATTTAAATAATTAAGAGAATGCAGCAAGTATTAGAAGTGTTTCATAAACTGTTGAAGGGACATACATTTCTTGTTGAAACTGCCAATGACTAAAAGTAAACTTTATTTTCATTGTAATTTGAGGGGAAATTCTTGCTTGTGGTCTTCCCATTCTTAGAAAAGTATTTATTCTTTCAGTTCCATATCAGATTGTTTTCAAGCTCCATAGCTGTTTATCAATTATTCACAGCACAGAATGCCAAGACTTTATTATTTCTGACAATGAGTCAGCCTTTTTTTTTTAATTAAGTTTTGAAAACTTGGGAGGCATCATCAGTGTCTAAGCTATCATCATCATCCATGATTATTTTCCATCAACTGGTCACATTTTAAGGATGTCATAGAAGAAAAATAGTGCTAAGAAACTCTGCAGTGCATTCTTAAGGGGATATAGTTAAAAAAAAATTGATAGGTTTTTTTTGGTTATCACTCTGTGTGTAAAATCAGGAATGCCAAATCATGATGAGTATATTTGCTCTAATTATAACCATTGCTACTCACTTAGTTTACAGCTCAAAGAAGAGTTTACTACCCCTAGCCTATATCTTGTGTTCCATTGAATTAACAGAGGTCAAGTTTATTAAAATAGAGGGTTCTTTCCCTCTTTATTGGACCCATATTGCATTCATCCCTCACTGGCTGCACTTTCTACATCCACAAAGCATGCAGTATAAAGAATGGCATAGATTAGAAGTTGGCAAACGAAAATCACCCTGGGGCACATCCAACTCATGGTGTTTTGTGCAGATCATGAACTAAAAGACAGTTTTTACATTTTAAAAACATGGAAAAAAAAAAAGAACAAAGAACAATTGTGCACAAGAGCACTTAGGTGACCTGGAAACCTAAAATATTAACTGTCTACCCTTGTAAATAGAAACGTCGCAGGCTTTTCACAATTGTGTATTATTCACTCACAGATCTATTTTTGCTTAGAATTACTCCCAATTTGTCCTACTATTGTTAACTAGTTTGGAAATGAATGAAGCCAAAAATTCTATCCCTTTCCTTCAAAATTGTCTAAGGAAAATGTTCAGGACCTGTTTATTTTTATTTTTCCAATTTATTTTTCATGATTCTACCCTTTTAAGTTCCCATAAGCAAGGCAAATCCAAACTCACTATGTGTGGTTGTCTTTGTGTGTCTGTGGATATATACGTCTGTGTATTTTCATTCCTGTTCAGTTCAGTTCAGTCGCTCAGTCGTGTCTGACTCTTTGCGACCCCATGAACCAAAGCACACCAGGCCTCCCTGTCCATCACCCGGAGTTCACCCAAACTCACGCCCACTGAGTCGGTGATGCCATCCAACTATCTTATCCTCTGTCGTCCCCTTCTCCTCCTGCCCTCAATCTTTCCCAGCATCAGGGTCTTTTCAAATGAATCAGCTCTTCACATCAGGTGGCCAAAGTATTGGAGTTTCAGCTTCAGCATCAGTTCTTCCAATGAACACCTAAGACTGATTTTCTTTAGGAGGGACTGGTTAGATTTCCCTGTAGTCCAAGGGACTCTTAAGAGTCTTCTCCAACACCACAGTTCAAAGCATCAATTCTTCGGTGCTCAGCTTTCTTTACAGTCCAACTCTCACATCCATACATGACCATTGGAAAAACCATAGCCTTGACTAAACGGACTTTTGTTGGCAAAGTAACGTCTCTGCTTTTTAATAAGCTGTCTATGTTGGTCATAACTTTCCTTCCAAGGAGCAAGCACCTTTTAATTTCATGGCTGCAGTCACCATCTGCAGTGATTTTGGAGCCCAGAAAAATGTCAGCCACTGTTTCCACTGTTTCCCCATCTATTTGACATGAAGTGATGGGACCAGATGCCATGATCTTAGTTTTCAGAGTGTTGAGCTTTAAGCCAACTTTTTCACTCTACTGTTTCACTTTCATCAAGAGGCTCTTTAGTTCTTTACTTTCTGCCATAAAGGTGGTGTTATCTGCATATCTGAGGTTATTGATATTTCTCCTGGCAATCTTGATTCCAGCTTGTGCTTCATCCAGCCCAGCATTTCTCATGATGTACACTGCATATAAGTTAAATAAGCAGGGTGGCAATATACATATGCAATACACATAAATACATATGTTTCTCTGCTTTGAGAATCAAAAAAGACACATTCTTTCTCACTCAAATCATCTACTATCAATAAATAACTTTGTTAATTGTAACAAGGAACAGAAAATTCTCCTGTTTCAAATGAGGGGAATTTCTTTTACTATTTTTTTCTTAATTTCTTATAGAAACTAGTGTCATTGACTAGGACTAACACAAGTATAAAAATGTGTTTTACTGAATTGCCTGAGAATATCTCATAAAAGGTCCCATATGCTAAGGACCTTGACATCCTCATGTTAAAGTACAGAAAAGAGAAGATATAAAATAACAATTATATCTATTATGTGTGATAGTGTTTAAATAGTTTGCATACATTATTTCATTTATTTCTCACAATAATTCTGCAAGCACTATAGAGTTTATCCAATATATGAATAAATTGAGGGAACGTTTTTAAATGTCTTAAGTATCAACTCTTCCAAAACAATAACAATAAAACTCAGGAATAAATGGCAAAGAAATGCAAAATGCATGAATAAATAAGCAAAACAGGTTGGATAGCTTGGATGAAAGGGAATCACGAAAGTTATATGCTTGAACTCTTATCATATGAATTTTCTGGTTCACATAGTTCAAGGTCATTAGGTCTAAAAAGAAGTGAACAAAGCAAGAAATCTATTCAAGACACTTAAATCATGCCTAGTCAAGAAAAAGTGTACTTTGCTGCTAACACAGCATCTGAAGTCAACTTCTCTGGGAAATAAACTCTAAGGGAGATATTAGCAAGCTGGTCAGATGTGCAGAGAGCTCTTAGAACACATCATATAAGAGGACAAGCAGGCAAATTTGGAGGAGACATGGAACTGTGGTTCAGCAACAGAGACACTGGCCAATCCCATGAGAAGCTCTGGACCTATGATAGCATCTTAGAATTTGTGAGAACTGAAGTTGGAGGACTAGGTACTGTACTCCGTGTCACCAGTCACTGTTTCAAGGGTATACCTGGTTAGTGGGTTAGCGGCTAACCTTCCACACGGAAGTACTCAGCTGAGAGCTCTCAGCAGCCACACTCTGGCTGGGCAGGTGTCAAGTACATAAAAAGGAGAATAGGCTGGCAGACCACAACGTATACTATCATCCATTCTTTGTTCTCAAGGCCTGAGAAGAATTTGCACAGTAATTTTTCCCCATGTGGAAACAGTTCTTTAACATCCTGGTTGGTTTTGTTTATTTGTTTGTTGTTGGTTTCCTGCCTGGAGAATCACAGAGTAGAAAAATTTGTGAGTAAAATACAGCACTGGTCTTGAGTCTACAATTGCTGTTCATTATCTGCTTTTCTCCTTATTTCTACCAGCCCTTTTAAATTCCCCTTATTTTTGGCTAGAGCCTTCTCAGGCCTACATTTTTCTTCCTGGTTAATATGAGTGATCAAGAGACTAAGGGACGTGATGCCAATAAAATACCATGATCCCTTGCAATGCTTCCAGATTGAGCCAGTTCTCAGACTTAGTAAACATCGAGGATAAAAGCTATGGTATTTCTTTTGGTAATGAATATCTTAGTTATTTTCTGAAGAGATGTACACCATTGTTTGGGTAATCATGCCCTGGCTAGAAAAGAATACCATATGTGTCAAGAAAAGTAATAACACACACAAAAAAAATTGATCCAAGAACCCAGAAAATTAATACCAATGTATTTTTAAAATAACATATGTCAAAAAAAATGCTGTTGTCACCAAGTTGTGTCCAACTCTTTGTGATCCCATGGACTGCAGCATGTCAGGCTTCAAAATAATGCATGCCAGCACTAAACCAAGATATGGGAGAGAGAAATTGGGAACTCACTGCTGTAAAGTCATTTTCCTCTACATGAAGAATTGTATTACTGTTTGAAGGTAGACTCTGGTTATTTAAAACTAAATTCTAAAGCAACTACAAAAAAATAGAGAAAACATTTTTCAAAGAGGTATGTATAAATAAGTCAATATGGAGATAAGCACGATTACGGTATATGATTGATCCAAAAGAAAGCAGGTAAAGAGGGAAAAAGAAAACAAGAGCAGATGCAACAAATAGAAAACAGCTATTGTGATGCTATGTTTTAATCCAAACACAACAGTCTTGTAAAATGTAAAAGATTTGAATATACTGATTAAAAGAAAGCTTCAGAATAATTAATAAATAAAAAAGAAGAGCTAATTCTGTTCTGACTACAAAATGTCACTTGAAATACAATAACTAATAGGATAAAAGTAAAAGGGTGGTGTGCTAATTTGCTTCAGTTGTGTCCTACTCTTTGCAACCCCATGGACTCTGGCCCACCAGGCTCCTCTGTTCATGGGATTCTCCAGGCAAGCATACTGGAGTAGGTTGCCATGTTCTCCTCCAGGACATCTTCCTAACCCAGGGATCAAACCCATGTCTCTTAGTCTCCTGCATTGGTAGGCAGCTCGTTTACCACTGGTGAGACCTGGGAAGCCCAAAAAAGTGGACCACTAGCTAAAAGACAGACTAGATGTCAAAGTAGTTTTCAAAACAAAATATGTGTGCATGTAAGAGGTTTTACATATACAATAAGTAATTTACAAAATTTAAAGGAGTTTATACATCCATAATTATAGACCTAAACTTTAACTCTCCTTTTATTAAAATAGAGAGCACATCTATAAAAGTTCAGTAAGGACAGAGATGGCAAAAATCAATTAACTTGGCCAAATTGTCATAACATACTGTATACAAATCAGAAGAGTACATGTTATGTTTTTATCAACTGTGCATGGAACATTCACCAACATAGACTGTAGACCAAGCATCAACAAACTTAAAAAGATTCATATCAATACTTAATCTTATTTGCTTTGAGAATTTTGCAATTCATCTCAAGATTTGTCACTTAATTTATTTTCTATTCATTTTCCTCCTCTTATGAATTATATAAGTCTTAAATAGAGAGATGTAAAACAAAACAAAAAAATGAAAATAGAAAAATATGGAAAATTATTAATTACTCAGGAATATTGCTTTGTTATAGTCATGAAATGTATAAACAACTGTCAGATTCTGAACTTTTACTCTGAGTCCTAGTTTATACCATCAAGTCATACTTAAATAGTGAATTATCATGGATTAGACTGATGATCTAGTACAGGTATCATATTCTTCCAGATTTACTCATATGCATCCTAAATCATAATTTAACCATCATCTTAAATCTTTTTTTCAGAGGAGGGGTACAAAGTCAATAAAATGATAAGTAACCATGATTTATAATCCTCTATTAGACTAAATATTGGAATATTATCAAAATTCCACACCAAAATATCTGTGACACTAAATGTGGTTTAAAACATGTGTGCATTTAGGACCCAAGTAAATGTAGTGCCTTGTTGGTTAAAGAAGATAACATATGCTGTAGCTTGTAAATATTTACTTAATTTAATCTCTAACAGGGCGAATGAGTCTTGTAAAACAAATGAAATATATTTAAGAACAAAGCTTATGTGTAAATTAAACTAGTTTTCAGTATTAAAAAGGATAACAATTATTTTTATTTTAGCAAAGTGTTTTTCCAGTGTGTTATATACCTTTTATGTGGTATAAATTCATATGCTTAATTTCATGAATATAGATTCATGTACAACATAAATCCATATCAGAACTATAGTAATGGATTGTGACATTACAGACCATAAGAAAATGTTTATGATAAATATTAACACAAACATCAACCTTCAGATGTAAAATTCAGATAGATTTTTTTTATTATTGATCTGAAAGCACAAATTGCTAGTAAGAGTGTAATAAAATGTATAAAATAGGGATACTTAATGGAAGTTTGAACAATATACTATAAAGTGAAGATGTCAAAGAGCTGCATTTTACAGTGATAAAGGGATACTTAATTGAAGTGGAGCATATACAAACTAAAGATTATGAGGAAGAATAACCAGAGGTATTCTATCAACGGGGTGGGCTATTTGGGAAAACATAATTTATTAATGTCTCTGAAAGGTGGTGCTGAACTGCAAATTAAATGAGTGAGCACTGTGTTGTGGCATCAGAAACTGTCAGTATATATGTGACTCGATATTGAGAGTTTGTTATTATAAAATGCATTTCTATTTCTTTTCAAGTGCTCCTGGTGAGAACTAAATTACATATTTTAAAAAATCCAAGGCTATTATAATCATGAAATAGAAATAGCATTAACCAGCTCTAAGAGAAATGCACAGTGCAGAACTTTGTAGGAAAATGACATATCAGTAAAATCTTTAAAAATTAATAATTTTGCCTGAGCAAAATCTTCACAGTAAAAAAAATGCATTATTAGGTTTTTAAAAATAATATCTATTTTAATATTTAAGCCTTTTTACCAAAATAATTGCAGATTGTCTTACAAATGAAACTTAGTTGAACACTAAACATAATTTTGAAGTACCCAAAGCATTCATATTTACGAATTGATTTGGAAATATTTAAACAAGGTAGACTGAAAAAATCCTGCCAGGTGAGCAAATGTAAATAAGCTATCAGAGAAGAATCCCGAAAGTTGTGGTTTCTTAAATTCTTCTATTTTTTCCATTGTATTGTGTTCTTACTAAAGAGGATAAATACATATTTTTGTCCCAGTGGCAATCCATTCTTCAAAACTTACTAACTGAGAGATAGCTGATCCTGTAGTCTGGCTTTTCGGTCAGCTCTCTCTTTAGTTTATTAGCAGAGTCGGTTTTCCTTATAGGCAAATGCTTCATCTGCAGATGTGGAGGGCCGACTATACAGCCATTTCATTGAAGGGACTATTTGAAGATCTTCGTGTCCTCAGGAGGGTCAGGGTAGGCCTTATGAGGGTTCTTGGAGCCAATCCCCTGAAGATACAGAGAGACCGCTGTAGTTGGGAGCATAGTAGAGAAGAGCCAGTAACTCAAAGAAACAGCTAATCCTGATGTGGCTGTGATTTCTGTTAGAATGTTAGAAAATTATTTCTTTTTCCACACCACTCAGGCACAAAGTTAGTATAAATTGAATAATATTTTATTTTAGTTTTTACTTTCAAAATCAAGCCATATTATCAAATAAATAGAAAATGTCTGAACACACATCTAATTACTCCACTTCCAGACTCATGACCTTATTTTCTGTACATTACCTTTGCTGTATTATCCTTCACTGTTTGAAGATTATAGCAATAAAATAATTTTTGATACTGATAGCCCATAGCAAAATAAACATTTTAATAAATATTTGGTACAAAGAGTTTAAAGTAGTTTAGAGTATTTCAAGTTGTGAAAATTAGCATTGAATGTGAAATTAGTAGTAAAAATGGATCAAAGTACCACATCTACACCTCACTTTGCATTATATACTATAGATAATACTTTTTACATTCTGAACATAAAACTTTTTTCCTAGGGTATATTTTTAAGGAAATTAGATCAAGATAATATACACACTAATATACACCAGGGCTTCCCAGGAGGCCCAGTGGTAAAGAATTAACTTGCCAATACAGGAGATGCAGGAGACATAACTTTTTTTTCTTTTTTTCCTGGGCAGGGAAGATCCCCTGCAGGAGAAAATGGTAATTCACTCCAGTATTCTTGCCTGGAAAATTCCATGAACAGAGGAGCCAGGTAGGCTACAGTCTATGGGGGTCACAGAATCGACATAACTGAGCACCTATGCACATAAACGCACGTGTGTGTGTGTGCATTTGTGTGTGTGTGTGTGTGTGTGTATACACATATACATATCAAGATAAAAGGAAGGTGACTTCAGTTGGGTCACAAACACAAGACCATTTCATTTTCAGAGCTAAATAGGAGTGAACTGTTCTAAGTGTGAAAAGCTATTTCTCAACTAAAATAGGGAAAGATCAGATCATACCACCTGTGACCATTATCCATTCTAACACAAATAGCCCTGGTGAGAGAACAAAATCAGTTCATTTTCTTCTTGAGAACAGGTGTATTTGCCAGGGGTTTATTGTTTCCCTGCCTGTCACTGACATAGAGAAATAATAAGTCAGCTACTTCCCAGTGCCTAAGTTACTCCCAGAGAGTTCGTATATACAATGCATGAGAGAATGCTACCTCCTTCTGATCCAGAAACTTCCATTCAAGGCATTGTTACTAAAAAATAATTTTTAATAAAATAGAATATCTATGAAATATTTTATTTTCAGTTGTAGGTTTGTGTGTTTATAGATAGATTTTTATATATGTACACATATATATGTATTTATTCTCATGCATATTAGATGAAATGAATTTATGGGAATAAATTACAAATACATTATACTACTCTATTTACAATTATACTTGACAGGATATCCTAAGTATATAAAATATACTTGGGGTATTATAAAAATTATAAATATTGTAACTAAAGTACTAAGTTCTTGAAATATGTGGCAGTTTTGTTTAATAACAAACAAAATCATAGTTTTAAAAAATAGGTTTCTGAATTTTTTTATGATCCTTCAATTTTGGAGGGAAATTTCTTGGTCTTTGCATAATCTTAGGGACATATATTTTTCTGAGCATGATTTCCCTCATGTTTAAAATTGTTGAAACACTCACCTTGTGTGATTGCTTCTTAATGGCTGTTGTTCATTTGCTAAGTCATATCTTACTATTTGTGACCCCATGGACTGTAGCATGCCAGGCTTCCCTGTCCTTCACTATCTTCTGGAGTTTGGTTGAATTCATGTCCATGGAGTAAGTGATGCTATCTAACCATCTCATCCTCTGCACCCTCTTCTCTTTTTGCCTTCAATCTGTCCCAGCATCAGGGTCTTTTCCAATGAGTTGATTCTTGGCATCAGGTGGCCAGAGTATCGGAGCTTCATCTTCAGCTTCAGCTTTAGTCCTTCTATCGAATATTTAGGATCGATTTCCTGTAAAATTGACTGTGTTGCCTGGTGGCTCAGATTTAAAGAATTCCTTAAAAAATTCAGAAACTTCTCTAAAATCCTGTATTTTTAACATTATGGTTTTCACTTAAGATTATAGTCCTTGAAACCAACTTACAAGTATATTCAAGTATTACTAGTCGTTATTTCTATTACAACTGACTGATCATTCCAGGAAACTGATACTTATGCTCTCCTCTAATCCTATTTTACTTAATACCTAATTTTATCCTTATTAATCACATTTAAACAAAACTAATGGTACTATTTTTTTTCAAAACAGAAAACTTTTTAAATTGAAATATAGTTGATTTACAATGTTGCATTGGTTCCAGATTTACAAAAAGTGATTCAGTTAAACATATATATCTATTCTTTTTCATATTCGTCTCCAATATAGGTTATCACAATATGTTGGGTATAGTTCCATGTACCATAATACACAAGGAGCTTGTTGTTGTTGATCTATTTATATATGTATCAGTTAATCCTAAACTCCTAATTTATTCCTACCATCCTTTCCCCCTCTGGTAACCATAAGTGTTTTCTAGATCTGTGAGTCTAAGAAATATCAGTTCTTTTTATTCTCTTTAGCATATTAGACAGAGAGGGAAATTCTGGAAGTGATTCATTTTCTTTTCTTATCTTTTGAAACTGTGTTGCCTCATAAAGATGACCAAAAATTTATGTATGGTGTATTTTTCCTGTTATCTTTTCTGATAATTTGCCTATATTCTGAACACAAATATACCCATTTTTTATGTGTATTACTAGGAACATTTAAAAGAGCCTTGAAAAATACTAGAAGAAAGAGTGTATGGGAAGATGCTAGTTTATTTTTATCAGATATTTTACATTCTTCAAAATATTGTAAAATTCATTATTTCTTTTGTTACTTGAAACAGGAGAAATTGGCATGATGAATGTAACATTTCTACTGGTAATAAAGCTATCTCAGCAAGATAGTTAAATTGCTGACATGTAAGTGACAGGGATTGGTATAGAAAAATGGCTTTTTTTTTTTTTTTACAGCAATTTCAGATTTTTTTTTTTCTTTATCCATCTGTGTCTTCATAAGTAAAACTTTCTTTTATTTCAATTTATTTCAGATGGATCAATTTATCTGGTGCATTAAGGTTATGGGGAAATATTCAAGATGCATAATTTGGAATAAAGGCAAAATTAAGTTATTTTCAAAAGCTACTGTATGTTATGCAGAACTATATGATACTGTGACTAAGAAATAAGGGTTTTATAAAACTTTCATTTCCAGTAAACTTGATATGGATTAGTATATAAGGAATATAGCTAAAATAATCAAATAGAAGTAAAGAGGAATAGTTTCTGGCATCCATTCATCTTCCACCCTAAAAAAATTTTGGAGACTAAATTATAACACAAACGTATGAAATGTATATTTGCTTTATAAAATTTGGGGCAGTTAATGTATGACAGAAAAAGTCCAAGTCTCTTTCTAAAACAGTCTTCCAGATACACTAGTATTTGCTCTTATTACTATGATTATGAATTATTACTATAACTTTGCCTTTTATACTTTGACTATATGGACCTTTGCTGGCAAAGTGATGTTTCTGCTTTTTAAATACACTGTGTAGATTTGTCATAGCTCTCTTTCCAAGATTTCCAAGAAATCTTAATTTCATGGCTGCTGTCAGTGTCCCCAGTGATTTTGGAGCCAAGGAAAATAAAGTCTGTCACTGCTTCCACATTTCCCTTACTATTTGCCATGAAGTGATAGGACCAGATGCCATGATCTTAATTTTTTGAATGTTGTATTTCAGGCCAGCTTTTTCACTCTCCTCTTTCACCCTTATCAAGAGGCTCTTTATTTCCTCTTCATTTTCTGCCATAGGGGTGGTGTCATCTTCATATCTGAGGTTATTGATATTTCTCCTGGGATTCTTGATTCCAGCTTGTGATTGATTCAGTTTGGAATTTCACATGATGTACTCTGCATATAACTTAAAAAAGCAAGGTGACAATATACAGCCTTGTCATACTCCTTTCCTAGTTTTGAACCTGTCAGATTCTAACTGTTGCTTTTTGACTCACATACAGGTTTCTCAGGAGACAAGCTAGGTGGTCTGGTACTCCTATCTGTTTAAGAATTTTCCATAGTTTACTGTGATCCACACAGTCAAAGGTTTTAATATAGTCAGTGAAGCATAGACCTGAATGCCCAACAAACAAATGTAATTTAAATAATTAATCACTGAAGCATAGAAATAAATACTTGATAGTCTATAGGAAAAGCTTTTTTAAGAAATGTTGCCAATAAATTAGCAGATCTATCATTCCAGTTAGACACTAGTGACTCCAGAGTGGCATTTCTTAACAAAATAATTATATTTTTCAGGTTTAAATAAAAGATCAAATCATTGATTCACTCTTTTCTAGAAAGTTAGAAATTCCAGAATGTGTCAGAAATATTTGGGTATTTTTGTTTCCTTTTGTAAAATGTTAGTAGCAGAAGCACTGAAATGTTGTTGTAATGGAAAGTCTAGCCTGTTATTTTCAGACAACTGTGGTTTTCTGAAAACTGCTTTTCAAAAATGAGGTTATGTAATTGATCCAATTTTACTGAAAAAAAAATTATCTAGTTCAGATCTGGATTAGCATTCACACATCTTCTAATCTCTGGTAGGATGACCTCAGGACAGACATCTGTTTGGGTGTCTTGGCGGAATTCATTTACAACCATCTGTTCATGGAACAGTAGCCTCTTAAAAATTGGTCAGAATCTTCGATGAGACTTTAAGTGTGATTTTTTTCAGTATTTTTTTACTGTAATAAAATGTTATACTGAAAAAAATAAAGCTTGTGATTCTCCATGTTCTAAGGTGTATCAATAGGTCATACTAAGTTGTATCAATCGATATACTAACTCAAACAGTTCAAATTTTTCCATAAGAAGTTTAACTGCAATATAAGTAAAGACCAAAATAAGAAGACCTGTTAAATCTGATATTCAGGTTTTCAACAAATATCTCTGAGAAATCTATAACATTAGTTAGAAGTAATAACCTATAAAAAACAACAAAAAACAAAGTTCTGATTATAAATTTGTATTAAATACCATTTATTTTACATTAAAGAGAATGGGGAAATGACAAGAACAATAAATCTGAAACTTTTTAAATACATTGACTTTGCTCTGACTGAAAAGCTAAAGGAAAACAATATCTACCATTTTGTCAACACGTGGTAATCAACTTGATGAATAAAAATGACCTACCAGGTGGTGAGAATTATGAATATTTTAAATTTCCATAGGGCAATGATAATGGTTGTTATAGACAAGAGCACATATCATATCAGAGAGTGTGGTGTTATTGAGCTGCTTGAAACCACGCCAGCCTCCTGTTGAGCTATCTCAAGTGTGTTACCAATGAGGCTCTCAACATACTCAAAAATGGAAACTCTTATGATGATTATTATCCCAGTTAACATAGGCTATTTGTTCTGTGTAAACACAACATATTAGCAGCTAACACAGCAAAATCCTCTCTCTTTTTAAATTGACAGGCTCTAGGGTTTTGTTTGTGGATTACTATTATTATTATTAGACTTTTTCCCTTGCTCATACAAAACCTACTGCAGGTTCATCTGGGTTATTTGCCAAGGGAATTGACTTCCATTTGTGGCTTAAACATCTTAACACACGCTGTTATGATCTCCACAAGAGTAATCTTGTACTAGCAATTGAAAACTTTGGCCATGAAGAGACATACCATTTCTGCCTCCATTGGCTGAAATTAGTTGCATGCACTGTCTAGCTAAAATATAGAGGTAAGAAATACAATCCTGAGCTTAGAAAGAAAAAAAAAAAAACAACAACAACAAGCAAACAAACAAATTAACCAGATATATGTGAGCAAACATACATTTGTATATGTATGGATGTAGGTTGTCTACACACATAAATATATATATATACATATATATATATGTATATGTGCATGTAATATACATGTAAGAATATATACAGGCTGCCCTGGTGGTTATATATTATATTTTTTATTTTGAATAAGGCTGAACCTTAATCCACATGTACTAGATGTTAGATGAGCTTGAATGTTTTAATTTTGCTATTTTACACCATTAGTTACCATTTTTCTTGAGTCACAGTTTTTTGAAAATCAAAGGATAGCAAAGATTAATTTCACTTTTATCAGATCATTTTCTTCATAATATACATTCTTTTCACTTTCCAGGAAAATACATAGCTTAGGCTGCACTTTAAAAAATAATTGGAATATTTTGACCCATCTTTCTTTTCTCTTAAGTCGTATAGTGGTTTAACTGTGGTTTCTGAAAAAAAAAAAAAAAAAAAAAAAAACAGGATTACTTTAATTTTTCACAGTTGAGATATCAGATTTATGGCTTCCCAGGTGCATTTCTTATATATGAGGCTTAATTCTGAGCCTGGAGCTTTAATTCATTTCATTGTATGTCTTTCTGCATATTTTTCCACAAAGAAGAATCATGGTTTGTTTAATATTTGCTGTTATTTTCAATAAAATGAAATTTCAAAATAATATGTTTGCTCGTTTTTCATATTATTCTGGGCAGGGCATTTTAGAAAAAATGAATCCATAGAAAAGACTAGAAACAACCAGAAGATTCAGGGAGTACATGAAGAATAGATATGTTCATAAATGGATAACTTACATATTAGTTCTATTTCAGATAAATCAGAAAACAAGTGTATACACTGTTGATGTTGTTGACAAGAACAAGTCCAGGTAGACATTTGGTGGCCACCAGAATCTAATTTCAAAGTATTCTTAGTGCAGGAAATGAGGATGAAGAGAATGCATTCTAAATTCTCTAGCTTAACAGGCCTGAGATTTTTATACAAAAATAAAACTGTCTAATTATTATGTTCACATGTAAAAGTGTTTAAGTGACCTTAGCAGTGTTTTTTCTTTAAGAATTTGGTGGCAGTCTGGTAGATTTCCACTAGAATGTTTTGCCTTAGTAAGCTGGAAGAGATAAAACCTATACTCTGATCATTAATGTTGGAGATGGTGTTCAGAAGGGTTGGGAAAGGTCTCAGCTCACAAAGTTCACTAGTGACAGTGACAGGATTAGAACTCATCTTTCATAAATTGCAAAATACCTGTTCCATTTCAAAGCAAACTTTTTTTAAGGGTAACCACCTGAAATTATACTTTTGATTAGCCTTTCAAACATACTTTCGGTTCAGTTCAGTTCAGTCACTCAGTCATGTCCGACTTTTTGCAAACCCATGGATCTTAGCATGCCAGCCTTCCCTGTCCATCACCAGATCCCGGAGATTGCTCAAACTCATGTCCATAGAGTTGGTGATGTCATCCAACCATCTCGTCCTCTGTTGTCCCTTTCTCTTTCTGCTTTCAATCTTTTCCTTAGCCTTCTTCAAATTTATCCATTTCAAGGTCTGTCATTTTTAATCATGGCTCATATTATGTTTTTCACTAGGTGCATCAACTAAACGTAAAGGAAGTACTACTTAAATAATTTTAACAACAAAAAATAAGAAGGATCAGTCTGCTTACCTGAATAAATGAATGCAGTTCTTACTTTCCTTTTGGGACTGATACACTATCAGCCTCCTGTGAAAGTAAAAGTGGCTCAGTGTCCGACTCTTTGAAACCTCATGGACAATACCGTCCATGGAATTCTCCAGGCCAGAATACTGGAGTGGGTAGCCTTTCCCTCCCCCAGGGCATCTTCCCAACCCAGGGATCGAACCCAGGTCTCTTGCATTGCAGGTGGATTCTTTACCAGCTGAGCCACAAGGAAAGGCCAAGAATATTGGAGTGGGTAGCTTATCCCTTCTCCAGAGAATATTCCTGACACAGTAATCAAACTGGGCGGATTGCCCGCCCGGATTGCAGGTGGATTCTTTACCAACCAAGCTATCAGGGAAGCCTCCTACTGAGCAGCTAAAAAAAGTCAGAGTCACACACTGAGAAGATTGTTAGCAATATATATTCATAGTCACTGACCTCAGCTAGACCTCAATACTGGTAGACATTTTTATTATTACATCAGTTTTGTCTAGTTTCTATAGTCAAACTTTTGTATTCTCCACACTCTTCTACCAGTAAAATTCTCAGCGGATGACTTTGCCCTCTACTTGATAGGAAAAAAAAAAGTATATCAGAAGTAACCACTTCAAATTCCTACCACCATGTCTTCAATTCTACTTAAATCTTTGCTTCTTTATTTATAATTTATCTAAGTAGTACTTTTAAATACACCCTAGTGTTGTGTTGTTGTTGTTTTTTTTTTTCCTCTCAATAAGGAATATCCATGTTGAAGGATACACATGTCTGGGTGAGTGTCCTGTCTCAGTTCAGTTCAGTTCAATTCATTCACTCAGTCATTTCTGACACTTTGCAACCCCATGGACTGCAGCACACCAGGCTTCCCTGTTCAGCAGCAATTCCCGGAGATTGGTCAAACTCACGTCCATCGAGTCGGTGATGTCATCCAACCATTTAATCCTCTGTTGTCCCCTTCTCCTCCTGCCTTAAATCTTTCCCAGCATGAAGGTCTTATCCAAGGAGTCAGTCCTTCATATCAATGGCCAAAGTGTTGGAGTTTAAGCTTCAGCATCAGTCCTTCCAAAGAATATTGAGGAATGATCTTCTTTAGGATGGACTGGTTGGATCTTGTTGCAGTCCAAGGCACTCTGAAGAGACTTTTCTAATGCCACAGTTCAAAAGCATCAATTCTTCAGTGCTTAGCTTTCTTTAGAGTCCAACTGTCACATCCATACACAACTACTGGAAAAACCAGAGCTTTGAATAGATGAACCTTTGTTGGCAAAGTAATGCCTCTGCTTTTAAATATGCTGTCTACATTGGTCATTGCTTCTCTTCCAAGGAGAAAGGATCTTTTAATTTCATGGCTGCAATCACCATATGCAGTGGTTTTGGAGCCCCCCAAAATAAAGTATCTCACTGTTTCCATTATTTCCCCATCTACTTCCCATGAAGTGATGGAACTGGATGCCATGATCTTATTTTCTGAATGTTGAGTTTAGCCAACTTTTTTTCACTCTCCTCTTACACTTTCATCAAGAGGCACTTTAATTCCTCTTCACTTTCTTCCATAAGAGTGCTGTCATCTGCATATCTGAGGTTTCTGATATTTCTCCCAGCAATCTTGATTCCAGCTTGTGCTTCATCCAGCCCAGCGTTTCTCATGATGCACTCTGCATATAAGCAGGGTGACAATATACAGGCTTGATGTACTCCTTTCCCAACTTGGAACCCATCTGTTGTTCCATGTCCAGTTCTAAATGCTGCTTCTTGACCTGCAAACAGATTTCTCAGGAGTTGAGTCAGGTGGTCTGGCATCCCCATTTCTTTCAGAATTTTCCACAGTTTATTGTGATCCACACAGAGTAGGACATGACTGAAGTGACTTAGCAGCAGCAGCAGCAACGCAGTCAAAGGCTTTGGCATAGTCAATAAAAGAGAAATAGATGTTTTTATGGAAGTCTTCCTTTTTCAATAATCCAACGGATGTTGGCAGTTTGATCTTTGGTTCCTGCACCTTTTCTAAAATCAGCTTGAATATCTGGAAGTTCACGGTTCATGTACTGCTGAAGCCCGGCTTAGAGAATTTTGAGCATTGCTTTACTAGCGTGTGAGATGAGTGCAATTCTGTGGTAGTTTGAGCATTCTTTGGCATTGTCTTTCTTTGGGATTGGGATGAAAATTAACCTTTCCCAGTCCTGTGGCCCCTGCTGAGTTTTCAAAATTTGCTGGCATATTGAGTGCAGCACTTTCACAGCATCATCTTTTAAGATTTGAAATAGCTCAACTGGAAGCAAGAGATGTGGTTTCCATCCCTAGATCAGGAAGATCTCCTGGAGGAGGGAATGGCAACCCACTCCAGTACTCTTGCCTGGAAAGTTCCATGGACAGAGGAGCCTGGTGGTTACAGTACATGGTGTCTCAGAGTCAGACATGACTGAGCACATTGAATATGAGCAGTATTCCATTATATTTCCTTCTTTATCCATTCATCTGTTGATGGGCATTTAGGAGTATATATCTTTTCTAGTTTATGTTTTATTTTCCTTGCATAAATACATAAGAGTGGAATTGCTGGATCTTTTGGCTGGTCTACTTTAAAATTTTTAGGAAATCTCCATTTTGTTTTTCATAGTGGCTGCACTAATTTGCATTCCCCCAAACAATGCATGTGGAGAAGGCAATGGCAACCCACTCCAGTACTCTTGCCTTGAGAATCCCAGGGATAGCGGACCCTGGTGGGCTGCTGTCTGTGGGGTCGCACAGAGTCGGACCCGACTGATGCGACTTAGCAGCAGCAGCAGAAACAGTGTATGAAGGTTTCTTCTCTCCACATCTTTGCCAACACTTGTTATTTGTTGTCTGATAATACCTGTTCTGCTGAGTGTGACGTGATATTTCATTGTGGTTTTGGTTTGTCTTTTTCTTGTTGGTTAGTGATGCAATTCTTTTCATGTGCCTATTGGACAACTATATGCTTTCTTCACAAAAATGTTTATTCTTGTTCAAAGGCCATTTTTTAACTGGGTTGCTTGCTTTTTGTGTTGACTTACATGAGTTTGTTGGATAATTTTTAAATAAACTCATTATCAGATATTTATTGGCAAATATCTTTCTCATTCAGTTGGTGTTCCTTTCACTTTATTGATAGTTTCCTTCTCTACATAAAAGCATTTTAATTTGATGTTGTTCCATTTTTTAAAATATTTACTTTTGTTTCACTTGGCTGAGGAGACATAGCCTAAAAAAATATGACTAAACCTGATATTGAAGAGAGTCCCACACATGCTTTCTTCTAGATGTTTTCTATTTCTGTTTGTATGGAATACATTTTCTCTATCCCCTCACTTTCAGTCTTTGTGTCTTTAGATCTGATGTGAGTCTCTTGTAGGCAGGGCATACAGGGATTTTTCTTTTATTCATTCAGTCATTCTATGTCTTTAGACTGGAACATTTAGTCCATTTACATTTAAAATAACTATTGACAGATATGTACTTACTGTCAGTTTGTTAATTGCTTTGGCACTCTTTGTTTTCTTCACTTATGATATTTAGTGTTATATTTGGATATCATTTCTGCTTTTCCTGTGTGCTTTGCTCATGTAAATGACATTTTATTTTTGTAAGACTTTATTTTTGTTTATTTTATTGAGACAGAATTTAAACACAGGGAAACCCACTGATCCTCCAAGTGTATATTAGCATCAGTTTCGACAAAGGAAAAACCTGTGTCATCCACATTCTTGTCAATATATATATTTTCGATCCCAGAAGCCTTCCTTTTGCTCATTATCAGTCAACTCCCACTTTTGTTGACACAAAGCATTGCTCTGATTTATAGTAACATGACTTTATCAATTATTGATCTTCACAAAGGGAATTACATAGTTATGTACTCTTTTGTTTCTAACTTCTTTTGCTCAGTTTAATATTCTTGAAATTATCTGCATAATTGCATTGTCAATAGTTTAGTCTTGTCATTTCTGCATAATCTTTCATTGGATAAATAGGTACGCTAGTGTATTTGTTTTATTATAGAGGGAAGCATGGCATGTTTCCAGTTTTTGCTGGTCAAGTTACTTTGAACATTCTTGGATAAGATTTGCTGTGGACATATTTTCATTTTTTAAGAAAATAGGATCTATGCTTTGGGATTAACATATGCACACATATATAAAAGAGATAACTAAGAAGGACCTACTGTATAGCACAGGAAACTCAATACTGACTATTCTCTAATAACCTACATGGCTAAAGAATCTGAAAAATAATACATAAATGTATATGTATAACTGAATCCCTTTGCTGTACACTGCAAACTAACACAACATTGTTAATCAACTATACTGCAATATAGAACAAAATTTAAAATAATAAAAGTAAAAATATCTAGAAGCTAAATTGCTGAATTAGAGAGCAAGTGAATCTTTATGAGAAATGTCCAAATATTTTTAAAAATATTTACTCCCATCAGTAGGAAAGTTTAGGTGACTCCACATCTTCATCAACAATCACTATTGTCAGATTTTTTTAAAATTGTCTCTTCTTTCCTATTTTAGAGATTAAAAATCATACAGTTGCCTTTGAGGATTGCTAGGGCTACATCCTACAAATATGAGGATGATGGGTTTTTAATATTATTTGATTAAATTGTATTTTTTAAAGTTTTCTTTTTTTTTAATACAGTTATAGACATGTTTTGTCTGATTTTCAAGCAATTGAAGATTTGCTAAATATCTTAATGTTAATTGTTTCTGGTTGTACACCTTTGTGTTTCAGAAAACACGCTTTGTATGATCCCATAAAATTTACGGAGACTTTTATCTTTTATAATTCTTAGTGAGTTCATATGCATTTGAGAGGAATGAAAGCTGTTTTTGTGGAGTGGGGTTTTCTATACATGTATATTGCTTCACCATGGTCATTTGTGTTGTTCAAATTACCTACATCCTCTCAGATTTCTTTGTCTACTTTCTCTGTCAGTTATTGACAATGTAACATTAAAGGCTGCAACACTTAATGGATGTGTTTTTTCTTCCTTTAAGTATGTTGCTTTGCCATTTATCTGGATCTATGTGATTGCATGCATGCATATTCACATTGCAAGTATTTTTTATAATTTTAACTCTTTCATCTTTATGAAAGGGGCTTATTTATGTCTGGTACTATTGTTTTTTTTTTTTTTTTGAAGTCTACTTTTTCAAACATCAGTAGAACCACTTCAGCTTTTTTACGTGTGATGTTCACATGGAATAATTTTGTTTTTTTTTTCCTTTTTAGATTTTCAATATTTGTGAATATTTGTTGAAAATGCTTCCTTGTATATTTGTGTACTTGTCTGTTTGGTTTTACTATCAGCCCATAATAAGGAGGTTGACTTCAAAAGACAAAATAATTATTTATTTTCCTACAAAGAAAACTCTCAATGTATTATTGCCAGTCAGATTAAAATGCTTATTTTTTTCTACAAGTAAATCTTTATACTTTTGAGGTATTAATTGAAATTATATTTAGGTAAGAAATTATTTCCTAGGTTTTTAGATTTTTAGCTTCTCTGAAGCTAAGACTATATTTCTGTCTGTGCTATATGATTTTCTAAGACATTCTTAGGTGCTTATAATTATTTTATTACTTTATTACAAATTACACCTGAACTCTATCATTTTACATATTTTATTCTAGGTGTACTCAATTTTCTTATTAGGTTTTTAAAATTGCAATTAGTCTCATCTCCATTACTCTCCAAATGTCTCGATTTCTTTCTCCCATTCTTTTTTCCCCTTCAAGACAAGTTTAAAATATTAGTTCAGTAGCTACTAAAAACTCATCATTAATTTTATTTCCCTCCTAATTTATATGAAGCTATTATCCCTCCTGTCTCATTCCCTTCTGCTACATTTGTTGCCTGTAGTTCTTATTTTATGTTCTCACTGATTTTCACTTGCTATCAAGCTTTAACCAGTCAATCTGTGTGAATTTATATATATGTGGTATCTTATCACTTTTATTTTGTACCAAGCAGTCAATGTTCCTTGAGCTATTACATATTTATGTCTTCTTTGTGTTGTATGTCTATATTAAGAATTGTATTTCATGTATGCATGCATGCTAAGTCACTGCAGTCATGTCTGACTCTTTCAGACCCTAAGAACTCTAGCTTCCCAGACACCTCTGTCCATGGGATTCTCCAGGCAAGAATACTGGAGTGGGGTTGCCATGCCCTCCTCCAGGGGATCTTTTTCACACAAGGATTGAACTTGCATCTCCTGCAATTCCTTCATTGCAGGTGGATGCTTTACTGCTGAGCTACTGGGGAAGCCTGCATTTCATGTATGAAATTAAGAAAATAAAAATTTAATTAATAAGCATTCCTCCTAAATTATCTTATAAAAAGCACACCCTCAGGAGGACACTACTTTCTTCCTTTCCCTTTATGTTTCTCCTCAACCACTGCAACACAGTGTTTTCAGAATGTCTTTTATAAACAGATGGGGCTTACAAGTTAAAGGTAGATGGATGGTGATGGAAGTGATACTATAATGAGAATAAAACTAGAAAATTATTATATCCCAAACCAGATTTTCTGTTCTATTATGTGTATGTTATTGTTACACATGTGGGCAAAAACTATTCTTCATTGTTTTTGCAAAACAAGAAAGATCGCATTTATATACACATGAGTAAAAAGAGTGAAAAGAAAAAGAGAAAATGTAGAAATAAAGATGTGGAGTGAAATCACGATTTGGAAGAGCCATACTAAACGGGAGCATTTATAATTGAAATATCTATCAACTAATACCTGATTTAAAAAAAAACAAAACATATTTTGTTTTATTCAGGAGAAATAATATTGCTGTTTAAATTTGATTTCTGCATTTATGAATCCATTTTATTTGTGTCGTATTTTCATTAATTTTCAGTAATTAAAAAAAAGAAAAAGATCTTTTCTGTAAGAATTTTCCAGTTGAAAACTGGAAACCAAATATTCAAACACAGCAAATACAAACCCTATGGAATTGGGTAGTGGATATTCAGGTAGAAATATTCCTTTTAGCCAAGACCAAGTTTTGGAAACAAACTGACAACATTAGCCGCGTTTTAAAAAATCATTTCACTGCCTCAATATGCGTGGCAAACAGCTGCAAGTGTCAGGCTCAGATAAGCTGAAAGCAAGATGGCTGAAAGGTACGTTTTCTAATCAACTTCCTGAATTATCTTTGACTCCTGGTATGGCCTCAAATGTGAACTAATTATGAAGCATAACATGCCAATATTTTCATAACAAAAAATAAAAATTGGCCCTTTAATTCTTTGGAAATGGTTCATGATGTTATCCTTGTCGCTACTTCAACAAATTTTAGATATCCTCTTCCCCTTAAAATTTGTCTTCTGACTAAAAAGCGCTAGACTCCAATTTTTGGTGACATCACTTTCATTCTGTGTTCTATTATGTACATTTTGCAAGTTCTCACATTTATGTCTTTCAGAAGCTAATATTTTTTCCCCTGAGGCCATACTTGGGTAAAGGCTTTTAAAAGTGAATTTTATCTAGAGCATAGCCAAAGTGGTTTACCTTTTTAAGGTAAAGACATGTGGATTAAAAATAACATGCCTAGGTGTGTGTATTAAGAGTAGGGTGGAAAATATGGTTTAGATTATATTTTCTTGCCGTTCTATAATTCAAAAAGCTTTAGTGGCTTCATCGTTCTCTGCTGTCCGTGCCCCTATCCCATCCTTCCCTTTTCTGAGCTTTCTTCCCCTGCCCCCTTCTTTCTCCTCCTTTCCTTTCTTTCTCCCTTTCTGTTTCTCTCTTTCTTTCTTTTTCTTCCTTTCTGACCTAGAAAATACATGATACAGATTTTCTAAGCTGTAGCTAGCATTGACATTGTGTGCATGAAAAGATAGCTTTGGGAAATATGTATAAAGTGTCTGTAGAACAGATCTGGGCTACTTTAAGGAACTGAAAGAAGACAGAAATGAGAATTCTGACAAAATGTTATACATGTGATTTTCGATATTGCTGAAGATAACAGTTTGAGAAGAGAAAACAGAAAACCGAATATTGAAATTCTTCAGTGAGTGCAAAGGGGGTGACCACGAGGTAAATAGGTGATGGTCTTTAAGAAGGGTGAGGATGTTTGAGCCTTGTGGAATATACAGTGAAAGAGGAATTTTGCTGATATGTTTTTGTTGTTGTTTTTGTTGTTGCTATTGTTTAGGACAGTAAATATACAACAGCACCAAGAATTGCAAGGAAAAAGATATCAATTTACCTTCCAAGGTTTGGTGTTGAAAACAACAGAAATAGTTTCTGATCAATGAGACTACAGAGGAAGTTATTGTTTAATTGATGGCTGGTTTTTCAGAACAATAATAAACTGTGCAAATATAGGAAAGTTTGTTTTTCTTAAGTGTAAGAGGTATGGAGAGAGCAGGAAGGGATGGAGGATTGGATTAAGGTAGGAAATATCCAGAAATGATATTTTAGGTTGAATTGGAAGGATGGATCCTCTGTTATGGACTGTGGTCAGCAGAACTCTGAGGGGAGATGGATTTTTCCTAACAGTCTGAGATGAGACAAGATCACTAGACCTAGTGCTGTGTTCCCAAATGCATCTTCTCAGGTATAGCAACTGACTATAAATAGACTCTTGGAAGCGCCAATCTACACGTAGTATTTGTATACGGAAAATAACTTCTTAGTAAGTTTTCCCTTTTTCTGAACAGGTTATTTCAGTGAAAGGGAAACAACAAGTATATTTGTAGCAATAAATAAATAATAGAAACCAAAAGGCCTAAAGAAATGACTATTTATTCTGATGCATATTTACAAATTAAGACAGGCAGTGTATTAGTGTTCTGAGGCCTGCATAAAAAAGGAAAAAAATACCATTGATTGTCTTGTTTAAACAGTTTGTTATTTTTTTTCCTCACAGTTCTTCAGGCTGGATGCCTGAGATGAAGGTATCAGCAAGGTTGGTGTCTTTGGAGGCCCCCCACCTTGGCTAGCAAATGACCAATTCCCTAGTGTTTTTCACGTGGCCCTTCCTTACATGCACATGTAACTCATGTTTTCATGTGTCCAAATCTTCTGTTCCTACAAGGACACAAGTCCTATTGGAATGGATCTACCCCAAAGACATAATTTTAACGTAATCGTCTTTTCAAATATCTCCCCCTCACATTTCCAAATATGTCCACACTGAAACTCTGGGGTTTAGGATATATGAATGAATGCATGAACACATGAATTGGGGGAAAATGCAATCCAGCCCATAACAAGCAACATAACAACCCTTTACTTTAAGGGTCCATGTGTATACCTTTACAACAGAGGATTGTCTGTCCTAACAGCTATTCATAAAGTTGGTAAAATGCAGCAAGGAAAGAGTACAATATACCTAAAGAGGACGCTGTTGTGGAGTTTATTCTTTGGACTATTGACACTTCATGAAAATGCAGAACAAGGGATAAATCATTGATGAACAGACATAGTATGTGGTGTTTCATCCAGTGCTACCTAGATACATTGCAAATCACTTCCAAGTATGTAAAGTAAACATGCATTAGATTATAGAATGAAACACAATTTAGCATGGTTTTAAAGAAAAAGAAAGCAACTACAGTAAAATTTCAGATCTGCTACTAATTACTTATGTGACATTAGACTCCCTATGCAGACAGTATAAACTTTCTTCTATTCTCTCCAAAATGAGAGATACGGGTAAATGCTCCCTAAGGATTCTTTCAGTCCTGAGTTTCTGTATTTTCTTAAATAGTAAATAAGACCTGCATAAAATGGAAGTAAGCTTTCAAGAAATGTAACCATAGATACAGATATCATTATCACCTTGTAAACACAAATACTTCTTACTTTCTTATAATTCAATGTTTTGCTTGCATTGTTTTGTTTTTTTTGTTTTTTTTTTTTTTTTTTTTTTTTGAGGGGAAGAACTGACATTAAGCTTAGGTTCAACTCTGTGTGAAACTTCTAATACTTTTTCCCATCTCCTGTTAAATCCTTTCTCAATAACATTACTGTGATTGCTTGAGAGGTACATCACAAATTTCAATTTTTTTGTCTGCGTGTTTACACAATAAAAGAGGAGCTTTAAATATTCTTTTACAGTTAGGTCTACTTACAGGTGGTCTTCTTATTATATTAACTACTCCATGCTAAACTTCTATCATAATACTTAAAAACAGAAAATGGAACCCTCTTGCACTGTTGGTGGGAATGCAAATTGATACAGTTGCTGTGGAGAACAGCATGGAAGTCCCTTAAAAAAACTAAACATAGAACTACCATATGACTCAGCAATCCATGAGCATATACCATGAGAAAAACAAAATTTAAAAGGACACATGTACCCCAATGTTCATCGCAGCACTATTTACAATATTTCTTATTTGCTCAAGGTCATGTCCATTGAATCACTGATGCCATTCCACCGTCTCATCCTCTGTCGCCCCCTCTCCTCCTGTCTTCAATCTTTTCCAGCATCAGGGTCTTTTCCAATGAGTTGACTCTTCTCCTCAAGTGGCCAAAGTATTGGAGTTTCAGCTTCAGCATCAGTCCTTTCAATGAATATTCAAGAAGAGATAGGGGGTGTGTGTATACATATGGCTGGTTCACTTCATTGTATAGCAGAAAGTAATACAACATTGTCAAGCAATTATATCCCAATTTAAAAAAAAAAAAAAAAAACTAAGTAAAACACAGAACAACAGTACCAGTGTACTTAGGAAAGGAACAAAACAAAGGTAAAACAACATACAAAAAATAGAATAGCTACATAAGAATCCAAATAAGTTTCATCACTATCTGTGAAAAATACTTTCCAACTCAAAAAGCATTTTTGCTAAACTTAAAAACGTTAAAATCACTCACTTGTTTCTTTGAAGTTCATGTACATATTCACTCATTTTGAATATAATGGTCATTGTCACAGTCCTTCAAGGCCCTGCACTTTCTTCATTCTCACTGCTCCTAATTTAGGTCACAGATAAGCTTTTCTTGACCAAATATGGAAGTGTTGACTGGTATATGAACTATACATGCTAGGTTTTTATGATATGTATTTCTTTCAAAGGTACCAGCTGTGCATCTAATTACTATTTTTTTCTTCTATCTTTGCTAACTTTTAAATTAGATGACTCTATTTACCAAAGAAATATTCACATATGCATCTTTCTTTTTTACATTTTAATTTTTCTAGTTCTTTGAGTGTTCTGACTGCATATAGTATGCTGCTGCTGCTGCTTCTGCTAAGTCGCTTCAGTGGTATCCAACTTTTCGTGACCCCATGGACTGCAGCCTACCAGGCTCCTCTGTCCATGAGATTTTCCAGGCAACAATACTGGAGTGGGGTGCCATTGCCTTCTCCAGCATATAGCATATTCCTCATTTATTTTCTCTGAAATACATTTTCTCTCTCTCTTTTTTTTTTTTCTTAACAAATGTTTAAGAGGCAAATGTACCACAATCCTGATTATTAATTGAAGAGAAGTTTAAGGTAAATTAGTGATGCAGTGATAATGGGCTTTGGGTCATAAGCACTGTCACATTTTTTGCTGGTATGAACCAATGCCCTCATAAAGACACGGATGAATTTTAAAATTCTCGTTGAGATTACCCTCAACATTGTTTGTTCATCTCCTCCAGTGGTCATTTGTTGTTGCTGTGTAGTTGCAAAGTTGTGTCCAACTCTTTGTAACCCATGGACTACAGCCCGCCAGGCTCCTCAGTCCATGAGATTTTCCCAGGCAAGAACACTGGAATGAGTTGCCATTTCCTTCTCCACGAGATCTTTCCAACCCAGGGAATCAAACCCATGTCTACTGTGTCTCCTGCATTGGCAGGCAGATTGTTTACCACTGAGACACAGGGAAATCATAATTATATTTATTAACATTAATATTTTCTCATATCTACATTTAAGGTTAATAAATACTTGATTACTATCAAGTGCAATTTTTAATTAGGATTTTTAGGACAGTGTTCCCTATACTTTTCATTTTCAGTTAAAAGTATTCACTTGTGAATTTTAGCTATTAATAATTGTGGGGAGCTACCTAGATTATTGGGATTCCCTGGTGGTAATAATCTACCTGCCGTGCAGGAGACACAGTTTCAATCTCTGGGTCAGGAAGATCCCCTGGAGAAGGGAATGGCAACCCACTCCGGTATTTTTGCCTGGAGAATCCCATGGACAGAGAGTCTAGTGGGCTACAGTCTATAGGGTCACAAAGAATTGGACACAACTGAGTAACTAACACTTTCAAGGTTTTTCAGTGCAACTTGCTTTGTTAACTGGTTGTAAGGAGCTGTGTCATTTTTAAGAACACTATGCTGTGTGACCAGGTATTTTTCCTTGTTCTATTTTTTTGTTTGTTTTGGTTTCCTTCTTAGACACAAAATGCACGTGTTTAATCAAGAAATAAGCTACTCTACATTAGAGCTTAGTTAAATTTGCATCAATTATCTATGAATGTAAAAGTAATAGTAAAATAGAAACATTGTGGAAGACAAATTTGATTATTTTGCCTATTCATTTTCCTCCCCAAAGTGGTTTAAAACTGTTAGTTTTGGTTGTGTTGGCATTTATATGAATTAAATGAAAGATATAATATATGAGTTATTTAACATAATTATTATTGAAAAACTATTAGAACATTGAAAGCAATTATTTCATTCATGTTTATTAAATAAGCTCAATTTTCTTTTCATTGGATTTTATTTCAACCTAGAGTTAAAACATGAGTTCTTTAATAATTTATTGTTTTAACTGTATTTAAAAAATAGTGTTTGCTACATGGTTTTCTGTAATATTTACTCAAATTTAATGCCAGACAGTCTCTTAGGGGGAAACACAGACAGACAATGTCCTTGTGCTTTTTCAGCTCAGGAGAGTAAGCCAGGGTTACAGGTGTTGCCTCGTCTCCACATACATCCCCCAGGACCCTGCACTGAACAAATAACCCTTTTGTGTGGATCTAGAATACGTTTCCCTTCCTGAACACAAATCCCACCACATCTGTTCAACCAACTCCGCTGCAGGTTAAACAAAAATTGCATTGATGAATTGCAAGTCTTGTTACACATTCTGTTATTCCTGGCAGGAAATTCCTTTGCAGAAGCAAAACCCAAAGCTGTTTTTAGCTCTTTCTTTTGTTTCGTGAAATCTTCCCTATAAACACAAGCTACAAAACCTTGTCAAATTTTCTTTTAAAATGTAGAGTTCTTCATATTTAAATGTAAAAGTAACAGAAAAGTAAGATATATTCTTTAAGTGTCAAATAGTGTTTTTAAACGTATCTAAGAATCTGGTGAAGACAGGGACTGAAAGAAAACTCTGAGAGAGTCACCTTCACTGAATACTGGCAAATCCTAATGTCTTCTGTCTGAAAGATGATTCAAGAAACGTATTGAGGTCATTTCCTTTAGAAAAAGAGTGCATTCTTAAAGCATAAGCAATACATAATACAAAGCAGCTTCACTATATTTAGTACATTTAATAACTAAATATAAATCTGTTGTCCATTTTGAAAAGAATTTTTCTAGATTATTTGCATTACTCTCTTCTTAACTTTGTTTTCCATTGAACTAAATAGTACTGCTCCTGCCAAATAATTTAGCTTAGGAGATATCTAGCATATAACATTATATGGAATTTTTGGCCTAAATATCATCATGAGTTTTATTTCTCAAAAAATATCAACACAAAATTTAAATTGAAAGACTAGGAATATGTGTCATCTCAGGTACAGTAATATAATCAGTGGTATTAAATATAGTTTGATCTAAAAATGGTCAATTTCCTGAAAATATCCACTTACATAGATTATCTAATATATACTTGCTATACTTTAATGCTACATCTCCAAAATAGTATATTTATCTTTAGACTACTTTAATAAATTAAAAGTTATTTCTTCCATGATTGGAAGTATATATTTCAATGGTTTATTCTTATTGGTTCTAATGATGTCTAGCCTTCAATATCATATACAAAATGTGGAATTTTTCCATTTGAAAATTCCTTCAATGATTTTTTTTTTTTTTATTAGTTGGAGGCCAATCACTTCACAACATTTCAGTGGGTTTTGTCATACATTGATATGAATCAGCCATGGATTTACACGTATTCCCCATCCCGATCCCCGCTCCCACCTCCCTCTCCACCCGATTCCTCTGGGTCTTCCCAGTGCACCAGGCCGGAGCACTTGTCTCATGCATCCCACCTGGGCTGGTGATCTGTTTCACCATAGATAGTGTACATGCTGTTCTTTTGAAATATCCCACCCTCACATTCTCCCACAGAGTTCAAAAGTCTGTTCTGTACATCTGTGTCTCTTTTTCTGTTTTGCATATAGGGTTATCATTACCAGCTTTCTAAATCCCATATATATGTGTTAGTATGCTGTAATGTTCTTTATCTTTCTGGCTTACTTCACTCTGTATAAGGGGCTCCAGCTTCATCCATCTCATTAGGACTGGTTCAAATGAATTCTTTTTAATGGCTGAGTAATATTCCGTGGTGTATATGTACCACAGCTTCCTTATCCATTCATCTGCTGATGGGCATCTAGGTTGCTTCCATGTCCTGGCTATTATAAACAGTGCTGCGATGAACATTGGGGTGCACGTGTCTCTTTCAGATCTGGTTTCCTCAGTGTGTATGCCCAGAAGTGGAAATAGAACTGCCATATGACCCAGCGATCCTTCAATGATTTTGAATGCATAGGATATAGTAATCGGTTTTTCTTTCTCAAGGTTAAACAAGCCTTGATTTTTCAAAGAAACGCATTTTGAATGCTTTTGAGTACTATCACGTTAAATTATATCCTATTGCATATTTGCTTGCTGTATCCCTCTAGGACGTTGCCCTTTAGTTTTGCAGCAGAAGTCAAAATGTGGTACAACCAGTGTAGAGTAGATTTAAAATGCAACCATTTGGTATCAAAGGGAGCCTTCTGCCACCCAAATGGCTTCAAATTGCAAAGAATTCCTAAATGGCTGACTCAAACTGACACACATTAAAGTCATTTTACATTTATGATTATTTTCAGTATTTTAATTTTTAGATGTTGATTATCTAATACAGCACACCTGCTGCAATATTCATTTGATGAGTGTGCCTGCAAGACCAGAAGTTATTTCCTCAATGTCTGCTACCCTCTTGGCTTTGAATCCTTCCTTTATTCTGTACCGCAGAGCAGTTCTGTCTTTTCCAGCTCTCTCATCTCTCTTACACTATCATTTTTACTCAATGCTGATTTTCACAGCATTGAGTTCAGTAGGGGGGGGGGAGGGAGGGTGGGGGTCAGAAAATTGGAACAATATCTAATGTTCTGATTAAGCCTTGGTCCCAGGCAGATGCTTTGTCCCTGGATCTTGTTGGGTGGGGGGTATTAACTGAGCAAGTTTTCTTGCCCCTTCTAAAATGTTAGCTCTTGACCCAGCATATATTGTTATTCAGAGTTGTTATTCTTCAGAATTAGTAACTCTTTTTGTTTCTTTTTCCGTCCTCTTTTTCCAAGTGCAATGTTTTTGCACCAGTGCTCCAAGGCAACCATTTTTGTTGTTCTTCCTTCTACAGATTAAACCTTTTGTTTGAAGGAGAAGGGAATGGTCTGTGCAGAATTTCAGCAATACCCACTATTTCTCATCACCGTAAACACATTTCTAGGATTATCTCTGCTGCCATTTGCCCCTTCCTTATGGGGTTAAAGGAGGAAAATCGCTGCAAGCCTGTGTGAATCCTCATATAAGACAGATTCCAGAGATTTCAAGTTCTGACAGTCATTCACACTTAGCTTTAGAAATGTATTAGTTTTTTCCTACTGTGTCTTTTAACTAGCTTATGTGGCACATGGCAGTTTGTACCATGGGTGAGCAAATGTCTGTGTCTTGTTTTTACCTGTAGGTGTCTATCACTCCCTAGGTTTGGAGGGAGTTTGCCTAAAACCTCAGTTCCCTGATATGTTAGGGGAAAAAAGTACTACTTTGTAATTTTTCTGCTTTATTTTTAGGATGAGAGAACAACACTTCCCAGCTTAATACAGCTCTGCAATGAAATTCAGAGATGTCTTATTACGTTGATTTCTTAGGACTTAAAAAAATTCTGGATTAGTTTTCCCCTATTTAATTAATAACCTATGCCATACACTAATTAACTCTTGTTATTTCTTTTAAAGTTTATGCACTAATTGTAATTTATTGTCTTTCTCCCCCTCCTCTTTGGCTGAGCCACTTTTAAACCAAAATACAAAATGTAGAAGGAGGTATGAAAGCCTAGTTCTGCCATTCTCCACCAAGGCTTGACCACATTCTGTTGCCATATTCTCTCCTTATAACAATGACCATGAATCAAGCAAATCTTTTAGAAGTTATATTCTGAGAACATTATTTTTTTCCTGAAAAGTTGACTCAATTGTCATTTTGTGGCCCTTTTGTTTGCAGAATGTATTTAGTTTAAGATTTAGCTAGATTTCTCCTTTCACTATCTTCTCCATACTTTTCCTGTGTTCTTACTGCTTGCTTGTCCCTCCTGATCTGGGCATTTAAATTTTCTTATTCAGAATTGATGATGAATGGGGCAAAGCTGGGAATAAGATACTGCTAGAAAACTCAGCCCATGGCAGCTCTTTTGTTTTCTTCCTAAATTTTTTACAGCAAATCCCACCTTTCCAACCACCACCAGTCACAACTACACTCACACTCACACACACACATCCCAAATCTATTTTTAAATTTTCTGTGATAAGTCTGGTTACGTAGACTTCCAGGTTGTGTGGTGAGCAGAGGGTCATCAGCCCATGCTAATATGCCATCCTGTCCAGACTGAGCATGGTTCTAGAATTAAATTCCCTATCTAGTGGATAGACATGATTGACATTTCTTTAATCAGTTTGAATGTCCCCAGGGGAACTCTCCTTTCTTCACTGACAACTCTCCACGTGCACATCAGTAACATACATTTTAGACAATGGGTATGAATTTTAAATTCCATGAAGCAATTTGAAATGTTTTTGGATCAGAGTCACTAAATGCACAGGGTGTGGGTTAACCTGAAGTAGACTTTGGCACAGCAGATAGAAATCATGACAGGACTTCAGGGAAGTTCAAAGGCTTATGGATAAGATACTCAACGCAATGTTGATACTTGTGATGTAAGTAGGCCACTCAAAAAGCATTTTCCTAGATGCTGATTTTTTATGGTGTTATACTTACCTAAAAATAGGAAACAAATTTGTATCAGAGGCTTAAGTCTTATATTTCTTTCTGGTAAAGTCAGAAGTACAATTTTCCTTATTTTCCAGAGTCTATAAATATTATTTGCCACTTTAAATGATAATTAATTTTACTACTTGTCCAAAACAGCTATGGAAAAAAAATATATATTTGAATTTAAGAAAATTTTTCTTATTAATTATGTGACATATTCCCACATATGCTTCATAGTTAAAGTGAAATTATGAATAATGTTAAATTTTTACACATCAAAGAATTTTTTTTTTTTTGGCTAATAAAATAAGCATGTAGTTTTAAGAGTTTTCTCACAAGATTGTACACTCTGTGCTTCCCTGACATTGTCAATATCCTGTCTTCATTTGCTGACATATAATTCAGTTCAGTTCAGTTGCTCATTCATGTCTGACTCTTTGTGACCCCATGGACAGCAGCAAGCCAGCCTCCCTGTCCATCACCAACTCCCGGAGTTTACTCAAACTCGTGTCCATCAAGTCGGTGATGCCATCCAACCATCTCATTCTCTGTTGTCCCCTTCTCCTGCTGTCTTCAATCTTTCCCATCATCAGCTTCTTTTCCAAGGAGTCAATTCTTCACAGCAGATGGCCAAAGTATTGGAGTTTCAGCTTCAGCCTCTGTCCTTCCAATGAACATTCAGGACTGATTTCCTTTAGGATGGACGGGTTTGATCTCCTTATAGTACAAGGGACTCTCAAGAGTCTTCTCCAACACCACAGTTCAAAAGCATCAATTCTTCATCTCTCAGCTTTCTTTATGGTCCAACTCTCACATCCATACATGAGCACTGGAAAAACCATAGTAATGACTAGACAGACCTTTGTCGGCAAAGTAATGTCTCTGCTTTTTAATATGCTGTCTAGGTTGATCATTGCTTTTTTTCCCAGGATCAAGCATATATATAGTAGTGCAGTATACGCTTATATATAGTATATGGCAAACAGTATATGTGTATATTGTAGTATATGCACACACTATGCATATGGATAGTATATGCATATAGTATGCTAAGTCACGTCAGTTGTGTCCGATCTGTGCGACCCCATAGACGGCAGCCCACCAGGCTCCGCCATCCCTGGGATTCTCCAGGCAAGAACACTGGAGTGGGTTGCCATTTCCTTCTCCAGTGCATGAAAGTGAAAAGTGAAAGTGAAGTCGCTCAGTCATGTCCGACTCTTAGCGACCCCATGGACTGCAGCCTACCAGGCTCCTCTGTCCCTGGGATTCTGAGGCAAGTGTACTGGAGTAGGTTGCCATTGCCTTCTCTGGCACATAGTATAGGTGTATATATATATAGCATAGAGTAGGCATTCAATAAATAATAGTTAATTACAATAGCTAAATACAATACAATACAATGGTTAAATAAATACAATAGTTAAATGCAATGTTGGTAACAAATAAAGGCTTTTACATATTCATTTCAAAGGTATTTTCTCATATGAATCTACTTATTTTACTTTATTTTGGTACCACTTTTTGTTACTTACCATAAGCATAAATATTCAAAGTTCTTTCATTATATTTTACTTTTTTTTATTTAAGCACTTGGTAAAGTAATTATAGAAAAATGAAGTTTCTGGGAATATCACATTTAGATTAAGAGCTATATAATACCAGATAATTTTATCTCAGTTTAATTTTATTCTAATGTAAAAGTTAATTTAAATGAATATTTCTGAGTTGATTTTCGTATAACAAATCAATGTCCATTCTCATTTGGAAATTTGTAACAACAGTGTTTTACTGATATAACTTTTATTAAAATAAACAACCTAAATATTTTCAAAAGATTATCTGTACATTAAAATCCTACTTAACAAAGATGTCTGTTTGGTTTTATATTAATATGTAATAATGTTTGCTATGCTATCTACACAATGAAAAATATTCTTCTAAGTGTTACTTTGTTTCAAAATATTGTTAACTTTTACTGACAGAGAAGTTATATGGACTACAGCACACCAGACTTCCCTGTCCTTCACTATCCCAGAATTTCCTCAAACTCACTTCCACTGAGTCATTGGTACTATCCAACCATCTCATTCTCTGTTGCTTCCTTCTCTTCCTGCCCTCAACCTTTTCCAGCATCAGGCTCTTTTCCAAAAAGTTAGCTGTATGCATCAGGTGGACAAAATATTGGAGCTTCAGCTTCAACATCAGTCCTTCTAATGAATATTCAGGGTTGATTTCCTTTAGGATTGATTGGTTTGATCTCCTTGCTATCCAAGGAACTCTCAAGAGTCCTCCAGCACCACAGCTCAATAGCACCAATTCTTCAGTGCTCAGCCTTCTTTATGGTTCAACTCTTAGATTTGCACATGATTACATGGATCACAGCCTTGTGTAACTCTGTGAGGCTATGAGCCATGCTGTGCAGGGCCAGCCAGAATGGATGGGTCATGGTGGACCATTCTGACAAAATGTGGTCCACTGGAGAAGGAAATTGCAAACCACCTCAGCATTCTTACCTTGAGATCCCCATGAACTATATGAAAAAAATAAATAAATGAAAATACTGGAGTGAGTAGCAATTCTCTTTTCCAGGGAGTCTTCCCCACCCCTTCTGGAGAAGGAAATGGCAACCAGTACTCCAGTACTCTTGCCTAGAAAATTCCATGGATGGAGGAGCTTGGTGGGCTACAGTCCATGGGGTCACAAAAAGTCAAACACAATTGAGTGACTTCACTTTCACTTTACAAGGGATCTTCCCCACCCAGGAATCAAATCGAAGTCTGCATTGCTGGAAGATTCTTTATCATCTGAGCCACCAGGGAAGCCTGGCTTTGAATATTGCCACACGAAAATACAAAAAAATTAATTGCTGTTGAAACACAGAGTTCTATAATTCAAAATGTTGTCCAGTTGCCTACTCATGTCCAATTCTTTGTGATGCCTTGGACTGCAGCAAGCTAGACTCCTCTGTCCCTCAATATCTCCTGAAGTTTTCCCAAGTTCATGTCCATTTCATTGGTGATGCCATCTAACCATCTCATCCTCTGAGACCTTCTTTTTCTGCACTCAATCTTTCCCAGCATCAGGGACTTTCCCAATGAGTCAGCTGTTTGCATCAGGTGACCAAAATACTGAAGCTTCAGCTTCAGCATCAGTATTTCCAATGAACATTCAGATCTGATTTCACTTAAGATTGACCAATTTGATCTCCTTGATGTTCAAGGGACTCTCAGGAGTATTCTCCAGCACCACAGTTCGAAGGCATCAATTCTAAGGCATTCTTTATGGTCCAGCTCTCACTACCATATGTGACCTGGGAAGACTGTAGCCGTGGCTATTCTGACCTTTGTCGGCCAAACAATGTCTCTGCTTTTCAACACATTATCTAGGTCTGTCATCACTTTCCTGCCAAGAAGCAATTGTCTTCAGATTTCATGGCTGCAGTCACTGTCTGCAGTGATTTTGGAGCCCAAGAAGAGGAAATCTGTCACTACTTCCACCTTTTCCCTTTCTGTTTGCCATGAAGTAATGGAGACAGATAACATGATCTTAATTTTTCAATTTTTAGCTTTAAGCTGGCTCTTTCACTGTCCTTCACACACCATCAAGAGGCTCTTTAGTTCCTCTTCACTTTCTGCCATTAGGGTGGTATCATTTGCGTATCTGAGGTTGTTGATGTTTCTGTCACTTATCTTGATTCCAGCTTGCAACTCTTCCAATTGACATTTTTCATGATATGCTCAGCCTATAGGTTAAACAAACAAGGTGACAATAAACAGCCCTGTCATATTCCTTTCTCATCCCCGAACCAATCAGTTGTTCCATACAGGGTTGCTTCTTGACCCACATACAGATTACTCAGGAGATGGGTAAGATGGTCTGGTATTCCCATCTTTTAAAGATCTTTTCACAATTTTTTATGATCCACACAGTCAAAGGCTTTAGCATAGTCAGTGAAACAAGGGTAGATGTTTTTCTGGAATTCCCTTGTTTTCTTCATGATCCACCATATGTTAGCAGTTGGATCTCTGGTTCCTCCGCCTTTTCTAAACTCAGCTTGGATGTCTGAAAGTTCTTGGCTTGAGTAATGCTGAAGTTTATCATGCAAGATGCTAAGCATGACTTTACTAGAATGGGAGATGAGTGAAACTGTCCAATGGTTTGAACACTCTTTAATACTACCTTTCTTGCTTATTGGGATAAGGATTGGTCTTTTCCAGTCCAGTGGACACTGCTGGGTCTTCCAAATTTGCTGACATATTGAGTGCAAAACTTTGATAGCATCATCTTTTAGCTCAATTGGTAAAGAATCTGCCTGCAATTCTGGAGACCCTGGTTCGATTCCTGGGTCAGGAAGATCTGCTGGAGAAGGTACAGGCTACCCACCCCAGGACTCTTGGGCTTCTCTTGTGGCTCAACTGGTAAAGAATCTGACTGCAATGTGGGAGACCTGGATTTGATTGCTGAGTTGGGAAGATCCCCTGGAGAAGGGAAAGAATATCCACTCCAGTATTCTGGCCTGGAGAATACCATGTACTGTATAGTCCATGGGGTTGCAAAGAGTCAGACGACTGAACATCTTTCACTTTAAAGTTTTGAATGGCTCTACTGGAATTCCATCTCATTCATTAGCTTTACTAACAGCACTGCTTCCTAAGGCCTGCTTGACTTTATACTCCAGAATGTTTAGATGTATCTTAAGTCAAGATACTTTCAGATATTTTGTAGTCTAACCCACTTAACTGTTAAAAGTTAGTATCTCAAGTCTTCCCTTGACTCCTCAGTATTATTTTTTTGTCTTAAGAGCAGTTTTCAAACAATCTTTAGGCATAAATAACCCATCCCTTTGTATGAAATGGATTAACATTGCACAAGACACATTAAAGGAAGTACAGCAATATTTTCAGATGATTAATATATTCCACTTTATTCTGAACAAAATGGTGGAACTTTATAGTTTCTTGCTCATTGGTCATTTCTGCTTGGCACATCACAATGTATAGTCAAAACTGAATATATTATATTAAGTTCTAATATGAGGTTCTGAGGTTCTCTCATCACAATAAATGACTCTGTTTTTAAACCCCTGTTCAAAGCTAAAATTCTGGAATTCATCAGTTATTTCTCTTTTTGTTCTTACTTACACCATTCAGATACCAAGTACTGACAATTTTTAATTCATAAGCATCTAACAAATTCATCTCTAGTCATTTGTCTAATAAGGACAATGATCAAATCATCTTTTGCCTAAACTAGTACAACAGACTGTTAAATAGATTTATTTAATTTGAACACTGCTTCAGGATCATCTCTTAAATTATGTCTGCACTACTTTATTTTGTTCTTTGGACTCTCATTGTCCCAAAAAGAATGCAACCTGCTTATAGGGCCTTATATTATGAGGCTTTTGCCTTTCTCTCTGAGCTCATCTCTTGTCTTTTATGCATCACACATTTAGAACCCATAAACTCTATACCTCAGATATACTGAGCTATCTTTGCCCAGTAAAGTGACCTGCTGTCTCCTTTTTTTATGCTTTTGCATGTGTATTCTATCCAAAGAATGAGTCTCTTACTGTTCATTTTCATCCTACCTATCCTTCACATTTCTCACTTTTTCTGAGTAATTCACATTTTACCTTCCACGTCTTTCCTTTAAACAGGAATTCCTTTGGAACACTTCTCTGGCTCTAAATTCTACCTATTTTTTTTTTTTTTCAACCAATATTGCCCTTATCACAATACTTTTTACGCTCTAGTATAATTACCTACTTAAATTGTCCTTCTATCACCCATATTCCATGAGAGCACAGCTGTGTCTGTCGTTTGTTGTGCCTGAATTCCAAAGATTTTACAAAAAGTAGGTAACAGATTCAGTTCAGTTCAGTTCAGTCACTCAGTCGTGTCCACTCTTTGCGACCCCATGAAAAAATTAAGATGCACTACAAATATGGAATAAAATCTAATAGCAACCCAAATGTATTAATGAATGTATTATTTGAAAGATTCAAGCTAAGTTAGAGAAATTTTATAAACTGGAAAACAACTAATATGATACTGGAACTTGGGAAGCTACGAGGCGAGTTTCATTATGCTTTCAGGCATCACCTATCATGGTGAAAGTACACCTTTCTCTAAAAGGAGACATTGGAAGACCATTGGGTGTCACTTTTTAAGTGATTTTTGTGCATAGCTTTTTTTTTTTTTTTTTTTTTTTAACTCATGTGTTATTTTTGGCTGCGCTTTGTTGGGTCTTGGTTGCTGCCTCTAGCTGTGGAGAGCAGGTCTGCTCTCTAGTTTGCAGTGACCATGGAGGTGGCTTCCCTTGGAGTGGACCATCAATAGGCTCAAGGGCGGTGGCTCAGCTTAGTTGCCTCCACGCAAGTGGAATCCTCCGAGACCAGGAATTGAACCGGTGTCCCTTGCATTGGCAGGCAGATGTTTAATCACTGGACCACCAGAGAAGTCCCCTAGCAGCCTTTTTACTCGTCCAACCACACTGCCCTTGAGACACACGCTGTGGACACTCTGGCACAGGGAGGTGGGCAGCCCCACAGCATCTAAACTGGCAGGCCTTTAAAGAGGAGGTAACACATCTTCATAATTAACAAAAAAAGGATGAGTGCAATAATGCAATGTATCATTTTTATTAGGATTAGATTCCAAGCATAAAGTGGTGCTGGAACATGGCATCTTTAAATTCTTTCACCTTTGTAGGTGAACTGCTCCAATGTTCTTGCATACCACTTGTTCTTAACACAGTTTCATCAGTCTTCTAATAGCTGGTAGATATTGGTCCAAGATTCTGGCAAGATTATGACTTCTTCCTTACACTATGTAGCCTGTACTTTTTGTACTTGCTGCTTGGAACACTTCTCTGTCTGCATTTTTGGTATCAGCTATTCAGTAATAACTGAAATATCTCTTTCTCAGCAAGGCTTTCTTTGACAGCCTCCTCCTGAAAAATGGTATTCCTGTCTCATATAACCTTGCTGTTTTAAAGCACTTATTTCAATATATAATTATATTTTAATTAGGTTAATTTCTGCCTTCTCAACTTTTCTATAAAAAAGTCCATTAGTATAAAAATGCTTCTTTCTTTTCCAATAACTTATTGTGAGTCTAATATTGTACTTGAAATTCAGTAGACATTTAGTACACATTTTTTATTAATTTACAATTGAATTAATGCACATAGGAACATAACTAGAAAGCATTGCATTATTGTTTTATTACTTAATCATAATTTTCCTCTTTTGCATTTTGATTGTTGATATTTTAAAATTATGGTGCTATTAAATTGGTGTTTGTTGTTGTTGTTCAGTCACTCAGTCATATCTGACTCTTTGCGACCCCATGGACTATAGCATGGCAGGCCTCCCTCTCCTTCACCATCTCATGGAGCCTGCCCAAACTCGTGTCCATTGAGTGATGCCATCCAACCCTCGTCCTCTGTCATCTGCTTTTCATCCTGTCTTCGATCTTTCCCAGCATCAGAGTCTTCTCCAGTGAGTCAGTTCTTCACATCAGGTGGCCAAAGTATTGGAGTTTCAGCTTCAGCATCAGTCCTTCCAATGAATATTCAGGATTTACTTCCTTTAGGATTGACTGTATTGATACTCTTGCAGTCCAAGGGACTCTCAGTAGTCTTCCCCAACACCACAGTTCAAAGCATCAGTTCTTCGGCACTCAGCCTTCTTCATGGTCCAACTCTCATCCATAGATAACCACTGGAGAAACAATAGCTTTGATTAGACAGACCTTTGTTGACAATGTAGGGTCTCTGCTTTACAATATGCTGTTTATACTTGCCATAGCTTTTCTTCCAAGGAGCAAATATTTTTTAAATTTCATTCCTGCAATCACCATCTCCAGTGATTTTGGAGCCCAAGAATATAAAGTCTGTCACCGTTTCCATTGTTTCCCCATCTATTTGCCATGAAGTGATGGGACTGGATGCCATGATCTTAGTTTTTTGAATGTTGAGCTTTAAGCCAACCTTTTCACTCTCCTCTTTCACTTTCATCAAGAGGCTCTTTAGTTCCTCTTTGCTTTTTGCCATAGGGATGGTGTCATGTGCATATCTGAGGATATTGGTATTTCTCTCTGAAATCTTAATTCCAGCTTGTGCTTCACTGGCCTGGCATTTCTCATGATGTACTCTGCATATAAGTTAAATAAGCAGGGTGACAATATGCACCCTTTCCTAACTGGTGTACTCCTTTCCTAATTTGGAACCAGTCCACTTTTCCAAGTCCAGTTCTAACTGTTGCTTCTTGACCTGCATACAGGTTTCTCAGGAGGCAGGTGAGGTGGTCTGGTATTCCCATCTCTTGAAGAACTTTCCACAGTTTGTTGTAATCCACACAGTCAAACGTTTTAGCATACTCAATTAATCAAAAGTAGATGTTTATCTGTAATTCTCTTGCCTTTTCTCTGATCCAACAGATGTTGGCAATGTTTGATCTCTGGTTCCTCTGCCTTTTCTAAATTCATCTTGAACATTGGAAGTTCTCGTTTCACATACTGTTGAAGCCTAGCTTGGAGATTTGAGGATTACTTTGCTGGCAAAACAATAAACTTTTTATTGCAATTAAAAAAATATAAATACAGTTAATACAATTTAATATAGTTTTAAAACAGCTTTACATTTGTAATGTGTCAGTAAATATAGACTGGGAGTCACTGTGCACCAGACACTGTACTGTTTGGAGAGCTCAGACACAGCAATGCTTCTGTTCTTACTTCTGGTTTATAACTGATAAATATTTAAGAATGCTAATTGTTATAATAAATTATACCTGTGAATTACATGAGAAGAGCTTGTTTTCATGTTTGATTTCTACAGAATTTTGGATTAGGAGCAGGAACCTAAATTTCACATGATGAGAGAAGTAAGTAAAATTGGTTTTACCACCTTGATCAGGAATATAGTTATAAGATGTGCAATTTTACAAAAAGAGTAGTTATGTTGTTATTTTCTGACAATACTGCTAACTGGTGTTCTTTTCTTTATGCTTTAAAATCAGGTTACATATTTTGGTGATTGAAAGGTTACAATATTTATTAGTTATTAATTAATTTACATCAGCACTTATGACAATAACAAAGTCTCAATAAAGCTTTTGATAATCAATCATTGTAATTGATATGATACATTTAAATGATGACTTGTGTATGCATTAATGTTGTAGTAGCTGTGACAGTTACACTGTCAATGATAATATTAAATTATCCACTGAACTATTTTGCTGCATTTATTTATTTATGTCAATCATGTGCAGATAGCAGTTTAAAGGTACTCTATAGATATAGATTATAGTATATTTTCTTTCTCTAAATGAGGTATGCCTTGTGAACATTTTTCAAAGACAAATTTTCAGCAAATTTATCTATTAAATAAACAAATGAATATGGCAGAACAGAAAAAAAAAAAAAAAAAGACTGACAGATATGGAAATCAAGCTAATGTTTACCTATGAGGGGAGGGAGAGAGAGAGAATGGAATGGAGCAAGACAGGCATGGGGGTTAAGAGACACAAGCTATTATGTGTAAAATAAGTAAGTTACAAGGCTATGCTGTGCAGCCCAGTAAACATAGCCAGTATTTTGTAATGGCTTTAAGAGGAGTAGAATCTATTAAAATTTTTGAATCACTGTGTTGTACATCTGAAATTAATATAATGATGTGAATCAACTATACTTTAATTAAAAAAAAAAAAAAAGGAAAAATCAGAGACTGTGTATACTGGCTAGTTATGGCACAGTCATTTTTTAATAAGAAAAATGTTTTATTTTTAAAATGTTATTTTTCCTCAGTAAGGGCACAATGTGAAATATAACCTTTTAACACATTTTTAAGTGTACAGTACATTAAGTTGACCTTAAGTGCAATATTGCACACTAGATACCTAAGGTTTTGTCATTATGTTTAACTAAAACTTTAAGCCAGTTTACTAGTAAGTATACACTACACCCTCCCACCAGTCCCTGGTAATGAACATCTTGCTCACTGATTCTGTGAATTTAACAATTTTAGTTACCTCATAGAAGTTCAATCTTGAAGTCCTTGTCTTTCTGTGATTGATTCATTTCAGTTAACATTTATATCTTCAAGTCTCATCCATGTTGTTGCATAATTTGCAAAATTCTCTTCTTTTTTAAGGCTGAATGATGTTCCACGGTATATGCATACCATATTTTATCTATTTATCCATTGATGGATATTGATGTTGTTTCTATAACTTGGCTAGTATAGATAGTGCTGCAATGAACATGCAAGTTCATTGAACTTGCAAACATCTCTCTGAAAGTCTGATTTCTTTCTTTGTTTCTTTCTTTTTTTTTCTGTGTAAATACAAAGAAGCAGATTTGCTGCATTACACAGTAGTTCATTAGTCAATCCTAAAGGAATTCAGTCCTGAATATTCATCGGAAGCTCTGATGCTGAAGCTGAAGCTCCAATACTTTAGACACCTGATGCAAAGTACTGACTCATTGGAAAAGACCCTGATTCTAGGAAAGATGGAAGGCAAGAGGAGAAAGGGACAAGAAATGATGAGATAGTTGAATAGCATCACCAACTTGATAGACATGAGTTTGAGCAAGCTTCAGGTGTGGGTGATAGACAGGGAAGCCTGACATGTTGCAGTACATGGGGTCACAAAGAGTCAGACAGTACTGAGTGACTGAACTGAACTGAACAGATGGTAGTTCTGTTTTTAAGAAGATGAAAGATTTGTGTACCAAAAACTATGAAAAAATGATGAAATACTTATAGAAGATACAAAGCAAAGGAAAGGCATCTCATCATCATAGATTGAGAGACTTAATACTGTTAAAATATGCTTACCCAAAGTCATATATGGATCAATACAATCCTTGTGGTTCATGGGGTCGCAGAATCAGACATGGCTTAGTGACTGAACAACAATAACAACAAAAAAATCCTCATAGCAATTTTTTTTTTCAGAAAGAGAAAAAATAATTCTATCATTCATATAAGACCACAAAAGACATGGATAACCAAATTAATACTTAGAAGGACAAATCTAGGGGCATCATTCTTCCTGAGTTCAAACTGTATTACAAAGTTACAGTAACCAGCAAAACAATATGACAGATATATAGATATATACAGGTATTGACATAAACACAGATATACTGACCAATAGGACAGAATAGATAGCCGAGAATTAAGTTCCTTAATATAGGAGCAATTGATCCGCTACATGGTGCCAAGAATACACAACAGGGAAAGGATAACTTCTTCAACCAATTTGTGCTAGGAAAGCTGGAAATCCACAAACAGAGGAAGGAAACCAGACTTTTACCTTACACTACCATACACAGAATTTAACTCAAAATAGAAAAGACTTGAAACAGCTATAAAACTACTAGAAGAAAACATAAAGGAGAAACTTCATAACATTGGTTTGGCTATGAATTCATTTTCTAATTTAAAAACATTGTTTTTTTAAAATCACAGTTGGCTTACACTATGTTAGTTTCTTGTGTAGAGCAAAGTGGTTCAAGTATATACATATATATGTATTCTAATTCATATTCTTCTCCACGATGATATTACAGGATCTTGAATATAGTTCTTTGTGCTATACAATAGATCCTTGTTGTTTATTCACTCTATACATAATAGTTTACATATGCTAATCCAAAATTCCCAATTTATCACTCTCCCCTCTGCTCCTGTGAGCATTCACAAATTTGCTGTCTGTGTCTGTAAGTTTGTTTCTGTTTTGCATATAAGCTCATTTGTGTCATATTTAGATTGCACATATAAGAAATATTGTACAGTAATTGTCTCTCTCTCTCTAAATTTGGCAATGATTTCATGATATGACAGCAAAAATGAAGGCAACAATAGGAAAAGTAAATAAGTGAGACTACATAAAAGAAAAAAGATTCTGCACATCAAATAAAAAAAAAAAAAAACAATAGCCAGTGAAAAGGGAGCAGGAGAAACAATATTTGAAAACTACATATAAAATAAGATGTTAATCTTCAAAATATATACAGAATTCCTGTAACTAAATAGCAAAAAATGTATTAACCTGATTGAAAAATAGGCTGTGGACTCAAGTAGACAATTTTCCAAAGAAGACATAGAAATGGCTAACAAGTGTATGAAAAGGTATTAGGTATCACTAACTATCCAGGAAATAAAAATCGAAACCACAATGAGAACTCAGTCTTTAATAACCTAACACTAGAGATGACCTTCCAATATTTTTCCTTCATTCTACTCTATAAACAAGTTCCTGCAGCCATATCACACCCAAATTGAGAGTGTTAACAATGGTGTGAATACAAGGAGTTAAATGTCATTGAGAGTCATTCCTTAAGTTGTCTATGATAACATCAATGAGACAGTACAGCAGTTGATGCAACCAGGACATTTTGCCAAACTGCTTGAGTTTGCCTAGGTTAAGTCCTAGTTCAATAATTTACTTTCTTTGTGATGCTGGCAAGTTGTTAACATCACCATCACCTTATGTCGCATAGGAATTGTGAAAAGAATAGGTAATAGTTTCTCAATATTGATCCCACTGACATTTTGGACCAGATAATTCTTTCTTGCAGGGGTCTGTGCATTGTAGAATGCTTAACAGCATTCCTGGCTTCTGTTAGATTTCAGGAGCACAACACTTGTATTGACAAACAATAATGTCTCCAGACACTGTCAAATGTCTCCTCAAGGCAAAACCACCTCCAGTTGAAAAACATTGGTTTAAGAGATATATTGCATGTAAGACTATTAAAAGTTGCTGAACAACTAAAAATATTAGTGATTTTTGTAATTGGTTATGGCTTTCAGTAATTTTTACTTTAAATCACTGAAATGAAATATGCAGACTCAAAAAAATGACAAAAAAAAGGCAAAAACAACAGCATTTGAGATAGAAGTCAGATCTGATAAGGAAATGGAGTGGAACCCAAGGAGACTTGAATTACTAAGTTTTCATGGACTGTCTATCCAGTTAGCTTCTATGACACTTAGAATTACAGTGATTTCAGTTATTTACATTTTTATCTTTGGTTTAAAGACACTGAAATTTTTTCTCCAAAATACAAATAATGGGTTCAGTTCAGTTCAGTCACTCAGTCATGTCTGACTCTTTGTGACCCCATGAACTGCAGCACACCAGGCCTCCCTGTCCATCACCAACTGCTGGAGTTCACCCAAACCCATGTCCACTGAGTCGGTGATGCCATCCAACCATCTCATCCTCTATCGTCCCCTTCTCCTCCTGCCCTCAATATTTTCCAGCATCAGGGTCTTTTCAAATGAGTCAACTCTTCAATGAGGTGGCCGAAGTATTAGAGTTTCAGCTTCAGCATCAGTCCTTCCAATGAACACCCAGAACTGATCTCCTTTAGGATGGACTGGTTGGATCCCTTTGCAGTCCAAGGGACTCTCAAGAGTCCTCTCCAACACCACAGTTCAAAAGCATCAATTCTTCTGTGCTCAGCTTTATAGTCCCACTCTCACATCCACACATGACCACTGGAAAAACCATAGCCTTGAGTAGACGGACATTTGTTGACAAAATGATGTCTGATTTTTAATATGCTATCTAGGTTGGTCATAACTTTCCTTCCAAGGAGTAAGCACATCTCCAGTGATTTTGGAACCCAGAAAAATAAAGTCAGGTACTGTTTCCACTGTTTCCCCATCTATTTGCCATGAAGTGATGGGATCAGATGCCATGATCTTAGTTTTCTGAATGTTGAGGTTTAAGCCAACTTTTTTACTCTCCTCTTTCACTTTCATCAAGATGCTCTTTAGTTCTTCTTCACTTTCGGCCATAAGGGTGGTGCCATCTGCATATCTGAGGTTATTGATATTTCTCCCAGCAATCTTGATTCCAGCTTGTGCTTCATCCAGCCCAGTGTTTCTCATGATGTACTCTGCATGTAAGTTAAATAAGCAGAGTGACAATATATAGCCTTGATGTACTCCTTTCCCGATTTGGAACCAGTTTGTTGTTCCATGTCCAGTTCTAACTGTTACTTCCTGACATGCAAAGAGGTTTCTCAATAGGCAGGTCAGGGGGTCTGGTATGCCCATCTCTTTAAGAATTTTCCACACTTTATTGCAATCCACACAGTCAAAGGCTTTGGCATAGTGAATAAAGCAGAAACAGGTGTTTTTCTGGAACTCTCTTGCTTTTTTGATAATCCAGCAGATGTTGGCAATTTGATCTCTGGTTCCTCTGCCTTTTCTAATGCCAACTTGAACATCTAGAAGTTCACAGTTCACATATTGCTGAAGCCTGGCTTGGAGAATTTTGAGCATTGGTTTACTAGCATGTGAGATGAGTGCAATTGTGCGGTAGTTTGAGCATTCTTTGGCATTTCCTTTCTTTGGGATTCGAACAAAACGTACCTTTTCCAGTCCTGTGGCCACTGCTGAATTTTACAAATTTGCTGGCATATTGAGAGCAGCACTTTCACAGCATCATCTTTTACGATTTGAAATAGCTCAACTGGAATTCCGTCACCTCTGTTCATAGTGATGTTTCCTAAGGCCCACTTGACTTCACATTCCAGGATGTCTGGCTCTAGGTGAATGATCACACCATTGTGATTATTTGGGTCATGAACATCTTTTTCGTACAGTTCTTCTGTGTATTCTTGCCACTTCTTCTTAATATCTTCTGTTTCTATTAGGTCTGTACCATTTCTGTCCTTTATTGAGCCCATATTTGCGTGAAATATTCCCTTGATATCTCTAATTTTCTTGAAGAGCTCTCTAGTCCTTCCCATTATGTTGTTTTCCTCTATTTCTTTGCATTGATCGCTGAGGGAGGCTTTCTTATCTCTCCTTGGTATTCTTTGGAATTCTGTATTCAAATGGGTATATCTTTCCTTTTCTCCTTTGATTTTTGTTTCTCTTCTTTTCACAGCAATTTGTAAGGCCTCCTCAGACAGCCATTTTGCTGTTTTGCATTTCTTTTTATTGGGGATGGTCTTGATTCCTGTCTCCTGTACATTGTCATTAACCTTCATCCATAGTTTATTGGGGACTCTCTATCAGATCTAGTCCCTTAAATCTGTTTCTCACTTCCACTGTATAGTCATAGGGCTTTGATTTAGGTCTTCCCTGAATGGTCTAGTGGTTTTTCCCACTTTCTATAATTATAGTCTGAATTTGGCAATAAGCACTTCATGTTCTGAGCCACAGTCAGGTCCTGGTCTTGTTTCTGCTGACTGTATAGAGCTTCTCCATCTTTGGCTCCAAAGAATATAATCAGTCTAATTTTTGTGTTGACCATCTGGTGATGTCCATATATAGAGTCTTCTCTTGTGTTGTTGGAAGAGGGTGTTTGCTATGACCAGTGTGTCTTCTTGGCAGAACTCTATTAGCCTTTGCCCTGCTTCTTTCCGTACTCCAAGGCCAAATTTGCCTGTTACTCTAGGTGTTCCTTGACTTCCTCCTTTTGCATTCCAGTCTCCTATAAAAAAAAAAAAGGACATATTTTGTTTGGTGTTAGTTCTAGAAGGTCTTGTAGGCCTTCATAGAACCATTCAGGTTTAGCTTCTTCAGCATTACTGGTTAGGGTATAGGCCTTGAATACGGTGATATTGAGTGGTTTGCCTTGGAAATGAACAATCTGTCGTTTTTGAGATGCATCCAAGTACTGCATTTCGGATTCTTTTGTTGACTATGATGACTACTCCATTTCTTCTAAGGGATTCCTGCCCAAAGTAGTAGATATAATGGTCATCTGAGTTAAATTCACCTATTTCAGTCCATCTTAGTTCGCTGATTCCTAGAATGTCGATGTTCACTCTTGCTATCTCCTATTTGACCACTTCCAATTTGCCTTGATTCATGAACCAAACATTCCAGGTTCCTATGCAATATTGCTCTTTACAGCATCGAACCTTGCTTCTATCACCAGTCCCATCCACAACTGGGTTTATTTTTGCTTTGGCTCTATCCCTTCATTCTTTCTGGAGTTCTTTCTCCACTGATCTCCTGTAGCATGCTGGATAATGTATAGCAAATAATATAGTGAATAAGAATACATGATTGATATTTAAATATTTTTATAAAAAATATACTCAAATTTGACTATAAAATGTTATGCTCATCTCTTTAGAGGTTATGAATACTACACACTGAGAGACCTTGAGTGTGAGGAAATTAAAGTTTTAACTTTAAAATTCAAGTCACTAATTGTGGGAAACAGAGAAAAAGAGAGTGAAAGTTACAGAAAATCAGTATACAAAAATAGTATATTAGCCATCTTGAGGGAAGGGTGCTAGTTAGAATTATAAATATGCCTAATACTTTTTGAAGAGAAATCTGACATTAGAAAATATTTTAATCAGGCATTAAGTTACTCAATTCAATCAAATGTCATAATGTTTGCGAAAGTGTTTCTTTTCAAAATTTGAATATGTGCTTACGTAAGAGTTGATGATAATATAAATAATGAAAATGTCACAGCCAAAGCAGTTTTTACTAGTAATTTATTGTGTAGGTGTAAGAGGATGTTATTAAGATTTACCAAATATGTACTGCAGCTGATATCTATAATAAAAATGCCTTGCTTATTGAAAGAGCCCAGTTCTGAAGCAATGACACTCCTTTTCATATCTTAAGTGAATAAAAGAAGAAAGGAGATACATAAATATTTCGGGAGGAGTGTTGATTATATAACTTGTCAAAAAATGCATCTCTCAGATGTTTCATCTACTGACATCATGAAGGTCAACCCCAGGCCTTGGACATCTATACATGGGCATAATAGGCATTAACAAGAAATGTAAATTTTACTCTCTGCCTTGTCTGCTTCAGATAAAATGTGCTTTTGCTCCATTCATATACGTCTTTTATTAACTGTTTCCCATATTTTCAATCAAATTCTTTCTTGGCCTTATTCTTTAATGGTCATTTTCAGTTTATTTTGTTTTTTAAAGATTTATGATTCCATTTTTTATACTCTCTTAGAAAAATAATCTCCTAGAGAAACATTTTCTCTGTATCACATATTTTATCTATCTATTCAATTAATTACTTGATTACAAATACTATCAAAGTCCTATTATCAGGGTAGTTCAGGATTCAAAGATCAGTAAGATGTTGTTTCTGTTCTCAAAAAATAATGAAGCAGTGTATTTTTATATTGACAACCATAATAAAATCAGGAAGCACTTGTTTACTTGCTATAAAAAAGGAAACAGTCGCATACTGATAATACACTTGGTTGGTAGAATACAGGATGGGGCAATTTGCTGTTGAAATGGGTTGTAGATAACAGTTATTATTTAATCAGAAAGAGATGAAAGGATTATCATTTCCAGCAGAATTATGAGCACATATAAAGATATTGTGTGTGTTCAGATAAGGGTAAATTGCAGGAAAGGTAGTTGTGAAATGATAGGCTGAAGAAGGTAAGTTCCCAGATTATCCTGAATGATCATAAAAGCCAGTAGCCCAGTCTATAAAAATCTATTAATATTTCAGTGATTTTTCTTGCTGTGAACCCAATTTTCATCTTTGTTCTTGAATATACTTTGTAGAATCCCTTTTACTCTCTATACTCCCTGTAACCGCCACAACAAAGTACCACAGACTGAGTGACTTAGAACAGGAGAATATGGAGGTTAGAAGACTAAAATTAAGATGTCAGCGGGGCCAGTCTCCCTCTGAAGGGTCAGGAGAATAATTCTTCCTCGCCTCCTCCTGTTGTCTCAAGGTAACTGGCAATCCTTGGTATCCGGGGTTTCTGGCAGCATAATTCTTGTTTCTAGCACTGTCATTGAAGAAGGAAATGGCTACCCACTCTAGTATTCTTGCCTGGAAAATCCCATGGAGGGAAAATCCTGATGGGCTACAGTTCATGGGGTCACAAGAGTCTGGCACAGCTGAGTGACTAACACTTTCACTCTCCTAGGTATCTGTGCATCTCTCCTTTCAGTATGTGAATTTCCTTTTCCTCTCTCTTATTAATTGATCAATGGATTTAGGGCCCACCTTCCCCAGGTGGTGCAAGTGGCAAAGAATCTGTTTGCCAATGCCTGAGACGTGGGAGATGCAGGTTCGATCCCTGGGTCGCGGAGATCCCCTGGAGGAGGAAATGGCAACCCATTCGAGTATTCTTGCCTTCAAAGTCCCATGGAGAGAGAAGCCTGATGGGCTACAGTTCACGGGGTCTTAAAGAGTTGAACAGGACTGAACACACACACATACTCACTAATCCAATATGACTCATGCCTGATGACTACACCTGCAAAGATCTTATTTCCAGGTTGCATTCACAAGTATCTGTGGCTACAACCTCAGCATATCATTCTGAGAAATAAAATTCAACCCAGGATTCTCTCTTAAAATTAACATGTAAATCCATGGCTAATTCATGTCAATGTATGGCAAAAACCACAACAATATTGTAAAGTAATTAGCCTCCAACTAATAAAAATAAATGGAAAATAAAATAAAATTAAATTAACTTAAGTATATTTCCTGTGGAGACCCACAGTTATATTTTAAAGTTATCACTAACTTCCTCAGTTGATTTAGTTGTATCCAACTCTTTGGGACCCCATGGACTATAGCCCACCAGGTTCTTCTACCCATGGGATTCTCCAGGCAAGGATACTGGAGTGGGTTGCCATCTCTTCTTTAGGGGATCCTCCCCACCCAGGAATTGAAGCTGCATCTCCTGTGTCTCTTGCATTGTAGATGAATTATTTTCTGCTAACCACAGGAGAAGCCCAGTCAGTAAGACCACAGACTTTTATTTCTCTGGTGTGGTAAAGGGTACCATTTTTAAAGCAAATCATTCACCAATATATACTATGTATACAAATAGGTTATTAAACCTATTATACAAATAGTTTATTAAACAGATAATGCATTATGTACTAGCCCCTAAATCAATCCCTGGGAACAAAATGACAGACAAGAATGTTTGTCAAATAACTACTCCCTTATGAAAATAATAAATCCATAATTAATTATGTGTGCCTTTATTATGTGTTATCTCAAAAACTGTTTTAAATTATGCAGATATGAGATTTCTTTTTGTTGTTTAGTTACTAAGTCATGTCCAACTCTTTTGCAACCCCATGGACTGTAGCCCTCCAGGCTCCTCTGTCCATGGGCTTTCCCAGGCAAGAATACTCCAGTGGGTTGCCATTTCCTTCCCAATGCCAGGATCGAACCCATAGTTCCTGCTATGACTCGCATTGAGGTAAATTCTTTACCTTTATCAAAAGGTAAATTCTTTTGATATATATATCAAACATTTGCATGCAGAGATAAGACTGGAATCAAGAATTACTGTTTTTGTTTGGTTTCTAAGTTGTGCCCTACTCTTTAGGACCCCATGGACTGTAACCCTCCAGGCCCCTCTGTCCACAGCATCTCCCAGGCAAGAAATACTGGAGTGGGTTGCTATTTCCTCCTGCAGGAGATCTTCCCCACCCAAGGATCGAACCCACATTTCCTGCATTGGTACGAAAATTTTTTACCACAAGACTAAAATGTTACTTGATGTTGTATATTAGTTTTTCTTTTACAGATGCTACTGCTTCTTATTCATCATTTTCTGAGACTGTTGTTTCATTATGCTCAAAATCACAATAACTCCATTTATTTTATACCTACTATAATAGATGGCATATATAATTCTTTCTACCATGGTAAAAATAATTACATAATTATTTTTCCTCAACTTACTTTTTGGGAAACTGAAATATGTAGATATAAGAATTGAATTTCTACTCTTCTGGCACATTCCAGCATTATTTTGGATTCATTAAGGCATATTTCAGGATGTGCTAGCTTGCAAGCAGATCTCAGATCACACCATGTTGGCAGACATCTAATTAGGCTGTATGTAAAGCCTACTGATCTCTCTAGTTCTATTCTTAACCCCCTACACGTTACAACTTCACAAAGAATTGAGGATTCACATGAGGAACAGATTGCAAACATAAAACTTCTACACATGTGCTCGATGAACAGTACAAGTGGAGGAAGGCCAGGTGTTGGAGCTATGCTATTGCGGAACAGCCGGCACCATGCACGTGGCAGATGCTTGAGAATAGAATCAATGGTGCTTTGGCTGTAGGGGCGGAGCTTTAGATGTAGGGGCGGAGCTTTAGATGTAGGGGCGGAGCTTTAGGATGGGTAAGGAGAAGTCTATCAGGTGTATGTACTGAATACAGTGCCTCTGTGTGTGTGTTAGTCACTCAGTCATGTCCGACTCTCTGCGACCCCATGGAGCCCACCAGCTCCTCTGTCCATGGAATTCTCCAGGCAAAGATACTGGAGTGGTTTGCCATTTCCTCCTCCAGGAAAATGCCTCTACAGTAAACTGAAAGGATGTGTCTTCAATTACTATAGTCTTTCCCTCCTCTTTTCTTTATCATGAGATTATTCCAAATTCTATATTCCCATGCAAAGAGTGAGGATATTTGTGACTTAGGAAACACTTCTTATAGTGCCTTAGAAACCCATTATCTTCTGGGCTGGAAATTCACTAATAGAATTCATTTTTGAGAAAGCTGAACATTATTTCCCATGAATAAATATGACAGTGTAAGGTATACAAGGTTTACGCTACAAATAGAGAGACAAAACAATAGGAATAAATGCTTTTCACTTTTAAATTCAATTTTCTTCCCATGTAGTATCAAGTGGATTTTTTAGCCTTGTGACAAAGTAGAGATGCAAAAGAGGAAAAATACCCAGACATGTTCTTTGGTCATCTTTTTGAATTGACAAAGAATTTTCTTCTAAAGTTTTGATCATCAATTACCAACAACACATCCTTTAGTAACAATCTGCTATAGACTCTCTTATTTAAGGAAAGCTTCACTTCATTTAAAAATAATTTTGAATTTATAGTCCAAAGTAATTTGTTTGCAAAGTAAATTTGGTTAAACTCATTACTTTAAAAGCTGTTATTTTTAAAATATAAACAAAAATTCAGGAAATTTTCCACTTATTCCATACTATCATTAAATATTTAAGACTTTTAAATAGCTTTAAACATGGTATTCATTAGCTCAGGGATCTGATTAAACAAAATCTTCAAAAATTGGACAAGGGAACACTTTATCAGATAAAAAATAATGTGTAAGGCAAATCACCCATGCTAACAAAAAAGTAATTAAGAACTCCCCTGGTGTTAATGGAGTTCTCTGACTGACATATGTAGAATAAGAAGTGATAGGAAACCAAATGTCAGTGTATGTGAAAGGCCGAAACCAAGTAGGCTGCATAAAACTTGCAAACAGCACCATAAATTAGGGAACTTACACTTGTCACCCTCAAACAATAAATCTGGGACCTCAGATTGGTTGGGAACTAATGAATCCTTTTCCTTTCATCTGGAAAAGAAAAAATGTACAAAGTAATATACTTATTGCTTAACAACTGAAAAAAGAAAATAATGCAAGCAAATATTTTATAAGAGCAAAATAATGATTATTTTTAGACATTCTAAAAACACAAGAGTAAAACTAATAATAGAAAACATTCTTCTATTTTGGGGGGAGGTAGATATTTTATAGGAATTATATTAAATTGCATGATAATGACCTCTTCCCCACTTCGTGATAACTGGGAAAACATGTTTTAAGAAAATGTTGATACAGTTTGGAATTTTTTTCATGTGTATTACTTACCAATTAAATAAAATAAACATCCTTGACCTAATTCGGTTTGAGATATAGTTCTGTGTATGCTGATTTCCAGATGCATATAATCTAAAAATAGATAAATGCTATTTATTCAGAAACTGAATGAAACCTATAACACATAAATTTAAAATAATGTTTTTAAAATGTGGAATTAGACATGTATTATAGCTAACCTAGCTCAAACTTCATTTATTTCATAAAAAAGCTCTCACAGAGGACAAGGGACATGAAAAACTTAAGAGTAATTATGGATATCATCAATATTCAAGAGATCTAATTCCAAAATCAAGAAGATAATGGTAAAGACAGGGAGTCCTATAAAAGACAACCTTCCATATTTAGTAGCTTTGAAAGCTTCTGATTCCATATATAACAAGTTTGGGAGTTGCCACTGCATTCTAATAACAAGTGAAAAGCTAAATAGACTGAAAAAATAAACAACTCTTCTTGGATTCCAAAGAAAGTGAAGGATACAGGAAAAATCTCTGTGGCTGGAGAGACAGACAGGCAAATAGAGGGAGCTGTAATTTTCTAGAACAGCAGAATCAATGCAGTGAAAAGCACCTTGACAGCCAATGTCAGGGTAGGAAAATCTAACCTCTAATTGACAATGTACTGGAGGCCCAGGCTGATCAACTCTGAGAGTTTAAAACTCCAAAGAGATCCATTCGTGGGGGTATGGGGCACAATATTGTGTGGTTTACCTCTAGGAGCTCATGCAAGTTCCAATAGTAAATACTGGAGAAAAATCCCTTTGTGTTTCCAGCAATGGAAGGAGAACAGTAACCATTTTGTACTACACTGGAACATTAAAAAACAGAAAAAACAAGGCCTGCTCTCTGGGGAAACTAGTTAACTAGAACTCAAACTACTGGGGCATTGTCAGAGTCAAATTGACCCCGGAAATGAAAATTCCCAACTCCAGTTCACTTCAGTCATTTTGTCCCATCTAAAGGGAGAGAAAAAAAATGAGAAACAGTTGTGATTCAGTGGCATAGGCTCACTAAAAGACTGAGACCCTATCAGGGGGCTGTAGAACTCTGCCTCTGCCCACACAGCCAGACATCAAGTTACTAAGGCCTGCTCACAGCAGCTTCTTTTACCTGGGACATCAAGTCTGGCTATCAGGAAAACTTATGAGGCATACCAAAAAAAAAAAAAAAAAAAAGCAATAAGACCAAAGCACAATTTGAAGGGAAAAAGCAATGATCAGAACCAGAGAAGGCAAGGATATTAGAATGATCACACAACTATGATAGATATGATAAGGGCTCTAATGGAAAAATGGACATTATGCAAGAACAAATGGGTGGTATAAATAGAAAGATAGAAATCCTAAGACCAAAAAATAAATTTAAAAAAATATTAGAAAAGAAGTGCATTTGATGACCTTATTAGTAGACTGGATACAGCTGAGGAATGTCTCTGAGATAGATGATATATCAATAGAATAATCAAAAGCCAAAAAGCAAAGACAAAAAAGAATGAAAACAAAACAAAGCATAGAGAAGAATATCCAAGGTTGGTGTTTTTGTTGCTATTGTTTAGTCACTGAGTCATGTTCAACTCGTTGCAACTTCATGGACTGCAGCATGCCAGGCTCCCCTGTCTCTCACTATCTCCTGGAGTTTCCTCAACGCATGTCCTTTGAGTCGGTGTTTCCATCACCATCTCATCCTGTCACCCCCTTATTCGCCTACCCTCAACCTTTCCTAGCGTCAAGGCCTTTTCCAGTGTTAGAGCTTGAGCTTCAACATCAGTCCTTCCAATGAATATGCAGCATTGGTTTCCTTTAGGAGTGACTGGCTTGATCCCCATGCTGTCCAAGGGACTCATAAGGGTCTTCTACAGCACCACATTTCAAACGTATTTTTCTTCAGTGCTCAGACTTCTTTATGGTCCAATTCTAACAATCATACATAACTACTGGAAAAACCAAAGTTTGACAATACAGATCTTTGTCGGCAAAGTGATGTCACTGCTTTTTAATATGCTGGGTAATTTGTCACAGGTTTTCTTTCAAGGAGAAACGGTCTTTATTTTTTCATTTCTTTTTATTGGTTGGAGGCTAATTACTTTACAATATTGCAGTGGTTTTTGCCATACATTGGCATGAATCAACCATGGATTTGCATGTGTTCCCCATCCTGATCCCCCCTCCTGCCTCCCTCCCCATCCCATCCCTCTGGGTCTTCCCAGTGCACCAACCTCGAGCATTTGTCTCATGCATCCAACCTGGGCTGGTGATCTGTTTCACCCTTGATGGTATACTTGTTTCAATGCTATTCTCTCAGAATATCCCACCCTCGCCTTCTCCCACAGAGTCCCAAAGTCTGTTCTGTACATCTGTGTCTCTTTTTCTGTTTTGCATATAAGGTTATTGTTACCACCTTTTTAACTTCCATATATATGTGTTAGTATACTGTATGGGTGTTTATCTTTTTGGCTTACTTCACTCTGTATAATGGGCTCCAGTTTCATCCATCTCATTAGAACTGATTCAAATGAATTCTTTTTAATGGCTGAGTAATATTCCATGGTGTATATGTACCATAGCTTCCTTATCCATTCGTCTGCTGATGGGCATCTAGGTTGCTTCCATATCCTGGCTATTATAAACAGTGCTGTGATGAACATTGGGGTGCACGTGTCTCTTTCAGATCTAGTTTCCTTGGTGTGTATGCCCAGGAGTGGGATTGCTGGGTCATATGGCAGTTCTATTTCCAGTTTTTTAAGGAATCTCCACACTGATCACCATAGTGGCTGTACTAGTTTGCATTCCCACCAACAGTGTAAGAGGGTTCCCTTTTCTCCACACCCTCTCCAGCATTTATTGCTTGTAGACTTTTGGATAGCAGCCATCCTGACTGGTGTGTAATGGTACCTTGTTGTGGTTTTGATTTGCATTACTCTGATGATGAGTGATGTTGAGCATCTTTCCATGTGTTTGTTAGCCATCTGTATGTCTTCTTTGGAGAAATGTCTGTTTAGTTCTTTGGCCCATTTTTTGATTGGGTCATTTATTTTTTTGGAATTGAGCTGCAGGAGTTGCTTGTATATTTTTGAGATTAATCCTTTGTCTGTTGCTTCATTTGCTATTATTTTCTCCCATTCTGAGGGCTGTCTTTTCACCTTACTTATAGTTTCCTTTGTTGTGCAAAAGCTTTCAAGTTTCATTAGATCCCATTTGTTTATTTTTGCTTTTATTTCCAATATTCTGGGAGGTGGGTCATAGAGGATCTTGTTGTGGTTTATGTCGGAGAGTGTTTTGCCTATATTCTCCTCTAGGAGTTTTATAGTTTCTGGTCTTACATTTAGATCTTTAATCCATTTTGCGTTTATTTTTGTGTATGGTGTTAGAAGGTGTTCTAGTTTCATTCTTTTACAAGTGGTTGACCAGTTTCCCCAGCACCACTTGTTAAAGAGGTTGTCTTTTTTTCCATTGTGTATTCTTGCCTCCTTTGTCGAAGATAAGGTGTCCGTAGGTATGTGGATTTATCTCTGGGCTTTCTATTCTGTTCTATTGATCTATATTTCTGTCTTTGTGCCAGTACCGTACTGTCTTGATGACTGTGGCTTTGTAGTAGAGACTGAAGTCAGGCAGGTTGATTCCTCCAGTCCCATTCCTCTTTCTCAAGATTGCTTTGGCTATTCGAGGTTTTTTGTATTTCCATACAAATTGTGAAATTATTTGTTCTAGTTCTGTGAAAAATACCGCAATGGTCTTTAATTTCATGTCTGCAGTCACAATCCTGAAGAAAATAGAATCTGTCACTTTCCATTTTTTCCCCATCTATTTGTCATGAAGTGATGGGACCTGATACCATAATCTTTGTTTTCTGAATGTTGAGTTTTAAGCCAGCTTTTTCACTGTCCTCTTTTACCATCATTAAGTGCCTCTTTAGTTCATTTTCATTTTCTTCCATAAGGGTGGTGTCATCTGCATATCTGAGGTTGTTGATATTTCTCCTGGCAATCTTGATTCCACCTTGTGAGTCCTTCAGCCGGGCATTTCACATGATGTAATCTGCATATAAGTTAAAAATAAGCAAGGTGATAATATACAGCCTTGACATACTCCTTTCACAGTTTTGACCAGTCCGTTGTTCCATGTCTGGTTTTAATTGTTGCTTTTTGACTTACATACTGGTTTCTCAGGAGGCAGGTAAGGTGGTCTGGTATTTCCATCTCTTTAAGAATTTTCCACAGTTTGTTGTGATCCACACAGTCAAAGACTTCAGCATATCAAAGAAGCAGAAGTAGATGTTTTTCTGGATTTTGCTTGCTGTTCCTACGTTCCAGTGGATGTTGGCAATTTGATTTCTGATTCCTCTGCCTTTTCTTCAAGTACTGTTGAAGCCTAGCTTGAACGATTTTGAACATTACCTTATGAGCATGTAAAATGAGTGTGACTGTGAAGTAATTTGAATATTCTTTGGCTTTGCCTTCCTTTGGGATTAGAATGAAAAGTGACGTTTTCCAGTCCTGTGACCACTGCTGAGCTTTCAAAATTTGCTGGCATGGTGAGTGCAGCACTTTACCAGAATCATCTTTTAGGACTTGAAATAGGTCAGCTGGAGTTCCAACACCTCTCCTAGCTTTATTTGTTGTAAGGAGGGTGGGGCAACTACAAATGATGTAGTAACATTAATAACATACCTATAAGCAAGAATATCAGAACAAAAAGACAGACGGAAAGGAAAGAAGGAAGGTAAAAAGGAAAGAAGGAAGGAAGGAAAGAGGAAATATTTGAAACAATAGTGGCTGAGAATATCCTTAAATTAATGTCACAGACCAAACCACCGATCACCAAGTAGGATAAATGCAAAAAAAAAAAAAAAAAAAAAAAAAACACACACACACACTTCAGAGTGCCATTTTCAAAAATGCAAAAAAAGATTAGAAAAAAAAATCCTGAAAGAAGTTGGAAGGAACACAAACACACATTACTTCTAGAGCAACAAAGGTAAGAATTATATCCAACATCTCACATACGAATCAAGCAAGAACACGTTGAGAAAGAAAAATCTATTTAGAATTTTAGGTAGATGTGGCCTGTTAAAATTGCTTAAAAAGTAAGGAAGAAATAAAGACTTTCTCAGACAAAAATTGCAGGAATTTTTGGCTTAGACTCGCCTTGCAGAAAGTGTTGAAAGAAGTTCTATAGTGAAAAAAGAAATTATTAGAAGCTTGGAGTAGCATAAAGAAAGAGCAGGGATATCAATCAGGAAAAAGTGAAAATAAAATTAAAGCTGTTATTTTTATTATTCTGAATAGATTTGACAGATAATATTTGTTCAAAATAGCAATAATACTAATGTATCCATTATCCTTGCTATGTATTTATATCTACATATGGACATAATTATAGAATGTGCATATTATGTTATATATTTATGTCAATTCAGTTCAGTTCAGTCACTCAGTTGTGTCTCACTCTTTGCGAACCCATATACAGTAGCACACTGGGCCTCCCTGTCCATCACCAACTCCCAGAGTTTCCTCAAACTCATGTCCAGTTCGTGATGCCATCCAACCCTCTCATCCTCTGTCGTCACCGTTTCCTCCCGCCTTCAATCTTTCCAAGCATCAGGGTCGTTTCAAACAAGTCAGCTCTTTGCACCAGGTGGGCAAAGTATTGGAGTTTCATCTTCAGCACCTGTCCTTCCAATGAACACCCAGGACTGATCTCCTTTAGGATGAACTGGTTGGATCTCCTTGCAGTCCAAGGGACTCTCAAGAGTCTTCTCCAACACCACAGTTCAAAAGCATCAATTTTTCTGGGCTCAGCTTTCTTTATAGTCCAACTCTCACATCCATAAATGATCACTGGAAAATCATAGCCTTGACTAGACAGACTTTTGTTGACAGTAATGTCTCCGCTAATATGTTATATAGGTTAGTCATAACTTTCCTTCCAAGGAGTAAGCGTCTTTTAATTTCATGGCTGCAGTGACCATTTGCAGTGATTTTGGGTCCAAAAAAATAAAGTCTGCCACTGTTTCTGTTTCCCCATCTATTGGCCATGAAGTGATAGGACCAGATGTCATGATCTCAGTTTTCTGAATCTTGAGCTTTAAGCCAACATTTTTACTCTCCTCTTTCACTTTCATCAAGAAGCTCTTCAGTGTTTCTTCACTTTCTGCCATAAGGTTTGTGCTATCTGCATATTTGAGGATATTGATATTTCTCCCAGCAATCTTGATTCCAGCTTGTGCTTTATCCAGCTCAGTGTTTCTCATGATATACTCTGCATAGAAGTTAATTAAGCAGGGTGACAATATACAGCCTTGACGTACTCCTTTCCCGATTTGGAACCAGTTTGTTGCTCCATGTCCAGTTCTAACTGTTGCTTCCTGACCTGCATACAGGTTTCTCAAAGGGCAGGTCAGGTGGTCTGGTATTCCCATCTCTTTCAGAATTTTCCACAGTTTATTGTGATCCACACAGTCAAAGGCTTTGGCATAGTCAATAAAGCAGAAGTAGATGTTTTTCTGTAACTCTCTTGCTTTTTTGATGATCCAGCAGATGTTGGCAATTTGATCTCTGGTTCCTCTGCCTTTCCTGAAACCAACTTGAACATCTGGAAGTTCACGGTTCATGTACTGTTGTAGCCTGGCTTGGAGAACTTTGAACACCACCTTGCTAGCATGCGAAATGAGTGCAATTGTGCAGTAGTTTGAGCATTCTTTGGTACTGCCTTTCTTAGGGATTAGAATGAAAACTGTCCTTTTCCAGTCCTGTGGCCACTGATGAGTTTTCCAAATTTGCTGGCATATTGAGTGCAGCACTTTCACAGCATCATCTTTTAAGGTTTGAAATAGCTCAACTGGAATTCCATCACCTCCACTAGCTTTGTTTGTTGTGATGCTTCCTAAGGCCCACTTGACTTTGCATTCCCAGATGTCTGGCTCTAGGTGACTGATCACACTATTGTGATTTTCTGGGTCATGAAGTTCTTTTTTGTACAGTTTTCTGTTTATTCTTGCCATCTTCTTGATATTTTCTGTTTCTGTTAAGTCGATACCATTTCTGTCATTTATTGTGCCCAATTTCATGAAATGGTCCCTTGGTATCTCTACTTTGCTTGAAGAGATCTCTAGTCTTTCCCATTCCATTGTTTTCCTTTGTTTCTTTGCATTGATCACTGAGGAAGGCTTTCTTACCTCTCCTCGCTATTCTATGAAACTATGCATTAGGGTGAAAGGTGGGTCTACCTTTCCTTTTCTCATTTGCTTTTCCCTTCTCTTCTTTTCTCAGCTATTTGTAAGGCCTCCACTGGCATCCTCATACATTTATGTAAAAACATGCAAGTATACAAACATATATATAGGAAATGAATGATAGCAATGATACAAGGGATGGTTGGGAGGAATTACAATTATTATTACAAGATACTTGCCCTACACAAGAAATGATATAGTATTATTTGAATTCAAAATGGTAGTTCCCAGAATCTCAGTTTCTGAGAATGAATAGAATCAACAGGCATAATGCAAAGAGAGATCAACTCCAGGAATCAACATCCATGTTTTTGCCTCAGAGTTCAGATCTGAAGATTAGTCTCTTGTGGGAAGTAATGAGAAAAATCAAGGCTCAAAAAGAATTCTAGTGAGAGAGATGGGTTTTGTAAGTTCAACTATACCTATATGCATTCCTAAATGCATTTAAGGGTTAGTTCATGTCTTAGAACCAGGGCAGTACCTGTGAGGCTGGTTGACCACAGCTCAGTCTTAATGTTATAATTAAGATATTAGGGACCCATAGTGTATATACTTTTCCTAGGCATTAACTTTTTAGTACAGTTTGGATTCCACCTGCAAAGTTAAAAATTAACCACATGAACACCTCAAGTAGCATGTATAAATTATGGGGAAAATGCAAAGTTGAGAGTCAAAAACAATGCAATTTATGTGATCATTATTTTTTGACATCACTGTAGCATAAATGGGGAGTGGAAAAATTAATTAAATTGGAATTTTATATATTTCCTTTAAAGAAAAATAATGATAATTTCACCTATGCATGTGTGCTGCTGTGTCTCTTTGTGACACCATGGACTCTTGCCTGCCAGGCTCCTTTGTCCATGGAATTTTGCAAGTAAGAATACTGGAGCGCATTGCCATTTCCTACTCCAGGGGGATTTTCCTACCCCAAGGATAGGGAAATCCATGTCTTCCACATTTCCTGCATTGCAGATAGATTCGTTACCACTGAGCCACCAGGGAAACCCATTTTATACATAGTTATTACCAAAAAAGTTCTGCAAATTACTCTTTGGGGTTTTTCAGTGGGAAAATGCAGTTAATTCAATAGCTGATATTTTCAAGAACTGTTTTGGTATTATATAAAAATTCATGTTTTCTTTCCTAACACATACTAATTTAATTGCATTTAAAAACATAGAAATTGAAAAAACTGAATAATTAAAATTTTTGAATTTTTAGATACACATTGTGGTGATAAATGCAAGATTTGTATATTTTTAAAATAAATATCAGTTCAGTTCAGTCTCTCAGTCATGTCCAACTTTATGACCCCATAGACTGTTGCACGCCAGGCTTCTCTGTCTATCACCAACTCCTGGAGCTTGCTCAAACTCATGTCCATCAAGGTGGTAATACCATCCAACCATCTCATCCTCTGCCGTCCCCTTCTCCTTCTGCCTTCAATCCCTCCCAGCATCAGGGTCTTTTCTAATGAGTCAGTTCTTCCCATCAGTTGGCCCAAGAACTGGAGTTTCAGCTTCAGCATCAGTCCTTCCAATGATTATTCAGGACTGATTTCCTTTAGGACGGACTGGTTGGATCTCCTTGTAGTCCAAGGGACTCTCAAGAATCTTCTCCAACATCACAGTTCAAAAGCATCAATTCTTCAGCACTCAGTTTTCTTTGTAGCGCAAAACTCACATCCATACCTGACTACTGGAAAACCATAGCCTTGATTAGACAGGCCTTTGTCAGCAAAGTAATGTCTCTGCTTTTTAATATACTATCTAGTTTTGTCAGCACTTTCCCTCATATGTATATATTTATATTATATATATAATATACATATATATATGTGTGTGTATATGTATATATATGTATATGTATGTATGTATATATATATATAATATATAAAACAAATTATATATAACAAAATATATTTTGCTATAAATACAACATTTGATATATAATACAGAATAAATATTTCAATGAGATACTAGCAGTTTAACTTGACCTCTACCTGATGGGAAGAACTGACTCATGTGAAAAGACCCTGATGCTGGGAAAGATTAGGGGGCAAGAGGAGAAGGGGGTGACAGAGGATGAGATGGTAGGAAGGCATCACCAACTCAATGAATTTGAGTGGCAATAGTGAAGGAAAGGGAAGGCTGACATTCTACAGTCCATGGGGTCACAAAGAGTCAGACACGACTTATCTACTAGACAACAATCACCACTAAAAATATAGTAATTCTTGTCACTGTTACCTGCTAATCTTCTCTTGAATCCTCTAAGTTTCATTCAATCTTCTCCGTTATCCTTTCTAGCAAGCAAGTATCCTTGAATACTTAGAAAATTAGAAGAGTATTTTAGCTGCTTTTTGTGGTATTTATGTTTTTATTTTTCCTTTTCAAGATATTTAGTCTCCACCTGTACATAGAGTCCTTATGTAAAACAAGTTTTTCTTATGCAAAAATATAAGGGGCTTCCCTGATAGCTTAGTTGGTAAAGAATCAAGTCATTTCATTCTCCGGCTGAAGCCCTACAGTCTTAAATCACAAACTTGTCTAGAGAGACCCTTGAAAAGGAAAAATGCTGTTTATTTTTCCAGCCTCATCACAAGTACCACATATGTCTTTCTTCCTCTTAATTAAATCTGTTATTCATCTGGGTATGTCACTTCCTCTCATGCCGCGACCTACACAGTAGATTGGGTTTGGCATCCCATAATCTGGTTATTATTGACCCATACTCTTAGTAGTGGTTTTCCTTGCTTTTATCTCCCTAGCTGATATGTTTCATGGAGGCAGAGACTACGTCTGCTATGTTTGAATTGGAGTCTGCGAGCCAAGTATAAAGTTTTTGAATAAGAGAATAGCATTTTTTTATTTGTGGTTTTTCCCTTGCTGCTTTTAATATTTGTTCTTTGTGTTTGATCTTTGTTAATTTGATTAATATGTGTCTTGGGGTGTTTCGCCTTGGGTTTATCCTGTTTGGGACTCTCTTTGTTTCTTGGACTTGGGTGGCTATTTCCTTCCCCATTTTAGGGAAGTTTTCAGCTATTATCTCCTCGAGTATTTTCTCATGGCCTTTCTTTTTGTCTTCTTCTTCTGGAACTCCTATGATTCGAATGTTGGGGCGTTTCACACAAAGGGATTCCCATAAGGATAACAGCTGATCTATCAATAGAAACCCTCCAGGCCAGAAGGGAATGGCAGGACGTACTAAAAGTAATGAAAGAGAATAACCTACAACCTAGATTACTGTATCCAGCAAGGATCTCATTCAGATATGAAGGGGAATTCAAAAGCTTTACAGATAAGCAAAAGCTGAGAGAATTCAGCACCACCAAACCAGCTCTTCAACAAATGCTAAAGGATCTTCTCTAGACAGGAAATGCAGAAAGGTTGTATAAACGTGAACCCAAAACAACAAAGTAAATGGCAACGGGACCACACCTATCAATAATTACCCTAAATGTAAATGGGTTGAATGCCCCAACCAAAAGACAAAGATTGGCTGAATGGATACAAAAACAAGACCCCTATATATGCTGTCTACAAGAGACCCACCTCAAAACAAGAGACACATACAGACTAAAAGTGAAGGGCTGGAAAAAAATATTTCATGCAAACGGAGACCAAAAGAAAGCAGGAGTCGCAATACTCATATCAGATAAAATAGACTTTCAAATAAAGGATGTGAAAAGAGACAAAGAAGGACACTACATAATGATCAAAGGATCAATCAAAGAAGAAGATATAACAATTATAAATATATATGCACCCAACATAGGAGCACCGCAATATGTGCGGCAAACACTAACGAGTATGAAAGAGGAAATTAATAGTAACACAATAATAGTGGGAGACTTTAATACCCCACTCACAACTATGGATAGATCAACTAAACAGAAAATTAACAAGGAAACACAAACCTTAAATGACACAATGGACCAGCTAGACCTAATTGATATCTATAGGACATTTCACCCCAAAACAATCAACTTCACCTTTTTCTCAAGTGCACACAGAACATTCTCCAGAATAGATCACATCCTGGGCCATAAATCTGATCTTGGAAAATTCAAAAAAATTGAAATCATTCCAGTCATCTTTTCTGACCACAGTGCAGTAAGATTAGATCTCAATTACAGGGAAAAAATTGTTAAAACTTCAAACATATGGAGGCTAAATAACACTCTTCTGAATAACCAACAAATCATAGAAGAAATCAAAAAAGAAATCAAAATATGTATAGAAATGAATGAAAATGAAAACACAACAAACCAAAACCTATGGGACACTGTAAAAGCAGTGCTAAGGGGAAGGTTCATAGCATTACAGGCTTACATCAAGAAAAAAGAAAAAAACCAAATAAATAACCTAACTCTACACCTAAAGCAATTAGAGAAGGAAGAAATGAAGAACCCCAGGGTTAGCAGAAGGAAAGAAATCTTAAAAATCAGGGCAGAAATAAATGCAAAAGAAACTAAAGAGACCATAGCAAAAATCAACAAAGCTAAAAGCTGGTTTTTTGAAAAAATAAACAAAATTGACAAACCATTAGCAAGACTCATTAAGAAACAAAGAGAGAAAAACCAAATTGACAAAATTAGAAATGAAAATGGAGAGATCACAACAGACAACACTGAAATACAAAGGATCATAAGAGACTACTACCAGCAGCTCTATGCCAATAAAATGGACAACTTGGATGAAATGGACAAATTCTTAGAAAAGTATAACTTTCCAAAACTGAACCAGGAAGAAATAGAAGATCTTAACAGACCCATCACAAGCAAGGAAATCGAAACTGTCATCAAAAATCTTCCAGCAAACAAAAGCCCAGGACCAGATGGCTTCACAGCTGAATTCTACCAAAAATTTAGAGAAGAGCTAACACCTATCTTACTCAAACTCTTCCAGAAAATTGCAGAGGAAGGTAAGCTTCCAAACTCATTCTATGAGGCCACCATCACCCTAATTCCAAAACCAGACAAAGATGCCACAAAAAAAAGAAAACTACAGGCCAATATCACTGATGAACATAGATGCAAAAATCCTTAACAAAATTCTAGCAAACAGAATCCAACAACATATTAAAAAAATCATACACCATGACCAAGTGGGCTTTATCCCAGGAATGCAAGGATTCTTTAATATCCACAAATCAATCAATGTAATACACCACATTAACAAATTGAAAGATAAAAACCATATGATTATCTCAATAGATGAAGAGAAAGCCTTTGACAAAATTCAACACTCATTTATGATTAAAACTCTCCAAAAAGCAGGAATAGAAGGAACATAACTCAACATCATAAAAGCTATATATGACAAACCCACAGCAAGCATCACCCTCAATGGTGAAAAATTGAAGGCATTTCCCCTGAAATCAGGAACAAGACAAGGGTGCCCACTCTCACCACTACTATTCAACATAGTGTTGGAAGTTCTGGCCACAGCAATCAGAGCAGAAAAAGAAGTAAAAGGAATCCAGATAGAGAAAGAAGAAGTAAAACTCTCACTGTTTTGCAGATGACATGATCCTCTATATAGAAAACCCTAAAGACTCTACCAGAAAATTACTAGAGCTAATCAATGAATATAGTAAAGTTGCAGGATATAAAATTAACACACAGAAATCCCTTGCATTCCTATATACTAACAATGAAAAAACAGAAAGAGAAATTAAGGAAACAATACCATTCACCATTGCAACAAAAAGAATAAAATACTTAGGAGTATATCTACCTAAAGAAACAAAAGACCTATACATAGAAAACTATAAAACACTGATGAAAGAAAGCAAAGAGGACACAAACAGATGGAGAAACATACCGTGTTCATGGATTAGAAGAATCAATATTGTCAAAATGGCTATTCTACCCAAAGCAGTCTATAGATTCAATGCAATCCCTATCAAGCTACCAATGGTATTTTTCACAGAACTAGACCAAAGAATTTCACAATTTGTATGGAAATAGAAAAAACCTCGAATAGCCAAAGTAATCTTGAGAAAGAAGAATGGAACTGGAGGAATCAACCTGCCTGACTTCAGACTCTACTACAAAGCCACAGTCATCAAGACAGTATGGTACTGGCACAAAGACAGAAATATAGATCAATGGAACAGAATAGAAAGCCCAGAGATAAATCCACGAACCTATGGACACCTTATCTTTGACAAAGGAGGCAAGGATATACAATGGAAAAAAGACAACTTCTTTAACAAGTGGTGCTGGGAAAACTGGTCAACCACATGTAAAAGAATGAAACTAGAACACTTTCTAACACCATACACAAAAATAAACTCAAAATGGATTAAAGATCTAAATGTAAGACCAGAAACTATAAAACTCCTAGAGGAGAACATAGGCAAAACACTCTCCGACATAAATCACAACAAGATCCTCTATGACCCACCTCCCAGAATATTGGAAATAAAAGCAAAACTAAACAAATGGGACCTAATGAAACTTAAAAGCTTTTGCACTACAAAGGAAACTATAAGTAAGGTGAAAAGACAGCCCTCAGATTGGGAGAAAATAATAGCAAATGAAGAAACAGACAAAGGATTAATCTCAAAAATATACAAGCAACTCCTGCAGCTCAATTCCAGAAAAATAAATGACCCAATCAAAAAATGGGCCAAAGAACTAAACAGACATTTCTCCAAAGAAGACATACAGATGGCTAACAAACACATGAAAAGATGCTCAACATCACTCATTATTAGAGAAATGCAAATCAAAACCACAATGAGGTACCATTACACACCAGTCAGGATGGCTGCTATCCAAAAGTCTACAAGCAATAAATGCTGGAGAGGGTGTGGAGAAAAGGGAACCCTCTTACACTGTTGGTGGGAATGCAAACTAGTACAGCCGCTATGGAAAACAGTGTGGAGATTTCTTAAAAAACTGGAAATAGAACTGCCATATGACCCAGCAATCCCACTTCTGGGCATACACACTGAGGAAGCCAGATCTGAAAGAGACACGTGCACCCCAATGTTCATCGCAGCACTGTTTATAATAGCCAGGACATGGAAGCAACCTAGATGCCCATCAGCAGATGAATGGATAAGGAAGCTGTGGTACATATACACCATGGAATATTACTCAGCCATTAAAAAGAATTCATTTGATCCAGTCCTAATGAGATGGATGAAGCTGGAGCCCATTATACAGAGTGAAGTAAGCCAGAAAGATAAAGAACATTACAGCATACTAACACATATATATGGAATTTTGAAAGGTGATAACGATAACCCTATATGCAAAACAGAAAAAGAGACACAGAAATACAGAACAGACTTTTGAACTCTGTGGGAGAAGGTGAGGGTGGGATATTTCAAAAGAACAGCATGTATACTATCTATGGTGAAACAGATCACCAGCCCAGGTGGGATGCATGAGACAAGTGCTCCGGCCTGGTGCACTGGGAAGACCCAGAGGAATCGGGTGGAGAGGGAGGTGGGAGGGGGGATCGGGATTGGGAATACATGTAAATCCATGGCTGATTCATATCAATGTATGACAAAACCCACTGGAAAAAAAAATAATAATAATAATAAAAATAAAAAATAAATAAAAAAAAAAAAGAGAATAGCATTTTTTTAAATAATAAAGTTTTAATAACTTGTTTCCATTCTCTGTGCACATATTCTGGAATATTCTTTCCCTCTAATATGCCTGACTAACTTTTTTTATCCATAGGCTTCAGCTTAAATGTTTTTTCTTCAGAGTCGTTGTCTGGATCATGAAATGAAATACAGCCTTCTATAATAGACTATTAAAATATGGCGTAATTTCCCAACATACCACAGATCATGTTTTGCAATATATATTTATTCCATTGAGTATTTGGCAGTGTCTGCTTCTCTCACTACAAGTCTTTAACTGTGGCAAAAGAGATTTTTTTTTTTAATTTTTCTCCACTATTTTAGTCAAGGTTGCACAGAATGAAATGTGTGCTCAAGAAGGATTTGTTTAGTAAAAGGTGAATGGAGAGTTTTTGTTTGGTTTTGCTAGTTTTGTTTTCCTTGGGACTTGTTTTTATTTTATGTCTTGATTTATCAGAAATAAAATAGGCCAACATGACAAGCACTGGTTACTTCCAGTTTCTAGTTCATGAAGTCACAAGTCTGGAAAACGCTGCAGAAAATGCATTTTAATATTGACAGGATAAATACAAAGAGTTTGGGGGTCTGTTTAATCAGACATTTACATCAGAGAAGTAATTTTTCCTATTTGCATTTTGTTTCACTAGCAATAATTGTTTGAAAAGGTCTATTTCTTATTTTCCAAGTTTTCATACAATAGACACATGTATCACTCAACAGTTAATGATGTTTTTACCACAACTTTATGGACAAACTGATTCAGGGTTACTCCTTTGTGGTCTCTGTGTCTGGAAATCAAACACACAAGCGGACATTGATGCTTATTTTGCTTGCATCCTAGTGCAAACTGTAAATTTTCCAGCTCATTTATGCAAAGTAAAGATTACCTCAGATCTGGAAGTTAGATTCGATTAGCATTTCACTAAAGATCAGCATGCAAGGTGAGTAATGTCTCTTCTCTAGCAGATTAGTAAGCAATATGTATTCTCTGGATAATGATAAGTGTAACATTTCTGAGGCCACCTTCAAGGAGACCTATGCAAGAAAAACAGTCATTTCTGGCAGTTAACAAATGCATAATTTATTTATAGTGATTTAGGAATTTTAGTCACAGAATTTTTTTTTTTTTTTTTAAGATTGGTAACTCTTACACATTTGCATCTGGAGAAATAAGTTTTACACAAACAGTTTTAATAATGTTCCTGCAGGAGTACAAATAGGATTTAACAATAGGAATGAATTTAAAATGGTCATCTATTATTAATACTGAATATATAAACCCTATTAAGGAAGAGCATGAATAGCTTAATAAGACACTATGCTATGGATATGGATATGTCAATAACTCTCAAGTGATTGGTATATTCATCCATTCTTCGTTAAAAATGCATGGCTATTTAATTCCAAACAAACTCAACTATGAACAGTATGTTTTAGAAAAAGAGGCAAGCCTTTTGATAACAGGTTTGTTTGTTTATTTTTAACATAATTTATCAGTGATACTTTTGTTGCAAAATATCTTCACAGCAACTGGAAATGTATTAAAGATTTAGAGCCATTTCCCTTTCGAGGAATGTTTACATGAGATGCACTTTAAAACGCTAAAGAATAACAAAGTTAAGGCAGAGATGTGTCCTTGAAAGTGCTATTGTATAAACAAACTCAGCCTTTACATTTGCACCACAACAGCTTTCATTTGGCAAGGAAAACTTTTTATCCAATTTTAAGTTATTTAACCCTTAAAAATTGAACTTAATATCATTATACTCATTGAAGTATAAGTGAATTTACCTAGTGACTGTTTAGGTTAAGAGAGAATGGAAATTAATGGTTGGGTTCCTAGTGATCCAATTTAATATAAGATTGAAAGTATACGGACAGCAATAGCAGCAAAATAAGGAGAGAATATGAAATGAAATAACAAACACTAGGAAAAGAGCAAGATGATAGTGAAAAGCTAGAAAAGGGAAAACTTAAAGGCATATGCTTTTTTTTTTTTTTTTTTCCTGTTCTGAAACCATATTCTGTATTTGTCAGATTTTCTTACAGCTAAGGTAGTTATGACAGATTGTTGTTCCCCATTATATGAAAGATTATACTAATACAAACCTATCATGTGGAGTGTTTAGCCAAATATAGAGTTTATTTTTATAAACTCTTTTAAAATGGTTATATAACAACTGAGCCACTTTAATCAATTAAAACCAATCATATAATCATAAATTACCAAGCTATTTCCCTATTCTGGGACATTTGATAGAATATCCAGTTTTAAAAGGTTATATTAACTTTGTTGATGCTTAATTTAAGCTAAAACATAATACGATATCTTAAAATATTCATTCACTCATTCAAAGTATTTATTAAAAATCAATTGCATTCCTTTCCTGTTTTAACGACAGGAAATACAGGAATGATGAAACAGACACAAGTGCTGATCTACTAAAGCTTAAAGGAAATCTGCTAAAGTTAAAGCTTAAAGTAGAAAAAGGCATTGAAGCAACAATCAGTTATGCACAAAATGATGAACTGCAATTATCTATCTATAGAAAATATAGAATAGCATGAGGATTACCAAAGTTAGACTGGCACTCAAGGAAGGCATGCCAGAGGAATTTATACACAAGGTAAGATCTGAAAAACAAATACTGATAGAAAGTTAACAATAAATAGTGCAGGGCACTGCATTAAAGGAAGCATCATGTGCCTCTATCCAGATATGATACAAGAGCTTAATGGATTCAATCATCTAAAAGTAAACAAGCATACCTGGAAATTAGTGAGGGTACTAAAACTAATGCAGAATGAGACAAGAGAGTTTCTAGATCATGAAGGGGCTTGGCAAATCTTAGGAATTTGAATTTAGTATCATGCTAATTGAGGGGCCCATAAAGAATTTTGAGAAGGAAAACAATGTGCATTTCTTTTCATTTTGAAAACAAAAGTTAGCTTCAGGAGAATGGAATGGGGGAGCAGTGTGGGCTGAAAATGAAGACACAATCAGCAGGCATCACTGCCAAGAATTAATTGTAGATTAAATTAGAGAAATCACAGTTGCAGATAAGAATATTGGATATATTTGAAATATATTTTCAAGTTAAGTAAGCATAACTTGCTAGTTGACAGATAATGAAAAGAGAAGAGTCTTAGAGACCTGCTTTCTGTTTGCAACAAACAGCTGAATGACATCATAATTTATAGACCGGACACTTTGAAGAAAAATAAACTTTATGGGAAATATCAAGAAATGCATTTAGGATATATTTTGCCTAAAGTCCATTGAAACATCTGAGTGGAAATATCCAGCAGTTAGCTGGAGATGAGTTAGAAGTCAGGATAGTTTTGGACTCTAGGTATATTAGCTGACTGCCATGGTTTATATGTATCTGAGTATATTGGAAGAAGAGAAGAAGAGGGGAGAACAGGAGAGAGAGAATCTAAAGCAAGAGAGACTTTTTGGGAAGGAAGAGTGGGAAAAGCACATCATGTGAAATGCTGGGCTGGATGAAGCACAAACTGGAATCAAGATTGCTGGGAGAAATTTAAGTAACATCAGATATGCAGATGACACCACCCTTATGGCCAAAAGTGAAGAACTAAAAACCCTCTTGATGAAATTGAAAGAGGAGAGTGAAAAAGTTGGCTTAAAGTTCATCATTTAGAAAACTAAGATCATGACATCCAATCCCATCACTTCATGGCAATTAGATGGGGAAACAATGGAAACAGTGACAGACTTTATTTTGGGGGGGCTGTAAAATCACTGCAGATGGTGACACCGGCCATGAAATTAAAAGACATTTGCTTTTTGGAAGAAAAGTTATGAGCAACCTAGACAGCATATTAAAGGCAGAGACATTACTTTGCCAACAAAGGTCTGTCTAGTCAAAGCTATGGTTTTTCCAGTGGTCACATATGGATGTGAGAGTTGGACTATAAAGAAGCTGAGCCCAGAAAAATTGATGCTTTTGAACTGTGGTGTTGGAGAAGACTCTTGAGAGTCCCTTGGACTGCAAGGAGATCCAAAGTCAATCCTAAAGGAAATCAGTCCTGAATATTCATTGGAAGGACTGATGCTGAAGCTGAAACTCCAATACTTTGGCCACCTGATGCGAAGAACTGACTCATTAGAAAAGACCGTGGTGCTGGGAAAGATTGAAGGCAGGAAGAGAAGGGGACGACAGAGGATGAGATGGTTGGATGGCATCACCAACTCGATGGACATGAGTTTAAGTAAGCTCCAGGAGGTGGAAATGGACAGGGAAACCTGGTGCACTGTAGTCCATGGGTCACAAAGAGTCAGACATGACTGAGCAATTGAACTGAACTGAACTGAGTGGAAAATGGTGGTGAATTCTGCACAGAGGTCATGCATGCATACTAAGTTGATTTAGTTGTGTTTGACTATTCATGACTCCATGGCTGTAGCCTGCTAGTCTCCTCTGTCCATGGGATTCTCCATGAAAGAATAATGGAGTGGATTGTCATTATCAAGTGTGATCCTCTTAAAAACCATGCAAGTGTCAAGAAGAGAGTGTAAGGAAAAAAAGTGTAATATTTTCTTCCTCCCAAGAAAAGAATTTCAATTTAGACTCAAATATTTGAAAACTGAAGTCATTCTAAAATTAAAATCAAATCAAAAATTAGGTAAACATCTCTTTGGGTTAGGAACAATTCCTACCTCTGAGTAGGTCTGTAACAACAGATGAAAGTTTGTTCCAAAAGTAGAACACTGAAACCAGAAGATCAGTCAATATTAGAATTGAACTGGGAAGCTTAATTTACACAAAGGAAGAAAACTCAACTTGTGGAGTCAATCTGTGATATTGGAGATAAGTTTGAAAAATGAGAGCTTTCAATTTCTCTTAGGTTGAAAAAGCTGAAGATAGTATTTTCATCACAGGAAACAAAATGAGTAAACACTGGTCAAGCTAAAATATCATTTCTTTCGAGTCCATCAGAAATCTGAGATCACAAAAAAGCCATGTAACCTAAAGCTCAAGAAAAGGGCAAGTCCTTCTGAAGAATAATGGAACATGCCAATCATCTCAACTGTGGTGAAAGATGAGGAAACGAATGTCTGTGTGGCTTCAATAAAATTTAATCAGCTACTTATAAAGAGCTGCTGAGCACTAAGCAGCCTAGCTTTTCAGTCATAAATAACTGAGATGATTGTATACCTGTTTCTATAGCTTGACTGCACAAAACAGCTAATATTCTATTAAAAATTAAACAACACACATAAAAAAACAAGAGGAGCCAACCTACTATAAAGAAACAAAGTGAAAAATACTAGGTTGATAAATTTAAATAACAATGATAAAAATATTAAAGTATGCAGTGGGAAATGTGGACACCATGAGTGAATATAGGAGAATGTCTTAGCCTAGATTTTCTAGTGAGACAGACCCAATAGAATATATTGGTTATAAGAAATCCAATGTGTTATAAAAAGTCAAATCAATATATTTATGTAAAATATATCAATACAGTTCAGTTCAGTCACTCAGTTGTAACCAACTCTTTGCAACCCCATAGACTGCAGCACACCAGGCTTCCCTGTCCATCACCATGTCCAGGAGCTTACTTAAACTCATGTCCATCGAGTTGGTGATGCCATCCAACCATCTCATCCTCTGTCATCCCCTTCTCCTCCCACCTTCAATATTTCCAAGCAAATGGGTCTTTTCCAGTGAGTCATTTCTTCACATCAGGTGGCCAAAGTATTGAAGCTTCAGTTTCAGCATCAGTCCTTCCAATGAATATTCAGGACTGATTTCCTTTAAGATTGACTGGTTGGATCTCCTTGCAGTCCAAGGGACTCTCAAGAATCTTCTCCAGTTCAAATCTTCTCGCAGTTTAAAGCATCAATTCTTCAGCACTCAGTCCAACTCTCACATCCACACATGACTACTTGAAAAACCAAAGCTTTGACTAGACGGAAGTTTGTCAGCAAAGTAATGTCTCTGTTTTTTAATATGTTGTCTTGGCTGGTCACTGTTTTTCTTCCAAGGAGCAAGCATCTTTTAATTTCATGGCTACAGTCACTGTCTACATGATTTTGGAGCCCAAGAAAATAAAGTCTGCCACTGTTTCCAGTGTTTCCCCATCTTTTTTGCCATGAACCGATGGGACCATATGCCATGATCTTAGTTTTTGGACCACTGAGTTTTATGCCAGCTTTTTAACTCTCCTCTTTCACTTTTATCAAGAGACCGTTACTTCCTCTTTGCTTTCTGCCATAAGGATGGTGTCATATGCATATCTGAGGTTATTGATGTTTCTCCCTGAAATCTTAATTTTGGTTTTTTGCTTCATCTAGCCCAGCATTCCAGATGATGTACTCTTCATATAAGTTTAATAAGCATGGTGACAATATACAGCCTTGACATATTCCTTTCCCAATTTTGAACCAGACTGTTGTTGCTTGTCCAGTTCTAATTCTTGCTTCTTGACCTACATACAGATATCTCAGGAGGCAGGTAAGGTGGTTAGGTATTTCCATCTCTTTAAGAATGATCTCTGTTCAATTCCAAGGTGAACTGTTCAATATCATAGTAGTTGAAGTCTATGCCCCAACCACTAATGCCCAAGAAGATGAAGTTGAACAGTTCTATGAGAACCTATAAGACCTTCTAGAACTAACACCAAAAAAGATGTCATTTTCATAATATGGGACTGGAATGCAAAAGTAGGAAAGCAAGAGATATCTGGAGTAGCAGACAAGCTTGGCCTTGTAGCACAAAATGAAGCATGGCAAAGGCTAACAGAGTTTTTGCCAAGAGAACACCCTGACCATAGCAAACACCCTCTTACAACACAGGAGCTGACTCTTTACATGGACATCACCAGATTATCAATACTGAAATCAGATCGATTATATTTTTTGCAGCCAAAGATGGAAAAGCTCTATTCAGTCAGCAAAAACAAGACCGGGATCTGACTGTGGCTCAGAATACAAATTCCTTATTTCAAAATTCAGATTTAAATTGAAAAAAAGCAGGGAAAACCACTAGACAATTCAAGAATGACCTAAGTCAGATCCCTTACAGCTGTACAGCGGAAGTGACAAATAGATTCAAGGGATTTGATCTGATAGACAAAGTGCCTGAGAGCTACGGATGGAGATTCATAACACTGTACAGGAGGCAGTGATCCAAACCATCCCCAAGGGGAAGAAAGGCAAAAGACAAAATTGCTGTCTGGCCTCACAAATAGCTGAGAAAAGAGAAGTGAAAGGCAAAAGAGAAAAAAATGGTATACCCATCTGAATGCAGAGTTCCAAAGAAACAGCAGGGAACAACAATAAAGCCTTCTTAAGTGATCAGTGCAAACAAATAGAGGCAAACAATAGAATGGAAAGACTAAAGATCTCTCCAAGAAAATTATAGATATAAAGGGAACATATCATGCAAAGATAGGCACAATAATGGACAGAAGTGATACGGACCTAACAGAAGCAAAGGATATTAAGAAGATGCAGCAAGAATACATAGAAGAACTATACAAAAAAAGATCTTCATGATCCAGATAACCATGACAGTGTGATCACTCATCTAGGGCCAGACATCCTGGTGTGTGAAGTCAAATGTGCCTTAGGAAGCATCACTATGAACAAAGCTAGTGGAGGTGATGGAATTCTAACTGAGCTATTTCAAATCCTAAAAGATGATGCTGTTCAAGTGCTGCACTCAATATGCCAGGAAGTTTGGAAACTCAGCAGTGGCCACAGGACTGGAAAAGGTCAAATTTCATTCCAATCCTTAAAAAAGGCAATGCTAAAGATTGTTCAAACTACCACACAATCGCACTCATCTCACATTCTAGCAAAGTAATGCTCAAAATTCTCCAAGCTAGGCTTCAACAGTATGTGAACTGAGAACATCCAGATGTTCAAGTTGGATTTAAAAAGTCAGAGGAACCAGAGATAAAATTGCCAACATCCATTGGATCATAGAAAAAGCAAGAAAATTCCAGAAAAACATCTACTTCTGCTTCATTGACTACAATAAAGCCTTTGACCGTGAGGATGACAAACCTAGACAGCATATTAAACAACAGAGACATCACTTTGCTAAGATCTGTATAGTCAAAGCTATGGTTTTTCCAATAGTCATGTATGGATATGGGTGTTGGACCATAAAGAAGGATGAATGCCAAAGAATTGATATTTTTGAATTGTGTGCTGGAGAGGACTGTTGAGAGTCCCTTAGGCTACAAGGAGATCAAGCCAGTCAATCATAAAGGAAATCAATCCTGAATATTCATTGGGAGGACTTATGCTGAAGCTGAAGCTCCAATATTTTGGCCAGCTGATGTGAAGAGCTGTCTCACTGGAAAAGACCCTGATGGTCGGAAAGATTGAAAGCAGGAGGAAAAGGCGAGTGGCAGAGGATGAGATGGTTGGATAGCATCACTGACTTCATGGACGTGAGTTTGAGTAAACTCTGTGAGATGGTAAATGACAGGGAAGCGTGGCTCGCCGCAGTCCATGGGGTTGGAAAGAGTCAGATACAAATTAGTGACTGAACCACAACAATAAGAAAGAGCAAGAGAGAGAATAAGACACCCAAGAGCCCTAGTACAATCCCAGAGGGAAAGAGAAATAGAATGGAATAGACAAAATACCTGAAGAGTTAACAGCCAGTATATTGCCTCAGATTGACCTAATTGCCTTTATAATAAAGCTTTATTCTCTTCATATGGCATTTCAATGTCTCTCTTTTGCTTTCAATAGTATCTTTCTTTTACTCTGAATTTTAAACATTTATCACCTTATTCTCACTTTATATCCAAGCTATATTTCCAGTTATACTAACTCCAGCACTCAGTACATTAGTAACCCAGTTATCTCAAGTTTCAGAAATGTTCTTTTGCAGCTTGTGTATCTGTACATGCAGATTTCTTTTCTTAAAATCCTCATCGACACCCAAGTCAACCTAAATCATACCCAAGATTTTGTTGAATGTTACTTTTATCAGAGGCCTTCTCCAACTTCTAGGCTATTTTATTATGTTCCCATATGACCACCAACTTCTTTTTCTCATAACATTCTTAGTAATTTATTATAATGTTTACTTTTCTTATGCATGTTTTTCTAAGTATGGAGTAAAGCTCCTGAGTTTAATGAATGCATTGTAGTTTCATATATTTTCCTGTACAGTTCAATGACCTGAGCATGGAAGATACTTTCACAAGATAAATGTTCATCAACTTTATAAATGATTTATTTAATAAAATAAAAATGATACACTTAATGTTAGTAACAAAGAAAATATGACTGGCTCACAGACTTTAGTATAGTGTTTATGAACAGTTGTTTCTTTTGTTATTACATTTGGATGTTATACTTTTTGAATTTATTCTTTTATGATCAGCACACTTGTAGATTCATAACTTGCAAAAATCTAGGCATCAGAAGTTTAGAATAAAAAAAGCAGTTTCACAGGGCTTAACAGTTTATGAAAACACAAGTTAGCAGATATTGTAAATCACCCATAGAATGTAAAAATTTTCCCAGAGCACAGTCTAACTGTGCTGAAGAGGGCTGTAGATATAACTTGTAGCAAACTGTTCAAAGCAGACTCTATTAATCTTAATTTTTACTGTTGCATTTATCAGAATTAACACATGAAAGATTATATATGTGAACTATTTATATGATAATGAAATTGTGTAAAATTTGTAGTATGCACAAATCAAACATTTCTATTTGCTTTCTTTATTGCTATGCGTATTTTGTTATATTTGTGACTTGTAATTTATTTTCATATTCCATATTTATGAATAGGAAGTCATAATCTATATAAACTATATTCACACAAGATACTGTATTATAAAGATTTTGTCAGTCTTTTGCTGATGTATTTGTCTCCTTCTTTAATATATTATAAGTATATGCTCTAAATAATGGTGTATATTGCTACATTCTGAACAGACACATACTACATATGTAATTCTAAATGAACTAGGAATTTGGTCTAGTTATTGTTGAGAACATTTTTAACACATTCAGACATTCTGTGGCTAAAGATTTTGAATTAGGAAAGAACCCCAGGATTGGAAGATAATAAAAATCTGACAAAAATGAAGTTCTTTTTTTTCTGTATTCTGGAATTTAAAAACTGATCGCTATACATATTTTATCTTTCTATAAAATTGTAATTTTTGAGTAGCTTCCCAAGTATTACAATACTGCCTTTTCTGTTTATAACTTGAAGAATGCTACCTATTTGGAAATTCAATATTTTGAAAGTGTTATCTCAATAAGATATATTATTTCTTCCCAGAATCTTGATTTTTCCTGAAAATCTTTGAGTAAGCACTTGTAAAGTTTCTAATATTTATTTATATTACATATGTTCTTTGAGTTGCCCTGCTGGCTTAGATGATAAAGACTCAGCATGCAGCATGGGAGACCAGGATTCAATCTCTGGGTTGAGAAGATCCCCTTGAAAAGGAAATTGCAACCTATTGCAGTATTCTTGCCTGGAAAATCTTATGGACAGAGGAGCTTAGCAGGCTACAGTCCATGGGGTCGTGAAGAGTCAGACACGACTGAGCGACTAACATACACACATATCTTTTTTATTAATTTCTACCTTTTCTTATTCATGTAAACTTAAATCTTAAAACCCAATTTTTTTTTTCCTTTGGACTGTACATGTCTTAATGTAATAAAATCACATGAGAAATTGTTCACCAATTTACTTGTTCTCAAAACCTGCTTAGCTTTTGTGTATTTTGTAATATAAATCTCCAGGTTTTGCTCAATTAAATTATTTAAATTCTGATTATATGTATATGCATATATCTACTGTGTTAAATTTGAATTTATAACTAAACACCTAGTAAATACAGCTTTGATGTACTCTTTTTCCTATCTGCAACCAGTTTGTTGTTCCATGTCCAGTTCTAACTGTTGCAGACGGTGATTGCAGCCATGAAATTTGAAAGACACTTACTCCTTGAAAGGAAAGTTATGACCAACCTAGATAGCATATTAAAAAGCAGAGACATTACCGTCAACAAAGGTCTGTATAGTCAAGGCTATGGTTTTTCCAGTGGTCATGTATGGATGTGAGAGTTGGACTATAAAGAAAGCTGAGTGCTGAAGAATTGATGCTTTTGAACTGTGGTGTTGGAGAAGACTCTTGAGAGTCCCTTGGACTGCAAGGAGATCCAACCAGTCCATCCTAAAGGAGATCAGTCCTGGGTGTTCATTGGAAGGACTGATGCTGAAGCTGAAACTCCAATACGTTGGCCACCTGATGCGAAGAGCTGACTCATTGGAAAAGACCCTGATGCTGGGAAAGATTGAGGGCAGGAGGAGAAGGGGACGGCAGAGGATGAGATGGTTGGATGGCATCACTGACTCAATGAACATGAGTTTGAGTAAACTCCAGGAGTTGGTGATGGACAGGGAGGCCTGGCATGCTGCAGTTCATGGGGTCACAAAGAGTTGGACACGACTGAGTGACTGAACTGAACCTTGTAAATAAGTTATTATTGATAACTAAAAATCATACATATTTAAGATATGAAACTTGATATCTTGACATTGTGAAATAATAATGATGATAAATCTAGTTAACATTGCCTTTTGGAAGTTTGCTGTGTGCCTGTGGACTTTTACAAAAGACCTACATTAGAGTCTATTATCACTAAAAGGAAATTCAAAGATTTTTGCTTTCATGAAGAAAGGCAAAAATTTAAAAAAAAGCAACTTCACACTACCAATCTCTTTTACAGGAGATGATGTATATATTTCAATGGTACTCTCTCAAATAGGTTCACCAGTATGGTTTTTCTAGATTCCATATACATGAATTAATACCCAATATTTGTTTTTCACTTTCTGACTTACTTTCCTCTGTATATAGGCTCTGGTTAATCCACCTCAGTTCAACTGACTCAAATCCATTCCTTTTTATGGCTGAATAATATTCCATTTACTTATCCATTCATCTGTCGATAGACAATAACATAGGGAGCTCAATCTGGTGCTCTGCAATGGTCCAGAGGGTGAAATATGGGATGCTTTGGAAACAGGCTGAAGAGCAAGGGGATACTTGCTCTTGAGCCTTATAAGTATACTTATATCCTTATATAAGCTGATTCGTGCTTTTGTATACCAGAAACCACCAGAACATTGCAAAACACTTATCCTCCAATGAAAAAATTAAAAGTAGAATTCAGCGGTTGTTTTGTAATGAGCCTATAGAGACAGCGCACACCCAAAAGGAAAGTGGAACTGCTAAACTTCTTCTGTTGGAACTACACTCAGCATCTCAGCCTCAAAGCTTCATAGCCTTGAACTGTGAATGTGAGCCTCTGTGCTTGATCTCAATTTACTCTGTGCAGCTGTTAGCAAGATGTGGCCTAAAGTAATCAACTTTTCACTTTATTCCATATTGGTTTAAGAAAGGTTCCATAGGAACTCTCTACCTTTGGATAGTAGGGGAAACATGTCTATCCATCATCACACATAAGTGCCATTTACTTCCTCTCTCCCTCCTTCTATCCATCCTTCCCTCCACTCCTGGTCTCTCTTTTTTCTTTTCCTTCTTCCTTCCTTTCTTTCTTCTCTGTCTCTCTTTTTTGTTTCCACATTTAAGATCTACCCTCCAAGCAGATTTCAAGTATTCATTGCAATGTTAACTATAATTAATCAAAATCACATTTCACATTAGATATGGAATTTTTTCATTTTGCATAACTGACACCTTGACTCCTTGATCAACATCTTCCCAATTCTTCCTCCCAATAGCCTCTGAAATCTACCATTCTATTCTATGCTTTTGGAGTTTAACTATTTTAGGTTCCTCATATATGAGGTAGTATAGTATTTGTCTTTTTGTGTCTGGCTTATTTCACTCAGCATAATTCCCTCATGGTCCATTCAATTTGTCCCAAATGATAGGATTTCCTTATTCATCATGACTAAATAATATTCTATTGTAAATACATTCCACATTTTCTTTATCCTTTCATCCATCAATGGACATTTAGGTTTTTTCTATCTATTGGTTATTGTGATTAATGCTGAAATGAACAGAGAGTGCAGATATCTCTTTGGGATCCTGATTTCATTTCCTTTGTGTATATACCTGGAAAATAAAGTAATTCTAATTTTAGTTGTTTGAGTATTATCATATTATTTTCCATAGTGACCATATACAAACACCTTCCTTGTGCCTTAAGGTTTTTCTATATGTATGATCATTTCATCTGCAAACAGATAATTTACTTCTTTTCTGATTGGAATCCCTTTTAGTTATTTTTCTTGTCTAATTATCCTTGTTAGAACTTCTGGTACTTTGTTAAGAAGAAGATGTTAGAGTGTGTTTCCTTGCTTTATTTTGTGTCTTGCAGGTAAAAGTTTTCATTAATATATTATCTGTGTTTGTTTCATACCTGGCCTTTATTGTGTTTGGAAACATTTCTTCTATACCTATTTTGTTGACAGTTTAATCATGAATGGATGTTGGACTTTGTTATTTACTTTCTCTGCTTCTACTGAGGTGACAGTGTGTTTTTTCAAATTTCATTTTGTTACTGTGTTGTATTGTACTGATTACTTTGTATATGTTTGAACAGCTCTTGGATTCCTGGAATAAATCACACTTGGTCATGGTATATGATCCTTTTAATGTGCTGTTGGAGTCTATCTGCTACTTAATATTAAGTACCAATTACCTCCACAAAGTTTTTTTTTCTTTTTTTGTTTCATATAAAGCCACATTCTGATTTTGAGGTGGGCATGAGTTTTGAGAGACACTAATTAACCCAGTACACTATCTAATCAATTTTGGAGGCAAATGACAAGATCCTATGTGGTAGGAGTTAATGATCCTAAACAAATGTTTATTTTCCATGTATGCATAATCACTAGTTTTACCCTGCACTTTTTTGTTTTACACCTTTACTGTGAGGTCATTTTGAATATTTTAAGTGTCAAGATTTTATAAATATAACTATGAGCTGGACAGCATTAATTTGTACCTAAACATGATTTATATGAAGATTTGTACATATTTAGTAGCAAATAAATCCCAGCTTTCTATGATCAAAAAGAGTCTTAAGCCCCATTCAAGCTGAGTGATCATAGAAAGCTGGAATTTATTTGCTAATAAATATGCACACATGAGAATCGGGTATAAAGAACAAACTTGGAAATAAATAAAAAACATATAATAAAAAAAAACATATCATAAATGAAAGATATGAAGAAGTGTGATCCAAAATTTTTAGAAATGCCCATGACTTTAAAAATCTAGCGGTTAGCAAGGAAAGCATGAGCTCCCTTCCAGATTCAATGGAACAAGGAACATGGTGCCTCTGTAGGACTTGATGATCTGCAATATATTTCCTGAGTAAGTAGCAACTGAAGGATGACTATATTTCACACAGATCAGGGGGAAGTCTAGCTACAGGAACTAGCTTTGGATAAAGTTTCTGTTTTTATTTTTTATTTATATGAATAGATAATTAAAATTAGATGTATTTGTTTGCTAACTATTCAATGTCTACCTTGAGGCTCTTCGATCCTTTTTTCTCTTTATTTTCTTTCCTTTCACTAATATCCATTTGATTACTATATGCTAGGAAGTGTCTAGGTGTTAGTGGTACAGTACCGAGCAAAACCTGCGCCATTCCAGTTAAATATTGTGTTTACAATCTACAAAAAATGTTCTACTTAGAGAAGTGTTAGATTGTCAGAATAGAAAATTTATAAAGTAAAAATTGTTCTAGGAAAAGCATGTGACTGTTTGAAAATACAGGAAAAATGAAATAAAGCAAAATGTGTTTATAGAGATTATATTGATATGTATTAGCTTGAACTGGGCTTAAGATGCTAAACATACTACTTATTTAAATGATTATAGCATGTTTCTCAGATTAAAAAGTGCAACTAGCAATGTCTTAGTTATATAACATTAAGATGTTGTACTGCAAGAATGTATTTGACTTTAAAATGTTAGCAGCATTCAGTACTACTTATTAGAGTGGTAACAACTTGGGAAGGAAATACTATGAAAAAAGAAATGTGGCAGAACCAAGTTGAAGCTAATGAGTATGTTATGAAAGCTTTTCTAAGGATGTAAAAATGGGGAACTGGTCAATATCATAATTAAAGAAACAAACATATAATAAAAATAATGAATTATGTTTTAAACTCTCTAAAACAGATTGTTCCAGGAACTCAACTTTGAGATTTAAGCAATATTCCATAGTGGAACCACAATCTCAATTATACCATAAAGGAAGAAAACTTTCATTTATGTGATGTTAATAGATTTATTGTAGCTCTTCTTTTTAAATTTTATTTATTGGAGTAAGAACAGTTGACATGATATTCACCATCTTAAAATTTTAAGTATATGATACAGTGTTATTAACTAAGGGCATAGATCTGTGCAGCAAATCTCTAGAGTTCATTCATGTTGCATAACTGACACTTTATAACTCATGAATAGTAATTATTCATTTCTCACACCCCATTCCCTGGCAACCAACATTCTACTCTCTGCTTCTATGAGTTAGCCTATTTGCAGTACCCTATAGAAGTGGAATAATACAGTATTTGTTCTTATTTAACACAGCATAATATCCTACAGATTCATCCACATTATTGCTTATTGCAGAATTTCTTTCTTTCATTAAGGATAAATAGCATTCCATCATACATATATACCACCATTTCCCCCTTTTTACATTGATGGCCATTTACATTGTTTCCACCTACTGGCTTTTGTGGATAATGTTGCAGTGAACACGGAAATAAAAATATCTCCTTGTTTTGATTTTAATTATTTTGGGTGAAGACACAAAATGAGATTGCTGGATCATATGGTATTTCTCTTTTTAATTTCTTGAGGAACCTCCATACAGCTTCTATTGTGGTTACACTGTTCTATCAACACTGTATAGAAACTTTTTTGATATGCAAATTCAACACAATCACTATCAAAATCCCAAAGGCATTCTTTACAAAATAGAATAAAATCATAAGATTTATATGGAAACACAAAGGTATCCCAAATAGCCTAAAATATTGAAAAAGTAAAACACAACTGAAGGCACTGTACTTTCTGATTTCAAAATATATTACAAAAAATACGGTAATTCAGAGATTATGGTACCAGCATAAAGACAGACCCAGAGAGCATTAGAACAGAATAGAGTCCAGAGATAGAACCACATCTCCCTGGTCAACTGATATTTGACATTGCCTCAAGAATATAAAATTGAGAAAGTATAGATACTTCAGTAAATGGTGTTGAGAACACCGATATTTACATATAAGTAAATGAGATTGGATTTATTTTACTTTTTTTTTTTTTTTACTTTTCATGATGCATAGACATCAACTCAGAATGGATTACACACTTAGATGTAAGCCCTGAAACTGTAAACCTCCTACAAGAAACCACGAACAATAAGCTTCATGACATTGGCCTTGAATGTCATGTGACACCAAAAAGCAAAGGCATTTCTTCTTAAATTGTTGTCAGAAGATTTTTTCAGAACACCTGATAGACAAAATTTGGTGAGCTATTCCATTGAAAATACTGTCCATCAATATTACTTAGACATATTAATTATATGACTTATAACAAAAAATTATGAGACATAATATTATAAGTAACTGACAAAAAATGAAGATAACTACCAAAAAAGGCACATTTCAAAACTGACAGAAATTTGAAATAAAAAGTAGCATATATAAGTTGAGATACATGTATAAATTAAACACTTGAACATTCTGAACATCAGAAAACAGATTATAAGCAAATATAAAATTATTGAAATTCTAACAGATACAATTATTTGGATTATTTCAATTTTCTGACTGACATTTGGCAGCTAAGAGATCAGTTATTTAATTTTATCTCTGAATGTATATTAATGATATTTTAAGGTCCTTTGAAATATTTACTGGAAAAAAAATTACACAGGCATTCTATGTCTTTCAGAATATCCCAATATATTAATAAATATAACTGAACATTGAATGTTTGTGTTATAAAAATATTGTATTGCTAAACTTTGATTCATTAGCACATAATTCAAAATCTCACTGTATAACAAAAAGTTATCAGATTATGTTACTTATCATAGTTGAACTTAATTTATTGAAATTGCTCCATATATCTTCTCTTTCTGATACTAACACTGAAAAATGAAACTGTTTCTCTTAGACCACATGGGAAGAGTTAAAAGTAGTAAAAATATGGGTTATTTTTAATGTCTAGGCTCAAAGCTGGCACATTTTCAATTCTGTTCATATTGATTGAAGAAAGTCAGTTGATCATGCCTGAATGTGAGGTGGGGAAACATCCCCTGACTGCACGTGACAATGGAAAGGAATGCTTGATCTTCTTAGAAGGAAGGAATGAATTATTGAAAATAATAACATTATCAATCATGCATGATTTTTAAGTTCCCTCTCCCATTAGAGTATGACCACTTTGAAAACAGGAAATTTCCATTAATCATCCTAATATCTTTTTCTGTTGTTCAGTCACTAAGTCCTGTCCAACTCTTTGTGACCCCAAGAACTGCAACATGCCAGGCTGTCCTGTCCTTCACTGTATCCTGGACTTTGCTGAGATTCATGTCCATTGAACTGGTAATGTTATCCAACCATCTCGTCCTCTTTTGCTCTCTTCTTCTGTCCTCAATCTTTCCCAATATTGTGGTCTTTTCCAATGAATCTGCTCTTTGCATCAGGTGTTCAAAGTAGTGGAGCTTCAGCATCAGCCCTTCTAATGAATATTCAGGCTTGATTTCTTTTAAGATTGACTGGTTTGATCTCCTTGCAGTCCACAGGACTCTCAAGAGTCTTCTCCAGTGCTACAATTCAAAAGCATCAATTCTACTACCCTCAGTCACCTTTATGGTCTAATTCTCACATCTAAACATGACTACTGGAAAAACCACAGCTTTGACTATACAGACCTTTGTTGGCAAACTGATGTCTCTGCTTTTTAATATATTAAGTTTGTCATAACTTTCTAAGAAGCAAACTTTTTTTTTTAATATCATGGTTGAAGTCACAGTATGCAGTGATTTTGGAGCACAAGAAAATAAAATCTGTCACTGTTTCCCCTTTTTCTCCTTCTATTTGCCATGAAGTGATGGACCAAATGCCATAATCTTAGTTTTATTGAATGTTGAGTTTTAAGCCAGCTTTTTCACTCTCCTCTTTCACCCTCATCGAGAGGCTCTTTAGTTCCTCTTTGCTTTCTGTCATTAAAGGGGTATCATCTGCACATCTAAGGTGATTGATATTTCTCCCAGCAATCTTGATTCCAGTTTGTGATTCATCCAGTCCAACATTTCACAAGATATACTCTGCATGTGTGTGTGTTAGTCACTCAGTTGTGTCCGATCCTTAGCAACCCATAGACTGTAGCCCATGAGGCTCTAATGTCCATGGGATTTTTCAGGCAAGAATACTGGAGTGGGTTAAGAGGGTGGCATACTCCTTTTCCAATTTTGAACCAGTCAGTTTTCCATGTCCAGTTCTAACTATTACTTCTTGCCCTGCATACAGGTTTCTCAAGAGACAAGCCTCCTATTTCTTTAAGAATTTTCCACAATTTGTGGTGATCAACATAGACAAAAGCTTTAGTGTAGTCAATGAAGTCAGATGCAGATGTTTTCCTGGAATTCCCTTGCCTTCTCTGTATCATGCTAAATAATCATATATATATATAATATTTCTAAGTGATATTGAAAGGGAAACTACTTATATGACTCAACTATAGGGCCCATCTCTAAATAATTCTATTATTGCTATTTCTATTTCCACTGACCTTTCTTTTAATACTGAACATAAAAATAAAAGAAAGAGATAACAATGAGTTTGATGCTTTGCTGCATTCTGGTTATTTTTCAAAACAATATGTCTGTATATTCACACATGATAGATACAATAATGTGCTCTCCACATGAGAAGAAAGGTGGGCATTCTTAGGAGCACAATTTCTAAATGCTTTGAATCCTATTGCCAGAGTTTAAGGGATATTCAAAGATTGAAACTGGGGGTTCTTAGTGGTCCCAGGGGGTAAAAATTCCTGTAATTGAGATCCACAGTGAGAATATAAAGAACATTAAAATGCCATTAACTTCAAATACTCACACTCTATAATACATTAAAACTAATTATTATGACATTAAAGAAATATGTAGTACCCAAATGTTCTTTAAGCTATTTACAAAAGTGAATATAAAAGTGTATTTGGCATCAGAGAACACGTTAACTTAATTGAAAGGAAAAAATGCCACTGTCTCCGTGTAGAGGAAATCCAGCACAAAGCATATGCTCTCTATTTTCATGAATAACATGGCCAATTCAATTCATTGAAAGAAAATGAATTTCAGATGGGTTGGTTTCACCAAAGAAAACACTGAGATAGAAACAGAAGATATAAAAAGAATAGTATACCTCAGTTACTTATTTATTGTTTATTTTCTTCAATTATTTTTTTTCCACTGTTTTTTTTTTTTTTTTCTCTTTATAAATAGTTTTTGGCTGGCATTGCTTTGATATTCTGAACAAGCAACTGTCAAATTTGCCAAAGGCCAACTGACTTTTTAATGTTACATTTCGTGTTTGCATTGTCAAAATCACTAAATGAAGTTCTAGAAAACCACATTAGTAGACTATAATGGTTTTGCCCTACAAAGCAATCTACCTGAGTAACACTGTCTCTGGTTTCACAGTAACTTGTAACAAGTAGGAATTTTAAAGATAAATATGTTATGACCATTCTTAAATCCAGATTCAAAGCACAAAAATAATTAATTGCATAAAATCCAATCAACTAGAAGGGGTTATATCTTCTCTCCCTCTTCCTCTCCCTCTCTGGCTATCTCAGTCTTTCTGTGAAGAGTCTAACAATTACTGACTAAAAGAAAAACCCTCCAGCAAATATGCAAGCTTTCTTATATTTCTTATTGTGTATATGTACAGGAGTGACTAATTTAGAAACAAACAAACAAAAAAGTAACCTGTATTACTTACTAATCTCATTATAAGCCTGAGCCAAGAAAATCTCCCCAAATTATAATGAGACTCACAATATAAAATTTCTCACTCATATCTCATAAACTTTACTATCTCAATAATGTGCATATTTAAAAATTTTTTTAAATTGTTTCACTAATCAAAAAAACCTGATTTTTTCACCATTTGGACTTAACATTAGAATGAAAGTTGAATTATAAGAATATAAATATGAATGTATTTTTTGCCACTGTATAACTGGAAAGGATGGTTCTGGATACCGTATTTGAACTATAGCAGAGAATGAGTAACATTATGGAACTAAATTTCCCAGGCTCTTATCTCTATAAATAAAACTTCAATTGTCACAATTCTATATACCATATTCAGTGTACTTTATGTTAACATATATTTATGTATACATATACATGGCATAATACATACCCGGTAAAAAGTATGGTAAAGAGTCTGCCTGCAGTGTGGGAGGCCTGGGTTTGATCCCGTGGAAAAGGAAATGACAACCTACTCCAGTATTCTTGCCTGGAAAATTCCATGGACAGAGGAGCCTGGTGGGCTACAGTCCATGGGTTGCAAGGAGTCATACATGTCATAACACATACCTTTTTAAAAATTAAGATGAAAGCAGTAACCTTTTATACATGCTTGGATACTTACCCTTTTGTTACTGTCTCTTCATTTTTGATCCAAGCACCCCTCTGGTGTCATTTGCCTTCTACCTATAGCATCTCATACCCTCCTACAGCAGGTCTACTGGCAAAATTTACTCATAGTTTTCAGTCATTTGAGAATATATTTCATCCTCAATCCTCAAAAATAACTTAAAAGATATTCAACTTAGGTTTGACAGTTCTTTTCTTTCAGAATTGTATCTACATTGTCCCAATGTCTTTGCCTTCCATGATTTCTATTGAGAAATCCAGTGACATTTCATTATTCCTTTGTAAGTATCATCTTGCTCTAGTGTTTTACTCTCAATGTTTTCAAATTATTTTCTTTTTATTTTGGGTTCATCAGTTTCCTTAGGTTTTGTCTAGTTGTAATTTTAGATTATCCTATTAGAGGTTCACTGAGCTCTTTCTATAAATACAGTATGTACAGTTATGTCTTATACTGAATTTTAAAAATAATATTTCTTCATTTTTTTTCTGGATAAATCTCATTCATCTTCCTTTGAGATTTCAGTGACATAAATACATTTGTATATCAGAACTTCATATACCTTGCTTCTATTTTTTTATTTGTTTATTCTTCAGATTGAATGGTTTCTGTTGCTCCACCTTCAGTTTAATTGAATCTTTATAACTTCCATTATGCTACAATATTGTTGACTAATTTTTTTAATTTCAGATTTTATATTTTAGTTATGAAGTTTCCATTTGGGTTATTATTTAGCTTATATTTATTTAATAAATATGTCTTTCAATTCATTTCAAATGTGTTTACCTTCATTTCATGATTCACAGTTAATATACATTTTATTGTATTTGTCTGATAATTCCAATATTTTTATAATATCAAGATTGATTTCTGCTGTTTTGTCCTTTGAGAAATTGTTGCATTTTTCTCATGCTTCATATGTTATGTGGAATTATTTTCTAAACATTTTAGATATTGTTCTCTACAGACAGCAGGCTTTGTTATAGTCCTTTGGGTACATATTTTTTAGAACAGAAAAAAAGCTGGTTACATTCACACTGAAAGTTCATCATCTTCTGTGAGAAATGATTCTAGATCAGTTCAGTTTTCAAAAATGTGTCTTTTCTCTCTTGGCACTCTCCTACATATGTTCCAACAGGATTTAGCCTGAGACTGTGGCCATCTTTAACCATCACATTATCAAACACTGTATCATATTAGTTTGGTCTGTCCCAATCATGTACAGTTCAGGGGTAAGTTTGAGTTTTGTGCAGGTTAACAGTCAGTAAACTACTCTAAGTACTTGTATACTATAATATGTGAAAAAAATCGATAGAATATGCAACAAAATATGCAAGCCACAAGAAAAAGGCAGAAGAAAATGAAATAATATGCAAAGGATAGGAATGACAATTTTTCAAAGTGAAAGCCTAAAAGCAATCATGTAAAAGGAAATAAACTTAATAGTCAGATGAAGACAAATTATAAAACAATGAATTACTGTGATATTGAAAAAGAAATCAAAAGTAAAATATGGCTAACAGCACTCTGTAAAAGTGTAAACTAATGCAAGAATCCTTGAAAGAAATCTGATAGTAAGAAGTGAATACTTGTCTGTGATACAGTATTTTTTTTTTTGCGTTCCTTTTTTTTGCCACTTTATTTTTTTAATCGAAGGATAATTGCTTTACAGAATTTTGTTGTTTTCTGTCAAACATCAACAAGAATCAACCATAGGTGCACCTATGTTCCCTCCCTCCAAGCCTCCCTCCCATCTCCCTCCCCACCCCATCCTTCTAGATTGTCACAGAGCCCCGGTTTGAGTTTCCCGAGTCATGCAGCAAATGCCCCCTGACTATCTATTTACATACGGTGCTGTAAGTTTCCATGTTGCTTTCTCCATACATCTCACCCTCTCCCTCCTTCCCTCCCCTCATGTCCATAAGTTTTTGCTCTATTTTTTTTTTCTCCATTACCGACCTGAAAATAAATTCACCAGTAGGAAAAATTATACAGGTCTGTAGTAGGACTTGAATTAGAGTGGTGTGTCATCAGTGATTGTTTTTTCAATTAGTTGGAAGCAATTGCAATGTCTGGTATGAGGAATCTTATGTATAAAATGTCATGGATATTTAGCATTTAGAAGTGATTAACTTGGTGTCTTTGGCATACAGATAGTTCTTAGAAACTTAACTATAAAGCACAGTGGATATAGTGGATAGTCCTGTAAAGGATATTTGCAAAAATTTGGAAGATCATAGCTATCCTTGTTGGTGACACCTGTGTAGCTGACACTTCTTGATACCTTAACTGATTAACATGTTATCATTCATATTTTTACACAAGCCAAAGGTTTCATACTGAAAGCACCTGGATATCTGTCCTAAGACTTTCTCTAGTTTCACATGTGTGCATGTTTTATGGTCAGGACAAGGCAGAAATTAGAGCTCATCAAATCTCCAGTCTAATTCTTTCTCAAAATTGATCTAATGGATGAAGACTATTCTGTGGTCATTTCTTTGTTCTCTGAGTGCATACTTGCAAAAGATACACATGGAAGCTAATAAACTTACTTTGGTCCCTGATAATAGAGTCATTATGAAAGAAAAGGCTAAGTGAAAACCCATGAAACTGTCAGTCAATGTAGCCAAGAAAGTGACTCAGAAACAATGCTCAAACTGGGTGAACTGGCTTAAATTTAGTCCCACTCCCAAAGACTTAAAGAATGCAAAATCCCTATCAAATTGTAATTTTATTCCCAGTCATGTTTCTGCAAATATAATAGAGATCACAGGAGAGGTGCAAACATTAACTACTGGTATTTTTTTTAGAATAATAACAATATACTAACATTTTGACTCATTTTGGTGAATCAATAAATTTTAATCTACACCAGGAAGAATCGTGATCATTATCAGTCTTTAGCCAGACCTTTGTTCAATCTCAAACATATTTACTAAATAATTCAAAAACACCTTAATCATTTTTACTTGGTGTAGAACATGATACTATATAATGTGTTGCTCACATGTCCCCAGAATATTCTAGTTCAGATCATCTGAAAAACAGATATCAAAATAAGAGTGAATGTAAAAGTAATATATTGCAGAAATACATGTGACAGAAAAAAAAAAAAAAAAAGGCATTCAGAGAGAGCAGGAGAGCTGTGGGAATGCACTGCCGTCTGGGGAAGTGGCAGTGAAGAGCCTAGCAAAGGGTCTCAGTCCACAGTGTAGTTCTAGGGGGATTTTGCTGGAAACATCTGCATATATCTGATCCAAAGTCCCATGATAGAGGATTTTCATACCCAGTAGGTACGGCCTACTGTCCTTAGTCATTGATGGAGAATTGTGTGTGGGACGTGCATCTTCAGCAAGAATGTGTTGATGGATTCAGAATGCAGCACTGTGGCTGTCCACCAAATACTTTCCCTCGAGAGCAGACATAAGTGGTGTATTGTGGTAAGCTCTACATTAATGAACACTTTGACTTTGAACATGCTCATTGCTCTATTATAACATCCTACATAAACCTCTTTGTCAGAAACTCTGTCTGTTTTTGAGAACTAAATTTAAATATCCCTTTTCTGGGGATTAAGTGTTTTGGGAAGGGGATATGCACAATTGTTAGCCTACTTCAGATTTGATTCTTGTTGAAATTTATGTTATTCGGCACTATTTCTAATCTCATTCTATCTTATATTTAGCAAACAGTTATCATTTTATTAATTTTATAAACCCATAAAATTCTTTAACATTATTGAAAGCCCAGAATCAAAACTTTATATTCATGTCAATGACTTCTAACATATGCTTTAGATCTTAGTGATAAATCTTTAAACAGTATATTTTTTTTTAAATAAAGTATTGTTGGCCATAGACAATGAAAGCATCAATAAGAGTAATGTACAACATTGATAGTAGTGATTATATATTGCAAGCAAATATAATATATAGACTATCAAAAACTGATATTTCACTTCTACTTTTTCTTCCCTGACTACTCCAGGCAGATATAGAAGTTTCTCTAAAACTGACATTATACTCATTATATATAATGCCATATTACTTTGTTTATATATATGTTCCTGTTAAGTCAGGGTTTAAGTACCAAAAACTATTGTATTTCATTTGTAATTTTATTATACAAATTGGAAGTATAAGATGTTTATGGCAATACCAAAGAATGCTCAGACTACCACACAATTGCACTTTTATCACACACTAGTAAAGTAATGCTCAAAATTCTCCAAGCCAGGCTTTAACAATATATGAACTGTGAACTTCCAGATGTTCAACCTGGTTTTAGAAAAGGCAGAGGAACCAGAGATTAAATTGCCAACATCCACTGGATCATTGAAAAAGCCAGAGAGTTCCAAAAAACCACCTATTTCTGCTTTATGGACAATGTTAAGCCTTTGACTATGTGGACCACAATAGACTCTGGAAAATTCTTAAAGAAATGGGAATACCACACCACCTGACCTGCCTCTTGAGAAATCTGTATGCTGGTCAGGAAGCAACAGTTAGAACTGGACATGGAACAGCAGAACGACTCCAAATCGGGAAAGGAGTACATCAAGGTTGTATATTGTCACCCTGTTTATTTAACTTATACGCAGAGTACATCAAGAGAAATACTGGGCTGGAGGAAGCACAAGCTGGAATCAATGTTGCTGGGAGAAATATCAATAACCTCAGATGTGCAGATGACACCACCCTTGTGGCAGAAAGTGAAAAAGAACTAAAAAACCTCTCGATGAAAGTGAAAGAGGAGAGTGAAAAAGTTGGCTTAAAGCTCAACTTTCAGAAAACTAAGATCATGGCAGCTGGTCCCATCACTTCATGGCAAATAGATGGGGAAACAGTGGCTGACTTTATTTTTGGGGGCTCCAAAATCACTGTAGATGGTGACTGCAGAAATAAAATTAAAAGATGCTTGCTCTTTGGGAGAAAAGTTATGACCAACCTAGATAGCATATTAAAAAGTAGAGATATTACTTTGCCGACAAAGGTCCGTCCAGTGAAGGCTACGGTTTTTCCAGTAATCAAGTATGGATGTGAGAGTTGGACTATAAAGAAACCTGATCACTCAAGAATTGATGCTTTTGAACTGTGGTGTTGGAGAAGACTCTTGAGAGTCCCTTGGACTGCAAGGAGCTCAAACCAGTTGATCCTAACGGAAATCAGTTCTGAATATTCATTGGAAGGACTGATGCTGAAGCTGAAACTCCAATACTTTGGCCACTTGATGTGAAGAGCTGACTCATTTGAAAAGACCCTGATGATGGGAAAGATTGAAGGCAGGAGGAGAAGGGGATGATGGAGGATGAGATGGTTGGATGGCATCACCAACTCAATGAACATGAGTTTGAGCAAACTCTGAGAGTTGGCAATGGACAAGGAGGTCTGGTCTGCTGCAGTCCATGGGGTCACAGAGTCTAACACAACTGAGCAAATGAACTGAGCTGAACTGAACTGATGTTTATGGTGAAAATAATTACTATTGAATTCCATTTGGATTAAAATTCTGATTTTCAAAGTGTTTTGTAAAATGTTGTCTAATGTATTGCCATAAACAAGTTATTATCCTAATGTGTTTAATAAACAGTTAGATCCTCATCAATATTAAAAGTTTTGCCACAAAGATAGTAATTTGCTGTTCATCAGATTATTTTGGCATTATATTTAAATTAAATTGTCAAATTTTGCAACTGCTGTTCTCTCAGAAAAGTAGACACTGTTTGGGGGATAAAGAAAATATCAGACCACAACTGCAATATGTTAATGATTGTTTTAAGAACACAAAGTTGGAAGTACTTCCTTCACTAATAATGCACTGTAGAAATATTATATTAGCAGGCCAATATCCTTGATGCAAATATCCCCAGAAAAATATTAGCAAACCGAATACTACTCAATGGACAGAGGAGTTTGGTGGTCTAAAGTCCATGAGATCACAAAGAGCTGGACATGACTAAGCCATTGAACACAGCACACACGTGAAAAAATTCAGTCAATATAATACTCAACAGTGACCAACTTAAAACCTTCTTGCCAAATTCAAGTACAAGTCAAGGGTGCCCACTCCCACTGTTTCTATTTAACATCATATTGATAGTCCTCGCTCACTATTATACAGAGTGAAGTAAGCCAGAAAGATAAAGAACATTACAGCATACTAACACATATATATGGAATTTAGAAAGATGGTAACGATAACCCTATATGCAAAACAGAAAAAGAGACACAGATGCACAGAACAGACTTTTGGACTCTGTGGGAGAAGGTGGGGGTGGGATGTTTCGAGAGAACAGCATTGAAACATGTATATTATCAAGGGTGAAACAGATCACTAGCCCAGGTTGGATGCATGAGACAAGTGCTCGGGCCTGGTGCACTGGGAAGACCCAGAGGGATCGGGTGGAGAGGGAGGTGGGAGGGGGGATCGGGATGGGGAATACATGTAAATCCATGGCTGATTCATGTCAATGTATGGCAAAAACCACTACAATATTGTAAAGTAATTAGCCTCCAACTAATAAAAATAAATGGAGGAAAAAAATAGTGAAGTGGAAAAAAAAAAAAAAAAAAGAGAGAGAGAAAGTCCTAGCTCAGCAATCAGCCAAAAGTTATCCAAATTGGAAAGGAAGAGGTAAAACTGGTACTCTTTGCAGATAACATAAAACTCTATGCAGTGAACCCTAACGTCTTCACTCAAAAGCTCTAAGAACTAATAAATGAATTTAGCAAAGTAGCAGGATACAAGGTCAATAGACAAAGATCTGTTGTGTTTCTATATACTAGTAAGGAAAGAAGGAAAGTAAAATGAAAGTCCCCTTTAAAATCACATAAAAAATAAATAAACAACCCAGAAATAAATTTAACCAAAGAGATGAAAGACTTCTGCATTGAAAATTGTAAAGCATTCATGAAGGAAACTGAAGATGAGTCAATGAAATGGAAAGCTACCCTTTGGTCTTAGATTGGAAGAATTAATATTGCTAAAATAGTCATAATATCCAATATAGTCAGAGATTTAATGTAATCTCCATCAAAATATTCATGACATGTTTTTCTCAGAACTAGAATAGTCCTAAAGTTATGAGGAATCACAAAAAAGACTCCAAATTGCTAAAGAAAACTTGAGAAAAAATAACAAAGCTGGAGGTGTAACTGTCCCAGACTTCAGACTAAAATACAGAGCCACAATAATCAAAGAGGATGATACTGTCACAAAAACAGATACTTGGGTCAATGGAACAGAACAGAGAAAATAGAAATAAATCCATGAAATTATGGTCAATAAATCTATGACAAAGAGGTAAGAATATACAATGGAGAAAAGATAGTCTCTTCAACAAGTGGCACTGGGCAGCCACATATAAAACAATTAGATTAGAACATTTCTTCACATCATATAAAAAAAAAAACTCAAAAATAAAAGAAAATAAAAAAACAAAAAATTAAACTCAAAACAGTTTGAAGATCTATCACTTCACTTTTGTTAGAATGACTATAATCAAAAAGTCTACAAATAACAGATATTGGGAGAGAAATAGGGAAATCCTCATAAACAAGAGAAAAGGGAATCCTCATAAAAAATGAGACTGGTGCACCACTATGGAAAACAGTATGGAAATCTCACCTTTGAGTGCATATCTGGTAAAAAATGGAAACAGTAATTAAAAAAAGACACATGCACCCCCATGCAAATAGCAGTATTATCTACAGGAGCCAAGACACGGAAGCAACCTAAGTGCCCGTCAACAAATTATTAAGTTAAAGAAGACTTGGCATATTTATGCATATACAATGGAATGTTATTCAGCAATTAAAAAGAATGAAATACTGACATTTGCAACAATATAGATGGACCTAGAGAAGTTATGCTTACAGTGAAATCAGTCAGATAAAGACAAATACTCTATACTATTGTTTATATGTGGAATATTAAAAAAATAATAAAATGAATGTATATGCAAAACAGGAAAAGGTATAGAAAACTTGTGGTTATCAAAGTGGAGAGAGAAGTAGAGATGGGAAAAGTAAGGATATGGGTTTAACAAGCTACCATGTATAAAATAGACAAGAAACAAGGACCTGTTGTACAACACAGGGGATTATAGCCACTATCTTGTAATAATTTACAATGAAGCTGCAAAAGTACCAAATCATCATTCTGTATACCTGAAATTAACACAGTGTTGTAATTTTTTTGTGTATGATAAAGTGATAGCGTGTCATTAGGCAAGTTCCATTTATTTTGCATGAAGCTATGTATTTATAATAGAAAATTATAATAAGCTACTTCATTTTCCTGACTTACAACTAGTTCAGTAACATTCAAAAACAATGTATTTGATAATCATATAAAATGGTTACAAAACAAGAATATGCCATTAAAACTATTATTTTTATAAAAATGAATTTTGCAAGAGGCAAAGATTATTTTGCCATCAGGATATAAAACCCAATCTGTTTTGTCCAGGTGCTGATCCTTAAACTGATCCTTCTCTGCTCTTCTTCCCAAGTAAGTTAGATACAAAGGGCATCTATACCAGAAAGGTTCAGGGGCTTTTTTTTTTTTTTTTTTTTTGCTTGGATGAAGCACAGTTTTGTGTTGCAAATGAGATTTTTATATTTCTTGGAATCTTAGATTTAGTGGGTTAGAAAAAAAGCATATTTCTCAACTCAACTTTATACTTTAGATACCAACTGCCTCATGTTTGCTTTAGTAAGAGTTACAAGTGTAATGTAACATTCCTTCCAAGAGTCCATAAAAAACAGCATCATCATTTAAGAATTTTATCTTTTTTTTTTAAAGTAGGCTCTTAGACTCTGAAACATCCCTTTTCACAGCATGCAGAACACAAAAATAACTTTGACTTTAAAACCCCTAAGGCCCATATATGCCCAAAGCAATGCACAATGTAGTCATTTATTTTATGACATTTGTAAGTGAATATTATATGATGTTATCTCCAAATTTTCAGAGCTGATGAAAGACTACAATGCAGACAGTTGGTAAACTGCCAAATAACAGACCAAACTATAGAAAATGTAAGACTCTAAGAAAGAATGATGACATGGATAAAAATAATTTATATATTACGTGATGTGTGAGACATATTATTTTAAATGAATGGAGACTCTTCTCATTCTTTATAATATTATATTTTAAATGGGGTTCATTATTTTAAAAGAAAGCTCTAAAAATATCATATATGTTACCATTCAATTATTCAAAGTTTTAAAAGCAAAGTAAAATGAGCAAAAAATTCAGGATTATTTTATTTCTCATGATGGTGGCTGTTAGCATATATGGTGGTTAGTTTGAAAAATTTTATAGAATATTTTTCTTTCTTAAAGTAATTATTGCAAGTCTTATTATTTGCTAGTAGGAAATTCTTCTTGTTCATATTTTAAACACATCTTTAGTCTCTACAACTCTATTTTTTTCTTATGGTCTCAAAATGTAGATGATAAATTATAAAAGCTTAGCTCATTAATATTAGATGACTATTCATAAAAGAAAGGATCTATTCTTTGGTCATGTTTCTGGTATGTCATGACATCAAAGTAGCATCATACTCACATGTCATGCTACATGTGATGCTACAGTGATGCTTAATTCTGAAAAAGTTCTGTAGGTGATCTAGCAAAAATTTTGTCATCTGTCAATACTCCTTCTCTCCAAAATAAATTGCATTTCTCCAATTATCAAAACCTTCTGTTCATTAAGTTGCATATTTGCCTACTGCTCCTTGATTTGACTTTTAAAATCTTTGATCTCCTTGTTTCTAAGTTTAATGCTTCCTTATTTTATTTATTACTTTCACACACTAACTTTGTTTCCACCAAAGTGTCATTTGAAAAGTGCCCTGTCTTCTTAACAAGTTCCTTTGGCAACTCAAAGTTTCCCTATCCTTCTCCTTCTCACTTATATCAACTAAATGTCAGGATACTTCAGACAATACCGTATGCAAACCCCCTTATTCCAATCTGTATAATCTTACTCCTTTTCAGGGTGACTCACATGAAAGTGGTAAAATATAATTCAATACCTTTTATCTCTTTTTTAAAAAAAGTCAGCGTTACCATATATTCACTGTTCAACTAAATGAGAACTCATAGCACACCTCTGCACTAAATCAGTCCTGAATTCACTTCCATGCTTGGAACATCTTGTTCTCTCCTTTCCTGTTAGTTATTAACGCTGGATAAAACCATAACAACATATATTTGTAATGCAGTTTATGTAACATGTGATTGGGTTGATAAAATCTTGAAACTTTTAAATTCAAAATAATAAAAATAAGAATTTTCAATAAAAGAAATCACAAATTGCCTGAATTTTATTAGTCTGGCTTCAAGTTGAAAACTAATCTTACAAATAAATAGAAAATGATAAATAAGTAGGAAGGTAGATAAATAAATAAGTAGACTAAATCAGATAAAATAGCTGTCTATAACAGAGGCACTTGATATTCCAATTCTCAATTTAAATTAAGCCACTAGTTAATTCTAAGAGGGCAAAAGTCATCAATTAATATGGATAGATAGATAGACAGATAGATAGATAGACTTAGATGATAGATTAGGTATGGGAAAAACATCCCTGGTGACTGTAAGTGATAGTACATATATTTTTAATAATATCTTAATTGACATTATCTTTAGAGTGAAAGTGAAGTCGGTCAGTCATGTCTGACTCTTTGCAACCCCATGGACTGTAGCCTACCAGGCTCATCCGTCCATGGGGTTTTCCAGGCAAGAATACTGGAGTGGGTTGCCATTTCCTTCTGCAGGGGATCTTCACAACCCAGGGATCCAACCCAGGTCTCCTGCATTGCTGGCAGACACTTTACCGCCTGAGCCATCAGGGAAGCCAAAACTTTTACTTATTAATTTGATAGCAAAATATAACTAACTTCAAATACTTTTAATGCAAATATTTTTTTCTTAAACGTATTTTCAAAATTTTGAAGTCCTTCAAAGGTCTAAAGATGGCGCTCTTTTCTAGATCAAGTGTATTTCTGGAAATATCTGAGGACATCCAAGTCCTTCACAAATAATGCAAGTTGGATTAGGGCAGTAGTCTCCAACCTTTTTGGCACCAGGGGCAGGTTTCATAGGAGACAATTTTTCTGCAGACCTGGGGAGGGGAATATGGTTTCAGGATGATTCAGGAGCATTATATTTATAGTGCACTTCAGTTCCCTGGTGACTCAGAGGTTAAAGCGTCTGCCTGCAATGCGGGAGACCTGGGTTGGATTCCCGGGTCGGGAAGATCCCCTGGAGAAGGAAATGGCAACCCACTCCAGTATTCTTGCCTGGAGAATCCCATGGATGGAGGAGACTGGTGGGCAACAGTCCACGGGGTCGCAAAGAGTTGCACACGACTAAGTGACTTCAATTTCAGTTCTATTATTATCACTTCAGCTCCACTTCAGTTTATCAGGCATTAGTTCCCAGAGGTTGGGGACCCCTGAATTAAGGGAAACAATAATACTTCTACAGTTATATATTTCAATATTATATATTTCAATATGTCTTGTTATTGTTGTTCAGTTGCTAAGTCACGTTTGACTCTTTGTGACTCCATGAACTGCCGCACACCAGGTTTCCCTGGCCTTCACTATTAAAGTTTACTTTTCTGGTTCATAATTCTCTCATTATCTTTGAAATAATCTGATTTTCAGAAATATAAAGCGGTAATACTCAGAAAAGTATCACACTTTGTTTATAACATTATTCCATTTATAAAAGTTGAAACACTACTTTTCAGTTATGTAATTTGGCATAAATTGAGGGAGATTAAAAGTGAGTGGCATAACATGAGAATAAGTCATACTTGTGTCTTGGTTTTACTTTTTATTTTGATGTGCTTAATTTTTGTGAGTAGACAGAGAGATGTGACCTACAACCTGTATATCAGCATGACAACTCTATATGTTGAGTCAAAAGAAATTATTTTGCCAGTGCTGGTAATGTAGGGATTTGCATTTCTCATCGAATTACACTTGTGTTTGATTATGACACTGACTATGAATGGGTCTCCTGCAACGTAGGCTCTATTCTTACAGTTAGTCCTAAGACTATAGGAAGGTAATCTTGGAATTTCTGGACCCCTTATAAACTATTCTGAGATCAATTGGCTACTATTTGTTTAATCGTGTTGTCTCCTTAAATTTAGGCAACCAAATGCCTCCTCACTCATATTTCCCTCATATAATTAAATTCATCTGCTCATAAAGATTATTCAAAATTTGAACCAGTTGTCATCTTGACTACATATAGTCAACTGACAGAAGGATCTCATTTTTTGTTTTCCCAAATATCAGTGGGTTTCAATTAAATTATGTAATTATAAAAAAGAACAGAATTTTAAAAATCCCCAAAGCTTTCTCTCAAAATCTGGCTCTTTGCCTCCAATGAAGGGTTGAGTGAGAAAAGTGGCAGTAAGCCAATCTGCCTGGCTTCCAAAATCAGCCACAATATAATCTGCTGAGTTGAAACCGAACAATAGGAGTTTAGTTTGGCACTCAGTACTTTTGACCAGTACTCTATTTGCAACATGATTTACTGGGCCAACTGCCCAGGGAAGCTCTGTGTCTAGTTGCCCAGTTTTGAAATAATGGAGAAGAGTTCATGACCACCATGCTTTGTAAACCTACATTTCTGAAAATTATATTTCTCTATTTAAAAAGACTGTGAGATAGCCAGATGTGTGTATTGGGAAAAGTCTCCATTTTGTGAAAAGCCTTTTGTGTACAATTTCTAAAAACCATTGGTATCACTTGAATTGGTTACACATTGCTTTCTGGCAGGGCAATTTCACATTTCTATAATTGGCTAAAAATGATCAGCATTGAAATTCCATTCAAAGGTTCTACAAATACATCATCAGTGATATTGTGTTTTATTAAATATGCTGTTAGGAAAACCATGTGGCCCAGTGGAAAGAACATGAACTTTGTGTCAGAGAAATCTGGGTATGCATCCAAATTTGTTCATATACTTGCTGTGAAGTCATGGACAAATTTATTAACTACATTTCCCAACATTTGCTTTTCTAACCATCTGTAAAATTACCTCATTGAGTGGTTGCATGTGATAACCTATGCAAACCCTGACAGCAACTTTCTATGAGGCAATCCTTGTCACTTTCCTCATTTTGTAAAAGAGGTAATTAAAACTCAAGTAATTTCTTCATGGTCAGAAAGGAGACGGGTGACCAAGCTCATGTTTAAATGCAGACAAAGTAACCTCCAAAATATATCTATGTACTATCCCTTCTAATATCACCATGCTCATTTGTTCATCAATATACACCTAATCAAGCATCATTTTGATTTCATTGACATCGTTGTCTCAGAGTTGTTGCATTCATTAATTTATAATAACATCACCATTAAAATTGTCATTATAAATACAAGTTCTCAAATGTAGAACATCATTCATATCATTCTACAACCTCCTAGTCATGCAAATTTGATAAGTCAGGACTCATGTAAATCTGTTATCTCATTTTCAAAGAGACTTTTTCTTTACCTTCATCATAGAGTCACTGTCAAGTTTAAGTGAAAAATATTTGAATAAAATATTTAGAAGAATGGATACATAGGGTGAACGTAAAACATGATTGACAGTAACAACTAGAATGATTATTGATAAGAAGCACAGATATTGAATATTTTGCCTTAATGGGTGTTCAATAATAACATTTTTACTAAGTTGTTTTAGATTTCAGTTGATTCTTAAGCCAAAATATATCAAGCTATTTCCAGTATATTGTAGTTTAAAAGACAATAGAGTCAAAATACTCTGAGTTGAATTCAGGTCTTAGCATTGTCATTGTCAAATTATGTGATCACTTGCTACATCTCTATCCAGCCCAATCTTCATTTTATCCATAAAAATCATCATAAATGGCAAGCAAAAACTTCCTTACATACCTCCAAAAGTGGTGGGAAAGATTTCATTTTATTACAATAATATGAACTGAAAGTCTGTATCAAATTATCATTATTAGCTGTATTAATTATTTTCAACATTACTGTCCTAACTAAATTAATTTTTTGGTTGGGAGTGCAGAAGATGACTAGACATGTCTCTGGATAATATCATGTGAATAAACAGTATGATTTGGTAGGTATGAATGTCATTAATTTTGGACTTTTTAATGCAAATAGAAAAAAGACCATTAATATCAATACTCTTACAAATGAGTGTCACAAATAGATAGTAATCTAGAAAAACAACAGTACTTATCTTTGCATGTGAATAAGCAAGGTATTAATAATTTTAATAATTAGAATTCACAGAACAAAATAGGCTAATATATGCTATAGTAAGCTTTTTCTATTAGTCTAAAAAATATTTAGTTTTCCTTTGTAAATAGTCCTAATGAGAATAGCACTGACTGAGTATTTTGACCCTTTGTAAATTACTCCTTTCCAAGGAAAATTTTACTAGCTCTTTTTCTCATTAAGCTTCTATTTGAAATTGATTCATATTCAGAACTGAAGATGAAGAAACCTGGGCATTAATTAGATTATTAATTAAGAAGAAAAATTTATTCAGCCTTAAAAATGATGCACAACCCTATCAGCCACTTATGCTGGCTGAAAAAGAGATGTGATTCCCAGTAGTTTTTGATTAGTTTTCCTGGGGATGATGGAATTGCTATCAAGATTAGACTTCTTCTGACTAAGTTGACTTTACTGCACTGGCAAGACATTCCAAATGTGGTCATGACATTGGCTTACAATTACCCCTGTTTAAGCACAAATTTCGAACTACCATTGATTTACTCATATTCTTTATATTTAGCAAATAGAATACAATTTTTTTCTGAAAAAGAATACATATATAATATTGATTATTGTTTAAAGCTGAATACTTTTTTATTCTTTAAGGGTTAATATGCTAGATTTTAGAAATATATATTTAATAGATATTCTTCATATTTTTCCACCTGCAGGTTTGCCAGGTAATATACTTTAATCACTGTGATAGTCACAGGTAATTAAGATGGTTGCCTTCTATCTCTTCTAGTGAACTTAATGATAAATAATATAGCCATACTTTGTGCTATATAGGTCTCTCAGTCATTGATATTTTGCAAATAAGAAACTGAAAATTATTTGATGGATAATACATATAGAGATCGAATTGCCAACACCCAGGATCATAGAAAAAGCAAGATAATTCCAGAAAAAACATCTACTTCTGTTTTATTGACTATGCTAAATCCTTTGACTGTATGGATGGCAACAAACTGTGGAAAATTCTCCAAGAATGGAATACCAGCCCACCTTTCCTGCCTCCTAAGAAACCTGTATGCAGGTCAAGAAGTAACAGTTAGAACTGGACATGGAACAATGGACTGGTTCCAAGTTGAGAAAGGAGTATGTCAAGGGTGTATACTACCACTCTGGTTATTTAAGTAAAATGCAGAGCACGTCATACAAAATGCCAGGCTGAATGAAGCACAAGCTGGAATCAAGATAACCAGGAGAAATATCAATAACCTCAAATACACAGATGACACCACCCTTATAACAGAAAGTGAAGAAGAACTAAAGAGCCTCTTGATGAAAGTGAAAGAGGAGAGTGAGAAAGCTGACTTAAAACTCAACATTCAAAAAACAAAAAGATCATGGAATCCAGACCCATCACTTCATGGAAAATAGATTGGGAGACAGTGGAAACAGTGGCAGGCTTTATTTCCTCGAGATCCAAAATCACAGTAGAAGGTGACTGTAGAAATAAAAGTAAAAGATGCTTGCTCCTTGGAAGAAAAGCTATGACCAACCTAGACAGCATATTAAAAAGCAGAGACATTACTTTGCCAACAGATTCTCATATAGTCCAAGCTATATGTAGTCATGTATGGGTGTGAGAGTTGGACCACAAAAAAATGCTGAGCTTCAAAGAATTGATGCTTTTGAACTGTAGTGTTGGACAATACTCTTGAGAGTTCCTTGAACTGCAAGGAGATCCAACCAGTCAATCCTAAAGGAAATCAGTTCTGAATATTCATTGGAAGGATTGATGCTGAAGCTGAAGCTCCAATACTTTGGCCACCTGATGCAAAGATTTGACTCAAATAAAAAAGACCCTGATTCTGGGAAAGAGGGAAGAAAGGAAGAGAAGGGGATGGAGAAGGACAAGATGTTTGGATGGCATCACTGACTCAGTGGACATGAGTTTGAGCAAGCTTCAGAAGATGGTGAAAGACAGGGAAGCCTGACATGCTGCAGCACATAGGTTGCACAGAGTCAGACAAGAGTGAGTGATGGAACAACAACAACAAATCATAGAATTAGGTGTTTTTAATCAGGGTTTATGTCTAGATTTTATTTCTGGGTACATTGCTCTAAATAAATTATGTAAAGCAATCTTTGTTATGGTAATGAAAGTAATAAGTTGTGACTAGATAATTTAAAGAAATTTTCTGTAACTGAAAGGATATTGCTATTATAATAAGGCAAGACTGGAAAAAGTGTGACTAACAAAAATAATTGGAGACTCTAGAGTGCTTAAATATGAAAGGAATAATAACAAAGGAAATATTTAACAATTATATACATTTGAGAATTTTGGAAACTGCTTTAAGATAATTTTGATATTTACATTCTTCTCTCAGATATTGACAACATTAAATAATAAGAGACAAGTTATGGATAAAAGTATTCCCCCTACACCCTATCTAAGTCTACTACCAAGTAGAAGCAAATGTAGATTGAGATTTTGATATATATGAACATGCATTAGAAAGAAGACAAAAAGAAAGCTATTAAACAACTTGCAGTTTTTATATGGCTCTAACTCTGATACCGGACAGTACTGAAAAGTTCTTGAATGGTATGCTGATTTGTGAGTATTATAACAATATCCTACAGGCAATCTTTAGCTTAAACTTTAATCTGAAATGCATGAAAATCTAACTGGCTGAACATACAGAATGGGATGTGGGCCCAGGTTTAGGGCATCATTCTGAAGGGTCAGCTTCTGACTCTAGTAGATTTTTAAAGCATTATTCATGGAAGATTAGAATTCTTGAAAAATATGTCCCTTTAAACCATATATCTTGAACACCACTTAAATGGAGAAAAAATACATATAAATTATGCTAATTAAGACATACTATACTACTATAAGGCTTTCCTTGTGGCTCAGCTGGTAAAGAATCTGCCTGCAATGCTGGAGACCTGGGTTTGATCCCTGGGTTGTGAAGATTTCCCTGGAGAAGGGAAAGGTTAGCCACTCCTGTATTCTAGCCTGGAGAATCAAAAAGAGTTGGACACTACTCAGGCAACTTTCACTTTCACTTTCATACTACTAGGATAGTTAAATTATTTCTGGCTCAAGTCTTTCAAGGTTAAATTAAAATGCCTATAGTATATACTTTTTTGTTAGTCAACTTAAAATAGGAACTGCCTAACTCTAGGTTGTATATTTAAAACAAGATTTTGCCCCTCCTACAGTCTTGTTGGGGCATCTCCTTTGTCCTTAGATATGTTTTTTTTTTTTTTTTTGGTGGGATCCAACATTCTCCTGTTGATGGTTGTTCAGTGATCATTTACAATTTTGGAGTTCTCACAGGAGAAAATGAGTGCAAGTCTTTTTACTCTGCCAACTTGAGAGAAGAGGAGACAGTGACAGATTTTATTTTCTTGGGCTCCAAAATCACTGCAAATGGTTATTACAGCCATGAAAATAAAAGACTCTAACTCCTTGGAAGAAAAGCTATGACCAATCTAGACAGTGTATAAAAAAGCAGAGACATTACTTTGCCAACAAAGGTCCATATAGTCAAAGCCTTTTTTTTTTTTTTTTTTTTCAGTAGTAATGTCTGGATGTAAAAGTTGGACCTTAAAGAAAGCTGAGCATAGAAGAATTGATACATGCGAACTGTGGTATTGGAGAACACTCTAGAGAGTCCCCTGGACTGCAAGGAGATCAAACCAATCAGTCCTAAAGGAAATCAATCCTGAATATTCATTAGACGGACTGATGCTAAAGCTGAAGTTCTAATACTTTGGCCACCTAATGTGAAGAACTGACTCTTCGGAAAACACCCTGATGCTGGGAAAGATTGAAGGCAGGAGGAGAAGGGGATGACACAGGGTGAGATGGTTGGATGGCATCACTGACTCAATGGACATGATTTGGAGCAAGCTCTGAGAGTTGGTGATAGACAGGGAAGCTTGGCGTGCTGCAGTCCATGGGGTTGCAGAGTTGGACATGACTGAGCGACTGAACTGAACTGAACTGAGGCTGTGTTTTAAAACTAATTTGTTTTGTTGTTGTTTTTCAGTTGCTAAGTCATGTCCAACTCTTTGAGTCCCCATGGACTGCAGCATTACATGCTTCTCTGTCCTTCACTATCTCCAAGATTAATATTCTGGACTATCAATGTTAATCATTTAATATTAGTAATTATTATTAGTTAGTATTTAGGACTAATTTCCTTTAGGATTGACTGGTTTGATCTCCTTGTAGTCCAAGGGACTCTCAAGAGTCTTCCCCAGCACCACAATTTGAAGGCACAAATTCTTTGGTGCTCAGCCTTCTTTATGGCTCAATTCTCACATTTATACATGACTACTGGAAAAACTATAGCTTTGACTATATGTACCTTTGTTGGCAAAGTGATCTCTTGGCTTTTTTATGCAGTCTAAGTTTGTCATAGCTTCTCTTCCAAGGAGCAGGTGTCTTTTAACTTCATGGCTGAAGTTATGATATGCAGTGATTTTTGAGCCCAAGAAAATAAAATAAAAATATGTCACTGATTCCACTTTTGGCCATGAAGTGATAGGACTGGACACCATGATCTTAGTTTTTGAATGTTGAGCTTTAAGCCAGCTTTTTCACTCTCTTCTTTCACCCTCATTAAGAGATTCTTTATTTCCTCTTCACTTTCTTCCATTAGAGTGGTATCATCTGCATATCTGAGGTTGTTGATATTTCTCCTGGCAATTCTGATTCCTCCTTGTGCTTCATTCAGCCCAGCATTTCACATGATATACTCTGCATAGAAGTTAAATAAGGATGACAATATACATTCTTGTCTTTCTCCTTTCCCAATTGTGAATCAGCAGAGTTCTAACGATTGCTTCTTGTCCTGCATACAGGTTTCTCAGGAGACAGTTGAGTCTGGTGGGTTGGTATTCCCATCTCTTCAAGAATTTTCCACAGTTTTTTTGTCATCCACACAGTTAACGGATTTAGCATAGTTAAAGAAAAAATAGATATTTTTCTGGAATTCTCTTGCTTCTTCTATGCTCCAATGAATATTGACATTTTGATCTCTGGTTTCTCTACATTTTTTACAGCCAGCTTGTACATCTGGAAGTTCTCTGTTCATCTACTACTGAAGCCTAGCCTGAAGGATTTTGAGCATAATCTTGCTAGCATGTGAAATGAGCACAACTGTATGTTAGTATATATTCTTTGGCACTGACATTCCTTGGGATTTAAATGAAAACTGACCTTTTCCAGTCCTGTGGCCTCTACTGTGTCTTCCAAATTTGTTGGCATATTAAATGCAGCAGTTTTATTTATAACTGTGTATTAACATAACTATAGTTAATGCTAATATTTCAGAAATAAACCAAAATAGTATAATTATCAAGCCATACACAATTCAGTATGATTCTCTAGGAAAACATTTCCTTATATAGTGAAGATTATATTATCAGAACTTTGTGATAATTTGATAATAATTCATTAAATATTCCAACTTAATAGTTTTCTCCCAATATTATCTTTATCATTCACTTCCCATATCAAGATCTAAATCATGAGCAATTGCATCAGGTTTTCATGTGTCTCTAGACTCCTTCAATACTTAGCAATCCTTTTTGTAAATAATATTCTTATTCTTTAACTGGATCAGATGTACCTGATTAACCTCCAAGTGAAGCTTCAATTACTCCAGTTCTCTGTAATTCTAGTAAATTGAGAAGTAAAACAAAAGATTCATCTATCTTTCTTTGTCTTAAAGTTGTATTATACATGATCTTTTATTCTTAATTTTTTCCTGCCATATGATTGATGCTGAGATTGGCCAACTGATTAAAATGGTGACAGTTTGATTTCTTCTTCTTGTACATTTTCCTTTCATTATCAAAACATATCTTAGCATCATAAGAACATCCAGAATCCCTTCTTCCCAAAGACAACTGCCTATACCAGTTGATGACTCTTGCCTAAGCTAATGGTTATATTAGGAGTCAAAATATTCTGATTAAAAAAAGTATAATATCTGTAGTGACTGGTTTTTATCTCTAAAGTAGAACTTTCCTTATTTGCTTGGAGGACTACTCATCTACTTGAGGATGCATTTTATACAGGAAAGAGGTGATAATGTTCAGTTCTTATTTAGATATCCTTCAAAATTGTTACCTATTCATAGTTTTTTCAATATCTTTCTCCTTGTTTCCACCTTGTAATAGAGAACTTAGATTCCTTTAAAATCATTATTTTATTAATTTGGTGATTAAATATATTACTATAGCCACCTAGGAATTAAAATACATATTGTTAGTTCTTATATATATTTCACGAAATAATTTAAACTCTCTTTGATATCTAAAAAAATTGACAGCACCCAATTCTTCCAAATCCACCATTTTTGCTTGGTCATTTTCATAATATTTACCAATTTTTATTTTTTCCATTTTTGATTGAATGAATTTGTTGTGTACACATTTATGATACTCTGTTCCTGATATTCTCTTGTCTTTCACCTTGCTGTATCAAGGCAATTTCTCTCCATCTACCATTATCATGGTCATCTCTCTTGAGTGAATTCAGGAATATATAAAAAATAGTTACCATTCCTGGCAAGCAATCATCCTCTGAAAACTTTAGGCTGGTGTGATATAAGGTTGTTGTAAACATAAAATCATTTGGCTTTATCATAATGTATCTATTTGTTTTGGAGGATTATACAAATAAGTTATTTATTTAAATGAAGCCAATGCTGATCTACAAATCCAAGTCTCTTTGTAAATAACTCAGATTTTTTCCCCCCAAGTTTACCATAATGAAAGTGTTAGTTTTTTCTTCCATAAAGGTTGTATCATTTGCATATCTGAGGTTGTTGATATTTCTCCCAGAAATCTTGATTCCAGTTTCCAATTCATCCAGCCCAACATTTCACATGATATACTCTGCATAGAAATTAAATAAGCAGAGTGACAATACAGAGCCTTTTCCAATTTTGAAACAGTCAATTTTTCATGTCCAGTTCTAATTGTTGCTTCTTGACCAACAAGCAGGTTTCTCAGGAGTCAGATTCCCTATCTCTTTAAGAACTTCCCACAGTTTGTTGTGATCTACACAGTCAAAAGAGTTAGCATAGTCAATGAAGCAGAAGTAGATTTTTTTTTTCCTGGAATTCTCTTGCTTTTTCTATGCTCCAAATGATGTTGACTATTTGATCTTTGGTTGCTCTGCCTTTTCTAAATCCAACTTGAACATCTAAATTCTATGTTAATATATACTTTACTCTGTATGACAAGCTCTAGGCTCATCCATATCACTACAAATGACTCTAACTCATTCCTTTTTGTGGCTGAGTAATATTCCATTGAATACCTGTACCTTATAAATTATTTATTCACTCATCTATTGATGGACATGTAGATTACCTCCATGGCATGATTATTGTATGCAGAAAACTATAAGACACAAAAGAAAAAGTCAATGATGATACAAACAGACAGAGTGACATACCATGTTCTTGGGTTGAAAAACTTAGTATTGTGGAAATGATACACTACCCAAGTAATCTACAGATTAAATGCAATCCCTATCAAATTATCAATGGCATTTTTCACAGAAATAGAAGAAAAAAAAAATCTTACAATTTGTTTAGAAACTTAAAAGGTCCCAAACAGCCAAAGAAACCTTGAGAAAGAAAAACAGATATGGATGAAACAGGTGCTCTGTCTTCAGACTATACTGCAAAGTTACAGTAATTAAAACAGTTTGGTATTGGCACAACAGCAGAAATACAGATCAACAGAACAGGAGAGAAAGCCCAGAGATAAACCCATGCACCTGTGGTCACCTAATCTATGACAAAGGAAATATGAATATAAAATGGAGCAAAAGACAGTCTCTTCAATAAGTGGTACTCAGAAAACTAGGCAGCTACATATAAAAGAATGAAATTAGAATATTTCCAATTTTCCCTAACACCATACAAAAAATAAATTCAAATTGGATTAAAGAGCTGAATGTAAGCTCAAGAAGTATAAAGTTCATAGAGGGAAATATAGGAACAATATGCCTTAACATAAATTGCAGCTAGATCTTTTTTGACCCATCTCCTAAGGTGATAAAAATAAAAACAAAAATTAACAAGTGAGACCTAATTAAAAATAAAACCTGTTGCACATCAAAGTGAATAATAAATAGGACAAAAACACAACCCTCAGGATGGGAGAAAATATTTGCACACTGAAGCAACTGACAAGCAATTAATCTCTAAAATATGCAAGCAGTTCATGTAGCTCAATATTAAAAAACAAATAGCCCAATCAAAAAATGGATGGAAGACCTAAACAGCCTTTTCTCCAAAGAAGACATATAGATGGCCAACAAACACATGAAAAGCTACTTAACATCACTAATTATTACAGAAATGCAGATCAAAATTATTGAGATATCATGTCATACCAGTCAGAATGACCATCATCAAAATGTCTACAAACAATAGATGCTGAAGGAGGTGTAGGGAAGACGGAACCCTCTTACACTCTTGGTGAGGTTGTAAGTTGGTCCAGCCACTATGGAGAGCAATATTGAGGTTCCTTAAAAAAACTTAACAAAGAACTACTGTATGACCCATCAATCCCACTACTGGGCATATACTCAGAGAATAGAATAATTCAAAAATACACTTGCCAATGAACGTTCACAACAGCACTATTTACAATAGCCAAGACATGGAAGCAACTAAATGTTCATCAACAGAGGAATGGATAAGGAAGCTGTGGTATGTATACTCCATGGAATATTATCCATCCATTAAAAGGAACGAAATTGTGTCATTTGCAGAGTTGTGTGTGGGCCTAGAGACTGTCATACAGAGTAAAGGAAGGCAGAAAATCAAATATTAATGCATATCTGTGGAATCTAGACAAATGATATAGATGTTTTTATTTGCATGGCAGAAATAGAGACACAGATTTTGAAAACAAATATATGGGTACCAAAGGTGAGGGTGGGTGTGTGGGATGAATTGGGAGATTAGAGTTGATATATATACATTACTATGTATAAAATGGAGAACTAATGACAACCTAGTGTATAGCAGAGGGAATTTTACTTGGTGCTGTGTGGTGACTTAAGTGGGAAGGAAATCTGAAAAAAAGGGACATATGTACATGCATGACTGATTCACTTTGCTGAACAGCAGAAGTTGACACAGCAGTGTGAAGCTACTATACTACAACTTAAAAAAATAAATAAAAGACGTTATATGTCACAGGCTCCTTTGCACTCCCTGATACAACTTGCGGGTTATACGAGACCTGCACAACCACTGTCCAGGTGCAGTTGTCCTCACCTTCACCTGCTGCGCTTTCTAGTAAGTACTTTTTGTGTGCTTTGGATATATTCTGGTTCAAGGGTCATCAGAAGTCCATTGTCTTTCTGTCTTCTACAGTTATCAATGGTGTGGCCATTTGCCTCCTTCCATTCATATATGGCAGTTGGTGGAAACAATGTATCCCTTACTTTAGTGGATTTTTTGTTAATCTAGCTGTTTTCTCCATTAAAAAAAAAAAAAAAAAAAAACATTTTAAGGAGATATTAAGGGAGAGTTCCAACTTATGCTACTACTAATATTTTCCTAGAATTCTCTAGTCCATTTATATTTAAATGTGGAGTCCCTATTTAACATCATTTGGGCTCTAAGTGCTGACCTATAGGAGTATTGACTGGAAATACTCAGAAAAATCTCCAGTCAAGAGTAAGTTTGTGTGACAGCTGATGAATTATGTAACTCATTCATTTGTTAGGTAAAGTCTTTCCTATGTGAATGCTAAAAAAACAAAACAAACAAACAAAAAAAACAGAAAAAACTATATGTCCTCCCAATATTTAATAGCCGAACTAATAAATAAATGTAATTTATGCTGTGCTTAGTCGCTCAATCATGTGTGACTCTTTGTGACCCCATGGACTGTAGTCCACCAGACTCACCTGTTCACGGGGATTCTCCAGACAAGAATACTAGAGTGGGTTGCCGTGCTCTCCTCCAGGGGAATCTTCCCAACTCAGGGATTAAACCCAGGTCTACCTCATTGTAGGTGAATTCTTTACCATCTGAACCACCAGGGAAGCACAAATGTAATCTAATGAGGCCTTTTCCTATAGGTTATATATAAAGAAGAAGGAAGCATTGTGCATAACAATGATGGCTTGATACCTATGTTTCCTCCTAATCATGGCTTGACAAAATTTTTGTTCTGCAAATTTGGGAAACTGACTGGTGATATTCACATGAAGTACTCTACCAAACAGTTGATTAATTGTTTATATCTACCTTAGAAGTTGATAAATCTAGCTGCAAAGTTTTGAAAACCTCACGCTAAAAGATATCTAAACACTGAAACTTTCTCACACTTTGGTGTGTGCCACAGGCCCAGAATCCTGATCAAATCTACATTCTACCGTGAACAATAGATTCTATCACATGGCCTCACAGGAAGATGACCTGAAATCTAAAATATAGTGTTGTCACATCTGCCTAGAGTAAACTCTAAAAATACTTGTTAGAGCTAAGTGTTGGTCACTCAGTCATGTCCAACTCTTTGCGACCCCATGGACATTAGCCCATCAGGTTCTTCTATCCATAGAATTCTCCAGGCAAGAAAGCTAGAGTGGGTTTCCATTTCCTTCTCCAGGGGCTCTTCCAGACCCAGGGATCAAACACAGTTCTCCTACATTACAGGCAGATTCCTTACCATCTGTGCCACCAGGGAAGCTAACTTGTTAAAGTTGGTATCTATATTTTTATCAATGCTATAGGACAAGTTATATGATCATTTTTTGTGTAATACTGTCAGTATCCACTTTTGTGCTCAAATTTGATATAGACATTCTTTTATTGTAATACACAGCTGACATCTAAAGAGTGGAAATAGGGAGCTATGTCTTCACCTATTATGTGAAGCTGTTAATTTTATTGATAAAAACATAAAGAACTCAATATTAATGAATAACCAAATTGAATCTGATAAATCAGTGACAGAGAGCACCAGAATATTAGTAATGTAGACATAAAGCTAAATAGTATGGAAAGGCTTCAATTTTTTTTTTAATTTTTATTTTTAATTGGAGGATAATTGCTTTCCCATGCTGTGTTGGTTTCTATCATACAGCAGTGTGAATCAGCTACAAATATCCATGTATCCATTCCCTCTTGAGTCTCCTCCCCACCCACCCCCATCTCACCATCTAGATTGTAAAAAAGCACCAGGCTGAGCTCCCTGTGTTATATAACAATTTCCCACCAGCTATCTATTTTGCACAAGAATTTCACACATGGAGCATAATCAATTCCTTAAATGTCAAAGGTTGTATTGAATTTTAAAAGAATCATATCATATCCAAAGTGAATAGACTATGGAATGCTTAAAAAATATCTACAGCCTTCTCATATGACAAAAATATATCATATCAGAGTTAAAGAGATAATTTTGAGGAAAGATTCAGGCATTCTCCATCACCATTTATTTGAAGCAATAATGAGAATTTCAAAGAGAGTATATCCTTTTATTCAGCACATCATTTTAAGTGCAAATCCAGAAATTACATCACTAATATTTTCAGAAGATCTTTGATTCTGGATCCTGAGATGACACTCATTCCCTGATAAAAATGTAATGTAATATAAGTGATTTTACTTAAGCAAACCTTATTAAACAAATCAAGGTTTTTATTTATTATTGTAAAGAAAGCATTAAATAATCACATTGTGAAACTGTAAAACTTTTATTACCAGATTTGAGGATATCAGTATAGCATAATAAAGTTATTTTTTTTAAATGGTGTAAAAATAAAACATTTCAATAATAGCTTTATAAGGAGCATAGTAAAGAAACATGAGAAGCAAATAATGTTGTATACAATAACTTAGTAAATGTTATATTTAATGCTGTTAGTAGTAGGGTCCATTGGAGAAGGAAATGGCAACCCACTCCAGTGTTCTTGCCTGGAGAATCCCAGGGATGGCGGACCCTGGTGGGCTGCCGCCTATGGGGTTGCACAGAGTCGGACACGACTGAAGCGATTTAGCAGCAGCAGCAGGGGCCAGTCATGCTCTATTTTAAAGTTTTTAAGCCAAGATAGTCAAAAGATAAAAAAGGATTTCTCAAATTTTAATATTTATTTCATTTATGCAGCAATACATGAAGGAAAATGGATATTATGTGGGGAATATAAATATTTCCTTCCTTCCCCTTTTGTTTTTTTGGTTGGTTAAATAATTAAAGTGATGTAAGACATATTAACAGGAGTAATGAAATTTAATACATAGGTATGAGGAGCTCACATAAGCATGAAGAATTCTAAAGACAGTAAAGCAAGATGGGGTATATATATGTCATTCTGGATTAAGGAGAAGGAGGTAGAGGTCAGGGGGTTTAAAGGGAAATAAGAGTTAATATTTGGCAAACAAATTTTGCTGAGCTGGAGACAATGGGATACAGAGAAGACTTTGATCATAGGGTCTTTGCTAGGTTCCTCCATCTACCACATTGAGTACATATTTTCTACAAGTATCTATGGGTGATAACTCCTTCCTGGAACAAGTCTTCTATCTTCAATTCTTTTAAACAGGGGAAAATTCAAAGTTTCCTTCTGAGTCTTTTTGGCCTTTCTTGCTTTCAACTCAAAATAATCTGCATGCCAGAGTAGCACTTCTTGGGGAGGACTTCCTTGAACCTCATCATTATACATTCTTTCTATTGGTAGAGGTCATCACAAAGCCATGAAAACCAGTTGACATCATGCTGGACCCAGGTAACTGGAGGTTCCCACTCCTTCTCCTGTCCTTGAAATATGCATTCAGCTTGCCTTCTCTCCTCCCAGAAGCTGCCCCAACAATATAGCCTTGAAATAGAAATGTGGAGTTGAGATTATCTATTCTGACTACATGACTGAACCCAGTTAAGCCCCCTCTGTATAAATTTATAATTTTCTGGAGGGCAGGTGAAGAAATCTGCACATTTGGTGGCCACCAAAGTCTAGTCTCATAAGTAAATTCTCCTACTTATTAACTTACCGTTTGATCAATCTACAGTGGTCTGTCTCTTTCTTAAGTCTCTCCCTGATCTCTGTATAGGAGATTGACTTCAGACTATACCTGGAAAGATTGCAAAAAGTTGCAAAGCAAAATCCCCCCTCAATCTATTACTATTTTCTGGAACATGTTTACAATACTGTTGATTATCTGTGAGTTTTGTACTCATATAGTCAATAGGGAAACTGAAGGCATGTGACCCTCATTTTTCTCCAATAAGGATATGAAATGGACAACAGCTTTATTTACCGTGAGTGCATGCTCAGTCATCTCCGTTGTGTCTGACTCTTTGCTACCCTATAGGTTGTAGCCTTCCGGGCTCCTTTCTCACAGGATTCTCCAGGCAAGAATACTGGAGTGGGTCATCATGCCCTCCTCCAGGGGATCTTCCCAAACCGGATGGAACCTGTGTCTCTTATGTCTCCTTTGGTGGGTTCTTTACCGCTGCTATTTCCTTGCATCCTTGGTGGCTGAGACGGGAAAGTGTCTGCCTGCAATGCAGAAGATCTGGGTTTGATCCCCTGGTTTGGAAGATCCCCTGGAGAAGGAAATGGCAGCCTCTCCATTACTCTTGCCTAGAAAACTCCAGGGAGGTAGGAGCCTAGTAGACTACAGTCCATGGTGTTGCAAAGAATCAGACACAATTGAGCAACTCACTTTCTTTCTTTCACTTTACCACTCTTTTATTAATTCTAAGACACGGTTCATTACTTTTATTCATAAAATGTACCATTCTATATATTTGCTACTATGTAAGAGAAGAGTAACTCACATTATGCTATAACCCAATATTTTTTTTCTTTTCCCTCATAAATGCTGATGACTTCCCTCATGAAACCTTAACGTGTATTTTCTGCTACAACCCAAAGATATAGATGTCAGGCTGATATTCCTCAAAACATGCTTACTAAAACTTCAATTTAGAACTAGACCCATGATTCCACCATATCATATTCTAGTGAATCCTGTAGACCACTTCTTACTGAGGAGGGTGTAAGCTTCCTAAATCATGCAGCTAAAAACTTGCATTGTTTTATAGTTTTCTATGTATAGGGATTTTGTTTCTTTAGGTAGATATACTACTAAGTACTTTATTCTTTTTGTTGCAATGGTGAATGGTATTGTTTCCTTAATTTCTCTTTCTGTTTTCTCATTCTTAGTGTATAGGAATGCAACGGATTTCTGTGTGTTAATTTTATATCCTGCAACATTACTGTATTCATTGATTAGCTCTAGTAATTTTCTGGTAGAGTCTTTAAGGTTTTTTATGTAGAGGATCATGTCGTCTGCAAACAGTGAGAGTTTTACTTCTTCTTTTCCTATCTGGATTCCTTTTATTTCTTTTTCTGCTCTGATTGCTGTGGACAACACTTCGAAAACTATGTTGAATAGTAGTGGTGAGAGTGGACACCCTTGTCTTGCTCCTGACTTTAAGGGAAATCTTTCAATTTTTCACCATTGAGGGTGATGCTTGCTGTGGGTTTGTCATATATAGCTTTTATTATGTTGAGGTATGTTCCTTCTGTGCCTGCTTTCTGGAGAGTTATAATCATAAATGAGTGCTGAATTTTGTCAAAGGCTTTTTCTGCATCTATTGAGATAATCATATGTTTTTTATCTTTCAATTTGTTAATGTGGTGTATTACATTGACTGATTTGCAGATATTAAAGAATCTGAAAGACCTATACATAGACAACTATAAGACACTGATGAAAGAAATCAAAGAAGACACAAATAGACGGGGAAATATACAGTGTTCATGGATTGGAAGAATCAATATTGTGAAAATGATATACTACCCAGAGTAATCTATAGATTCAATGCAATCCCTATCAAGCTACCAAGGGTTTTCTTCACAGAACTAGAACAAATAATTTCACAATTTGTATGAAAATACAAAAAACCTCGAAGAGCCAAAGCAATCTTGAGAAAGAAAGATAGAACTGGAGGAATCAACCTGCCTGACTTCAGGCTCTACTACAAAGCCACAGTCATCAAGACAGTAGGGTACTGGCACAAACAGAGAAATATAGATCAGTGGAACAGAATAGAAAGCCCAGAGGTAAATCCATGAACCTATGGACACCTTATCTTCAACAAAGGAGGCAAGAATATACAATGGGAAAAAGACAACCTCTTTATTTTATTTATTTATTTAATTTTATTATTATTATTTTTATTAGACAACCTCTTTAACAAGTGGTGCTGGGAAAACTGGCCAACCACTTGTGAAAGAATGAAACTAGAACGCTTTCTAACACCATACATAAAAATAAACTCAAAATGGATTAAAGATCTAAATGTAAGACCAGAAACTATAAAACTCCTAGAGGAGAACATAGGCAAAACACTCTCCGACATGAATCACAGCAGGATCCTCTATGACCCACCTCCCAGAATATTGGAAATAAAAGCAAAAATAAACAAATGGGACCTAATTAAACTTAAAAGCTTTTGCACTACAAAGGAAGCTATAAGCAAGGTGAAAGACAGCCCTCAGAATGGGAGAAAATAATAGCAAATGAGGCAACAAAGGATTAACATCAAAAATATACAAGCAACACCTGCAGCTCAATTCCAGAAAAATAAATGACTCAGTCAAAAAATGGGCCAAAGAACTAAACAGACATTTCTCCAAAGAAGACATACAGATGGCTAACAAACACGTGAAAAGATGCTCAACATCACTCATTATCAGAGAAATGAAAATCAAAACCACAATGAGGTACCGTTACACGCCAGTCAGGATGGCTGCTATCCAAAAGTCTACAAGCAATAAATGCTGGAGAGGGTGTGGAGAAAAGGGAACCCTCTTACACTGTTGGTGGGAATGCAAACTAGTACAGCCACTATGGAGAACAGTGTGGAGATTCATTAAAAAGCTGGAAATAGAACTGCCATATGACCCAGCAACCACACTCCTGGGTATACACACTGAGGAAGCCAGATCTGAAAGAGACACGTGCACCCCAATGTTCATTGCAGCACTGTTTATAATTGCCAGGACATGGAAGCAACCTAGATGTCCATCAGCAGATGAATGGATAAGGAAGCTGTGGTACATATACACCATGGACTATTACTCAGCCATTAAAAAGAATTCATTTGAACCAGTCCTAATGAGATGGATGAAGCTGGAGCCCATTATACAGAGTGAAGTAAGCCAGAAAGATAAACACCAATACAGTTTACTAACGCATATATATGGGATTTAAAAAGATGGTAATGATAATCCTATATGCAAAACAGAAAAAGAGACACAAATATACAGAACAGACTTTTGGCCTCTGTTGGAGAAGGCGAGGGTGGGATGTTCTGAGAGAATAGCATTGAAACAAGTATACTCTCAAGGGTGGAACAGATCACCAGGGCAGGTTGGATGCATGAGACAAGTGCTCAGGGCTGGTGCACTGGGAAGACCCAGAGGGATGGGATGGGGAGGGAGGCAGGAGGGGGGATCGGGATGGGAAACACATGGAAATCAATGGTTGATTCATGTCAATGTATGGCAAAAAGCACTACAATATTGTAAAGTAATTAGCCTCCAACTAATAAAAATAAATGAAAAACAAACTAACAAAAGAAAAAAAAAAAAAAAAAAAAACACTTGCAATATCTGTCTCTTTCTAACAGTGATACCTTGCTTGGCTAAATCACTGTTCTACCCCAAAAATGCTTTGGGTCGGAGCATCCATCTTCCTTCTACTGCTTCTGTTTCTGCAAATTTACACAAATAAAGGCACTCTAGTAGGGTCAGTGCCTGTGTATTCTAAACTTTTTCCTTTGCTTTTGTTACAGATATCACCATTATTAAATGAACTGTTTTAAAAATATTCTATGTTTTTTCATATTTCAGCTTTGAACACAAACAAACAGAAAATGCATTCATGACAAATGACTTTGAAAATATCTAAAATTCCCTCACATTCATAGCCCAAATTTTCTATATTATTTTTTTTTTCATATCAAGTTCATATTTCCACATAATACAATACTCTATGCCCTTTTTAGCCTTGGTTATTCAACATTTTTAGACAAATACTTAATTAAAATCTCTAGAACTTTATTCCAAGATATTGAAATATATTTTTCAAATTTTGATGTTGGTATTACATGAGCATGTTTTATTTGACTATATTCACAGTTTTTTTTTTTAATCAATGTAATCACTTATTCTTAATCACTGGAAAGTTGGAAAGTTCTAATAAGATGTTAATCTAAACAATACATAAACTGTTTACAGTAGTCTCTATTTCTTTTTCAAATATTAGTAGGAATTTCACAATTCCCTGTTTTTCATTTTTTTCCCATGGTCAGTGTGTTTCAGAGTAATAAAATAAGATAGCTTGCCTATTTGAGAATGTCTTCTTCTCTCAAGTCCCATGAAAGTATTTGCGTGTTGCTTTCAAGAAAATTTGAAATTATAACCATTCATTCAATGATGAATATTTTTTCCCTAATGTCTTATTTATGCCCTGTGGTTCTGCTTCTGTGCCTCTGCATACACAATGCCATTTTGTGTTTCAATGCTGAGACACAGTTGAACATTTTGAAAGACATTTTCAATGGTAACCAAACTTGACATGTGTAGTTCCAATAATGCACATGATTCAATTGAAGTAATTACAATATGAATACCTGAGATCAAGGTCATACATGGCAGGTAATGACAACTCTGTCATAACAACTAACAGCCTTACAGTAATTGCAAGATTGTTACAATTGTGACAACTGTGAGATGTATCCCACTATTAGAAATATTAAATGTGCAGAATATGTTTCTTAGTGTCAATGGAATATTTGCTTAGAATCAATAAAATCATTTTTATGTACTTCAGGTAAAAGTTTTATCCTAAAATATGAATATAATTGTTTCCATTCTTAAATTGATTTTTTCTACTAAATCATAGTGATTTTTCTTATTGGCAAGATATTTACTACTAATTATTATATATATTTATATATACATGTACACACATACATATATATACAAAACATTTATGATTACCAATTTTTCCTAACACAGCACGCATATTTCAAAACCATAAAACTTCTCTTTGAATATACATAATTAGTAATGTACACACAAAAGTTTTGAAATTTTGGAAGAATATCAACTCTTCATGAAACATAGTGCTATTAAAATGGAAGGTATGAGCACACTGATATGAACACATAGATTTAAAATATAAGGGGAAATATGTCTACACATGGGTTTCCCTGGTGGCTCAGACTGGAAAGAATCTGCCTGCAATGCAGGAGACCCAGGTTCAGTTCCTGGGTTGGAAAGATCCCCTGGAGAAGGGAACAACTACCCACTACAGTATTCTTGTCTGGAGAATTCCATGGAAAGAGGAGCCTGGTGGGCTACAGTCCATGGGGTTGCAAAGAGAGAAATGCAGATTGAAACTATAATGAGGCATCACCTCACAACAGTCAGATTGGCCATCATCAAAAAATTTTACAATCAATAAATGCTGGAGAGGATGTGGAAAAAAAGGAAACCCCCTACACTATTGGTGGGATACACATCAGTATTCTTGCCTGGAGAATCCCATGGAGAGAGGAGCCTAGTGGTCTACAGTCCATGGGGATGCAAAGAGCTGGACACGACTGAGGGACTAAGCATGCACTCATGATTATATATTACTCATCTAGATATAAGAAGTTTTGGTATGATTTTATTAAAACTCTGTAAGCAACAAACCTCAGCAAAATAAAGATTTTAGTTTAAAATACAGGCTGAGAAATTTACCTTGAAAATGAGATACTGAAAGAATTCTTATGAAAGGATTATGAGTTAGTAAGAGAGTTACTTAGCAGATTTACTTACTAGTCATTGTCACAAACGGCAGTCTTTAAATTAAAAAAAAAAAAATCATTACAGAGCTTATACCTATGTACATAAATACCAAAATTATAAATAGTGTGTCATGTTAGCAAAAAGCCCAAATAGAGAGTTTTCTGGTTTTCCTTTTTTATTTCCTCTCTTAGCACTTTCATTTCATCTATTTTCCAACTCTTAGTTCTCGCCCATTTTCTCTTTCATATTCTCTTCATTCCCTTCTCTTTCTTGTGGCCCTCCCTTCCTTTCTCTTCTTTTTTCTTTCAATCCCTCATTTCTTACACTTAGTTTAGAAAAATATAACAGAAGCAAGTCTGAAAGAGACTTTTTTTCCTTTTCAGTGGAAAAGATTTCACCTGTTGATTCAAAGCACTTGAACATTTTCCTATAACACGAAGTCACTTCACTGAAATATGAGAGTACTGAAAGGGAAGGGGAGTACATGTATCCATGATCAAAGAAGACAGAGAAAGAAGGAAATAAAGTTATATTTATCTTAAGTACTTTTTATGGAAGTACTGCATTTTTATTAAAAGTGAAGATATTTTATGGATCAGTTATTTCAAAATCAACATTTGTGTAGACAACATGCAGATTCAGAAAAAAGATATTAGCAGCCCTCAATATTCCTCTTTACCTTCTTCCAGTCTTTCCTCTTCCCATTTTCCAAAGTTAGCTCTGAGGTTAATTTATGTCCTTATTTATAAGTTTCACCTGATTAAATTTTACAATATTGAAAGTAGACACTATGTATCCTTTTGGGTCTGGCTTCTTTTGTTTATATATAAAAGTTCATCTATGTCACTGTGTGTCGCAGTCACCTGCATACAATAGCCTTATGATAGTCAGTTTTAAAATATATAATACATACTGTCCACACATAGTTGCAAGTGCTAGGGGTTGATTCTGTGTGGAGGAGCTATTATAAACAAATATTCTTAAACATGTCATTTACACACACTCACTCACACACACACACATTTTGTATATACCCACGAGTGATATTACTAACAGAAGAATAAGCATATTTTGAACATTTTTACATATACCAAAGTTTTCCAATGTAGTTGTATCAATTTAAACTCCCAACAACATCCATACATTAAGTTGCTCTACATTCTGAATCTTTCTTTTGACTAAGAATCATGCACCTTTCATATATTAATTATTTATCATTTTCCTATCATTTTTGTGATATCATATAAATATATTTTGCCTAATTTGAATTGTTTATATGCTTATTATTGATTTTATGAAAACTTTATATTAGCATGAGGACTAAAAATTCCTTTTATTTTAAAAATGGATGCTAATATATGATTTCATAGTTTCACTCTAACCTAACTGGGATAGAAATCCTTCCCAGGTATATGCAAATGTCTTCTCTGAATCAGTGGTTTTTAGAAGACACATATTTAGATATTTAGTTAGTCTGGAAATAAGCTATAATTTTTTTTATTTATATGAATTTTCATTATCTTTATTCCCTTTTTTTGGTTTGATTTTCTGTGATTTTCCTAACTAGTTGAAAAGTACACATATATTATCAAATTGTCATCCTTTCTTTTTTTTCTAATATTTTCATCTAAACCTATTGCTTTCTCTTTAAGCACCATTTTGTTTGTCATGCACTTTTTGATATGTTTCATTTGTATACAGTTGAAAACGTTTTCTAAATCTCATTTATGAATTGACAAATGTCTTTATCTCAGACTGTAAAGAATCTGCCTGCAATGCAGGAGACCCCGGTTCAATCCCTAGGTCAGGAAGATCCCCTGGAAAAGGGAATAGATATCCACTCTAGTATTTTTGCCTGGAGAATCCCATGGACAGAGGAGCCTGGTGGGCTACAGTTCATGGGGTTGCAAAGAGTCAGACACAACTGAGTGACTAACCATGCAGGCAGAGATAATACTTTATAACTATATAGAGATAATAAGAAGAGATAATAGTTTTTCTATTTATTTAAAGTTACTGAATTCTACCTGAATTCCACTCAGGTTGGAATACATATGTTACATGTCTTATTCCTTTGAAATTGGTAGAGACAATTTAAAATTTCGCCTTTCATTAACTTTGGTAAAATAGCACTGCCAAGAATGTTGATTCTGCCATTGTTCAGTGTGCTTTTATAATATGCCATTTATATGAATATTGGTAATCAAATCATTCAGAAGTTTTACTATTTTTTGATTTTTGTTTTCTTAATAATTTCTAAAGAGAGACGTGATACTCATATATTTCTCCTTTATATTGGTTAGATTTCCTTTTATACATTTAGAAGCCATAATACTGGTTATTCATAGATGTGGATAGCTCAGTTGGTAAAGAATTAGCCTGCAATGCTGGAGAACCTGGTTTGATTCCTGGGTTGGGAAGATCTGCTGGAGAAGGGATAGGCTACTCACTCCAGTATTCTGGCCTGGAGAATTCAGAGTCAGACATGACTAAGTGACTTTCACTCATAGATGTAGAATTGTATAATATATAAAGATTAAATATTTTTGTTCCATAAATGCATCTTTGTATCTATAAATCTTTCTTACCTTAAATTATATTTTATATGATATTAATGTACATATATTAATTTATCACAGTTAGTTATTTTTTTTAACTTTCCTTTATCTATAAACTTCCCTATATACTTATTTTTTTTTTTATTATTATTATTATTTTTTTCCAGTGGGTTTTGTCATACATTGATATGAATCAGCCATGGATTTACATGTATTCCCAATCCCGATCCCCCCTCCCACCTCCCTCTCCACCCGATTCCTCCGGGTCTTCCCAGTGCACCAGGCCGGAGCACTTGTCTCGTGCATCCCTCCTGGGCTGGTGATCTGTTTCACCATAGTATACATGCTGTTCTTTTGAAATATCCCACCCTCACATTCTCCCACAAAGTTCAAAAGTCTGTTCTGTATTTCTGTGTCTCTTTTTCTGTTCTGCATATAGGGTTATCGTTATCACCTTTCTAAATTCCATATACATGTGTCAGTATGCTGTAATGTTCTTTATCTTTCTGGCTTACTTCACTCTGTATAATGGGCTCCAGCTTCATCCATCTCATTAGGACTGGTTCAAATGAATTCTTTTTAATGGCTGAGTAATATTCCATGGTGTATATGTACCACAGCTTCCTTATCCATTCATCTGCTGATGGGCATCTAGGTTGCTTCCATGTCCTGGCTATTATAAACAGTGCTGCGATGAACATTGGGGTGCACGTGTCTCTTTCAGATCTGGTTTCCTCAGTGTGTATGCTCAGAAGTGGGATTGCTGGGTCATATGGCAGTTCTATGTCCAGTTTTTTAAGGTATCTCCACACTGTTTTCCATAGCGGCTGTACTAGTTTGCATTCCCACCAACAGTGTAAGAGGGTTCCCTTTTCTCCACACCCTCTCCAGCATTTATTGCTTGTAGACTTTTGGATAGCAGCCATCCTGGCTGGCGTGTAATGGTACCTCATTGTGGTTTTGATTTGCATTTCTCTAATAATGAGTGATGTTGAGCATCTTTTCATGTGTTTGTTAGCCATCTGTATGTCTTCTTTGGAGAAATGTCTGTTTAGTTCTTTGGCCCATTTTTTGACAGGCCAATATCACTGATGAACATAGATGCAAAAATCCTTAACAAAATTCTAGCAAACAGAATCCAACAACATATTAAAAAAATCATACACCATGACCAAGTGGGCTTTATCCCAGGAATGCAAGGATTCTTTAATATCTGCAAATCAATCAATGTAATACACCACATTAACAAATTGAAAGATAAAAACCATATGATTATCTCAATAGATGCAGAGAAAGCCTTTGACAAAATTCAACACTCATTTATAATTAAAACTCTCCAAAAAGCAGGAATAGAAGGAACATACCTCAACATAATAAAAGCTATATATGACAAACCCACAGCAAGCATCACCCTCAATGGTGAAAAATTGAAGGCATTTCCCCTGAAATCAGGAACAAGACAAGGGTGCCCACTCTCACCACTACTATTCAACATAGTGTTGGAAGTGCTGGCCACAGCAATCAGAGCAGAAAAAGAAGTAAAAGGAATCCAGATAGGAAAAGAAGAAGTAAAACTCTCACTGTTTGCAGATGACATGATCCTCTACATAGAAAACCCTAAAGATTCTACCAGAAAATTACTAGAGCTAATCAATGAATATAGTAAAGTTGCAGGATATAAAATTAACACACAGAAATCCCTATATACTTATATATGCATGTATCTTATGAAAGCTGTGTGTACCTAGGTTTGAGTTTTTAAATAATTAAGAAATTTAGTTCATATGAATTTTGTGCAGTTGCTGATATTTTGATTTGCAGATCCAATCTTGAAAATGTGCTTTCTGTTTTTCCAATCTCTTTTATATTTCTCTAAGCACTCCTTAAGACACATTTGGATTAAGCACTTTTATTATTAATTTTCTCTTATTTTAGCTTTTGCTTATTCATTTTTCTACTCTTTATCTGTTTGTTCATCTTCTACTCTACTTTTAATATCTGCCAATGTAATAATGTAAAGCCCAACACATTAGTACTTTAACCATATTTCAGCTTAATTAAATTAGAACAATTTACCTTCCTAAATCACTTTTGCATTTTGTGTTTGTCCTGTATTTTAAGTTTCAGGATATTTCAGTCTGAGAGAGAGCATTATTAATATAAGAGCTCAGTTCAGTTCAGTTGCTCAGTCATGTCCAACTCTTTGCCACCCCCATGGACTGTAGCACACCAGGCCTCCCTGTCCATCACCAACTCCCAGAGTTTACTCAAACTCATGTCCATTGAGTCAGTGATACCATCCAACCATCTCATCTTCTGTCATCCCCTTCTCCTCCTGCCTTCCGTCTTTCCCAGCATCAGGGTCTTTTCAAATGAGTCAGCTCTTCGCACCAGGTGGCCAAAGTATTGGAGTTTCAACCTCAACATCAGTCCTTCCAATGAATATTCATGACTGATTTCCTTTAGGTTGGACTGGTTGGATCTCCTTGTAGGCCAAGGGACTGTCAAGAGTCTCCTCCAACACCACAGTTCAAAAACAACAATTCTTCAGCACTCAAGTTTCTTTATAGTCCAACTCTCACATTCATACATGACTACTTGAAAAACCATAGCTTTGAGTAGACGGACCTTTGTTGGCAATGTAATGTCTATGCTTTTTAATATAAGGGCTTGTACACCATTATATATATATATATATATATATATATATATATATATATATATATATACACACATATGTTCCATCTTACTTAATTCTTTTTTCTCATCTGGGATCACTCTCCATAATTTTTAAAAAATACTCCAGAATAAATTCTTGCCAATTTTCTATGTATTATTCCCTTCACAAGTATGAAAATATTTTTATTTTATTCTCACTACTTAAAATGTTTCCCTAGTTGTAGAATTCTATACTGTAATGCATTTCAGTACTGCAAATGTGTGTGTGTGTGTGTGTGTGTGTGTGTGTATGTCTGTATGAGGTTTTCATCTCTTATAGGGAAACTATTATTGCAAGTATCATTGTTGCTCTTTTGAATATGATGAATCCTCTCCACCTCTGCTCTACTATTCATATGCATTTATTTTTTCTTTACATGTCAATGATTTTGTGTGCTTAGGCGTATTTAACTCTGTATTCATTCTTCTTCATATATGTGGAGCTTCTTAAATATGTGGTGTAATGTCTTTCAAAGTTTTTGAAAATTTTGTAAGCATTATCACTTTAAACATTATATTTTCTCCATTTATCCACAAATACTCTCTCACAAATTCAAATACACATATGTGAGATCTTTCACTGTATCACACAGGTCTCTTCCACCCTTCTCTGTATTTTAATTGTTTAAAATTATTCTGCTTTCAGACGGTACATTTTTGTGTATTCATTTCCCCATTCTGTAATTCTCTCTTCAAGCTATTTAATGTCAACTATTGTGATCCACACAGTCAAAGGCTTTGGCATAGTCAATAAAGCAGAAATATACATTTCTCTGGAGCTCTCTTGCATTTCAATGATGCAGCGAATATTGGCAATTTGATCTCTGGCTCCTTTGCCTTTTCTAAAACCAGCTTGACATCTAGAAGTTCACAGTTCACGTATTGCTGAAGCCTGACTTGGAAAATTTTAAGCATTACTTTACTAGCATGTGAGATGAGTGTAATTGTGCAGTAGTTTGAGCATTCTTTGGCATTGCCTTTTTTTTTGGGATTCGAATGAAAACTGACCTTTTGCAGTCCTGTGGCCACTGCTGAGTTTTCCAAATTTTCTGGCATATTGTGTGCAGTATTTTCACAGCATCATCCTTTAGGATTTGAAATAGCTCAACTGGAATTCCATCACCTCCACTAGCTTTGTTCATAGTGATGCTTTCTAAGGCCCACTTGACTTCACATTCCAGGATGTCTGACTCTAGGTGAGTGCTCACACCATCATGATTATCTGGGTCTGAAAAGATAGGCATATGAGACCATCTGACCTACCTCTTGAGAAACCTATATGCAGGTCAGGAAGCAAGAGTTAGAACTGGACATGGACCAACAGACTGGTTACAAATAGGAAAAGGAGTACATCAAGGTTGTATATTGTCACCCTGCTTATTTAACTTATACACAGAGCACATCATGAGAAACGCTGGGCTAGATGAAGCACAAGCTGGAATCAAGATCACTGAGAGAAATATCAATAATCTCAGACATGCAGATGACACCACCCTTATGGAAGCAAGTGAAGAAGAACTAAAAAGCCTCTTGATGAATGTGAAAGAGGAGAATGAAAAAGTTGGCTTAAAGCTCAACATTCAGAAAAATAAGATCATGGCATCTGGTCCCATCACTTCATGGAGAATGGACAGGGAAACAGTGGAAACAGTGTCAGACTTTATTTTTTTGAGCTCCAAAATCACTGCAGATGGTGGCTGCAGCCATGAAATTAAAAGATGCTTACTCCTTGGAAGGAAAGTTATGACCAACCTAGAGAGCGTTTTAAAAAGCAGAGACATTACTAGTCTAGGCTAGTCAAGGCTATGGTTTTTCGAGTGGTCATGTATGGATGTGACAGTTGGACTGTCAAGAAAGCTGAGAGCTGAAGAATTGATGCTTTTGAACTGTGGTGTTGGAGAAGACTCTTGAGAGTCCCTTGGACTGCAAGGAGATCCAACCAGTCCATCCTAAAGGAGATCAGTCCTGGGTGTTCATTGGAAGGACTGATGCTGAAGCTGAAACTCCAGTACTTTGGCCACCTCATGCGAAGAGTTGACTCATTGGAAAAGACCCTGATGCTGGGAGGGATTGGGGGCAGGAGGGGAAGGGGACGACAGAGGATGAGATGGCTGGATGGCATCACCACCTCGATGGGCATGAGTTTGAGTAAACTCCGGGAGTTTGTGATGGACAGGGAGGCCTGGCGTGCTGCAATTCCTGGGTTCGCAAAGAGTCGGACAAGATTTAGTGACTGAACTGAATGAACTAAACTGATTCTTAACTTCAAATATAGAGTTTCCATTGTCTCTTAGTTATAGATTTAAACTCTCTAGAATCGTTTTTCATCTTTGGCTATTCTGGAATGAATTAATCACTGTTAACATAAATTTTACATAAGAAAACTCCATTCATGATTTCCTATGTTCTTTTCTTTTCTTTGTTTTCCTCTTGTGGTCTTGTCTTGGAATGCCTATTACATTTTTTTTTTTTTTTAATTGGCTATCAACTGCTACATCTGAAAGTAAAAAATAGCTTTTGGATCGTCACCCTGCTTATTTAACTTTTATGCAGAGAACATCATGAGAAACGCTGGGCTGGAAGAAGCACAAGCTGGAATCAAGATTGCTGAGAGAAATATCAATAACCTAAGATATGCAGATGATACCACCCTTATGGCAGAAAGTGAAGAGGAACTAAAAAGCCCTTTGATAAAAGTGAAAGAGGAGATTGAAAAAGTTGACTTAAAGCTCAACATTCAGAAAACTAAGATCATAGCATCTGGTCCCATCACTTCATGGGAAATAGATGGGGAAACGGTGGAAACAGTGTCAGACTTTATTTTTCTGGGCTCCAAAATCACTGCAGATGGTGATTGCAGCCATGAAATTAGAAGACGCTTACTCTTTAGAAGGAAAGTTATGACCAACCTAGAGAGCATATTAAAAGTCAGAGACATTACTTTATCAACAAAGGTCCATCTAATCAAGGCTATGGTTTTTCCAGTGGTCATGAATGGATGCGAGAGTTGGACTATAGAGAAAGCTGAGTGCCAAAGAATTGATGCTTTTGAACTGTGGTTTTGGAAAAGACTCTTGAGAGTCCCTTGGACTGCAAGGAGATCCAACCAGTCCATCCTAAAGGAGATCGGTGCTGGGTGTTCATTGGAAGGACTGATGCTGAAGTTGAAACTCCAATACTTTGGCCACCTCATGGGAAGAGTTGACTCATTGGAAACGACCCTGATGCTGGGAGGGATTGGGGGCAGGAGGAGAAGGGGACGACAGAGGATGAGATGGCTGGATGGCATCAACGACTCGATGCACATGAGTTTGAGTAAACTCCGGGAGTTTGTGATGGTCAGGGAGGCCTGGCGTGCTGCAGTTCCGGGATCGCAAAGAGTCGGACACGACTGAGCGACTGAACTGAACTGAAATGAACTGAAGCTGCTCTTAGAAAAAAATTAGATTATACTCCAGCAGGGATCTAAATTAGGGTCAAGTGACCTAAATCAAATAAGAAATTTCATTGACTGGAAGCTGAGTGTAAATTTTGGTTTTCCTCTCATTTCTAAGGATAGAGCAGCAGAAATTCCAATTCAAAAGCTTATGTGGAATCAGAACTATATCTTTGTTGGATTTTGAGGCCAATTTTAGTTTCTTAAAACTCTGTGGCTGCTGAATAAAACATTCGAATTTACAACTTGGTTTTGTTAAATTTCTTGGCATCTTGACCTTAAAAATGTCATACGAGTAAAAACAGTGTGGTTTGGATCTCATATTTCTGCAATTCCTTTCTCTTGGGTATCTTAACATCTGAGGTTGTGACTGTCTCAGAATTCCTTCAACAGCAGTAAAAAAAGATGTCTATTGTATTTTAGATAAACTTTCCCTGGCTCTTAACAGACTATTCAGCCACTTTATTATTTGGGGGAATGGTATTTGAAGTAATACTTATTTTTCTGGTTTTCTAGTATAAAGTATCCAAGCTAAATGTTTAATTCTTATAATTATACTAATATTTTGGAATCACTGATAAAAAGAAGCTGGTAAAATAACAGCAACAATGAGTTGCCAATGGTAAATATCAATGCAATGTTGCTATAATGGAAAAATTTTGTTAAAGATTTTTAGGTACAATTACTTTGTTCTTTACACTGAACCTTTCAGTTCAGTAATTGAATACTTAGCAAAAAATAAAAGCATGACTTCCACTTCCAACCAGAAGGAGTCACGAGAATCAGCTTTATTCTCCTGCTTCAAGTCACTGAAAAAGTTGGGAAAGAACATGTGAAACAATGGTTTTCAAGAAAACATGTTACATGCAAAGGACAATAATAAATAAGAAGTAGGAGACACATGAACTAAATTCTAAAATTTCCCTAACTCACTGTCTTTAGATGAGTTTGCAGGCTGCAGGGCAGAGAAAAAGAATCAAGAGAGAACTGGGAAGACTTTCTGTGGTGAAGATTAATAAATCAAAACTGACCAAGAATTGGCAAAGTTGTTAGAATTAGTGGGTGAGGTTGTCACAGAGCACTGAGTTGAGCTCCCTGTGTCACAAAGAAAACTCCCATTTGCTATCTATTTTACACATAGTGATACATATGATTCCATACTATTCTCTCAATTAGTCCCACTGTCTTCTTCCTCTACTGTGTCCACAAGTCTGTCCCCTACATCTACATCTTCATTGCTGCCCTATAAATGGGTTCATCAGTGCTATCTTTCTAGACTCCATATGCATGGACAAATATGCAATATTTGTCTTTCTCTTTCTGACTTACTTCACTTTGTATATTAGGCTGTAGGTTCATCTACCTCATTAGGACTGACTTGAATGTATTCTTTTTATAGCTGAGTAATATCCCATTAATTTAAAAACATAGACATCACTTTTTATTAAAAAGAAGAGACATCAATTTGCCTACAAAGTTCCATATAGTGAAAGCTATGGTTTTGTCCAGTACTCACGTACAGATATGAGAGTATCTCATATCTGATTTATGACTGAGTGCCAAAGGAATGATGCTTTCAAACTGGTGCTGGAGAAGACTCTTGAGAGTTCCTTAAACTGCAATGAGATCAAACAAGTCAATCCTAAAGGAAATCAGTCTTGGATATACATTGGAAGGACTGATGCTGAAGCTGAAGCTCCAGTACTTTGGCCACCTGATGTGACGAACCAACTCATTGGAAAAGCCCCTGATGCTGGGGAAGATTGAAGGCAGAAGAAGGATATGACAGAAGGTGAGATGGTTGGATGGCCTCACCAATTCAATGGACATGAGTTTAAGCAAATTCTGGAAGACAGTGTAGGACAGGGAAGCCTGGCATGCTGCAGTCCATGGGTGGCAAAGAGTATGATATTACTCAGTGACTGAACAACAATGACAACACTTCATTGGGATGAGGTGGGAGATGGGAACAGGGTTCAGGTAGGAGGGGATGTTTGCATACCTATGGCTGAGTCATGCTGATGTATGGCAGAAATCAACAAAATATTTTAAAGCAATTATCATCCAATTTAAAAAAATTGAAAAAATAGTGGGTGAGGGTATCCAAGTCATTATAAGTAAGAGAAGCATGTTAAATAAGCTAACAGGAAAATTAAATATGTTAAGCTGAAAAATGGAAGATGTGGAAAAGAGCCAAATTAGTTGTAGGGAGATGAAAACTAGTGTCTGAGATGAATAATACACACTGGATGTTATTATCAAAAGATGATACTGTAGAATAAAAGATTACTAAACCTGAAGACATAGAAATAGAAAATAATGGACATGAAATACATAAATAAAAAGAAAATTTAAAGCATCATTAAACCTAACACACATGTTAGAATTGCTGTAGAATAAGAGACTTGGCGATAGAAAACATATTTGACAAATAATGGTTAAACTACTTCCCAATTTGATGATATTGATATATCTACAGATTCAAGAAGCATAACAACCTTCCTTCACAACTCTCACAGAAATAAACATTACAAATGTACACTAAGGCACATCACGATCAAATTGTTCAAAATTCGTGATAAACCTAATTTAAAAAAATCCAGAGATAAATGACATTTGTACAGAGCAACAAAGTTAAATATAGTAGCAGATGTTTCTTTGGAAACAATGCAAATGAAAAAATAGTGAAGCAAATCTTTAAAATGCTGAGAAGAAGAATTTTTAATACAGAATTCTGTACCACTAATGAAAAGTATTGTGCAAAAGCAAAGATGAAATGCTTATTAAGACACACTAAAACTCAAAAAAATTCATTATAAGTAGATTTGTACCATAAAAAATGTTAAGGTAAATGATACCAGATGGAAATATAGGTTAAAAAAATGGATAAAGATAATCAGAAATGATAAACATATATATAAGATTTTTAAAAATAAATATTTTAAAAGATAATTAGTCATTTAAACAAAAGTAAAAGAAATATTGTGTGGAAGATATAAATTATGTAGACAAGATATATAACTACTATATATATAAGCACAAAGTCCTACAGAGGAGAAACAGAAATACAAGAATGTAAGAATCTTATACATGAAGGATCTTATACATAAGTTATGTTATGTATAAGAATAATATTATACATGTTATAAAGCCTTAAGCAATGACTTAAGAAAGAAGAAAAGAGTAGTAGATAATAAGTTATAAATAATATAAACCTGAATCTTGAAATATAGCTAATACAAAGCAAGGCAGAAAGTAGGAATAAGTGAACCAGGAAAAGTGTGGAAAAAATCTACAGCAGATATAAAGAACAAGCTGACAGATTTAAAGTGAATCATAATAATAAGCATGCTAAATATAAATGTATAAATATCCAATGTGAAGGACAGGGATTGTTAGACTGGAAAGCAAAATAACAGTCAACTATCTACTGCTTACTAAAATGTTCATACATTCAACAAAAGCAATGAAGTGGAAGATGATACAGCATGCCAACGTTATTTTTAAGAAAAAAGGGAATGGTTCTATAAGACAACATAGGTTTTAGAGTAAGTAATATTGACAAATAATAGTGGTTATTTCATAATGATAAATGTGTTTAATTTAGTCAAGAGGAATTGGTGATCATAATAGGTATACATCTTATACATAAAGTGAAAACTAATGGAACTGAAATTCCAAATAGACACATTATCATTATAGAGACCACTTCCTCAAAAACAGAAGCACAAATTTAAATCAGTAGTTGTCAGTCAGTCAGTTCAGTCACTCAACTTATAGTGTGCTTAACCCTATTAACTCTCTTGATCTAAATAATATTTGTATAACACTTCATTCAATATCAGCAGAATACACCTTATTTTCAAATACACCTGGAACATTTCTCAAAACAGATCACATTATGGTTCATAAAACAAAGTTTAATACATGTAAAAACTATTCCAGTTATTCAAAGTCTTCTTTTACTGCGTCAGAATTCAATTGTCATTGTTGTTCAGTCGCTCAGTCTTGTCCATCTCTTTGCGACTCCATGGACTGCAACATACCGGTCTTCCCTGTCCTTCACCATCTCCTGAAGTTTGATCACACACATGCCCATTGAATCCGTGATGCTATCCAACCATATTATCCTCTGCCATCCTCTTCTCCTCCTGCCTTCAATCTTTCCCAGAATCAGGGTCTTTTCAAATGAGTCAGTTCTTCACATCAGGTGGCCAAAGTGTTGGAGCTTTAGCTTCAGCATCAGTCCTTCCAGTGAATCTTCGGGGTTCATTTCCACTAGGATTGATTGATTTGATCTCCTTGCTGTCCAAGGGATTCTCAAGAGTCTTCTCCAACACCACATTTGGAAAACATCAATTCTTTGGTGCTCAGCATGATTTATCGTCCAACTCTCACATCTGTACATGATTACTGGAAAAAAATAAAGCTTTGACTATGTGAACCATTGTTATCAAACTGATGTCTCTGCTAGATATTTACCCAAGGAAAGCATATGGCCAAACAGTGACTTATATAAGTATACCCCTAGCATATTTTTAAAACAAAATGGCTCAAATATGAATTATTAGGTGAATGAATAAACAAAATTTTGTTGTTGTTTTTCAGTCACCAAGTTGTGTCCAACTCTTTGTGACCCCATTGACTGCAGCACAACAGGCCTCCCTGTCCTTCACCAACTCCCAGAGATTGCCCAAATTCATGTACATTGAATCAGTGATTCCATTGAGCCATCTCATTCTCTGTCACCCCCTTCTCCTCCTTAATTCTGACTCCATGTTTAGAACTGTATAAAATGAAATATGCTTCAGTAATGAAAAGGAATAAACTGATAAACTTCCCTGGTGGCTCAGATGGTAAAGAATCCGCCTGCAATGCGGGAGAGTTGGGTTCAATTCCTGGTTTGGGATGATCCCCTGGAGAAGGGAATAGCAACCCAATACAGTGTTTTTGCCTGGATAATCATGAATAAAGGAGCTATAGTCCATGGTGTTACAAAGAGTCTGGCATGACTGAGTGATTAACACACACATATGCAGCAGCATGCTTATATCCCAAAAAGTTAAAATAGATAGACTCAATAGATCCTGTATGATTGAATTTATCTGAAATTTTGCATAAGGCAAGTTAATACATAGTAACTTTAAATAGATTACTGATTACCTGAAAAAGGTAAGAGGTTAGGCGATGTGCACAAGGACAGCCAGACAGACAAGAAGGCTTAAGAAAGGTATAAGCAAACTTTTTGGGGTGATGAACACGTTTACCATTTTGATGATGGATTTATGGTTGTATATATATGTCAAAACATTAAATCAAAACTTTGTTCTATTTACTGTATATTATTATTTAGTAGAGTTATAAATATAATATTTTATGGAAAATATATAATTTCAAAGTGTGGGTTATTTAGTATTATTTCATTCACTTTTTCATTTAAAACTGAGAATTAAAAATATGTAGATTTATTCTATCTTTGTAAAATGTGAGCACGTTAGTTGATTTCTACTTAACATAGGTCACAGAGTGTCTGACAAGTAAAATAAATAACAAAAGAGTTTTTGTGTCAGATTAGCCTTCATGTTACCAGTTATTTGAAAGCTTAGCATGTTTGCTTGGCTTTTAATTCTTTATTCAAGCTTATTTGCATAACATTTACTTAAAAACAATCTAAATGTTTGAAAATGCTTACTAATCATTGTAGCTAAGTAGTCTACCTGTATAATTTAGCTTTGTTATTCTGACACTACCACATAAATTTGCATGGTTGCATAAAATGTCAGTATTATAGTTGTTCATACACATCTGTTAATGAATTCCTATTGTGTGTGTGTCACTAAAGCACCTGTGAAGTTTTCCTTATCTTATCAGAGACATTGCGAAGGTCTAGGGCATTTCGTAGCTCAAAATGAAAAAACCTGTTACAGACTGCTCTACTCAGATTCCTCTTTTCCAAAAGAATGTTCTACTTGTAACGAATATTGTGAATCAAAGTAGTTTACATGGTTTACATCTGCATTTCTTTTTGCCTACGTAAAAGCAATTTAGTAGTTTAAGCTCCAGTTGTATGACATAGTGGCACATTGCCCAATAACAGAACATATGCAAATGAGTAAAAATAGATATTCAGATGAGTAACAATAGAGGGATTGATGTGAAATACTCTTCTATTTTAAAAGGTCAGTAAAGCTCAGAGCAACATTATTCAGGTATTGAATTTGCAATTAGAGATGCTATCACTTTAAAATCCATCAGCCATGTGTATGGACAAGCATAATCAATCACACCCTGATTGTCTTGCAAGAAAAAGACATTTCCATTCCCATCCCATTTGATTCTGCCAGAGGAAATGGTAATTTAACTTTTTAAAAGCACATTGCAGAAGTTTTGATACTTAAAACTGTCTGCACTATAGTAGTCTCTGCCTGATGGTGTTTATTAGAAAAAAATCCTGCTTATTATTATACCTATCAACAGATTACAGGTCATTTTCAACTTTTGAGGTCTATCTCAGTGAAGTGGTGCTTCTATTTTATTTAAATAGCATGTTCTATAAAAAGAGGAAAAGAAAAGAGTTTTGTTGACCTGTAGCTACTTCCCTAAATATTTGATGAATGTCATCTTTTTAGGAAATAAAAAGACCTATATAAAGATGAAGAAATTTAACTGGAAGATTTTCAAGTATGCTTTTAGTGAAGTCGCTCAGTCATGTCTGACTCTTTGAGACCCCAGGGATTGCAACATGCCAGGCTCCTTCATCCATGGGATTCTCCAGGCAAGAATACTGGAGTGGGTTGCCATTTCCTTCTTCAGGAGATCTTCCCAACCAAGGGATTGAACCTGGGTCTCCCGCGTTGTAGGAAGACGCTTTACTATCTGAGCCACCAGGGAATGCTTTTATGATTCCTTAAATTATTGTGCTCTCAAGTTTGAATTCATAATTAGTAATATTCATAAATAGTAATATTCAATATAGCCATTTGCTGTTGTCCAATTCTCTAATCCTGTTTGAGGGACGTTAACATTTATTGTGCTTATGTTCTGAGAACATTAGCATTTATTTATACTTTTATATGCATGACTGTTTATGTAGTTAGTATTTTAACACATGCTTGTTAGTAAAATGCCAAGAAATATGTTTTACAACATATTGAAAAATTTAAATAATCAAAATAATTTAGTATTTTACCTCATCTAAACCAATAGATTTAAGGGCTTTCAGAATGTCATCCAAAACACACTTAACTATAATAATTTAATGATTTTAGAACCCATCATTTAATTAGGTAATCTCAACCTTGAAAAATGACAATTTAATGCTATTAATGTTGGGTTCCAATCCAGGGCGTCTCTGTCTCTTGAACTATACATGTATCTGTGTTCATAAATTTTGCTAAACTATTTGTGGAAATAGTTTAGCATATAGGCACAAGTGAAATTTGCATATAGGCACAAGTGAAAATATGGTGTAAATAAGAACTAGGTTCTGTTTGCATGAAGTAGACTATGGGAAGATATATCTTTTCTATCTCATGTTACTGAAATTATAGAAAACATACTTCAGTGTAAGAAATCATACCTACTAAAAACAAAACATGGACATCATAGTATTAAATTGCCCACATATAATACAGGAAGAAAAATATAAATTAAATTTATGAGGAAAATAATGAAAGTTATAATTCCAAATACAGGAATTATAACCCTTCCCTGAAGAAAGTCAGGAGATGTTCCTGGCTCTGTCCATAGATATAGAATGGTGAGTGGGGCAATCACTGGAAGAAAAAATAAAATTACTACAGTTGGAACTTCTGAGTGAGTCAGGAGCTCACAGCTTATCTTCTCTCACCCTTCTCCATCTCTCCACTCCTTCCACCTTACCAGGAAATTTTTCTCATTTCTTTTTATATCACATACACTGTGTCACAAAGGCATTTGCTTCATGGAAAAAGCCAATAATTCTATATAAATTTACTTGATGTTTCTGATGTACATGTATAAGTATCTAAATAAAGGATAAAATCAACTCTATCTATCCCTACAGTTTCAACATGCACTGAAATGTTAAAAGGAAAAGACAAATAGAAAAGACAAAGCAACTAATTTTTCATGAGTAATATACATATTATTGCAAAATTCAGACTTGAAGACAGTAGAGAAAACCACTAGGCCATTCAGATATGACCTAAATCAAATCCCTTATGATCATATAGTGGAAGTGACAGATTCAAGGAATTAGATCTGATAGAGTGTCTGAAGAACTATGGATGGAGTTTCATAACGTTGTACAAGAGGCGGTGATCAAACCCAGCCCCAAGAAAAAGAAATGCAAAAAGACAAAATGGTTGTCTGAGGAAGCCTTACAAATAGCTGTGAAAAGAAGAGAAGCTAAAGGCAAAGGAGAAAGGAAAGATATACCCATCTGAATGCAGCATTCCAAAGAATTGCAAGGAGAGATAAGAAAGCCTTCCTAAGTGATCAATAGAAAAAAACAGAAGAAGGCAATGGAATGGGAAAGACTAGAGATCTCTTCTTGAAAATTAGAAATGTTTCTATTTATGATTGGTTCCTTCATAATTCTGTTCCATTTTCATCTTAGTATTGAAGACGTCTCACAAACTTGCTCAATCATGAACCCTCTATTTAACTTACCATACTGTATTTTTCATCTTTTGCATTGTAAACTCACAAATAAAGGAGGTATATTTTATTTGTCATTATATACTTAGTGTGTGTGTGTGTGTTAGTCACTCAGTCATGTTCTACTCTGCAACCCCATGGATTGTAGCCTGCCAGGCTCCTCTGTCCATGGAATTCTTCAGGCAAGAAAACTGGAGTGGGTTGCCATTTCTTTCTTCAAGGGATCTTTCCAACCCAGAGATCAAACCTGAGTCTACTTCATGGCAGGCAAAGTCTTTACTGTCTGAGCTACAAGGGAAGCCTATATACTTAGTATCAAAGCTAGATACCCAGTAAATATTATTTTTAGTGAACCAAAAGTTGTAGATACTACATAATATGTGCATGATTTTCATACAAATAAATATCCCTGAACATATATTTTAGTTCCAATTCTACAATTTCATAAAATTTCTTTCCTGATTAGTTTGGCATTTCTAATGTACTAACAAAAATGTGTGCATAAATTTTAGAGAAGTTGGATGGAGAAATATTAAAAAAAATTGTCTGACTGACTTCTTTCTATAATTATATATTTGACTAATTAAATATTTTAAACATTTTAAAGCATAACCACAATACAGTTTTTTAGATGCAATACCAAAGGCACAACTAATGAAAGAAAAAAAAATTGATAAACTGAAATTTACTGTTTAAAAATTCTGCTTTGCAACCATCAAGAGAATGAGAAGCCATAACAGGGAAGTGTTAATTTGACTATATCTTGAAACTGTGTTGTTGTTGTTGTTGTTTTTAATTACAATTGTTTTTGTTATTATAATCATTCATGAAGACCTGCCTCAGAGAATCCTGTCTCTCTGCTTGACCCTTAAACTAACCTGCCTTTGTGTAGCTCACAAGGAGATAATCTGACCCTGCCCATTTGTGAATGACTGTAAGAAAGAAGAGACTAACACACAGCCTGCTGTCTTACAATTCTAGGAGATATTTGCATGATTAATGTTTTTTTACTTGTTTCCTCATCTCCACCATCTCTGATCCATAAAATAATCTGGCATCCAGACCAAAATGAAATGGTTGTTTTGAGATATTAATCTGCCATCTTCTCTGTCAGCTGGCTCTCCAAATAAAGCCATATTCCTTGCCTCAACACCTTGTCTCAGATTCACTGGCCTTTGTGTGACGAGCAAAGTGAACTTGAACTTGGTAACAAGGACAAGCCACAGTTGGGAGAAAATGTTTGCAAAAGACACATGTAATAAAGGGTTTTTTATTCAAATTGTTGAGTCAGTTCTTGTCTCATTGTATCAGAGAATTGAAATAACAGACCGAGATAGCTCAGGCGGGCAAGATTTATTAAGCAAGCAGTAAGCAGTACACACTTGAGATGTGAGGAGACCACCCCCCTCCCCCACCCAGAAGTGGTCTGGTCTTGTTTTGGCTTCCCCCTTTTAATCTTTTGTTTCCTCCCCTGGGCCATCCTTAGCACCTGATTGTTTGTACTCTATGAAATGAGGCATAAGCCTGAGATCAATAAGTGAAGGGAATGTAAATAGGGCATAATGAAGTGAAAGTCCTTCAGCTGTGTCCAACTCTTTGTGACCTCATGGACTATACAGTCCATTGCATTCTCCAGGCCAGAATACTGGAGTGGGTAGCCTTTCCCTTCTCCAGGGGAACTTCCCAACCCAGGGATAGAAGCCAGGTCTCCCATATTGCAAGCATGGATTCTTTATCAGCTGAGCCACAAGAAGTCTGAGACTAATCAGGGAAGGGAATGTGTTGGGCACGTTTCCCCACCAGAAATCTTCATTCTGGTCTATGGCTTTCCTATTCGGCGGGCTTTTTCTTTTCTTTGTTCACCTTCCACATGAATTTTCTGGTCACCATTTCCTCTGACCTCCATTTTGGGCCCCTTTTTTCCCTAATTTGACTAACAAAAATATATAAAAACTCAAAATTCAACAATAAAAAAAAAATAGCTCAATTAAAAATGTGCAAAAAACCTGGACATCTTTTGAAGAATATATATGCAAATTCAAATAAATACATAAAGATCTGCAACTTCATAGGTCATTAGGGAATTTAAAATTGAAATAACAACATGGTGCCACTATATACCTAATGCTGCCTAGTCTCTCGGTTGTGTCCAACTCTTTGCGACCCCATGAACAGTAGCCCATCAGGCTCCTCTGTCCTTGGGATTCTCCAGGCAAGAATACTGAGGTGGGTTGCCATGCCCTTCTCTAGGGGATCTTCCCAACCCTAGGATCAAACCCAGGGATTGAACATTGCAGACAGATTCTTTACCATCTAAGCCATCAGGGCCTATGAGAACAGTGAAAAGCAAAAACATTGACAACATCACATTCTGGTGATGATGTGAAACAAGAAGAATTCCCATTCATTTCTGGTGGGGATGCAAAATGGTATAGACATTTAGGTAAACAGTTTAGAACATTCTTGCAAAATTAAACAGAATTTTGTCAGGTGATCCAGCAATCATGCTTTGTGATATTTATGCAAAGGAGTTAAAAACATGTCCACGCAAAACCTTGCACATGAATGTTTATGGCAGCTTTATTCATGATTGCCAGAGTTTGAAAGCAAACAAAATGTCCTTCTACAGCTTAATGGATTAAAAAAAAAAAAAAACAAAAAACTGGGGCATATCTGAAAAATGGAATATTATTCAGTATTAAAAATATGTGAACTATGAAATTATGAAGACATGTTTAGAACCTCAGATGCATATATTTAAGTGAAAGAAGTTGATTTGGAAAGAATACATATTGTATGATTTCAACAACTTCAGATTGCTCAACTGTGACACTCTGTAAACAAAGCAAAATCATGGAGATTGTAAAAGGATCAGTGGTTTCCAGGGGTTAGGAGGAAGGAGGGATCAATAGATAGAGCACAGATTGTTATGGCACTTACATCACAGATTTGCATGGCTTTGTGATACTACAGTGGTGGATACATGTGGTTACATTTTTCCAAGTCCTTAGCATGTGCAGCCCCAAGAGGGATCCTAATGTAAACTCTGAACTTTGAGTGATAATGATGCATCAATATAGATTAACTGACTGTAAGAAATGTACTGATCTGTTGTGGGGATTTGATAGTGGGGACTAAGAGAAAGAGACAGTCTAATGCAATCTTACAGTCAGAGTATGCAAATTAGAACTGCACTTCGGAGGACATTCTGAAAATGTGTATCAAAGTTTATTTGAGCCATTCACTCCACTTGCTAATTTTTACCTAAGGAGATATGAGCCCAGTATGCTATGTTATTTAAAAGAAACGTTTAAAATAGGGTTTCTCAAATTAGAAATATCTGAAACCAACAATTTTGAATTGATTAAATAAATCAAAAAGATCTGCAATATAGAGTTCTATGAAACTATTAATAAAGGGTCAGTTATATTTATTTGAAAAGTTGATATTGGAAGTATTTAATAGCTGGTATGGCAAGTGAGACAATCATAATAATATTAGAAATAAACATTTGGCTGTCCGATGCACTCTGCATGATCTTTCTCTAGCACTGTCTTTAACTTAGAACATAAAAGTATATCTGAGATGGATACATTGCCAAATGAAAAGAGAACTTGCCATAGAAAGTCCCTCTGTGTACATAATTATATCCATGTATGTAAACACAGATGTTAGTTTGTGATGCACGTATATCATTATTTAGGCAATCAGGGAGAGAAATAGATGAGACAGAAAAAGAGAAGGAAAACAGACAGAAAAAGAAAGAGGGGGTATATTTAGTCAAAGAAAATAATAAAATTTAACTTTTCAGTATTGCTAGAACTATTAAATCGGAGAAGGCAATGGCACCCCACATCAGTACCCTTGCCTGGAATCTCCCATGGACGGAGGAGCCTGGTGGGTTGCAGTCCATGGGGTCGCAAAGAGTCGGACATGACTGAACGACTTCACTTTCACTTTTCACTTTCATGCATTGGAGAAGGAACTGGCAACCCACTCCAGTGTTCTTGGAGACTCCCAGGGATGGAGGAGCCTGGTGGGCTGCCGTCTATGGGGTCGCACAGAGTCGGACACCACTGAAGCGACTTAGCAGCAGCAGCAGCAGAACTATTAAATAGTATTATATTATCTTTGTGAAAAAGGACATAAATATTTTCATTTTGATAATATATTTCAATGGAATATTACTCAGCTATTAAAAAGAATTCATTTGAATCAGTTCTAATGAGATGGATGAAACTGGAGCCCATTATACAGAGTGAAGTAAGCCAGAAAGATAAACACCAATACAGTATACTAACGCATATATATGGAATTTAGAAAGATGGTAATGATAACCCTATATGCAAAACAGAAAAAGAGACACAGATGTACAGAACAGACTTTTGGACTCTGTGGGAGAAGGCGAGGGTGGGATGTTTCGAGAGAATAGCATCGAAACATGTATATTATCTATGGTGAAACAGATCACCAGCCCAGGCTAGATGCATGAGACAAGTGCTCGGGCCTGGTGCACTGGGAAGACCCAGAGGAATTGGGTAGAGAGGGAGGTGGGAGGGGGGATCGGGATGGGGAATACATGGAAATCAATGGTTGATTCATGTCAATGTATGACAAAAACCACTACAATATTGTAAAGTAATTAGCCTCCAACTAATAAAAATAAATGAAAAAAATAAATTGATTTGAAAAAAAAATTAAGCAACACTGTCCTTTTGTTTTATGGAGATTCTATTAATTTATTGTATGCTTCATAGAAAATGAAACATTCCCTCATAGCTTCCCTGATAGTTCTGTTGGTAAAGAATCCACCTGCAATGCAGGAGACTTGGGTTTGATCCCTGGGCTGGGAAGATCCCCTGGGGAAGGGAAAGGCTACTCTCTCCAGTATTCTGGCTTGGAGAATTCCATGGACTGTATAGTTCATGGGGTTGCAGTTGGACGCAACTGAGGAACTTTCACTTCATAGAAAATGAGTATCCTATGTCCTATTTTTATCTCCCCCACACAAAGACACATACACAAAAGCTGTTTAATAATTCTGTAATGAGCATACTTTAGAAAACTATAAGCATTTATTAATGTAGGTTTAATCAAAATTTCTCCCTAATTTAATATTATCTAGAACAAACCTCAATACATGCTCAGTTGATGATTTATTTTAGGTCTTAGATAAGTAAGAAGTACAACACTAACCATCTATTTTCTGTAGTGTTACAATCTAATTGTGAAACTAGGTCCTATGGGAAAAAGTGTATCTAGCAGGGCAGCATTTTGAAGAGTAAAACCTAATATAGGTTGTTCTGCTCAGCTGTGTCCGACCCTGTGTCCCCAGGGACTGTACTCTGCCAGGCTCCTCTGCCCATAGAATTTTCCAGGCAAGAATACAGGAGTGGGGTGTCATTTCCTACTCCAGGGGATTTTCCCAGCCCAGGGAGTGAACTCCCATCTCTTGTGTCTGCTACATTGGCAGGTAGATTCTCTACCACTAGTACCACCTGAGAAGCCATTAGGTTGAATGAACTATCAAGGAGAAATGTTAGGAATTGATTTGAACTGTGAAGGAAATACAGTTTTTACATAAAAGAGAACAAGGGATCATGCAAACCAAGGGGCCAGTGTAAGCAAGAGAATTAAAATGTAAGAGTCATGAGATTTTTAGCATATGTTGCACTTATTTGAATAAATTAATGCTTTTAACACAGCTGAAGTTTTCTAGAGAAGAAATTTTAGATAAAATTTGTTTAAAAACTTAGTGATCAACATGAAAGTGAAAGTCAAGTCGCTCAACTGTGTCTGACTCTTCGTGACCCCATGGACTGTAGCCTGCCTGGCTCCTCTGTCCATGGAATTCTCCAGGCAAGAATACTGGAGTGGGTTGCTGTTCCCTTCTCCAGTTTATCTTCCCAATCCAGGGACTGAACCCAGGTCTCCTGCATCATAGGCAGATTCTTTATCGTATGAGCCACCAGGGGACATATGAAGCTCTAGTTATCATTTCTATGGCATTTATTTAAAATCTAAAGTTTTATTATCTGGTATTTAGCAATTAGAATTATTTTGGGTTTGTGAAGTATATTCAATTAACCTGCTGCTTATTGTTACCCAAAAAATGAATTCTTAATAAATACAACTGCAGAAGGGAATAGCAAACCACTTCAGTATTCTTGCCTTGAGAACCCCATGAACAGTGCTAAAAAGCAGAGATTTTACAACATTACTTTGCCTACAAAGGTCCGTGTAGTCAAAGCTATAGTTTTTCCAGTAGTCATGTACTGATATGAGAGTTGGACAATAAAAATAAAAAAGGCTAAGTACCAAGGAATTGAAGCCTTAGAACTGTGGTGCTGGAGAAGACTCCTGAGATTCCCCTGGACAGCAAGGAGATCCAACTGGTCCATCCTAAAGAAAATCAACGCTGAATACTCCTTGGAAGGACTGATGCTGAAGCTGAAATTCCAATACTATGGCCACCTGATGCAAAGAGCTGACTCATTGGAAAAGAAAGATTGAAGGCAGGAGGAGACGGGGACGACAGAGGATGAGATGGTTGGATGGCATCACTCACTCAATAGACATGAGTTTGAACAAACTCTGGGAAAGGTGCGGACAGGGAAGCCAGGTGTACTGCAGTCCACGGGGTCGCAAATAGTCGGACATGACTGAGTGACTGAACAACAATAAATCCAAACTGAATTGCAATTCTAAAGAAATTTTACTTCTCCAAAAATATGTAACAAGAAAATAGTCAAAATAATCATGAGGATTTTTATTACTTCTGGTTTGGTTCTCAAATAAATCAGTCTGATTATTTTGTCTCTTTAGAGATTTAACATCCCATTTGTAGGACGTGATTCTAGTACTTAAAATTCTAGTTAGCGCTAGTCAATGCTGTAAATAGATAAGAGTTACCAAGTCCCTTGGACTGCAAGGAGATCCAACCAGTCCATACTGAAGCAGATCAGTCCTGGGTGTTCATTGGAAGGACTAATGTTGAAGCTGAAACTCCAATACTTTGGCCACCTCATGCGAAGAGTTGACTTATTGGAAGAGACCCTGATGCTGGGAAGGATTAGGGGCAGGAGGAGAAGGGGACGACAGAGGATGAGATGGCTGGATGGCATCACCGACTCGATGCACACGAGTTTGAGTAAACTCTGGGAGTTGGTGATGGACAGGGAGGTCTGGCATGCTGCAATTCATGGGGTTGCAAAGAGTCAGACAGGACTGAGAGACTGAACTGAACTGAACCTTTATGTTTCCCCACACCCATCACCAACCTCAGCCTCTCTATTCTACATTCGTTTTCCTCATTCATGTAGCGGAATATGTATCTCCTGTTCTCCTATAGTTGAGTAAACTTGCATTTGTTGGCTTCCCCAGTGGCTCAGATGGTTAAGAATCTGTCTGCAATGCAGGAGATCCGGGTTCGAACCCAGGGTCAGGAAATTCCCCTGGAGAAGGACATGGCCACCCACCCCAGTATTCTTGCCTGGAGAATTATATGGCCACAGGAGCTTGGCAGGCTGCAGTCTGTGGGGTCCCAAAGAGCCATACATAACTGAGAGACTAGCACTTTTGCAGTTTTTCAAAACCTTTGCTTTCTGAGAGAAGTTAAAACTTGAAAGCTGAAAAGAAATCAAGACTTGGCTTTGACAGCCAGCCTCCATTTCAAGTGTTAGAGAGGCCTTTTCAAAGAGTCATCAGGGTATTGTTTGCTCTTAAACATTGAGAAATTCATCTAAAATTTATGGGACAGAAGGTCAGACAGGATAGACAAATGGGAACACTTGCATAGATATTTTTAATAACAACACACTACCAATTTTATTAGTTTATTAAAGGATAAATTATATGTAATGTATAATAAAGTGAATTTTAACCTAAGTCAAATATACCAGTGTATAATACAACATTTATTTATTTATAGAATTTAAACAAAGAGTGTATATATGGATATGTTTAACTGATTCACTTTGCTGTACTAATGAAACTAATATAACATTGTAAATCAACTATAATAATCAAGCAATAATATATAATCAATCAATAGTAATTTTAAAAATTAAAAAAAAAGAATGGAAATTGTTGTTGCTTAGAGGGAGGGGAATGGGAGAAGGATGTGTTGGGAGCTTGAGATTAACATGTTATATAATAATTGTTGCAAACTATTATATATAGAATGGATAAACAGCAAGGTCCCACTCTATAGCAGGGGACTATATTCAATGTCATGTGATAAACCAAGTGGAAAAGAGAATGAAAAAGAATGTCAATATATATATATATATATGTATGTATTACTTTGCTGTTCAGTGGAAATTAACACAATGTTGTAAATAAACTAAATGTCAATAAAATGTTTTTAAAAGGAAAAATAAATAATAAAACATTTAAATGAACAAATTGTTCTCTAGTCCATTCATTTCTTTTTCTTCTATAATAGAGTTAATTTTGCTTTGCTAAGTGAAAATGGACGGCGGTGGCAAAGAAAATAGGAATGTGAGAAACACACAAGTGACAAACTTGATTCTCCCTGTTTCACTTTGTGGCTTATCAGTCCCACAGTCAAGTTAGAGCCTGCCTGCTATTTGAGTAACATCAATGTGCCTCTTGGGTATAATTCTTTAGAGTTCATACCAAGAACACTAGCCATGTGACTTCAACAATAATCAGGTCAAAAGACAGAAACCACAGTGGTTTTTATGGTAGTGTTCAATCAGAAGTGAGGAAATCTGTTACACAATTTCCCCTGAAGGATCTAGATTAATCTGTACATCTGTAGAATCCAGGAAGCCTGTGGAGATTCAGTGGGAGAACAGATTTGGAGGCTATATATCACTGAATTGAGAGTCTACTAATTAAATCTCCCATAAAAGAACAACTATTAGGCTTTTGTAGAGTGCGATCATTTATAAGAAGTTGCCATTTGGGTGCAATAAAAAATACTTCAATAATTTATTATCTACAAATTTTAGACACATGTATTTTGAATTAAATTTAACTTAGAATTTTCAAGCACAAAAGTAAATTTAACTGAATATGAAATACATTTTAATATCTACCAGGTATTTTATTTTAAAAAGAATATTTAAATATCATAATAATTTATCTACACACTGATTATTCAGTTGTATGCATCAAAGAAATATATGCAAATTATTCTGAAATAATTTATCAGAAAAATTAGAGTACAGGCACTCTCATGCCTTGCTTTATGAAAATGTTAGCAAAATTATATCTGTCTAAATTGAATTATATAAATTGCCCATATCATAGTAAGTGAATAGCAGTACGAGAGTCTCCTCCTTTGCCTGTGTCTGCATTATTTTAAAAACAGTATCAAATTTAAATATTGTCCATAGAGAATAGCCTAGGGACAAAATTATACAGCTCCTCATTTAAAATCTACTCCAGTTTCTCTTGACCTTGATTCAGCCTATACTGAAAAGATGTAGGAAATATTAAAAATCAGACCTAAACCAATTTCAGCTTTGAGCCTTTTTTAAAATTTCAATGTAATTGAAGAGCAGCTCTCTGTCTGCCTTTTTAGAAAAAGAAACTGGTAACTTGAAAGGAAAAAAAAAAAAAAAAAGACTTTCTAAAATATCTGAAAGAAATCTTATTACCTTGCTTTGAATCTTTGGCACTTTTGGCCACTTCTGAGAAGAAAATGCTCTGTCCCTGTGTATAACACTCTGAGCAAAATGCAGCACAACGGTGATTTTTCTAACTTTGATAACATTCTACATCCTATGTAGAGAATTTTGGTTTTCTGTATCATCATTCAGAATATGCTACATTTTCTCTGTATTTTCAGTACAGACACATAAAGTATATGAAAGAATAGTGTCTTTTTTGGAGAAGGAAAGTAAATAGGAAATTCTGAATAAAATGCATTGTGTTCTATTTTAAATTGGATCATTATCTTCCTTATCAAATTCTATGTACTAATTATCCACATCAGAATGTCAGTACCTGTCTAAAGAGCTAAACATAAATTTCTCTTACTTCTGTGAGTTGATGACATAAATAACAAGGATATTAAAAGGTATGTAAAGTTATTCATTCAGTGCAAACTGTGCAAAACTTGAGAGATAATATACTTTATATCTTTACACAAAATAAAAAGAAAATAGAGGACAACAGGAAGTTTCATTGCTACTTTATCTTCTCTCTCTCTCTCTCTCTCTCTTTTCTTTTTATTCCCTTGGTATATTGAAAGTCAAAATTGTCTCAATGGTCATGAGTTTGATGCAATTTTAATATTTAAGTTGTTTTTCTTTCATACACAAAAATTACTATCATATCATCCTCTATTACATCATACCACACATTTTAAATACTATATTTTACAAGGAGTGTACTGTATTGTACAAAATTTGACAAATTACTACATCTTGTAATTATATTAAAATAATGTTATATTTTATGTGCAATTTGTCAAAAAATTCAAATACTTGGGAAAACAAAGATGTCATTATGACTGCAACAAGTCGTATACGTTCTTCAAAGAAATTAGGAACAAGAGACCTTTCTTTCTTACTCTATGTTTTTATACAATGCCTATACAGTTTTTAAAATTTAATTTGCAAACTCCTAATGCTGAAAGAAAAAGAGAATTTCAGAGTTATGGAATTTTGAACTTATTTTTGGACAAGAAGAAAGATTTTCTTATTACCTGTATTAAAATGCAGCTGTCTACACTTTTTCAAAAGCTAATGTTTTGTAGCTTTGAAATAGATCTGATGAAGTTAATGTTAGTCACATAATTGCTTGAAATATTTTGACAGTGTCATGAACTTAAAATTTAAAATATTACAACTAGCATCATTATTCCTAAATTACATGCTATTGTTTAAGAATCCCAGTTCCCTGGTTTTCATATTTGAGTTCAGTGGGTATAAACCTAAAAAAGCATCAAGATATAAAGCCCTTCCAAAAAGTGCATTCTACTTTTTATCAGAGAATTGCATTTTGGAAAATATTTGAAAACACTAAGTCTTTTGGTCCTTCCTCAGCTTTTTCTGTTTCAAATATATATATAGATATATACATCTATATATCTATAGATATATACATATATCTCCTATTTCTTCTGCATTAATGTTTTAAAACAAAAGTAGATTTTCCAGGAGAATAAAAAGAAGGCAGATAAGGAAGGGAGATTACAAAGAATGAAACAGGGTAATTGTGTTGATTGTTGTAGGCACTGGGGCAAGTGCACCTGGCCTTCTTGTTCTGGAGAACAGTTATCCATTATTAAGTCAATAATCTTTTTCCTTCTCCATCTTTAGTGCCTTACATGGGATTTCTTAAAGAAGAAGCACAGTCGTACATGAATACTCAGGCTTCACAATTTCTACCATTATGACTATCACTTGTTGTTTACATTGAAAATCAATTTGCTTCTCTATCTCTGTAATACAGATTTATGTGACACATAGTTCCACATTTCCTAAACTGCAGTTGGCATCTTTACAGGTAACATAGCTTCAGTAGCTTTGCAGAAGCTGTCTATTACTTACAGCTCCTTCCCCAGGTGGATTTTATTTATGCCTTTGGACCTAACTTAGGTCAATCCAGCTAAATCGTAGTCCATATATGGTCAACATCTTCTCTGGCATTTTTGTATGATTTGTATGTAGAGGAAAAAACTAATTTAATATTCATGTAGAAAAAAGGAAAAGTAGAGATGATATAATATTGTTCAATATTAGCAGAAGAAACATTTTTATATAGCTCCTTCATGGCTCATAAACAGGTTATTGATGATGAACTTTGTATATAATAACTTGTATCCTTTCTATCACTCTACTCCTAGTAGCAAATTGTGACTCAGTTATTGGGAAACTTTGCTATGGTCATTGTATTTCTTTTTCTTTTCTCTTTTTCTTAATTTTAAATCAATTAATGTATTTTAATTGGAGGGTAATTACTTTACAATATTGTGGTGGGTTTTGCCATACATTGACATGAGTCAGCCATGGGTGCACATGTGTCCCCATCCTGAGCCCCCCTCCCCCCTCCCTCCCCATCCCATCCCTCAGGGTCATCCCAGCGCACCAGCCCCGAGCACCCTGTCTCATGCATCGAACCTGGACTGGCGATCTGTTTCACATATGGTCCTTGTATTTCTGCATGTTTTTCCTCCCTAATAATTTATACTTGACTGGTTTTATAAAGGGATCAAATAAAGTAAAAAATACAAAAAATGAATGATATAAATTTAAGTTAACTTTCTTTTTAATGACATTTCCTATGAGAAGAATAGACACAAGGCAAATTTCCATAAATACACACTTTGAGTAAAATAATATATCATATATATTTTGCCTGAGAGGATGAATGCTTATGTATTTTCCCAAGTAAGTCATATTTCAGGCCTTTCTTGAAGTCCTTTCAATTTTTTTTTTTTTTGCATTGCTAAAACTATATTAGATCTATTAGTTACATTTTGTCAATTTAATATCTATGTAGAATTACAACATAAAGAATAATTCAGTTCTCTTTTACCCTCCACCAATCACATACAGCTAAATATGGTCAAAGGACCAAGGAGATAAACTTGGTGTTTGAAAATGGGGCAAGAATCACAGTTGGGAATACTCAAACTTGTGAGTCATGTCTGTTGTGATATAAATCATTTGCTGTATTTTATAAGATCTAACTAAGTCCTGAGAGACCCTTCCAAAGCTTTTACCCTCACAAATAACATTTTTGAAGAAAAAAAAGTCACACTTATAGACACATTTATGTTAAACACCCTTAGAATAACATGGGTAATAAACTGAACCAAATATTTAAAAATATTGATTCATAATGCATGCTTTGTGCTGTATCTACCACTGTCTTTATTTTTGTGTTATGTTCATAATTTCATTAGCAAAATTAAATTGGTATTGGTATGATTTACTGTGTTCTGCAAAGAGGTTCTCCTGTTATTTTCCAAATGGATTTCTAAAGTTCTCCTTCAGAGCATAGCTGTAATAGAATCATACTTATTGTAATGGTTAGCTTTACATGTCAACTTGACTGTGCCATGAGATGCCTAGATATTTGGTCAGACATTATTCTTAGTGTTTCTGTGAGGCTCTCATGGTTCTCAGGAGAACTACATCATTTGGTGTCTTGGAATAAAGAGACTGTAGAGCTTGGGACATGTCAGCCTCCATAGATATATGAGCCAATTCCTTAACATCCAGATAGATAGATAGATAGATAGATGGGACATCCCACGAGGTGCAATGGTAAAGAATCTGTCTGCCAGTGCAGGAGATGCAAGAGACATGGGTTCAATCCTTGGGTCAAAAAGGTTCCCTGGAGTAGGAAATGGTAACCAGCTCCAGTATTCTTACCTGGAAAATTCCATGGACAGAAGAGCCTGCAAAGCATAGTCCAAAGGGTGGCAAAGAGTCAGACACAAATGAACAACTCAACGGCAAAAGATAGAGAGGTAGACAGATATAGATAGATCCTACTGTTTCCTTTTCTCTGGAGAGAACTGAATAATATAATACACTCATAAACTAGAATGCCTAAAAAATGCAATTTTATAAGACAATCTTGACAAAGGAAGATGAAGCTTAAAAGTAATGTTACAAGAGCAAAAATGATGAAAATATCAAACTGGTCTTTAGATCAAAGAGAAGATTCTTTAAAAAATTCCTATACTTATTTTTTTAATAATTTAAATTTATTTTTCTATGTCTGTGTGAAAAATCTATTTACTTATGTAAAGAAAATGTCTTTTTTTTTTTTTTTTTCTTTTTGCTACAAACCTAGCACATAGAGTCCTTTGGTCTGGGACAAATTTTAACTGTAAAAAATTAGTTTTATATTTTATTTTGTTTTTTATCAACCAGTTTTGTATTTCATTTAATATAAAATCTCAAACCCCAGTAGCTTCATCTGAAAATACAAACACACACACTCAATCACACACAGACTTCAATATATGTAGGAAAACAAGAATAAGATCACCACCAACAACAATAAAATTCTGTCTAATGTTTTGAAAGTCAGGATTGTTCAACTGTCCACCAAAATCTGTTTTTCTATTTCTGGGAATACATTTATACTATTTTCAACCTTCTTTTTTGGTAGCTTTGAGTTTAAGAAAATCAAATATGGGTAAGAACAATATAATAAATTTGGGGGATAAATAATTGCAAACCTGTCATGTATGCCCTTTGATGCTATTTTATTTTTTCAGCCACACGGAGAATACACAAGAGAAATAATGTGCTGATCATTGCAGAGCCAGCTGACTGGAGGAGCCTGAATTTCTAAATCACTTCATAAGTGACAGCCATAGGTGCTGTCAATGTCAGACAAAGTTTCAAGAGGTAAAAGAGCATATTATGCTTCTGGTAAAAATGGGATAATAAAGACTGGATTTACCTCTTCCATGGAACAACTGAATAAGATGAACAAAGTATATAAAACAATGATTTTCAAAAATTGGATATTGGGTACCACAGTAGAGTGATTTCTTGAAAGGGGAAACAATTGAAGTAAATTAATTTTTAAGCTGTCTAGAGATACATCATAAGCTTCAGTGCTGAGAGATGGAATCGAATGCTGAAGAGACAGAGCTGGGAGGACGGAGAGACCAAGAAATATCAAGTTCACAGAGCAGTGTGCTGGCGAGACAAGCGCAGATGAGAAGGGTTGGGCAGGAAGAGGGCGAGAGAGAGGGACTAAAGGTACTCAAAATGGCCCACTTGAGTCTTCAGCTGAGTCTTTATCAGTTCAAGAAAGAAAGATATGGAAAAAGACATCTTAAAAGTTTAATAAAAGCAGTCATTGGAACTAGCAGAATTCTAGAGATAATTATTTTTTCCTTCAACCAGAATGAAAGATATTCATATTTTCAGGTTTCAAGTAGAATACTTAGGCATTCAGGGCTCAAGTAGGATTTTAGTTTAGTAGTGGGACAAATCTTGCCTTAAAGTGATGTCTTCTCTGTCTATAAATAAAACAAACAAAACTTAGAAAGAAATCTTGACACTATCAAAGAATTTCCATGTAAATAGTGTGTCCAAAACAAAAGTAATTGGAAAAATTCAAGCATTTTTAAGAACCAACAATGCGAAAGTGTGATTATTCCATTATCTAGTCAAGCATTAGAAAACATTCAAACAAACAAGAAAATGTGACTCTAAAAGTGGAGAAAAGTCAATCAGTAGAAAGAAATACTGAAATGACACACATGATAGAATTGATAGAAAAGATCCTAAGTCATTTAGCATAATAAATTACATGATAAAAATTTAACTTCCAGAAGAAAAGACATAAAGGAGTTTTTGTTCTCATAAGTAAAACAATATATTCTTAGATAAAAACATCAAAAAAGCATGCTAAATTAAGGAAGAAATGGCAAATTCAAATGAGTTAAAAATAAACACTTTAGTTCTTTAAAGGATATTATTATGAAAAGTATGTTAGAAAATGAAGGGGAAAAAAAGGAAGAAAATACCTGAAATTCAAATATTCTATAAAGGACCTATACTCTGATTTCATAAAGAAATCTCAAAATTCAGTACTAAACATGGGCAAATATGTGACTGACCCATCAAAAAGAAGAAAAGAAATAAGAACAATCACATAGAAAAGAGCTTCCTTGTGGCTCAGCTGGTAAAGAATCAACCTGCAATGTGGGACACCTGGATTCGATCCCTGGGTTGGGAAGATCCCCTGGAGAAGAGAAAGGGTACCCTCTTCAGTATTCAGGCCTGGAGAATTCTAAGGACTGTATAGTTCCAAGAGGTCTCAAAGAGTCAGACACGACTGAGCATAGAAACATATTATATAACATATCATATTCTATAACATGTCACATTCTATGACATAACATTGAAATTGTTAAGGTGTCCCAGGTAAAGAATCTGCCCACCAATGCAGGAGATGCAAAAGATGAATAGGATCCTTAAGTTAGGAAGATCTCCTGGAGGAGGAAATGTCAACCCACTCCAGTATTCTTGTGTGGAGAATCCCATGGACAGAGTAGCCTGGCGGGCTATATAGTCCATGGGGCCATGAAAGAGTTGGACATGACTGAGCGACTGAGTACACACACACAGAAAAAGTTGAACAACTCTACTCATTCAATTTGGTTCAGTTCAGTCTCTCAGTCGTGTCCGACTCTTTGCGACCCCATGAATCACAGCATCCCAGGCCTCCCTGTCCATCACCAACTCCTGGAGTTTACCCAAACTCATGTTCATCGAGTCGGTGATGCCATCCAGCCATCTCATCCTCTGTCGTCCCCTTCTCCTCCTGCCGCTAATCCCTCCCAGCATCAGGGTCTTTTCCAATGAGTCAACTCTTCGCATGAGGTGGCCAAAGTATTGGAGTTTCAGCTTCAACATCAGTCCTTCCAATGAACACCCAGGGCTGATCTCCTTTAGGATGGACTGGTTGGATCTTCTTGCTGTCCAAGGGTTAGAGAAATGTAAATTTAAACCACAATGATGTATCACAATGCAATTATTAAAATAAGAAACATTTAATAAAAAGATGTATTACTTCTTGCCAAGAATGTGGTGGAGATACTGATGCTCTCATCCATTTCTGAAAAGAAAGCAAAAATGATGTAAATACTTTATATAATGACTGTAATTTCTTTAAGAAATTAAATATGTACATACCATATAGCCATTACTTTCCTAACATTTATACAAGAGAAATAAGTACTTAGGTAGACAATGTGCAAATATATATATAGCAATTTTATTTGTATGAGACAAGAAATATTTGTAAAAGTAATAAAAATAATTGAAAAGGAAATTTAAAATCTAGGCAGAAAAGTTTAGAGTTTGTTTCAACCTTTTCCTAATTCTCTAGGAAGTCAGCAGCACTCCACCTTATACTAACATGTTGAAAAATTAATACCTTGGTTAGGGCAAAATGTTGAAGATCATCCTGACAGAGTTCCAATCATATCCTTTTATTCTCTTCTCAAATAATGCACAGTGTCACTAGTTTTTATAAATTATATCTTGTGTTGGTCTAATTATAGAATTATAAACCTTTTGGGAGATTTAGGTGATAGTGAACCAGGAAAAAGAGATTCAGGTGTCAAGGCAATATTGATTGACGTTGTTGTGAACTTGTTGTGACTATCTCTGGTAGCTCAGACAGTAAAGAATCCGCCTCCAGTGTGGGAGACCAAGGTTCGATCTCTGGGTTGGGAAGATCCCCTGGAGAAGGGAACACTTGCCCACTCCAGTAGAATTGCCTGGAGAATTCCATGGGCAGACGAGCCTTGTAGGCCCCAGTTCATGGGGTCGCAAAGCATCGGACACAACTGACCAACTTTCACTTTCACAAAAAATAAAAACCAATATACATTACCAAGTAAGTAAATAAATGACTTCTTGGTAACGTAGCTGGAATGAAGATGGGAAGGAGAGAGAGACTTTAAAGGAGTTTGAAGGAAGTTTTGTGCATATTTTGCTTTAATTGTGACAAAACTTTTGCAAATGTACACATATGACAAAATTTATTTAAATTCACACTTTGTGTGTGGTTTATATCACCAGAATGATGGAAAAATAAATAAATTTGGAAAATTTATTAAAGTACTTTGCTTACCAGGACATTGTTAAAGTGAAAGTGGTTAGTCATTTAGTTGTGAACAACTCTTGCAACCCCATGGACTGTAGCCTGACAGGCTACTCTGTCCATAGAATTCTCTAGGCAAGAATATTGGCGTGAGTAACCATTCCCCTTTCCAGGGGATCTTCCTGACCCAAGGATCAAACTCAGATCTCCTGCATTGCAGGCAGATTCTTAACTGTCTGAGCCACCAGGGAAGCCCAAGGACATGGCAGTGATGATTAAAAAAAAAAAAAAAGGAGAACAGAAAAGAAATCTATTTTTAAGTTATTGCATTACTAAAGAGACATAAGAAGCACAGTCCCAGTACCACTAAATGTATCCAGTTGCAAAATGGTTGTAAATATGATTCAATTCCCACAGAGGGAAGACTCCCCAATGTCCCCTCCAGATCATTTCATGGGTAATTATTAAGAAGAAAGTATGCCCTAGAGAGCAGATACAAGGTATCACAGAGCACGTGGGCACATTCCTAGCAAAGATCCTCCAATGGCAAATTAACTATCTTTATAAAGTCAACATCATTTTGCAACTGATAGACCTATGTCATTACTTTAGATTTTCCTTTTCTTTTTCTATTTTGAGTGATGACTTTCAAAGTTTTCCTGTCTATTCACCATTCTTGTATATTGACTAGGATGATAAGAGAATAGAAGGTAAAGTTTTTCTGAAAGCCACTGGGTCAAAAGCATCTATGACCAGATTGATTAAGAAGTTATCACAACAATGAGAGATTTTGACTTTGAGTTAGATTTAATAACTGGAAGACAGATGTTTTTCCTCACTTCTGGAGGAACAGGAAAATGAAATATGAAGGGGGTAAATTGTTACTGAGTGACTGGGTAGATGACCTCATGCAACTTCTATGTATTCACCAAAATACCATTTATCCATATTCATGATTAAAAACCTTGGAAGGAAAGTTATGACCAACCTAGACAGCATATTAAAAAGCAGAGACATTACTTTCTCAACAAAGATCCATCTAGTCAAGGCTATGATTTTTCCAGTAGTCATGTATGGATGGGACAGTTGGACTGTGAAAAAAGCTGAACACCGAAGAATTGATGCTTTTGAACTGCGGTATTGGAGAAGACTCTTGAGAGTCCCTTGGACTGCATGGAGATCCAACCAGTCCATCCTAAAGGAGATCAAAATCCTGGGTGTTCATTGGAAGGACTGATGCTGAAGCTGAAACTCCAATACTTTGGCCACCTGATGCGAAGAGCTGACTCATTGGAAAAGACCCTGATGCTGGGAAAGATTGAGGGCAGGAGGAGAAGGGGACGGCAGAGGATGAGATGGTTGGATGGCATCACTGACTCAATGGACATGAGTTTGGGTAATCTCTGGGCGTTGATGATGGACAGGGAAGCCTGGGGTCACAGGGAGTCAGACACTACTGAGTGACTGAACTGATGATTAAAAATTAAGATCACATTTCCATTACCTTTTCTATTAAATGTGGCCAAGTGCTTAGCTTCTAGCTAAGAAAAAATAACAAAAGTGACATATGCCCTTCACATCCTTGTTCCATACAAAGTGCCTATTGCATTCCTCTTTGCTATTTTCTTGGTTCAGGTAAGAATGACCCTAGCCAGCACATGTTGTAATTGGAGGAGACAAATTCTCTGAATCATCACATGGAGGATGGCCTCCTACTGTGCACAATCATATGCTTTTTACTTTTTAAAAAATTGATTTATTTATTTTAATTGGAGGCTAATTACTTTACAATATTGTAGTGATTTTTGCCATGCATTGACATGAATCAGCCTTGAGTGTATATGTGTTCCCCACCCTGAACCCCCCACCTTCCCCATCCCATCCCTCAGGGTCATCCCAGTTTGCTCTTAAATGAGGAAGATATAAATAAATGTCTGCTGTGTTTGAACCATTATACATGTTAGGACATATTTGTTATGGTAATTAGTATTCTCTAACCAACACAACTGCATCTGCCTGAACCATATAACATATGACTATTTGAGCTCCTTGCTTCTTATATGTTCCTACTATACATTAGGCAATTGTTTATACCTCTGCACATTTTATGGTCATGGAACTAAAATACATCTTCTTTGTTTCACCAGTCAACAAACAATAGCCACAAATAATTAAAGAACATGTCCTAACATTAAAAATAAATTGCAGAATCAATAGTAATTCCTTGTTTCCTTGTCCCCAATTTAGTTTTTCTCTACCAGTCACATGCTATGACTTGAAAAACAAATTTCTGATACTTTATTCAGAGCTTAGCAAACTACATAGAGTTTCTTACAAGTGAGATACACACACACACACACACACATATACTTGTGTATATATATATATATATATATACACACATATATATACAGAGATGAAAAATCTTCAACAGAATTTACATTTGTGCAAGTCAATTTTTAACTATTATTCAATATTTATTGACCTTCATACCCTATTACATGCTAAGGAAACAAGAAATGGGTAAAATATGGTTTGGATATGAGACAATTGTAGTGTATCTATAGAAAATGTTCAAAATTATATAGCATCTAGAATATCTGTTGTAATATTTTAATATTTTAATAATAATGATATGTTTAAAAGTACCTTCACATAATTTATTGCATTTAACTGTTATTTATTTGAATCAAATATTAATATTGATTTTTAAAAACTGAAATTTAATTTAATTTTGTTCAAATAGTAACAGTGAATTACATATCCTTTCTATTGTTGAGGGAAAAACTATTTCAAATTAACTGACTTAAAATAATGCCTGTTTATCTTGTCTCAGTTTTCAAGGCCAGAAATTCTGTTATACTCAACAGGATTCTCTGTTTATGGGTTTTCAAGGCTGGCATTAAGATGTCAGCTGGGCTGAACTCATACTGAAAGTATATTTGGAGTACTCTGATTCTAAACTCCTTCAGGTTGTTGTTAGAACTTAGTGTCTTGTGGCATTAAGACTAAATTTTCTATTTCCTTCATGGCTACTGGTCAAGGAACATGTTCAAGAGCTGGAGATTGTTCTCAAGCCCATGTCCCATGGCAATACAATTTGATAATAAAATATCTAGGTAATTTTTTTGAAAATAAAATTTCACAGACAAAACAACAGAAATTCCCAAAAGATATGTAAGTTGGGCATTTTAAGAAATGTATTAATTCAAATCAGCTTAAATGGAGAAAGTATTATTAGATGTCTGTTACTTTATTTAACTCAAAGGATTATTGAGTACATGGAAAAAATTATAAAAAAGGGAATGGTGAATGATCTATTTCATTTTCTAAATATTCATGAATAAAGTGAAATGTCTGTCACTAGTGGTGATGAATATTAAAATTAATGTTGCTTCTGAAAAATATAGCTTCTTATCTGAAGTATAGAATTTTACTCTATGAAACAAGCAAGTCTACTGTGCTGCAGCTGAAAATATGACAAACATCTTTTGGTTGGGAGTGAGACAATGGCATATACCCAGAAGGTTGAACAATATACCTTGTGAGAATCAGTGGAAAATTTAACCTTTTGCAGAGTCACTGCAAAATTTTGTAAAATTGTCAAATTTTCGCAAAATGCACATTTCAATATGAAATGATGTTAAATATTCACATAGATAGCCCCCACTTCACAATAAGTTAAACTGTAATTGACAAAATGTAAAAATATTTTGTTAAGCTCAGTTCAGTCAATCACTCAAATGTCTCTTTGCCCTGCAGCACACCAGGATTCCCTGTCCATCACCAATTCCCAGAGCTTGCTTAAACTGATGCCCATCGAGTCAGTGATGCCATCTAACCGTCTCATCCTCTGTCATCCCCTTCTCCTCCTGCCTTCAATTTTTCCCAGCATCAGGGTATTTTCCAAGGAATCAGTTCTTCATATCAGGTGGCCAAAGTATTGGAGATTTAGCTTCAGCATCAGTCCTTCCAACGAATATTCAGAACTGATTTCCTTTAGAATGGACTGGTTGGATCTCCTAAAGAGTCTTCCAACACCACAGTTCAAAAGCATCAATTCTTCAGCACTCAGCTATCTTTATGGTCCAGCACTCACTCACATCCATACATGGCTACTGGAGAAACAATAGCTTTGACTAAATAGACCTTTGCTGGCAAATTAATGTCTCTCCTTTTTAATATGCTGTCTAGGTTGTTCATAGTTTTTCTTCCAAAGAGCAAGATTTTTTTTTTTTTTTTAAATTTCAGAATTGCATCTGCAGTGATTTTGGAGTCCAAAAAAATAATGTCTGTCACTGTTTCCATTGCTTCCCCATCTATTTTCCACAAAGTAATGGGACCAGATGACATGATCTTAGTTTTCTGAATGTTGAGTTTTAAGTAAGCTTTTCCACTCTCCTCTTTGAATTTCATCAAGAGGCTCTTTAGTTCCTCTTCACTTTCTGCCATAAGGGTGGTGTCATCTGCATATCTAAGGTTATTCATATTTCTACCAGGAATTGTGATTCCAGGTTGTACTTCATCCAGCCCAGCATTTCTCATGATGTACTCTGCATATAAGGTAAATAAGCAAGGTGACAATACACAGCCTTGACGTGCTCCTGTCCCAATTTGGAACCAATCTGTTGTTCCATGTCTGGTTCTAACTGTTGCTTCTTGACCTGTATACAGATTTCTCAGGAGGAAGGTAAGATGGTCTGGTGTTCCCATCTCTTTAAGAATTTTCTACAGTAAGTTCTCAGTTCATATACTGTTGAAGCCTCACTTGGAGAATTTTGAGCATACATTGCTAGCATGTGAGATGAGTGCTATTGTGCCATAGTTTGAACATTCTTTGGCATTGTCTTTCCTTGAGATTGGAATAAAAACTGATCTTTTCCAGTCCTGTGGCCACTGCAGAGTTTTTCAAGTTTGCTGGCATATTGACTGCAGCACTTTCACAGCACCATCTTTTAGGATTTGTAATAGCTCAACTGGAAACCTATAACCTCCACTAGCTTTTTCATAGTGATGCTTCCTAAGGCCAATTTGATTTCACATTCCAGGATATATGGCTCTAGGTGAGTGATCACACCATTGTGATTGTCTGGGTCATTAAGATCTTTTTTGTATAGTTCTTCTGTGTATTCTTGCCACCTCTTCTTTATATCTTCTGCTTCTGTTAGATCTATACTATTAATATCCTTTATTGGCCCATGTTTGCATGAAATGTTCCCTTGGTAACTCTAATTTTCTTGAAAAGATCTCTAGTCTTTATCATTCAATTGTTTCCCTCATTTTCTTTGCATTGTTTACTTGAGAGGTTTCTTATCTCTTCTTGTTCTTCTTTGGAACTCTGCATTCAGATGGGTATCAGTCACTTCCTCTGCATAATCATAAGGGATTTAATTTAGGTCATAACTTAATATTATATTGTTTTCCCCACTTTCTTCAATTTAAATCTGAATTTTGCCATAAGGGGTTCATGATCTGAGCCTCTATCAACTCCCAGTCTTATGTTTGCTGATTATACAGAGCTTCTGCATTTTCAGCTGCAAAGAATATAATCAATGTGATTTTGGTATTGACCATCTGGTGATGTCCATGTGTAGAGTTGTCTCTTGTGTTGTTGGAAGAGGGTGTTTGCTATGACCAGTGTATTATCTTGGCAAAACTCTGTTAGCCTTTGGCCTGCTTCATTGTGTACTCCAAGGCCAAATATACCTGTTACTCAAGGTATCTCTTGACTTCCTACTTTTGCCTTCCTCCCCTATGATGAAAAGGACATCTTTTTTTGGAGTTAGTTCTAGAAGATCTTATGGTCTTCATGTAACCATTTAATGTCAGCTTCTTTGGCATTAGTGGTTAAGGCATAGACTTGGATTACTGTGATATTGAATGGCTTGCCATGGGAAAACAAACAAACAAACAAACAGAGATCCGTCTGTTTTTGAGATTGCACCCAAGTACTGCATTTCAGAATCTTTTGTTGACTATGAGAGCTACTCCATTTCTTCTAAGGGATTCTTCCCCACAGTAGTAGATGTAATGGTCATATGAATTAAATTCTCCCATTCCAGTCCATTTTAGTTCACTGATTCTAAAAATGTCAATGTTCACTCTTGCCATCTCCTGTTTGACCACTTCCAGTTTACCCTGATTCATGGACCTAACATTCCAGGTTCCTATGCAATATTGTTCTTTACAGTGTTGGACTTTACTTCCAACCACCAATCATATCCATAACTGTGCATTGTTTTGCTTTGGCTCTTCCTTTTCATTCTTTCTGCAGTTAATGCTCTAAGATGGCAGAGTAGAAGGATGTGAGCTCATCTTTTCCTGTGAGAATTCCAAAATTGCAACTTGCTGTCTAACATTCATTGATAGGAGAATGTTGGATCCCACCAAAAAAGATACCCCATGTCTAAGGGCAAAGAAGAAGCCCCAACAAAAAGGTAAAAGGGGGAAACTGCATTTAGAATAAACCACATAGCCATCAGAAAACCTCGGAAGGCTCAAACGAAACGTTGTGCACACCAGGACCCAGAAACCCCACAAGAGACTGAGTCAGACCTGCCCTTGAGTGTCTCCTGCAGAGGCACAGGTCAGCAGTGGCCTGCCATGGGGACAGGGGCTCTTGTTGTAACAGACCTGAGTCATGCGGCATGTGATGCAAGTCCTCTTAGAGGAGGTCGCCATTAGCCCCACTATAGAACCACCAAACAGATGACCCATAAACTGCAAAACAGTGTTAAGAAAATTTGAGGACACACAACAGATTTTCCAACCTGGGAATCTGCAAATGGACTGAGAATTCCCAGGGAATTTGACTTTAGAGGCCAGTGGGATTTGATTACAGAACTTCCACAGGACTGGGGAAACAGAGTCTTGGAGGACACAAAGAAAATCTTGTGTTCACCAGTAGCCAGGAGAAGGGAACAGTGTCCCCAAAAGAGACCTGCCTGTGAGAGTCCAGGAGTCTCCGGCAGAGGCTTGGGTTGGCAGTGGCCTGCTGCGGGGTCCGAGGCCCTAAATACAACAGTGTGGGCATAAATCCTTTTGAAGGAAGTTGGCATTACTGCCATTACCCCTACCATAGTTTGGCCTCCATGTCCAGTTATAACTGTTGCTTCTTGACGTGCATACAGGTTTCTCAGGAGGTAGATAAGGTAGTCGGGTATTCCCATCTCTTTACAAATTTCCCACAGTTTAGCACTGAGGTTTTGGTGGGTATGGTGAGCTCTTGTAGGCTTGAAATCTAGAGGTTTATGGTGTAAATATTGCATTGGGCCAGTATCCGTATCTGCAGCAGGTCTTCAAGGTGAGCATCCTCTGGCATGCTGGAACAATATAGGTAAGGGAAATGGGCAAGCTGGATCTGTAACTTTGGGATAAAGATGCTCTAAGGGAAGGGTCCGTTGGGATGCGAGGCATGGCTGGTCAGGAGGATGTAGAACAACAGGAATTCTAACATATTGCTGGTAGGAATGCAAAACAGTACAGTACACTTGGGAAGACAGTTTGGCAATTTCTTACAAAGGTACACATACAATCAGTGTGGAGAGAGTGGAGAGATGAATAGGCAGAACACAGAGGTTATTTAGTGCAGTAAAAAAAATTCTATGTGATACTCTAATGATGAATATGTCTAAAGATTTACCCAAGTCTACAGAATGTACACCAAGAGTGAACCATAAAGTATGGACTTTGGGTGATAATAGTATGTCAATGTAGGTTCATCCTTAGTAAAATTTGTATCATTTTGTGAATAACTTTGAAACATGGAAGGTTATGTTTATGTGATGGTAGGAGTATATGAGAAATATTTATAACTCCCTCTTAATTTTTTAATAAACCTAAAAGCTACTCCCCAAATATTCTTTTTTTATAAAGGCTAATTAAGGTTTAATGCCACAAAAAGGTCTGCAAAATATAGCAACAGTTTCTATAGCAAAGAAAGTTGCTGAGTAAAGAAAGTGCACTGAAATTTCCTCAGTAAATTTAGTTTCTGATATTGGAATATGTGTAATTGTTTGATTAAACATATATACCATAATGGCTTTGAATTCTTAATTAATTTGATTAAATTTTATTTTGTTTTATGTTTAATATTTTTATTATTGCAATTTATATGCCAGGAATTTACAGCTAATATATATTTTGTTAAGAAATAATATTATACTCACTGTCACTTTCACAGAAGATATACTTTTTGAATTCCAATTAATATAAAAGTCCTGTATAGCTGGGAGGAGGCATTGATGGAATTGCTCTCCAGTTTTATTAAGGGGATCAAGAGCATTGGTATGTGAAATTCACATAGAACAACACCTGACAAGTAGAGCATAGTGAATGTCAGATATAATCTGATACATGTATCTGTCTTTGATAACAATGAGAGTAATACTTGAGGTTGTCTCAACACGACTATATGCCATGCTTTTTAGGATATGCCAAATAATTCCTAGTGTATTGTAAAAGACTTCATTGATGACAGTTCATAGCTTATTCATAGAAGCTGCTTAAGATTGTATAGAAAACAAAATTGCAAATGGTTATTTTCTCTTTACAATATTTTCTCTCGCCCTCAAAAAACTTTATAAAAATCTTTAACTTTCCTATAGGAAAAGAATTGTACTCTAACTAAAGCATCCTGAAATTTTATATTCTTAGTGATTTATGCTTCCCTAGTAGTACAGACAGTAAAGAATCCACATGCAATGAGGGAAACCTGGGTTCGATCCATCGGTCAGGAATATCCCCTGGAGGAGGACATGACAACCCACTTCATTATTCTTGCCTGGAGAATCCCCATGGATGGAGGAGACCTGTGGGTTACAGTCCACTGGGTCACAAAGAGTTGCACACGCCTGAGCAACTAAACACAGCACATGCATATATTTTTTATTTGGGGTATTATTTGTAGAAATATACAAATGACAATGAAAACTGTGAATATAACACTACACATACACACTCATATTGGGAAGCACAAACTTTAAAACACCTTATTGAAGAATACATTTATAGAGCAAATGAGATAGTGTAAACACATGTTAATTTTTCCTAATAGTCGTGTTACAATGTTGCAATTTTGGTTTTTATCTTAGGGGTTGTAAAGAATGCAATGTAGGAAAATAGCATTGACGGTAACTGCATTCTAAAAAGAAGTGTTCAGAAAAGATGTAAATGTCCAGTAGAGGAAGAAATAAAATAATTTTATTCTATCAGGCATTAAATGAAATTAGTTTTGAAGGTACACATATCAAATGCAAATAATGAACTTATTTCATACCATTAACAATTTGATATTTAAATCAATAAATTAAAGCATGTCAAGTCCCTTCTATTTATAATACTGTGCTAGAGGCTATGGGATACCATCACATTCTGGACCACCATATAATTTGAAAGCAGATTGGCAAACTTAATGTTGGTAAATGTCAAGATATCCATCCTATTGCAAAAACATTGCTCTGACATATGAAGATATAGAGAGGAAATTTGTCCTAATTTATTCAGGACAATTATTCGATGACATGTTGTAGCATAATGACAACTTGAGAGAAGAAAGGCACAGGTTTTAAAATGAATAAATTAGCCAGCAGTTTTGAGGGAATGGAAAAGAAAGTAGCTTAGCATAGGTTATACGAATTGAAATTGATGTAAGAGGGAAATTAAATAGATATTGCTTGCTGTTATTTTCTTATCCTTGACTCAGTGCACATGGCAAGGGGCCATGTCTTTTGGTAGATAGAATGATCCTTGGTATCCTTAAAAGCTCACTTTCATGTCTTTATTGCTCAAAATTAGTCATGGTAGGTTTAATCTCACTAAGTGATTGGTTGAGGCAAAGACAATGCATGGCACTTCTGGTCATTGAAATATGAGAGAGAGGCTACTGGATGCTTCCTGAAGTTTTATGTTACTCGTAAAGGGGTTCATAGTCCAGTGGTGATGCTGTTTTGGCTATTATGAGGAAGGAGCTTTGGGAAAATCATGAAATACAGGTGAAAAACCAGAAGAGAGGTTTAGTTGTTGAACAGCTTAATCAACCAGTCTCCAAAGTGCACTGCCTTTGGTATTCTGACTATACAGAAAATATATCTTCCTCTTATTTAATTTGTCTGCTTTTTTAAAACAAAAGACATATATTATAATAAAAAATGTTACAGCAATGGCCCTATGATGCTCTTCAAGAGCAAATACAAGTGTCAGATTCAAGAAAACAGTGAGTGGATGGAAGACCACACTATATCTACAGTAGAATAAGCCATCTTCTATTGATTAAAACCTATACAACATTTTACCTACTATTCTGCAGAAGAGATTTCACATAAAAATTGGAAATTCTCCCTTTAAGAATTAAGATTCAGTTTCCTCGACTGACTCCCTTCATGGAAACTAAGAAGACAGTAGCTAGCATTAGTTCTCCAACTTCTTTTCTCCGCTTTTGAACCCCCAACAAGAGGTCTTTGCAAACATGCTAAGTAGCTTTTGGGTTCTTCTCTAAATTCTTTTCTAAGTTGATTGTTTATTGTAAATGAAACTGGCTTTTTAATTTATGGGATGTAGGATAACTGGGTTAACAATGGAATTTATCAAGTGATTGGTGGAGGCAGGTCACACAAGCCTTTTAGTTACATGACAATCACTTTTAAAACCCAAAAGAACCCAAACCTATGTGATTTCCTTGTGTTAATCTGTGCTATATATAACTGTCATCTGTCACTTTGAAATGGAACTAAATCTCAGAGTGCTAAAAGAAACTTTTGTAAATCTGGACTACAGGAGACTAATGATGTATTTGTGGCTGTTTCTTAGTGGTTTGCATTCTTTGCTAATTTTGTTAGAATATTTGTTGGGGAAAACCTGACCTGTGGATCCGTTTTGACAATTTGAGCATTTCTTGTAATACATCAAAGATTGGTTAAAAATGATAAGAGGCTAAGTGAACCTTTCTAATGCTGCAGAACTCATGTGCTTGGCATTTGCACATTTTTTTCTAAACATACCTTCTTGTCCTGCCTACTTAAAATATTACTTTAAACTTAGAGAATGTTATGTGGAAAAAAAAATTATAATTAGTGATAGTCATTAAAACTGTGATGAAGCTGACAAACATTTGGTAATATTAACATAATATTCATAATAGTATGGATTATCTCACTTTAGTATTTTTAGGAAAATCTTAAACTATTCAGTGAACACTATCAATCCAGCAAAGTGTGAGTAAAAACCATGCTTCTGCAATGGGTAGTGATAATACTTGATATGTCCCCTAAACAACCTCCAATAACAACAACAACATCACAGCAAAGTTATGTCAGCAATATTGTACAAATACATGAAATCTAAGTTAATTAACTTCATGATGTATCATTACCTTCAGGTCAGTTCAGTTCAGTTCAGTCGCTCAGTCGTGTCTGACTCCTTGTGACCCCATGAATCACAGCACGCCAGATCTCCCTGTCCATCACCACCTCCCAGAGTTTACTCAAACTCATGTCCATCGAGTCGGTGATTCCATCCAGCCATCTCATCCTCTGTCGTCCCCTTCTCCTCCTGCCCCCAGTCCCTCCCAGCATCAGGGTCGTTTCCAATAAGTCAACTCTTCCCATGAGGTGGCACAAGTATTGGAGTTTCAGCTTCAGCATCAGTCCTTCCAATGAACACCCAGGACTGATCTGCTTTAGGATGGACTGGTTGGATCTCCTTGCAGTCCAAGGGACTCACAAGAGTCTTCTCCAACACCATAGTTCAAAAGCATCGATTTTTTGGTGCTCAGCTTTCTCCACAGTCCAACTCTTACATCCATACATGACCACTGGAAAAACCATAGCCTTGACTAGACGGACCTTTGTTGACAAAGTAATGTCTCTGCTTTTTAATATGCTATCTAGGTTGGTCATAACTTTCCTTCCAAGGAGTAAGCGTCTTTTAATTTCATGGCTTAGGATTCAAATATTGACTCACACTTAATCAATGCAAAAATTGATTAAGGATAAGAAAATGAAAAAGAAAATATGTTTATGTAAATTCATAATAGTCTCTAAAGAAAAATGCAAGCATGTAAAATTAAACACAACAAAAATTTGTAAGTACAGGTTATATAAACAGTTAAAAGCACGTATTGTAAGACTGAAATATGTTCCTAAATGCTCATATTTGTCAAGATGATAATTTTGTTTTTTGAATAAAACAGTAGTTTAAACTTTAAGCATCTTATTGGAAATTGCACTCACGGAACTTAAGCAGAAACACTTTCAAAATTTAGATAACATTTTATTCATAATGGTATTATGATTATTATAATTGTACTAATTAACCAAGGTTGCCATAACAGGATACCACAGCCAGAGTGGATTAAACAATAGATTTTTTTTTCTCTAAAATTTCTGGAGACTGGAAATCCAAGACCAAGAACCGAGAAGAGTTGGATTTTGATAAAGACTCTCTGAGCTACAGATAGATGACTTCTCACTGTGTCGTTACATGACCGTTCCTCAGTGTGTGTACTCAGTATGTGCACATTCCTGGGATCTCCTCCTCTTCTGATGAAGACATCAGGCCTATTGGATCAGAGTTTCACTCCATATGGCCCCATTTAACCTTAATTATATCCTTAAAGATTCTATTTCCAAATACAATCACATTGGGGCTTAAGACTTCACAATACAAATTTTCCTGGAGAAGGAAATGGCAACCCACTCCAGCATTATTGCCTGGAAAATTCCATGGACAGAAGAGCCTGGCAGACTACAGCCCATGGGGTCTCAAAGAGTCAGACACGAATTAAATGACTTAACACATACACAGATATAAATTTTGGGTAGAAATAATTTAGTTTGATAACAGTCATCATCATCTTTTAAAAAAAATTACTATGGGCTGGCAGCTCTTTCTTCTTATTATAAACGTAGCACATAGTTATTATAAAATATTAAGGAAAAATATGTAGGAAAAAATCTCCATATTACATCACTCTTCAAAGTGAACAAGACCTGTTCGAGATTTACTCGGATAGATTTTTTTTTTTTTTAAACTAATGATTCTGAAATGTTATTTATGCCATGATCACACTAAATGTAGTCTCTGAAAAACTGAAAATATTATTTTACTTAAAATTATCATTCCTGAACTTTAAATATAGTTATATAAATATAGATAATATAGCTATATATATATATATATATATATATATGTTTAGACATTATCCAGATACAGCTGAGAGGTGCTTAGGTATGTGCATGCTCAGCTGTGTCTGACTCTGTGACTCCATGGACTATAGCCTGCCAGTCTCCTCTGTTCATGGAATTTTCCAGGCAAGAATATATCAGTGGGTTGCCATTTCTTCTTCCAGGGGCTCTTCCTGACCTAGGGATCGAACTTGTGTCTCCTGCATTTCCTGCATTGGCAGGCAGATTCTTTATCACTGAGTCTATGTAAATATAGCCCATACAGATAAGTAGCCCATGTGGGTAAATAGTCTGTATGGATATAGCCCTTGTCAATATAGATATAGCCCATAGATATAGCCCATGTAGAGAAATACAGTAATAGAGACTGATGTAGATATATAATTCATATTAAAGTATCCATAATTATCCAATACAGAAAATACAAAAGACAAAAAATTGTTTAACAAATTTTAATTATATCAATGGATATTGTCATAGGTTGAGGTACCCTGAACATTCTGAGGTACAGATTAATATGCAGGAGGTTTATTAGGGCATAATCCAATATAAATGATTATCCTGGAGAATAGTGTGTTAGGAAGTAAAGAAGTGTTTAACACACACATACACACAAATAAATACACACACAAATAATGATGATATTTCAAATGGAATACAGGAGCCATCTGAAAGCTCATGACAGTCAAAGTTGAAATAACTTGAGAACAAAATAAACTAGTATTGGTTCATTACCTAATCAATAAACTAAATATTCATGGTTGTGTACTGATATAAAGTGATTTAATAAAAAACTTGAAAATTTTGACCAAATCTCCTATGCAGGAGGATTTAAAACTATTTATGTAGATTCTTGAGTCTTCAAGAAGAGGGAAAATAAAATTCCCACTGTTTGAGTGTGGCCTGCACATAGTTCAGTTTGGTTCAGTTCAGTTCACTCAGCCATGTTCGACTCTTTGGGACCCCATGGGCTACAGCACACCAGGCTTCCCTGTCTATCACTGATTTCCAGACTTGCTCAAACTCATATCCATTGAGTCAGTGATGCCACCCAACCATCTCATCCTCTGTTGTCCCCTTCTCCTCCCACCTTCAATCTTTCCCAGCTTCAGGGTCTTTTCAAATGAGTCAGTTCTTCACATCAGGTGGCCAAAGTATTGGGGTTTCAGCTTCAGCATCAGCCTGTCCAATGAATATTCGGGACTGATTTCTTTTAGGATGGACTGGTTGGATCTCCTTGTTGTCCATGGGGCTCTGAACAGTCTTTTCCAACACCAGAGTTCAAAAGCATCTATTCTTCAGTGATCAGGTTTATTTATAATCCAACTCTCACATCCATACATGACTACTGAAAAAACCATAGCTATGACTAGATGGACCTTTGTTGGCAAAGTAATGTCTCTGCACATCGTGACTTCCTTCAAAAAGTACAACACTAAAAGGGGGAAAAGAGTGACATTAAAATGAAAAAATCTTACAAACACTATCTCAGTCAGGCCATCAAGGTCAAAATCAACAGTGATAACCCAAGCTTAAAGAATATACACTTGGTATGATGTGATGATAATGACATATTTCCACTGGGGTCTGCCTTCCAAAATAACATACTCCCACTTGAATCATTTGGAATATACCAGACACATCTCAATTGAAGAAAATTCTAAAAGATATCAGAATTAGTCCTCAAAACCAGAAAGGTAGTCAAAAACAAGGACAGTCTGAGAAAACTGTCACAGCTAAAGAAGCCTATGGAGACATGTTAAGGAAATGTAATGCAGTATCCTGGGTGGGATCCTGGAGCATAAAAGATATTATGTAAAAAACAAGAAAGCTTAAATAAAGTAAGGTGTTTTGTTAATAATTGCTCTTGCCACAGTAAGTTGCTTAGTCCTGTCTGAATCTTTGTGAGCCCATGGACTGTAGCCTGCCAGGCTCCTCTGTCCATGGATTTCTCCCGGCAAGAATACCAGAGTAGGTTGCCATTCCCTTCTCTAGAGGATCTTCCCAACCCAGGGATCAAAGCCAGGTCTCCCACAATGTATGCAGATTCTTTTAGTAATGAGCCAACATGGAGCTTTTGTTAGTAATAACACACCTTTATCTGCTCATTAATTGCAAAAAATTGTACCTATTAATGTAAGATGCTAACAATGATGAAAATTGGGTGTGAGATACAGGGAGCTCTCTGTACTTTCAAAATTTTTCTCTAAATAACGTACTATTCTAGACTAAGTTTATTGAAAACAGCTATACACTACAAACATCAACTAGTGTACTATTTAGGGATTTGTGTTTTGTGAAGTTAAGAAATACATTTTAAAATAAGTTTGACAGCACGGAGGGTGGTAGGTACTAATAATACAAGTCAGAAGTTTTAGATTTCAATCCTATTTACTCAGTTAGACATTGCAACTCATTTATAAATGATCTTCCTTTATCTTCTTTGAGCTATTTAATCTAATAAACCAACATCAAATTTTAAAATTTATTTTTTGCTTTTATTTTCAAGCAAGAATCTCTATGCCTAATTACATTAAAGTTTAAAAATGCAGTCTAAAAACCAAGGTCCAAATCTGCTGGTATCTATCTCTTGGTATTGGACAATCAGTTAACTTCTTTGGATTGCTTATCTTTAATGGTTTAAGAAAATGTGTGAGTAGTTGGGAACTTTACCATTACTTCAGTTTATGCTACATAAAGTTATCAGTTTATTTTTAAAAGAACAACCTACAGTGAAAAATGTCAAATACCAAAAAATGTTACTTCAGCAGTTAAATTTATTAAGGCAATAAGGTATCTTTCAAGACTCAGTGCACATAGACCTTAATTATCCCACCAACATACAACTACAGCACATTAAGGACACACCTGTCATAACATTTCGTTTACTATATTACAATTGTCTCTTTCCTTACCTCTGTCCCCACTAGAGTAAATACCAAATTTGAGAATGTTTACTCAAAATAGAAATGTAATTTAAAAGGATATTCTCAATCAGAGGAAAGACTAAGCTGTACAGCTAACTTGCCCGTGCAAGATCATGTTCTCATTGAAATTTCAGGGGACACATTTTGGCTCCCTATACCTTGGACCTTACCAAAGATATATGTAGAATTGATCAGAATGTGACGTAAGAGAAACAAAGTCAACTAAAACAGGAGAAAGAAAACATACTCAAAGAAAATAAAGACAAACCAATGCAAAAGAACTTAAATGAACGAACAGAGGGATGAAACAAATCCAACAAAAATTGTGTACTTTTGAAAGAAGAAAATATAAACCCCTGCTTAGCAGAGAGAATGTGGGCCTCCTCTCTAGTATTTCAGAGGTTAATAATGGGAAAATAAATGGATAAGAGATAAGATATAAATGCCATCCAGCAAAGTATATGCTCTGATTATAGGCCTGTACAAGTGAGATAAGTAGAAAGGTCAATAGATCAAATATGTAGTTTAATCAGTAAATTATGTAAATGAGAACAAATAATATACACCCTACAACTTGTGATTAGTAAAGCTTGCATTCCATTAACCAAAAGCAGGTACATTTACAAGAGTTAAATATGCTTTTAAACAGCAAGATTGGGGAAAAAAAGAAAAGTATAAAGTCCAGGCTTGGAACCCGTGCCTTGCTTGAATCCCTGAAAATGTTGGCCGGTCAGCTCCCAGTCTTGGAGAAATTGCCTTTGAAAGATTTTCACTCTCTTCCATAGCAAGTAGAAACAAACAAGCAAAAACTAAAAAGAAAGCAAAAATAACTAATAGGCAATGAAAACCATCCAAAATAGGTAGAAATTGGAATAAATGGAAGTATTTGGTGAGGTTGCTACTTTTGTGTTTTCTTTTCTTTTTTTTTTCCTGGCTTTTTGACAGAAGGAAGGTAACAGTTTATGTCACAAACACTAAAATTGGGGAGAAACTTACATTTCTATGGACTTGAAGATTCCAGCACAGATTTCAGGATTCCCATGGCCTCTGGACAGTGCTGAAGAAAAACCTCAAATAACAAAGCCAAGGATGGGAATATAACTCTGTGTGTAGACTCATTATGAACTGTGTATAGATCCAAAACAATTTGGAAGCTTCTGTATGGTGGGTGGATTCTAAGAAGGGCAGCTGAAGATGTAACAATTACACTGAGATTTTACCTTCTGGCAACTGAAAACATAGTTTGAGTTTGAAGTCAGACTGCTATCTCTATTTTCTTATTCTTATTTTGCCCACGTTTTTAGTTCATTTAAATCATACAGTAATTCTACACAGCATATAGTATATTTTTATATATGTTTAGTACTTATATGTTTATGTTATTTTTCTATCCCTATTCAGAAAACATCTGAAATACTACTTCTAAATGGAGATGAGAAAGGATCTGAAAAAAAAAAAAAAAAAAATAGGTTAATGCATTGACTTACCAGGTGATAGAAGGTAAAAAAAGTATGCTTCAAATTATCATGTTTAGTAATACAGTGTTCTCCAATATTAAGCTTATATTAAAAAGCTGTTTCATGAGAAACCTTACCAGTAAGTTAACAAAATGTCCAAATACTTAGAAACCAAAATACAAACTGCAGCAAAAAAATTGTGTGTGTCCAATTCAATAAACTCTGTATAAGCACAACATTACAATTTTAGTTATGTAGGCCTGCTCAGTTCAGTTCAGTGACTCAGTCATGTCGAGCTCTTTGTGACATAATTGACATCATGATAGGCTTTTCTGTCCATCATCAACTCCTGGAGCTTGCTCAACTCATGTCTGTGGAGTCGGTGATGCCATACAATCATTTCATCTTCTGTCGTTCCCTTCTCCTCCTGACTTCAATCTTTCCCAGCATTGGGGTCTTTTTCAATGAGTCAGTTCTTTGAATCAGGTGGCCAATGTATTGGGACTTCAGCTTCAGCATCAGTCATTCCAATGAATATTCAGAACTGATTTCCTTTGGGATAGACTAGTTTGATCTCCTTGCAGTCCAAGGGATTCTCAAGAGTCTTCTCCAACACCACATTTCAAAAGCATCAATTCTTCAGCACTCAGCTTTCTTCATGGTCCAACTCTTTCTCACATCCATACATGACTACTGGAAAAACCTTAGCTTTGACTAGATGGACCTTTGTCAGCAAAGCAATATCTCTGCTTTTTAATATATTGTCTAGATTGGTTCTACCTCTTCTTCCAAGGAGTGAGCATTTTTTAATTTCATGGCTGCAATTACCATCTGCAGTGATTTTGGAGCCCAAGAAAATCAAGTCTGTCACTGTTTCCTTTGTTTCCCAATCTATTTTCCATGAAGTGATGGGACTGGAAGCCATGATCTTCATTTTTTGAATGTTGAGTTTTAAGCCAGTTTTTTCACTTTCCTCTTTCACTTTCATCAAGAGGCTCTTTAGTTCATCTTCGTTTTCTGCCATAAGGGTGGTGTCTTCTGCATATATGAGGTTATTCATATTTTCCCCAGAAATTTTGATTCAAGGTGGTGCTTCATCCAGTCCAGTATTTCACACAATGTACTCTGCATATAAGGTAAATAAGCAGAGTGACAACATACAGCCTTGACGTTCTCCTTTTCCAATTCGGAACCAGGTCATTGTTCCATGTATGGTTCTAACTGTTGTTTCTTGACCTGCATACAGATTTCTCAGGAGGCAGGTAAGGTGGTCTGATATTCCCATCTCTTGAAGAATTTTCAACAGTGTTGTGTTCTACACACTCAAAGGTTTTGGCATACTCACTAAAGTATAATTAGATATTTTTCTGGAACTCTCGTTTTTTTGATGACCCAAAAGATGTTGGAAATTTGATCTCTGGTTCCTCTGCCTTTTTAAAATCCAGTTTGGACATCTGTTAGTTCTCGGTTCATGTACTGTTATAGCCTGGCTTGGAGAATTTTGAACATTACTTTGCTGGCATATGAAATGAGTGCTATTGTGAGGTAGTTTGAACATTCTTTGACATTGTCTTTCTTTCAGATTTGAATGAAAACTGAGCTTATCTAGTCTTGTGGCCACTGCTGAGTTTTCCAAGCTTGCTGGCATATTGTGTACAGCACTTTAATAACATCATCTTTTCAGATTTGAAATAGCTCAACTGGAATTTCATCACCTCCACTAGCTTTGTTCATAGTGAAGGCCTACTTGACTTCTCATTCCAGGATGTCTGGCTCTAGGTGAGTGATCACACCATCATGGTTATCTGGATTATGAAGATCTTTTTTTGTGTGTAGTTTTTCTGTGTATTCTTGCCACCTCTTCTTAATATTTTCTGCTTCTGTTAGGCCCATGCTGTTTCTGCACTTTATTGATCCCATCTTTGCATGAAACGTTCCCTTGGTATCTCTAATTTCTTGAACAGATCTCTAGTCTTTCCCATTCTATTATTTTCCTCTATTTCTTAGCATTGATCACTGAGGAAGGCTTTCTTATTTCTCCTTGTTATTCTTTGGTTCTGCATGCAGGTAGGTATATCTTCCCTTTTCTTCTTTTTCTTTCACTTCTCTTCTTTTCTCTGCTATTTGTAAGGTCTCCTCCTTTTCTTGGCAATGAATTTGATCAGTTCTTCCTGTGCAATTTTACAAACATCTGTCCATAGTTCTTCAGACACTCCGTCTATCAGATATAATCCTTTGAATACATTTGTCACTTCCACTGTTTAAACATAAAGGGATTTGATTTAGGTGATACCTGAATGGTCTAGTGGTTTTCCCTACTTTCTTCATTTTAAGTCTGAATTTTGCAATAAGTAGTTCATGATCTGTCTGAAGTCAGCTCCCAGTCTTGTTCTTGCTGACTGTGCAGAGCTTCTCCTTCTTCAGCTGCAAAGAAGAGAATCAATCTGATTTCAGTATCGACCATCTGGTGATGTCCGTTTATAGAGCTGTCTCTTGTGTTGTTGGAAGAGGTGGTTTGCTAGACCACTATGCCCCCTTGGTAAAGCTCTATAACCCTCTTTGCATGTCTGTGTTCACACACAACACGTGTAACAGCCGAGGAGGTGGGGCGGCTCCAAGATGGCAGAGGAGTGAGCTGGGCTGTCCACTTGCTCCCCCACAAATTCATCAAAAGGTCGTCTTAATGATGAGCAACTTCCAAAAAAAAAACAACTTCTGAACTCTGACAGAGGACACCACGCACCCAGAAAGGCAGCCCAATCTCTTCAAAAGGAGGTAGGACAAAATATAAAAGACAAAAACTGAGGCATAAGATTTAGGGGCAGAGACCCGTTCTTGGGAGGATATCAGGAAGGAGCATCTCCACACAGTAGGAAAGCCTCTCACAGGTGTGTCTTTAGGGAGTTTTGGAATCTGAAAGGGCAGCATAACTAATAATTGGGAGGGAAAAAAAAAAAGACCCAGACAATACGAACCTAACCGCAAATGCCAGCAAAGAAGTGACCCAGAAGCTCACGTCTGCCACCAGCGAGTTGAGGGTTGGGCAGGAAGGCACAGGCAGCATCATCGATCCTTTGGGTAAGGAACAGGCCTGAATGTCCTGAGGACAATCTGAGGGAGCTAATGAAAGATAGCAACCCAGTCTGAGAGGCCACAAAACGCCAAAAATCTTCCTGTGAAAGGATCTAACCACCTCACTGTGACCCCTTATGAGCTCACAGAACAAAAGATTGACTGAATACCAAAGGAGAGCAAGCCAGCTGCCTGATAGGGCCTTCCCTCCCCAGAGGCAGAGAGGCAGGCAAGTGACAACCGGAGCCGGAAGGCAAGGGGCTGCTGCAATCTTGGCCCCGGAGACTGCATCATCCACCAAACTGACAGCAGGCTCCCAGTTGCTAACCTCGTCTTACTGGGATCCGGTACAGTTGACATCTGCCAGGAGCTTTGCCGACTGAGATCAGCTGCGCAGAGGAGAAACATGGCACCCCTGGGACGGTTCCCCCCCGGCACACCCAGGAGACTGAGCAGCGAGGACCAGGCAGGCGAATAAGATGCACAGTCCACCTGGGGCAGTGCAGTGGCCAAGCACCCATTTGCCTGAGCTGCTCGGACCTGGGAAGGGCACAAAACGCACAATCCATCTGGGTCTCTGCCCTTGCACAGCACCCGAGAGTCTGAGCGGCCTAGACCTGGGAAGTGCATGAAATGCAGGGCCCACTTGGGACAGTGTCCTTGCAGAGCACCCTGGAGACTGAGCAGTGTAGACCCAGGAAGCACATGCTGCCTTGGGCTGAGGCAAACCAAGTGTGGTTCATCCACTGCGAGCACTCCCCACACATGCCAGCGTTATTTGTTTGCAGTGTCCCTCCCTCCCCACAAAACAACTGAACAAGTGAGCCTAAATAAGTGAACACTTTCTCCCCCTTGTGTCAGGGCAGAAATTAGACACTGAAGAGACTTGCAAACAGAGGAAGCCAAAATAAACAAAGAAGGGGGAAATGCTCTGGAAGTAATAGGTGCAACAGATTAAAAACCTTCAGTTAATACTGGAGACATTTGAGGGGCATCTATAGACCTTGAGAACAAGTACAGGCCAGAACAAGGGACTATTTGACATTGAACTAACCACACATTGCCCACAACAGCTGCAGAGAAATTACTTAATATTTTATAAAATATTTAGTTCTTTATTACTCTTTTAACTTTCATTTTTGGAGCCTTCTATTACCTTTCAAAAAAAAATAACCTATTTTTAAAACACATTTCATATTTTTTAAAATTATTGTGATTGATTATGTTTTATTTTCGAGAGTCTAACATCTATTCTAGGTTTTTAATGCTTGCTTTTTGGTATTTGTTATCAATTTTGTACCTCTAAGAATCTAATCTTCAGTATCCATTTTTTATTTAGGGATTTGATTGCCGCCTTGGCTTCTCTCTCCCCTTTTGACCCTCTCTTTTCTCCTCCAGGTCACCTCTGTCTCCTTCCTCCCTCTTCATTTCTCTACATAACTCTGAATCTCTCTGGGTGTTCCTGGCTGTGGAGAATTGTTTCACCAATAAACGTAGGGGTTTTATCTTCTATGCTGTATGGATGGAGAAGTCTTGAGGCTACTGTAAGAGAAGGATCAAAAGCCAGAGGCAGGGGGCTTAACTCCAAAACTTCAGAACATCAGATAACTCTTGACTCCAGGGAATATTAATACACAAGAGCTCACCCAAAAGTCTCCACACCTAAATTGAAACCAAGCTCCAACCAAGAGCCAACAGGATCCAGTGCAAGACAAACCATGATAATTCTCCAGCAAAACAGGAACACAAACCTGAACATTAAAAGAAGGGCTGCACAAAGCCATGCTAAACCCATAGGTACCCAAAAACTCACTACTGGACACATCACTGCATTCCAGAGAGAAGAGATGCAGTTCCACCCACCAATACAGTTTGTCTGTACACAACCCCCCGCCCCCCCACCCCAAATCAGGAAACCTTGAACACTCATTAGTTCAACCCTACCCACAGGGAGCAGACTCCACAATTAAGAGGAACCATAAACTTCAAGCATGCAGAAAGGGCACCCCAAACACAGCAATCTAAACAAAATGAAAAGGCAGAGAAATATTCAGCAGGTGAAGAAACATGATAAAAACCCATCAAATCAAACAAAAGAGGAGGAGATAAGGAGTCTATTGGAAAAAGAATTCATAATAATGAAAGTAAAGATGGTCCAAAATCTTGAAAGCAAAATGGAGCTACAAATAAATAGACTAGAGACAAGGATTAAGGAGATGCAAGAAATGTTTAACAAGGACCTAGAAGAAATGATGGAGAGTCAGTCAATAATGAATGATGCAATAACTGAGATCAAAAGCACTCTGGAAGGAACCGACAGTAGAATAACTGAGACAGAAGAGAGGATAAGTGCGGTTGAAAACAGAATGGTGGAACTAAATGAAGCAGAGAGGAAAGAGAAAAAAAAAAAAAAAAAGAAATAAAAGAAATGAGGACAACCTCGGAGACCTCTGGGACAATTTTAAATGCCCCAACATTCGAGTCATAGGTGTCCTGAAGAAGAAGGCAAAAAGAAAGCATATGTGAAAATACTTGAGGAGATAATAGTCAAAAACATCCCTATGGGGACGAAAATTTTCCCCTATGGGGAAGAAAATAACCACCCAAGTCCAAGGAAGCCAGAGAGCCCCAAACAAGATAAACCCAAGGTGAAACTCCCCAAGACACATATTAATCAAACACAAACAGCAAATATTAAAAACAGCAAAGGAAAAACAACAAATAACACACAAGTGATCCTCATAATGATAACAGCTGATCTTTCAACAGAAACTCTCTAAGGCAGAAGGGAATGGAAGAATATACTTAAAGTAATGAAAGAGAAAAAAAATCTACAACCAAGATTACTGTACCCAGCAAGGATCTCATTCAGATATGAAGGAGAAATCAAAAGTTTTACAGACAAGCAAAAGCAGAGAGAATTCAGCACCAGCAAACCAGCTCTTCAACAAATGCTAAAGGATCTTCTCTAGACAAGAAACACAGTAAAGGTTTATAAAAACAAACCCAAAACAACAAAGTAACTATTAGCCAGACTCATTAAAAAACAAAAAAGGGGGGGGGGCAGAAAAATCAAATCAATAAAATTAGAAATGAAAGTGGAGAAATCACAACAGACAACACAGAAACACAAAAGATCTGAAGAGACTACTATGACCAATTATATACTAATAAAATGGATGATTTGGAAGAAATGGACAATTTCTTAGAAAAGTATAACCTTCCACGCCTAAACCAGGAAGAAATAGGAAATCTTAACAGACCCATCACAAGCACAGAAATCAAACCTGTAATAAAAAGTCTTCCAACAAAAAAAAAATCCCAGGACCAGATGGCTTAACAGGTGAATTCTACCAAAAACTTAGAAAAGAGCTAGCATCTACCCTACTCAAACTCTTCCAGAGTATTGCATAGGAAGGTAAACTCCCAAACTCATACTATGAGGCCACTCATCATCCTAAAACCAAAACCAGACAAAGATGCCACACAAAAAGAAAACTACTGGCCAAAATGACTGATGAACATAGATGCAAAAATTCTCAACAAAATTCTAGCAAACAGAATCCAAAAACATATTAAAAAGAGCACATATCATCACCAAGTGTGCTTTATCCTAGGGATGCAAGGATTCTTCAATATTCACAAATCAATCAATGTGATACACCACATTAACAAATAAAAAGATAAAAACCATATGATTATCTCAATAGATGCAGAAAGCCTTGGACAGAATTTAATATCCATTTGTGATACAAACTCTCCATAAAGCAGGCATAGAAGGAACATTACTCAACATATTAAAACTCATATTTGACAAGCCCATAGCAAACATTATCCTTAATGGTGAAAAATTGAAAGCATTTCCTCTAAAGCCAGGAACAATACAAGGGTACCCTCTTGCACCTCTACTATTCAAATAGTTTTGGAAATTTTAGCCACAGCAATCAGAGAGGAAAAATAAATAAATGGAATCCAGATTGAAAAATAAGAAGTAAAGCTCTCACTCTTTGCAGATGACAGGATCCTCTATATAGAAAACCCTAAAGACACCACCAGAAAATTACTAGAGCTAAACAATGAATATAGTAAAACTGCTGGGTATAAAATTAATATACAGAAATCCCTTAAATTCTTTTACACTAATGATGAGAAAACAGAAGGAGAAATTAAGGAAACAATCCCATTCACCATTTCAACAAAAAGAATAAAATGCTTAGGAGTCAATTTACCTAAAGAAACAAAAGACTTATATATAGAAAACTATAAAACACTGACGAAAGACATCAAAGATAACACAAACACATGGAGAAATATACCGTGTTCATGGATTGGGAGAATTAATACAGTGAAAATGTGTATATGACCCAAAGCAATCTGTAGATTCAACTCAATTCCTACCAAACTACCAATGGTAACTAGAACAAACAATTTCACAATTTGTATGGAAACACAAAAAACCTCAGATAGCCAAAGCAATTTTGAGGAAGAAGAATGGAACTGAGGAATCAACCTGCCTAACTTCAGACTATACTACAAAGCTACAAGTATGGTAGTTATATGTATGGTACCATACTGTCATGAAGACTGTCTTGACAGTATGGTACTGGCACAAAGGCAGAAATATAGATCAGTGGAACAAAATAGAATGCCTAGTGATAAATCCACACACCTATGGACACCTTATCTTTCACAAAGGAGGAAAAAATATGCAATGGAGAAAAGACAATCTCTTTAACACATGGTTCTGGGAAAACTGGCCAACCACCTGTGAAAGAATGAAACTAGAACACTTTATAACTCCATACACAAAAATAAACTCAAAATGGATTAAAGATCTAAATGTAAGACCAGAATTTTTAAAACTCTTAGAAAAAAACATAAGCAGAAAACTCTCTGACAAAAATCACAGTAAGATCCTCTATTTTCCACCTAAAAAAGTCATGGAAATAGAAACAAAAATATAAAATCAAAAATAAATATATGGTACCTAATGAAGCTTAAAAGTTTTTGCACAACAAAGGAAACTATAAGAATGCGGAGAAGACAACCTTCAGAATAAGAGAAAATACTAGCAAGCAAAGCAACTGACAATTAATCTCCAAAATATACAAGCATCCCATGCAGCTCAATGCCAGAAAAATAAATGACCAAATAAAAAAAAAATGGGCCAAAGAACTATACAGACATTTCTCTGAAGAAGACACACAGATGGCTAATAAACAGATGAAAAGGTGCTCAACAACGCTCATTATCAGAGAAATGCAAATAAAAACCACAATGAAGTATCAAACTACACTGCTCAGCATGGCTGCCATCAAAAAATCTATAAACAATAATTCCTGGAGAAGGTGTGGAGAAAAAAACAAACAAACAAACCAACTCTCTTATACTGTTGGTGGGAATGCAACCTAGTACAGCCACTATGGAGAAGAGTGTGAAGATTGTTTAAAAAAAAAAAAATGGAAATAGAACTGCCATATGCCCCAGCAATCCCACTGATGGGCATACACTTCGAGGAAATCAGAGACACGTGTGCTCCGCTGTTCATTGCAACACTGTTTACAACAGCTAGGACATGGAAGCAAACTAGATGTCTTTTGGCAGACAAATGGATAAGAAGGTTTTGGTACATATACACAATGGAATATTACTCAACTATAAAAAAGAATGCAATTGAGTCAGTTCTAATAAAGTGGATGAAACTGGAGCCTATTATGCAGAGCAAAGTAAGCCAGAAAGAGAATCACCAATAGAGTATATTGACACATATATATGGAATTTAGAAAAACAGTAGCAATGATCCTATATGTAAGACAGCAAAAGAGACATAGATGTAAAGAACAGACTTTTGGACTATGTTGGAGAAGGCGAGGGTGGGACAATATGAAAGAATAGAATCGAAACACGTATATTACTATATGTAAAGCAGATGACCAGTGCAAGTTCGATGCATGAGGCAGGGCACTCAAAGCTGGTGTTCTAGGAAAACCCAGAAGGAGGGGGCTTCAGGACAGTGAGTCACATGTACATTCATGACTGATTCATGCCAATGTATGGCAGAAACCACCACAATATTGTAAGGTAATTAGCCTTCAATTAAAATAAATAAATTTTAAAAATTCAAAGAGATTCTGAGTTACTAACAGCCTGTTAAAATCACATCTTATCACACAGAAAAAAATTACCCATGTAATATGAAAAATGTCAAAAATTTTGTTACTTACTAAGACTGACTATAATAATGTAAATAAACTGATAATTTGCAGTTTCTTCATATTTTATTTTTAAATATGTAAAGATTACATGTATTCCATTGTTTTGTCATATTGAAACATTAAATGATAATATATAAAATGATATATATATATAAAATGTGTGTGTGCTCTGTTACTCAATCGTGTCTGACTTTTTGCAACCCCATGGATAGTAGCCCACCAGACTCCTCTGTCCTGGGGTTTTTTCAGGCAAGAATCCTGGAGTAGGTTGCCATTTCCTTCTCCAGGATATCTTCCTGACCTGGGGATCAAATATTCATCTCTTGCATCTCCTGCATTAGCAGGCAGATGTTTTTACCACTAACACCACTTAGGAAACCTTAAAAAAAAATCTAGTTGAAATCAGTCAAACAATAATAGTTGATTTTTATTTATTTATTTATTTTTAAATTACTCAGTGCCATTGATTCTCAACCAAGTGCAACTTTTCTGGAGACATTTTTGGTTGTCATGATGGAGTGAGTAGGGAGTAGGGTGCAACTGGCATCTAATGGGTTTTGGCCAAACTTCCTGCTAAGCATCATACCTAGAATGTACAGTCCCCCACTCTGAACAAAATATTTGCTCCAAAATATCAACAGTGCATAGGTTAGGACACTTTAGAGTACACTAGGACAAAGTCAGTGTTTTGCTTCTTAGAGATTTTTGAGACATGAGAAAGAACATGCTCTACTGATACATTAACCACAAATGCCTCTGAAGACAGCTGTCTGCCTTCAATTCATCAACCTCTGGATAAATGACCTAAACTTGGTGAGCTTCATTTTCCTTCTTTAGGAAAGGGGATCATAGAGCAGAACCTATATTATAGTTCGAGACAAGGGTTCTGTATCTGAAATGGATTGTAGGTATTGATTGTGGTGAGACATGAATCCAAGACTTGTACTGAACTACAAACCCACACAAATTTGCTATGGTTTGAGTCTTGTATCATAAAAGTTTATAACAACTCTTTTCAGGACATTTTATGTAAATAATCTCTCTTATCATTCCTGATCTAATTAAATATGCTTCAAACTTCTAGCTATCTAAAATATGCAATTTATTACAGTTTCCAGTGTGGGGTAGAAAAAGGGAGAGGTTTTTCCCATGTAAGGGAGTATATTAACAAAGGGAGCTATCAATATCAATAAGTGGGTTATGAATCCCACTTACTTACCTACAGGCCCATGGCATAATTTGAGAGAATAGCATTGAAACATGTATATTACCATATGTGAAGTAGATCACCAGTCTATGTTCGATGCATGAGACAGGGTGCTCAGGGCTGGTGCACTGGGATGACCCTGAGGGATGGGATGGGGGGGAGGGGGGAGGGGGGTTCAGGATGGGGAACACATGTACACCTGTGGCTGATTCATGTCAATGTATGCCAAAACCTACAATATTGTAATTACAACAATATTGTAAAGTAATTAGCATCCAATTAAAATAAATTAATTTACAAAAAAAAAAAAATAGATTGAGTGCTTTCCTCAGGCTAGAAATGCCATGATGGTCTTCTATCAAGATTCTGTGTATAACTTTGACTACTGTCTCTTTAATAAGATGTTCTTCTTATGAAAGAGCAAGGAAATAGTGAAACAGTAGCAGGAGATCTAAATGAGACACTGACAATGACATGTCAAGAACATTTGGTTCTGAAAGAAAGAAGACACAAGGACTCTGGGAATCTCTGGAAGTCAGTGAGACCGGTATTGGGCACACTGGGACCCATTATGTTGCAAAAAATCACAGTGGAGAGTAACTCTGTTGGCAATTTGGGGGTAAGGTTACCTAGTTCAGAAATAGGATTGCAAAGAGAGCTATCAATATCAATTTGAGAATAAATGTAACTATTCAACTAGACTTGAACTGATGTACTAAAACATATATTCTTATAATGTGGGAGGTCAGAGAAACAAGCAAAATATTAAATGAGGAATAGCATTTTTCTAAAAAATGATACTCTATTTCTAGTTGTTTTTTTTTTTTAATGTTTAATAGACATTGTGTTTGACATTGCATGTCAATCAAGGTTAATGCTGAATCCTCATAATTTGCATCCTAAAATAATAGGTAGACTTCATAGCATTACTGATTCAGAATTGGAGTATTGTTTGATTCAATATTAATAATAGGACTGTTTTCACATTTTTCAAAATTTTCCAAAGTGTCCAAGGTTGCCTTTTCTTTTGTATTTTGTTTGTTCAGTTTTTTAAATCTATAGTAGTGTCAGTTGGTCAGATTTTGATTCTAGGTTCTTCCATTTCTTTGACCTGAGACACTGAAGAAGCCAGTGTAATTAACTTTGGACAAGTTAGCCAGAGATTCAGTTGTCTCAAGTGTTCTTTAATGCTTATGATTATGTGTTGAATTAAAATATTTGAAAGCACTTTAAAATATATTTAACTATTTTGTGATCATAAAACAAAGCATATAGTAATGCCATTGTCATGACTATAACCACTAATAGTCAATGTTTAATTTTAGAAAGCACCATATTTAGAACCTCATAAAAATAATCCCATCAAGTTCATGTAGGAAACAGCAATTGTCTTACACACTATTGTCTCTCATTTAAAAAAGGTAATTAAATTTACCCTATTCAGTTAAAATGTCCAAGTTAACAAAATTAATATGTCCTGGTTAGGACTCTAAACCCAGTCTTCCATATCCATAAATCTATGATGTTCAGTTTCATAATATGTTAATACAGTTGAATATTATATCTATAAATATAGATATAAAATGTTTTGTTGGATACATATGGATTATATTGATCATCAGTATTTGATTTCCAACTACAAACGCTGTGGTGGTCATTTCTGTTATTTGCCAAATTTCCCCAAATTGCCTCCTTTGGGGCACATCAAAAAATTGAATTCCCTGGTCTTTTTGTGGCTGAGGGAGATCATATTCAAGTAGATGTGAACAAACCAAAATATCCCATTTCCAGGCTACAGTATTTCACTGCCACCACAAGGCCTCTACAGCTCTCTTCTCTTTGTAGACTGAAAGTTGAGAACATTCAAAATGACAGTTTCACCAACAGACTGTTTCATGGTGACTGCAATTGAACAGAAATCTCTACCTAACCCTCCTTAGATATCAACATGAGGTAAACAATACTGTTATGTTTATCTAAGCAACTAATATTTTTGATTTTATTTTTCTTCACCTCTCTTGATAATTGGAAACATACTCATTTACATATCCTTATCCATGCAATATTCAAAATATTAGCTTTAAATTGTGCAGTTTCTCTTCTGTAGAAAAAACAAACAAATAATTGAATCCATGTGAAGTAAAAGGATCATTACAATATGGAAAGCCTAGACTTTAATCTCACATAAAAATAGATTACTCAAAATTCGTTTTCTTTAATACCAATGTTTGTGACAAACTTTGAAGTTGATTAGGATAAACCAAGAGATGCAATTGATAAAAGCTGATATAAATAATATTATTCCATGTGGAATTGATATGTTGGCCTTGGTTTTCAGCACCTTCTATGTACAAATAAGATATATATATGTATACATATATATATATATAGTTATTATAAAAATCATGCCTACATAATAATTCAAAGCAGATCATAAAGTTCGTTTCATTCCCTTTCTACTCAGCACTCCCATCTGTGTCTTTTCACTCCTCTTACTGTGAATTTGTATACATATAGTTGGGGCTTCCCAGGTGACTCGGTGGTAAAAGAATCTGCCTAGCAATCCAGGAGTCCAAATGACACAGGGGTGTGATCCCTGGATTGGGAGTATCCACTGGGGGAGGAAATGGCAACCCACTCCAGTATTAGTACCTGCAACATCCTGTGGACAGAGGAGACCAACAGGCTCTATGTAGCCACAAAAAGTCAGAAAAAAATGAAAAACTGAGCATGCACACATACATATATTTATCATAGATGCTTATAATTCATTTTCTTTATATTATACAAATGCTGCTATTACCCAACATATAACAGCATTGAAATCAAAACTGTAATCAAAATCTTCCAACAAACAAAAGCCCAGGACCAGATAATTTCACAGGTGAATTCTACCAAAAAATTAAAGAACTAATTGTATAGGAAGGTAAACTCTCAAACTCATTCTATGAGGTCACCATCACCCTAATACCAAAACCAAAGATGCCACAAAAAAAGAAAACTACAGGCCAATATCATTGATGAAGATAGATGCAAAATCCTTAACAAAATTCTAGGAAACAGAATCCAACAACATATTTAAAAGATCACACATCATGACCAAGGGGGCTTTATTCCAGGGATGCAAGGATTCTTCAATATTTGCAAATTAATCAATGTTATACAACACATTAACAAATTAAAAGATAAAAACCATATGACTATCATAGTAGTTGCAGAGAAAGCCTTTGACAAAATTCAGCAGCCATTTATGAAAAAAGCTCTCCAGAAAGCAGGCATAAAAGGAACATACCTCAATATAAGTCATATTTGACAACCCCACAGCAAACATTATCCTTAGTGGTGAAAAACTGAAAGCATTTTCTCTAAAGTCAGGAACAAGACAAGGGTGCCTACTTACACCTCTACCACTCAACATAGTTTTGGAAATTTTAGCCATAGCAATCAGAGAGGAAAAATAAATAAAATGAATCCAGATTGGAAAAGAAGTAAATATTTCACTGTTTGTAGATGACAGAATCCTCTACAGAGAAAACCCTAAAGACACCATCAGAAAATTACTAGAGCTAAACAATGAACACAGTAAAGTTGCATGATGTAAATTAATATACAGAAATCCCTTGCATTCCTATACACTGGCAATGAAAAAGCAGAAAGAGAAATTAAGGAAACAATCCCATTCACCATTGTAATTAAAAGAATAAATACTTAGGAATAAATTTACCTAAAGAAACAAAAGACCTATATATAGAAAACTATAAAACACTGATGAAAGAAATCAAAGATGACACAAACAGATGTAGAAATATACCATGTTCATGGATTGGGAGAATCAATATAGTGAAAATGAGAATACTATCCAAAGCAATCTATAGATTCAGCTCAGTTCCTACCAAGCTACCAATAGTATTTTTCACATAACTAGAACAAATAATTTCACAATTTGTATGGAAACACAAAAAAACCTCAAATAACCAAAGCAATCTTGAGGAAGAAAAATGGAACTGGAGGAGTCAACCTGCCTGACTTCTGACTATACTACAAAGTTACAGTCATCAAGAAAGTATGGTACTGGCACAAAGACAGAAATATAGATCAGAGGAACAAAATAGAAAGCCTAGAGATAAATCTACACACCTATGGACACCTTATCTTTCACAAAAGAGGAAAAAATATGCAATGGAGAAAATATAATCTCTTTAACAAGTGGTACTGAGAAAATTGGTCAACCACCTGTGAAAGAATGAAACTAGAACACTTTCTAACACAACACACAAAAATAAACTCAAAGTGTATTAAAGATCTAAATGTAAGACCAGAAATTATAAAACTCTTAGAGGAAAACATAGGCAGAAAACTCTGACAAAAATCACAGTAAGATCCTCTATTTTCCACCTAATAAAGTCATGGAAATAAAAACAAAAATAAACAAATGGTACCTAATGAAGCCTAAAAGTTTTTGCACAACAAAGGAAACTATAAGAAGGCTGAGAAGACAACCTTCAGAATAGGAGAAAATAATAGCAAGCAAAGCAACTGACAATTAATCTCCAAAAATATACAAGCAGCCCATGCAGCTCAATGCCAGAAAAATAAGTGACCAAATAAAAAAATGGGCCAAAGAACTAAACAGACATTTCTCCAAAGAAGGCTAATAAACAGATGAAAAGATGCTCAACATCATTCATTATCAGAGAAATGCAAACCAAAACCACAATGAGGTACCATCTCACACTGGTCAGATTGGCTGCCATCAAAAAGTCGACAAACCACACCCCGCCCCTTCCAAAAAATTCTACAAACAATAAATGTTGGAGAGGGTGTGGAGAAAAGGGAATCCTCTTACACTATTGGTGGGAACGCAAACTAATACAGCCACTATGGAGAACAGTGTGGCGATTCCTTAAAAACATGGAAATAGATCTGCTATAAGACCGAGCAATCCCATTGCTGGGCATACACACCAAGGAAACCAGGACTGAAAGAGACACATGTACCCCAATGTTTATTGCAGCACTGTTCACAAAGCTAGGACATGGAAGCAAAGTGAAAGTGAAGTCTCTCAATAGTGTCCAACTCTTTTTGACCCGATGGACGGTAGCCTACCAGGCTCCTCCATCCATGGGATTTTCCAGGCAAGAATGCTGTAATGGTTTGCTTCTCCAGGAGATTTTCCCAATCCTGAGATTGAACCTGGGTCTCCCGCATTATAGGCAGACTCTTTACCGTCTGAGCCACAAGGGAAGTTCCATGGAAGCAAACTAGATGTCAATTGGCAGACAAATTGAAAGGCAAGTTTTGATACATATACACAATGGAATATTACTCAACTTTTAAAAAGAATGCAATTGAGTCAGTTCTAATGAGGTAAATGAAACTGAAGCCTATTATACAGAGTGAAGTAAGTCAGAAAGAAAAACCCCAATACAGTATATTAGCACATATATATGGAATTTAGAAAGATGTTAACAATGACCCTATGCAAGCCAGCGAAAGAGATGAAGATATAAAGAACAGATTTTTGGACTGTGTGGGAGAAGTTGAGGGTGGGATGATTTGAGAGAATAGCATTGAAACATGTATATTACAATATGTGAAAGAGATGACCAGTACAAGGTCAATGCATGAAACAGGGCACTGAAAGCTGGTGCACTGGGACAACCCAAGCGATGGGATGGGGAGGGATAAAAGAAGGGGTTCAGGATGGGGGACACATGTACACCCTTGGCTGATTCATGTCAGTGTATGCAAAAACCACCACAACATTGTAAAGTAATTAGCCTCCAATTAAAATAAACACATTAATTAAAAAAAATGCTGTTATTTCACAGGTCCTGTTCTTCAACTTTCTTTTATCCCTAAAATTATGCCTGAGGGTTTTTTTTTCCCCCATTATTATTTTTCCTTTCTATAATTCTGCCTAAACTTTTCTTAGTTTTCCATAGTTTGGATATACCATGTTTTATGTAGCCACTGTCTTAAGACAGGTTCAGCAGAATGGCTCAATGGTGAAGAATCCACTTGCCAAAGGAGGAGACGTGGGCTCAATCCCTGGATCAAGAAAACCCCTGCAGAAGGAAATGGCAACTCTAGTATTCTAGTCTGGGAAATCCCCTGGTGAGCCACATTCCATGAAGCTGCAAAAGAATCAGACATGACTTAGCAACTAAACAATAAACTAAAAGGGACTTTTATTTTTAACAGTATGAACACAGCAATGTTAGGATTGTGCATCTTTTAAACAAAACTTTGATTTTACTCTGATGCATTTTAACATAACAAACTTTATGAGCTTTCAGGTTTTCTCTTTTGCTTATCATCTTAATACTTTTTAAAAAATATTTTATTAAATCAACCTGCCTGACTTCAGACTATACTACAAAGCCACAGTCATCAAGACAGTATGGTACTGGCACAAAGACAGAAATATAGATCAATGGAACAGAATAGAAAGCCCAGAGATAAATCCATGAACCTATGGACACCTTATCTTCGACAAAGGAGGCAAGAATATACAACGGAAAAAAGACAACCTCTTTACCAAGTGGTGCTGGGAAAACTGGTCAACCACTTGGAAAAGAATAAAACTAGAACACTTTCTAACATCATACACAAAAATAAACTCAAAATGGGTTAAAGATCTAAATGTAAGAACAGAAACTATAAAACTCCTAGAGGAGAACATAGGTAAAACACTCTCCGACATAAACCACAGCAAGATCCTCTATGACCCACCTCCCAGAATATTGGAAATAAAAGCAAAAATAAACAAATGGGACCTAATTAAACTTAAAAGCTTTTGCACAACAAAGGGAGCTATAAGCAAGGTGAAAAGACAGCCCTCAGAATGGGAGAAAATAATAGCAAACAAAACAACAGGCAAAGGATTAATATCAAAAATATACAAGCAACTCCTGCAGCTCAATTCCAGAAAAATAAATGACCCAATCAAAAAATGGGCCGAAAAACTAAATAGATATTTCTCCAAAGAAGACATACAGATGGCTAACAAACACATGAAAAGATGCTCAACAATACTCATTTTCAGAGAAATGCAAATCAAAACCACGATGAGGTACCATTACACGCCAGTCAGGATGGCTGCTATCCAAAAGTCTACAAGCAATAAATGCTGGAGAGGGTGTGGAGAAAAGGGAACCCTCTTACACTGTTGGTGGGAATGCAAACTAGTACAGCCACTGCGGAGAACAGTGTGGAGATTCATTAAAAAGCTGGAAATAGAACTGCCATATGACCCAGTAACCACACTCCTGGGTATACACTCTGAGGAAGCCAGATCTGAAAGAGACACGTGCACCACAATGTTCATTGCAGCACTGTTTATAATAGCCAGGACATGGAAGCAACCTAGATGCCCATCAGCAGACGAATGGATAAGGAAGCTGTGTTACATGTACATCATGGAATATTGCTCAGTTGTTAAAAAGAATTCATTTGAATCAGTTCTAATGAGATGGATGAAACTGGAGCCCATTCTACAGAGTGAAGTAAGCCAGAAAGATAAAGAACATTACAGCATACTAACACATATATATGGAATTTTAAAAGATGGGAATGATAACCCTATGTGCAAAACAGAAAAAGAGACACAGATGTACAGAACAGACTTTTGGACTCTGTGGGAGAAGGCAAGGGTGGGATATTTTGAGAGAACAGCATCAAAACATGCATATTATGTATATTATCAAGGGTGAAACAGATCACCAGCCCAGGCTGGATGCATGAGACAAGTGCTCAGGGCTGGTGCACTGGGAAGACCCAGAGGGATCGGGTGGGGAGTGAGGTGGGAGGGAGGATCGAGATGGGGAAGACATGTAAATCCATGGCTGATTCATGTCAATGTATGGCAAGAACCACTACAATATTGTAAAGTAATTAGCCTCCAACTAATAAAAATAAATGGGGGGGGGGGAAAAAAAAACCTAAAAGAGACTTTTATGTTTAATAGTATGAACACAGCAATGTTAGGATTGCACATCTTTAAATAAATCTTTGATTTTGCTCTGATGCATTTTAGCATAACAAACTTCATGAGCTTTCAGGTTTCCTCTTTCGCTTATCACCTTATACATTTCTTTTTTAATACTTTATTTATTTTTTTCATTTACTTTTATTAGTTGGAGGCTAACTACTTTACAATATTGTAGTGATTTTTGCCATACATTGAGATGAATCAGCCATGGATTTACATGTGTTCCCCATCCCTATCCCCCCTCCTTCCTCCCTCCCCATCCCATCCCTCTAGGTCTTCCTAGTGCACCAGCCCTGAGCACTTGTCTCATGCATCCAACCTGGGCTGCTAATCTGTTTCACCCTTGATAGTATACTTGTTTCAATGCTGTTATCTCAGAACATCCCACCCTTGTCTTCTCCCACAGAGTCTAAAAGTCTGTTTTGTACATCTGTGTCTCTTTTTCTGTTTTGCACATAGGGTTATCATTCCCATCTTTTTAAATTCCATATATATGCATTAGTATACTGTATTGGTGTTTATCTTTCTGGCTTACTTCACTCTGTATAATGGGCTCCAGTTTCATCCATCTCATTAAAACTGATTCAAGTGAATTGAACTGCTTCAGAAGGGACCAGTGCAACAGATTAAAATCCCTGTAGTTAACATTTTTATATAATGTAAAATTTATGTTTTAGTTACTTGGAGATTTGCCATATGTGCTTAAATCCCTTATATCTTCTAGACCTTTTGAAATTTAAAAAGTTGGATTGATTATTTTCTATTCTCTTATTGTTATTAAATTAGTCACATGTCTGTCTCCCTAGTTGAAACAAACTTTTCTAAAAAAATTTTTACGTAGTTTGTCCAATTGTTTAGAATCTTAGGTTGTCGGCATAAAATTCCACATCTGATTCTGTTCTAACTTATTTAGTTTCCTCTCTTTCAGTTTCATTCTCTATTCATAATTCTCATTTATCATATTCTTTTTGGTTGTTTGTTTTTAAAATAGATTAATACAGTTTTTGCACAGACCCTAGGTTTTTAGTGACGTAAATTAATTGGTTTTGTTTGATGCTTTTGATTCATTTTTGATCTTTGAACTGTGGTTGGATGCATTCAACACAGAATGTTAAATGCTTCCTTATACCTATATCTTTGCAAATATTTTTCATACATAAAAGAAAATTAAGAACCACAACATTTTAACTTTTCAATTATTTAACTGTTGTAACATTAACTTCCAATATTCAGTTTATCAGAGAAAGAAACTATTCTGGTGTCATTTTTTACTGTGTTTAAGACCTTAATTTTTTTCTCCAGAACTTATATGTATTTTTCTTGCTTCATTTCAAGTGATATAGTGCTTATTTAATTACTCTTATGTCAAAGAGTCAGTTCTTTTAATTTGCAAATTAAGGATGATTTCCAGCTCAGGTTCAACTTAATAGACTTTGATCTGGAATCTTTCTTCTACTTCAATGTCCTTATTTCTCCCATAATTGGATCTTGTTTTTCTGATATGAATATGCATTTTCTAAATCATCCTTATTTGTCTTGTATATATATATTAATTCATTTTAACGACTTTTTTTTTAAATGCTTTTCTTTCTTTCCTGTCTTGGAGAGCATCTCAAGCTGAACTACTATACAAATTATTTGACTTTCTCCTTTGAGGGCTCTACACTTTACTATTGAAAATGCCAATTTTCTTTCAATTATCTCACTTAAATGTGTTTGCAATTTACATGTGTTTTAAATTCAGTTTTCTTTTCATTTCTGTTTGTCTCTCTAGCATTCATTCTTGGAACTCAGTTTTCTTATGTCTACTGCTGTTGTTCGTTGCTAGATCACGTCCGACTGTAACCCTCTGTGACCCCATGGACTGCAGCATGCCAGGTTTCCCTTCACTATTTCCCCTTCACTATTTCCTCTAGTTTACTTGAACTTAAGTCTGTTGGATTGGTAATGTCACCCAACCATCTCATCCTCTGTAGCCTCCTTCTCCTGCTGCCCTCAGTCTTTCCCAGCATCATGGGCTTTTCCAATGAGTCGGCTCTTCACATGAAGTGGCCAAAGTATTGGCGCTTCAGTATCAGTCCTTCCAATGAATATTCAGGGCTGATTTCCTTTAGGATTGACTGGTTTGATGTCCTTGCTGTCCAACAGACTCTCAAGAGTCTTCTCCAGCACCACAATTCAAAAGTGTCAATTCTTTGGTGCTCAGCCTTCTTTATGGTTCAACTCTCACATCTATACATGACTACTGGAAATACCATAGCTTTAACTATATGAAGTTCTGTCACCAAAGTGACATCTCTGCTTTTTAACATGCTGTCTAGGCTTGTCACATCTTTCCTTTCCTTTCAAGGAGCAAGCGTCTTTTTACTATATGACTACAGTCACCATCTGCAGTGATTTTGGAACTCAAAAAAATTAAAATAAAATTTGTCACCGTTTCCACTTTTTGTCATCTATTTGCTCTCTATTCCCCATCCATTTGCCATGAGTGATGGAACTGAATGGCATAATCTTAGCTTTTTGAATGTTTAGTTTGAAGCCACTTTTTTCACTATCTTCCTTCATATTCATCAAGGGGCTTTTTAGTTCATCTTCCCTGTTTGCATCAGAGTGGTATCGTCTGTATATCTGAAGTTGCTGATATTTTTCCCTGCAATCTTGATTCCAGCTTGTGATGCTTCCAGCCTGACATTTCAGAAGATGTACTCTGAGTGTAAGTTAAATAATCAGGGTGAGAAGCCTTGTCTTATTCCTTTCCCAATTTTAAACCAGTTTGTTGTTCCATGTCTGCTTCTAACTATTGCTTCTTGATGTTCCATACAGGTTTCTCAGGAGACAGGTAAGGTCTGGTATTCCCATCTCTCTGAGAATTTTCCACAGTTTGTTGTGATCCACACAATCAAAGGCTTTTGCATAGTCAGTGAAGCAGAAGTATATATTTTGCTAGAATTTCCTTGCTTTCTCTATGATCCAACTCTTTTGTGTACAAGGACAATCATCTTTTTTACATTTACAACCAACATTTAAATCTATTATAGTATAGTATTATAGCTAATGTCAAAAGACTTTAAAGTGAGTATACAGTCTATTTTCTACTTCATTAAATATGCCAATGAAATACCTCCATTTTACAAAGAATTGCAAAATACATTTATGAAAATCACTGTTCATTTAACAATAATAAGAAGAGAAATGCATTTCATTTTTAGTAATTTATAGACAGAAAAACTGTGCCTCAGAAACTTAAAGTGACTTGTTCAGGATCTCTTACCCAGGATAAAGAAAAGTTAGGATTAATAAAATATCTGGTAACTCCAAGTGATTTTTTTTTTTTTTTTTTTTGCTTTGTATTATGTAAAGCTGTATTGTGAAAGTGCCTTTGTAAATGAGCAAATATGATGTTGAACAATATTTTCTTTGTTTTCAGAATTAGAATTTGTATTGCCATTCGATTTAAAATTTGGTTTATAACTTTTTTAAAGATAGTCATTATTACCTTTTTTTTTTTTATGGTTCTATATTTAAAAGTGATTATATGATACTTTATTATATCAAAATATATTGAATTAAAGTGGAATATTACCAAGGAACATAGTTATAGTATATTTTAAAGCACCATTTTGATTTCAACTTTTGAAATACATACTTGAAGAAAAAGTACAATTAAATTTAAAGTAAAACCATGAAAAGCAAAGTTTGAGTGAATAAAACTGTGTTTAAAACAAAAGCTGTGGGGAAAAGATGGTGGAGGATTAGATGGACCTGGACTATATCTCTCTCCATGGATACACCAGGAATACACTTTTAGATACACAAGGGCATGCAGAATACTAGCTGAGAACAGACAGGAGTATCTGACCAGGTGGATGGGGGGGGGGGGGGTAGGATATATATATATATATATTTATATATATATATATATATTTATAACCATGCAAAATAGGACAAAGGAACGGGGGACGGGTGGGGTGGGGTGTGGGAAACAGGAGTGTTAGTAGGACTGGACTTCCCTTGGCAGGTCGGGGAACTGAAGCCGGGGTCTGATCCCCACATCGGGGCAATTGTCTGAGTCAGAGGAGAAACATTTAAAGCTGAGAGTGATATACTCCTAAGTATTTTATTCTTTTTGTTGCAATGGTGAATGGTATTGTTTCCTTAATTTCTCTGTCTGTTTTTTCATTGTTAGTATATAGGAATGTAAGGGATTTCTGTGTGTTAATTTTATATCCTGCAACTTTACTATATTCATTGATTAGCTCTAGTAATTTTCTGGTAGAGTCTTTAGGGTTTTCTATGTAGAGGATCATGTCATCTGCAAACAGTGAGAGTTTTACTTCTTCTTTTCCTATCTGGATTCCTTTTACTTCTTTTTCTGCTCTGATTGCTGTGGCCAGAACTTCCAACACTATGTTGAATAGTAGTGGTGAGAGTGGGCACCCTTGTCTTGTTCCTGATTTCAGGGGAAATGCCTTCAATTTTTCACTATTGAGGGTGATGCTTGCTGTGGGTTTGTCATATATAGCTTTTATGATGTTGAGTTATGTTCCTTCTATTCCTGCTTTTTGGAGAGTTTTAATCATAAATGAGTGTTGAATTTTGTCAAAGGCTTTCTCTGCATCTATTGAGATAATCATATGGTTTTAGGAGTATATCTACCTAAAGAAACAAAGGACCTATACATAGAAAACTATAAAACACTGATGAAAGAAATCAAAGAGGACACAAACAGATGGAGAAACATACCGTGTTCATGGATTGGAAGAATTAATATTGTCAAAATGGCTATTCTACCCAAAGCAGTCTATAGATTCAATGCAATCCCTATCAAGCTACCAACGGTATTTTTCACAGAACTAGACCAAAGAATTTCACAATTTGTATGGAAATACAAAAAACCTCGAATAGCGAAAGTAATCTTGAGAAAGAAGAATGGAACTGGAGGAATCAACCTGCCTGACTTCAGACTCTACTACAAAGCCACAGTCATCAAGACAGTATGGTACTGGCACAAAGACAGAAATATAGATCAATGGAACAGAATAGAAAGCCCAGAGATAAATCCACGAACCTATGGACACCTTATCTTTGACAAAGGAGGCAAGGATATACAATGGAAAAAAGACAACCTCTTTAACAAGTGGTGCTGGGAAAACTGGTCAACCACTTGTAAAAGAATGAAACTAGAACACTTTCTAACATCATACACAAAAATAAACTCAAAATGGATTAAAGATCTAAATGTAAGACCAGAAACTATAAAACTCCTAGAGGAGAACATAGGCAAAACACTCTCCGACATAAATCAAAGCAAGATCCTCTATGACCCACCTCCCAGAATATTGGAAATAAAAGCAAAACTAAACAAATGGGACCTAATGAAACTTAAAAGCTTTTGCACTACAAAGGAAACTATAAGTAAGGTGAAAAGACAGCCCTCAGATTGGGAGAAAATAATAGCAAATGAAGAAACAGACAAAGGATTAATCTCAAAAATATACAAGCAACTCCTGAAGCTCAATTCCAGAAAAATAAATGACCCAATCAAAAAATGGGCCAAAGAACTAAACAGACATTTCTCCAAAGAAGACATACAGATGGCTAACAAACACATGAAAAGATGCTCAACATCACTCATTATTAGAGAAATGCAAATCAAAACCACAATGAGGTACCATTACACACCAGTCAGGATGGCTGCTATCCAAAAGTCTACAAGCAATAAATGCTGGAGAGGGTGTGGAGAAAAGGGAACCCTCTTACACTGTTGGTGGGAATGCAAACTAGTATAGCCGCTATGGAAAACAGTGTGGAGATTTCTTAAAAAACTGGAAATAGAACTGCCATATGACCCAGCAATCCCACTTCTGGGCATACACACTGAGGAAACCAGATCTGAAAGAGACACGTGCACCCCAATGTTCATCGCAGCACTGTTTATAATAGCCAGGACATGGAAGCAACCTAGATGCCCATCAGCAGATGAATGGATAAGGAAGCTGTGGTACATATACACCATGGAATATTACTCAGCCATTAAAAAGAATTCATTTGAACCAGTCCTAATGAGATGGATGAAGCTGGAGCCCCTTATACAGAGTGAAGTAAGCCAGAAAGATAAAGAACATTACAGCATACTGACACATGTATATGGAATTTAGAAAGGTGATAACAATAACCTTATATGCAGAACAGAAAAAGAGACACAGAAATACAGAACAGACTTTTGAATTTTGTGGGAGAATGTGAGGGTGGGATATTTCAAAAGAACAGCATGTATACTATCTATGGTGAAACAGATCACCAGCCCAGGTGGGATGCACGAGACAAGTGCTCCGGCCTGGTGCACTGGGAAGACCCAGAGGAATCGGGTGGAGAGGGAGGTGGGAGGGGGGATCGGGATTGGGAATACATGTAAATCCATGGCTGATTCATATCAATGTATGACAAAACCCACTGGAAAAAAAAAATAATAATAAAAAAAAAAATAAAAAAATAAAGCTGAGAGTGAAACAGCTGATCTGTGGCAGTCTAAATGGAATGAGAATCAGACAGTCCACAGCTGTACATACTGAACAGTCCACAGCTGGACAAGGATGCTGGCCACCTGAAAGGTGCAGTGGTTGCAAGCTGCAGTTTAGGGATTGTGGAGCAATCCAAGGGTGAGTGCTGCTGCTGACTGCAGAGACGGATTGAGGGGATGTGAGAGAGGAGATCATGGTGGGAAATGCTGGTGGAGGAAAGCTGCACAGCCATGGACGCAAGGCGATACTGCTGAGTCATGGTAGCGGGTGGAGCCATCGTCACAGCCTCTCTCCACCCAGCATCGCCAGCTGAGCAGTAGAAAGACTGACCCATCAAACCCCTGACACAATGAACTAGAATGGAGGGCCCCGTCCAGGATGCCCCATTAGGTGCCAGATGCACCAGTCTACAGAGTAGGACCCCAAGCCACGGGGACACCTCCGTTCACGTGAGGCACCGAACAACAGACAAGGACCCCAGGAAAGGGAGCCCTCTAAGTGCCTGAATGGGTGGAGCTATGGAGAAAAACTGGCCAAAGAGGCCTACTGATGGCCAGCTACAAGAGGATGGGAAAAAAAAAAAAAAAAAAAACTCTGGTAGGGCCATAGTTCCTGCAGCAGAGGCAATCTGTGTCTCTGCACACTTGGTGCCACAAGGGTCCCCACAAGCCAAGAAGCTGCATCACCTTCATGTTCAACTCTCACTGGGGAAGAGTTGCTACTGGTGAAAAAAGCCTTGCGCCTGTGCGTGCAGGGTCACTCCGCTAGTGTCTGACTCTTTGCAACCCTGTAGACTGTGGCCTGCCAGGCTTCTCTGTGAGGGACGGAAGTTCTCCAGGCAAGAATACAGGAGTGTATTGGCCAGTACTGGTTGTCATACCCTTCGAGAGCACTATATTTCCTGCTGACCTAGCCACCAACTTACCTGAGAACCTGGTGCTGCCAGAACCCCTGCAACTGAAGCAGCTGCACCGCCTCCACACCTGGCCCTCACAGGGGCAAACCCAAGTCCCCCAGGGCAGCCTCAGGAGCAAACCCCAGTGGACCCATATGTAGAGGTGGAAATAAAACCACAAGGGAAACCCAGGGGCAGTGTGGCTACAGAAGAAGACCCAAAGCCTGCCCCCCAGTTGTACAAGATCCAGACTAAATCCACACGATCAACTAGGCAGACTCTGCATCTTTGAAATATATAAAAGGTCATTGAGAGCTCCCAAAAACAACAACAACAACAACAAAATGCACTAGTTCTGATAGCTGCTCACATTGGACACAAGAACACACAGGAGAGGGACCAGATGAGAATCCGAGCTGCCCCCACAGCAGGTCCAGAGATCAGCACAGTGTAGGAGGGCATCCTCGGGAGGTGAGGGGGACTGTGACTCCAACTGAAGAAAAGGACACTCAGAGCAGTGACTCAAGAAAACCATTATTTTCCTTATTTTTTGACTTGTCCTGTAGATTCTTTTAGATTTTATTTTGTTTTTCTCCCCTTTCTCCCCCTCTGTTGTAGTTGTCTATTTTATTGGCACTAAGAAATCCAATTAAGTTTTGGAGTGTTTTTCTTTTTATTTCCTTAAGTCACATTTTTTTATTGTTGCTATAAAACTCTGCCCCTGTGTTGGGCTTTTGCAGTTCTGTGGAGTTTTCCTTTTTTTTTTTTCTTCATTTTTTAATACTAATTTTTAATTTTTAAGCCTATTATTGTTTTTTTCCCCCACATTTATTCCTTTGTTTTCTTTGCCTACTGTTCTTTTCCCCTTGCAGCTACTCTTTAACATAAACGAATCTTCCTTATCTACCTCTGTGTAAATTCTTTCTTTCTTTTCTTTCTCTCCTTTCCTCTCAACATATTTGTCAGTTTTATTTTCATTGATTTATCCCTACTTGGCACCTTGTTTTAGTTTTGTTTTCCAGTTTGGAATTTGGTACCTTTCTTTTGGTAGATACAATTTTTGGTTCCCTTTGTTTGCCAGGTCATACTATTGTACTTTATTTTTGTTGGACTGTTTTGATTTTGCTTATGGGTGTATATGTATATGTGTATATTCAGCCACACTTTTAATTGTTATAAACCTCTGCCTCTATGCTGGGCTTTTGCAGTTCTGTGTGGTTTTCCTTTTTTTATTTTTTTGTCCTTTCCTTTTTTCTTTCTTCTTCCAATTTTTTTTTTCTTGTCTTTTTTCTTGCAATTTTAATTTATGATTTTTTAAACTTTTATATTTTTTCTACATTTTTTCTTTGTTTTCCCTTCTTATTGTTCTTTTCCCCTTGCAGTTAATGTTTGATGTATATAAACCTTCTTCATCTACATCTATTTAACTTTGCATATCAATCCTTTATTTGTTTTCTTTTGTTTCCTCTCAATATATTTCTTAGTTATGTTTTCATTCCTTTATTCCCCACTTGGTACCGTACTTTAATTTTCTTTTCCAATTTGTGATTTAGTTCGTTTTGTTTTTAAATGGTAAATATAATATTTGATTTTGCTTGTTTCAGGTCAATCTACTGTACTTTATATTTGTTCTACTGTTTGGACTTTGCTCATGGATGTATATGTATAAGTGTATATTCCATTATTTTTAATTATTATTTGTCTGATTTTGTAACTGCCATTTGTTTGGAGTACATCTTTGGCTTATCATTTTTGGATATTTGTTTTAATCTCACTTAATGCCATAATCTATTGCCAAATTCAGACTTAAATTGAAGAAAAGCAGGAAAAACCACTAGACCACTCAGGTATGACCTAAATTAAATCCCTTATGACTATATAGTGGAAGTGAGAAATAGATTTAAGGTACTCGATCTGACAGAGCGTCTGATGACCTATGGACAGAGGTTCATGACATTGTATAGGAGACAGGGATCAAGACCATCTCCATGGAAAAGAAAAGCAAAAAGGCAAAATGGTTGTCTGAGGAGGTCTTACAAATAGCTATGAAAAGAAAAGAAGCAATAAGCAAAGGAGAAAAGGAAAGATATTCCCATTTGAATGCAGAGTTCCAAAGAATAGCCAGGAGAGATAAAAAAGCCTTCCTCAGCGATCAATGCCAAGAAATAGAGGAAAACAACAGAATGGGAAAGACTAGAGATCTCTTCAAGAAAATTAGAGATACCAAGGGAACATTTCATGCAAAGATGGGTTTGATAAAGCACAGAAATGGTATGGACCTAACAGAAGCAGAAGATATTAAGAAGAGGTGGCAAGAATACACAGAAGAATTGTACAAAAAAGATCTTCATGACCCAGATAATCACGATGGTGTGAGCACTCACCTAGAGCCAGACATCCTGGAATGTGAAGTCAAGTGGGCCTTTGAAAGCATCACTACGAACAAAGTTGGTGGAGGTGGTGGAATTCCAGTTGAGCTATTTCAAATCCTGAAAGATGATGCTGTGAAAGTGCTGCACGCAATATGCCAGCAAATTTGGAAAACTCAGCAGTGGCCACAGGACTGGAAAAATTCAGTTTTCATTCCAATCCCAAAGAAAGGCAATGCCAAAGAGTGCTCAAACTACTGCACAATTGCACTCATCTCACACGCTAGTAAATGCTAGTAAATGCTCAAAATTCTCCAAGCCAGGCTTCCAGATATTCAACCTGGTTTTAGGAAAGGCAGAGGAACCAGAGATCAAATTGCCGACATCCCCTGAATCATCAAAAAAGCAAGAGAGTTCCAGAAAAACATCTATTTCTGCTTTATTGACTATGCCAAAGCCTTTGCCTGTATGGATCACTGTAACTGTGGAAAATTGTGAAAGAGACGGGAATACCAGACCACCTGACCTGCCTCTTGAGAAACCTATATGCAGGTCAGGAAGCAACAGTTAGAACTGGACATGGAACAACAGACTGGTTCCAAATAGGAAAAGGAGTATGTCAAGGATGTATATTGTCACCCTGCTTATTTAACTTATACACAGAGCACATCATGAGAAATGCTGGGCTGGAAGAAGCACAAGCTGGAATCAAGATTGCTGGGAGAAATATCAATAACCTCAGATATGCAGATGATACTACCCTTATGGCAGAAAGTGAAGAGGAACTAAAAAGCCTCTTGATGAAAGTGAAAGAAGAGAGTGAAAAAGTTGGCTTAAAGCTCAACATTCAGAAAGCTAAGATCATGGCATCTGGTCCTATCACTTCATGGGAAATAGATGGGTAACAGTGGAGACAGTGTCAGACTTTATTTTTCTGGGCTCCAAAATCACTGCGGATGGTGATTGCAGCCATGAAATTAAAAGACACTTACTCCTTGGAAGGAAAATTATGACCAACCTAGATAGCATATTAAAAAGCAGAGACATTACTTTGCCAAAAAATGTCCATCTAGTCAAGGCTATGGTTTTTCAAGTGGTCATGTATGGATGTGAGATTTGGACTGTGAAGAAAGCTGAGCACTGAAAAATTGATACTTTTGAACTGTGGTGTTGGAGAAGACTCTTGAGAGTCCCTTGGACTACAAGGAGATCCAACTGGTCCATCCTAGAGGAGATCAGTCCTGGGTGTTCATTGGAAGGACTGATTCTGAAACTGAAACTCCAGTACTTTGGCTACCTCATGCTGAGAGTTGATTCACTGGAAAAGACCCTGATGCTGGGAGAGATAGGGGGCAGAAGGAGAAAGGGACGACAGAGGATGAGATGGCTGGATGGCATCAGTGACTAGATGGACATGAGTTTGAGAAGACTCCAGGAGTTGATGATGTACAGGGAGGCCTGGTGTGCTGCGATTCATAGGGTCGCAAAGAGTCAGACACGATTGAACAACTGAATTGAACTGAATTCACAATATATTGTTTGAATTAAATTAGTACTTGACAAATATATAATATTATGAATTTCAGTAAGACCACTAAATAAGTGCTTAAAAATTATTTCTTAAGTAATTTATTAGTCAGTAGCACAATGGAAGTATTTCATGTTTAATGTAGGCTAAAATGTAATATGCCAAAGTGTCAATCAGACTAAGGTGTCACATAATGAATAAAAGCAGTTTTAAAATATTAGACTTTTCTTATTTGTCCTTGAAAGTAATTTTAAGAGGAGCAAGTTATACCTTTAAAATGTTATACATTAAAATAATTTTCCTAGCATAATGAAAATAGTGTCAAAGACATTTGTTTTTCAGTCACTAAGTCATGTCTGACTCTTTTGACCCATGGAATACAGCATGCAAGACTTCCCTGCCCCTCATTATCTCCTGGAATTTGCTTAAACTGATGTTCATTGAGTCAGTTATGCCATCCAACCATCTCATCCTGCGATGCCCTCTTCTCCTTCTGCCTTCAATCATTCTCAGCATCAGAGTCTTTTCCAATTAGTCAGCTCTTTGCATCAGGTGGTTAAAGTATTGAAGTTTCAGCTTCAACATCAGCCCTTCCAATGATTTAATTGAGAAACAAAAGCAATCAAAGGGTCACATATATAAATACGTACATAATTTCAACTTTAAGTGAAGTGGAAGTCACTCAGTCGTGTCTGACTCTTTGCAAATTCTCCAGGCCAGAATACTGGAGTGGGTAGCCTTTCCCTTCTCCAGGGGATCTTCCCAACCCAGGGATCGAACCCAGGTCTCCCACATTGCACGCAGATTCTTTACCATCTGAGCCACAAGGGAAGCCCAATTTAACAGCAATTAATTTTTAAGGAGTTCCATACATATTGAAATATGATGACAATTTTTTATGATACAGAAACATCTTTAGAAAGAACAGATGCTGAAGATGATTTTTTTCTTGAGTGATGTCTGTCATTTTCAGGTAGAAAAGTTGAAATTTGCCTCCAGAACCAAAGGATAAAACATTTTGCATGTAGTTAATATGATAAAATCACTTGAATTTATAGCTGGTCAAGGTTATATTTGAAAAGCCAATTCTCCAAAGAGCTAAACTTAGGTCAACCTAATTTTTTATGTATAAAGTTGGATGAAAAAATTATGCAATATCTTCAAATGACTTTAAATCATTACAGATCAAAACAGTCCCCACTCGCTCCTTTTAGTGCATACCCCAGAGATACACTGCGAAGGCATTACTTAAGCTGGCATCTTGGAAAACTGAACACAATTCTCAGAATGCTTTTTATCTAGAATAATTCTAAATGAGATCTTAATAGGCCAAGACAGAATTAAAATCTATCAGTGTTCATAGATGCTGTTGAACTGCATATGCCTTGCTTGCAATAACTAGAAAATTTCAGAATTCTTGCATTTTAGTTACTATTTGAGCACCACTATTTGCTCTGGTGTGTTTGTTAATACGTTGTAATTCTATTAAGTCAATGATTTTCAGAAGGTCAGGAAACATATTCCCTAATTTAAAATAAACATAATTCTAAAGTACTCCACAGCTTCTCTGGTGGTTCAGATGATAAAGAATCTGCCAGCAATGTGGGAATCCTGTCGATCTCTGGGTTGGGAAGATCTCCTGGAGGAAGTCATGGCAACCCACTCCAGCGTTCTTGGCTGGGGAATCCCCATGGACAGAGGATCCTGGCGGGCTACAGTCCAGGGGTTTCAAAGAGTTGAAAACCACTCAGCAACTAAGCACAAAGTATTCCAGTGAAAGTTACTCAGTCGTGTCTGACTCTTTGAGACCCCATGGACTATACAGTCCATGGAATTCTCTAGGCCAGAATACTGGAATGGGTAGCCTTTTCCCTCCAAACAGAACAAAACCTATCCCATTTGACTAACTTTCAGGTTTTAGTGTAAGTGAGAAAGGAGGTTAATGGAATATTTTGAACACATCACATACTTAAGTGAGTGTATTTGTTATCTATGAATGCATAATAAATCATACCCAAACTCAGTGACTTAAATCACTTATTGAAGCCTTTTCCTGTTTCTACAGGTTGAATGTGCTCAGCTTATCTCATATCCTACTCCACATCTTAGGAAGCGAGATTACTCATGGGGTTGAATCCCTGGGTTTGCATCGGAGGCTGGAATGTCCATCTCCATCACGTGGCCTCTAACAGCTCAGCCTTGGCACGAGCATCTTCTCTGCACAATGCCTAGAGTCCAGAGGAAGGGGTGGAAGCTCAGAGTATCACTTGAGTTCTATTTTATTGATCACAAGTCTAGCTCTAGCCTCTACCTTGTGATGTAAGTGGTAGCATGTATGTACAGATATGGGATGAATTTTCAGTTATCCAGTTATAATACTTTCTACTACAGAAAGCTGGTACAAAACAGGAAAGGAAATTGCTATCTTGGGCTTAGTGATTCTGTTCAACTTTCAAATTACTTTTCTTTGGAGGTCTGTCATGAAACAAAAAGAAAATAAACTATATAACGAACAGTACAATTAAAAAAAAAAACAATCTTACTAAGCTATTCTGATTTCAAAAAATACAGCTTAATTGAAAAATCTAATTTAAAAAATTTAAAATGCATTACAAAATGTATCTCTAATCCCATCATCTAGTGGTAACTATCATAAGTTAACTTTTTATTGACTGAGAAGAATGAGAATGATACTATTTTCATTTATATAATTATATTATGACTGATATTAAATATAAACATATAGCATTAGATATTTATACTTTGCTGCTTTTAGCTATAATAATATTTAAGAATTTCATCTTTTTATATAACCTACCAAAGAAAACAAAAGCACAAAATTCATGTATTATGCATGATGAGGAAGTTATCACATTTGTAGCAACTTTCATACTTTTTCCCTTAAAAGTATTCCTATGTAGCTGTATCAGCCAGACCATTATTTTATTTCCTTTCTCTACTTTAAAAAATTTAATTATCATTATTTTTAAGTATGCATGTTATTATACTGACTCTCTGTTTTATAATTAATTATTCAACTTTATATGTTGCTTCTAAGAACTGAAAACTAATAGAAAGGTTTAAACTATTTTTGCCCCAACCAATTCTATGCCCCAAATACTAAAGCCAAAGAAGCTGAAGTTGAACAGTTTTATGGAAACCTAAAAGAACTTCTAGAACTAGCTACAAAAAAAGATAACCTTTTCATTACAGGGGATTGGAAAGAAAAAGTGGAAAGTTGAGAGGTACCTGGAATAACAGACAAGTTTGGTCTTAGAGTGCAAAATAAAGCAGGGCAAAGGCTAACAGAATTTTGCCAAGATAATGCACTGGCCTCTTCCAGCAATGCAAGAGATGATTCTATACATGAACATCACCAGAAGCTGAGTACCAAAACCAGATTTATTACAGTCTTTGCAACTGAAGACGAAGAAGCTCCATACAATCAGCAAAAACAAGACCAAGAACAGACTGTGGCTCAGATCCTGAACTCCTTATTGCAAAATTCAGACTTAAATTGAAGAATGTAAGGAAAACCACTAGGTTATTCAGGTATGACCTAAATCAAAACCCTTATGATTATACAGTGAAAGTGACAGATAGATTCAAGTGATTATATCTGATAGACAGAGTGCCTGAAGAACTATGGATGGAGGTTCCAACATTGTACAGACTGAGTGATCAAAACTATCCCCAAGAAAAGAAATGTAAAAGGGCAAAATGGTTGTCTGAGGAGGACTTACAAAGAGCTGAGAAAAGAAGAGAAGAGAAAGGCAAAGGAGTAAAGGAGATATATACCAATCTGAATGTAGTTTTAACAAATAGCCTGAAGAGATAAGAAAGCCCTCTTAAGTTGACAATGCAAAGAAATAGAGGAAAATAATAGAATGGGAAAAACTAGAGATCTCTTCAAGAAAATCAGAGGTACCAAGGGAACATTTCATGCAAAGATGGGCACAATAAAGAACAGAAATGATATGGACTAACAGAAACAGAAGAAATTAAGAAGAGGCACCAAGAATACACAGAAATATCCAAAAATGATATTAATGATCCAGATAACCAGGATGGTGTGATCACTCCCCTAGAGCCAGACATCTTGGTGTGCAAAATCAAGTGGGCCATAGGAAGCATCATTACAAACAAAGCTAGTGGAAGTGATGGAATTCCAACTAAGGTATTTCAAATCCTAAACGATGATGCTGTTAAAGTGCTGCACTCATTATATCAGCAAATTTGGAAAACTCAGCAGTGGCCACAGGACTGGAAAAATTAAGTTTTCATTACAATCTCAAAGAAAGGTAATGCCAAAGAATGTGAAAACTACCACATTGCTGCCGCTGCTGCTGCTGCTGCTGCTAAGTCTCTTCAGTCGTGTCCAACTCTGCACGACCCCTTAGATGGCAGCCCACCAGGCTCCCCCGTCCCTGGGATTCTCCAGGCAAGAACACTGGAGTGGGTTGCCATTTCCTTCTCCAGTGGATGAAAGGGAAAAGTGAAAGTGAAGTTGCTCAGTTGTGTCTGACTCACATAAACTGCAGCCTACCAGGCTCCTCCATTCATGGGATTTTCCAGGCAAGAGTACTGGAGTGGGGTGCCATTGCCTTCTTCAAACTACCTCACAGTTGCAGTCCTTTCACCTGCTAGCAATGTATTGCTCAAAATTCTCCAAGCTAGACTTCAACAGTACATGAACTGAGAACTTCCAGATATTCAATCTGTGTTGAGAAAAGGCAGAAGAACAAGAGAACAAATTTCCAACATCTGTTGGATCATAAAAAACGGAGAGAATTTCAGAAAAATGTCTACTCCTGCCTCACTGACCACACTAAAGCCTTTGACGGTGTGGATCACAACAAACTGGAAAATTCTTAAAGAGATGGGAATAATAGATCACCTTACCTCTGCCCCCTGAGAAACCTATATGCAGTTAAAGAAGCGAGAGTTAGAACCAGACTGGAACAGTGGACTGGTTCAAAATTAGGAAAAGAGCATTCAAGGCTTTACATTGTTACCCCGCATATTTAATTTCTCTGGACAGTATGTATATGCTTGCTTTGTCCATTAGTCGTGTTTGAATCTTCGTGACCCCATGGATCATTCCCCACCAGACTCCTCTGTCCATGGCATTCTCCGGGCAATAATACTAGAGTGAGTTGCCATGTCCTCCTCCAGGGGATCTTCCCAACCCAGGGATCGAACCCAGGTCTCCCACATTGCAGTTGTATTCTTTACCATCTGAACCACCAGAGAAGCCCAATGTAGAGTACATCATGTGAAATGCCAGAATGGGTGAAGCACAAGCTGGAATCAATATTGCCAGAGAAATACCAGTAACTCAGATATGCAGATGACACCATCCTTATGGCAGAAAACTAAATGTACCTAAGGATCCTCTTGATGAAGGTGAAAGAAGAGAGTAAAAAGGTTTAAAACTCAACATTCAAAAAACGATGATCATGGCATCTGGTCTCATTGTTTCATGGCAAATAGATGGGGAAATAATGGAAATAGTGACAGACTTTATTTTATTTTTTATTGGCTCCAAAATCACTGCAGATGGTGACTGAAGCCATGAGATTCAAAGATGCTTGCTCCTTGGAAGAAAAGCTGTGACCAACCTAGACAGCATATTAAGAAGGAGAGAAATTACTTTGCCGACAAGTGTCCATAAAGTCAAAGCTATGGCTTATCCAGTAGTCATGTGTGGATGTGATAGTTAGACCATAAAGAGGACTGCACGCCAAAGAGTTGATGCTTTTGAACTGTGGTGTTGGAGAAGACTCTTGAGAGTCTTTTGGACTGCAAGGAGATCAGACCAGTCAATTGCAAAGGAAATCAATCTTGAATATTCATTAGAAGGACTGATGCAGAATCCTACGATGTAGACTTAAATTTGCAGAGGAGGCATCTAGAGCAAAGGCACTAAGGTGGGAACAATCTCTGTTGTGTAGTAATAAGAAAGAGAAGGCCCATGTGACTGCAGTATAGTGAATATCGCATTGGGGATTATGAGATGAATTCTGAGGGATGCTAAGTGTCAAATGATGAGAACACTGTTTATCCTCTCCTTTCTGGCGATATATCTTGCCAAGAGCCTGGGGCTGAATTTGAACAGGGGAATGATATGATTCGGGGTTTCCTCATGGCTCATCTGGTAAAGAATTTGCCTGCAATGCAGGAGACCTGGGTTTGATCCCTGGGTTGAGAAGATCCCTTGGAGAAGGAAATGGCAACTCACTCCAGTATTCTTGCCTGGAGAATCCCCATGGACAGAAGATCCTGGCCGGCTACCGTGTATGGGGTTGCAAAGGGTCAGACATGACTGAGGCGCTAGGCACAGCACAATGATATCACCTGATGGTTCAAAACGGCTTCACCAGGGAGTGTGGGCAATTGACACAAACAAGCCCAGAGGTTATTAGCAGGTTATTCTCTCAGTTAAGAGATAGCAATGGTTTGGATCAATGTCAGAGGTTTTTTTTTTTTTTTTTTAATAGTGTGGAGTGGACACTCTTCCCATTTTAAGGGAGAGCTCTCGGTGCTTCTGGAAAATGATGCTAAAACAAAGGTGAAAGCATTTCATAAAGCATGAGGAAGTGAAGATCTGACTACATATAGTGGATTTGTGAAGAAATCATGCAAACATAAAATAGAAAATTCAGGTATTGATTTTATTTCCCCTGTAAAGTGTCAAGAAGGAACAGAGTAGAATATTTACGGAGACATCAGGGTTACTGTGCCCACTGGAAACAATGGTTTCACACTGGCAAGTTTCCTCAGGAGAAATTGGAGAGGTTATATGCATGTTGGGCAAAGTTTTATTCAAATTTAAGACGATGACCTATTGACAATCATGATCAGCACCATAAAAATAAAGCAAAACAAGAACCGGAATGAGCAAAAATTCCACAACAACCTGCAAAGTCTTCATTGTGTTTTGAATTCACGATACTATGAAGTTGGAACACCTATCTGGCAATATCTAACTGTGTGTAAATAAATTGCTTTCCTTTCCCTCTACAAATTCAACACTATCCTGCCAATCCAACCTCACGATTTGTTTTGAACAGCAGCAAAGCACTCTAATAACTGACACCCAGGAGCAGTTGGGCTAAGACGGACACCAACTGGACATTCTTTGTTCCTTTCCTCCCTTTAGAAACTTCCCGAGGAAACATCTTCTCCAGCACGATTTTATTCCTTGCTGACGGTTGAATAAATTTACCTTAGGTACTCATTTTGTCATCCTTTCTAACCTTCTCATTATTTCTCTATCTTGCCCTCAGGATAATAATGAACCAAAAACTAACTTAATTGTGTCTGATAAGTATAAGGGCAGTAGGAACAGGAGCTGTGCATACAAAAAGAAAAAAGGCCAGAAGTTGTCTAGTAAAACTGAACATAATAATCAACTTGGAAAATAATAATAATAATAATCAACTTGTACAATTTTTGCTGGTTCAAATTCTTTTTTAGAATAGTCTCTAAAACATCGATCTAATCTATCTTCTTAAAAACTCTTGCTTTTAATTAGGCTATTAAAAATTAATTTTATATTTTCTTTAATCCAATGTATTCTGATTGCTCAAGAAATAACTGGAGGTAACTAATCAATACACCTTGATGAAACAATTATATTTCAATTATTTTTTTTTCAAATCACATATACATATTGTAGGTATACAATTACCTTGCTTGCAAAACTAGTAATAAAATATAAAACTTTATTTTTCTCTGTCATTCTACTTTGATTCTTATTTTGATATGTTCAGTATATAAAACTGCTATGCCTCATGTTTGGTCTCCTAGTGACACAATTTTCTATGAGACGGTAGGAGTTTAACTTCATAGTAGAAGGAGAACAGAGCAACATATGGTCCAACACTTTCACGCTGGGGAAAGGACAGCTTCACCCTGTGAGGAAAGAATGGATGGAGCGTCTGAACTATGCTTCAGTCTAGAGCTTTCAAAGGTGAAAAGAAGAGACTTACTGAATGCAAATATAGAGAAGCAATAAATTAAGTTTGTGCAGAGGAAATCTACCATTTTAATTACCAGCTAGTCATATATATATATATATATATATATTTTTTTTTTTTTTTTTTTTTTTCCCCTTTGTTTCAGTGAATTTCTTGGAGTAAGTCAGTCAGGACTTTCAAAAGCATATGACTTTCCTGCATGTTTTCTCATTATACTTGAAGCTATTTGAGAGTGCTTTAGCAATCACACTAAGACGTCTGTGGCTGGTATTCCTTTGGAAATTATATGGACAATGAGAAGTCATTTTAATTTCAATCATTACATTTAAAATATTCCATACTAGCTATTTTCTTGTAATAGGATTAAATGATAATGAATGCTAAAAATAGTGTGAAGTAGCAGCTGTATTAAGTTGTAAAATTACATATTCTCATTGAAAAACCACTGACACCATTGTGTATATTGGGCAAGATTTAAGTAACTAATTAAATAAGCAGTAACTTACTCATCAAGTACCATGAAATCAATTCTGTACATATTTTACATTTAATTACCATATTTAATTCTATGAATTCTCTTAAAGGTGAATATTAGTCACTTAACCTTTTGGTAAGTAAGAAAGTTGTGACTTAACAAGGTTTAATGTCTTATTATGAGTCACAGAGCAACTAGAAGAGATGGAATTCAAATTTAGAACTATCTGAACCAAAAGTTTAATGATTTCCCTCTATATGACACTGATGATATTTGATGGGAAGTCCCCATAACATTTTTGAAGATGATAGCTCTAAAATAACTAATAAATATGTGATGTGTAAATGTGCATATATATATTCAGGGCATATATATATATATATATATATATATATATGTGTGTGTGTGTGTGTGTGTATACACATATATATATAACTTTGCAAACTCTATATTTCTAGCAGTGATATTAGAGATTACGTATATTATTTTTGTTTTGTAAATCACATTTATTTATGATAATGAAAGTTCTTAAGTGAACAGTATTCTCATGAGTATTCATTTAAGTCATATTTGACTACACTATATAAAAAATGCTAGGCAATAAGACAACAGTATGATGATAATGGTATATAGAATTACATCCTAGAATGTGTAAATCAATTAGTCTTCATGTAATTAGTGGCAATTTATTTATATAAACACATCATCATCAATATCTTTTCATGAGGAAATTTAACAATACTCCTGGCATGTGACCTCTGTTTAAGGAAAAAAGCTCGGTCTGCTTAATTTTCTTGGTCATTGTTGTCTAAATCCTTTTTTTCTTTTGACACATTGTAAAATAAAGTGAGCATAATTAATTAATTGGCTTCAAAAAACATTTGTAAGTAAAAAGTTTGTAACTGGATAATTAACTTGACAGTGAAGCCCATTTTCCTCAGAGTGAGAATAATTCCCTCCTCTACATTCTCAAATGCTTTGACAAAGACTGGCAGACGAACAATGGGATAGAGCAGAAAAATTATCCCATTTTTCTATACTTCATATGCAAACACTTGAGAAGCCTATTTAAGATTTCCACCTAAAGACAGAAACAGTGTCAACCAAAATGAATGGGACCACTGAGATCTTTACTTCAAAGAGATTAAGAATCTGTCAAAGGCAATTCTGAGAGTTCACATTGGTAGGGAGTTGCTTAGAATGCAATATATTTTCACCCAGAAAAGAGACACATGAAGGCTGCATTAAAGAATCATGGAGCAAGTATAAAGGATGGACGGGCAGCATCACGATTTAGCTCCACCAATGGCATATAGCAAAGTTCTCAGGAAGCTTCAGCATTCTTGAAGCATAGCAGACAGAACTCGCCTAGAAGCCTAGTTGGCAGCAGGTTCTCTGTTCTTCGGAGCTGTGCCCTGATGGGGCACTGATGACAGCTGGCAGGAGAGAGCAGCAGGCAGTGTAGATAAATAGATTAGAACAGCCAGGCATAGAACAATTACCAAAGATGGGTTAATCACTCCCTCATCTTTATCCTCTGAGTCCTGTGCAGTCCACAAATATTAATACCCTGGTAGTAGGAGACAGAATCTGGTTTCAGAAGTAACTAAGTTGCCAATAGCCTGTGGGAGATTTTGCCTTAAGCACTTCACTCAATTGTTTCCATTTTCTTTTTTTTTCTTTTTTCTTTTATTTATTTATTTTTTATTATTATTATTATTTTTTTTTTCCAGTGGGTTTTGTCATACATTGATATGAATCAGCCATGGATTTACATGTATTCCCAATCCCAATCCCCCCTCCCACCTCCCTCTCCACCCGATTCCTCTGGGTCTTCCCAGTGCACCAGGCCGGAGCACTTGTCTCGTGCATCCCACCTGGGCTGGTGATCTGTTTCACCATAGATAGTATACATGCTGTTCTTTTGAAATATCCCACCCTCACATTCTCCCACAAAGTTCAAAAGTCTGTTCTGTATTTCTGTGTCTCTTTTTCTGTTCTGCATATAGGGTTATCGTTATCACCTTTCTAAATTCCATATACATGTGTCAGTATGCTGTAATGTTCTTTATCTTTCTGGCTTACTTCACTCTGTATAAGGGGCTCCAGCTTCATCCATCTCATTAGGACTGGTTCAAATGAATTCTTTTTAATGGCTGAGTAATATTCCATGGTGTATATGTACCACAGCTTCCTTATCCATTCATCTGCTGATGGGCATCTAGGTTGCTTCCATGTCCTGGCTATTATAAACAGTGCTGCGATGAACATTGGGGTGCACGTGTCTCTTTCAGATCTGGCTTCCTCAGTGTGTATGCCCAGAAGTGGGATTGCTGGGTCATATGGCAGTTCTATTTCCAGTTTTTTAAGAAATCTCCACACTGTTTTCCATAGTGGCTGTACTAGTTTGCATTCCCACCAACAGTGTAAGAGGGTTCCCTTTTCTCCACACCCTCTCCAGCATTTATTGCTTGTAGACTTTTGGATAGCAGCCATCCTGACTGGCGTGTAATGGTACCTCATTGTGGTTTTGATTTGCATTTCTCTAATAATGAGTGATGTTGAGCATCTTTTCATGTTTGTTAGCCATCTGTATGTCTTCTTTGGAGAAATGTCTGTTCAGTTCTTTGGCCCATTTTTTGATTGGGTCATTTATTTTTCTGGAATTGAGCTGCAGGAGTTGCTTGTATATTTTTGAGATTAATCCTTTGTCTGTTTCTTCATTTGCTATTATTTTCTCCCAATCTGAGGGCTGTCTTTTCACCTTACTTATAGTTTCCTTTGTAGTGCAAAAGCTTTTAAGTTTCATTAGGTCCCATTTGTTTAGTTTTGCTTTTATTTCCAATATTCTGGGAGGTGGGTCATAGAGGATCTTGCTTTGATTTATGTCGGAGAGTGTTTTGCCTATGTTCTCCTCTAGGAGTTTTATAGTTTCTGGTCTTACATTTAGATCTTTAATCCATTTTGAGTTTATTTTTGTGTATGGTGTTAGAAAGTGTTCTAGTTTCATTCTTTTACAAGTGGTTGACCAGTTTTCCCAGCACCACTTGTTAAAGAGGTTGTCTTTTTTCCATTGTATATCCTTGCCTCCTTTGTCAAAGATAAGGTGTCCATAGGTTCGTGGATTTATCTCTGGGCTTTCTATTCTGTTCCATTGATCTATATTTCTGTTTTTGTGCCAGTACCATACTGTCTTGATGACTGTGGCTTTGTAGTAGAGTCTGAAGTCAGGCAGGTTGATTCCTCCAGCTCCATTCTTCTTTCTCAAGATTACTTTGGCTATTCGAGGTTTTTTGTATTTCCATACAAATTGTGAAATTCTTTGGTCTAGTTCTGTGAAAAATACCGTTGGTAGCTTGATAGGGATTGCATTGAATCTATAGACTGCTTTGGGTAGAATAGCCATTTTGACAATATTAATTCTTCCAATCCATGAACACGGTATGTTATTTAGCCTCCATATGTTTGAAGTTTTAACAATTTTTTCCCTGTAATTGAGATCTAATCTTACTGCACTGTGGTCAGAAAAGATGACTGGAATGATTTCAATTTTTTTGAATTTTCCAAGACCATATTTATGGCCCAGGATGTGATCTATTCTGGAGAATGTTCCATGTGCACTTGAGAAAAAGGTGAAGTTGATTGTTTTGGGGTGAAATGTCCTATAGATATCAATTAGGTCTAGCTGGTCCATTGTGTCATTTAAGGTGTGTGTTTCCTTGTTAATTTTCTGTTTAGTTGATCTATCCATTGTTGTGAGTGGGGTATTAAAGTCTCCCACTATTATTGTGTTACTATTAATTTCCTCTTTCATACTCGTTAGCGTTTGCCGTACATATTGCGGTGCTCCTATGTTGGGTGCATATATATTTATAATTGTTATATCTTCTTTTTTGATTGATCCTTTGATCATTATATAGTGTCCTTCTTTGTCTCTTTTCACTTCCTTTATTTGAAAGTCTATTTTATCTGATATGAGTATTGCGACTCCTGCTTTCTTTTGGTCTCCGTTTGCATGAAATATTTTTTTCCAGCCCTTCACTTTTAGTCTGTATGTGTCTCTTGTTTTGAGGTGGGTCTCTTGTAGACTTCACCTTTTTCTCAAGTGCACATGGAACATTCTCCAGAATAGATCACATCCTGGGCCATAAATCTGGTCTTGGAAAATTCAAAAAAATTGAAATCATTCCAGTCATCTTTTCTGACCACAGTGCAGTAAGATTAGATCTCAATTACAGGGAAAAAATTGTTAAAACTTCAAACATATGGAGGCTAAATAACACGCTTCTGAATAACCAACAAATCATAGAAGAAATCAAAAAAGAAATAAAAATATGTATAGAAATGAATGAAAATGAAAACACAACAACCCAAAACCTATGGGACACTGTAAAAGCAGTGCTAAGGGGAAGGTTCATAGCATTACAGGCTTACATCAAGAAACAGGAAAAAAACCAAATAAATAACCTAACTCTACACCTAAAGCAATTAGAGAAGGAAGAAATGAAGAACCCCAGAGTTAGCAGAAGGAAAGAAATCTTAAAAATCAGGGCAGAAATAAATGCAAAAGAAACTAAAGAGACCATAGCAAAAATCAACAAAGCTAAAAGCTGGTTTTTTGAAAAAATAAACAAAATTGACAAACCATTAGCAAGACTCATTAAGAAACAAAGAGAGAAAAACCAAATTGACAAAATTAGAAATGAAAATGGAGAGATCACAACAGACAACACTGAAATACAAAGGATCATAAGAGACTACTACCAGCAGCTCTATGCCAATAAAATGGACAACTTGGATGAAATGGACAAATTCTTAGAAAAGTATAACTTTCCAAAACTGAACCAGGAAGAAATAGAAGATCTTAACAGACCCATCACAAGCAAGGAAATCGAAACTGTCATCAAAAATCTTCCAGCAAACAAAAGCCCAGGACCAGATGGCTTCACAGCTGAATTCTACCAAAAATTTAGAGAAGAGCTAACACCTATCTTACTCAAACTCTTCCAGAAAATTGCAGAGGAAGGTAAGCTTCCAAACTCATTCTATGAGGCCACCATCACCCTAATTCCAAAACCAGACAAAGATGCCACAAAAAAAGAAAACTACAGGCCAATATCACTGATGAACATAGATGCAAAAATCCTTAACAAAATTCTAGCAAACAGAATCCAACAACATATTAAAAAAATCATACACCATGACCAAGTGGGCTTTATCCCAGGAATGCAAGGATTCTTTAATATCTGCAAATCAATCAATGTAATACACCACATTAACAAATTGAAAGATAAAAACCATATGATTATCTCAATAGATGCAGAGAAAGCCTTTGACAAAATTCAACACTCATTTATGATTAAAACTCTCCAAAAAGCAGGAATAGAAGGAACATACCTCAACATAATAAAAGCTATATATGTTTCCATTTTCTGATGAGGTTTAGTATTATCACTGTCATAGTGGAAGAAACTGCAGCAAAAGAAGGTGTCATATTCAATTAATAAACAAAATTGAATTTTTATTGCCTATCTTATAAAATATCAGGGGAATGATGCTGAATTATCCCAAAATGAAAATGTTTCCTTCTACTTCAGGACTCATTTTTTCCCTAATAAGACCAATATCTAGATCTATATCAGGTGTATTAAGGTCAGAGTTGTAGAGAATAGCTTTCCTTTCTCTTATCATGTCCCCAAAAGAATCAAATTCCTTTAGTTGATAACTGATATAGTTACCAATTACTATACCTTTCTGAGAAATGTCTCTTTCTTGTAAAATAACAGCTAATATTTGCAGTTTGTCAGGTGCTGGTTTAATTTGTAATATTAACTCACATAATCTCCACAGTTACCTTTTTATTACTCCTCTATTACAGATGAGAAAACTGAGACACAGAGTAGTATAACTAAGATAACAGAGTAAATGTGGTCTTGGACTCAAGATCAGGATATTCAGTATCTGAAGACCATGATCTTAATCATTATGCTAAATCTATGTTTGTCTTTGAGAGTTTGCATAGGTTTTGCCAGTGTCAAAAAGCTGTTTCTTAAATTCATGTGTGCCTTGCCCTTGATAATGTATACTAAATTGATTCCAAAGAGGTAACAGATTTTAAAGTCATTTCCCAAATTTAAATTTATACCCAGGTTGAACTTCAAAACTGTTTTTAATTAATTCTGTGAGATGCTTTTAAGGCTTGCTCAAATATCACTTCCTTGACCTGATCCACCAGCACCTCCCGCTGATGACATTCCTTATTCTCCTTTATTCACTGCATTTATTTCTTAGGGCTACCATAATGAATCACCACAAACAGCCTGTCTTAAAGACAATAGGGGTTTATACTCTCATGGGCTTCCCTGATAGCTCAGTTGGTAAAGAATCCTCCTGCAATGCAGGAGACCCTGGTTCAATCCCTGTATCAGGAAGATCCCTTGGAAAAAGGATAGGCTACCCACTCCAGTATTCTTGAACTTCCCTTGTAGCTCAGCTGGTAAAAATTTCACCTGCAATGCAGGATCCCTGGGTTGGAAGATCCCCTGGAGAAGGGAAAGGCTACCCACTCCGGTATTCTGGGCTGGAGAATTCCATGGACTGTATATTCCATGGGATTGCAAAGAGTTGGACATGACTGAGCAACTTTCACTTTCCCTTTATGTTATCATTGGTGTGGAGGCTGGAAATCTAAACAAGACTAGATGGAGTGTGCTCCTTCTGCAGGGTATAGGGGAGAACACATTTTTGTTTCTGTGAACTGGAGGCCCTTGACCTGAGGCTGTATAGCACCAGTCTCTGCCCCATCTTCACATCTTCTCCTCTATCCCTGTGTCTCACATTTCCCTTCACTTTTCTCAGGTAAGAACACCTGTATGGTGCATATATCTCAACCTAAGTCTGGGGTGATTTTATCTTGAGATCATTAAGTTACATCTAGAAGGACTCTTTTTCTGAATAAGGTAATGTAAACAGGTTCCTAAATTAGGTCTTAGACATACTTCTCTTTATATATATATAGACTCAGATTATTTTCCATTAAAACATATCTTGATAGGGCTGCTTTTCAACCCACTATAATCATCTCTTAAAAAAATCAAATTATGTATTAATTTAAATTAAAATTTATGATTTATGGATTCAATTTATTGATTACATATTTTCCCCTTGATATAATATAAGCTATGTAAGTCGAGATTCCTAAAACAAAATATGTATTAATACACATTTAGAAAATATATTTAGAGAAAGGTTCAAAATGAAGACATGAATAATTTCATTGAAAATCTATTCTTAGAATGTTCTTTTTCCTTTTTTACATCTTCATGAGATCTGTATTTTTCCCAAATAATTACAAAGTCTCTACTATGTGTATCCCTCCAAACAAACCTTTGTACTAGTGGACACTTAGTCATGGCACAAGAGTTAAAATATAGTTTCACAGAACACTTAGAAATTTTCTAGACGGTAATATCATGTTTACTGACTCTAGGAATATTATGAAGGACCTGTTATAAATTAAATCTTGTACTTGGTTCTAGGACAAATCAGAAAAGAGATGATATTTTGTCATGAGATAAAATGTTTCTTTGAAGACACAGCAATTGCACGGAATATTCCAAAGCAATTAAAGGCTTTTGGCTAATGATCATTAAAATGTTAATATATAAACCCTGACTGGAGCCTGAAAATCCTTTGGTCCATCCCTCTTCTAGATCTGTTCCTCATTCTGACAAAAAGAGGATGGATTAAGAGCCTCAGATCTAAGGAATTCTACTGCAGTTATATCCACCTAAGGGTAGCTTTAGAGTTAGAACATAACTTGTTACCCATGTCCTTTTGGAGATCATCAGCAAAGACCATAGTTTGATGAAAGTTCAGGAATCCTCTGTGAAGTTAGCCTGTTCAAACATTTAACCTGAGCCTATCAAATCATAAGCAGTCCATTCCCTCATTCAAAAGTATTTGTTGAACATCTACTATCTACTATGTACAGTGTACTGTTCCAATACCGGTGTAGAGTACGGAACAAATAGATAACAATTACTGCCTTAAATGAGCTTCCATTATATTAAAGGAGATAAGAAAAAACAAGATAAATAAAGCGTAGAGAATTATTATTGATAAGAAAAATGCTGAAAATCAAAGTTGCTCAGTAGTATTCAACTCTTTGGAACCCCATGGACTATACAATCTATGGGATTCTCCAGGCCAGAATACTGGAGTGGGTAGCCATTCCCTTCTCCAGCAGGTCTTCCCAACCCAGGGATTGAACCCAGGTCTCCCACATTGCAGTTGGATTCTTTACCAGCTGAGCCACCAGGGAAGCCCAAGAATACTGGAGTAGGTAGCTTATCCCTACTCCAGCAGATCTTCCTGACCCAGGAATAGAACCGGGGTCTCCTGCATTGCAGGTGGATTCTTTACCAGCTGAGCTACCAGGGAAGCCCAGTAAAAATTCTGAGGAAATATGAATAGATTAGGGAGAGGACAAGAAATGTGAATATGAGGAGAATATGTTCTAAATGTATGATTAACAGATAAGTCACACAATCTTGCCTTATAATTCCTTATAAAGATAGCAGAAATTTTCACTGATTTTATTTAATAATAATGAAACCTTAAAATGCTCTTTAATGGCTATGGAAATAGAATAATCTGAACATAAGTATTAGTCCAAAAAAAAAGGCATAAATTTGGGGATGCTTTATAGGTTGAATATATATTATTCTGCGACATTTACCATGACAAAACAAAAATTTTCAAAATGTTGTAGAATGTTACTGACTAAATTACTGGAATCAAATTAGTTCATGCTAGTTCCTTGAAATGATAAGCATGCAATTTCATTTATATTAATTCACAGTGGAGAAGAGATTCTAGAGGCAGATGAACTTGTTTCAAGACATTTTATGTTACATCCTCTTTTGACAAGAATGTAAATATCTCTTAAAGAAGATGCATGCACTAAGGTTTTCTAGTCCCTAATTTAATCCATTTAGAATATCTTAGAGATATTTGCTAATAGTGTTAAATCACAAGTGACCAAAAGAGATGATAGATGCTCTTTTTTCAAGTAGAAATTACTGTTGCATTATAATAATTTATTTTCTAAGTTTGTCAAAATAATTTACAATTATTTGTTCAAAATGAAGCAAATAAGTCTATTCTCAAAAAACTCTGTATGCAATTATAAAATGTAATAAATAGATATTCACTGAGAACTGAAAGTAATAGATCTATTGACAATCTGAAGATAGACATGAAATAGAAAACGATGTTATTTTGTGTCATTTAAGCTTTGTCTAATTGAAATGCCCAAAATTATGTTCATGCTTAATATTTTTTAGTTTATTTTAAAATTCTAATTAATGTAAGATATCCATACAGAAAAGAGCACTTATCATAAGTATACAATTAAATTAATTTGTACTTGTTTCATACATGTTTCATAAATGAAAACATCTATGTCTTCATCATGCAATGAAAATAGAATTACCCCCAGGAGACAATCTCATGTTCCTTTCCAGTCATTAATTCCCCAATAAGTTAACTAACTGTTACAACATTTACTACCTTTTGACTGATTTTGCTATGTAAATGGACTAATACACCACATACTCTTTTGTATCTGGAGTTATAACTTTAACACACTATGTGATTTAGATATACCATCACATACAACTTTTTTCCTTCCCAGTGTTCTATTGTATTTCCTATCACAAATACTCATACACTTATTGATTTCATCTACTACTTTTTAATGAGGCTTCCCAGGTAGCTCAGTGGTAAAGAATCTGCCTGCAATGCGGGAGACCGGGGTTTGATTCCTGGGCTGGGAAGATCCTCTGGAAAGATAATGGCAACCCTCTCCAGTATTCTTGTTTGGGAAATCCCATGAACAGAGGAGTTTTGTGTGTTACAGTCAATGGGGTCGCAAGAGTTGGACATGACTTAGTGACCAAACCAACCACCACCATAGGTTTATCTCTAAAGAGAAATTGCTAGTCATTTACATGAATGGATACAATTTCCATAGATACATACATATTTCCATAAATACATACAATTTCCAAAAATTAAATTATTTTTCTAAGGTATCTGTGCTAATTTATATGACCATGTCTGTTGTATTAGGGAGTCAGTTTTTTCAAGCTCCTGTTCATGCTGAGTAATTTTCTACCCTTTAAAATCTCACTATTCTATTAATAACACATTGAAGGCTTAATTTGCATTATCCAAAACATGATGTTTGAATAGGGTGTTTTTTCAAGTTCCTCTAGATGCCCGAGGGAGTAGAAGATAAGGGGTGATGGGGTGTGTGTTCTTGTAAAGGATTTCACAGCGTCATGTCAATTCCTTAGGTTCTCACTCAAGCTATTGTTTAAGAATAATTTTTATGTCAAATACAAATCTGAACATGACTGATTAGAGTTATAGAAAGCAAACAAATTTTCTATTTTAAACAATACAGAGTCAGGTAGAAGTATTTTTCGTCTTTATAGTTTCTTGAGTTATAAGACATAATTCTTTTCTAGTTTTCTGCTTATGTCTTTAGCCTGTTTTCTGAATATATTCCATTTCCCCCTATTCAGTATTCAGTATTCAGAGGTCAGTTCATCTTTGAATGCATGCTCATCTGATTTCGTTTCTTACTCTTTCTGCACAGTGTCTTTTCTAGCATCCATCACAAGGCTAGAAACACAACATATGGCACAAAATATTCATAGCCTGAGCGAGTAAGAAAGGAAGAGAGAAAGGGATGAATGAATGATACCATCCACACATGGCTCCATTTATCACCTGTAACCTGATGCCTAAAGCTCAAAACCTCTAGTGTGAGCTTCTCTGGAACATGTCATTGCTATACAATGTTCTTCATTCTAATATCCTAAAATCATCTCAAATTTAAAATAGTCTATTTTTCCTATTAAAATATAAATACTCTCAAAGCAATCTCAAATGTGAAAATTATATTTTCCCATTAAAAATAGCATAGGCATTTGTGGTAAGTTTAGTGAATTGAAGAAGAAAATAAAAGAAATAGCTGAACATGCTCAGACTGGAAGACATCACTCTCTCTTCAGTTTTGTTTGCTGTTTCTGTTCTCCATCACTGAGGACATTTCCATCACTTTCTGAATCACTGAAGCAAGAAATACAAGGATCATCTGGGCATTTCCTTGTCTCCTAGCAAGGGTACTAAGAAATTGACATGTCCCTTCAATGTATTTCCTCTGGTTTCACTCTACACCTTCTCAGACTGTCACAGCTTTAGGGTTCTGTCTTTCATCTTTTTTCTTATGTGTCACAATACACATAAGAATACAAGGATACACAAGGATATATCCTTGTATCTTACTCTCCTCATTTATAAAATATTATGGTTTTTTGTTTGTTTGTTTGCTTTTATTGAGAAAAAAATGAGCAAGCTATTTTTCTAGATATACCATTTGGAGTGTTTATTTATTTATTTTATTGTGATGAATATAGGAGGGACTTTAAAACACGAAATACTTAAATTACAGAAAAAAATTAAAGAAGAAGGTGTTTTCTGGAAGGGCAGGTTGTTATTTGAGCAATTGTAATTTAAGATATTTTTTAAATTTTATTTTATTTTATGTAAACTACTTTCAAGACCAATGTTTTGAGATGAAGCTTTCTTTAGTTTCAGATTTTGGATTATGACTGTTCATAATTTCCTCCATTTTAGCTAAATCTGAAGTTTTGCTCTCCGTATAAACAGACTCCTGTTTTCCTTGTTTTCCGCTCTTGGTTAGAATCTGCCACCTTTAGTTTGGGAGAAAGAAATAATAATCATGTTTAGGGAGAGTAATTATTAAATTTAATGTCAGTTTATTGAGCTAAGGGTTACCCAAATAGCTGAAAAATCGTTATTTCTGGATGTGTCTGTTGAGGATGTTTCCAGAAGTGATTAACCTCTGATTCAGTTGATCAAATAAAAAAGATATGCCCTCACCAATGGGTGTGGGAATCATCCAATCTATTGAGACCTGATTAGAACAAAAAGGTGAAGAAAGACAAATTTGCATTATCTCCTCTCTACCTTCTCCTACCCTTGAGCTACTGTTTCTTAAGTCTTTAAATTCTGGGACTTACACCAATGGCCCCCTGGTTCTCAGAACTCTGGACTAAGACTGAGTAGTAACTGGATGAAACTAAAATTAGAATCAAGATAACCAAGAGAAATATCAACAAGCTCAGATATGCAGATGATAACACCCTTATGGCAGAAAGTGAAAATCAAAGAAGAGAGTGAAAAAGCTGGCTTAAAACTCAACATTAAAAAAACAAAAAACACGGCATCTGGTCCCATCACTTCATGGCAAATAGATGGGGAAACAATGCAAATAGTAACAGACTATTTTCTTGGGCTCCAAATTCACTGTAGATGGTGACTGCAGCCATGAAATTAAAAGACAGTTGCTCCTTAGAAGAAAAACGATGACCAATCTAGACAGTATATTAAAAAGCAGACACATTACTTTGCTGACAAAGGTGCATATAGTCAAAGCAATGGTTTTTCCAGTAGTCAGGTATGAATGTGAGAGTTGGACCATAAAGAAAACTTGAGCACCAAAGAATTGGTACTTTTGAACTGTGGTGTTGGAGAAGACTCTTGAGAGTCACTTGGACTGCAAGGAGATTCAACCAGTCCATCCTAAAGGAAATCAACCTTGAATACTCATTGGAAGGACTGATGCTGAAGCTGAAACTCCAATACTTTGGCCACCTGATGTGACGTGCTGATTTTGAAAAGACCCTAATGCTAGGAAAGATTGAGGGCAGGAGGAGAAGGGGAAATCAGAGGACAAGATGATTGGATGGCATCACCAACTCAATGGGCATGAATTTGAGTGAGCTCCAGGAGTTGGTTTTGGACAGGGAAGCCTGGCGTGCTGCAGTCCATGGGACTGCAAAGAGTCGGACGTGACTGAGTGACTGAACTGAACTGAACTGGGTAGTATCACTGGTTTTCCTGGTTCACCAGCTTGCAAATGGTAGACTATGGGACATATTAGCCTCCATAGCTGTGTGAGTCATTTCCTATAATAAATTGTAGGAAAAGACTTATTCGATTGGTTCTGTTCCTCTGGAGAACCCTAATGCAGGAATTAAACCCTTCCTTTTGGAAGGAAGGTAGAGCTGAGAAGTTTAAACTCTCCATAAGTACTAAAAACTACTTGCTCATTTCCACTCTGACCTTGTACCAGTCATTTTGAGATAGGGACTGAATTTGGGGAGTTCTGGGACTCTGGCCCAACACTGAGCCAAGGATATTAAGACAACTAAAGCAAAAATAAACTAAAACTAAATCAAACCTAATCTTGCATACTAATACTCTCTATAAAATTTGGAGTTCAGTCAAGTTTTGGTGTTTAAATTTCTGGCTTATTATGATAGTTCATATACAGAATACGGGGTGGGGGGGGAAGTCTACAATAAAAATTTTGTAGCTGCCAATGTCTGATAACTCCACATAATGTATTTCTGCTTGTTTGAACTGAATTTTCCTTGGCTTTACATAACTTTGACCATGTTAACCCCTTTGTTTATGGTTGGGTTCAATAAATCCCAGGGTGCTAACTCAAAAAAGAAGTCTGTGTTTCTCCAAGTGATATATGATTGCCAAATGCCAGTCTTTATACACATGCTCAGTAAGCATCCTGTGAGTGCTACCATGTGTTAGAAGTTTAGGACTTCTTTCAGTCTGCTGGGGCTCTGAGATTGAACTCTTTTTGCCCTCCCTCCCAGAGCCAGATTAACTGATCAGTCACTATCGGGAGGAGAAACTGAGACAAAGTAAACACTGGTTCTGACAACTTCCACTTGGAAATTACACTTTTGTTCATATTATATCAACCAAAGAAAAACAGAAATTGAAGCTCTCTTAGTAAGAGATAAGTAAAAAAATATAGTAAAATAAATGTAAAAAAACTAACAAAGGATGTAAATAGGAATTTCATAACCCTTTATTATTCTTAGAATGTTTAGAAATGCTTTAATATGTGCTCCATCTCTTGCAGATTTTTTTTTTTAACTTGCAACATGATGAACACAACTATCATCACTTTTCCCTTTGATATCTACATTTCAATGACAATGAATTTTCAGCAGTTTTCAAGTCTGCACTTCCTTTTGCCTCTAAACCTTAATATGCTATCCATGTGAACCAGGACTCCCAGGTTAGCCATTCATCTAATCACATGATACTCAAGACAGTGTTTACTGTCTCGTCATTAAAGCAAAACAAACAAACAAAAAACTGTACACAAAATTTGAATTCTACTGCAAGGACTTTTACTTCATAATTAGATTGTGTGTAGAAAAAAGTGCTGGGTAGAGGCAAGTCCTCTGATGATACAATACAACAGGTTTTGATTCTACAGGAAAATCCTGTGATAATAGAAAAAGAATAGTAAGAAGAAAGCAAAAAACCAAAAAGGAATGTAAGTACAGAAGCTGGGATTATAATTGTATAGTGATTGAAATGTTTGATGTACATTTTGAATTTAAATATACCTATAAATAGAAATATGTTCAAATCATAAGTATTATAGATCAATTTTACCAACACATGAAGGAAAATAACCATTAATGACCAGACAGAAGCACATTTGGTTCCTTTTCAGTCTTTCCCTTCTTCTAAGAGTCAAAGCTTCTATTGCACCACATCACTTGCTTTTCAGAACAGTATATAAATAGAATCATACAACATGTAATTTTACTTATGTCTGGTTGCTTCCATTGAACAGATTTTTAGTGTGAGTCACCATATTGCTCTACACAGTTGTGGGTGTTCTTTTCTCTGCAATATGCCATCTGACTGCACAAATATCATGTAATGTATGGATCTCCTCTACTGGTGATAGATCTGTAGGTTGTTTCCATTTTAGCAATATTATGGGTAGTACTGCCCATGAACACTTCTGTATAATACTTTTGGTGAACATATGTGTACATTTCTGCATATACGTTCTCAGGAATAAGACTGTTGGGTCATGGTGTTTGAGTATGCACATTTTGTTAGATACTGCTGAAGAGCTTGTCAAAGAAGATGTACTAATTTATGTTTTCCTCCAGCAGTGCATAATAGATTTAATCAATCTATATATCCTCACCGGCACTTAGTATTACCTTTATTATTATTATTATTTTTCATTTAGCTGGTCTGATTTGTGTTTATATTATATTTTGATTTTATTGAGTTTCCCTGATAAATACTCATGCTGAGCATTTCAAATGCATAGTCTTTGATGGTTATTTTTGAAAGTTTTTTGCCCTTATTTGTATTACAGTGTTTGAGTTTCTTACTTTACTGAATTTTGTTATATATTCCATACTCATTATAAGCTCTATGTCCATGTTATACATATGTTGCATATATGTATATGTGTATACAGAATGTATGCTCAGTTCAGTTCAGTTCAGTAGCTCAGTCATCTCCAGCTCTTTGAGACCCCATGAGCTGCAGCACGCCAGGCCTCCCTCCATCACCAACTCCCGGAGTTCACCCAAACCTATGTCCATTAAGTCGGTGATGCCATCCAACCATCTCATCCTCTGTCGTCCCCTTCTCCTCCTGCCCTCAATCTTTCCCAGCATCAGGGTCTTTTCGAATGAGTCAGTTCCTTGCATCAGGTGGCCGAAGTATTGGAGTTTCAGCTTCAGCATCAGTCCTTCCAATGAACACCCAGGACTGATCTCCTTTAGGATGGACTGTTTGATCTCCTTGAAGTCCAATGGATTCTCAAGAGTCTTCTCCAACACCACAGTTCAAAAGCATTAATTTTTCAGAGCTCAGCTTTCTTTATAGTCCAGCTCTCATATCCATACATGACCACTAAAAAAACTATAGCCTTCACTAGACGGACTTTGTTGACAAAGTAATGTCTCTGCTTTTTAAAATGCTGTCTAGGTTGGTCATAACTTTCCTTCCAAGGAGTAATCATCTTTTAATTTCATGGCTGCAATCACCATCTGAGTGAGTTTAGAGCCCAGAAGAATAAAGTCTGCCACTGTTTCCACTGTTTCCCATCTATTTCCTATGATGTGATGGAACCAGATGCCATGATCTTAGTTTTCTGAATATTGAGCTTTAAGGAACTTTTTCACTCTCCTCTTTCACTTTCATCAAGAGGCTTAAAGAGCCTCTTCTTCACTTTCTGCCATAAATGTGGAGTCATCTGTATATCTGAGGCTATTGATATTTCTCCTGGCAATCTTGATTCCAGCTTGTGCTTCCTCCAGCCCAGCGTTTCTCATGATGTACTCTGCATATAAGTTAAATAAGCAGGGTGACAATATACAGCCTTGACTTACTCCTTTTCCTATTTGGAACCAGTCTGTTGTTCCATGTCCAGTTCTAACTGTTGCTTCCTGACCTACATACAGGTTTCTCAAGAGGCAGGTCAGGTGACCTGCAGACCACCATCTCTTTCAGAATTTCCCACAGTTTATTGTGATCCACACAGTCAAAGGCTTTGGCATAGTCAATAAAGCAGAAATAGATGCTCTTCTGGAATTGTCTTGCTTTTTCGATGATCCAGCCGATGTTGGTAATTTGATCTCTGGTTCCTCTGCCTTTTCTAAAACCAGCTTGAACATCTGGAAGTTCACGGTTCACATATTCCTGAAGGCTGGCTTGGAGAATTTTAAGCATTACTTCACTAGCGTGTGAGATGAGTCCAATTGTGCAGTAATTTTAGCATTCTTTGGCATTGCCTTTCTTTGGGATTGGAGTGAAAACTGACTTTTTCCAGTCCTGTGGCCACTGCTGAGTTTTCCATATTTGCTGGCATATTGAGTGCAGAACGTTCACAGCATCATCTTTGAGGATTTGAAATAGCTTAACTCGCATTCCATCACCTCCACTAGCTTTGTTCGTACAAATTAAGTGAAGTCAAAGGTGGGTTGAAATTCTGGCAAGACATATTTCTGGTTCACCTCTTTTTAATGTCTATCCTTCGAGCACATTTATATGAGAGACTTTTTATTTTTAAATTTATTCTTTTGAGACCTTCACTCTGAAAGCATTTGATCCTCACTTGTAAAATTCCCCTCACCTTACAGGAATTCTTCAGACTCTTTTTTCACGCAATCTTGTGTTGTGTTAGTCAATTAGTCATGTCTGCCAGGCTCCTCTGCCCATGGAATTCTCCAGGTAAGAATACTGTAGCCATTCCCTTCTCCAGGGGATTTTCCCAATCAAGGGATCAAACCCAGGTCCCCTCCATTGCAGGCAGATTCTTTACCATCTGAGCCACCAGTGAAGTCCCATACAACCTTCGATTTAGACAATAATTTTAAGAACAGTTGTTTGAGGCCCTTCACTTTCCATTCTTTCTTTCCATTACCAGTCTCTGCATAAAGCTCTGCTGTTTTCTATAGTAATAAGGAGTAGCCCTCAGCAAGGAAAAAAGTCATATTCTCAGCCATTTTTTCAATAACCATGTCAGCAAATACTGCTGGGGAAGCGGGGGGATGCTGCAGAAGGTAAAGTGATTTCTCTGGGATCCTTCAGTCACTGAGATCTCAATTCTTCAGTTCCTTCTTATCTCTAATGTCTCTGAACTGTCAGTTTTGCACTATATTTGTTGTTTCCAATTGTCCTTGATAAAAGTAACACTTACTTTTATACTCCTCCTTTTACCAGGTATTGAAAATTTCAGTTTGCTGACTGAATTATGGGCTCACTTTGTTACCTCTCCCTGTAACCAAACCTTTGTCATAAAACATTACAGTTTTTCTCATAATAATGGCATGCAAATTGCTGCCTCTTCACTTTTGGATATGACATGAAACATAGTTATTGTACTTTTTTTGAATCTAGGCTTTAAGATATTTCACCTGATTCTAACAATTCTCCAGATGCTATAATTTCAATGAGAAAATCATTCCCTGAATAGGCCACAGATCCCAGGAGGATGACTGACATTTAGAACTGTTCCAGCTGCAACCTCCTGCTTAGAGCTACCCTACCAGGCCAACCAAGATCAGCCAAGTCACCAAACAACAGAAATGTGAGAAACAAATGTTTTTGTTTTCTGTCACAGATATTCTGCATATGTTAATTACAGAGCAATAAAAGACAAACTGGAGCTTAGTGTCATTTACTGAGATTAAGAACACATTAATAAGAATATGAGAAAAAAATTAAAGAATTTATTTTGTGGACAAGAAACTCTGATGCATCTAAAATATTTTATATAAGTTGTTATTCTACTTTGGGTAGTTCAAAACTAGAAATTTAAAAGCAATAGGCGTAACAATAATATTTAAAATGTGTGTGAAAAAAAGATCACTTTTGTAAGTAATGTAAGTAGAATATAAGTAGAGACAGTTTTGATTACTAAGCCTCATAAATTTAATAAATGGCAAGATGAGAAAAAATCAGCACAGAGGGAGAGAATATCAACCATTGTAATAAAGTAACATCAGGAGAGTAGAGTATTCCAGAAGCCAAGTGAGAACACTTGTTTTTTCTTTTTTTTAAATGATATTTTAAAAAGGAGGAAATGACTCAGTTGCTACTTAGAATGTTAAGATTAGAACAGTGAATTAACTTTGGAGATAAGAAGTGTTGAGTTCTTTGGTAACTTCAATGAGAATGATTTGGATAGACTAACATTGATTCAAAAGAGAGAGAGAAATAAGAAAGTGAGCACTATTATTATATATGTTATATTCTTTCTAGGAGAAGTGAATGTAACCAAAAATGAAGTGGGAATGAAGCTGAATGTAACCAAAAAGTTTTGGCTATTTATTTTTTTTAATGTTTATTTATTTTACTAAAACATGGACAACTGCAAGACATAGTCCATATGTGTGTTTATAGGTAAGTTTAAGAGTAAAAATCTGAGAAAGTCTTCTGTTACTTTTGCTTTCACACTGAAACAGCATAAAAAATTGATAGTTAAAATCAAGAAGAAAATATATTTGAAGTTTTAGAAGAAAGAGAAGATGTGAAATAGTGATCTCAGCAAGTATGAGACTGAATATCTTAATAAAATGTAGCAAAACTGTGCTGAATAAATATTTTACACAGTTTCTAATAAATAGTTTGTGCATAATGTTCCATAAAATATGAAATTATGAGATATGACTACTTTTTCAGGATCCCACCTCTAAAAACCAGAAATATCTTTAAACTTCATTTTCTAATTAAAATTTTTGAAAAAAAAATTGCTTTTCCTGGGTACAGATAAGTGATGCTAGTGAAGCAATAAACAATTACATTTCTCTTCACAAAAGAGTTGAAAATACATAACCAATCTTCACAAGAAGGTTTCCCTTTCACACTTCTTGTGAGAAGTTTTTTTTTTTTTTCCTTCACTGCTAAACTAAGGAAACTAAAAGGGCAAATGGATGACTCACATGTGACTATCTCTCCATATAAATATTTAATGCAATGTTTTCACCAATAGTCATGTGTAGCTTACATTAGTCACTAATAGGTTATTGTTAATTTCAGTTCTACTGTCCTTAAATTTGACAAAAGAAATATTTTCTCAAAGGTGATTCCTTTGTTTAGTTGCTATACCATGACTAACTCTTTTGCGAGCCCATGGACTGTAGCCCACCTGGCTCCTCTGTCCATGGGATTTCTTTCCCAGGCAAGAATATTGGAGTGGGTTGCCATTTTCTTCTTCACTCAAAAGTGATAAATACATTTAATTTAAAAAAATTGTATACAAACAGGTACATTTAGTCAAACATATGCATTTGGTCAAAGTTTGTGGAGTTATTATCAGTGTAGGAGTCGTATAAATATTATCTGTTCTTCACATTGTATCTATGATTCAAATAAAATAACTTTGTAGCATTAAACATTCTACACTTTAAAATTTTGCAAATTTTAGATATATGTATCTATATGTATCTATCTTTTCAAATTATGATTTTCTTCCCAGTTTATGCCTAGGAATGGATTTTCTAGGTCATATGATAGTTCTGTTTTTAAGGAACTTCCATACTGTTTGAAAAGATACACACATCCCAGTGTTCATTGAGACACTGTTTACAATAGCCAAGACACGGGAATAACCTTAATGTCCATGAACAAAGAAACGGATAAAGAAGATGTGGAACATATATGCAATGGCCTATTATTTGGCCATAAAAAGATCAAAATAATGCCATTTGAGGCAACATAGATGGACCCAGAGATTGTCATACTGAGTGAAGTAGTCAAACACAGAAAGGCAAAGATCATACAGTATCACTTACATTTAGAATCTAAAAAAGGGGTATTAATAAACTTAGCTGCAAAACAGGAGCAGAATCACAGGGGTAGAAAACAAACTTACAGTTACAAGGGGGTAAAGGGTGAGAGGGATAGACTGGGAGTTAGAGATTGACATATACACACTACTGTGTATAAAATCGGTAACTCGTAAGACTTACTGTACATCACAGGTCAGTTCAGTTCAGTTCAGTCACCCAGTCGTGTCCAACTATCTGCAACACCATGGACTGCAGCACACCAGGCTTCCCTGGCCATCACCAACTCCCGGAATTTACTCAAACTCAGGTCCATTGAGTCAGTGATGCCATCCAACCATCTCATCCTCTGCTGTCCCCTTCTCCTCCCACCTTCAATATTTCCCAACATCAGGGTCTTTTCCAATGAGTAAGTTCTTTACATCAGGTAGCCAAAGTATTGGAGCTTCAGTTTCAGCTTTAGTCCGTCCAATGAAAATATTAAGGAATGATTTCCTTTAGGATTGACGGGTTTGATCTCCTTGCACCAAGGGACTCTCAAGAGTCTTCTCCAACACAGCATATCAAAAGTATTCGAAAAACCATAGCTTTGCCTAGCACAGGGAACTACTCAATACTCTGCAATGGCCTATATGGGAAAGAAATCTAAAAAAAGAGTAGATATATGTATCTATAACTGATTCACTTTGCTGTACCCCTGAAACTAACACACCACTGTAAATCAACTATCTCTCAATAAACATTTAAACAATGAAGTAAAGCAAAAAAGGACATTTCAAAAAAATAAATAAAATAAAATTATGGAGATAAACAAATTTTCAAAATCTATGTACAATATCAATTGTCATTAAGATATTTAAAAATATCAAGAAGATACTAAATTAACAATATATGTATGTATACTTCAATAAAATTATCGTTTTTCTGGGTTATTTATATAGACATATTAACCCTCACTTTTATAGAACATATCAGTTCAGTTCAGTTCAGTTGCTCAGTCGTGTCCGACTCTTTAAGACCCCATGAATCACAACACGCCAGGCCTCCCTATCCATCACAAACTCCCGGAGTTTACTCAAACTCATGCCCGTTGAGTCGATGATGCCTTCCAGCCATCTCATCCTCTGTCGTCCCCTTCTCCTCCTGCCCCCAATCCCTCCCAGCATCAGGGTCTTTTCCAGTGAGTCAACTCTTCTCATGAAGTGCCCTCTCTCAGCACCTACCTTTATGTCATGCTGCTGCTGCTGCTAAGTCACTTCAGTCATGTCCGACTTTGTGCGACCCCATAGACATCAGCCCACCAGGATCCCCAGTCCCTGTGATTCTCCAGACAAGAACACTGGAGTGAGTTGCCATTTCCTTCTCCAATGCATGAAAGTGAAAAGTGAAAGTGAGTTGCTCAGTCATGGCTGACTCTTAGTGACCCCATGGACCACAGCCTACCAGCCTCCTCCAATCATGGGATTTTCCAGGCAAGAGTACTGGAGTGGGTTCCATTGCCTTCTCCACCTTTATATCACAGGAGAAACCTAACAAAGAAAATAGGTTATACCTCTTTAAATCAGTTGCTACTATCAATAACCAATCAATCCAGAAACCAATAATTTAATCAATTATCATTAACTATGTACTAGGAACCTAGAATAATAAGGAACAAACAGGCACAGGTGGAATATATGAATCTTTTCCATTTATTTACTACAAATCCTCTTGGCAAGACATAAAGAGTGCTCATTATAAACAAGACTGTCCATAATAAACACAATGTAAACATGACATTCTGTAATTTTTTTTAAGTTATAGATTTAGTTGCTTAGTTGTATGGACTGTAGCTTACAAGGCATCCTCTCACCATGGAATTCTCCAGGCAAGAGTACTGGAGTGGGTTGCATTTCCTCCTCCAAGGGATCTTCCAGATCCAGTGGTCAAACCAATTCTCCCGCTTTGTGGGTGGATTCTTTACCATCTGAGCCGCCAGGCCTGAACTGTGTCTCCATGACAGAGGGACGGATTGTTGAAGACTATCGCTCTCCCTCCTGAATCTCCCCCTGCGATCTCATATTGTTTGTGTTCTTTGATATATGCTCTAGCGAGTCCACCCAAATCCATGTCCATTGAGTGGGTGATGCCATCCAACCATCTCATACTCTGTTGTCCCCTCTCCTCCTGCCCCCAATCCTTCCCAGCATTAGGGTCTTTTCAAATGAGTCAGCTCTTCACATCAGGTGGCCTAAGTATTGGAGTTTCAGCTTCAACATCAGTCCTTCCAATGAACACCCAGGACTGATCTTCTTTAGGATGGACTGGTTGGATCTCCTTACAGTCCAAGGGACTCTCAAGAGTTTTCTCTAATGCCACATTCAAAAGCACCAATTCTTCAGTGCTCAGCTTTCTTTATAGTCCAACTCTCACATCCATACCTGACCACTGGAAAACCATAGTTTTGATTAGAGGGAGCTTTGTTGACAAAGTAATGTCTCTGCTTTTTAATATGCTGTGACTTTATGCAATAATGTTGTTCCTATGAATCATTGTTTCTTTCTGAGTCCAGATAAGTTGAGGATACTTTTAGTATCCCCAAGTAGGAACAACGTGATCTCTCTGAATGAAAGAGAGCTAAAGTTGACTTTTTGTATTTAAATATTTAAATTAAGCTTAATGATAAAATTATGTTTCTAAATATCAGAAGACTGTAGTGAATTTTTAAAACAGTCTCTACTGAAATGGAAATACTGAAATATATTATTTATTATCCAGTAGCTGTCATTATTAAAAAAAAATATAGAGAATTATCTATTTTATTGCCCAAAATGTAGTTGCAATTCTTTCCATCATATGGATCTAAGGTTTAAAAAATGGTATGTAGTCTCTCTGTTTCTGTATTAGGTCCAAATAGCCATTTGACAACTTTGGAGTATAAAATAAGTAAAATATTTTGAGAATCATAAAAATATAAGCAAAAAATTTATTGGATGATTTATTAATAAAATATATATTAGCTCTTAGAAGAGCATACAATATCTCTTGGCATTCATACAAAATATTACTTTACTTGACTAATTTTAACCCTTTTGTTTTCTGTTCTATATTGCTTTTTTATGATAGTGACTAATGCAACAATGACTCTAAATGCCTTAAATATTTAAATTGACAGAATGCAGAATTACATTACATATCTACATCTCTGCTTATAATTATTTAATTATTTTTCTAGACTCAAAAAAAAAAAAAAAAAATGGCTAACACCTTCTAGTGAGACTTAACCACAAAAGAAGTATCTCCACAGTGAATAAGGAGAGATTCACAAAATGTTCATTTAACTAACTTTTCATGTGAAAGTGCTTTTCATAGAAAATAAAATTCTTTAGAGAGTATTAATGCTTCTTTTTGAGAGAGATTTCTATACTGCATAGATTCAAATGCTTGAAATCCTACCATTAACTGTGACTAACTTGATGGACATTTTAAAAGGCATTATCTCCACATAGATGAATGTATAAGACATGTGCAAGAAGAATATGAAGCTTTACCACTAGGGCATTCATTTATTACAATATATGGATAGGAGGATGATGAGGAGAACAGGAACTCACCTTTAAGGTGTTTAAGGTATATCTCGGAACAATGTCAAGGTTTAGACTTGAGCTTTAGAGTACTGACTGAAAGATCTTGGTTCAACCCTGAGTTCTCATTTACTCGAGAGTGATCTTAAGGAAGACAGCTGTAACAGAGGATCAAATTGGAATTCTTTCTGACTACTGTTTGCAGAAGTCCTAAAATAAATTGTCTTGCATGTCTAGGCAGTACTTTCATAAGAGGTGGCTGAACGCTAGCTATGTAATTTTAAGGCACACATTTATCTCTAGAGAGCACAAAGGGTTGAGGATAGAGAAACCATAAAGGGGTGAGACTGTTAGGTAAGAGAGACTCCCTGAACTGTACCTCCTGTTGATGGTGAGGAAGAAGCTTCTTCCTTAACTCAAGGTGAGACCCCTTCAAAGGCTACTAGGAAGCCTAGCCCCTTGACTCAACAGTAGGCTGACAACTAATATGGCTGAATAATCTAAAGACAAGCTTTTCATCATTTAATTGACCAAAGATTTTCCATATTTTGAAAGCAATCAAAAGTCATTGAAGATGCCTCAGACTGTATACACATAGTGGGTTTAAAAAAGAAAGTTATTTTCTTACACATATGCAATTTCAGAGAACAGTGGCACTATGTATCCTTAAGGGTTCTTCAGAATCTTTATCTGATATATAATAATTATTTGTAGCTATTTGAGTTTGGTGGGAAATGAGATATCATACACAATGTATCTACCATGCACTAAACAGTATACATTATATTTTTATTATTGAGGTAAATATCAATCTAATGTATCCATTTTGTATTTTCTAATTGCTAGTAATTATGTTTAGTACTCCTTATTTAAAAAAGATAAGATGCTTTTTTTTTAAATTTCAAAGTCATGTATTAGAATAATTTTATATCATGTAACAATGCAGAATTTCATACACATTTACATTTGAGATTGCAGAGATGGAAAATTTCATAATTACAAGTGAGGAATGCTAGTAGAACTTTACTGTGAAAGGCATTCTTTGAGGTGCAATATAAAGTGCATAATGCTCATTTTACTAAAAAAAAAAAAATGTGCTTTTTAAAGTTATTGGAGGACTTCTAATAAAATATGGGAAGAATATATCTGTTAAGATCAAGAAGATTTACTAAAGTAATATTATTTTTTAAATAGTCCATGAATAAAATGGATGAAAAATCTGAGAACCTATAGATAATACTAGCAACTTTAATATATAGAGAAAAATGCCTTTCTTGCCCTTCAAAAATCACTAGTTCATTTATTTTCTTTATCAAAACCTCATTATGATTACATTGTTATGATTATTCCAGTTTTTCCTTACTAAATTGTGTCTTTGAGTTCATCATGTGACTGATTTGCAACTTAAAATATATACTGAACATTTTTGAATAGTATGTGCTAACAGGAAAGAATTACTTAAACAATAATCATCTTCTCAGTTTAATTAATTAAATCTTTCACTTAGTCTTTACAATATAATTAAATCAGATAGCTTCAGAATGGACTGCTTTCTTGAGCTACTTGGAAAATATGCTTAACCTCTACAATGTTCCCCATCTTTCAGCTAAAAGTTTTGATTAAGAGCCTAAGTACATTCTAACCTTCAGTAAAAAAGTATCTTAATGATAACCTAGGGTATTGAACAAGACATAACCACCTATTTTCATTAGTCATTAATTAATTTGTATCTGTTATTCAAAATTATCCAAGTTTGTAAAATAAAATTAGAATTTTAAAATATTTAGTAGCCTTTAATTGTGGGTATTTGGCAAGCAAGTTATTGGCAAGCAAACAAATTAATATTCTCAGAAGAAAACTCACCATACAAACACAAAACACACACCACATATCTATATGCAGTATTTCATTTTTAAACTTACTTATAAACCGAATCTCATTTCTTTCTAGGCTTGATTAGCTTTTCTTTACTTCCACTTTATATACCTTTGTTATAAATTCATGGCTATGCTATATTGTTACAGAAGCTTTCTCAAATTTTTTTCTAGAATTTTATTTTAGATAACTTTGATTATTCTATTTTTTTTTCAATATTTTATGGCATTTTTTACTACTTTAATGTACTTAATGTGTCATATTGACCTTAGAACTTTCCCCTAAGCTAAGCTGACACTTTCTTATTCACTAGATAGTACTGTTAAATTTTTCCTAAATGTTTACATGAATGCACAGCTTGTATGAAAGCAATTGTTTCAGAATCCAGTGACCCTATCCTCCTTTAGATAAAGAAGGAATAAATCAGCAGCCAAATAATGATCTCATTAATGTCATATCCAAAATCACCACTAATATCTATTTGTTATTGTAATTTGTCATGTGAAAACTTGTGGGTTTATCTTTATGAATATCTAAGCTGAATATCTGTTTCAATTTAAAAAAAAAGATATATATGGAACTCCCTGTAAAAACTAAGAACATACAAGATTCAGTTGCTATTAAGAGAAATAAACTTCTGATTGTTTATGCTTCCCTTTGTTCATTAGTGGCAAAGTCAATTCTGCCTACAACCTACTGGTTAATTTTTCATTTGGCTTGCAGAAGAAAACTTGAGAGGAGTGAAATTCTTAATTCCCAGGATCTATAATATATATGCCATCAAATAAGCAAAGAAGACTTCTTCAGTTTCAATTCTAGTAGCCTAGGTTAAGAGTTATGCTTTATACTTTTATGCTACATATCATCTTCATCCTTTTCCTTTTAAACTAGATATTATGTAAATATCTTTCTTTATAAATTCCATTAAAACCATTTAAATCAAAATAAAATGTTAATTTATATTGTTTTGCAGTAAACAACAATAATAACCCATTGTTCCTTAAGGAAGAAATGTTTGAGGAGGAGAAATGTTCATACCAGGAGTTCAGTAGAGGACTGTGCCCTCAAAAACACTGAATACTATCACCATGCTTCTGTTGAGTCCAGTAATCCATTCTTTGTTTGGGTCTTTCTAAGTTCTAAAGGTGTCAGCATCCATGATTCATTTGTAATAAGTTAGCATGGAAGTTTATTTGTAAATCTATTATTTTAATTTGGTCTTTACTTAGTAACTTTGCAATGCTGTACTTTGAATAATGAGTATATTATCAATAAATTTGGATGATATAGGTAACTGATTTTTCATTAGTAATCAAAGAAATAGACTTAGATTACCATGTTTCTAGCAATTTCAGAACTATGGAAGCCAGGCCAAAGGGAATGAGAAGATTCAAATTTCAAAGCAAGACACTGAGATTTGCTGGACAGTAGATAACAGAGCACTTCCAGATGGTATCCCATATATGAAAGCGGGACTCAGAACCCAGAAATGAATGTCAGATAATAGGATACAGTTACACACAGGCACAACTTTTCAGTTGGGCTTCCGTGGTGGTTCAGATGGTAAAGAATCCACTTGCAATGCAGGGGACCCAGGTTCTAGTCCCTGGGTAGGGAAGATTCCCTGTTGAAGGGACTGACTGCCTATTCCAGTGTTCTTGCCTGGAGTATTCCATGGACAGAGGAGCTTAGCGAGCTATAGTCCATGGGGTGTCAAAGACTGAGATATGACTGAGTGAGTAACACTTTCTTTTTCACCAATTTTCAACAACTACATTATCCTAGCACTGGTCTACCTTATTCTTGCACTTACTTTTCTCTGGTGTTCAAATCACTTTCTCCTATAAGTGTACCTTGTATATTCAAAAAAGATTCTATAAGCTTTTTTTAAGTTTTTTTCATAATTTTCATACATTATCAGTTCATTTCAGTAGCTCAATCATGTGCGACTTCTTGCCACCCCATGGACTGCAGCAGACCAGGCCTCCCTGTCCATCACTAACTCCTGGAGTTTACTCAAATTCATGTCCATTGAGTCAGTGACGCCATCCAACCATCTCCTCTGAGTTCCCCTTCTCCTCCCGCCTTCAACCTTTCCCAGCATCAGGGTCTTTTCAAATGAGTCAGTTCTTCGCATCAGATGGCCCAAGTATTGGAGTTTCAGCTTCAGCATCAGTCCTTCCAATGAACACCCAGGACTGATCTGCTTTAGGATGGATTGGCTGGATTTCCTTGCAGTCCAAGGGACTCTCAAGAGTCTTCTCCAACACCACAGTTGAAAAGCATCAATTCTTCGGCACCCAGCTTTCTTTATAGTCCAACTCTCACATCCATGCATGCTGCTGCTGCTACTGTTAACTCGCTTCAGTCGTGTCTGACTCTGTGCGACCCCATAGACCACAGACCACCAGGTTCCCCCGTCCCCGGGATTCTTCAGGCAATTTGAATCAGTTCTAATGAGATGGATAAAACTGGAGCCCATTATATAGAGTGAAGTAAGCCAGAAAGATAAAGACCAATACAGTATACTAACACATATATATGGAATTTAGAAAGATGGTAACGATAACCCTATATGCAAAAGAGACACAGATGTATAGAACAGACTTCTGGACTCTGTGGGAGAAGGCGAGGATGGGATGTTTAGAGAGAACAGCATCGAAATATGTATATTATCAAGGGTGAAACAGATCACCAGCCCAGGTTGGATGCATGAGACAAGTGCTCAGGGCTGGTGCACTGGGAAGACCCAGAGGGATGGGATGGGGAGGGAGGCTGGAGGGGGGATCTGGATGGGGAACACATGTAAATCCATGGCTGATTCATGTCAATGTATGGCAAAAACCACTACAATATTGTAAAGTAATTAGCCTCCAACTAATAAAAATAAATGGAAAAAAATAAAAAATAAAAAGCAGAGACATTACTTTGTCAACAACAACAACAACAAAAAGAATACTGGAGAGGGTTGCCATTTTCTTCTCCAATCTAAACGTGACTACTGGAAAAACCATAGCTTTGAGTAGATGGACATTTGTTGGCAAAATAATGTCTCTGCATTTTAATATGCTGTCTAGGTTGGTCATGACTTTTCTTCCAAGGAGCAAGCATCTTTTAATTTCATGGCTGCAATCATCATCTGCAGTAATTTTGGAGACCCCAAAAATAAAGTCTGTCACTGTTTCCACTGTTTTCCCATCTTTTTGCCCTGAAATGATGGGACCAGATGCCATGATCTTAGTTTTCTGAATGTTAAGCTTTAAGCCAACTTTTTAACTCCCCTCTTCCAGTTTCATCAAGAGGCTCTTTAGTTCTTCACTTTCTGCCGTAAGGGTGGTGTCACCTGCATATCTGAGGTTACTGATATTTCTCCCAGAAATCTTGATCCCAGCTTGAGATTCACCCAGCCCAGTGTTTCTCATGATGTACTTTGCATATAAGTTAAATAAGCAGAGTGACAATATACCGCCTTGACAATACTCCTTTCCCGATTTGGAACCAGTCTGTTGTTCCATGTCCAGTTCTAACTGTTGCTTCTTGACCTGTATACATATTTCTCAGGAGTCAGGTCAGGTGGTCTGCTATTCCCATCTCTTTCAGAATTTTCTAGAGTTTCTTGTGATCCACACAGTCAAAGGCATAATCAACAAAACAGAAGTAGATGTTTATCTGGAGCTCTGTTGTTTTTTCGATGATCCAGTGGATGTTGGCATTTTGATCTCTGGTTCCTTATAAAAGTATGTTATTTGCCACAGTAAATTTTGTGTTAGTCCATATCATTCTGTGGTCAAACACATAGACCCTGATGCCTTTTTTTTCAGTACATATATATTTTCTGAAAATATGCAAATGAGTTAATTGATTACTTTATTATGTAGTAAAAATGTATGCAGTATCAAAATATTTTATTAAAAATTGAGCTATTATATTGATGGGACAATAGAAATTTTAGTCACTTAAGTGGAGATATGAAAGACCTAAGTATTAGCTTGAATTTCACATATGTAGAATGGAGAACAACCCAATTTTAGAATATTTAGTAAATAAATCATTAGTTTGAAAGAAATATGTCTTTAACCATAGCTGCCAATTTTCTAATATCAGTAACTAGATGGGTCATAGTGCTGTGAACTGAGACCCAGAATACTGCAGGAAAAAAAAATGTTCTAAAAGATAGATGATAATCAATTTTCAAGTAATGGTTTGATATTCTTTTTGAATATCAACATAGTAGTACATGTAGATATATTTGCATAATAGGAAACTAGATACAAGTTTAGGATTCATTAGTCTTTGGTACTGAACAACTATGACTGTGTATAAAAACAGTTAAGGCATTTTGTAAAAGTAATAAATGACATACAAACAAATAAACATCAATGGAACAACAATATTTTAAGGATCAAAGGAATGAAGAGTACTCTAGAAACAAAACTTGGAAAAGCAATTACTATTTTAAGGAGAACTGGGAAGGGTGTTACAGGGTCCAGGAAAGTATAGTTTCTTAGTAATGAAGTTGGGGATACCCTGCCACACTCAGAAGATGGCCAAAAATAACACTCGATATACCTTTACTTCTTTGGAAAAATAAGATAATTCTTGGTGACAGTAAGACAGTTACAACATAGTAGGATACAAATATTAATAAAGACCCAATTGCTGCAAATTTGAGGGTTAATAAATGGTAAGAGTAAATAGAAAAGTAAATGGATATTAACAAAAAGGTAACGACAACATAAGAGGAACAATTTCAGGGACAAAAGTTTTTTGGTTAAAAATGTTAAGCCATTAGAGGCAAAGATAATTGATCAGCTGACATCCAAGAGAAGACAGAAAGTAGAGTAGCTGAAAGGCAAAAATTAACAGATACGTAAATTTTAAAAACATACTTTCCTCTGAAATCGAACAGAAGAAATTAAGACAGATATCTAGATAGTGATTGGGGTGTCAAGACATTTTAAGAGATTATTCAAAATAAGCTGTAGTTCTTCAATTAAGCAGACTTCAACAACAGCAAGGCTAAGGGGCAAGATGAGAAAAGGTAGGAAATTAGGAGTCGCACTGGATTCTTTTCTGTTTGAAAAAGTAGCCAAGGTCAAAATCATATTTTATAGTGACCTAATCTGAATATTTATATTCTTTTTTAACAATACTGAATGTTTATGTTTAAAAGTAATAAAAATAAAGCGCAACATGGATATAAAGCTGATATACTTCCAGACAAGCAGGGTGGAAGGGCAGGTCTGTAAGATCATTTGGAGTTTGGTTTCAAGCTAATTTTGATCTAGACATGTAGAAAAGAAGACAGCCGAAAAGGAACTGATAACTAGAGGTACGTGGGGATTGGAAAATATTAGGGATGTGTAGGGAGCCATTTGGAGAAGGCAATGGCAACCCACTCCAGTATTCTTGCCTGGAGAATTCCGTGGGCAGAGGGGCCTGGAGGGTACAGCCCGTGGTGTCACAAAGAGTCGTTCATGACTGAAGCAAATGAGCGTGCAAGAACAGGGACTCTGCATTTCTCTCTCCCCACGGCCCCTGGCAGCTATTATCCTAATCTCTACTTTTACGATTCTGGATGTTTCAGATAATTCATGTAGGTGGCAGCAGACAATATTTTTCCTTCTGTGACTGGCTTATTTCATTTACCACTGCCCTCTCTGTTGATATATCTTGCTGTATATTTCAATATTTTTTAAAACTAAATAATATTCCATCCTATGTTTATGTCACATTTTTGTTTCCCATGCTTCTGTGGATGGGCATTTAGCTTGTTTCACGCCTTCACTGTTGTGAATAATGTCCCAATGAAATCAGGAATCAGCTATTTCTTTCAGATCCTGATTTCAATTATTTTGGTTCAATACTCAGAAACAGGATTTCTAGATCATGTGGCAGTTCTGTTTTGAATATTTTTGTGGTGCCTCCCTCCAACTTTTTTCCACACTGGGTGTACAATTTTACATTCTCATCAATAGTGCATAAGAATTCCAATTTCTCCACATTCTAGCCAAGCTTGTCATATTTGTTACTGAAATAATAGTGTTCCTAACAGATGTGAGGCAATATCTCACTGTGGTTTCATTTGCATGTTTCTGATGATCAGCAATATGGAGTATCTTTCCATATATTTAGCGACCATTTATTTGCCTCTTTTGGAAATGTCTATTCATTTCCCAAAAGAGGCATACAAATTGGGCTTAGTTTTTTTTTTTTTTTTTCTTTTTTTAAAATTTGGCTTTGTTTTTTAACTGGGATATTTGTTTTTATTGAAGAAATTCCTTGTATATTTTTTGATATTAACTTCTTTACCAGCTGAGCCACAAGGGAAGCCCAAGAATACTGGAGCGGGTAGACTATCCCTTCTCCAGCAGATCTTCCCAATCCAGGAATCAAACTGGGGTCTCCTGCATTGCAGGCAAATTCTTCACCAACTGAGCTATCAGGGAAGTCCCTCATCAGATTTAAGTTTTGCAAATATTTTCTTGCATTCTGTAGACTGTCTTATCACTCATTGCTCTGTGGATGCTTTTTAGTTTGATATACTTCTATTTGCTTGTTTTAGCCTTTGTTGGCAGTGCTATTGGTGTTACATCCAAGAATGCATTGCCAAGGTCAATATCATAAATCTTTCCCCATAGGTCTTTGTCTAGGAGTTTTATAGTTTCAGGTCTTATGTTTAAGGCTTTAATCTATGCTGAGTTGCCTGTTGTGTATGGTATAAGTTAAAGGTCCAACATCATTTTTCTGCATGTGGGTAGCCAGTTTTTTCAGTGCTTTTTGTTGAAGAGACTATCTCTGTTCCTTTGCGGATTCTTAGAGCCCTTGTCAAAAAATCAGCTTACTATATGTGCATGTTTTCATTAACAGCTCTCTATTCTGTACCATTGGCCTATACACCTGTTTTTATACCAGTACCATACAGGTTTAATACAGCTTTTATAAGTTATTTTGAACTACAGATGTGCAATGCCTCCAAGTTTGTTTTTCTTTCTTCAGATTGCTTTGACTATTTGTGATCTTTCATGGTTTCATTTACATTTTAGAACTTTTCTTTTGTATTTGTATTATAAAATGCCATTGAGGTTTTGATTGGATTTCATTGAGTCATAATTTGTTTTAGGCATTGTGGACACTTTAACAATATTAAATATTTTTATCTCTGAATATGGACTGTCATTCCATTTATTTGTGTTTTTTATCTATGTCATAAAAAGTTTAATGAATTTCAGAGTAAAAGTCTTTTGCTCTTTACTTATTAGCATATTTTTTTACTTATTAGCATATTTATTAGCATGCCTTTTTACTTATTTAGGATACTTATTCCTAGGTATGCTATTCTTTTTGATACTATTGTAAGCAAAATTGTTTTCTTAATTTTTTGATAATTCACTTTTAGTCTTTTGTAACACAGAGGATTAGGCATGTTGATTTTAATCCTACAATTTTACTGACTTTGCTTATTATGTCTAATTCTGTCCATGTGTGAAAAGTGCAATTATTTTGTCCATTTTGTTTTTCAATGTGCTTCATAGATATAATGTGCAATTGACATAGTCTATACATTCACTTAAATATGATATGAGTCTATTTTTTAGACATTTATAATGTTTACAGAATATCATTTATATTTAATGTACATTTTTATTTTTGAGGATTAATCTCTTAGAAATATGGGAAGAATGAGTGGACTAAGCAAAAATCAAAGAATTTTAGAAATGTAATATGACTATAAGAATATTAAAGAACAGAAAAATAAATGGGAGTAGTATTATTATAGCTCTTTTTATTACAAATTCACTTTGAAGATATGGAAATAAAATAATATTTACTAAATAGCAAAAAGTTCATCAAAGTTGTTATAATAACAACATAGTATTTCAGAAACACTATTATCATTTTATCTTACACTTTTTCAGCCTTTATATTCATTTTATTTTTTATGACATTAATTTGGTTTTTTATTTTTGCTGCAGTAACAGTCCACATATAATTCCCTTTTTAGAGCATTCTTTAAATGTTACCTACATCTTTTATTTTGAAAAATATTAATGATATCTCTTTTCATCACCATTTAGTTGTTATTTTCTCCAAACTTTTTCATTAATGTTTTAAAGGCATGACAAAATAATTTGCAAAACTAAAAACTGGCATGAGTATAATGAATGATCATTCTCTTTATTAAAACCTACTTATTGTGATCAATATGATGACAATTCTGATATATGCTAATTTTGTATAAATTTTTATGGAGGTTAAACTTTTCCTTCAAGTAAAAATGCAAAAAAAATAAAATATGAAATTATTTTCTACTTAAAATGCTTAGAATAAGAAAAGTATTAATAAAATTAAAATTAGTTAATGTACACATCAATACAGTGTGTTATGGTGGGAAAGGACTGGGGTTTGTGGGAAGAAGTCATTGGTATTATTCTGGCTTTGTTTCTATCTAGATGCACAGACTTGATCAAAGAATTTTACGGCTAACTCTGTCAGCTTCCTCTGAATCTAGGGAGTAAAGAATGTGAAACAGTAGATATTTATGGCACTTTTTGCAATCTCTATGATTTTGGAAATGTAATTTTCTGTGTGCTAATCACTCTACCTTGAAGATTTGTATCTATTTCATACAGATTTGGGCAAATGAAATGCCTCACTTGATACTTTTAGTAGACTCTTTCATACAAGTGAACTATCACTCATCAAAACTTCATTAAACTAGATAGGCCATTCCAGTGGCTAACGACATTACCAGTGAGATAAATTGGCTCGAAGGGGATCAGAAGTACAGTAATATAAAAAGTGTAGGATGCTGAAAACTGCTATCCATCCATTTTGCATTGTTGGGCCTTGGCTGATAGTCCATCACTATTAATTATAGACAAGACCTCTGTCATCTCCATAATACAGAATGTCTGTTTAATAGCACAATCCACAACATTGCTAAATATGTGGCAATAAGATAGTTATAAAGAATATAATCATGTATAATCTTTTCATTCGAAGGGAAAAATGCAAAGTGTTTGAAGGTTTCTGCCACTTTGATGTACTCTGTGTGTGCTTTTTAATCTATTCTTACTTTCTTTTATGCAATACTCAAAGAAATAAAATAGTGTTCCTTTGATTAAACAGCCTTTCAAATATTTGTTACACATCATTCTTCCTTTGCTTTATTTCATTGTATGAATTAATTTTGCTTCTTTTTGATACCATTATTATATTTTCTCTCTTTCTTCTCTCAAAGTTGACTTTGCATATTTTAAATGTTAGCTGGTTTGTCCTTCCTAGTTCCCTTCACATCAAGGCTTATCTACACAATGACAGACATTTCACTGACACTTGCCTTTTATAACACTAGCGTGTATGTGCTGTTAACACACACTGGGCCTTTGATGACCACAGTGTACATTTTTGTTTTAGGGAAAAGAAAGCTGATAAAAAGGACTGATTTTAGTTTATGTTGTACTAATCAAAACTTCAGGTCCTATAGAAATAATCTAGATTTCTCAGTTGGTATAAAATGACTGAATAACGGAAATAAAGCTCTCAGATTAGAAATGATTTCTAATTATGTAAAATCATTTTATTTTCTATTCTACTCTGAAATATTTGTATATTTTCTTTTTTGTGGTTATTTTCTTCTTTTTTTATCTTATTTTTAATGGAGGATAATTGCTTTACAATATCGTCTTGATTTCTGCCATATGTCAACATGAATCAGCCAAAAGTATACATATGTTCCCTCCCTCTTGAACCTCTCTCTCACCTCCCACCCCATCCCACCCCTCTAGATTATCTCAGAGCACCAGATTTGAGTTCCCTGCATCATACAGCACAATCTCACTAGATATCTATTTCACATGTGGCAATGTATGTATTTCAATGCTACTTTCTCAATTCATCCTACCCTCTCCTTCCTCCAGTGTGTCCACAAGTCTGTTCTTTTTCTTATTGGATATGCACTTGGGTTCACAATTGCCATTTTATTCCACTTGAATTACAAAATAAGTTCAAAACACAAATGCATAAATAAAGAATCTGAAGCCATAGCAAGAAACTGGTAAAATTACATTATAATGCATGGCAGGATTTGTCCCTATGCATGTGGCACTTATTAAAATGAAAAAGTGATGCTGGCTTCTATAAGACAGGTAAACAGGTAGGCCATGCAAGAAAAGATGTATATCCTAAGTTACTGCCAAATTGTTTCCTACAAAAATGTGTACCAAGTAATCATGACTACTAGCTATTTCATTTTAATGTAATTTCTCCAAAATTAAAACTTTTCAATGATATGTATAAAATATATTTTTAAAACATGATAACCATAAAACCACATATGTACAAATCTTTTCTATTAGAATAAAATTAGTAATTTATTAGCAGCATGTCACCAACATTTCACATTTGAAGAAATAATGTGGCATATTTTTCTTTAATATTCAGTCATTGATTATAAAAGATAAAAGATTAATTAGCAGAATTAATATTGGTAAAATGTGCATACTACCCAAAACCATCTACAAATTCAATAAAATCCATACCAAAATTCCAATGGGATTTTTCACAGAAATAGAAAAACAATCCTAAAGTTTACTATTGTTCAGTCACAAAGTCTTGTTTGACTCTGTGACTCCCATGAACTGCAACATGCCAGGCTTCCCTTCTCTTTACCATCTCCTGTCTCATTGAATAAGGAGCCATAAAACACCCTGAGTAGCAAGATCAATTTTGAGAAAGAATAAAACTGGAGGCATCAAAATTTCTTATTTCAAAATAAATTAAATGCTATAATAATCAAAACAATATGGTGTTAGCAAAAACACAGAAATAGAGATAATTGCAACCAGGCAGAAGGCCCAGAAATAAACCCATACATATATGCTGATTAATTTATAATAAAGGAACCAAATGTATATAGTGAGGATAGAATAGTCCCTTCAATAAATAGTATTAGGAAAACTGGACAAGCACATGCAAGGCAATGACAAAATCAACTCAAAATCAACAAGGGCCTGAACATAAGACCTGGAAGTATAAAATTCCTAGAAGAAAATACAGACAATAAGCTCCTTGGCATTGGTCTTGGTAATAATTTTTGGATTTGGTATTAAAAACCCAGGCAATAAAAGCCAAAAAGAAAAAAGTGGAATTGCATCAAGCTATAAAATATCATAGAAAAATAGAAAGCCATTAACAAAATGAAATCTATACTTGTAAAAAATATATCTATCTGATAAAGAATTAATAGCTAAAATACATAAGGAACTCAAATAATTCAACCACAAAAAGATAAACGGCCTAATTTTAAAAATTTTCTGATAATGCACATAGATGTTTGTTCAAAGAAGACATACAGATGGCCAATAGGTTTGTGAAAAGGTATTCAACATCACTAATCATCAAGGAATTTCAAATCAAAACTACAGTGAGATATCACCTCATAGTTTTCCCATGGCTAGTATCAAAAAGACAGAATATACCCTCAGATGGAGATTACAGAGAAACAAGAACTCTAACAAGCAGGGTTAATAAGAGGAGTACCAAATGGGTTTGTCCACTAGGCAAGAGACAGTCTTCCTAGCTAGAAAGAGACAGTCTTTCTAGCACAAATTGATTCTGATTATTAATATATATTATGACTGTTCCTACACATTATTATTTTTAGGCTAAAAGAGTTATTAAATTTAATTAAATCCTAACCTCCAATATCATCATAATGTGTAACGGACAGAAAATTTTTGAACATATAGTGGCTCACTGGTAAATAATCCGCCTGCCAATGCAGGAGACTCAAGAGATGCAGGTTCGATCCCTGGGTTGGGAAGATCTCCTGGAGAAGGGCATGACAGGCCCCTCCTGTATTCTTGCTTGGAGAACCGCATGGACAGAAGAGACTGGCGGGCTACAGTCCATGAGGTTGCAGAGTCATACACAACTGAGAGATTGAGCACACAAGTCAGTAATGTCAGTGAAATATTTGGTGAAAACAAAGTTCTCTCACAGATTACTATAATTTTATATAGTTCAAATTTCAACTACAAAACAATCAAATATGCACAGTGACATATACCACAGTATTCTTTTACACTCACTAATTGTAATAGAAGGAAAAATAAAAGCCCCCCAATCAATTTTATTTTCCTTAACCGTTTTCTGCATTTCATCAGTGTACATAGTTTAGTATTAGTATTTTTTTTCTTCTGCCTCTTTTAAAAATATTTATATTGATTTATTTATTTTTGATTGCACTGGATCTTCATTGCTGCATTCAGGCTTTCTCTATATGCAGCAAGTGGGGTGCATGACTCTCTGGTGCGATGCACAGGCTACTCTGTGATGGCTTGCCATGTTGCGGAGCATGGGCTCAAGGTCTTCAGGCTTCACTAGTTGCAGTGTGTGGGCTCAGCAGTTTTGAAACAGGAGCTTTGTTGCCCAGCGGCATGTGGGATCTTCCTGGACCAGGGATCAAATCTGTGTCCCCTGAACTGACAGGCAGATTCTTAACCACTGGACAACATGAAAAGTCAATTTTTCTTCTCTTTGTGCCTGCAGATCTTAGTACTATTTTTCTTTTATATTTACAATATGATAACTTTTTTGAATCTTTCTGAAATTATCATTTAAAATTATTTTCAAATTATCTTCAGTAACAATGGAATTGTTTAGTGCTTAGAATGTGTTTCTATGCTATACTTAATTTTGTAAAAAGTCATTTGAGGAAACACAAGAAAAAGAAATATATTGAAATTATTCAAATATGACTTGTAACCTCCTTAGAATTTCAAGAAGGTAATTTTTTTTTTTTATTATTATTATTATTTTTTTTTTTCCAGTGGGTTTTGTCATACATTGATATGAATCAGCCATGGATTTACATGTATTCCCAATCCCGGTCCCCCCTCCCACCTCCCTCTCCACCCGATTCCTCTGGTTCTTCCCAGTGCACCAGGCCGGAGCACTTGTCTCGTGCATCCCACCTGGGCTGGTGATCTGTTTCACCATAGATAGCATACATGCTGTTCTTTTGAAATATCCCACCCTCACATTCTCCCACAAAGTTCAAAAGTCTGTTCTGTATTTCTGTGTCTCTTTTTCTGTTCTGCATATAGGGTTATCGTTATCACCTTTCTAAATTCCATATACATGTGTCAGTATGCTGTAATGTTCTTTATCTTTCTGGCTTACTTCACTCTGTATAAGGGGCTCCAGCTTCATCCATCTCATTAGGACTGGTTCAAATGAATTCTTTTTAATGGCTGAGTAATATTCCATGGTGTATATGTACCACAGCTTCCTTATCCATTCATCTGCTGATGGGCATCTAGGTTGCTTCCATGTCCTGGCTATTATAAACAGTGCTGCGATGAACATTGGGGTGCACGTGTCTCTTTCAGATCTGGTTTCCTCAGTGTGTATGCCCAGAAGTGGGATTGCTGGGTCATATGGCAGTTCTATTTCCAGTTTTTTAAGAAATCTCCACACTGTTTTCCATAGCGGCTGTACTAGTTTGCATTCCTACCAACAGTGTAAGAGGGTTCCCTTTTCTCCACACCCTCTCCAGCATTTATTGCTTGTAGACTTTTGGATAGCTGCCATCCTGACTGGTGTGTAATGGTACCTCATTGTGGTTTTGATTTGCATTTCTCTAATAATGAGTGATGTTGAGCATCTTTTCATGTGTTTGTCAGCCATCTGTATGTCTTCTTTGGAGAAATGTCTGTTTAGTTCTTTGGCCCATTTTTTGATTGGGTCATTTATTTTTCTGGAATTGAGCTGCAGGAGTTGCTTGTATATTTTTGAGATTAATCCTTTGTCTGTTTCTTCATTTGCTATTATTTTCTCCCAATCTGAGGGCTGTCTTTTCACCTTACTTATAGTTTCCTTTGTTGTGCAAAAGCTTTTAAGTTTCATTAGGTCCCATTTGTTTAGTTTTGCTTTTATTTCCAATATTCTGGGAGGTGGGTCATAGAGGATCTTGCTTTGATTTATGTCGGAGAGTGTTTTGCCTATGTTCTCCTCTAGGAGTTTTATAGTTTCTGGTCTTACATTTAGATCTTTAATCCATTTTGAGTTACACCTTCTGAACTATTTTGTTGCTGCAAGAACTAATACATTTTCTTTTAGGGAATTGAGAACATTAAAAGTTTAAGATATAATTCAATTATTTTAGCTAAGGTTATGGAACAACTTGAATTTTAAGCAAAATTTTAGGAATGCTTTATTAGATCACTAAATGTGCTAAAATATATGATTTATTTTTATATCAGCTGATATTAAAAGGAGTGAACATGTGTATATTTATTCAACTAGAATATACAGTGTTCAGAAACTATTCCAACTAACGCAACATCACAACATTGGTCTTCAAACTATCGTGAAAAGGGACTGAACTATAACATCTTCATGGGTATTTTAATGAAGCAAAAATAAGAATGTTCTAATGCATTTTTAGCAAATCTACACTACATAATTCAAAACGTGATAGAATACACTTGATGAGTAGTCTCAAAATGTGTTATATGACTTGGGAGAATTCAAATATAAGCTTACTTCATTTTATTGTACTTTGCAGATATTGCAATTTGAAGATGTGTCAAGTCTGCAATGAGCAAGTCTATTGATACCATTCTTCTAAAAGCTTTGTTTTAAAATTAATGCAGATTTTTAAAGTTTGTTTTTTAGACATAACACTATTGCACACTTACAAGACTAAATACAGTATAAACATAAACTTTTTTGTTTGCTTGTTTTTGACAGTGCCTCATGGCATGTGGGATCTTTGTTCCCCCACCAGAGATTGAACCAATGACCCCTGAACTGGAATCATGGAGTTTTAATCAGGGCACCGACATGGAAGTCCAAACATACCTTTTATATATACTAGGAAACCAAAACATTTCATTGCTGTGGTTTGTAAATCAACTTGTGATGTGTCCAAAGTTTACTTCTCGAGGAAATCCACACACTTAAATCTAGAAATCTTCTCCATTAATTTTTATGTATTTTTTAACCAATAAAGGAGATTAAAAACTAAAGTCATAACGTTTGTTATGCATTTTAATACCACATTTTCCTATGCTTTCCATTCAATATCATTTCCCCAATTTCAGTAAGACCCAAGAAAAATAAAAGTTCTCCCCTTTCCATCTCTCAGAGTACTTGAGGAGTTGCTAGACAAGAAAGGATTTAGAAGGGATCAAACAGAAGGAAATTCTCCTCTGTAAAATCTAGCACAAGATTCTCTCTTTAGTAACTTCTAGTAGGATTCCCAAATTGCATTAGTGGTAAAGAATCTGCTTGCAGTGCAGGAGATACAGGAATTGCAGATTCGACTCCTGGGGCAGGAAGATCTCCTGGAGGAGGAAATGGCAACTTGCTCCAGTATTCTTGCCTGGAGAATTCCACAGACAGAGGAGCCTGGTGGGTTAGAGTCCACGGGGTCACAAAGAGTCGGACATGACTGAGCAATTAAGTATAGCACAGCCAATGAAGGGGACACAAGAGACATGGCTTCAGCCCCTGGGTTGGAAAGATTCCCTGGAGAAGGAAACAGCAACCGACTCCAGTATTCTTGCCTGGAATAATCCCATGGACAGAGGAGCCTTGTGGGCTACAGTCCATGGGGTTGCAAAAAATCGGACATGGCTGTCAGTATTAACCAGTTCCCTCTCTGCATTTCAATAACTGTTTTTTCTCAGCTTCTGAAATAGCACTTATTATATCATACGCTGAAATTTTGCTCCCAACCATCTCTTCTGTGTTCCTCCTTGTCATGCTTTCAATTGCACCTCATCTTCCAACAATGTTTAAATGGGTGTTCTTTTTATATTAGGCCATGTATTTCCAAGTGTCTGTTTTCTTGAACCTCCTATTTCCTCTGCTTTCTCTGACCTTTGTTTGATGTGCCACATCTATTTATCTTTCAGATGTCAGCATAAGATTTTAAATCCTTTACAAAGGAAAAAAAAAAAAAATAGTAGAAAGCAATGAGATAAAGGCAAAGAGATAGGTTGCAAAATGTCCATGGCATTATTTTCTTTGTAAATAAATGGAGATAAAATGATGGCTTTTCTAAATATTTGGCCAATATATCCTATACAACACATGCAAAATGCAGAATCAGTTAATGGTGGTGGTTTAGTCATTAAGTTGTGTCCGACTTTTACGGCCCCATGGACTGTAGCCCGCCAGGTTCCTCTGTCCATGGGATTTCCAAGGCAAGAACACTGGAGTGGGTGCTATTTCCTTCTCTAGGAGATCTTCCCAACCTAGGAATCAAACCCAGGTCTCCAGCATTGCAGGAGGATTTTTTTTACCAACTGAGCTATGAAGGAAGTCAATAGCATTGAATCAGTTAATAGAACATATAAAATGTTCACATCTGAGATCCTTTGCCCTTTAAAAATAAAAAATGGACAGGGTGTGTGTGCCTACTAAGTCACTTCAATTGTGTCTGATTCTTTGAGGTAGCCCTCCAGGCTCCTCAGTCCATGGGAATCTCCAGACAAGAATCCTGGAGTGGGTAGCCATGTCCTCCTCCAGGGGATCATCCCGATGCAGGGATCAAACCTACATCTCTTACATCTCCTATATTATTAACCACTAGCGCCACTTGGGAAGCCCCAAAAGTGGACATTACGGGTCCCCAATTTTAACCTTTCCATAAAATGTTACTGGTTGAGGGTAAGAATTCACCTACCTGTACTAGTCCCAATGTTTATAATTAAGAAATGGAAATGAAATGAATAAATAAAGGGACACAACTCTTGTGTGTGAACTATATATTGCAGATGTTCAGTTTAGTTCAACCAGTCAGTCATGTCTGACTCTTTGCAACCTCATGGACTGCAGCACGCCAGGCCTCCCTGTCCATCATCAACTCCAGGAGTTTACTTAAACTCATGTTCATTGAGTCGGTGATGCCATCCAACCATCTCATCCTCTGTTGTTCCCTTCTCCTCCTGCCCTCAATCTTTCCCAGCATCAGGGTCATTTCAAATGAGTCAGGTGGCCAAAGTATTGGAGCTTCAACTTCAGCATCAGTCCTTCCAATGAACACCCAGGACTGATTTCCTTTAGGATGGACTGGTTGGATCTCCTTGCAGTCCAAGGGACTCTCAAAAGCCTTCTCCAACACCACAGTTCAAAAGCATCAATTCTTCGGTGCTCAGCTTTCTTCACAGTCCAACTCTCACATCCGTACATGATCACTGGGAAAACCATAGCCTGACTAGATGGACCTTTGTTAGCAAAGTAATATCTCTGCTTTTTAATATGTTGTCCAGGTTTGTCATAACTTTCCTTCCAAGGAGTAAGCATCTTTTAATTTCATGGCTGCAGTCACCATCTGCAGTGATTTTCGAGCCCAGAAAAGTAAAATCAGCCACTGTTTCCACTGTTTCCCCATCTATTTCCCATGAAGAGATGGGACTTGTTGTCATGATCTTAGTTTTCTGAATGTTGAGCTTTAAGCCAAATTCTTCACTCTCCTCTTTCACTTTCATCAAGAGGCTCTTTAGTTCTTTTTCACTTTCTGCTATAAGAGTGGTGTCACCTGCATATCTGAGGTTATTGATATTTCTCCCGGCAATATTGATTCCAGCTTGTGCTTCCTCCAGGCCAGGATTCTTCATGATGTACTCTGCATATAAGTTAAATAAGCAGGGTGACAATATACAGCCTTGATGTACTCCTTTTCCTATTTGGGATTAGTCTATTGTCCCATGTCCAGTTCAACTGTTGCTTCCTGACCTGCATACAGGTTTCTCAAGAGGCAGGTCAGGTGGCCTGGTATTCCCATCTCCTACAGAATTTTCCACAATTTGTTGTGATCCACACAGTCAAAGGCTTTGGCATAGTCAATAAAGCAGAAATAGATGTTTTTCTGGAACTCTCTTGCTTTTTCGATGATCCATTGGATGTTGACAATTTGATCTCTGGTTCCTCTGCCTTTTCTAAAAGCAGCTTGAACATCTGGAAGTTCATGGTTCACTTATTGCTGAAGCCTGGCTTGGAGAATTTTAAGCATTATTTTACTATACTTCTTTTCAATCAATGTTTTACCATCAATGTGATTCACAAATGTATTTGTATATTTTCTAACTTTTAGCAAATAAAATATATGCATATTTGAATACAAAAATGCTGGTTTCTACCACAATATAAATACAGAAACTTCCCTTCTGTCCCTTCTCAGACAGTTTCTACCCTCAATAAACAGAGGCAACCACTGTCTGATTTTTTGTTTTTTCCTATCATAAATTAGTTTTGCATGTTGACTTTTTTTTTTTTTTTTCTGTCTTCCAACAAAAGAACATAGCTTTGTTTATTTATTCTCAAAATGAAGGATACCTGGATGTGTCCTACATTGGCTATTAGATTAACAAATATATAATAAACAAAAGGCCAGACTTTAATTTTTGACATATGCTGTTATTTATTTATGGTAAATACTAAGACACTGAAAAACAAATTTTAGTAGTGTTACTCAATTCAAATTTGTAATTATATTTTTGAAGAGCATCCCCTGATCCTTCTCAATTTTCTTTCTTCCTAATTTTGACTTTCAGGTGATTTATTGATTTATTTCCTTTGTTTGTGCCTTTCTTTCCAGGTGGTTTAGAGGTCAAGAATCCATCTACAGTGCAGAAGACAAGGGTTCATTCCCTGGGTAGGGAAGATCCCTGGAGGAGAAAATGGCAAACCAGTCCAGTATTCTTGCCTGGAAAATTCTATGGACAGAATGAAAGTCCATGGGAGTAGCAAAGAGTCAGATACTACAGAGCCCACAGGCATGGATATATTTCTTCAGCAGTTCTGTTTCATTTCTCCAAAGTTCTGAACTTACTCTTATCATTCAAGTGCAGCTTTTTTGAAAGCTTTTTTCTTTCTCCATGATGAGAATATAAAATATCAATAAAGAAAATAGAAAATTGAATATCCTGGATTTCCAAGTTCAATAAACATTGCCTGCATCTCCAAAAGCTTTGCCTGCATACTCCAAAGTTTAGGAGGAGTAGTATTTTTGCAGTAGTACAAAATTATTGCTGAATTGTTGAGGTCTACAACTAAAAGGTCTATAATTGTTAAGTTCTATAATTGAGTTGTAAGAAAGACTTAGGTTACTATGAAAGCCCTGTAGTCAAAAAAGTGGAATTATAACAAATGAATAGGTAGACCAAAACATTTGAAAAATAAAAGCAATGTAGAAATCGTTTAAAAACAGAAACATAACAAGCAAACTGGAGGGAAACATTTGAATATCTAATAGATGAAAGGCTTCCTTGTGGTTCAGTTGGTAAAGAATCCACCTGCAGTACAGGAGACCTGGGTTCAATCCCTGGGTTGGGAAGATCACCTGGAGAAGGGAAAGGCTACCCACTCCAGTATTCCTGCCTAGAGAATTCCATGCTCTAGGGTTACAAACAGTCTGACAGGACTGAGTGACTTTCACTTTCATTTTCACTTCAATAGATGAAAGTCTCAAAGGAATCTTAAAAGATTGGTGAGAAATAAAAAAAAAGAAAACACGATAAATGTAATGAATAGCCACTTTTCAAAACATATAATAAAGGTCCTTAAATATGTGAAAATGTGTTCCTCTCACTAATAATAAAGAAATAAAAATTAAAATTACAATCAATATATTAACTTATAGATTAGCAAAACAAACTAGACTTATGTGAACTCAGCAAACACATGTAGTGATGTGCTATAGACTTTCCTGCTCCTTGTCCTGCTCAATCAACACTTAATTATGACTAGGAAAGAAGCATTTATGGTACAATTTTCAGGTTAGCAATAGAATATCAGGAGCAGAATGGCAGAATTTGGTCTCAACACTTCTGAGAACCTAAAATGGTAAGTCAATAGGGATAAGATTAACTTAAATTAGAAAATATAAAGTTCTATAAGAAACACATAATAGATATCATAGGTTGCATCATAGTGGCTCATGAAAGATGAGCATTCTCTGTATGTAGTTGGCACAGGAAGAAATTTATTCTTCAGCTGTTTTTATTCAAATAAAATGCATGGAATGAGAAAACTGATTGTTTCACTTTCACTTGCATTGCAATTGAAATGAATCTATTTTTTATTTGGTCTTTACTAAGCATTTTTTATTTTACATGTTTATGTTTATGCATCCTTAGAGATATTTTTTTTTACTTCTTTCTAGAAAGAATTAGGTATTTGTATTATGTTATTGCATAGTCTCAGATAACATGCAAATCAATGTTTTATATCATTAATTTTCTTTTGTTAACATCTTATAATTGCAATAAAAATATTTTTAGTCTCATCATTAAATTATCAATAAACATCACTTGATTATATCTAATTAACTAAATAAATGATTATTCTAAGGATACTTTGTATGGATTTCTAACCAACACTAATTTTACTTTTCTCTTAAATCTCTCTTTTAAACAAATGTTAGTCTAATAGCTCTAAGAGCCCATGGTTATTTCTCAGATTTAATCTTTAACCTTGATATACCATACATAAGTACTCTACAATAACAACAGTAATACACTGATATTAGGTTCTCGATGAGCTACTGAATGCAGAACAAGTCAAGCCAGTTCATATGATACATTAACTTTATGTTAATGATATCCCAAAACTAAAAAGATAAATGTTCACTTGTCATCAGTCCTAAGAATTGATATAGTTAGTCCACATCCACTAATTTTGCCTATTAAAAATCATTTTAAAAATTCATATTTGAATGTATTAATAGCATTGTCTAATTTTATATCCATAAATCTACTTCAAAATTGTGAAACTACATAACGAGACAGAATCTGGAACACAGGGAACATTCTCACAGTTAAGCTGAAATTTAATTCTGATAGTAAAGAAGACATATGTAAGATATAAATTATAGGTACTATACTGTTAAAAGGCAGAAAGTAAGTATATAAAGCTTTGCTGACTATATTCTATCTATATGTAAAATTTTAAATGTACTGCTTAGTTAAAATCAAATAGCAATATGTACATGTCAATTCCAAGGTAACTAAGAACACTGAAGGAAAAAATATGAAAGCATATATATTCTCATTATATTTATTATCTACAGTATGCATGGTAACAATGGTTATGGGTCCTTATTTTCAATAACTTGGGTGATACTATTCCATCTGGGCACATGTTGACCTGATATATTTATATTCCTTCCCAAATGTGATACCCTATCCCCTGTTGCATACATGTGTCTGTGTGTAGGCTGAGTGTAAAGATATTTAACATGTTTCCTTTCTAAAGAAACATATGTATGTTTGTCCATATATGTCATACAATATGAATACAGAGTTTATAAACAACCAGAGATAGATAAACAGATATGCCTATTCATTCTCATACTATGAAGCTATGAAGATCAAAGAAATGAAAAGGGTAAAATACAAGTGTGTGTATTTCAGAAACATTGTTCAAATAGTTGTATGGAGGAAACATATCTGCAGTGTTTAGTTGCTGTTTTCTGTTCCATCATTTGTTTCAAAGGTAATTTTCAAAATATATAGAAAATAATTCTGTCCTCTAAGGGATTCCAAGAAATCTGTTTCAACACTTAAATCGCTTTTATAGATATGTATGCTCAGTCAGCCACTCATCAGTTACATTCAATGCATTTCCATTATAGTTTAAAAGACTACATGAGTTCTTTCTGATTTATGCTACCGGACCAGTCAAAAAGTTGACATTTTGTTTCGGAGAGAACTGGATTGTGAATTGCTTCCTTATAAAATGCGTTCTGGATACCATGCAGGTGCTGTCTTCATTTTTGCTCACCAAAGTCATAGGGAGGATTTGAATTATGGATTACATGTTAAAACGTGTGTTACATATGTGCATATATAGCATGATATATGTAAACATGTATATTGCAAGATATGTATACTATAAATTAATTGAATTATCTATGATATGTTAGGTGTAAGTATCCACCTTACACCTAAGGTGGATAGGTTCAGAGATGAAGTAAAGTTAGGTTAGGTAGATTAGGCTCAGAGATTAAGATGGCCCAGTAAGGAGGTTGCTGGGCTCACAGCCTCTCCTGAAAATGTCAATAGTACAGCTAAGAGTGACTCCCATTGAAACTGTCCTGGGGACTAGCGGAATAGCTTTCCTGCAACAAGAATAAAAAGAAACCTTGACATGCAGTCTGGTGGAAAGTGACAAACATCAGTCTGATTAGGACCATACCTCTCCTGGGGGACACAGAAGAGGAAAGGAGTATTATAGGCTTGGGGAGAGAGGGGTTTGAGTCACATATTGGACACCTCAGACCTGGATCTGACAGAGGTGAGATGAGCCCCCTTACTGGCTTAAAAACCAGTGAGGCCTCCCGGAGAGCTATAAGAAACTGAATCTCTACTCTTCAAGAATGCATGCACATATATATTTGTTAGTATATACTCTGTGGGAGAAGGCGAGGGTGGGATGTTTCAAGAGAACAGCATCGAAACATGTATATTATCTAGGGTGAAACAGATCACCAGCCCAGGTTGGATGCATGAGACAAGTGCTCGGGCCTGGTGCACCGGGAAGACCCAGAGGGATCTGGTGGAGTGGGAGGTGGGAGGGGGGATCGGGATGGGGAATACATGTAAATCCACGGCTAATTCATGTCAATGTATGACAAAAACCACTACAATACTGTAAAGTAATTAGCCTCCAACTAATAAAAATAAATGGAAAAAAAAAAAAAAGAACGCATGCACAGACCTATCTACTCTCTGCCACAGCAGGCTGAAAACTCTCTGGGGTTCTGCTAGATACCCAGGACAAAGCCAGCATGCCACCCAGCCCACGTGTGTACATGCTTGTGTGCATGACTCTTTGCGACCCCATGGACCATCACCTGCCGGGCTCCTCCGCCCATGGGATTCTCCAGGCAAGAACACTGGAGTGGGTTGCCATGCCCTCCTCCAGGGGATCTTCCCAGCCCAGGGACGGAGCCCGTGGCTCTTGCCATCTGCTCTGGCAGATGGGTTCTTTACCACTAGTGCCGCCTGGGAAGCCCCTCCCAGCCCACATTAGACTCTTTACTCCAGACTCTCCTATTCTGATCCTAACTAGCAGAAAGGGTGTTGTCAAGGAGACTGCACACACTTGGATGGAATGGAGTCAGCTGGGACTCCTTCCCTGCGTCTGACCAGGGCTGAGGCAGCCACTGTTAGCCGTGTGTCGGTGTACACACTCGAGGGAGCTAAGGTGGCTCCAGGGTGGAGACCGTCATTGTAGTTTAAGTCTCCGTGTACACTTACTGAACGCGGCCGGGGCCAGCTCAGCGATGCTGCGCCAGTCTCTCTCTGGATCTGACCCAGCCTCTAACCGCCGTGTGCACAAGAAGAAGAAAGTGAAAGGAGCACAGAAGTGCAATGCCTAGCAGTCTGGCACTGGTAACATCACAAACAAGGCAGAGACGGCCATCACACTTAGGAGAAACCCAACACCCTTAGAGCTCCTGCCCCAGAATTGGGGCCCAAATGGAGATAGACCCACTGAGCTGGGAGAAGCACTGGATTGCACGTGGCTCTGGCTACAACCTCTCTGACCCCAGTTCTACCTCCCACCAAGACGGTGGCCGCCAGCACACCCTGAGGGAAGATGCAGCTGCTGCTCGCTTTGGCTCCAGCTCTCCCGCCAAAGCCGCTGGGCACACACAGACTGAATAGGCACACTTCACACAGGAAGATGCCTTTAAGACCAGAATCGTGAAAGTCGCTCAGTCGTGTCAAACTCTTTGCGACTCCGTGGACTATTCGGTCCTTGGAATTCTCCAGGCCAGGATACTGGAGTGGGTAGCCAATCCCTTCTCCAGCGGATCTTCCCGACCCAGGAATGGAACCAGGGTCTCCTGCAATGCAGGCGGATTCTTTACCAACTGAGCTATCAGGGAAGCCTTGAGTAGGTAACAGTTTCAAGACTAGGATAGATAACTGTTTCACCCAGTTTCATAAAGATAGAGAAAGGTAAACAAAAGATAAATATGAGTTAAATGAAAAAGCAAGAAAAAAAAAACTGATAAAACAGAGGTAAATAATTTACCTGATAAAGAATCCAAATCAATAGTAATAAGAATGCCAGTTGAACTGGAGAAAGGAATAAATGAACACTGTGAGAATTTCAAAAATATAGAAAATTTCAAAACCTGTCAGAACTCAAGAATACACTAATTTAAAAAAAAAATTACAAAAGAGGGAACTAACAGCATATTAAGTGATACAGAAGAACACATAAGCCATCAGGAAGATGGAATAATGGAAACCAGGCAATCAGAATAGCAAAAAGAAAAAAAGAAAAAAGTTTAAGTGACCTCTGAGACAGCATCAGTTCTACTAATGTTCACATTATAAAGGTCTCAGAAGGGATGAAATTATGTTTGATGATTTCATGAACCTGAAGTAAAACAGATATCCAGTTATAAGAAGAACAGAGATCTCAAAAAAAGATGAACTCAAAGATACCCGCACCAAGGCATAGTATAATTAAAATGGAAAATATGAAAGGCAGAGAATTCTAAAAGCAGTGTGAGAAAAACTGAGTCCCATACAAAGGAACCCCCACAAGGCTATCAGCTGAGTTTTCAGTAGAAACTTTTAAGTTCAAAAGGGAATGGCATAACATATTCAAAGTGCTGAAAGGAACAACAAAAATCTACCAGGTGGCTCTAGTAGTAAAGTAAAGAACTCGTCTGCCAGTGAAGGAGATGTAAGAGACACAGGTTTGATCCCTGGGTTGGGAAGATTCCCTGGAGGAGGGCATGGAAACCCACTCCAATACTCTTACCTGGAAAAATCTCATGTGCAGAGGAGTCTGGCGGGCTACAGTCCATGTGATCACAAAGAGTTGGACATAACTGAAGTGACTTAGCATACACGCATGCGTGCTATAACTTAAGATACTCTACCCAGCAAGGTTATCATTTAGAAATGAAGGAAACATAAGGGAATGCTCGGACAAGCAAAAACTAAAAGAGTTTATCAGTACTAACTTCACTGTACAAAAAGTGTTAGAGAGCCTTCTTAAAGTGAAACAAGGAAAGACTGCAACAAGAAATAAGAAATATTAGGAAGAGAAAAATTCCACTGGTAAAGGCAGGTCTATAGTAGAGGTGTTCTGCCTATAGTCCGGATCCCCGATTGGGAAAGAAGACTCCTCGAGACAATGCAACTTGCAATAGGGGAATTTATTACTGACACAAGCCAGGGCCTCCTGCCCTCACCAAGGGTGTGAGGACGAAAAGGCCCCAAGCCCCACTTCTCTTGGGTATTTATTGGGTACAATCGGGTAGTTGCCGCAAGCGGATTGGTTACACAGTTGCAAGGCAATTTTTGTTGGCCCAATCCGTGTGGGCTTTCAGCTTTCCCCTGATAGGTTCCCTTTTTCTTGCTAGGCACATGTTGATTGGCTGGCTCCAGGTGGCCTGATAGTTATGTTACTCTGGGAAACCAGGCCTACTCCTAATCTAGGCTGCCTGTCATGACGTTAGCCGTGACAGCCTCACAGAGGCAGTGGTTCGACCACTTAAATAAGATAGTACAAAGGCTAAAAATAAAATTGCTAAATCAATTGTAACTACAGTAAATAGGTAAGTTCAGCTCAGTTAAGTTGCTCAGTCATGTCCAACTCTGTGACCCCATGAACCAAAGCATGCCAGGCCTCCCTGTCCATCACCAACTCCTGAGTTTACTCAAACTCATGTCCATTGAGTCGGTGATGCCATCCAACTATCTCATCCTCTGTCATCCCCTTCTCCTCCTGCTCTCAAACTTTCCCAGCATCAGGGTCTTTTCCAATGAGTCACCTCTTTGCACCAGGTGGCCAAAGTATTGGAGTTTCAGCTTCAACATTAGTCCTTCCAATGAGCACCCAGGACTAATAGGTAAAGGATAGATATAAAGATGTAAAATATGGCAGAAAAATACAAAAATGGGAGTGGAATTAAAATGTAGAGCTCTTAGAATGTGTTTTGACTAAATGATTATCAGTTTAAAACAAAGAGATAAAGTTACAGGCCAACATATCTGGACTATGTGATAATCACAATAAAAACCTGTAATGTATATACAAAAACCAGAGAGAAGAAATACGTAAACATAACACTAAAGAAAATCATCAAATCACAGGCTGCTGCTGCCACTGCTAAGTTGCTTCAGTTGTGTCCAACTCTTCATGACCCCCATGGACTGCAGCCCACCAGGCTCCTCTGTCCATGGGATTTTCCAGGCAAGAGTAGGGGAGTGGGTTGCCATTGCCTTCTCCATCTCAAACCACAGGAAAAGACACTAAAAGAAGAACACTTGTTAAAGAGGTTATCTTTTTTCCATTGTATATCCTTGCCTCCTTTGTCAAAGATAAGGTGTCCATAGGTTCGTGGATTTATCTCTGGGCTTTCTATTCTGTTCCATTGATCTATATTTCTGTCTTTGTGCCAGTACCATACTGTCTTGACGACTGTGGCTTTGTAGTAGAGTCCGAAGTCAGGCAGGTTGATTCCTCCAGTTCCATTCTTCTTTCTCAAGATTACTTTCGCTATTCGAGGTTTTTTGTATTTCCATACATATTGAGAAATTATTTGTTCTAGTTCTGTGAAAAATACCGTTGGTAGCTTGATAGGGATTGCATTGAATCTATAGATTGCTTTGGGTAGAAGAGCCATTTTGACAATATTGATTCTTCTAATCCATGAACACGGTATGTTTCTCCATCTGTTTGTGTCCTCTTTGATTTCTTTCATCAGTGTTTTATAGTTTTCTATGTATAGGTCCTTTGTTTCCTTAGGTAGATATACTCCTAAGTATTTTATTCTTTTTGTTGCAATGGTGAATGGTATTGTTTCCTTAATTTCTCTTTCTGTTTTTTCATTGTTAGTATATAGGAATGTAAGGGATTTCTGTGTGTTAATTTTATTTCCTGCAACTTTACTATATTCATTGATTAGCTCTAGTAATTTTCTGGTAGAGTCTTTAGGGTTTTCTATGTAGAGGATCATGTCATTTGCAAACAGCGAGAGTTTCACTTCTTCTTTTCCTATCTGGATTCCTTTTACTTCTTTTTCTGCTCTGATTGCTGTGGCCAAAACTTCCAACACTATGTTGAATAGTAGTGGTGAGAGTGGGCACCCTTGTCTTGTTCCTGATTTCAGGGGAAATGCTTTCAATTTTTCACCATTGAGGGTGATGCTTGCTGTGGATTTGTCATATATAGCTCTTATTATGTTGAGGTGTGTTCCTTCTATTCCTGCTTTCTGGAGAGTTTTAATCATAAATGAGTGTTGAATTTTGTCAAAGGCTTTCTCTGCATCTATTGAGATAATCATATGGTTTTTATCTTTCAATTTGTTAATGTGGTGTATTACATTGATTGATTTGCAGATATTAAAGAATCCTTGCATTCCTGGGATAAACCCCACTTGGTCAACCTCTTTAACAAGTGGTTCTGGGAAAACTGGTCAACCACTTGTAAAAGAATGAAACTAGAACACTTTCTAACACCATACACAAAAATAAACTCAAAATGGGTTAAAGATCTAAATGTAAGACCAGAAACTATAAAACTCCTAGAGGAGAACATAGGCAAAACACTCTCCGACATAAATCACAGCAAGATCCTCTATGACCCACCTCCCAGAATATTGGAAATAAAAGCAAAAATAAACAAATGGGACCTAATGAAACTTAAAAGCTTTTGCACTACAAAGGAAACTATAAGTAAGGTGAAAAGACAGCCCTCAGATTGGGAGAAAATAATAGCAAATAAAGAAACAGACAAAGGATTAATCTCAAAAGTATACAAGCAACTCCTGAAGCTCAATTCCAGAAAAATAAATGACCCAATCAAAAAATGGGCCAAAGAACTAAACAGACATTTCTCCAAAGAAGACATACAGATGGCTAACAAACACATGAAAAGATGCTCAACATCATTCATTATCAGAGAAATGCAAATTAAAACCACAATGAGGTACCATTACACGCCAGTCAGGATGGCAGCTATCCAAAAGTCTACAAGCAATAAATGCTGGAGAGGGTGTGGAGAAAAGGGAACCCTATTACACTGTTGGTAGGAATGCAAACTAGTACAGCCACTATGGAAAACAGTGTGGATATTCCTTAAAAAACTGGAAATAGAACTGCCATATGACCCAGCAATCCCACTTCTGGGCATACACACTGAGGAAACCAGATCTGAAAGAGACACATGCACCCCAATGTTCATCGCAGCACTGTTTATAATAGCCAGGACATGGAAGCAACCTAGATGCCCATCAGCAGACGAATGGATAAGGAAGCTGTGGTACATATACACCATGGAATATTACTCAGCCATTAAAAAGAATTCATTTGAATCAGTTCTGATGAGATGGATGAAATTGGAGCCCATTATACAGAGTGAAGTAAGCCAGAAAGATAAAGACCAATACAGTATACTAACACATATATATGGAATTTAGAAAGATGGTAATGATAACCCTATATGCAAAACAGAAAAAGAGACACAGTACAGAACAGACTTTTGAACTCTGTGCGAGCAGGTGAGGGTGGGATATTTCGAAAGAACAGCATGTATATTATCTAGGGTGAAACAGATCACCAGCCTAGGTGGGATGCATGAGACAAGTGCTCGGGCCTAGTGCACTGGGAAGACCCAGAGAAATCAGGATGGGGAATACATGCAACTCCATGGCTGATTCATGTCAATGTATGACAAAACCCACTGAAATGTTGTGAACTAATTAGCCTGCAACTAATTAAAAAAATAAAATAAAAAAATAAAAGAAAAGAAAAGAAAATAAGAAAAGAAAAAAAAAAAAGACACTAAAAGAACAAAGAGAGAGATAACTACAAAAATAAGGAGAAAGCAAGTAACAAAAATGGAAATAAGTGCAAGTTTTGTTCAGTCACCCAGTCATTTTTGAAACTCTTTGCAACCCCACAGACAGCAACATGCCAGGCCTCTGTGTCCCTCACCACCTCCTAGAGTTTGCCCAAGTTTATATCCATTGCATCGGTGATGCCCATCAAAAGTCTCTTTGAATGTCAATGAATTAAATTCTCCAGCCAAAAAACATAAAGTGACTGATTGGATTAAAAAAAAGTCTATGCATTGTCTACAGTTATATTATCACATGTCATCCATTTATATATTTAAAATTTCTAGCTGTGTAAGCATATTTTTAAGCTAGAATGACCCGAAAAGCTTCTAGGTGAATCTAGAAGCTATTCTCAGGATTTTAGTACCTATATAGAAATTATTAGACAAAAGTGATAAAAATAGTTTCTCTTGGGTTGTTTTTCACTAGATGCCTTTTTGAGAGTTTTCAGACAACAAAATGTTAGTGAATTGAGAGTGATTGATTGGGTACAAGAAACACAAAGTAGCAGTTTTTCATGTAATAACATGACGTGATGAAAAGTGGGAAGAAGTTATGTGCAAACTTATTAAGAAAGGGTCATTCGTATATTTTATTTTATTTATTTATTTATTTATTTTTAATTAGTTGGAGGCCAATCACTTCACAACATTTCAGTGGGTTTTGTCATACATTGATATGAATCAGCCATAGATTTACACGTCTTCCCCATTCCAATCCCCGCTCCCACCTCCCTCTCCACCCGATTCCTCTGGGTCTTCCCAGTGCACCAGGCCCGAGCACTTGTCTCATGCATCCCACCTGGGCTGGTGATCTGTTTCACCATAGATAGTATACATGCTGTTCTCTCGAAACATCCCACCCTCGCCTTCTCCCACAGAGTTCAAAAGTCTGTTCTGTATTTCTGTGTCTCTTTTTCTGTTTTGCATATAGGGTTATCGTTACCATCTTTCTAAATCCCATATATATGTGTTAGTATGCTGTAATGTTCTTTATCTTTCTGGCTTACTTCACTCTGTATAAGGGGCTCCAGCTTCATCCATCTCATTAGGACTGGTTCAAATGAATTCTTTTTAATGGCTGAGTAATATTCCATGGTATATTTTTAAAATGTCTTTAGTGCTATGTGCTAGAGGCTTCCAGAAACTTCTTAATTTCTCCAAGTTAGTCACACAGCTATCAAACTTCATATGTTTGGCAGTAACTTTCAAATCCTATCTATAATCTCACATTGTTTCACACGGCTCCTGTCACATATAATGATTCTTTAATTGTTAAAATAGTTTTGAAAAGTTAACCCTTAGTCTTTACTCTTATTTCACTCAGAAAATGGAAATTATAGGCATATATAGGATTGATATAAAATACTGTGAACTTCAGAATCAACAGACTTTCCACTACCACACAGTACTACTTCTATCATAGCATACGACCACATTCAGTCTGGTTTAGGAGACCCTTCTGTGTCCTTTCATGTCAGTCTCCTATAGATTGTAAACACCTAATTGATTGCAATGAGATTAGTTCATAGATGTTTCCCTTCTCCTCCAGATTGTACACATATGATGTCAGAGTTCATGCTTCTATGTCTATGAATGCCTGAAGTCTAACAAATAACTTGGCAGCTCCTCAATAAACACCAGTTAAAAGAAATTATACAATTCATCAATTGACAGGTTAAGTTAAATTATAACAAGGCTGTTCTCCTTCAGTTGAACTGCTGTGATGTGGACTGCAATTAATAATAATTTTCAAATTAATGAAGGTTTGACTCATTTTCATTTAGTTAGAAATTTTATTGTGATAACCACAACAGCAAAAATTTGATGGTTATCTGAATAATGAATTGAACAGTGATTCTGTCATAGTTCAATTAATGTCAAATCGAAACACTTAATTTTGATCGACCTGTGTGCTTATGAAACCAAGAATATATGACACTCTGAGCCTTGATAAGAAAATATGAACTGAAGAGGGATTTTAACAAAAGGAGATATCTCTGAACAGATAATTATAGAATTTGGAGTCTAGACAACATAATGAACCCAAACTTTTTGTTTTAAAAACTAATGACCACTTCTAAAATTGGGTCTTACCTGAAATAGGTGGTCAATAAATTAGTTCAATTTTGGTTTAAATAGATTAATCTGTTGAGTATGTCTCAATTTCTGACATACTATGCTTTAAAACAGCTGAGTCCATACAAATAAAGTTCTGATTCTGTAGCTACAGAATATTTCCCGTTAATCGATGGAAAACAAAACAGAAGGTGATTCTGAGAATTTCTTGTCAAGCATCATGATACTTCTTAGAACACTTGCCACGATGAGTATAATGTGTGTGTGCAAGTGTTATTTTCTCAGCCGTGCCCAACTCTTTGGGAACCCACAGACTGTAGGGTGCCAGACTCCTCTGTCCATGGGATTCTCCAGGCAGGAATACTGAAGCAGTAGCCATTCTCTTCTCCATATGTGATCTACCCAACCCAGAGACTGAACCTGGGTCTCCTGATCTGCAGGCTGACTCCTCATAGTTTGAGCCACCGGGGAAGCCCCATGAGTGTAATATCTTGGTGCAAAACAAAGTGTGCAGGTGTGGTGCAGATATAGAAGTATGTGACTAATCTAATAAAGTAGCATTATGTAGTAATCTGTTGTGGAGTGAACAGTTACCTTGTTCTATCTCCTATTAGAATTAAAGATTTAACTAGATTCAGCTGCCTAGCTGTGGGTATAATATCATGTGTAAAAAATATGATGCTATCAGAGGAATGACACAGTGTTTTGTTGGGAGTCAGATTTAACTTAATTACATAGTATATTTTGAGAAGTTTACTTTTTTAAGATATTAGCCTTCTTGATACAACTTCCTGTGAAAGTGGTAGTACTTACTTCAAGTTTTTAGATTTTAGAAGAGAAAATGTGTTAAGTGCCAATATGTTTATTTATCAAGCATTTAATGATCATTTACTATGTACCAAGCTTAAGTTAGGTGCTTAAAACATTTATTTCTTCCTTTATTTCTTTCAGTTTGTATAAAAATTTTTAAATCTATTTATTGTGCATGATAATCTGTTAACATCTAATTATTGTGTTTATATAGAGCATGTATATCTAAACAACCAGTATTTTGCAAATAATTAAACAAAGCATGCTATATTTTTTTATATTAAGTAATTCATCAACTGATGTTTACTTCCCAAAATGTTAGAAAAAAATAGAATATATATAATATGCAAATCCAGAGCATGCCATACAATTTGCTCCAAATTAAGGGATGATAAAGGTATTCTTCAGCTAATGAAATTACAAATGGAATCAGGTGGAGAGGGAGGTGGGAGAGAGAATCGGGATGGGGAATACATGAATCCATTGCTGATTCATGTCAGTGTATGACAAAAACCACTACAATATTGTAAAGTAATTAGTCTCCGACTAATAAAAATAAATGGAAAAAATTAAAAATTAAAAAAAAGGAATTACATTTCTTGTACATCAGTAATTTAAAAAGTTAAGGGAATCAACCACAAATATGCATTGTGTCTGTAATTATTCACAGTTAAATTGTATATTTAAAATATTTTCTCAAAATATTATGCTCAGCTAAACAGAATTTTAAGGCACAGAAGTAAAAGCAATACATTAAGAAATGAAACTGTATTTGTCTATTTATACAACTCCATAAATATTTATAAAACCTAAGAAAAAAGTAGATTTATTCATCTAAAAATATAAAGAAATTTTGTATAGTTGGCTATTTACCTGAGAATTAAATCAATCCTCATGTTAATTATATTAATTTAGTAGAAAAATACAGATCCAATTTATGGTATTAATCATATCTTTCTTTATAGCTTTGTTTTATGGGGGAAAGTAGCCATACATTAACAAAATGACTTCATTATGGTTGTGCAAATATTATATTAAAAAGCATTAATAATCATTAAACCATATCTAATTTACTAATACAGCTTACAACTAAGATTTGAATGAGACAGGACAACTTGACTAATAATGCTGGTTTGCAAGAGAGATGAAGGAAATAAATATATGCAAAGTTAAAAAGAGAATAAAAATACACACTATTAAATGACAAATGTAAAGTTTGTTGGTCCCTATTATTGGGACCTTTTAAAAATACAAGTGGAAAAGCAAAAAGCAAAGGAGAAAAGGAAAGATGTAACCACTTGAATGCAGAGCTCCAAGGAATAGCAAGGAGAGATAAGAAAGCCTTCCTCAGAGATCAATGCAAAGAAACAGAGGAAAACAATAGAATGGGAAAGACTAGAGATCTCATCAAGAAAATGAGAGCTACCAAGGGAATATTTCATGCAAAGATGGGCTCAATAAAGGACAGAAATGGTATGGACCTAACAGAAGCAGAAGGTATTAAGAAGAGGTGGAAAGAATACACTGAAGAATTGTACAAAAGAGATCTTCATGACCCAGATAATGATGATGGTGTGATCACTCACTTAAAGCCAAACATCCTGGAGGGTGAAGTCAAGTGGGCCTTAGGAAGCATCACTATGAACAAAGTGAGTGGAAGTGATGGAATTCCAGTTGAGCTATTTCAAATCCTAAAAGATGATGTTGTGAAAGTGCTGCACTCAATATGTCAACAAATTTGGAAAACTCAGCAGTGGCCACGGGACCGGAAAAAGTCAGTTTTCATTCCATTCCCAAAGAAAGGCAATGCCAAAGAATGCTCAAACTACCACACAATTTCACTCATATCACATGCTAGCAAAGTAATGCTCAAAATTCTCCAAGCCAGGCTTCAGCAATATTTGAACTATGAACTTCCCGATGTTCAAGCTGGTTTTAGAAAAGGCAGAGGAACCAGAGATCAAATTGCCAACATCCAATAGATTATTGAAAAAGCAGGAGAGTTCCAGAAACACATCTATTTCTTCTTTATTGACTATGCCAAAGCCTTTGCCTGTATGGATCACAATAAACTGTGGAAAATTCTTCAAGAGATGGGAATACCAGACCACCTGACCTGCCTCTTGAGAAACCTGTATGCAGGTCAGGAAGCAACAGTTAGAACTGGACATGGAACAACAGACTGGTTCCAAATAGGAAAAGGAGTATGTCAAGGCTGTATATTGTCACCCTGCTTATTTAAGTTGTATGCAGAGTACATCATGAGAAACGCTGGGCTGGAAGAAGCACAAGCTGGAATCAATATTGCCGGGAGAAATATCAATAACCTCAGATATGCAGGTGACACCACCCTTATGGCAGAAAGTGAAGAACTAAAGAGCCTCTTGATGAAAGTGAAAGAGGAGAGTGAAAAAGTTGGCTTAAAACTCAGCATTCAGAAAACTAAGATCCTGGCGTCCGGTCCCATTCCTTCATGGCAATTAGATGTGGAAACGGTGGAAAGAGTGGCTGACTTTATTTTTGGGGGCTCCAAAACCACTGCAGATGGTGACTGCAGCCGTGAAATTAAAAGATGCCTACTCTTTGGAAGGAAAGTTATGACCAACCTAGACAGCATATTAAAAAGCAGAGACATAACTTTGTCAACAAAGGCCCCACCAGTCAAGGCTATGGCTTTTCCAGCAGTCATGCATGGATGTGAGAGTTGGACTATAAAGAATGCTGAGAGCCAAAGAGTTGATGCTTTTGAACTGTAGTCTTGGAGAAGACTTGTGAGAGTCCCTCGGACTGCAAGGAGATCCAACCAGTCAATCCTAAAGGAAATCAGTCCTAAATATTAATTGAAAGGACCAATGTTAAAGCTGAGACTCCAATACTTTGGCCATCTGATGCAAAGAGATGACCATCTGAAAAGAGCCTGATGTTGGGAAAGATTGAGGGCAGGAGGAGAAGGGGGCAACAGAGGATGAGATGGTTGATGGCATCACCGACTCAATGCACATGAGTTTGGGTGAACTCTGGGAGTTGGTGATGACAGGCAGGCCTGGTGTGCTGTCATTCATGGGGTCGTAAAGAGTCAGACACGACTGAGCGACTGAACTGAACTGAAAAAATACAAGCCCTCTGCAAAGGAGCTTTCAAGTTACAAACTTTCAAAGATGCTAACTTGCTCTCTATCAACCTGAGGCATGAGTGGAACTGCAGCTTTCCTTCTCTCTCCTATTCCTGAGGACATTTCATCTCTTCCATCTCCACTTCCCCTCCCTTCTGCAGTCAGGAGCTCTTCTTGCCTGTTTACTAGATTCAAGACCCTGCATACCAGCTATTGCATGGTACTATTGGTGGTTCAGACAGTAACGTGGGTGCCTACAATGCAGGAGACCTGGGTTCAATCCCTCGGTTGGGAAGATCTCCTGGAGAAGGAAATGGCAACCCACTCCTGTGCTCTTGCCTGGAAAATTCCGTGGATGGAGGAACCTGGTAGGCTACAGTCCATGGGGTTGCAAAGACTCGGACACGACTGAGCGATTTCACTTTCACTTTCACTTTCCATTGTACTTTGCAAGGTTCTGTACTACAAGGTTAAAATGTTTTCATTTCTTGTGTTTGTTTTTATGTATTATTTTGTGAAAAGTATCATAAACCTATTACAGTACAGTACAGCTGATTGTGTCAGTTGGGTACCCAGGCTAACTTTGTCGGACTTTGGAATTAATTGGACTTATGGATGCACTTTCAGAATGGAACTCATTAGTATGCAGGGTACTTACTGTAGAATATGTTTGCCCGTTTAATGCAATGGAATTATTTCCAAGTGTGTTTTTCCTCTATTGTTGACAAGAAAAGTTCTCTCTGAAGACAGAAATCTGTATTTTTAACATAAAGTATAGAGCATATTTTGTTCAATTACTTGCAAAATACTGGTTGCTTGAATATATATGCTTTATATAAGCACAATAATTACTGCAATTTGACTTAGTGGGGAAGATGCATGCATACACAAAAATAGTAATTAGCATATCCAAAATGGCAAAATTGTTATAATTTAGAAAAAAAAATAAAATAGGTGTAGCCTGACAATCAGAACTCTGAAAGGATAAGAAACACTTGTTCATAACTCTTTATCAATGAATGATATTTAAACAAAATTTTATTAATGGTGTTAGTTTTGCAAATCCCCCAAAAAAGACAATTAGACAATATAAGTGTGTTACAGTTGCTTTCTTTGTGTATATGTGTACCTTATTTTATGAGCCAGATTAAGTTTGTTTATCTAGACTATTTTACAAACCATCCAGAAAGAATCACTTTCTATTTCGTTTGCTTTCTTAGAACAAATTGTCTTATGCTATGTATCACATCCTCCCAAATTCATTGTTTGGCATGGTTTCCCTTATCTGGCTAAGTAATTTGATTCTAGGTTTGTGACTTAACTGTCTTTGAATTTCCAGCAGTAGGAATATAGGTACATTATTTTCAGTTGGGTAATTTTGCCAATAGGTTTATAAATGAATGAACAATGCATAATAGAATTATCCAAAACCAACAATTTGGAATGTAAATGAAAGACACAAAACAAATTAAGAAATTCTGCTTCTAAAAATGCAATTTAGAAAGCTAGACTTTAAACCAAATTGACATTATCATGACATAATTATGACTGATATGCATTCAATTATACCAAGATCTTATGCCAGAAAAATCTATGTGATTAAATTGTTATGTATGTATTAAATATTAAATGTTAACTAATAAGAAAAATGTGTTTCATATTCTTTCAGATATTTTTAGATGAAATATATTTTATGAAGAATGCAGGATATGCAAATCAAGGGATATGAAATATTGTTTTTTTTTTACTGTGATGAGAAGAACAAACTGCCAAAAAATGTTTTGTATCATTGATCAGATATTTGCTTTGTTTGTAGAACAAGCAGAACATTATTCTTAGATTTTGGGTCTATTTAAACACTTTAACGTGATTGAGGAGAAATTGAAAACACTGGTAGCACTAGGTAAATGGTTTCTTCCTTCTTTTCTAAGTCTTACTAAATTCATTTGCTTCATTTCCATTTCTCTAGTCTGTAAACTGTAGTTAAATCTAGTTTATTTTCTTATTGCTGACAGAAGGCAGAAACCACAGAGCTCTTTCTACTGTGATATAGAGGAAAGCCACATAGATTAATGGCTAGGAAGTGAAATTTGCAGTTTTTCACTCCTAATAGTCCTTACCTCATACCCATATCTTCCTCCTTTTATCCCCTCACTTCTGCTTGTTTACAGTCATCTTTTTCCTTCATCATTTTACACATATCTTGGTGTCTCACTTTGTAAAGAATCCACTGGCAGTGCGATAGATCTGGGTTTGATTCCTGGGTCAGGAAGATCCCTTGGAGAAGGAAATGACAGCTGATTTCAGTATTCTTGCCTGGGAAATCCCATGGACAGAGGGGCCTGGTGGGTTACTGTCCATGGGGTTGCAAAAGTCAGACATGACTTAGTGACTAAACCTTTAGCTCTAAGGTATTAGCTCCTCTAATACCTTTAGCTTTCAAAATATAGTTTATCTTTGACTTTGTGGCTTGGTTATTTGGAACTGGTTGCCTTATCCACACATTTTATGGTTCTTGCTTGAGATAAGGATTATCTTTAAGCAAAATATTTGGACCAAATTATTTCCTAAGTAGGAATCAATATTAAGCCTTCTTGATATATACTGGAATCTCATGTCATCTAGAGAGGAAATCACTCTGATAGTTTATACTTCAAAAAATCATATTGTTTTTAAATAATATGATGAAAACAATATCCAGTTCTGCATGATTCTGCCTTCAGTTTTGGGTGTTACATAGTCTTTTAAGAATTTGGTAGCTGTCTGACTATGTTCTTTCAGGGTGATAGGACACTTGTGGTAGTTCACTGAGACATAAATATACTTAACTCCACAAAGAGATATTTTTGCTTCACTTGCCAAGTATCTTTATGGAGATTTATTCACAGATATACAGTCTGATATTTCATCTAAGTCCACTGCTAGAGGTGCAGTTTCAATCCTGAATAAGTATTGTGCATATTGATCAAAAACAGACTAGTAGAAATGTTAATTCTCTTTTTACCTCCCACATTCCCGATGTGACTGCAGAGATTCAAATTATGTTAGAAACTGACAGAAAATCCCAACTTTACAGAATATGTAACAAATACTGCTGAAATCTCAGAACCCCAAGGGACTGAGTTTAAAACTCAAGTAATGAAGATCCTTGCTATAAAGAATAGTAAGGAAAGAGAAGAAAGCCTTCCTCAGACATCATTGGAAAGAAATAGAGGAAAACAATAGAATGGGAAAGACTAGCGATCTCATCAAGAAATTTAGAGATACCACGGGAATCCTTCTTGCAAAAATGGGAACAATAAAGGACAGAAATAGTATGGACCTAAAAGAAGCAGAAGATATTAAGAAGAGGTGGCAAGAATACACAGAAAAACTTTACAAAAAAGATCTTCACAAACCAGATAATCACAAAGGTGTGATCACTCACCTGGAGCCAGACATCCTGGAAGGTGAAGTCAAGTGGGCCTTAGGAAGCATCATTATGAACAAAGTGAGTGGAGGTGATGGAATTCCAGTTGAGCTATTTCAAATCCTTAGAGATGATGCTGTGAAAGTGCTGCATTCAATGTGCCAGCAAATTTGGAAAACTCAGCAGTGGCCACAGGACTGGAAAAGGTCAGTTTTCATTCCAAGCCCAAGGAAAGGTAATGCCAGAGAATATGTAAACCACTGCACAAATACATTCATCTCACACACTAGCAAAGTAATGCTCAAAATTCTCCAAGCCAGACTTCAACAGTCCATGAACCATGAACTTCCAGATGTTCAAGCAGGTTTGAGAAAAGGCAGAGGAACCAGAGATCAAACTGCCATCAGTTGGATCATTGAAAACGCAAGAGAGGTCCAGAAAAACAACTACTTCTGCTTTTTTGACAATGCCAAAGCCTTTGACTAGTGGACCACAACAAACTGGAACATTCTTCAAGAGATGGGAATACCAGACCACCTGACCTGCCCCTAAGAAATCTGTATGCGAGTGAGGAAGCAACAGTTCCAACTGGACATGGAACGACAGACTGGTTCCAAATCGGGAAAGTAGTGCATCAAGGCTGTCTATTGTCACCCTTCTTATTTAACGTACATGCAGAGTACATCATGAGAAATGCTGGGCTGAATAAACCACAAGCTGGAATTAAGATTGCTGGGAGAAATATCAATAACTTCAGATATGCAGATGACACCACCCTTATGGCAGAAAGTGAAAAGGAACTAAAGAGCCTCTTGATGAAAGTGAAAGAGGAGAGTGAAAAAAGTTAGCTTAAAGCTTAACATTCAGAAAACTAAGATCATGGCATCTGGTCCCATCACTTCATGGCAAATAGATGGGGAAACAGTGGCAGATCTTTTTTTTTTTTTTTTTTTTGGGGGGGGGGGGGGTGGTTCCAAAATCACTGCAGATGGTGACGGCAGCCGTGAATTTAAAAGATGCTTGCTCCTTGGAAGAAAAGCTATGACCAACCTAGACGGCATATGATAAAACAGAGACATTACTTTGCCAACAAAGGTCTGTCTGGTCAAAGCTATGGCTTTTCTAGTAGTCATGTATGGATGTGAGAATTGGACTCAAAAGAAAGCTGGGGAAAAAAAAAAAAAGCTGAGCGCCAAAGAACTGATGCTTTTGAACTGTGGTGTTGGAGAAGATTCTTGAGACTCCCTTGGACTGCAAGAAGATCCATCCGGTCAATGGTTAAGGAAATCAGTCCTGAATATTCATTGGAAGGACTGATGTTGAAGCTGAAACTCCAATACTTTGGCCACCTGATGCGGAGAGCTGACTCATTGGAAAAGACCCTGATGCTGGGAAAGATGGAAGGCAGGAGGAGAAGAGGGCGACAGAGGATGAGATGGTTGGATGGCATCACCAACTCAATGGACATAAGTTTGAGTAAACTCTAGGAGTTGGTGATGGACAAGGTGGCCTGGTGTGATGCAGTCTATGGGGTCGCAAAGAGTCAGATAAGACTGAGCAACTGAATGAAGATCCCCCTGTTACTCTTATTGATATCCACCACTTGGCCAGGCTGTCCAAGGTGATAGTGTGAGAGGTGACTCAGGGCAACTTGGAGTATACATTGTAACTGACTGTGGGACAAAATAAAGACACTGTCAAGGCATAAACATTGGCCATTAGATATGGCAGAGTTGGCTTTGAGGAGATTAAAATTTAAGTTTTAGACTATGCTTCTGTTCTGTTTTCCTACCCTCAACTCCATAGCTCCATTTGGTCTTAAGCTAGAGGCTGGGGTTTGTAAACCCTCAGTTCACGTGGCAATGACATAGATAGAAATTTGTTGAAATAAATACAGCATATTGAATAAGATTACACTTTTGGACATAGTAGGACATGGATGTGAGTCTGTTTCTGTCACTTGATACCTGTGTCATTTTAGGTATTGACTGTGCTTCTCTAGGCCTCAGTATCTTCATTTACAGAAAGAAAGAATCCTGCCAAATTAAAAAAAAAAAAAAAATCTAGTACTCTATTAGATATGTGATACAATTTAATACATAACTGTTCAGTTCAGTCCCTCAGTCATGTCCAACTCTTTGCAACCCCGTGGACTACAGCACGCCAGGCCTCCCTGTCCATCACCAACTCCCAGAGATTGCTCAAACTCATGCCTATAGAGTCCATGGTGACATCCAACCATCTCATCCTCTGTTGTCCCTTTCTCCTCCTGCCTTCAGTCTTTCCCAGCATCAGGGTCTTTTCCAATGAGTCAGTTCTTCACATCAGGTGGACAAAGTATTGAAGCTTCAGTATCAGTCCTTCCAATGAATATTCAGGACTGATTTCCTTTAGGATGGACTGGTTGGATCTCCTTGCTTCCCAAGGGACTCTCAAGAGTATTCCCCAACTCCACAGTTTAAAAGCATCAATTCTTCAGTGCTCAGCTTTCTTCCTTCCCAACTTTCACATCCACACATGACTACTGAAAAAAACAGAGCTTTGACTATATGGACCTTTGTCAGCTCTGCTTTTTAATAAAATGTATAGGTTGAGTATAGTTTTTCTTCCAAGGAGCAAGTATCTTTTAATTTCATGGTTGCAGTCAGCATCTGCAGTGATTTTGGAGCCCAGGAAAATAAAGTCTGTTGATGTTTCCATTGTTTCCCCATCTATTTGCCATGAAGTGATGGGACTGGATGCCATGATCTTCTTTTTTTGAATGCTGAGTTTCAAGCCAGTTTTTTCACTCTCTTCTTTCACTTTCATCAAGAGGTGCTTTAGTTCTTCGCTCTCTGCCATATGGGTGGTATCATCTGCATATTTGAGGTTATTGATATTTCTCCCTGCAATCGTGATTCCAGCTTGTGCTTCTTCCAGCCCAGCATTTCACACGAAGTATCTGCATATAAGTTAAACAAGTAGGGTGACAATATACAGCCTTGATGTACTCCTTTCCCAATTTGGAACCAGTCCATTGTTTGATGTCCAGTTCTAATTGTTCTTCTTGACCTACTTACAGATTTCTCATGACACACGTGAGGTGGTCTGGTATTTCAGTCTTTTGAAGAATTTTCCACAGTGTTGTGATCCACACAGTCGAAGGCTTTGGCATAGTCAAAAAAGGGAGAAGTAGATTTTTTCTGGAACTCTCTTGATTTTTCTACATCCAATGGATGTTGGCAATTTGATCTCTGGTTCCTCTGCATTTTCCAAATCCCGCTGTAACATCTGGAAGTTCACGGTTCAAGTATTGTTGAAGCCTGGCTTGGAGAATTTTGAGCATTACTTTGCTAGTGTGTGAGATGAGTGCAATTGTGCAGTAGTTTGAACACTCTCTGGTATTGCCTTTCTTTGGGATTGGACTGAAAACTGATATTTTCCAGTCCTTTGTTCACTACTTAGTTTCCAAATTTGTTGGCATATTGTGTGCAGCACTTTAACAGCCTGATCTTTTAGGTTTGAAATAGCTTAGCTCGAATTTCATCACCTCCACATCCTTGCCTGTAGTGAAGCTTCCTAAGGCCCACTTAACTTCAGACTTGAGGATGTCTGGCTCTAGGTGAAAGATCACACCATCGTTATTATCTGGGTCATTAAGGTATTTTTGTATAGTTCTTCTGAGTATTCTTGCCTCCTCTTCTTAATATCTTCTGCTTCTGTTAGGTCTATATGGTTTCTGTCTTTTATTGTGCCCATCTTTGCATGAAATATTCCCTTGGTATCTCTAATTTCCTTGAAGAGATCTCTAGTCTTTCCCATTGTATTCTTTTTCTTTATTTCTTCACATTGTTCGCTAAGGAATGTTTTCTTATCTCTCCTTGCTGTTGTTTGGAACTCTGGATTCAAATGGATATGTCTTTCCTTTTCTCCTTTGCCTTTAGCTTCTCTCTTTTTTTTTTTTCCCTCAGCTATTTGTAAGGCCTCCTCAGACAGCTGTTTTGCCTTTTTGCATTTCTTTTTCTTGAGGATGGTCTTGATCCCTGCCTCCTGTATAATGTCATGACCCTCTATCCATAGTTATTCAGGCACTCTGTCACATGTAATCCCTTGAATCTATTTGTCTCTTCCACTGTATAATCTTAAGGGATTTGATTTAGGTCATACCTGAATGGTCTAGTGGTTTTCCCTACTTTCTTCAATTTAAGTCTGAATTTGGCAATAAGGAGCTCGTGAGTTGAGCCACAGTCAGCTCCCGGTATTTTTTTTTTTTTTTTTTTTTTCTGACTGTGTAGAGCTTCTCCATCTTTGACTGCAACAATTATAATCAAATGGATTTCTGTATTGACATCTGGTGATGTCCACATGTAGAGTCATCTCTTATATTGTTGGAAGGGAGTGTTTGCTCTGGTTTGCTATGACCAGTTTATTCTTTTGGCAAAATTCTATTAGCCTTTGCCCTGATTCATTTTGTACTCCAGGGGAAAACTTGCCTGTTACTCCAGGTATCTCTTGACCTCCTACTTTTTCTTTTCAGTCCCCTATGATGAAAAGGAAATCATTTTTTGGTGTTAGTTCTAGAAGATCTTGTAGGTCATCTTAGATCCATTCAACTTCAGCTTCTTTGGCATTAGTGGTTGGGGCATAGACTTGAATTACTGTGATATTGAATGGTTTGCCTTGGAAACAAACATAAATCATTCTGTCATTTTTGAGATTGTACCCCAGTACTGCATTTAGGATTCTTTTGTTGACTATGAGGGCTACTCCATTTCTTTTAAGAGATTCTTGTCCACAGTAGTAGATATAATGGTCATAGGAATTAAATTCTCCCATTCCAATCCATTTTAGTTCACTGATTTCTAAAATGTGTATGTTTACTCTTTTTATTTCATCTCCTGTTTGACCACTTCCAATACACCTTGATTCAAGAATGTAACTTTCCAGGTTCCTCTGCAATATTATTCTTTACAGCATCAGGCTTTACTTCTATCACCAGTCACATCCACAGCTGTTGTTTTTGCTTCTGCTCTACCTCTTTATTCTGTCTGGAATTATTTCTCCACTCTTCTTCAGTAGCATATTGGGCACCTACCAACCTGGGTAGGTCATCTTTCAGTGTCATATTTTTTTGCCTTTTCATACTGTTCATGGTTCTCGAGGCAAGAATACTGAAGTGGCTTGCCATTCCCTTCACCAATGGACCACATTTTGTCAGAAGTCTGCACCATGACCTGTCCATCTTGGGTGGCCCTACACAGCATGTCTCATAGTTTCACTGAGTTAGACAAGTTTGTGGTCCATGTGATCATTTTGGTTAGTTTGTGATGCTTGGTTGTAATCATTATGGTATAGTAAATAATTGTTACCATACCGTAATTTGTTCAAACATTTTAATAGTTAAGACACCTTCAGTTTCAGTTCAGTTCAGTTGCTCAATCGTGTCCGATTCTTTGCAAACCCATGGATTGCAGCACGCCAGGCCTCCCTGTCCATCACCAGTTCCCAGAGTCTACCTAAACTCATGCCCATCGAGGTGGTGATGCCATCCAGCCATCCCACCCTCTGTCATCCCCTTCTCCTCCTGCCCCCAATCCCTCCCAGCATCAGGGTCTTTTCCAATGAGTCAACTCTTTGCATGAAGTGGCCAAAGTATTGGAGTTTCAGCTTCAGCATCAGTCCTTCCAATGAACACCCAGGACTGATCTCCTTTAGGATGGACTGGTTGGATCTCATTGCAGTCCAAGGGACTCTCAAGAGTCTTCTCCAACACCACAGTTCAAAAACATCATTTCTTCAGTTCTCAGCTTTCTCCACAGTCCAACTCTCACATCCATACATGACCACTGGAAAAACCATAGCCTTGACTAGACGGACCTTGGTTGGCAAAGTGATGTCTCTGCTTTTTAATATACTATCTAGGTTGGTCATAACTTTCCTTCCATGAGTAAGCATCTTTTAATTTCATGGCTGCGATCACCATCTGCAATGATTTTGGAGCCCAGAAAAATAAAGTCAGACACGGTTTCCACTGTTTCCCCATCTTCTATCATTAAAATGAAAAGCAGAGACAAACATAAACAAATTTTGATATATTTAACAAGTTTAGTTCTCCACAATGTATTTTTAAAAAAAAATACTACTTTACCTCTTGTCTTCACAATTCAAATTGAATGCTTATAAAGCATCACAAAATAACATAATCCTGATTCTTTGTATTCAAACCTGTTCCTATCACAGTCTCCTAATAAAGGTAATCTCCCCAAGATTAAAGACATTTTTTTTTCCCTCCAAATTTATATTCAGTCATTTAGGAAATCCTTCCAATTAAGTCTCAGATCTGTCACCATCAACTTCTGCACCGCTATAAGCCTTATTCAAGACATCCTTGTTGCTTTATTTTTTTCCACTCGGTAGAGTGTAAGGACCTCTATTTATTTTTCCCGCTTATATTCTTGTGTTATTTCTGTTTATGCTCAATGTAGCAGTTACAATTCGTCTGTTAAATGTTTAATCGCTTCACGTCAGTCTGTTTTCATCCTCCACTACTTCCCTGGTGCCACGTTTACTCCAAGCAAAGGTTAAACAAGGTCTTACACAACTCTGTGGCTGCTGCTGCTAAGTCACTTCAGTCGCGCGTCCGACTCTGTTCGACCCCATAGACGGCAGCCCACCAGGCTCCCCGGTCCCTGGGATTTTCCAGGCAAGAACACTGGAGTGGGTTGCCATTTTCTTCCCCAATGGCTCAGCAGGTAAATAATCTGTCTACAACACAAGAGACACAGGAGACGCTGCGTCAGGAAGATCCCCTGAAGGAGGGCATGGGAACCCACTAAAGTATTCTTGCCTGGAGAATCCAATGGACAGAGGAGCCTGATGTGGTACAGTTCATGGGGTCACAAAGAGTTGGACAAAACAGAGAAACTGAACACATAGTTGATAAAAAATATTGGAATAAGAAGGCTCAAAGGTTTTTATTTTTGGTTTTCCTTCTTTTGCCTGTTTGTTTTCAAAATTCAAATATAATGAGTCTTACTGAATGCTTGTAATTTAAGTTAAAATATTTTTCAAAATTCTGAGAGAGGAGTCCATTATTAATCTACGGTTTTCTTACAAGTGCTTTAAAATTGTGTGCATGATGGATGGGATAAGACATGCACTGTTTGTTGCTCTGTTTCACTCCTTTGGAGATAAATAATGGCTTTTTCACAGCAGTTCCACTTCATCTAATTCAGTCTGATTTGATACCTCCATTGGGAAGTATAGATCATTCAAAACTGATCGTTTTGGGAAGTCTCAACAGATATTTCATATTCAGTGGATTAGCATAAGTAGCAAGCTATGATTTTACATCTTGTTCTAACGGCCAACTATTATTTGGACCCAAAGATGCCCTATTTACAGGCAGAATGCAAAGCAGGATATTCTGTAGAGTTCTGTGAAAATATAAGTAATAGGCTACACTTATGAAACATGTTATTTTGCAGTTTGGGATCTGTACCTCAATTTTAAAAGAAAACTGAGACAAACTAATAACTCAAGCAAAGAAAAGGAGGAGGGGGAGGGGCAGAAGTGCTAAATAGATATTTCTCCGCCCCCCCACCCCCAAAAAAATACAGATGGTCAATAAGCACATGAAAAGATGCTCACTATCACTAATCCAAAAGTACAATGTACTTTATCCAAAAGTACAATGAGGTATCACCTCACACTGATCAGAATGGTCATCATCAAAAAATCAGCAAATGATAAATGCTGGAGAAGGTGTGGAGAAAAGGGAGCCATTCTACAGCATTGGTGGGAATGTAACTTGGTACAGCCACTATGGAGAACAGCAGGGAGGTTCATTAAAAAACTAAAAATAGAGGTACTATATTATTTAGCAATCCCACTCCTGGACCTGTATTCAGAGAAAACCATACAGTAAGTCCCCCACATATAAACCTTCAAGTTGTGAGCTCTAAGATGCAAACCTGCATTATATCAATGTGAGACATGTGAAAGTGTACCTTGTCCATCTTCTATTGCTGAAAACCCTTCATCTCTACCATCCCCCACCTCTTCTCCCTCCCCCAGTCAGTAACTCTTCTTGCCTCTTCACTAGATGTCAGCTCTTGTACTATATTACTGTAATTTTAAGGCACCATCCTGTAAGATGAAAATGTTTTCTTTATTTTTTGTGTTTGTTTTTTATGCATTATTTGCGTGAAAATTATTGTTAACCTGTTTCAGTACATTATTATATAACCCATTGTGTTAGTTGTGTACCCAAGTTAACTTTGTTGGACTTATGAACAAATTGGACTTAAAAATGTGCTCTCAGAATGGAATTTGCTTGTTATATAGGGGGCTTACTGTAATTTCAAAATATACATGTACCCCATTGTTTATTGCAGCACTATTATACTTGCATCCCATTGTTCATTACAGCTCTGTTTACAAAAACCAGGACATGGAAGCAACCCAAATCTCTACTGACAGATGAATGAATAAAGAAGATGTGGTATATATATAATGAAATATTGCTTAACCTTTAAAAAAAATGAAATAATGCCATTTGCAACAACATGGATGGACCTAGATATTGTCATACTGAGTGAAACAAGTCAGACAAAGATAAATATCATATGATATCACTTATATGTGAAAACTTTAAAAAGAAAGTGGTATCATCTGCATTTCTGAGGTTGTTGATATTTCTCCCAGCAATCTTGATTCTAGTTTGTGGGTCATCCAGCCTAGCATTTCACATTATGTACTCTGCATATAAGTTAAATATAAACTGATTAGCATAAAACTCCTCAGTTATCACAATACTCTTTTAGATATAATACAGAAGTCATTGTTGTTGTTCATTCACCCAGTCGTGTCTGACTCTGTGACTATGTGGACAGCAACACTCCAGGCTTCCCTGTCCCTCACCATCTCCTGAAGATTAATTGCCCACATTAATGTCTATTGTATCGGTGATGCCATCCAGCCATCTCATCCTCCGATGCCTTCTTCTCCTTCTGTCCTCAATCTTTCCCAGCATCAGGGACTTTTCCAATGAGTCAGCTGTTCAGAGGTGACCAAAATACTGGAGCTTTAGCTTCAGCATCAGTTCTTCCAATGAGTATTCAGGGTTGATTTCCCTTATGATTGACTGGCTTGATATCTTTGCTGTCCAAGGGGCTCTCAGGAGATTTCTCCAGGATCACAGTTTGAAGTCATCAAGTCTTCAGTGCTCAGACTTTATGGTCCAGCTCTCATCTCCATGCATGACTACTGGGAAGACCATATCCTTGACTATATGGACCTTTGTCGGCAGAGTGATGCCTCTGCTTTTCAACACACTGTCTCGGTTTGTCATAGCTTTTCTTCCAAGAAGCACTGTCTTCTGATTTCATGACTGCAGTCACCATCTTCAGTGATTTTAGAGTCCAAGAAGAGAAAATCTGTCACTGTTTCCATTATAAAAGCAGTGATGCATAAAATAAACATTTAATAAGCTGTACTTCATTAAAATTAAAATCTCCTGGTCTGCTGAAGACAACATGAAGACAATATCAAGAGTGAAGATAAAAGCCATAGATTTGGGGGGAAAATGCTTTAAATAGACATAACTGATAAAGCATTATTATCCAAGACTTGTAAAAAATGCTTAAAATTCAATAAAATGATGAACAATGTGATTAAAAATGTGGGAAAGACCTTAAAAGATGTCTCACCAAAGACGGTGTACAGATGGCAAATAGATTATAAAGAAGTGCTCAATACAACATGCCATTAGGGAATTGAAAATTAAAATAACAACATATTACCACCATGGACATATTAGAAAAGCCAAACTCTGAAACAATGACTACTTTAAGTGCTGACCGGGCTGTGGAGCAAGGAGCACTTTCATTTTCTACTGTGTGTGTGTGTGTGTGTGTGTGTGTTAGTAGCTCAGTCGTGGCCAACTCTTTGCAATCCTATGAACTGTAGCCCTTCAGGCTCCTCAGTCCATGGATTATCCAGGCGAACAATACCAGAGTGGGTTACCATTTCTTTCTCCAGAGATTCACTACTGAGGGGAATGTAAATTGGTGCAGTCACTTTGTAAGATAGGTTGGCATTAAAAATAATAATAATACATATGCTGACTCTGTGCTCAACTAATTTCTTGCTTAGATTTACTCAACCAACTTAAAATTTATGTTCAAACATAAGCCTGAGTGGAAAGCTGGTAAAGGAGTACATCAAAAAGGCTGTATACTGTCAAATGGGCCTTCAGTAGAATGCATGAATAAATGAACTGTGGACATAGAGGCAATGGAATAGTGCTCAGTGGTAGAAAGAAAGCATCTACCAGGCTATGAAAAGACATAGAAGAAGCTTAAATAAATACTAAGTGAAAAAGGCCAATCTGAAAAGGCTGCTGGCTGTTTGATTCTAAATGAATGTCATTCTGGAAAAGAGAAAATCATAAAGACAGATAAAAGATCAGTGTTTTCCAGGAATTAGCAAGAGAAAAGAAGGGAACACAGAGAATTTTAGGGCCATGAGAATATCTGTATGATATTAAATTGATGGATATGTGCCATTATACCTTTGTTCAAAACCCAAGAATGTACAACACCAAGAGTGAGCCCTAATGTTGACTATGAATGTTGGGTGTAATGATGTGTTAATGCAGGCTTATCAGCTATAATGAAAGTATCACTATAATGCAAGATGTCAATATAAAATGTTGTGCATTCTTGGGTGTGGGGTAGTATATGGGAGTTCTGAGTTCTTGAGAGTACTAAAGTCACAGTTCATTTTGCTGTGACTTGACTACTTTTAAAAAATTAATTAAGAACTTTTTCTGCACACAATATAATTGGACTTCCCTGATGGCTCAGTGGTAAGGAATCCACCTGCCAATGCAGGAGCAGCAGGTTGATCCCTGAATCAGGAAGATCCCCTGGAGAAGGAAATGGCAACCAATTCCAGTATTCTTTCCTGGGAAAGCATGGAAGCTGATCCTGTTATAACTACACCAGAAGTTGCAAAGAACTCAAAATTGATCATTCTGTGGTCATATGATATTTGAAGCAAATTGGAAAGGTAACAAAGTTCAATAAGTGGGTGCCTCATGAGCTGATCAAAAAAAAAAAAAAAAATGCTGTTTTGAGGTGTTGTATTCTCTTATTCTATGCAACAGCAATGAATCATTTCTTGATCAGATTATGACATGCAATGAAAAGTGGATTTTATATGACAACCAGCTCAGTGATTGGACAGAGAAGAAGCTCCAAAGCATCCCCCAAAGCTAAACTTGCACCAAAAAATGATCATGGTCACTGTTTGGTAGTCTACTGCCTGTCTGATCCACTATGTGTTTTTTTTTTTTTTTCCTTCATTTATTTTTCTTAGTTGGAGGCTAATTACTTTACAATATTATAGTGGTTTTTGCCATACATTGACATGAATCAGCCACGGATTTACATGTGTTCCCCATCCCGACACCCCCTCCTGCCTCCCTCTCCATCCCATCCCTCTGGTTGAATCCCAGCCAAACCATTACGTCTGAGAAGTAAGCTCAGGAAATCACTGAAATGCACTGAAAACTGTAAAGCCCGCAGCAGGAACTGATCAACAGAAAGGGCCCAGTTCTTTTGCATGAGAATGCCAGACTACAGGTTGCGCAACCAACACTTCAACAGATAAACCAACTGGGCTACAAAGCTTTGCATCATTGCCATATTCACCTGATCTCTCTTAAGTTGACTACCACTTCTTCAAGTATCTCAACAACTTTTTGCAAGAAAAAACAGCAGAAAGTAGAAAATGTTTCCTGAGACGAGACTTCACTGAATTCTGAATCACGGATTTTTATGCTACAGGAGTAAACAAACTTACTTCTCATTGGCAAAATTGTGTTGATTGTAATGATTCCTATTATGATTAATAAAGATATGTTTGAGCCTCCTTATAATGATTTAAAATTAACAGTCTGAAACCGCAATTATGTTTACACCAACATAATACATCATAGGAACAAACAACTTTTCACTATAGGTGTTCAGAGAGTATATCATTTTATTGTGCCTAGAACATGCAAACTATTTATAAAACTTGCTGTAGTTTCATCCCCTTTTTCTACATGGTTAACTCAATATCTCCTTATTTTTTTTTCCCTTGACTGAATTATATAATGCTTGAATATAGCTTCTTTTTAAAAAGCAGATAGAAAAAATATTGATGGTCAGATGTTTGCATCATCACATCTTTTACAGCACATGATTCAGTTCAATCACACTGAGCTGTATACTTTCTATAACATTTTGAAACATTTCATAGTTTCTGCCATCATTTTTACTTTGTAGTTCATGATTAATAACTTGCTTACATATCTTTGGCAAAACAAACTGCAAGCTTTTTATGGTTTAGTTTTTTTAAATAATCTTTTTTAAAAATATGATTATTTACCAAACAAAATACCTGTGAAAGTTTTGTTTTTGCTTTTGTTTTTTCACTAGTATATAACATTTACTTTGCAGGGCCAAATTTAAGTTGAATAAATGTATTTCTTTGATTCTCATCACATTTTTTTCTTGCAACACTATATATGAAATTAGAGATTTTTTTTTAGCCTACAGACACTTAGAACTCCAAATTCAAGCTAACTTTCAACCGCATGTGATCATATTAATGACAATAACGGATGTGACAACAAAGTGAGCAAAAAGTCGTAGGTGAACCACGTGGGCTTTTCCAGTTATAATAAGTAATATAATGAAACTCTTCAGAAATACATTTTCTCTAAGACAGTGTAATTGCTGCATCTAAACCTTTAGCTGTACTGATGGCAAAGAATTTAATTTAAAATTCAGAGCTAGTTTCCTATTTAAATCCATTAGTTTCTTAGAAAATAAGACACAATAGTCTCAACATAGATTTAAAATTTTCATCAGTATCCCTCCCTTCTAAAATTTAGAGGTGGGAACAGGCATTTTTATGTGTCCATTGGTTTTGATTATGCTGCCAAACATTTTTAGTGATACATTGTGCTTTTCTAGTTAAGTTTTCCAGGCCAAACAGCACATGATCTTCTTTGATTCAGCTCTTTCTAACTCTGCTGATCCAATGAGATTTAGTCACTTATTCCTTTAGGTAGTTTGCCACATCCTTCTGGTAATATGCATCTCTTTGAATTTGCTCTGCCTCTCAGTAGATATAGCACTCTTGATTTCTTCTAAGTTTTCAATATTGTAAGCTCCAGGAAAACATTTCTTGCATCATCAACTTGCCTCTGGAGCACTGAGGGAAGCATAGTTATAAGTAAATTTATTACATGCCCACCTTTCCCATACATAAAAACTGGATTGGGGTGAAAAGAGAAAGGCCTCTATAATATTTCTTACTCTGTTTTTTCCAAAAAACATTTATTTTCTTCTGCATCTTGTAACTCTTTCCCCCCACTCCTTTAGAACATAAAGACAGAATAAAAGCATAGTGCAAAATGTTGCTTTATCAGCCACACTATTTTACTACTTTGCCTAAAGTTTTATGACACATTGACAAAACCACAAAAGATTGTTTTTTATGTTATGATAGAACACAGCAGAAATAGAAAAGAGAATATTGGAATGAAAACCCCTTTGTAGTTATAATTCTTAGTGACATATTTCATTATCTCTTTATAACTAAAGGAAGGTTGTAAGGTCTTGTCTTATACATATAGCAATGCCTTTCCAATTTCAAAAAGAGATGGACTTGTGAATTAAAATATAGATGAGTACATCCAACTATTTTCCTATAGTGTCACTTTCATAAGTTTAGGTTATTATCCCTAGATATCTGAGGTTTGCTATCCTGATGATCACTTCCAGAGTTAGAATGATTCCATAAGAGAAAAGTTTTCAAATTTTTAACTATCTTTTTGTTGAAGCTTTTAATAACAATGGGAAAATGTAGAAAACAGTGTCATGGTAACCAGTCAAGTGATTAACTGGATATATAGAAAAAATAAAGTTGGTACTATACAATCTGGACAATGAGGTACATGACAGAGAATCTAAGGGTCTAGAAGAAATTGAAGTCTTGATAGTGTATTTACTGGTACTATCCATTTGTATTGACTGAAATTTAAGCGTAAAGTATGGTAGAGACTTGACCAAGAAAAATATTAAAATTAATTGTAGGGTCAACACCAGAACATTTGCGCTTGATTTAACAGTTGTCTTAAAAAAGATATTGTCAGAAAAATAATTATAAAGAGAGAGAAAGAGATATTTTTGCAAAATCCAATATGCCAAGAACCACTTATGATAGAACTACTTTGTGCAATTTTCAAGAAAATCATTATGAAGTATTCAAAACTTTGCATTAAATAGCCCAATAATTCTTTAAAATTGAAGTCGAGTACTTTTTCAATGTCATTTTGGAGTTACTTGACAGAAAATTTATCTTTGCTTTTCAGTTGAAATTCAGATATAAATATGGACCAATAATGTAGGAAGGGTTAAAAAAAAAAAGTTTCAATTATGTGACTTCAAACCATGACCTATTTTATCTTAGTTTAAAGTCATTATAAGAATGCTAGCACCTGGCTATCAAAATAACCTCATTCTTATATTTGTCTAAGTTTTTCTAATGAAAACAGAGATTTTTTACATTAACAGAATCATAAAATGGATTCATAGTTGGCTAAATCTAACTATGTCCAATAAAAAATGTAAAGGACATTACTGAAAGTAGGAAAGAAAAAGAAAATCATATTCTTGTTAGAAAGTTTTCTGTTTTCAACAAATATCAATTTGCAATTAGCTTCCAAGTATTAAACTTGATAGAAATGATAGAAATATATATATATTGCTTTGGAAGATACAAAAGTAGGTCCTTGTAAGAAGATTTTAAAAAACAGAAATTGTTAACTAGTAGAACAGTGTCTTTCATCAGTCCTCATATCTTAAGGAGTCATTGAGCACTGTAATCTCTGAATCATCTTTGAGGCCATTCCTTTTTTACTAGAAAAATAATACATATTCGTAGTCATGATTTAATTGCTCTGTGATCCAATTCTGTGGAATCCATGAAGTGTAACAAACTGCCTTTATTTGGTCCTGCTTTCTCGGTCCCTTTGAGCTCAGACAGTTGCATTCTCTGCTGGTACGATCCCATTTATATTCCTGGCTCCTACTGAGATGGGTGATAAATCCAGGAGTCATACTCATAATTTTTATCAGCTACATTCCCAGAATCCCCTTCAGAGCAAGCCTTCTCATTTTTTTGTGTTAGGGATAGGCTGAAAAATTTCTGTCCTAAAATTCTTATTTCTTCATGCTTCACCTTCCTTTCTTTATCTTTCTCTTTCCACATTTCACTGTAAGAAGTCATCAGGAACCAATCTGCTCCTTTAAAACTTTGCTTACAAGTCTCCTCAGGTAATATTCAATTCCACTGGACACAAATTTTATCTTCCACAAAATACTAGAGCACATTTCAGTTGAGGTGGCTTTTTTGTTTGTTTATATTGCCATATTATAACAAAGACTGCCTTTTCTCCTGTTTCCAATAACAAGTTCTCATTTCCATATGTGACTTTGCCAGAGAGATCCTAACATCATTTTTTTTTTTTTTTTTTTTTCTCCAGGCCTCTCAAAACTAAACCACCCTCTACCCATTCTCTAAGCCAGGCTTCAACAGTACATGAACTGAGAACTTCCAGATGCTCAAGCTGGATTTAGAAAAGACAGAGGAACCAGAAATCAAATTGTCAACATCTGTTGGATCATAGAAAAACAAGATAATTCCTGAAGAGCATCTACATCTGCTCCATTGACTATGCTAAAGCCTTTCATTGTGTGGATAACACCAAATTATGGAAAATTCTTAGAGATGGGAATACCAGATCACCTTACCTGCCTCCTGAGAAATCTGTATGCAGGTCAAGGAACAATAGTTAGTCTGAACATGGAAAAATGGACTGGTTCCAAATTGGGAAAACAGTACCTCAAGGCTGCATATTGTCACCCTGCTTATTTAACTTATACTCAGCGTACATCATATGAAATGTCAGACTTGATGAAAAACAAGCTGGAATCAAGATTGCCAGGAAGAATATCAATAACTTCAGATATACAGATGACACCACCCTTATGGCAGAAACTGAAGAGGAACTAAAGAGTCTCCTGATGAAGGTAAAAGAGGAGAGTGAAAAAGTTGGCTTAAAACTAAAAATAATAATAATAATAAGATCATGGCATCTAGTCCCATTACTTCATGGCAAATAGATGGGGAAACAATGGAAACATTATTTTCTTGGGCTCCAAAATCACTGCAGATGGTGACTCCATGAAATTAAAAGATGCTTGCTCCTTGGCAGAAAAGCTATGACCAACTTAGACAGCATGTTAAAAAGCAGAAACATTTCTTTGCCAACAAAGTTCCATATGGTTAAAGCTATGTTTTTTTTCCAATAGCCATGTATGGATGTGAGAGTTGGACTATAAAGAAGGCTGAACATTGAAGAACTGATGCTTTTCAAATATGGTGTTGGAGAAGACTATTGAGAGTTGATCTTGGGCTGCAAGATCAAACCAGTCAATCCTAAAGGAAATCAGTCCTGAATATTCATTGGAAGGACTGAAGCTGAAGTTCCAATACTTTGAACACCATGTACAAAGAGCCAACCCATTAGAAAAGACCCTGATCCTGGGAAAGATTGAAGGAAGGAGGAGAAGGGGACGATAGAGGACAAGATGGTTGGATGGCATCAGTAACTCGATATACATGAGTTTGAGCAAGCTCTGGGAGATGGTGAAGGACAGGGAAGACTAGCATGCTTCAGCCCATGGGGTCACAGAGTCAGACATGGCTGAGCAACTGAACAACAACGCTACTTCCATGTTTAGTTATTTGTTACAGGAGAATGTCACCCCTAATTCTAAAATCCATATTTGTCTGCAAATGCTGCCATGATAGATTTTATATTTTGTTGCTTGAAAAACATTTTTTTTTTTTTTTTTTTCTGTTTTAAGTGTGCAAAATCCAAGAGCAAAGTGCTGGTCAAGTTGTTCTTTGATGAGAGTTCTCTTCCTGAGTTGTCACACTGGGAGTTATGAATACTGAGGGTATACAATTCAGTCAATAACATTGTTTTAGAATGTAAGCTTTGTAAAGAATTTAAGCAAGTTGGAAAAACCTGGGATTTGTATCATGAAAGATATGAAATTTGAATAAAGATATGAACAGTTATGAGAAAATTCTGTTTTCAGCAGGTATCTGATTTTTAACCCTGATTTTAACCCTGATCAAAACACCTCTGAAAATATGTAAGTGTTGCTAAAATATTTTAATAATGCACTCATTAAATGTTCATGATAATATTCTGAGGCCTTCCCTGGCAGCTCAAATGGTAAAGAACCCACCTGCAATGTGGGAGACCTGGATTCAATCCCTGGGTTGGGAAGATCCCCTAAACAAGGGCATTACAACCCACTCCAGTATTCTTGCCTAATGAATTCCATTGACATAGGAGCCTGGCAGGCTACAGTCCATGGGGTCACAAAGATTTGGACACAACTGAGAAACTTTTACTTTCATTAAGTGAAAGCATGACTTCAGAGGGGCAATAGACAAAAAGTTGCCTTTATCTTCAAGATGTTTGAGGAAGTAGACAAATTCAAGCTTGTTTGTCTGTTTTTCATGACCTTTGGTAAAAGTGTGCAGTGTCCACCCATAGACTGCTGCTTCCTTCTTCCTCCTTCAAAAAAATGGTATCCTATAGCCCAAGGCATTAATTTAAGTATAAGTTTTAAATGATATTACTCACTGCTAAGAAGATTTCAAAGAAAATACCCTGTTTGAAAATATTGCTAACATGGACAGGAAGGTCTCCACAGAGATTTGGTAAACAGGAACAAGCCTCCAGACACGTTTTCAGCCCTTAAACAAGTTATTTTGTTCATCATTAAAATTTCAAGCTATGAATATATTGTAGAATAGTAATAGGAATCATATTGTCTACAAGCATCTGCTATAAGCAATCACATATCTTCTCTAAGGAACACAATTGCAACTTAGATCTAGATTTTGCAATAAATTTTGCAACTAGATTTTGCAACAAAATCTGCATGTAATTTTCCAAGAAGTAGAAGTTCAAAATTATAAGGAAATAAGGAAGCATGGATGAGAGCAATAATTAACTAAAAGACAGGTTAACATATTAGAAGTCAAGAATGTGAAATATTTAATGTGTTTGATGAAACGAAATATTGGACTGAATATACAAGTAGCAATCAATGACTTTAAAGCATAATCAAGTAGATTTAAAATGAGTAATAATTCTCCAAGAAAATAAAATAGAAACTAATACCTGGGCAAATGGGACTCAAATTAGAATTTTTAATTTGTAGAAAACCTAATAAAATTAATATTACTGTGGCTACAAGCAAGCCATGGATCTTGTCCACTTTCAAAAGGAAGATATTACACAAGAATGTGGAGATAATCTGAGAGTGTATCTGCTGCAGATTACCATCTGTTCCAACATAGATATCTAATATGTAATGGTGTAGTTAACCATTATAAAAATTACCATTCAAAAAGGGGTAAAGTATAGCCAATGGGAATTAGTTGTATGATGAGAGAGCTCAAACAGGGGTTCAGTACAACCTAGAGGGGTGGGATGGGGGGGGGAGGTGTGAGGGAGGTTCATGTGGGAGGGGACATGGGTAAACCTATAGCTGATTCATGCTGGTGTTTGGTAGAAACAACACGATACTCTAAAGCAGTTACTCATCAATTAAAAATAATATAATTTTTTTAAAGGGGGTAATTGGAGGACTAAGATAGCCTTTGGCCTAGAGCAATTCTAAAATCCAATTTGTCAAGTGTTGTAGGTTCCTTGATTAGGTTTTAAAGCCTAGGAATCATTGACATTTTAATCTCTACTTTCTGGACTCTGGTTTCTGTCCTCTGAGTCATCCTTTCTAGCTCATGAATGTATCACATGTTTGAAGCTGAGGACATTTTATCAACCTGCTGCTTGGCAATAGAATTGGGGACCCTAAAAGCTCTTTTCATTGTTAACTCTCTGCCTCTTTCCACCAAGTTGGCAAAGTTTTCACTGAATAGTTTTCTCAATTTCTGGATCTCCCATAAATTTGAAGAGATTTGGAGTCAAGTCATGTTACCTTTCTGTTTAACAGTTAATTCTTCAAAGTCCATCTTCTGTTACATTTTACCATGACCAACATGAAGAAAAAAACAGAAGCTTCAACACTATGCCTGAAAACCTCTTCAGCTAACCAACCAAATCTATCATTTACATATTCTGTTCCCTACTTAAGTATAAACAAAACTTACTGTTTTCTAGCATGACATATAAGAAATATTGGTCTTCAATGTTTTTTACTTCCTTTTGCACCCTCAGTGATAACATCTTCAAAGTAGATTTCTAAAAATAAAAGCCTATTTAAGACAAATTAGACTTCATATGTCATATCATCAACACTTTTTCAGCCTTGGTACATCGCCCAATTCCAAAGCTACTTCCATATAGATACATATGAGTTACCACAGAAATTCAAATTAAAAATACGTGTTTCATACATTGTTGCATAAGAATAGTGCCCCAAACCTAGCAGCAAAACAAACAAATAAAAACTACATTTATCATCTCACACAGTTTCTGTGGACCTGACGTCTGGATTTGACTTAGCTTGGTCCTCTGTAAGCCTTCAGTCATGGTCTTGGTCAGGTTTCTGTACTCATTCCTAAGTACAACTGGAGAAGAGGTTCCATGCAAAAATACTGGGTAGAAAAAATCCCGACCCAGGGATGGATAAAAACCGGGTTTCCTGATTTGCAGACAGATCCTTTACTGTGTGAGCCACCAAGGAGGCCCACCTGTTGCTTCTGAGCCAGCAAGAGACAGAGCTCACACAATTGGCTACATAAACTAAACAGCATTTTATAAGTGTAGGAAAAAATGTTTTGATGAATGCATTAAAAACAAATCCATGTAATTAAGTCCATGACATGACAAAGCAATAAGTCAGAATAAAAATGTATATATATATATATATATATATATATATATATATATGTGTGTGGTTGTGTGTGTGTGTGTGTGTGTGTATCTGTGATAAATTTACTGCTACTGCTAAGTCACTTCAGTCGTGTCCCACTCTGTGCGACCCCATCCCTGGGATTCTCCAGGCAAGAACACTGGAGTGGGTTGCCATTTCCTTCTCCAATGCATAAAAGTGAAAAGTGAAAGTGAAGTCTCTCAGTCATGTCCGACTCTTCACGACCCCATGGACTGCAGCCTACCAGGCTCCTCCGTCCATGGGATTTTCCAGGCAAGAGTACTGGAGTGGGGTGCCATTGCCTTCTCCGATAAATTTAACTACCTCAAAATTATTTATCTGGTTGTATAAATTAGGGAAAGACTTTATGCACATATAGAAAATAAAGGATTAAGATCTATTAATCCAATGAAGAAAAGGGGCAAAACTTTTAATATGAAAATTGGCAAATATTTTGAACAGGGATGACCTAGAAGAAGAGACCTATGGTCTATAAGCCAAAAATACATTAGCTATCATGGAATCACCCTAAGTCAACCTCCTTAGATATGCACCAGCTTGGCAAACATTTTAAAATCTGAAATAACATTAAGTAACATGATTGTGGTTGTGGCAACTTTTATCAAATTCCCTTTGCTGGCAGCAAGTAATAAAATTTTTGTTTATTTGTTTATTTTTTACTGTACCTTCTGGTAACAGTAAGTAACATTATTGTGGCTGTGGCAACTTTTATCAAATTCCCTTGGCTGGATGCAAGTCATAGGATTTTTGTAGATTTATTTGTTTGTTTTTGGCAGTACCTGTGGCATGCGGGATCTTAGTTCCTTGACCAGGGATCAAACCCGTGTGCCCTGCATTGGAAGTGTGGACTCTTAACTACTTGACGGCTATGGAAGCCCCAAGTCATAGATCCTGCCCATACTCGAGTTATAAGTTATAGGAGGGGCACATAAGGAGTACTGGCAGGTAGGAATAACTGTGGTCCATCTTTGATTTTCCACCACAGTTTCCCAGAAATAATGGAAGTTCAAAGATAACGAATACATATCTTCAATATGATGAAATATTGCCTCAGTATAATTTGTGAAAAGGAGAAAACAAATATTTTTGAGCAAAAGTTGTGTTTATTACACTGACTCTCATTAATAGAAATTGTAAAGATGATTGAAAAGTTAAATTTATTTCAGGGGAAAGGCTGTATTGCAAGAAGGATTAATAAATAAAGTGATGAATGGATTAAACATAAATGACTATTAAGTGTAAAAATTAATAATAATTTCTTTTGTGTTTCAAAGTTTTCAAACTAAGACACCAGATAAATAAATACACAGGAGGAAAGTGATGAGAATCAAACTGTTAAAATTCTTTGTATTGTTTGGAATGAGAGTACAGACAGACACTGATTAAATTCAAATATTAAAAGCAATGATAGATATTTTTAAATTAAAAAATAAAATAGAATCAGTGTTCAACTTTCAAATGACTTGAAGAAAAAGTAAGTGCAAAAAAAATTCAATATACAAAAAGTAAGAAAATAGGGAAAATAGATATGAAAGGGGGAATGGGGAAGTATAGTACAAATAAGATGGTAGAGAGAAATATAAACACACCTAAATAAATATAAACACATTTTTGAGTCATGTATAGTTAAAGAAGATAGCATAATGCAAAGGACAAAATATTACCAATTGAATGGTATTGAGAAATATATATATTGTGGATCAATGAGTGTGATCATCCTGTCAATAAAAGAAAACAAAAAATGGCCATCTTAATAGATGTCGAGAATATACTTGAAAAAAAAAAATCTATATTCTATGGGACTAAAAATTAATTTCAGGAAACCAGGAACATAAAGTATTTTTCTCATTATCATAATATATTGAGGAAAGTCTATTGTATATCTAACATGTGGTAAAATATTGAGATACATTTTCTGAATTGGAAATAAAGAAACAAAACATCATCACTATTATATTAAAAATAAAATGTCTGTGATATTTCACAAAATATCAACACTATCCTTGATGTTCAAGCTATATTGTTCATAAAGAACAATACATATAAGAACTATAAAATCAATAAAAGTGTAATTTAAAATAATTTGTTTATATTTTGTTGAAATTAATTAAAAATACCTAAAAAGCTGGAGAACTCTACTGTATCTTGGGTTGTAGGATAGGATATCATAAACATATCAATTTTCCCAACATTTACCATGGATTATAAATAAATTCAAGGAAAACACTGCAGGTTTATTGAAAACTTAGAAGCTGACCACAATGTGTACAGAAAAACGATGGCTTACAGTAACCAAAATATTTAGGAAGATCATTGACAGGATGCAGTAAGAAATATAGCTTACCAGTTATCAAAGATTTTCACAAAACTACATTAACTAAGAAACATTTTATGAGTATAGAAATAAATGATTTGATGAATGCATCAAAAACAGATCCATGCAATTAAGTTCATGACACGACAAAGCACTGTGAAAGAAAGTGAAAGTCACTCAGTCTTGTCAGACTCTTTGCGACCCAACGGACTATAAAGTCCATTGAATTCTCTAGGCCAGAATTCTGGAGTGATCAATAAATCAGAATAAAGAATATCTGTGGTAAGTTTTACTACAATGAAATTGAGTGTATTTAGTTTTATAATTAGGATAAGACTTTATGCACATATAGAAAATAAAGGATTAAGAACCCTTTACAGAGTGAAGAAAAAGATCAAACGTTTTAATACAAAAATAGGCAAATATTTTGGACAAGGAGAGCCTAGAAGAAGAAACCAATGGTCTATAAGCCTAAAACACAATGTTAGCTCTTATTGAATCACGGTCAACCTCATTAGATATGCACCAGCTTAGCAACTATTTTAGAAGAGTTTTAGTTTATCAGTATTGGTGACAACATAGAGAAACAATAAATATTATCCATTGAAGAAGGTGGTAAATTTTCATAAATCTAATTTGAAAACCATTCTAGCATTATCCAGTAATTTTGAAAATTAAATATTTTATAATTCAGTAATTTCACAACTATATTTCCTTCAGAGAAGGGCTTTTACATATGCAGCAAACAAAATGCACAAAATGTCCATAGCAAAGATTTTTTAATATAAAATTAATAACTGACATATCAACAGCAACATAGAGAAACAGGTTGAAATAAGTCATGCATTGGATGCCATATAGAATGAATTATTGCTCTATAACATAATATTCATGAATATCAGAAGCAGAAGAAACAAAAAACAGTTTCAGAATGCAAGCCTAATTCTATTTAATTAATTTAAAAACATGTTTAATTAAGTGTTCTGTTGTTTAGGATATAAGTATATATGATGACATCATACAAAGAATATAAGGGTAAATGCAGGAGAATGTTCTTCTCTGAAGAGGCAGAGATGGAATTAAGAGTATACAGGTTCCCTATATACCATTAAAATGTATTTTTTTCTTAAACTGGGTCATGAGTCCACTTTTGTATATTTCATCTTGCACCCTTGTATCTGATTTAACATTAACATATAGGTACATATCAATATGGCTTCCTTGCTGGCTCAGTGGTGAAGAATCCACCAGCCAATGCAGGAAGATGTGTGTTTGATCTTGGGTCAGGAAGATCCCCTGGAGAAGGAAATGGCATCCCACTCCAGCATTTTGCCTGAGAAATCCCATGGACTGAGGAGCCTGGCAAGCTATAAGGGGTCCAAAAGAGTCATACATAACTTAGTATTAAATAACAACAACATATTAATACAATACTAAATATTGGATGTCTGCCTATATACCTAACTATTTGTTGTCTATCTAGGCAGAGGAACCAGAGATCAAACTGCCAACATTTATTGGATCATAGAGAAAGCAAGGGAATTGCAGAAAAACATCTAATTCTGCTTCGTTGACTATGCTAAAACCTTTGACAGTGTGGATAACGACAAACTGGAAAATTCTTAAACAGCTGGGAAGACCATTAACTGTCTCCTGAGAAACCTGTATGCAAGTTAGGAAACAACAGTTATAGCCAGACATGGAACAACAGACTGGTTCAATATTGGGAAAGGAGTATATTGTCACCCTGCTTTTTTAACTTATATGGAGAGTACATAATATGAAATGCCAGAGCTGGCTGAATCACAAGCTGGGATCAAGATTGCTGCTGTTCTGTTGCTCAGATGTGTCTGACTCTTTGAAACTCCATGGATTGTAGCACGCCAGTCTTTCCTGTCCTTCACCATCCCCCAGAGCTTGCTCAAGCTCATGTCCATTGAGTTGATGATGCCATCCAAACATCTCATCCTCTGCCACCTTCTTCTCTTTTTGCCTTCAGTCTTCCCCAGCATCAAGGTCTTTTCTAATTAGTCAGCTCTTCACAGCAGGTGGCCAAAGTATTGGAGCTTCAGCTTCAGCTCCAGTTCTTTCAATGAATATTCAGAACTGAATCCCTTTAGGATTGACTGGTTTGATCTCCTTGCAGTCCCAGGGACTCTCAAGAGCCTTCGCCAATACCATAGTTCAAAAGCATCAATTCTTCAGTGTACAGCCTGCTTTATAGTCCAACTCTCACATCCATACATGATTACTGGGGAAAAAAAAAAAAAAAAAAAAACATAGCTTTGACTATGTGGAACTTTGTTGGCAAAGTAATGTCTGCTTTTCAATGAAGATTGCTGAGAGAAATATCAATGACCTCAAATATGCAGATGATACCACTCGAATGGCAGAAAGTGAAGAGGAACTAAAAGAGCCTCTTGATGAAGGTGAAAGAGGAAAGAGAAAAAAGAAAAAAAAAAAAACTGGCTTAATACTCAACATTAAAAAAACTAAGATCATGGCATCCAGTCCCATCACTTCATGGAAAATAGATGGGTAAAAAGTGAAAACAGTGACAGATTTTATTTTCTTGGGCTCCAAAATCACTATGGTTGGTGACAGCAGTCATGAAAAAGTAAAAGGCACTTACTCCTTGGAAGAAAAACTCTGACAAAACTTGACAGAGTATTAAAAAACAGAGACATCATCTTGCCAACAAAGGTCTGTATAGTCAAAGATTTGTTTTTTCCAGTAGTCTTGTACGGATGTGAGATTTGGATCATTAAGAAGGCTGAGCACCAAAGAGTTGATGCTTTTGAATTCTGCTGGAGAAGATTCTAGAGAGTCCTTTGGACAGGAAGGAGATCAAACCAGTCAATCCTGAAAGAAATCAGTCCTGAATATTCATTGGAAGGACTGATGCTGAAGCTTTAATACTTTGACCACCTGATATGAAGAACTGACTCATCGGAAAAGACTTCGATCCTAGGAAAGATTGAGGACAGGAGGAGAAGGGGGCAACAGAGGATGAGAAAGTTGGATAGCATCACCGACTCAATGGATATGAATTTGGGCAAGCTCTGGGAGACAGTAAGGACAAGGAAGCTTGGCATGCTGCAGTCCCTGGGATCACAAGAATCAGACACTCTTTAGAGACTGAACACCAACATTCTATATTCAATATTGAATACCTTCAATACTGAATGTAGATTTATCTATATCGAGTATTATATAGGATCCTAGTATTAGAAATAATTAATAGATTTTAAAAAAATTAGAAAATATGACGATGATAATCTATGTTAAAATGCAAATTTAATGGCAAGATTCAATATTTCATTTTGGTTAGATTGATTAAAGTGGAGGATCTTTGTCATGAAATGAAAAAGGATGATATAGATGGATAAATGTGTCATTTTGTCTTCTGTTGTGACATCAAAGCTGGGAAGTTGAGCTTGATTCTATCAGTGGAAACATTGTAATTTTTTGGTCTACAGGGGTAATATGATACTAATGTATCACTGCTATTGAAAACATCAATAGTTTTGTTTATTTTTTTTTTTTTTTATTTTAATAGCAATGCCTAATTGGAGGATAAGGCCTTGGTGGAATAAATTGGAGACTGATTTCAGAATCTCTCCTTCCCTGGTGGCTCAGAGGTTAAAGCATCTGCATGTAATGTGGGAGATCTGGGTTCAATCCCTGGGTTAGGAAGATCCCCTGGAGAAGGAAATGGCAACCCACTGCAGTACTCTTGCCTGGAAAATCCCATGGACAGAGAAGCCTGGTGGGTTACAGTCCACAGGGTTGCAAAGAGTGGGACACGACTGAGCAACTTTTCAGAATCTCTTAGACTCAGTTCTCAGCAGTTCCCTTAGGTCTTGCAGAATTGAAGGTCCCCTCTGACATCTCATATAGGATAACTTTCAGAAATGGATAATCTTCCTTTTAGCAAGAATGGAAAGGAAGTATGCTGATGCTCTTCAGTTAAAATGCAGAATTTCCTTGGATTACAGTTCCTGCTTGTTCTCTATTATAAAGTCAAAGATGGAGAACAAATTCTCTGGCCAGTGGGTAATGCTCTCCTTAAAGTTATATTAAAAGAACTCACATATACTCAGTCTGGACCACAGTGTCATACAGTAAACAAGTGGTTAGTTCATTATTATTATGTTACATAAATTATATCTTCTTTTGAACATATCTCCAGACTGGGACACAGTTATTTAAGTCAGCATTGACTATGCAGAGCTTCCCAGCTGGCATTAGTGGTAAAGAACACACCTATCAATGCAGGTAGATGCTGGAGACAAGGGCTTGATCCCTGTGTCAGAAAGATTCTCTGGAGGAGGTCATGGTAACCCACTCCAGTATTCTTCCCTGGAAAATCCCATGGACGGAGGAGCCTGACAGGCTACAGTCCATAGGGTTGCAAAGATTCAGACATGATTGAAGTGACTTTGTACCCACACAAGGACTTTGACTATGTAGGAATGGGAAAACCACAGTCATGTTTAAATTATACATCTTCAATCTCAAGAATTTATGATCTAAGGAATATTGATATATTATTTCAAAGAGAATATCAAGGATGTATACAATATTGAGGAAATACATAATTTAAATGGCAAATAGAAATGTTTGCTTACTTTTCATTCATTTATCTCACATTCTTCACCCAAACTGTACTCCACAGTTCAAAGGAGAAATAATATGTTGTTGACCTCAATATTCTTGAAGAATGAAAATACCAGTAAAGTACTTCAGATACAAACAGTACAAGAGAAAAGGAAATCTCATGCTGTTTAAACAGTGAGTGAAAGAAAAAAATTACTTAAAGAATACTTCAGATACACTAAAGTGTGAAAGGATCCATCTTTGGGCTGTTAATAATCTGGTTTTGACCAAGGACAAATAAAGACCAGAGTATGTTACCAACTGCTTTGTGAAAAGCTGAGTCCCTCCCTTTTCTTTTGCCTGCCATAGTGCAGAAAATTTCCTGAATGATAAATAAGTTTTTCACTTGTGATCTGAATATATTTTAAGTGAAATAAAAAATTAAAATGCACTTTTGAAAAAAAAAATCCCTGTGATCATCATATTGCAGCAAAGTGTTATTTGTGATACTGTCTTGTTAGACATTGTAGGCATTAGAAATTCATTTTTTAAGCTTTCATTCTCATTTAATTAATCAGAGGAAAATTCTATTTAATATTTAAACATACTGTTTAAACTTTAAACATCAGTCTCTTTTTTCAAATATATAAGTGATACAAAATCTGTGTGGGAATTAGTATTTATTTCTTCCACTCGATGCCCACATTGCCCAGGCAGTGAGAAGTAAAAATAATTTGTCAACATATGCCACCAGTAATTCCTGCAGGTAGGATCAACTACAAATAACACTTCATTGTATATATTTTGAAACTACTCTTTTCTGTAAACAAATAAATCATTCACATAACCAGGCTCACTAAACAATAATAATAGCAGCAACAGAATTTGTGGTATAAACTTTCCTACAGTGAATACACTGCCAAATCTTCAGGATGCCTTCTGGTTTGAAAACTGACAATGCATTCTTTTTTTTTTTTTTTTTTCATTTTATTAATCTAAAGTATCATCTGATTTTAGAAGCTACATAGCTATGATTCATTTACATCAGATTCAGGCCATACCATGGCTCAGCAGCAGATCAGAATCTAAGAAGCTACAAATTCTCCTTTTGCCAGGGGTTTCAGATAGAAATAATATCTCTTTTTGCTTGTTTTAATTCTCTCCTTTTCAATAATGTGAAATTTTGTGTTTATTATATTTTTAAAATAACCAATTTAAAATTTTTCACAGGGCTGAATTTACTTGCATTAATATAGTTCTATGTGAAAGTCTACGGATCTTTTTAAAAATCTCATTAATCTCACTAATTGATAGTAGAAAGAACTTTGTCAGGCCAGAAGTAGAAAGAAATGGTTAACACAAGGCCTCGATGATCTGTATATGCTATGTCACTTATCTACATATTAATAACCATTTTGGATAACTCAGCATTGCCTGTATATTTTGAAGAACAATCATGCATTTGAGGAGAGGAAAATTTTTATCAGATTCTTAACAAAATGCTAATTATTTAGTACTCATCATTGCAAATCATTAATGGAATAAAATACAAAAATTTTATATTTAGTAACAAGGAAAATAATAATTTTTTATTTTAGAAATATATAGGTGTAACTCTGCATTTGATTTAGGTGAGTTAAAAGCAATTAAAATATTAAGGTGTCAGTAGAAGCAGTGTCAGACTTTTATTTTTTGGGCTCCAAAATCACTGCAGATGGTGACTGTGGCCATGAAATTAAAAGACACTTACTCCTTGGAAGGAAAGTTATGACCAACCTAGATAGAATTTTAAAAAGGAGAGACATTACTTTGCCAACAAACGTCTGTCTAGTCAAGGCTATGGTTTTTCCAGTGGTCATGTATGGATGTGAGAGTTGGACTGTGAAGAAAGCTGAGTGCCGAAGAATCGATGCTTTTGAACTGTGGTGTTGGAGAAGAGTCTAGAGAGCCCCTTGGACTGCAAGGAGATCCAACCAGCCCATCCTAAAGGAGATCAGTCCTGAGTGTTCATTGGAAGGACTGAAGCTAAAGCTGAAACTCCAATACTTTGGCCACCTCATGCGAAGAGCTGACTCATTGGAAAAGACCCTGATGCTGGGAGGAATTGGGGGCAGGAGGAGAAGGGGACGACAGAGAATGAGATGGCTGGATGTCATCACCGACTTGATGGACATGAGTTTGAGTAAACTCCGGGAGTTGGTGATGGACAGGGAGGCCTGGCGTCCTGCGATTCATGGGGTCTCAAAGAGTCGGACACGACTGAGCGACTGAACTGAAGATATAGCACTTACCCATTTATTTTATTTTTTTTTTTTAGAGCTTTTTAAAATGTAATTTAAAACTATTTTGTACCAGTACAATATATTAATTTTACAAATGTAAAATTTTATCCGCTGTTAAAGCATTTGCAAAAACCACACATCCTACTTCAGCTTTATTGCACTTACCCATTTAAATGATATATTTGACGTATAAATCACTTGGTTTTCTCGAGTTCCAGAGTTTTTTTTTTTTTTTTTTTTTTTTTTTTTTGAGTGATTCACAAGCATTTGTCAAACATGAAATTTAATTTTGAAAAAAAAATTGTCTCTAATAAGATTTTATCAATTAAACGCAAGGTAAGATATTGGTCTGAAACAAGAAAAAAATGAGGCAGGATTTTGTCTTCATGAGATGAACATATTGGGAAATGATTAATTCAGATGATTAATACTTTAAAGTATTATTTCTAATTAAATAACTATATGGTGCAAAATAAATCAAAGTGGGAATAAAGAAAGAAAAGAGGTCAAAATACTAATATTATAGTCAAAACAAAAAATGACAAAACTCATGGAACAAATAGTAAATGACTAGTAATCTCTGCCTCTTTAATAAGCTATCAGTGATAGGTCATTATATCTACTGTCTTGGAGGAGATTTTCTTTATCTATATGTAACACCTCCATATCTATATGTAACACCTCCATAACACTATTAATTTTCAACATTGCTATTATTAAATTCTAAAGGAATTTATAAAACATTGACTAGCTCTGTTGATTGTTTCCTTTGCAGCAACATTTTAGTTTAATTAAGTTTCACATACCTACTTTCACTTTTGTTTCTGTATTCTTGGTATCATATTGAAAATAACATCATAGAAATTTCCCCATTTTCCTCCATACTCCATTTATTGGAAGTTTTTTCATTCCGTCTGTTAATGTGGTGTTTCACACTTATTTGCATATGTTGAACTATTTTTGCATCACAGGTGTAATGGTCACATTGTATCATGATTCTTTTATTGAGTTGTTGGCTTTGTCTTGCTAGTATTTTGAGAATCTTTCAGTTCAGTCCAGTTCAGTCGCTCAGTCGTGTCTGACTCTTTGCAACCCCATGAACCGCAGCACACCAGGCCTCCCTGTCCATCACCAACTCCCAGAGTCCACCCATACCTATGTCCATGGAGTTGGTAATGCCATCCAACCAACTCATCCTCTGTCGTCCCCTTCTCCTTCTGCACTCAGCTTTCTTTAGAGTCCAACTCTCATATCCGTAAATGACCACTGGAAAAATCACAGCCTTGACTAGATGGACGTTTGTTGACAAAGTAATGTCTCTGCTTTTTAATATGCTGTCTAGGTTGGTCATACCTTTCCTTCCAAGGAGTAAGCATCTTTTAATTTCATGGCTGCAGTCACCATCTACCGTACAAGTGCAGGCGGCTGGGACGGGCACACAAGCGTGGCCAAGAGGAGCCTCCCCACTCCCGAGGTCAGGGGTGACAGCCAGGAGGAGCTACCCCACGTCCAAAGTAAGGAGCAGCGGCTGAGCTTTGCTGGAGCAGCCATGAAGAGATACCCCACATCCAAGGTAAGCGAAAACCAAGTAAGACGGTAGGCATTGAGAGAGAGCACCAGAGGGCAGACAGACTGAAACCACAAATCACAGACAACTAGCCAATCTGATCACAGGACCACAGCCTTGTCTAACTCAGTGAAACTAAGTCATGCCATGGGGGGCCACCCAAGACGGATGGGTAATGGTGGAGAGGTCTGACAGAATGTGCTCCACTGGAGAAGGGAATGGCAAACCAGTATTCTTGCCTTGATAACCCCATGGACACTATGAAAAGGCAAAAAGATAGGACACTGAAAGATAAACTCCCCAGGCTGGTAGGTGCCCAATATGCTACTGGAGATCAGTGGAGAAATAACTCCAGAAACAATGAAGGGATGGAGCCAAAACAAAAACAACACCCAGTTGTGGATGGGACTGGTGATAAAAGCAAAGTTCGATGAGAATCTTTGCATCTGTGTTAATCAGGGGTATTGGTTTTCTTGTCCTGTAATGTCTTTGTATGGCTTTGGTATCAAGGTAATGCTGGCTTCAAAAGATTAGTTCAAAAATGTTCCCTCTTCTTCAATTTTTGGAATAGTTTGAGAAAGATTGGTACAAATTCTTTAAATGTTTCGGAGAATTCACCAGTGAAGACATCTGGACACGGACTTTTCTTTGTTGGTAGGATTTGATTACTGATTCAATCTTCTACTTGTTACTGGTCTGTTCATATTTTCTATTCCTTCATAACTCAATACTTACATGTTGTATATTTCTAGGAATTTATTCATTTATTTTAAGCTATCACATTCATTCATATGCAATTGTATATATATATTTGTCCTATTTATTCCTATTTACTCTGTGGTATCAGTTGTAATGTCTCCTCTTTAGCTTCTGAATTTCTTTATTTAAGCTTTATCTTTTTTTTTTTTCTTAGTCAAACTAAAGTTTTGTCACTATTATTTATGTTATCAAAAACCAGTGCTTGGTTTTCTTCACTTTTTTCTGCTGTTTTACTTGCCTATGTTTCACTTATTTCTGCTCTAATCTTTCTTATTCCCTCCTTTTTGCCAAATACTGGCATATATTTTCTTGTTCCTTGAAGTGTAATGTTATATTGTCTATTTAATATATATATTTTTAAATGCAGATATTTTCCTCTTTGAAATTCCCTCTTAGAACTGCTTCTGCTGTACATTGCACTTCCATGTTTGTTTGTTTCAGTATATTTTCTGTTTTCCATTTTAGCTTGGTCTTTGACTCTTTTTTTACTATTTTCAGAAGCAATGTTGTATCCAGTCAGTCTACAGTGTTGTTTCAAGTTTACTTTTTTTTTCTCCTTATTGACTTCTTTCTGAATGTTCTACCCATTATTAAAGGTAATTTATTAAAGTCTCCTTTTATTATTTTATTGCTGTCTTTTTCTCCGTTCTGTTCTGTCAATATATGCTTTGTATCTTACTGTCTTGTGACAATTTTTGCCATAAAGCCTATTTTGTCAGATATCAGTATATCCACCTGAGCTTTTGGTTATTGTTTTTATGATTTTATTCTGCATATCTTTACTTTCAGAGTCAAGATACTGTGTCCTTAAATCTAAACTCTTGGATCTCACTTTTTTATTAATTTAACTTCTTTGTGACTTTTGACTGAAAAGTTTAATCCATTTTAGTTTAAAGTAATTAAAGATGGAGAAGGGCTTACTTTTGCCATCATGTTCACTGTTTTCTGTTTGAGTTATGGTTATTTTATCCTTCTTTTCTCCTCTTCTTATCTTCTTTTATGATTCATTAATTTTTTAAAATAGAGATACAGTGTGATGTATTTTTTTTTTTTTTTTACTGGTACCTTCTATAGGTATTTTATTTGCATTTATATAAAATGTATTATAGCAGCCTATATTAAACTGATAACCAATGAATGATATTAATGAATAGAAAGAGGAAAGGAAAATTTTATGTCATGATGGAAATATTACATATTTTGATTTGGCTAATAGTTACATGTTATATTCATTCATAAAAGACATCAAGCTCTATACTTTTGTTAGCTTGATGTTATTATATATTACTTAGAATGCAATAAAAAAAAATCACTCAATGGAAAATGTAATTAGTTTAACAATTCTCAAAACATTTTTACAATCTATTTACTTCTTAGAAACATCATTCCCTAATTCTATGATATTGTTATTTTTCTGAAAATGTTTTTTAAAAAATATCTTACTTTTCCCAACATTTGCTAATGTTTTCTTCAAATGTGTCTTAAATTGGAAGTTTTTGACATGTGTTTATATATTTTTAAAACTAAAATAATTTTTATTGAATGCAGATCTGTCACTACAGGTGTTGAGGTATTTTGTAGCTCTGGGTAAAATGTGCTTAATTATATATACTTTCATATCCAAATGTTTGAAGATTTTGAGTTAACACTTTTGGTAAGTATTACCTTTTTCCTTCTAATAATTTTCAAGTATATTTGCAAGATAAACTTATCAAATAAATTGTATCTACTTAAATTTAGCCTGAATATATTTCCACATGTAGATCTACAGAATCATAGACCTCCTCAACTGCATTCCATTCAGGACAGAAAAAAGAAAAAATGCTTTTAATTTAAATCAGTTCAGTTCGGTTCAGTTCAGTCACTCAGTCGTGTCTGACTCTTTGCGACCCCATGAATCACAGCACACCAGGTCTCCCTGTCCATCACCAACTCCCGGAATTTACTCAAACTCATGCCCATCAAGTCGGTGATGCCATCCAGCCATCTCATCCTCTGTCGTCCCCTTCTCCTCCTGCCCCGAATCCCTCCCAGCATCAAGGTCTTTTCCAATGAGTCAACTCTTTGCATGAAGTGGCCAAAGTATTGGAGTTTCAGCTTTAGCTTCAGTCCTTCCAATGAACATCCAGGACTGATCTCCTTCGGGATGGACTGGTTGGATCTTCTTGCAGTCCAAGGGACTCTCAAGAGTCTTCTCCAACACCACAGTTCAAAAGCATCAATTTTTCAGCACTCAGCTTTCTTCACAGTCCAACTCTCACATCCATGCATGACTACAGGAAAAACCATAGCTTTGACTAGATGGACCTTTGTTGGCAAAGTAATGTCTCTGCTTTTTAATATGCTATCTAGGTTGATCATAACTTTCCTTCCAAGGAGTAAGTGTCTTTTAATTTCATGGCCACAGTCACCATCTGCAGTGATTTTCAAGCCCCAAAAATTAAAGTCTGATACTGCTTCCACTGTCTCCCCGTCTATTTCCCATGAGGTAGTGGGACCAGATACCATGATCTTAGTTTTCTGAATGTTAAGCTTTAAGCCAACTTTTTCACTCTCCTCTTTCACATTCATCAAGAGGCTTTTTAGTTCCTCTTCACTTTCTGCCTTAAGGATGGTGTCATCTGCATATCTGAGATTATTGATATTTCTCCCAGCAATCCTGATTCCAGCTTGTGCTTCTTCCAGCCCAGGTAATTCAAATAAGACCTCACAAAAATATTCTTTCCAGATTTTGAGTTATTTGAAAAGGCAATTATAGGATTTCAAAATTAAACTCTTACACAATTTGAATGTTAAAAACTTATTCAGTTATTGCATTCTAACATAACTTTTGACTATTCTTTTCTATGTTTGTTATTATGCCCATAGAAGCATAAATACATAACTTTTTAAACATTATATTAATGAAATATCTATCTAAAGATACCTATTTATTTAATACTAACTGCAACCTAAATTTAGAAGAATCTTTTAAAATATTATCTAACATAGAGAACAAGACAACAGAGGAGTAGGTGGATGTGGAGTACATCTCTCCCCACGGATACATCAGGAATACACCTTCAGACATAGAAGTGCATGCAGAACATGAGCTGAGAACAGACAGAAGTACCTGACCAGCGGAAAAGAATATATAGACCCACGCAAAACTTGGTAGGACAAAGGAAATAGGGGGGAAACCAGGAGTATTAGTAGGACCGGTCCTGCCCTCAACGGGAGGGGGAACTGAAGCAGGGGTCCGATCCCCACATCAGGGCAATTGTCTGAGGCAGAGGAGAAACTTTTAAGGCTGAGAGTGGAACAGCTGATCTGTAGCAGCCTAAATGGAGTGAGAATCAGACAGTCCTTGTTGCAGCCTTACATACCCCGGACAGGGACGTTGGTCCCCTGGAAGGCTCAGCTGCTGGGAGCTGGAGTTTAGGAACTGTGGAGCAATCCCAGGGTGAGGGCTGATGTTGACTGCGGAGAGACAGATCAAGGGGATGCGAGGGAGTAGATTGTGGAGGGTATTTCCTGTGGAGGAAAGCCAGGTACCCATGGAAGCAAGGCGTTAACTGCTGAGTCACCACTCAGGGTGGAGCCATCACCACAGCTTCTCTCCCCTGAGCATCGCCAGCTGAACAATAGAGAGGCTGGCCCACTGAAGGCCTGACATGCACTGAACTACAGAGTGGGACCTGACCCAGGGTGCGCCTCTCAGTGACCCATGCGCCAAACTACAGAATAGGACCCGACCCAGGGTGTGCCTCTCAGTGACCCATGCGCCAAACTACAGAATAGGACCCGACCCAGGGTGTGTCTCTCAGTGACCCAGGAGCCAAACTACAGAATAGGACCCGACCCAGGGTGTGCCTCTCAGTGACCCAGGAGCCAAACTACAGAGTGGGACCCCACCCAGGGTGCGTCTCTCAGTGACCTAGGCTCCAAACTGCAGAGTAGGACCCCACCCAGGGTGCGCCTCTCAGTGACCCATGTGCCAAGCTATAGAGTGGGACCTCACCAGGGTGCCCCTTTAAGTGCCTGATGTGCTGATCTAGAAAGTAGGACCCCAGCCAGGGGCTCCATGTAAGTGCAAGAATGGGCAGAATTACAGAGAAAAACTGGTCAAAGAGGCCTTCTCATCGCCAGCTACAAGAGGCTCAAAAAAAGTCCCTGATAGGGCGATAACTATTGTGGCGGAGGCAGTTCATATATCCTTGCACACTTGCTGCTGCCAGGGTCCCTGCAAGCCAAGCAGCTGCACACACCTTCATGCTCAAGTATCATGGGGCAGAGCTGTCACAAGCAAAAAGAGTCTAGCATCTATGCAAGCAGGGTCGCTTCAGTAGTGTCCCTTTACAACCATGTAGACCGTGGCCTGCCAGGTTTCTCTGTCCGGGAAGGGGGTTCTCCAGGCAAGAATACCAGAGTGTATTGGCCGATATTGGTTGTCATACACTTCTAGAGCACTATATTTCCTGCTGACCTAGCCTCCAACTCCCCCGAGTACCTGGTGCTGCCAGAACCCTTGTGACCCAGGAGCTGCACCACCTCCACACCTGGCCCTCACAGGGGCAAACCCAAGTCCCCCAGGGCAGCCTCAGGAACAAACCCCAGTGGACGACCCACATGTAGAGGTGGAAATAAAACCACAGTGGAAACCCAGGGGCAGTGTGGCTAAAGAATAAGACCCAAAACCTTCCCAGCTATACAAGCTACAGATTAGATCCACATGATCAATTAGGCAGACTCTGTGTCTATGAAATACTTAAAAGGCATTGAGAACTCCCACAAAAGAAGATACACGAGCGCTGATAACTGTGGACATTGGACACAAGAACACACAGGAGTTGGACCAGATGAGAATCCGAGCTGCCCCCACAGCAGGTCCAGAGATCAGCACAGTGTAGGAGGGCGTCCTAGGGAGGTGAGCTGGACTGTGACTCCCAGCGAGGGAAAGGACTCTGACAGCAGTGACTCAAGAAAACCATTTATTATTCTTATGTCTTGACTTGCTCTGTAGATTCTTTTGGATATTTTTTTTCCTTTTTTCCCCCCTCCCACTTTGTAGTTGTCAATTTTATTGGCACTATGAAATGCAGTTAAGGTTGTGAGCTTTTTTTTTTTTTTTTTTTTTTGCCTCAGTCACTGTTTTATTGTTGTTATAAAACTCTCCCTCTACTTTGGGTTTTTGTAGTTCTGTGGAGTTTTCCTTTTTTTTTTTTTTTCTTTTCTTTTCTTTTCACTTTTCTCTTTTTTAATTTTAATTTTTTTAAACCTATTATTATTTCTCTACATTTACTCTTTTGTTTGCTTTTCCTACTGTTCTTTTCCCCTTGCAGTTAATCCTTAGTGTATATAAATCTTCTTTATCTATCTCTATTTAACTTTGCATATTTATCCTTTCTTTCTTTTCTTTCTTTCCTTTCTTCTCAACATATTTGTTAGTTTTATTTCCATTGCTTTATTTCCCAACTGGCACCTTGCTTTAGTTTTGTTTTCCAGGTTGTGCTTCGGTTAGTTTTGTTATGGTAGACAACTTTTGGTTTCCTTTGTTCACCAGGTCAATATATTGTCTTTTTTTTTTTTTTTTTTTTTCCATTTATTTTTATTAGTTGGAGGCTAATTACTTTACAATATTGTAGTGGTTTTTGTCATACATTGACATGAATCAGCCATGGATTTACACGTATTCCCCATCCCAATCCCCCCTCCCACCTCCCTCTCTACCCGATCCCTCTGGGTCTTCCCAGTGTACCAGGCCCGAGCACTTGTCTCATGCGTCCAACCTAGGCTGGTGATCTGTTTCACCCTAGATAATATACATGTTTTGAACACGTGCACCCCAATGTTCATCAGAGCATGTTTATAATAGCCAGGACATGGAAGCAACTTAGATACCCAACAGCAGATGAGTGGATAAGGAAGCTGTGGTGCATATACACCATGGAATATTGCTCAACCATTAAAAAGAATTTGTTTAAATCAGTTCTAATGAGATGGATGAAACTGCATGCAGGTCAGGAAGCAACAGTTAGAACTGGACATGGAACAATAGACTGGTTCCAAATAGGGAAAGGAGTATGTCAAGCCTGTATATTGTCACCTTGCCTATTTAACTTATATACAGAATACCTCATGAGAAATGCTGGGCTGGATGAAGCACAAGCTGGAATTAAGATTGTTGGAAGAAATATCAATAACCTGAAATATGCAGATGACACCACCAGAAAGCAAAGAATAATTAAAGAGTGTCTTGGTGAAAGTGAAAGACGAGAGTGAAAATGCTGGCTTGAAAATCAGCATTCAGAATATTAAGATCATGGCGTATGGTCCCATCATTTGGCAAATAGATGTTAAACAATGGAAACAGTGACAGACTTTATTTTTCTGGGCTCTAAAATCGCTGCAGATGGTGACGGCAGCCATTAAATTAAAAGATGCTTACTCCTTAAAAGAAAAGTTATGACCAATCTAGACAGCATATTAAAAATCAGACATTACTTTGTCAACAAAGGTCCATCTAGTCAAAGCTATCGTTTTCTCAGTAGTCATGTATGGATGTGAGAGTTGGACTATAAAGAAAGCTGAGAAGCAAAAAATGTGATGCTATTAAACTGTGGTGTTGAGAAGACTCTGGAGAGTCCCTTGTACTGCAAGGAGATCCAACCAGTTCATCTTGAATATTCATTGGAAAGACTGATGCTGAAGCTGAAGTTTCAATACTTTGGCCACCTGATGCGAAGAACTGACTCATTTGAAAAGACTCTGATGCTCAGAAAGATTGAAGGCGTGAGGAGAAGTGGATAACAGAGGATGCAATGGTTGGATGGCTTCACTACCTCAGTGGACATGAGTTTGAGAAACTCTGGAAGTTTGTAATGGACAGGGAGGCCTGGTGCACTGCAGTCCATGGGGTCCAAAGATTTGGACACGACTGAGCAACTGAACTGAACTGAATTGCATGGAGAAACAGTCATGGAGAATAGACTTATGGACTTGGGAGAGGGGAGGAGAGGGTGAGATGTATGGAAAGGGTGGCATGAAAACTTGCATTACCATATGTATTACTCAGCCATTAAAAAGAATACATTTGAATCAATTCTAATGAGATGGATGAAACTGGAGCCCATTATACAGAGTGAAGTAAGCCAGAAAGGTATAAAGAACAATACAGTATACTAATGCATATATATGGAATTTAGAAAGATGGTAATGATAACCCTATATGCAAAACAGAAAAAGAGATACAGATGTATAGAACAGACTTTTGGACTCTGTGGGAGAAGGTGAGGGTGGGATGATCTGAGAGGACAGCATCAAAAAATGTATACTATCAAGTGTGAAACAGATCACCAGTCCAGGTTGGATGCATGAGACAAGTGCTCAGGGCTGGTGCACTGGGATGACCCAGAGGGATGGGATGGGGAGGGAGGTGGGAGGGGGGTTCGGGATGGGGAACACATGTAAATCCATAGCTGATTCATGTCAATGTATAGCAAAAACCACTACAATATTGTAAAGTAATTAGCCTCCAACTAATAAAAATAAATGGAAAAAAAATTAAAAAAACTAAAACAAACAAACAAACAAAAAACAACAAAAAAAAGAAAACTTACATTACCATCTGTAAATAGATAGCCAAGGGTAATTTGCTTTATTGCTCAAGAAACTCAAACAGGGACTCTGTGTCAACCTAGAGAGCTGGGATGGGGAGGAAAATGGGAGGGAGTTTCAAAAGGGAGGGGATATACGTAAACCTATGACTGATTCATGTTGAGATTTCACAGAAAACAGCAACATTCTGTAAAGCAATTATCCTTCAATTAAAAAATAGATTAAAAATTAAAAAAAATTAAAGAAAGGAAAGGAAGCAAAACAAGAGGTCAGATGGACCACAGACAGAATCAATCACCCATATGAAGTCCCCTGAAAACCAGTTTCAGAAGGAAGGAAATACTCATAGAAACTCTGAAATGGCAGGATAGTATAGCCATGGGTCCTTCTTTGACCAGGACCCTATTTATGCCTGTGGTTCTGGCATGTTGCTGATGGGGCCGAAAATGTGGTCAAATTTGAATGATAAATTATATGACCATTCGGCAGACCAAAAAAAAAAAAAAAAAAAGTAAAATAAAACATTATCTAATATAATAACTGAATATTTTTTAAAAATTAAATTAATTATTCAAAAGCCCATGTGCATGCTGAGTTGCTTCGTTCATGTAACGACACTCAGCAACACCATGGGCCATATGCCGCCAGCCAGGCTCCTCTGTCCATGGCATTTTCCAGGCATTGATACTGGAGTGGGTTGCCATGCCCTCCTTCAGGGGCTCTTCCTGATCCAGGCATCAAACCTGCATTTCTTATGTCCCCCGCATTGACAAATGGGTTCTTTATCATTAGCACTACCTGATAAATTGCAAAGCACGTCAGGTTGGCTGAGTTAACACAACAAGAGTAGAAGTTTGAGAAAGTAGAAGTGGCTGGAATTTCTAGGACCACATACTACTCCATACAAAGGCAAAACAAACAATTTTTTTTTTTTAAATGACATCAAAGTTCCTTTAGGTCTGTTACTAAATAAAAGACTAATGCACTATATAAAGTTTCACAAAATATACAAAGAAACTATTTGGCACTTGGAAGCAGAACCATTCCCTAGCTTATGTAGGACTTGGAGACATTTGAGCCCTAACCAGTCTTATGCAGATATTGAACACAAAGGTTATTTCTTAGGGATGCCAGAATTATTATGCATTGTAGTAGAAATGAACACCTGAATAAGAAGAAATCTTTCTGGCCCAGCATAATTTTAAAATACATCTCAAAAAACAAGCTAATCCAAAAATGTACTTAGATAGTTGATAGATAAAAGCAGCACCATTTAAAAAATAAAAACAAAAGCAGACATTTAAGAATATATCAATTTTAATGTTCAGCATTTATCTATAAACTTCAAAACATGTAAAGAAACTGCAGCACACCAGGCTTCTGGCCTTCACTATCTCTCGGAGTTTGCTCATACTCATCACTTGAGTCAGCGATGCCATCCAACCATTTCATCCTCTGTCATCCCCTTCTCCTCCTGCCTCCAATCGTTCCCAGCATCAGGGTCTTCTCAAATGAGTCAGCTCTTCACATCAGGTGGCCAAAGAATTGGAGTTTCAGCTTCAGCATCAGTCCTTCCAGTGAATATTCAGGGCTGATTTCCTTTAGGATTAAATGATTTGATCTCCTCACAATCCAAGAAACTCTCAAGAGTCTTCTCCAGCACCACAATTTGAACCCAGGTCATGCTTTTATATACAGTTTCTCTCATCTGATTTCTCATTAGTGAGTAAGTTCATCTCTTTCAACACATTCTGTCAGGTCACCTTTTAAGATTCTTTAGCCATTTTATCAATGAGTTTTCTCTATTTTTATAAACTGCTCAGTTTATACTATCTGATGTTTCTACTAAAATTAAAAAAAAAAAGTTTAATAGGTTTTATGATTATTATTTAAAATCTAGTTCTATCTTCTATATGTTTGTGCTCTTGGTGGTCTCTGTTGAGAAATAATTTTGCTCACAGCTTTCTGGCATTATTTAATTTCTTTGGGATTATATTTTATGTATTCTAAAATTTATATAGGTGTAGTGTGTTTTCTACTTCCTCTTTTGTCCTGAGATATTTTTCCAAGTAATTGATCAAATTTTCAGTCTGTCCTGAGCCTCATTATATAAACATATCAATTAGACGTGTTTATAACATATTTAAATCCATTTCTTAATGATGAATGAAAATGCTTGTATATGAGTTCTGTATAACTAAAAACGTTTTGATTTAGTGGTTTTCCCGTTGCCCTAACGTGAAGGTCAATATAAACAGATATGCAGGGATAAGATATATTTGCATTTCCTTCCACTGTGACTTTGATTTTACAGACTTCCATTAAGATACAAGAATTCCTTATCAAGACTTATGTATATGCAACCATAATGACTTTCAAAAGGAAGACACTTGTATTCACCGAGCTCACACCTGATCAGGTAGTGTATTTTCCTATGCTATATTAAGAGTTTTGTTTAGACTAGGTTTAAAAGATTAAAGACGGTGGGTACAAGCATTTCTCCAGGAAAATTATTTCATGAACTAAGTTCTCACTAGCAAGAGATGCATTGCAAATCTTGATTATGATATTAATCTGTGGAAGAATTTATCTTGGTGGAATGAAGAAAGGTCTCTGACTCAAGTCATATGAAACCTGTCTAGAGATAAATTTTGATCTGTTATAGAGGCTTACTTGAAAATTCCCAAGGAACAAAATATCTTCAGAGATTTTCCTGTTACTGATCTCCATAATTTTAGCAAGTGAATCACTACTTACACTAGAGTTAAATTAATTTTTACCTATTTCATCTTTGCAATACTTATTTTGACTTTTCTATAATCTCTTTCTTTCTTCTTTGAATATCTTAAGTAATTCTCCTAGAATAATTTTACATATGAACAGAGGTGATGATTTCTTCAAAAAGTCAATTTTTTGGTTGTTTCTTCAAGAAACCAGGGCAGCCATGACTGTCAACAATTTGCTTTGTTTTTCTGTCCTCACTGCAAATTTGTCTTGCCATCTGTGATAGGTGGAAATGGATTTTCTTCAGTGTGGCACTTGAATATTTCAGTAGACCAATTGTTAGAGCCTGAAAGTGTGAAGTAACAGCCATGCCTGAAGAAGCTGTTTTTAGGGCATTAGGAGACACATTGTCAAGAGCATCAGCAGAAGCAGACTGTGTTGCAGCTGTTCTCCTACATTATATAATAGGATACCCATATTTTAACTCTTGGCTGTCATAAGCAATTAACAAAGAATGAAGAAAATAACTTCAACTATTCATAAGTAACTAGGAACTTTCACACACTTTGAAACAGGCAATTATAGACTTCAAGTTTTCCTATCAAACTATTCAAAACTTTGCATCATTTCAAGAAATACACTTTAGACAATTTATTTTTGTTTATTTTTCTCTGGGGACATTTCTACACCTATGAAATATACTAGGTTATATATATATATATATGTTAGGAAATAATATTTGTCTTATTATAATCTTTGATGCCCTGGGATATTTGATGTGTATAATTGCTCCATTCATAAGCAACCAATATTCCAAAGTGGCTGTATTAACATAGTCAACCTTGTAGTATATGCAGTTTACTAATTTTGTATTAGTCATTGAATACAACCAATAGTGGTAGGGTTAAGATCTTACAAGAGTCTAGAGTTGATCTTTGTAGGGTGCTGCAAAAGCTGCAAACTTAGTGTTTGTTGAAAATTATGTAGTAGCATTTCAGTCACTGCTTAAAATTTAAGCTTGCATCTGCTTTGCCAAACAAACCAATCTTTCCCAGAATACAAAGGATCAGGTGATGCACAAATACACTTGAAGAGAAAATATGTCAACAATATACTTCACTACAACACTGAATGTCTAAACTTTTAGAGAACTTCTCTAGAAGTATAGAAAAATAGCTAAATGTCTTATAATAATGTGTGAATTTTGATTTCTAGTACTCAATTTTATTTTGGTTTGGTGGCTTACAGTGACTACAGCTAAATATTGATTGGACAGTTCCCTATATTCTAAATATGTAAATAAAACTATGGGCTTTCATTTCCTCTTAGACTGAAACATTTAAAACAAAAAAATAATTTATTCTCTTATTTTCATTATAACTTTATTTTGTATATGTTTTATAAACATGAAATATTTTATAACATGCAATATCTCTTGTCTTTCCAGAGACCATAAACACAGATAAGACTGTGTAACCTGTACATACTCCAAAGTATGGTAAAATTTTGAATAAAGAGAGAAATTGATTAGCTACATTTTTATTCAATTTTGTCATATTCAAATCACTTTGAACCAGTTCAGTAACAAAAATTTACATAATTTTTACAAAATAAACTCAAAATGGATTAAAGATCTAAATGTAAGACCAGAAACTATAAAACTCCTGGAGGAGAACATAGGCAAAAGACTTTCCAGCATAAATCACAGCAAGATCCTCTATGACCCACCTCCCAGAATATTGGAAATAAAAACAAAAATAAACAAATGGGACCTAATGAAACTTAAAAGCTTTTGCATAACAAAGGAAACTATAAGCAAGGTGAGAAGATAGTCTTCAGAATGGGAGAAAATAATAGCAAATGAAGCAATAGACAAAGGATTAATCTCAAAAATATACAAGCAATTCCTGCAGCTCAATTCCAGAAAAATAAATGACCCAATCAAAAAATGGGCCAAAGAACTAAACAGGCATTTATCTAAAGAAGACATATAGATGGCTAGCAAACACATGAAAGGATGCTCAACATCACTCTTTATCAGAGAAATGCAAATCAAAACCACAGTGAGGTACCATTACACGCCAGTCAGAATGGCTGCTATCCAAAAGTCCACAAACAATAAATGCTGGAGAGGGTGTGGAGAAAAGGGAACCCTCTTACACTGTTGGTGGGAATACAAACCAGTACAGCCGCTATGGAGAACAGTGTGGAGATTCCTTAAAAAACTGGAAATAGAACCACCATATTACCCAGCAATCCCACTCCTGGGCATACACACTGAGGAAACCAGATCTGAAAGAGACACATGCGCCCCACTGTTCATCACAGCACTGTTTATAATAGCCAGGACATGGAAGCAACCTAGATGCCCATCAGCAGACAAATGGATAAGGAAGCTGTGGTACATATACACAATGGAATATTACTCAGCCATTAAAAAGAACAAATTTGATTCAGTTCTAATGAGATGGATGAAAATGGAGTCCATTATACAGAGTGAAGTAAGCCAGAAAGATAAACACCAATACAGTATACTAATGCATATATATGGAATTTAGAAAGATGGTAACGATAACACTATATGCAAGACAGAAAAAGAGACACAGATGTATAGAACAGACTTTTGGACTCTGTGGGAGAAGGCGCGGGTGGGATGATCTGAGAGAATAGGATCAAAACATCTATATTATCAAGTGTGAAACAGATCACCAGTCCAGGTTGGATGCATGAGAGAAGTGCTCAGGGCTGGTGCACTGGGATGACCCAGAGGGATGGGATGGGGAGAGAGGTGGGAGGGGGGTTCGGGATAGGGAATACATGTAACCCCATGGCTGATTCATGTCAATGTAAGGCAAAAACCACTACAATATTGTAAAGTAATTAGCCTCCAACTAATAAAAATAAATGGAAAAAAGAAAGATTAAAAAAAAAAAAAAGACACTAGAAAAAGTGAAAAAGAATTTAAATAGTAGAATAAGTACAAACATGTTTAAGATCCTTCAGGGATAAAATAGCTTATATATGAATGAACAAAACATACTAAAGAGGAATTATTACAAGTACAAGTATTGACCCAGAAATAAAGGAGGAAAATTAACTTTAGGAAATTGTTTGGAGTCAACATATGGAGGACTCTTTCAGTGAAGGGGGGGATTATGAATTTTATTTCAGGTAGTGACTTTAAGTTTAGGATGGTTTCCTTGGTGACTCAGCTGATAAAGTATCCACCTGCAATACAGGAGACCTTGGTTCAATCCCTGAGTTGAGAAGATTCCCTGAGAAGGGAATGGCTGCCCACTCCGGTATTCTTGCCTGGAGAATTTGATGGACTCTGTATTCCATGGTATCACAAAGAGTTGGACACAACTGAGTGACTTTCACTCTCAATGTGTACAGTAGAATTTAACAAAAAAAAATTAGGCATGTATTTTAATGCCTATGACAACTCATATGTGCTGCATTTTTCTTTCCTAGACCTCTATCAGTCAAACTATTATTATTATTATTTGAAATTGTTTTTCTCTTAAATTAAGCATATTACTGGTTGGGTTAGGTATCAAAGGGAATTGCTGTCTGATGTGAGGCACCTGGGCTTCCCAAGTAGCTCAGTGGTAAAGAATCCTCTTTCAGGAAATGGGGATTCGATCCCTGGATTGGGAGAATCCCCTGGAGGAGGAAATGGCAACTCACTTCAGTATTCCTGCCTTGACAATCCCATGGAAAGAGAATCCCGACAGGCTACAGTCCAAGGGGTTGCAAACAGTCAGACGTGATGAGCATGCACACATTTATTGACGAACGTTTAAAAAGTTACTAAGAAGTTAACAAGATTATTAATCTTTTAAAAGTTGTAAATTGTATAAGTGTAAATACTCATTTCAGGATATCTATTGCATTATTCCCAACAGCCAAAAAAAAAAGAAAGAAAGAAAGGAAAGCATAGCATTTCATTTTGAACATATATACAAACTGAATTTTAAATAAATTTGAAATTTAAATTTTCTGAATTGATAGAATTGAAAAACACTTCTGCGGTTTCTTTGTTCTTTAATAAAACAAGATTATTTAAATTCCCAAGTCTAGAGACAGGAGGTATGACCTGACATGCAAAACCACATGGAAAAACAGATGGGTGGTCAGGAAACAGGAGGCAGGAGTGGGCATGGGGATGCTTACAGCATTTTTTATTGGCTTTTCTCTAGGCCATAGTAGACAACTTAAGACTGGATAGTTGAATAATTTCCTCAGTGGACTTAGGGCTATCAGAGTGGTCTCAAGCTGATTGGTGCCTAGCTCTGAGATTATAACAAAAGAATATTCCACGTGAAGGTATGTGAATCAGAAAGAATTATGGCTCTGGATTGGCTAGTTTCACACAATACTCTCAGCTGGACACTTCGTTATGTCTAAGAATTGACTAGTCTATGGAGGGAGAATTTCTCCTGTGCCAGAAAGATTTTTTAAGATGTCAAAATATATAAATATAAATATGTATACATTTATATACATACAAGTATTTAAGTGTGTATGTTGATCAGTCATCCAGTCATGTCCAGCTCTTTGTGACTCCATGGACTGCAGCATGCCAGGCCTCCATATCCCTCACCATCTCCCAAGGGTTGCCCAAGATCATGTCCATTATATCAGTGATACCATCCAGCCATCTCAACCACTGATGCCCTTTTCTTCTTCTCCCCTTAATCTTTCCCAGCATCAGGGTCTTTCCCAAAGAGTTGGCTCTTCATCAGGTGACCAAAGTATTGGAGCTTCAGCTTCAGCATAAGTCCTTCCGATGAGTATTCAGGGTTGATTTCCCTTAAGATTAACTGGTTTGATCTCCTTGCAGTCCAAGGGACTCTCAAGAGTCTTTTCCAGCACCACAGTTCAAAGGCATCAATTTTTTGGCATTCTACCTTCTTTACAGTCCAGCTCTTACAACCATCCATGACCACTGGGAAGACCATAGGCATGAGTATACTGACCTTTATCAGCAGAGTAACATCTCTGCCTTTCAATACACTGTCTAGGTTTGTCATAGCTTTCCTGCCAAGATGCAATCATCTTCTGATTTCATGGCTACAGTCTCCATGCACAGTGATTTTGGAGCCCAAGAAGAAGAAATCTGTCACTGCTTATACCTTTTCTCCTTCTATTTGCCATGACATGATGGGCCCGGATGCTGTGAACTTCATTTTGTTTTTTTTTTTAATATTTTATTTTAAGCCGACTTTTTCACTATCCTCCTTCACTTTCCTCCAGATATTCTTTAGTTCCTCTTTACTTTCTGCCATTAGAGTGGTATCATCTGCATATGTGAGATTGTTGACATTTCTGTTGCCACTCCTGGGTCCAACTTGAGCTGGAATGTATATGTACATACACACATACAATACAATCAGTCTTGTGATATGTTACATCAAATTAAGGAATGTTCAGGGTGATAGCCAATATTTTTAGAAAGTAGGGAGTAAGTTGGCTTAAAGGGTCTAGAAAATATTTTGAGAGTAGAAAGCAGGAACAAAAACATACAAAACGTATCTACTGTTCAGACTCTAAGAAAAGCTCCCATTCGCATGACATTAGTTAAGAAAACTAGATTTGAAACATTGAGAGTCTCTAGGAATATCTTGATGAAATTGTAAAATGTAATAGACTTCTATTTTTAAATTAATATTAATCTGATGAAAATATTTTGCACACTGGTCAATTGATTTTTTTTTTTTTTCTATACTTGTGTTTTATGTGTTTGCATATAGGTCTTGTTATTGTACTTGGTGTTTTTCCACATATATTTCTGATGGTTGATCTATTTCTTAAAATAATGTGTTCATTACAACTAAAACTGAGGTTATTTTGGGGCTTCCCTGAGAGCTCAGTTGGTAAAGAATCTGTGTGCAATTCAGGAAACCCCGGTTTTATTCCTGGGTCAGGAAGATCCACTGGAGAAAGGATAGAAAGAAAGTCTCAGTAACACCTCCTATACTGAAAATCAATACGATCTATTATCTGTTGCCTTGTTTAGTTGCTAAGTCATGTCAAACCCTATTGCTACCCCATGTACTGGGGCCCAAGAGGCTCCTTTGTCCATGGGATTTCCCAAGCAAGAAAACTGAAGTTATTTTTAGGGTTTCTTACCTAATAAAACATGTTTACTGATTCCATTTATGAAAGCCTTTGTCCTTTAGTTTGAACTAGGTGTGCTATCTTCTGCACTAACACAGTAGCTAAATACTACTTAAATATCAGTTAGTCCCTCAGACATGTCTGACTTTTTATGACTCTATGGATTGTTTCTAGGCTCCTCTGTTCATGGAATTCTCCAGATAAGAATAATGGAGTGGGTTTGCCATTCCCTTCTCCAGGGGGATCTTACTTACCCATGGATTGAACCCAGGTCTCCTTCATTGCAGATGGATTCTTTAACTTCTGAGCTGCTAGGGAAACCCCTCATTAACAAGCAGAAAGGGCTTCCCTGGTGGCTCAGTGGTAAAGAATCTGCCTGCTTGCAGGAGAGGACAGAGACACAAGTTCAATCCTTGCGTGTTGGGAAGATCCCCTGGAGAAGGAAATGGCAACCCACTCCAATATTCTTGCTTGGGACATCCCAAGGAAAGAGGAGCCTCAGTCCATGGGTCTCAAAAGAATTCAACATGACTTAGCGACTAAATAAGACAAAAAACAATAGATCCTATTGAATTTCAGGGTAAACTATAGATGTTCCTGAGACTTTCTTTCTTAACGTTTCTGACTATTCAAAATTGGTTTTGAATTTCAAAGATAGTGCTATAATGTCTACCTAGTTTTGATTCACCTTTAAAGGAACATATATATTATGACCTATGGATAAATATCGTTAGTGTCGAATCTGGCACAGAAACTCTTAAGCAACATGCTTCCTTATTTCTGAAAGTATAGTTATGGACTCCTGTCAATAGCTACTATAATGTGTCAATATATAAATATTTATCTTGATGTGGGGACAGTTGAGAAAGTACAAAAACTTAAACCTTCTTCAACATCTCAACACAAAAATCTTCACATTTACTTATTTGAGTTGAAATGTTAATTTGTCATATTTAAAACTATAGCATCTTATGTAGACTGAAAACATAAAGTAACCAGTTATACACCTTCTTAAAAAAGGAAGTTTATAGGAGCTGAGGAAAATTTAGGAATGATTTTTCTCTTATGGAAATACTTTTCTCTCTTCTCATGATACGTAAGCCTCATTTGGGACCATGCTATCTCTATTTTTATGCAATTTTTTTTCACATCATATCTTCTTTTTCACTCACAATCACTTCATTTTTATAATTCAGAGTTTCTGAGAGATGGCTAAACTGACTTCCTCTGCCCCATGCTACTTTCATCAGTCTTCTTGCAGCCTATTCACATTTGCTTTGGATATTAATGATATCCTCACCTCAGTAATTCTTTTATAACTCTTAAGAAAAATAAAGTAATTGATTTTGTTCATTTTTTTGCTCAAAATGTTCCTCAACATAGAGCATATTGTATGTGGTTTAGGTATTCCATGCTAATTAATTATCTTTAGAACTGAGGAAGACATTTCATAATATAAAACATACCAACCTATAATGTGGAAAAATAATTTTACCTTAAAGGGATTTGTTATAATATTTAATATTGTAATCAACGTGTTTTCTAATCCACATTTAATTTTAAATGGAATAATGAAATAGAAATAGTCATGAATCAAACATGACAAGAGGAAAAAACCACATGAGTTATCAATAATCATTTACCAGGTAGCCTATAGATTGAGTACAGAGGTAATGCATACTATGTTATTTTTATCTGTGTATGGGAGTGTTTGTAGGAGAAGATAAAAGTAGCAAATCAAATATGAACACAGTTCCCAGAACCTTCTGTGTACCCTTTGCCCTTGGGAACTGATAAATATTCTGGGAAAACAGCTAACCCCTTTTTCTAGAAACTCTGTTGATTTTTTTGACCTTAGCTTCTATCTGACCTCATTTAGAAAATTTCAAGATTATGTTAGCTGAAAATCATATGTGATGCCATCTCAGAAGTCTGAAGCCGGAATTGAAGTTGCTGAAGTCTGGAGACTCCAGACCTCTTCATATCAAAGATAACTTCCATACCAAAGGAACAGAAACTATAGTTGTTTATGTTCTTTTTCTAAAAATACATCAAAATTATCTATGTATCTGCAGCAATGTCCTGGGGGAAAATTACCAAAAACAGGGAAGACAAATGTACTTTCACTTTTCTTAGCACGTTTATTATGTGGCATATGTATGAGAGAAGAAGCTGCTCTTTTTTTTTTTTTTTAAATACCTTTCTGTCAACCGTTTAAGCATAAAAGATTCAAATATTCACCCTTAAGAGTATATTCATATATTTTTAGATGCTAATTTGATCATGTTAAAATGAATTATTTGTGAAGAGAATTTTAGATCACTGACTTGATTTCCAACAATGAAAATAATCAGTCCCTAATGTAACATATTTCAAAAAAAAATTTTCAAAATCATGAAATTTTTAAAGATTATAAAAGCAGAAATGTTAAAACATGAGAAGTTCTGTTTTTTATTATATCATTATGATTAATGAGTTGAACTAGGTCTTTTTGTAAGTATGTGTGCATGCAGGCTAAGTCATTTCATTCGTGTCTGACTTTTTGCAACCCCATGGACTGTAGCCCACCAGGCTCCTCTGTCCATGGGATTCTCCAGGCAAGAATACTGGAGTGGGTTGCAGTGCCCTCCTCCAGGGGATCTTCCTGACCCAGGAATTGAACCAGCATCTCTTTTTTTTTTTTTTTTTTGAACCAGCATCTCTTATGTCTCTTGCAATGTCAGGCAGGTTCTTTACTGCTAGTGCCACCTGGGGAGTCTTTTGTAAATATTATCCTGATGTTAAATGTGCCTCATGTCTCACACTAGAATGAATCACTGCTGGTGTTATCAAAATGAAGATATTCTGTTTTAGGAAGCATATTTATCCCTCTGATAAAATTCTTTATTTTTTTAAGCTATATCATGGATGATAAGATGTCATCAACTGTTTACTTTTTTCTTTTTGGTTTTTCTATTCTCTAGAATAATTTGAAAGTGTTAGTTTATTTTAGTCACTATACCTAAGTTTGTGCCTCTATTTACAAAACAGATTTGTATTATCAGCATGTTTATACAATTTTTTTTGCATAAGAAACATGTATATTGTGAGTGAGGTTACATATGACAGGCTCTTTATTATTAAATCTAGTCCTTTAGGTTCTAGGGTTATAGAACCATACATTCTAATGAAGGTTTTAGTTGTACTCATGGGGAGCATTGGAGTTAGGAAAACCCTTTCGATTTATCCCCAGCTGTTTGATGGGCTAAATTTTTGTAACTTTGTTTTGAATATTCTTCAGAGGTGTTTCTGGAAAGACTGATGACCTTGAGTGAAGTAATACTCCACTTCTTGAGCAATGATGGTTGATAGCCTTGGTTCATCTTCCAGAAGTAATCTCAGCAACTAAGGGTAAAAGAATCTTGGTGTGATGTAAAAATGTCCACCAAAGCTAAATAATTGCTAAAACTCTAGCAATGTTTTCAAGGGAAAAAATGTGATGAGATAGCAATTTCCAAATCAAAAGAAGAAGAGGTATTGCTATCAATGTTTTTAAGTAATTTTAAAAGACCAAGGAATGTATACTTTAAAATTTGTAAGTACAATTATTGAGAATTTAGTTGTAGTGAGGGATTCTGTGAAAAACACAACACTTAAAAACTATAAGAGAAGCAAACATATGGATAACTTTATTAAAAATTGAATCAAATGCAAAAACCTTTTAAAGAAGAAAATTCCAGACTTACATTACTTTGCTTGGAATTTTACAAACATTCAGGACAAAGTAATAATAAATGTATATAAGTTATTTCATAGTAAAGAAAAAAACACTTAACAAAATATGTAAAAGGGGATAAAATTTTTAGGTTCAGCAGATAAGGATATTAAAAAAAGGATAAATTATAGTTGAATATTATAGTTGAATATAGTTCAATATCATATTGAATAAATATAGTTGTCATGAAAATAGATGCAAACACCAAAACCAAAACTTTATATAAAGAAATTATATGCTATATATTGAAAAATTAAAATACCATAATCAAGTTGAATTTGTTACAAGATAAAATTAAGTCTTCTGAAAGGTAACATAGGAGAATTTTTTTATGATATTGGGGAGAGGTCAAAGGGATGTTTTTAAAATCCAGGACACAACAATGCAAACCAAAAATGTTAAGATTTATAAAATATATAATTTATAATTTTCTGGTCCATGGGGTCACAAAGAATCATATATGACTTAGCGACTAACCACCACCAGCAACATATTTAAATATAGCATTAGCACAGGTGATTCTAATCAATGCTCTGTAATGCCTGTATGGGAGAAGAATTCACAGAAAAGTGGTTATATCTATGTGTATAACTGATTCGCTTTGCTGTATACCTAGAATTAACACAACATTGTAAATCAACTATACTCCAATAAAAAATCACTAATTATTAGAGAAATTTCAAAAGTTTAAAAAAAAATTGGCCTAAAAAAATGTATTAGGAGTGAGAAGGTACCACTTTCAATGGAATCTTTCTTTTGAAATTTCATACTTTTTATAGTTAGTCATAAGAAAAACCCTAAAGAAAATAAATGAATGAATCTTTTAAATAAATAAAATAAAATGTGAAATTTAAAGAGTAACAATAAATTAAAATAGTGAAAGGGTGAATCACAGAAAGGAGAATATATTTGCTATATACATGTATTTGCATCTATCTGAAAATTTTTTCTTACACATAATATGTACGATGCACTCAATTTTTTTTTTTTTTTTTTTAACGATAGATCATCCATTTTTAAAAGCATCAATAGAGGGGCACTGAGCTTTGCCACTGGAGTAAGCAGCTTCCAGCCAGGTCTGAGGTTGGCCCAGGCATCATCTGGGTGGTTGCCCTGCCCCGAGGTTTCCGTCCGGCTGGGACAGTTCAGGAGCCTCACGCCTGCGGAACTCCAGAGGCTTGGGGGAGTTCTGCATTCTGGAGACTGTTCATTTACAGAGAGAGATGCTGGGAAGATGCTATGGCTGTTGAACAGATGGCAGCAAGGTCTCAGGTGTCAGTGATTTTCCAGACTGTGACTGTGCTCCTTACACGGAATGAGTGGATATGTAGCACTGATTTTTTTTTTGTTTGTTCTTCTTTATATATGGCTATGTTAACTTTCAAAGTTCATGCAGATAAAATTGTAACTTTCATAAACAGAAGCAACAAAATAACTAAGATCCTGTATAGAAAGCTCCATTATGTTCTTTTCATTTAAATTTAGGCATTAAAAAAAAATCATTTTTTGCATGTTGGAAGATGTTTACTTCCCTAGATAGTTTTGAAAATTCATTATAATATTTAATGTATAATTTATATATGTTCTGTAACTCAAATGAAATTCAAGATGTAGAAAAAACTTTTTCTTCAAGTCATATTTTATGATCAGAATACCTGTAAGCAATCATGCTTTTTATGTCATTTTTTCCCCTAAAAATATAAAACATAAACAGCCAATTGCATCAGGCTTGACTATGTATCTCCAAAGTCACTTTGCAGTGTTTACTTTCAATGTTTCCAAAAGCAATAGCACATAAATTATTAAGCTGATTTAGAACTCTTCATTTTAGTGTTTAAACACTCCTCAACAAATCCCCAAAGAGTCAATAGGCATAACTTTTTTGGTGTTTGTTTCCTGGTACATTTCTTCAAAATGTTCACTGGACCTTCAAACAAGGGTCTAAATAGACTACTGGCTTAATACTTATTGCTAAAGCAGATATTTCACTTCTTGTGTGCATTGCTTTGGCCAATTGTATACTACAAATCTGATCCTGCCAATCCTGTTCCCCTGACTTGGGTGATTTTTTTGTCTCTATCCTATTTCTAAAACAGTAATTAGGAAAAAAAAAAAGTTACCTTCAAAATTCAGAATAGAAACTAATCACTACATTTTATTATTTGATTTCGATTTTCTCCATCCTCCCAACCTTGTTTATGTTCCTTTTCTCTACATTTCCCAAATATCCACAATTCTTTGGCTACCATAATAATTTGTAGAAATAGATAGCACTTTCTCTAATGAGTTTGAGAAGATTTTATTGAGTTCTTGATATAAATATCAGGAATATAAGCAAGAAAATATTTCAAGCTCATTTAACAAATTATTTTTAGAAAGATATGTTAAACTCTCTCCACATTACAACTGCTCTTGCCATTGTTGTAGAGATATACCCTGCCCTAAATCTTTCTCCTTTAAGGGAAGATTTGATGTATAAATATGGGAAATGTGATCAGCACACACACTCCATTTTTAGTGCCTTCAAAGTCTAATTCAACTTCAGAAACTAGTTGCCTCATCTGAGGTCATTTCCTAAAAAGTGAAATGCTATAAATGTCTGGACTTCTCAGCTTAACATAGAAATCTGTTTGCTCCAGAGGAGAATCCCTGTGACAGAGGAGCCTGGTGGGCTACAGTCCATGGGGTTCCAGAGAGGTGGACATGCCTAAAGCAACTTAGCATGCATGGGCACACCTTACTAATTTGGCCAAGGTTTTGTAAAGCTTTTATACTGCTAAACCATTCCTGCCTCTTTTTGTTCTGTACACAGCTGTTGTTACATAAAATATTAATAATTTGTACCCCAAACTCCATTCCAACTTCTGCTTCTAGAGAACCACAAGAGTTGATGCCAGAAGTAGCCTGAGAAAATAAATTTTAGAATAACCCAGTTTGAAATGCTAACTGCCATCACTAGTAGAAATGGAAACAGACAGCCCCTGGCTTCTCAGCTTTTAAAGCCCTTGTGCTCAGTTGCTTCAGTCAGGTCCATGACCCCATGGAATGCAAACCACCAGGCTCCTCTATCTTTGGGATTTCCCAGGCAAGAATACTGGAGTAGGCTGCCATTTCCTCCTCCCGGGGATCCTCCCGACACAAGGATCAAACTGTCTACTGTGTCTCCTGCATTGCAGACCACTAGTGGAACCTGGGAACCTCTTTAAAACCCTTACAGATGGAGAATTGGCAGGGTTTATTGGTAGAAGGGAAAAAACAAACAAACAAACAAAAACCAGATGGTGCTATGTATCAAATGTTTGACATATAAAGAAGAAATTAAAGTTATAAGTAAAATAGGATCAAGTGACAATTGCTAAATGCCATTAGTGTTCTTTTTGTTTATTAGTGTTCCGTGTGTGGGCGCTTAGTCCCTCAGTTGTGTCTGACTCTGCAACCCCATGGACTCTAGACCCCCAGGCTCCTCTGTCCATGGGGATTCTCCAGGCAAGAATACTGGAGTGGGTTGCATGCCCTCCCTCCTCCAGGGGATCTTCCCAACCCAGGAATTCAACCCAGGTCTCCCTCATTGCAGGCAGATTCTTTACCATCTTAGCCACAGGGAAGCCTGGATACTGCAGTGGGTGGCCAGTCCCTTCTCCAAGGATATTTCCTAACCCAGGAATTGAACCAGGATCTCCTGCATTGCAGGTGATTTCTTTACCAGCTGAGCTACCAGGGAAGCCCATTAGTGCTCTAAAGCAAGATAATGAAAACTTGGGCTACTGGCAGGTTCAAAACAAGGCTCGAAAATTAGAGGGAATCCTTAATTTCATGCCAAGAAGTTCACATCTTTTACATTATAATGAAAGAGTCTAGGAATAAGTTCAAGACCAAGTCCGGGATGTAAGAGTGTGTGGCTAAACATCATTTATGATTAAAAGTCCAACAAAAGCAACTCTCTATGACAAGCTCAAGTTCTAATTAGAAAAGCATGGTTTCTTGACATATGAAATGATTACATCTGCATGGATGCCCTGAACTTTCATTCTGAAGCTTTCTTTGAACCTTCTGAGCCTGCTCATATAATCCATTCTTACCTGTTAAAAACTAGCATTTCTCTCTATTTTGTACTTAAAGACAATGTAGAACCCTCTTCCATTCAGTGGAAAAAAAAAAAAAAATATGGCCACTCAGGATTTGCTCCCATCTTTCCTCCTGGCCATTGGGACTAAAATCAAGATGAAATTATACCAGAACTCAGTTTGAAATGTGCCCAGTCCATATAAGGGATAAAAATGACTATTTCCCATACAATACCTATATATATTATTATAGTATAATAATAATATAGTATAGTATAATAGTATAGTACATAGTATATAGTATAATGGTATGGTATATAGTATAATAATAATATATTATCATATATAATTAATATAGTATAGTATATTTATAGTATATAGTATAGTTTAATAGTGTAGTATATAGTATAATATATATATGATTAATATATATTAATATAATATATATATTATATAGGTATTATACCTATATATGATTTCCCTATAATACCTATATACCTACTTAATACAGCAGCAGCTTCTGATGAAATGTGCAGGAGAATAAAGTTTGAGGGTCCAAGAAAGCAGTACATAAGATTAAGTAAGGAAGAACTTTTTTTTTAATTTGAGAGGTACATTTTCAGTATGCAGGATGTAGCACCTTAACCATTTTCCAGGCAATGGTGAGAATTGCTACTAGGCTGCCCCACATTGAACACAGTTAAAATGTCCAAATTGCCATGATATATCTTTCAGAGAAGAAAGCATGCTGAAATGGATATTATATGCATGACTGGAAGACCTATCAGAAGATTATATTCTATGGGAAATTCCAGAACTACCATTTACCAGGGTTATGAGAATTATCCTTGTGGAGACACCAGTACCACTGAAAACCATTTGTTAATAATATTAGACAGACCAGTCAGAATAATCAAGTGGTTGTTTAGAAGGCATGCTGGTTGTTTAGAAAAGGACTTGCATTCACACAGGTGAAAGAAAAACTGTGAAGATCTAGCAGCCTGCAGTGGTCCATGGCAGGTAAGTATATCCACTTAAGAGTAAAAAGCAAAATGGCATTTTATACATTATAAGATATAGAGAAGTTGCCTCTTCAGGCCTTTGAGGTGGCAGACTTCTCTATTTAAAGCAGATTTCTCTTTTTTAGAGATACTGCTCCTATAGATATAGTAGGTAACAGAAAAGACAGCCAGATATGAATAAGACCCCTAACAGGAAGAGGTTGTATGGCAACTCTATACTGCAGTTCACTCAACCCTGCCTGGTGGGCAATAAAATTCAGGAGCTCCTCTATGCTGGAGTTGAGTAATGGGGAAAGTAACTTTGAAGAGTTGATGAGAGTTTGTTTTAACAACAGCTCTTGGCATGATTTGGGGCCATTTAGAAAGGAGATGAAAGTGAAAGTCAAGTCGCTCAGTCGTGTCCGACACTTTGCGATCCCATGGACCCTCCGCAATGGAATTTTCCAGGCAAGAATACTGGAGCGGACTGCCATTTCCTTCTGCAGGGGATCTTCCCAACCTGATTACTGAACACAAACTGACGACATCACTGAGACTGCCTGTTACAAGCAAGACTGTATCAGACACAGCGAAAAGATAAGTCAAGATGAGTCGTTTGGAGTATCTCCAAACGAAACAACAGAATCCTAAAAGCAAAACAAAGTAAAACTACAGTGGACTATGAGAGAACTAAAAGATAGTGTAACATAAGTGTAATATGGGAGTACAAAGAACATAAAGAGAAAAGAACAAAAGAGATATCTGAAAAAATAATGACTGGAGAATTTCTACAGATTAATGTTAGACACCAAATCACAGATCCAACATCTCAGAGGACATCAAGTACGATAAATGTAAAAAAAAAAAACCAAAACAAAACAAACGAACAAACAAACAAACAAACAAAATCCTCCAACATTCAAGCATATCATTTTCAAACTAAATGAAATAAAAAAAAGAAGAAAAGAAAAAAGAAAAGCTTGGAAAAGCCAGAGGAAAAAGAAGTTCTCTACGTATAGAGGAACAAACACAAGCATTATATCCAGTTGTGGCTCAGCTGATAAAAGAATCTGCCTGCATTGTGGGAGACCTGGGTTCAATATCTGGGTTGGGAAGATCCCTGGAGAAGAGAAGGGCTACCCACTCCAGTATCCTGGCCTGGAGAATTCCATGGATGAGTCCTTGGGGTTGCAAAGAGATGGACATGACTGAGAAACTTTCACTTTCACTTTTCTCCTTAGAAACCAAGCAAGCAAAAAGACAGTGAAATGAAATATTAAAGTGATGAGAGAAAAAGGCACCAACCTAGAACTTTATATCATGAGAAATATACTTCAAAAAGAAAGAATAAATAAAAACAACCTCAAACAAATGTACTGGACATAATGAACAGGTGTCTGAAAAATTGAGCTATACAGCAGAAATTCTAAGAAGCTTGAGGCCAGAAAAAACAGGTCATGTGTAAATGAGTAGAAGGGTGGATCAACTAAAGATAATTGGCTGATATTCTGAATAGTATAGTGACATGAATGTTGCTCAGTCATGTCCCACTCTGCAATCCAATGATATACAGTCCATGGAATTCTCCAGACCAGAATATTGGAGTGGGTAGCCTTTCCTTTCTCCAGGGGATCTTCCCAACCCAGGAATCGAACTGGGGTCTCCTCCATTGAAGATGGATACACATACGAACTAAACAAACCTCTGTTGCTCAGAATCTCAGAATTTCTAACTCCAGACTTTTATCCCAATTGGTTGGTACTAATTGTTTCTCAAATTAGTATTTTTTAAAATTATTATTCCTGGATACTTCATTTTGGTCACCTTCGTCCCTTGTTTTCTAGACCTGTCCATTGATTTTGATTACTTGTCAAGCCCTCAAATATATGTTAATTTGTTTATGAAGATATGTGGTTAGGATAAAAGACAATTTGTATTCTCTGTACCTTTGGCTTCCCAGGGGGCCCAATGGTAAAGAATCTGCCTGCCAATTCAGGAGATGCAGGTTTGATCCCTGGGTCAGGAAGATCCCCTGGAGAAGAAAATGGCAACCCACTCCATTATTCTTGTCCGGAAAATCCCATAGACAGAGAAGTCTGGTGGGCTACATTTCATGGGGTTGCAAAGAGTTGGACACTACTGAGCATACAGGCATGCATGCACGCACCTGTGGGGGTGGGGGAAAGGTATCATGTCAGAAGGAAAAAAAAAAAAGATTAAAACATCTTATTTCCAGAATTCAGAAGAAGGACATATATAGCTATCTACAAAGTGGCATACAACAGACTATGTGTCAAAAAAAATTTTTTTAAACTCTTCTTCTATTTTAAGTCATTATAAATATTATATCATTATTCAAAGTTTCAAGACACAAAAGTATATCAAATGATTACATTTCAAAAGCAAAGCTTATAGTTATAAATAACTAGAAAGAGCTGATCCACTTTTGTCCACAAATTAGCTTTCTTTTTATTAAAGCCTTAAGTTTCATTTATGATTTTATTTTTTACATTTCATTACCACTCCAAACCTATGCAACATTTGTTGCCTTATAAATTTAAATGTAACAGATGGCCTAGTTGTGATACTTGATACTCAGTGATATACCAAATATTCTGGAGGAAACCTCTTCATCTGGCATTTGCTTCTGGACTTTAATTCCAAAATTAATGACCCCAAATATCTGTTGTTAGAATACATATTATTAGCTTTCAGCACCTGTCATGGTTTAAAAGAAATAAAATTCAAATTAAAATAAAATGATAATGAGAAGAGTATATTGTTTACCTTTTGGACTATATTTTTGCTTTTGAAATACTTTTTCTTTAATCTTAAGTAATTAATACACATTTTGATTTGAAATCAGCTAAACCTTTGAGATTATATCATATAAAATTATGTATATATTCATGCAGCTGCAAAACACTAATGGAAATATGCTAAGGAGGTGCCGATGGAGTGCTAACAAGGAACTGGGGTAAAGAAGGTTCAGGTATTCAAGGGAAAGTGATAATGAGGATCTTGTTAATGAGGATTCATTAAGTTGATGCTGAAATTCATACTTTTTTTTTATTTTACTTAAGTAAAAGTTTTTTGTTTTTTGTTTTAGTTTTCGTTTTTCTGTGGAAAAGGAGTGTAATACCTAAGGCAGGCACAATAATGCCTCTGCCAAGATGTCCACACCTAATCTCCGGAACTTGTGGGTGTGTTACCTTACATATCAACAAAGGACTTTGCAACTGTGATCGAGTTAAGGACCATTGGATGGAAAGATTATTTTGAATTATCTGAGTTGGTCCAATGTAATCACAAGGTTCTTAAAAGAGTCATAGGAAGAGATATGTGAATAGAAGCAGATTAAGAGAGAAATTTCAATATGTTATTTTCCTGGCTTTGAGGACAGAAAAAGGGAGACGGAAGCCAGGAAATGTAGGTAGCCTTTAAAATCTGGAAATGGCAAGGGGATGGATTTTCTCCTAGAGCTTCCAGATAAACAGAATCACGTGATCACTGATTCCTGAACTCAGAAAAACTCATTTTGTACTTCTTGCCTCAAAAACGCAGTAGTGAAACTTATTTGCTTAAAGCAAATATTTGTGGCACTTAGTTGCAGCAGTAACAGGAATCTTAATACAATAATATGCTATTTTGCAAAAAAAAAAAAAAAAGGTCAATTCTCAACTCTTATTTTTATTATTTTTAAAATTTATTTATTTGAAAAAAAATAAATAACATTTATTTATTTGTAATTGAAGGATAATTGCTTTACAATAAGGCCTTGTTTCTGCGATTTATCAACAGGAATCTGGAAACTGAATAGAAATGAATGACACTCATCTTTTGTTCACATACAATAAATGAGGGTAAAAAGTCACACGATTGAATCAAGTTGTCATTTTTTTGGTCTCCTTTAAGAAATATCGAAGATCTCTTATAACCAACAGAAGAATAGCTACACCCTTATTTCTGATTAGCCACTCTAGTCATGTGCTCTAAAATTATTAAATCAGATACAAGATATATCATATTAATGGGTGGGGCTAGAATATTATTTTATATCTTTTTAGATAACTTTTGTATCTGTATTTTCTTATGGTGATTTCTCTTTTTGCAGTATAATAAAGCTTAATATTAAAACAATTTTACAGGTGGAAAAGAGGAAGAGTGGGCATAATAGTAAAATATATTCACTGACCTTCTGTTTCCAAGACACCATTTCATTATCTTCACCATCGGATATAAATAGAATCCATCCATTAACTAAGGTTTTGACTAGAACCAAAATTATAAAATATCAAGCAGGAAATTATCTCAGAAACATTGGTAAGGATATTCAGTTCCTGAGCTTGTTCTATCAGGATTCTTTTTAATCGCCACCTCCTCCTAGGGAGACCCCATATACAGTCTCAATGAGCTAGTAAGACTAACAAGCAAGATGTACTTCTGTGATGTTTTATATTTTTCTATAAATAATGAATGATTTTAGTTTAATTTTGATTATCCAGATATATAGTTAGCTCTGTCAATTTCCCCAACTTTGGGGACTTTTTGCTCAAATTAAGTTATGTTACTAAATTTCTGTTTTATACACCTGAGACAATGCTTTATATTAACAGTTTAGATTATTCCAAGATTGGAGCACCTCATAAATCTGAGTGTTACTGAATGCTCAGAAACGTGAGTCTTGCTCTTGGAAACTAGTTAGTGACAAAGTCTCTGCTAGCTACTGAGGACCAAGAACTGTCTTCCCAGCCTTTGCCACTATCCTGCCCTGCCATGGTCCAACTCATCCCCATTATTCACTGGACAGCTTTTACCTGATAAATGGAATACTGCCTACCACAGCAGTAAGCAAAGGGTGTCAGAGTCATCAATGATTGCAGCCACTTCCAACAGTGAGCTGGTGTGCCCTGAGGGAACTCAGGAAGAAAAAGAATACCTGCCATCTATCAGGCGTCAGACTATAGCCACTCCCTGTGGTGAGCCCTGAGGAAACTCAGCATGTGAAAACACAGGATGCTGGCCCCAGACAAAGAAGAGCTTATCAAAGGATTGATTTTAGTGCCTAGACTCTTATATCTTCCCATACACAGAAAAATGCTAAATTCTTTAACTTGACATAACTGGTTTCTTTAATTAATAATACTCTTTTGATGTTCAGACTGCCTGCCCTTTGTTGCAAAACTCCCGTATAACCTAGCTCCCCCCTGTCTTTGCCTCCTTGAAGCAGTTCTCTGAGGGTTACATGAGATGCTGCCTCAAGGCCTAAAGTCCTAAAAGTTCCAACTGAGTAAAACACAATTCTAGGCTTTTAAGTTGTGAACAGGAGGCTGGAGGTAGATACTCCCTCTTCCCCCAGGGTAAAGCAATTGGAGATTCATTCCCTGTGGACTGAAACTCCAAGACAAGACTGTCAGGACAATTGAAGGAGGAGGCTCAACACTGACACACCACTTATTTCTCATTCTCAAAGTCAGGAGACCTCCTCAGATACACATGCACAGAAGGCTCCTTGGACATCCAAGGGGGAGTAATGCTAAGGGATGCTCTACCCATCGGCCTTTGTAGTAAAACCCAGTTTGCCTAGATATGTGTACACGCATGGGGAAATCCTGAGGGGTACCAAATATGGACTGTGAACCAGACAAATCAAAAGAATTGTCCAAAGGAAATCCAGAAGAAATGCCCCCATATTAGTAACTCAAACTGCCAAGAGGCATGACTGAGGGACTCTCCCTTTGAGACTGCCCATGTCTCTATCCACGTGTACTGTACTCTTTTTCCTCCTAATAAATACTTTACCTGCTTCACTACTTTCCCTCTTTGTGGGAATCCTTTCTAACAAAGTTGAAATGCAGGGCCTTATCCCTAACCCCTGGCCTAGTGGCTAGGATTTGGTGCTCTCACCACCACAATCTGCTCAGTCTCCAGCTGGGAAGCCAAGCTACACTTTAAGCCATTGCAGGCCTAGGCCTGAAATGCATTTTTTAGTTGACATACCAAATATTTTCTTAAATAAACCTGATTTTGTATCCTCCAGATTGATCTCAGAGAGACAGTAGTGAGTAGTGGCTTGAAGCAAGATCTTAGCTCCCTGTCCAGGAATTGAACTGGGTAGCCTGGATGAAAATAAAGAATCCTAACCACCAGATCAGCAAGGACTAGAGGCTAGAGGTAAGTTTCCCCTGTCTTTTGTGCTTAGTCACCCGGTCGTGTCTGGACGTCTCCTGCGTCTTCTGCGTTACCAAGCAGGTTCTTTACCATTGTGCCCCCTGGGTCTCTGTATGTGCATGTGTGTGCATATTCAGTCATGTCTGACTCCTTCTGACCCTATGGACTGTAGCCCACCAGACTCCTCTGGCCGTGACGATTCTCCAGGCCAGAATACTTGAGTGGGTAGCCATTCCCTCCTCTAGGGGATCTTCTCAACACAAGGAATGAACAGGTCTCCCGCATTGCAGGCAGATTCTTTACCACTGAACCACAAGGGAGGCCTAATAATACTGGAGTGGGTGGCCTAGCGCTTCTCCAGGGGATCGTCCCGAACCAGAAATTGAACCAGTATCTCCTGTATTGCAGGTGAATTCTTTATCAGCTGAGCTACCCCTCTGGCTCCTAACCCCACTGAAAAATGCATTTCTTAAGGAGGCCAAAACTGTAGAAACAGATACAAAGTTTATTATTAGAGACACCACACAGCAAGTGGGAAAGCACACAGAGGAACAGTTTGTTTAGTTAAGACAGAAGCAAGAGAGAAATACACACCCAGAGAGGAATGGTGTGAGCAGCCGCCTGATGAGGAGGAGCACAGTCAAGAGGCGGTGAAGTCATTTCTATAGGGTAGGACTTCCAGTCTCTGTTTTGGTTCAGTCAGTTCAGTCGCTCAGTGATGTCTGACTCTTTGCAACCTCATGGACAGCAGCACGCCAGGGCTCTCTGTCCATCATCAACTCCTGGAACTTGCCCAAACTCTTAGCCATCGATCTGGCCATGCCAACCAACCATCTCATCCTCTCGTCCCCTTCTCCTCCCGCCTTCAATCTTTCCCAGCATCAGGAATTGCAGATGAATTTTTTATCAGCTGAGTTACCAGGGAAACCCCTCTGACTCCTGACCACACTGAAAAATGCATTTCTTAAGGGGTCAGGTCTTCACATCAGGTGGCCAAAGTACTGGAGGTTCAGATTCAGCATCAGTCCTTCCAGTGAACATTCAGGACTGATTTTCTTTAGGACTGACTGGCTTGATCTTCTTGCTGTCCAAGGGACTCTCAAGACTCTTTTCCAACACCACAGTTCAAAAGCATCAATTCTCTGACACTCAGCTTTCTTTATGGTCCAACTCTCTCATCCATACATGACTGCTAGAAAAACCATAGCTTTGACTAGATGGGCCTTTGTTGCAAAGTAATGTCTCTGCTTTTAATATGCTAATTTGTTCATAACTTTTCTTTCAAGGAGCAAACACCCTTTAAGTTCATGGCTGCAGTCACCATCTGCAGTGATTTTATCCCACCAAAATAAAGTCTCTCACTATTTCCATTGTTTTCCCGTCTATTTGCCATGAAGTGATGGGACCAGATGCCATGATTTTCATTTTTTGAGTATTGAGTTTTAAGCCAGCTTTTGCACTCTCCTCTTTCACTTTCATCAAGAGGCTTTTTAGTTCCTCTTCACTTTCTGCCATAAGGGTGGTGTCATCTGTGTATCTGAGGTTATTGCTATTTCTCCTGGCAATCTTGATTCCAGCTTGTGCTTCTTTCCAGCCCAGCATTTCTCATGATGTACTCTGTATATAAGTTAAATAAGCAGAGTGACAATGTACAGCCTTGAAGTCCTTCTTTCCCAATTTGTAACCAGCCTTTGTTTACCTGTGACCGATTATCAGGATTGTTTTTGTACACCTGACCTGCACTAGGACCCTCATCAATGTGTGTGCAGTTTGCCTTCAGCTCAAAGGATATGAGTTAATGGTGGGAGAGGGGGGGGGAAGGGGACACTTGGCATCACCTACTACGCCCTTTCTTTTTTACCCCCAATGAGACTTCCTGCACCACATGTAGTGTCTTCCTTGCCCAAAGAGGGAAAATATATGACCTCTTGATCTTTTATTCAAACAGAGCTTAGCCCCTCCCTGTCCCCGCCATAACTGTTATCTTAAAGTGTGCAAAGGAAACAAAGGATGGCTATTTATCCTATTGCTGTTTCAGAGAGTAAATAGGAGGCTGATTGTAAATTCCTAAATTGGAGTCCACCTATCTCTTCTCAGAAAAAACAAACAGTAGGCTTGTTGTAAGTGTTTGGCCTGAAGCCAATCTATCTCCTGCCACAAAATATCATATTCTGCTACTTGGTTAGATTTCCATGTAGCTCAAACAGTTTAAATGTCAATGAAATTAAATGATCAACCTATATATGTGCAGTGTGACAGCTAGCCCAGTTAGTTTGTCACAGTTGACTGGCTAGGTCAACCATACCATGCATTGTTGCATCATAAAATAGAATACATTTTTTAAATGTCTACTTCAGTTAGTACACTTTACTATGCAGAGCCCACTGTTGATTTTCTCCTGGAAAAATGAATTTCTAAATTTTATCTGAAAGGAAGACAAAAGATAAGAGGATGAATTTAAGCAAAGGTGAAGTGATATGTGTTACCAAAGGAACATTTCACATTCTTGATATAAAAGGACTTATTAAAAATAAAAGTTGTCTACAAATGACTTAAAAATCAATACCCATAATGTAACTCATTAGTAAAGAAGTAATATAAAATGCTGATATATCTAAGAGTAAATTCAAAACTATGAAGGTATGTACAAATATATTTTTCACAAAGAATATTATTAACAAATAATGTATAAGTGCTTCCCAGGTAGCACTTCTAGTGGTAAAGAATCTGCCTGCCAATGCAGGAGAGGCAAGAGCCATGGGTTCAATCCCTGGATCTGGAAGATCCCCTGGAGAAGGAAATGGCAACCCAGGCCAGTAACCTTGCCTAGAAAATTCCATGGACAGAGGAGCCTGGCAGGTATAGTCCATGGTGTCACAAAGAGTCAGACATGACAGTATGAATATGCACACACATGCACATACACACCCAAGTGTCACAATGGTAAAGAATCTGCTTGAAAATGCAGAAGATGAAGGAGACACAAATTTGATCCCTAGGTCAGGATGACTGCCTGGAGTAGGAAATGGCAATGCACTCAAGTATTCTTGCTTGGAAAATTTCCAGGTCTGAAGAGCCTGGAAGGCTACAGTCCATTGGGTCGCAAACAGTTGGATACCACTGAGCGACTAAACTGACTGACTGACTACCCTATTCAAATTTTCCAATCCACAAAAGCTTCTCTTCCAATATTGCCATATGTGACCTATGACATTTGTTTAATATTTAATATCTGAAACCTATCAATATTTTTTATTTAAACTTAAAAAATAAAACTGGCATGGTTGAAGAATATATTACCTTGAATTTAAGCTCTTCTTTTCACTTAGATTTGCTAGGTAAAAGCATTCCTAGAATTGTTCTCTGTTTCATCACCTTTCTTTCACTCAACAATCCACTCTGGAATGGCATTCATGCTACCATATTTTCAAAAAGCCTCATATAGATGTTATAGCTCACTGACATGTCTCTAAAGCAAATAAATATTTTTGCTCCCCACTGATTATTTTTTTTAATTGTGGGAAATCTTTGACATGAGATCTATTCCATCAACAAACTCTAATGTGTACAATATAGTCCTGTTAATTGTAAGCACAATTTTGTACAAGACTCTACAATTTATTTGTCTTGAGTAACTGTAAAGTTATACCCATTGAGTACCAACTCTCCACTAGAGCCCTTCTCCACAGCCCATGGCTGCTACCACTCTACTCTCTGTGTCTATGAGTTTGACAGTTTTAGGGACCTTGTATAAGGCATATGCATTGTTTGGTTTATCTCTCTGTGAAATGCTCACTGTGGACCCCTCTTTCTTCTTAAAATGTTGTCTTCCTTTGGCTTCTATACCACAAAACTCTCCTGGGGCTACCCCTGCCCACTTGGCCTCTTTCTCCTTTTCAGACTCAGCATAATTTTCTCTCTGTTAATTGTGAATCAGTAAATTATGTAGGAAAATAATAGTAGGAGAAATAGTGGCAATTGAATCAAAATTTGACAATATGATTGACATCATGTTTTCAGTGGTTATAAGGCAAAATAAAAAAATAATGTTATATGATTATTGGTAATAATTTTTTGCAGTCACTGTCACTGAATTCTGGATTTCTCCCATTCTTTCTCTCAAGGGAAAAACAAATATTAAGTGCTTCACAAGGTATAGAAATATTTAGATTTAAAGGAAAAACAGTAAGAAGAACAGGCTAGATTGCTACTTTTTCAACTTGCTGTTAGTACTTAAAATTGCATGTACATTGATCTGACTACTGTTAGACTGTTATGCTCCATGTAAAACAGTTTTTATTATTTTTACGTTATTTTTGTATAAGAAAGTGAAGGAATTTGTCATCAATCAATCTGTGGTTTAATTGAAATTGTAAGGAAGTAAGGTTATAGGTCTCTTATCCTATAAAACTAGTCAGAGCATATTGTTTTAATTACAAAGTTGCATAAAATCAGCCTGTCCTTTGCCTATTTCTCAGTATTACTCAGAGACATATCACTTATGAATATTTAAAAAAATACTGCTTTAATTGGGACTATTGTAGATAAGAATAAATAAAAGAATTTCACTTGCAAATATTCCTCTAAATGATTTTAGAGAATCAGCTTCTTTTTAATAGCAAATCTATGAAAGCTCTTAAATATGTATAAACTTTAAGATCAATAAACTACATTAATTGAAATCTGAAATTCAAAGCATATCCTTCTAAGTATTTTCTTTTGATGACTGATTATGTAATGTGGCTTACAAATTTATATTTTATAATTGACTGTTAAATTCATATTGTAAGCCATCATTTCCAATTATAATAAATAATACAATGTGCATGCTAGAATTCTCAACTTTAGGGAAGCAATAGAAAAGATTTTAAATATATCTGTATTTAGCATATCAATATGTGTAACATATGTTGAGTCTTTTGTTTTGTAGTAAAGTAATACTGAAATTATGTAAACAAATTGTGGTTATATCCAAAAGTATGTTTCATTTGTACTGACCTTCCACTTCATGAGAAGCATATTTTATATTGTTCTGTTTTCTTTGAGGAACAAAACAAGGAATAAATGAAATACATTTTGGGGCGTTTCAAGACATACAATTGAACTTATACAATAGGAGTGAAATTGAAACTTGGAATTTGTTGTTTGCTGTTCTGAGTCTCAGGTAAATTTAAAGTTTAACCATGAAACAACATTTGTTCTAAAAAAGGAACAGATTTTTTGCTAATCTGTAATCAAAAATTTAAAAAAAATGTGAAACAAATATTTTTCTCTTTTATTTATAGAGATTTCTTTACCTTCTAAAGTGCTATTTAATTTGTAGTTTACATCAATTAAATTGAATAATTGGAGTTCACTTCTATAAATAGGCTATCTGTTAAAGAACACAACAATACACTAGTATCATAGCATTATATAGGTCATTCTACATGAGTAATATTCTATAAGGACAGTTCGTAAATCCTTGTAGGAACCAGGAACTATTTAAGAGGATTCATGAGATTCAGTTCAGTTCCGTTCCTCAGTCGTGTCTGACTCTTTGTGATCCCGTAAACTGCAGTACGCCAGGATTCTCTGCCCATCACCAACACCTGGAGCCTATTCAAATTCATGTCCACTGAAGCAGATGCCATCCAACCATCTTGTCCTCGGTCGTCCCCTTCTCCTCCTGCCTTCAATCTTTCCCAGCATTTTTTTTTTCAATGAGTCAGTTCCTCAAATCAGGGGGCCAAAGTATTGGAGCTTCAGCTTCAACATCAGTCCTTCCAATGAACACCCAGGACTGATTTCCTTGAGGATGTACTGGTTGGATCTCCTTGCTGTCCAAGGGACTCTCAAGAGTCTTCTCCAACACCACAGTTCAAAAACATCACTTATTCTGCTCTCAGCTTCCTTTATGTTCCAACTCTCACATCCGTAATGACTACTAGAAAAATCATAGCTTTGACGAGATGGACCTTTGTTGTAAAGCAATGTCTCTGCTTTTTAATGTGCTGTCTAGGTTGGTCACAGTTTTTCTTTCAAGGAGCAAGAATCTTTTAAGTTCATGACTGCTGTCACCATCTGCAGTGATTTTGGAGCCCAAGAAAATAAAGCCTCTCACTGTTTCCATTGTTTTCCCATTTATTTGCCATGAAGTGATGGGACCGGGTGCCTTCATCTTCCTTTTTTGAATGCTGAGTTTCAAGTCAGCTTTTCACTCTCCTCTTTCACTTTCATCAAGAGGCTCTTTAGTTCCTCTTCACTTTCTGCCATAAGAGTGGTGTCATCTGCATATCTGAGGTTATTGATATTTCTCCCAGAAATCTTCATTGCAGCTAGTGCTTCATCCAGCCCAGCGTTTCTCATAATGTACTCTGCATAGATGTTAAGTAAACAGAGTGACAACATACAGCCTTGATGTACTCCTTTCCCAATTTGGAAGCAGTCTGTTGTTCCATCTCCTGTTCTAACTGTTGCTTCTTGACCTGCATACAAATTTCTCAGGAAGCGGACAAAGTGGTCTGGCATTCCCATCTCTGAGAATTTTCCAGTTTCTTGTGATCCACACAGTCAAAGGCTTTGGCATAGTCAATAAGGCAGAGGTAGACACTTTTCTGGAACTCTCTTGCTTTTTCCATGATCCAGTGGATGTTGACAATCTGATCTCTGGTTCCTCTGCCTTTTTCTAAATCCAGCTTGAACATCTGGAAGGCCTCAGATCATGTATTGTTGGAGTCACACTTGGAAAATTTTTAACGTTACTTTGCTAGCTTGTGAGATAAGTGCAATTGTGCAGTAGTTTGAACGTTCTTTGGCATTGCCTTTCTTTGGGGTTGTAATGAAAGCTGACCTTTTCCAGTTGTGTGGCCACTGCTGAGTTTTCCACATTTGCTGGCATATTGAGTGTTGCACTTTCACAGCATCATCTTTCAGGATTTGAAATAGCTCAGCTAGAATTCTGTCACCTACTCTGGCTTTGCTTGTAGTGATTCTTCCTAAGGCCCACTTGACTTTGGACTCCATGATGTCTGACTCTAGGTGAATGATCACACCACTGTGGTTATTTGGGTCATTCAGATATTTTTGTATAGTTCTGTGTCTTCTTGCCACCCCTTCTTAATATCTTCTGCTTGTTAGGTCTGTAAAATTTGTGTCCTTTATTGTGCCCATCTTCACATAAAATGTTCCTTTGTTATCTCTAATTTCCTTGAAGAGATCTCTAGTCTTTCTCATTCTTTTGGTTTCCTATATTTCTTTGCATTGATTACTGAGAAAGGCTTTCTTATCTGACCTTGCTATTCTTTGGAACTCTGCATTCAGATGGGTATATCTTTCCCTTTCTCCTTTGCCTTTAGTTTCTCTTCTTTTTTCAGCTGTTTGTAAAGCCTCCTCAGACAACTATTTTGCCCTTTTGCATTTATTTTACTTGGAGATGGTCTTGATCACTGACTCCTGTACAATGTGACAAACCTCCATCCATAGTTCTTCAGGCACTCTATCAAATCTGATCCCTTGAATCTATTTGTCACTTCCACAGTGTACTTGAAAGGGATTTGATTTAGGTCATACTTGAATGGTCTAGTGGTTTTCCCTACTTTCTTCAATTTAAGTCCGAATTTGGCAATAAGGTGTTCGGGATCTGAGCCACAGTCAGCTCGCTGTCTTATATTTACTGACTGTATGGAGCTTCTCCATCTTGGGCTGCAAAGAATATAATCAATCTGATTTCAATATTTACAATCTGGTGATGTCCAAATGTAGAATTGTCTCTTGTGTTGTTGGAAGAGGGTGTTTGCATTCTCTTTGCAAAACTTTGTTAGCCTTTGCCCTGCTTCATTTTGTACTCCAAGACCAACTTGCCTGTTACTGAAGTTATCTCTTTACTTCCTACTTTTGCATTCCAGTCCCATATGATGAAACTGACTTCCTTTTATGGTGTTAGTTCTAGAAGGTCTTGTAGGTCATCATAAATCTGTTCAAGTTAGCTTCTTCAGCATTAGTGTTTGGGTCATCATAGACTTTGGTTACTGTGATATTGAATGGTTTGGCTTGGAAACGAACTGAGATCAGCATCCCCATGACCTCAACTCCTTATCCATCCGGGGCTGCTCCTCTGCACTGGGGCGGTGAGCCCCTCTCTACACAGGGTCTTGGCCCTCTACCTGTGGGCCCTGGAGTGCCTCCTCCTCACCTTGCCCTGGTGACGGACCCCTGTTAAGGGCTCACCCACCACCATCAGTGAGAACTAGGGTTGCCCCCTGATGGCCCCACCTCCCCTTTCAGCCTGGGCGATGTGGAGCATCAGGAAGTGACCTCTAGTATGATTATCTTGCTTATTTTCTGATGCCTTAGGATTGCTTATTGTGTTATACATCATCATTTCCAGAAGATTTTTTTTTAATCAGAGAAAAGTTTCACTTTTTCTATGATCACTATTGAGAATCCATCACCTAAAGTTGTTCAGTGTACTTATTCTTGGGAATGAGATAGCAGAGGATGTAATCCTACTGTACGCTAAAGAGGAGCATGTTAGTGAAGTAGCCACATGCCATAAGAAGAGACAAGCTTTGGAGGTTATACAGTCCCTGAGTTTTAACTGAGTCATACTGGGAAATAACCCATGATATTCTTATACTCTTTCCTGAAGAATAATGTAATAATGCTTACTTATTAGTATTTTTGAGAATTGAAAATTTATTTGAAGCACCTAATGTGTCATTTGAATATTGTGTTTTAAGGATTATAAATTTGAAGACTGAAAATGTTATTTATATCCAAGCTTGTCAATGCCCAGCTTTATTGCAGAAAACAACACAAGCTTTAAAGTCTGAAGATAGTGGGGAGCTGTGGTGAATCCAGAGAAGATTGACCATGTTGATTAAACACTGACTTATTCATACTTTCATTCAGTTATTTATCATTTCATTCATTAACTCTTTCAACCAAAATTTACCTAATACTTCTGTGGTCCTTTTTAGTTATGCACCAAAGATTTTCTTGTTTTTTTCTTCATGGATACACAATTACAGCTTACTTCAGAACCTTCCTTATAATTAGTTGTGGCCATATGACTTAGTTATGGGCAAAGAAATATTAGCCTGTGTAACGTACACTGCTTCAGGCTTGTTCATAAAAAAACTACTGTGAACTTTCCACTGTGTTCTTCCCTGGACTGATGGCTGGATGTCAATGATAAGACACATAGTGAAGGTGGAATTTTCTTGATTATGCAGGCCTTAAAGGTTAAGAATTGTAGGGAACTTCAACCTTCTATTATATCTTACTTAGGTGAAAAATAAACTGATTTTTTTTCCCTCTTAGTTGTGGTTTTCAGGATATTTCCTGGTGGCACTTGGGCTCTTCCTTACTGTGAGTGGGCTCAGTGGCCCTGAAGCATGTGGGATCTTAGTTCCCTGACCAAAGATTTAACCCACATCCTCTGCATTGGAAGGTGGATTCTTAGCCACTAGGCCACCAGGAAAGTCCCTAAGCTTTGATTTTTTTAAAAGAACTATCATATATTGGAATTTTTATTAATATCAATGACAGTGCTTCAAAAAATTCTGCCTCTAAGTTCTAAATAACTTCTGTTCTTGGTCCAGTGGTAAATAAAGCACAGTCTTTGTAGAGAATAGTTCAGGGTTTCTTGAGAAAGCCAAATATAAAATAAGTTGTTAGTACTATATTACACACACACACACACATATGCTCTTTTCTGGTGACACAGATGGTAAAGAAACTGCCTGCAATGTAGGAGACTCGAGTTCAATCCCTGGGTTGGGAAGATCCTCTGAAGAAGGTAATGGCTACCCATTCCAGTATTTTTGCCTGGAGAATCCCATGGACAGAGGAGCCCGCATGGGGTCACAAAAAGTCAGATTTGACTGAGCAATTTTCATTAGATAGAGACCAGATATATGAGATATATGCATATGATGCCATGGTGCGACAAAGAAGAGAGATTTGACTCCTTAACTATGGCCTAGGAGAAAGGAGGCAATTAAAAGAAAAAAAATACGCAAAAGACTGTTATCCATATTTATTTTGAAGAGTTAGCTGAAGTGAGGAGGAAAGGAAGAAGGAGTTCTAAGATAAAATGGCATGGACAAAGGTAAGGATAACTAGCAATCTAGCTAACATTTGTCTGTTCATTATGTCTTACACAGTGTGAGTAAAAATGAGTAATTGTTTTTCTTTCAGACCCAGTTATCCTGTCATATCCTGAGGAGAAGCAGAAGTGACATCAGCAAGTCTATCTGCTGGTTTGGAGATAGATGAGCTCCTTGCTTTTTGACCCTTTCTTGTCTTATGCTGATTGTTTTAATTCACCCCCTGGCTCAAGCCCATATTGAAGTAAATTTCTCTTGGTGCAGATACAATATATTAAATTCAAACAGTTCTCAGTCCTCAACCAGATGCTGTCTCGGCTTCAGGGAGGAAATGAGTGCATGTTCTTGAGTGAGAAAGCCTAAACTCAAGTTCCTTCTCTGACACTTATGAACTGTGTGATATCAAGACAAAACTCAATCTCACTTGTCTTAATTGTTTCATAAGAAAATGGACTTATTTTCTCATCTCTAATATCCTACATATTATCAGCTCTTGATGGTGTGAACTGCATTCTCCTTTGGAATCCTTGTATGAATCTTCTTACTATTTCAGTCAAAGCATTATTCTCGCTCTCTGAATAACCTAATCCATACTCCTCTGGGTCAACTACAGACTCTTCTTTCAAACCTTGTGTCATAGCAAAATATTTTTCCTGGTTAGTCTAATACTCCATATATGAACCTTATCCAATACCAAAATAATAAAAACGGCCAAAATATTTCCAAACACATAAACTGTCAGGCTGAATTCTAACAAATTTGTTGAGAGAAATGAAGAGTTTTCCTTTATTTTTATTTCTCCAGTGATTTTATAGTTTGTAAGTTGTGTGTCTGTGTTGAGGTGGGGGAGGTGGGGACTAAAATACAAATCTCTACCTATGAATGTTTTACAAATCCCATTATCATTGCATAAATCCATTTATGCTCAACAATTTAGTTTTAAAATATATATAGACTCATATCTGAAAAACATTTTAAAGCACTTCAGTTTTCTTAAATGGTTTGTTTCTTTCACAACTGAACATTTTAGATTGAAAATGTCATATAACCCTTCAACAATATAGAGTGTTTAAATTCTACTTATAGAGTTTTCTGTTTGAGCAGACTTCGTGTGGAAAAAAAAGAAAAGCACATATAGTTATGGTTAAATTTTTATCATTCTTCTGCTTTTATGCAACTTCACATTCTAATATCAACCCTGTATTTCCCTTGATGACTCTCCTACAATGCGTATTAAATCAATGAATGGTTACATGCCTGGGTGGTATAAATGATGTACTCTACCTAATTCAAAATCTAATAACCGAAAGGAGTTTCCATGTGAATTTTTTAACAGATAGATTTAGACATAGCATAGCATTGTGTTTAGTATTCATTAGGGAATAAATGAGCTTCTGAAGCATTGTAAAGAAGACTGTCTTCGATAAACTTTGGTAATGGTTTTTGTTTTTGTATCCTTAAATCAAAATATTGAACTAGTGCAATTATCATTTGGGGCAAGAACTTAACTGATAACATAACTTGGAAAATGGAGACAATCAAGTGGGTTATTTAGCTTTAAGGTTGTACTGGATATAAATTGATTTGACTGCTTTTTTATATTTGTCAGTTCACAGTACAATTTCTCAATTCTGTTTTTCCATACCAATGTCAACTATATCAAAATGAGGATATCTATCTGATCTATGAATTTGAGGATGTTGCTAATTATTACTAAATATGTTCACACCACCTCCATTCATGAAGGTAACACTAATTAATATTATTTACATAATTATAATAAAATAATGAAAACATATAGGGATTACTCTGTGCCAGTCACTCCTCTGATAATTTCACATTGATTTATTTAATCCACCTAAATGCTCTGTGAAGTAGAAATATTATTTACAGTACACTATGGAGACGTGACCAGGCTTCCCTGGTAGCTCAGATGGTAAAGAATCAAAGAATCTGCCTGCAATGCAGGAGACGTGAGTTCAATCCCTGGGTTGGGAATATCCTCTAGAGAGGATATTCCAGTGTTCTTGCCTGGAGAATTCCATGGACAGAGGAGCCTGGTGCGACAGTCCATGGGGTCGCAAAGAGTCAGACATGACTGAGCGACTAAACATGCATGAGTGGAGAAATGGAGGTACAAGAAGGGTTAACTATCTGTTCAAGATTATATAGCCAGAAAGGGTAACAGTGTTTCTTTGTTCTAAAGACAGATGTAGTAGGAGAGAAAGCAAAAGTTAAAGAGGGGAAAACACAAAAATAAGGAAGAACTCTGGCATCTGCTAGTGAAACTAAATATATTGAAGCATACATGTGATCTGTAGAGTAGTAAAAAGGGGGGAAAAAAGATATTGTGGGAAGAAGTGGAATGTCTCGAAGGTACAAATTGAAAAATGGATTTGCAGTTAAAATTAAGTTCCTCTTGATGGGCTAGGGCAAAGGGAGGTTATGGGTCCTTCGTAAGAAAGGAATGAGACCCTGTTAGTTTTCAGCTAACACCTCACGATATAGCAAAACTCAAGTAAGAAAAGACTGCAAAGTTCTTCTGTTAGGATAGATCCACAAGTTCTCCTGCCTCACTAATGATATGGAAATAATAATGAGGTCCATATCTGAAGTGCCATGTGGAGAAGGAAAATGGACATCTCTGTGATGAATATTGGATGATAGGAGACAGAAAACATACAAAACTGCTACAAATATTCATTGGGAATTGAACGCCAACAATTACTAAGATTATCATGGCAATAAGTTGCCATGCCAACTGATTTCAGGTGAGGAGTCATAAGAGATCTGAGACTGATACTCATTATATGGGCATGCTTGTGAAGCTGCTTCCAGCCTCCATCAAACCTTCAGATGAATGAGGCCATAGCCATCGTAAAATTGCTCTGGAATTAAGGAAACCCTGTATGAGCTGTTTAGCCAAGTTCTTCTCAAAATACTGTCAACATAAACTAAGAGATAATAAGTGATTATTGTATTTTTTGCATGTGTGCATGCTCAGTCATGTCAGACTCTTTGCAACCCCATGGACTGTGAGTCCCCAGCCTCCTCTGTCCATGGCATTATCCCAGCAAGAATGCTAAAGCAGAGTTCATTTCCTTCTCTCAGGAATCTTCCTGACCCAGGGATTGAACCCACATGTCCTGGAGCTCCTAAATTGGCAGGTAGATTGTTAACCACTGAGCAACCTGAGAAGCCATTATTGTGTTTAATCCACTACTTTTTAGAGCTATTTGTCTTTTAGCAATAAGATAGATAATAGAGGCAATATAAATTCCAATACTTCTAACAGGCCCACAGGAACACTCTGATGTCTTTTCTTCAGTTCCTGACTGTATAATTCAAATAGTCAGCAACTGACAGTGGTCCTTTGTTAAGCACTTTGCACCATAGATGACATTTTTAATAATAATGTCATTTTAATAATAGAAAGGGTCAGGTAGAAGCCTTTGAAATGTCCCTTCCCTCTGAAAAAATATTTCCAGAGATTGTAGAGAAAAGTGTCACAAACAAAGATGTAAAAGACCCAAGGGAAATGGGAGCCAATACCACCAGAACCCTATCAGCTCATCTGATCGGCTGGTATAGGAGACAGATGGATATCAGTGAATCACTATGATTTATCACATACATAATCAGATTGTGATGACAACTTTAGTTGCCAATCCAGATAGAATTCCTTGCTAAAGCAAACATATCATCTAGCACCTAGTTTATAGGTTTAAATGGGGAAAATTTTTATTTTTATTTGCTTTCAAAAATTTCCAAAGACTACAACAGTCATTTCTTTTACCATGGCAGGGCCAATAATAGAATTTTACAACCTTTTATCACTTTTTCTTTGCTCTCTCATAATGTAGAGCATGAAGGTCTTAATTGTCTTTTTCCTCAAAATTTCACATTTTTCCACTCTTTGTTGTTGTTGTTTAGTTCCTAAGTCAACTTTGACTCGTTTGGAATTCATCAACTGTAGCCCACCAGGATCCTCTGTCCATGGGATTTCCCAGAAAAGGATACTGGAGTGGGTTGCCATCTCCTTCTCTAGGGGATCTTCCCAAACCAAGGATGGAACCTGCATCTCCTGCACTGGCAGATGGATTCTTTACCACTCAGCCACCAGGGAGGCCCCTCATTTGTCCACTATATTGAGTATATTAAGTTGAATGAAGCTAATAACCAAGAAGTGAGAAGCATTTTATATACTTTGGTGAAAGTATTTTTAAAAAAAGTCAGGTGAAACAGAGGAAAAGAGATACGATTCTCAAAGATTCAGGTCCCACCCTTCAGAGATGTTTCTGGACATCTATGATCTGGAAATGTCAAGACAGCTACAAGGTAAAACATGGCATAATCCATATGGTTGTGTTGTTTAGTTGCCAAGTTGTGTCTTACTCTCTGTGACTCCATAGACTGCAGCACGCTAGACTTCCCTGCCCTTACTATCTCCTGGAGTTTACCCAAACTCAGTTGGTGATGCCATCCAACCATCTCATCCTCTGTCGTTCCCTTCTCCTCCTGCCTTCAATCTTTCCCAACATTAGGGTCTTTTCCAATGAGTCAGCTCTTCACATCAGTTGGCCAAAGTATTGGAGCTTCAGCAGCAGTCCTTCCAATGAACATTCAGGACTGCTTTCCTTTAGGGTGGACTGGTTGGATCTTGCTTCTCCAGCAACACAGTTTGAAACCATCAATTCTTTGGTGCTCAGCTTTCTTTATGGTCCAACCATCACATCCATACATGACTACTGGAAAAACCAGAGCTTTGACTCTATGAACTTTTGTAGGCAAAGCAATGTCTCTGCTTTTTAATACTCTGTCTAGGTTTGTCATAGCTTTTACTCAAAAGAGTAAGCATCTTTTAATGTCATGTCTGCAGTCACCATGTCTGCAGTGATTTTGGAGCCCAAGAAAATAAAAGGTCACATTTTCCACTTTCCCCCCATAGTCCTTATTATATGCAGCAAACTGCAAAATGCATATCTTTGTATATATATTTTATGCCTTATATATACTATATATAAGTACATATATTTAATCTTTTAAATTTCAAAAATATGAAGTGAAGTACCTTTGCTTAATGCATCAGAAATTCAACTTCAGAAACATTCATTTAGTTGATCAAATCCATCTATTATGTAGAGGGGAGGGAATTAAAGCCCTTTTTTTTTTTTTTTTCCTCCAAAATGTATGTTCCTAGTGAGTGTGTGCATGCTCAGTCAAGTCTGACTCTTTGAGACCCCCATGGACGGTAACTCTCCAGGTTCCTCTGTCCTGAGATTTTCCAGGCAAGAATTCTGGAGTGGGTAGCCATTTCCTCCTCCAGGAGAACTTCAACCCAGGGATCAAACCAACGTCTGTTGTGTCTCCCTCTTTGGCAGGCAGATTCTTTACCACTGAAACACCTGGGAAGCCTTAAGAAAGCAAATAAAATAGATCTTTGTCTTAGAAATATTCCACAAGTTTTCTTAGACCTTGATCAATTAAATATATCTATGTTAAACATGAAGAAAATTTTTTCTTCAAAGAGAATTAGCCTCGGGTAAAATTCTTCAGAATATTTTCTTTCTCAAGCAGTTTCCACTCTATTTCATGTTAGGTACATGACAGTCTGATCATAGGAAATCATCATACATATGATAATTTTTGTATCCTTAAATGCCAATTTCACTTGCCCCTTTCACATATATTTTGTATTCATCTTTTCTTTAATACTTGTCAGTATATTTTATTTTGTTGCTTTCAGAAAGAAAAAAAAAAAAATCAATCAATTTAAATTTGATCAGGTGCACTACTATAAGATAGGCCCAAAATGCTTAGGAATGGAAGCCATATGGAACCGAGGTTGGCATGGAGATTGTTAGTACTGCCCTGCAACCTGCAAATACAGATGCCACAAGTGTACACAGAATATGAATCAGCGGAAACAAGCAGGACTTGTGGAGGCTACTGGGCATGCGATGAATTATAGAGTTTAATAGGCTTTGAGAGTGTTCAGTATCCTGTCCCAGCAGTGAAGCAGAACTTCACTATTTGAGTGCTGCTAACTGGAAATGGTTTGGGAATTGTGTTCATCTTTATTTATTTCAGCTATAGATCCTAAACATCATTTTGATTATCCTTACACAATGAGCAGAAAAACTATGTTCCAAATATCCTACCTGAGATAATTTAGTTTAAGTTGATTCCATTTAATTGTCAAAAATAAAGAAATACATTCCTGAAGTTCATAACATATTTATTGCACAAAAAGGATATAGAACAACAGCCTAAATTCTCAGAAGATAATCATGTCAATATGTGGTTACCTACTGCATAAGAATAAGTGACTATTTGGGGGTACTACTGTTTTCAAAATTAATGATCGATGTAAGTCATCAAATAAAGATAAATTTCATTAAGTATTGAGATTTGAACTATAAATTTATTTATTCTTTTTTTAAAAATACATTACATTTGAAAGCATTTTAAGTAACATAGCCTGTAGCAATATAAACTCATATTAGATTTTATGTAATTCATTTTTTCATTTTTCATATTAATATTTATCAGTAAAGATACATTAAACATTTAATGACAATGAGAGCGAGTCTTACGGTGAGAAGCAGTATTGCATAGTTATTTAGAGCATGAACTCTGGAGTTAGATGCTTGGCTCCAAATCTTAACTCCATCCATTAGTATAAGTGTGGCATTAAGAAGACATGTAACATTTTGGGACATGGTTTCTATATCTATTGAATCAGAAAAATAAAGCTATTTCTCATAAAAATTTGGGTTACATAAGCAAAAAACGAAGACAAAACTATTATTATTAAGGACAAGATGGTTGGATGGCATCATTGATTCAATTGACATGAGTTTGAGTAGGTTCTGGGAGGTGGTGAAGGACAAGGAAGCCTGGCATGCTGCAGTCTATGGGGTCGCAAAGAGTTGGACATGACTGAGCGATTGAACAACAATAAAATATTACTTGTACATGATAAATTCAAACTTTGAATATAGTAAAATTCAAGTTCTCTTAGATAGTCCCCTATTATTTTTAAAGAAATTATTAATTTTTTAAAAGAAATTATTGAATTGTCTTATATTTTTTCACTTAAAATAAGTTATAATCAATTATTCAATAATAGAAGAATTTGATAAACTTCTAGATAAATTTTCTTCAAAGAGTTTAAATTACCAAATAGTCATCCATTTCTAAACTATGTACATAAAATGAACACTGTAGGTTTGTCTTATTTCTTCCTAATATTACCAGAGCTTACAGTATTAAGAATGAACAAAAGGTTATTTTTTAAGAGATTTATGATTAAGTTCTTAGGTGGATAAGGAGTCACACAAACCACATTTTTGGCCAGGGATTGAGAGCTGGAGCTAAAGAACTACTATATGTTTTATCTCATGTGCAAGACTGCAATATCAATTTTTTTTTTAAATTTTTATGCCAACATGGTGCTGTGGATTGAATTGTGTCCTCTCAAAATTCATATGTTGAAGATTTAAATCCTAGTGTGACTAAATTGGTAAATACAACCTATACAAAGGTAATTAAGGTTCATGGGATCATAAGGATGGGGTAATGTAGGATAGAATTAACATCATTATAAGAAGAAACATCAGAGCTTTGTCTCTCTCCCTCCCCCATAATGTGCAAAATAGAAGAAAGCCATGTGAGCACACAAAATGGTGTGTGCCTACATTCAGGATTATAGGGTTTTCCAGAAAACAACCAATCTGCACTCTGATCTCAAACTTCAAGCCTCCAAAAAGCTAAGAAAATAAATGTGTGTGTTTAAGTCACCCAATCTATAGTATTCTGTTATGGCAGCCTAAGTGGATAAAATATACAGTTTTCTTTTTTTTTTCATTTCTTACCAACTGTGTTGTCTAATTAGGGTATTTAAAATTCTTTAACTTCAATCTAGGCTCCTTACCAATTAATTGAATCAAATCAAATTATTTATTGATTCATTCTGTCCTAAAATATTTTCATATTTTTCTACCACATAGGCCCATAGTTCTTGTGGTTAACTACAAATTATATGATTGCATACCCTTAGCTCTTATTTTGACTGATTTTAATAGCATGCTTCTGATGTCATTCTCAAAAGTATATAATAAATGTTGAACATCCTCGTAGATTTAATCAATTTTAGTGTTTTTCGTTGTTGCTAGTGGTAAAGAACATGCTTGCCAATGCAGGAGATATAAAAGAAGGAAACGGTAACCCACTGCAGTATTCTTGACTGAAGAATCCCATGGACAGAGGAGCCTGGTGGGGCTGCACAAAGTTGGACACAACTGAAGCATTTAGTAGGCACACATTTTTTCCCTCCACATGTGTTTACTTATTTAGCTGTCTCAGGTCTTAGTGGAGACTCTTAGTAGCTGTGGGCTTCAGAGCATGTGGGCTCAGCTGCTCAGTGGCATGTGGGGGCTTAGGTCCCTGATCAGCGATTGAACCCACATCCCCTGCGCTGCCAGGCTGATTCTTAACCACTGGACCACCAGGGAAGGCCCACAGCATTGCTTTTAGATAGGATGAGAAATCCATACGAAGAAAAGATTAAGTAGATCAAAAGCATGTTAATGGCACAAAGAAAGCTGTAAGAAAAGAAAAAGTGAAATAAAAGAGGAAAAAAAAAATCAGACAAAATAGGGTAAGGATTTTCACTTGATAAACAATTAACTTGTGAAGTACGAACTTGAAAAAATTGTCCCCAGATATTGTGAACAAGAACCTAGCGATAAACATGATGCTACCTAGTAGATATGAGAAATAGAACAAATATTAAACTTGGGGATTATAACTGGTTTTAATTCTAACCAGGGCCTTGATTTCTGGTTATGATTTATATAGCCACAAGAGATCATCCCTTTCATGCAAGCAACCAAAAGCTACAAAATGTTAAGTTTAAAACCCATCTGAGAATTATGGATATAAAGAATTCTAAATTAAGCAAATTCAAGAAAATAATGAGCTGTTCATAGAAGAGAAGAGACTGCTCTCTTTCTTATTACAGTACTAATAGCACGAGGCATCTGATATAAATTATATAAGAGAAACTAGAATGAGCTGTAACAGATTGATAATACTTCTCTACACTCTAGCATAAGGGGTTAAATCAAAAGAGGTCCCATCCACAGTCGCACCTGCCAAGATTTTCTCATGGCCCATCACATGTGATGACTGTTTGCGTTGTTACAGAAGTATATGCATTTGTCAAAACTCATTCAACTGAATATTTATGATCCATTGACTTACTGATAAATTTAGATTATACAGTCATAAAAATTTCATTTTAATAAAAAGCATAATATTTTGGAGAGTTCAATGGGAGAAAATGTTTCATAACATGTACAAAATATAAATAAGTGAGAAGTTAAAAAATTATGAGGAAAAAAATCCAAGGTTTTATATGCTGGTAATATAATAGCAAATTCAGATATCAAAACTAGAATATGTGAAGTGATGATTGTGTAGATAAAAATAAGGAAGTAGAAATGGTGAACTTTTCATTATTCTGAGGAGCAAGGTACATCTTAAGATTTTAAACATTTGTGCTTGTTGAATGAATACATACTTATATGCATATATAAATTGAAGACACAAACCTAGACATGATCTTGCAGATGACACAAATAATATAAATGACATAAAAAATCTTATAATGTTCTATATAGGAAAAATATATTACGTGGAAAGAAGCAAGAAAGTTGATGGTTTTTCATTTGTAGCCTTATTTTCTTTATGTTAGGGAGAAGATGATGAGAGACAATTGAACAAAATGACGATCACATGTTATTTCCACTGTACCACCTTCTTTATAATGTTATTGTAAATATATGTAATGAGCTGCCTAAAGACATAAAGTAAGCCAACTATACAGACTCGTGGAGTACATCTGTTTAGATCATATGTATCTTGCTGTGCTGAAAAGTAATTCAGATCATAAATATTTTTATTTGTTTATCTATTTATTTACTTATTTTTGACTATACTAGATCTTCATTGTTGCACATTGGTTTTCTCTAGTGCAACAAGTGGGAATTATTCTTTGTTCCAGTGTACTGGCTTCTCATTGCAGTGTCTTCTCTTGTTGGGGAGCATGGATTTATTTGCCACATGGCATGTGGGCCTGTGGGATCTTCCCAGACCAGGGAACAGACCCTTGTTCCCTGCATTAGAAGGTGGATTCTTAACCACTGGACTGCCAGGGAAGTCAGATTGTCAACCTCAAAACAGGGAAAGTAAAGGGTTTAAAAATATTTCAGTAATAACATGTAAATTTTACTTCAAAAAGTCAGCATTATTTTTTGTTATGAATCATAGCATTAATATTTATAAAATATAGTTACCCTTAAAATTAAATATATTTATTCCAATTTAATATGCTTCTGTGGACAGGGATTGTGTTATGGTTTGCATAGAATGAAACTGTAAAATCCCTTGGTGGTATATATTCAATACCAATATATGCTAAGCAAAAGTATTTGAGGGTGAAAAAGAGATAACAGTATTCCAAAGATGTTAACTAGTAGAAGAAATTCTAGGATACACAAGTAAAATACTGAGTTAACAGGAAGAAAGGACATAAATAATTGGGCTATAAAGAACTATAGAGAAAATTGAAGAAAAAAAAAACCTGATGTGGACATAGTACCAGATGTTATGGATTAATGGATAATGTTGTAAGATGTGACAATGGTATTGGAATAATGTAGGATAATATCTTTACATTTTAAGCATGTATGTAGGATTATTTATGAATTGTGTCATGTCTGCACTTTAGTTGTAAATGGGTAAAATAGTACTTAAGATTATATAGTTAAGTCGGGAGTGAGGAGCAATTTAGACAGCACAGTATATGTCATGAGTTTTTAAAGAAAGAAATAGAATATATGGGTGTATTAATTTTCCTAGAAAAGGAAAGTACTTTCTTCAAAAACCATTATTAAGTATATAGGCTGTGCATTTTCAAATACAATTAGTGGAATTTACTTGGAAAATAAAGCAATATTGGCAACAAAAATATCTTTCCATACTAATAGAACAAACACGATTTATAATTTACCCTGAGTTAATTTTGGAGGTACTTGTGTACATATCTAAAGTTTAGTTAGCATGCAACTTTGGATATATCTCCAAATTGTAGAAAATTGAGGCTGACCTTAATCCCTAGAGAGTTTTTTCTATTTTTCAATGTTAGAACAAGGACTCAGATTCATCATGTCTCCAAGGAAACAAACTGAGAAAAAAGCAGGGGAAGTGGTCTCTTTGGCCTCTATAAACAAATAAAATCATTTTCATTTACCCTTACAATTGTTCTTTTGTAATTTTTTATGACAATGTTAAATTTTTCTAAGGATTTTCATTGTGATATTTAATGTTTCCTGGCATAATGTAGCCATAGAAATATCTAGCAATTTCATAGCAAAATACAAAGCAGTAAGGAATTGGTATGAATGCAATAACTAAGCAATCTAAAAAATGGGCAGAAGACATGAATAAACATTTTTTTCCCCAAAGAAGGTATACAGATTGTCAATAGGTACTTGAAGAGTCTCAACCTCACTAATCAGAAAGATGCAAGTTAAAGTCACAGTAAGATCTTACTTCATACATGTTACCATGACTATTATCAAAAAGACAGGAAACAAGTGTTAGCAATGATGTAGAGAAATGGGAACATTTGTGTAGTTTGTGGGAATGTAAATTGATATCATTATGGAAAACAGCACTGAGATTTATCAAAAAAAAATTAAAAATTAAAATTATAAATAGAGTTACCTTGTTGTTGTCACAAAGTCTTTTCAGACTTGTTGTGACCCCACGAACTACAATATGACAGGTTCCTTGTCCTTCACTATCTCATGTATTTTGTTCAAAACTCATATCCACTAAGTCAGTGATGCCATCCAACCATCTCATTCTCTGTTGCCCCCTTGAACTCCTGCCCTCAATCTTTCCCAGCATCAGGGTCTTTTCCATTTGTGGTCTTTTCCAAAGCAATTCAAAAGCATCAATTCTTTAGCACTCAGCCTCCTTTATGGTCCAACTCTCACATCCATACATAATGACTGAAAAAATTATAGTTTGACTATACGAACCTTTGCTGGCAAAGAGATGTCTCTACTTTTTAATAGGGTGTCAGGATTTGTCACACCTTTTCTTCCAAGGAGCAAGCATCTTTTAATTTCTTGGCTGCAGTCGCAATCTGAAGTGATTTTGAAGTCCAAGAAAATAAAATCTATCACTGTTTCCATTTTACCCCCATCCATTTGCCATGGAGAGATGGGCCCAATTGCCCCATTCTTAGTTTTCTGACTTCTGAGTCTTAAATTGAGTTTTTCACTCTCCTTCTTAACCCTCATCAAGAGGGTCTTTAGTTCTTCCTTACTGCCATTAGAGTGGTATTATCTGCATATCTGAGGTTGTTGATATTTCTCCTGGCAATTTTGATTCCAGCTTGTAATTCATTCAGTCAGTCCGGCCTTTTGCATGATGTACTCTGCATATGAGTTAAATAAAGTCAAAGTGAAAGTCTCTCAGTCGTGTCCCACTCTTTGTGGCTCCATGGACTATACAGTCCATGAAATTCTCCAGGCCGGAAGACTGGAGTGGGTATCCTTTCCCTCCTCCAGAGGTCTTCCCAACCCAGGGATCAAACTCAGTTCTCCTGCATTGCAGGCGGATTCTTCATCAGCTGAGCCACAAGGGAAGCCCATGAGTTCAATAAGGAGGGTGACAATACACAACCTCGAAGTACTCTTTTCCCAATTTTGAACCAGTCTATTGTTTGATGTCTGATTCTAACTATTGCTTCTTGACCGGCATACTGGTTTCTCAAGAGGCAGGTAAAGTGGTCTGATATTCCCATCTCTTTAAGAATTTTCCACATTTTATTGTGTTAGTGACTTTAGCATAGTCGATGAAGCAGAAGTAGATTTTTTTTTTTAATTTTCTTGCTTTTTCTATGATCCAACTTATGTTGGCAATCTGATTTCTGGTTCCTCTGCCTTTTCTAGATCGAGCTTGGACAATCTGGACATTCTCAGTTCATGTGCTATTGAACCCTAGCTTAAAGGATTTTGAGCATTACCTTGCAAGCATGTGAAATGAGCACAATTGTACTGCAGTTTGAGCATTCTTTGGCATTGCCTTTCTTTGGGATTAGAATTAAAACTGTTTTCAGTCCTGTGGCCGCTGCTGAGTTTTCCAAACTTTCTGGCATATTGAGTGTAGCACTTTGAAAGCACAATTTTCTAGGATTTTAAATAGTTCAGCTGGAATTCCACCACTTCCACTAGCTTTGCTCATAGCAATGCTTAGAACTACCTTATAATCCAGTAATTCCACTTCTTAGTATTTATCCCAAGAAAATGAAAACACTAACTTGGAAAGATATATGTTCCTTATGACTTTTACAACATTATTCACAGTATCCAAGAGATGAAAACAACATAAGTGTTCATTGATGTATAAATGGATAAAGAAATTACAATATATATATGTATATATCACAATTTCTATATATAAAACTGTAAGTAGAAACTCATAGCTTCTGTAGATGTTAATTTTTTTTTTTTTTTTTTGCCACAAGGTTTTGGGTAAAGCTGGCATCTTAGTTTAGGTTATTATAACAAAATATCATAAACTGGGTGACTGGTAAATGACCAAAATTTATTTCTCACAGTTTTGAAAATTACGGAGCTAACATGGTCAAGTTCTGGTGAGAGCATTCTTTTGGTTTGCAAACTGCCAACTTGTTCTTTCCTCTTTTGGCTGAAAGTACAGAGAGGAAACAAACTATTTTGTGACTTCTAAAGACTCTCATCCCATTCACGAGGGCTCCACCCTCATGACCTTATCTGATCCTAATTACTTCCCAAAAGTCCCACCTCCTAATGTGATCACATTCTCAAAGTGGCAAAAAAGAACATTTATTTAAGACTCAAATAAGCAGTCTTTATTTACCATAAAAATAAAATATAAAATTATACAAAATTATACTTACCAATTCATTTTTCAGTATTATTTCTTACTTTAAAAATTACCTTGGTATTAATAATGGGTGTCATTAAATCAATATAATAGTAGTCCATGATTTTAAGCTTCCTAAAACTCTTGGAAATTGTTTTTTTAATTTATTTATTAAGAATGTATCTACTGTTGGATTAATGTTTATCAGACTAACAATACTAGTTAGTTATAAACAAACATATTTTTCTCATAATTTTAACATTAAATTGAAATGTTACATAGAAGTAGTTCTGATTCATATCAATGTATCACAAAACCCACTGAAATGTTGTGAAGTAATTAGCCTCCAACTAATAAAAAGAAAATAAATAAATAAAGATTTAGGAGATGATAGAAGAAAAAAAGAAGAAGTAGTTAATTGGTAAAAAGAACATATCTAACCAAAATGCAAATTTATGTTTGTACTATATATATTATTGGTAGCCAGATATGGCATAGTTTTTTTTTTTTTTTTTTTAGTAGACCAAAATTATTAAACAAGTTTTAGTAGCCAAAATTTTACCTAAAGTATGTGAATTTGGATCCCGAAAATATTTAGGAATTATTTATATAATAATAGTTTTCTATCACATTGAAGAATTACAAATACAACTGTTATTTTGGGGGAAATTTAGTAATATTCATGTTACAAATCACATATTTATTTCAATAATCCAATCTAGTTGAAGAGAAAGCAAGGAAGTTCCAGAAAAGAAAAGATCTACTTCCACTTCACTGACTGTGTTAAAGTCTTTGACCTTGTAAATCACACAAAACTGTGGAAAATTCTTAAAGAGATGGGAATACCAGACTACCTCACCTGTCTCCTGAAAAACTTGTATGCAGGTAAAGGGGCAATAGTTAGAACCAGACATGAAACAACTGATTTCTTCAAAACTGCATATGACACCCTGCTTATTTAGCTTAAATCCAGCTTACTCATATGCAGAGTACATCATGCAAAAGGCTGTACTGACTGAATGAATCACAAGCTGGAATCAGCATTGCCAGTAGAAATATCAACAACCTCAGATATGCATATGATACCACTCTAATGGCCAAAAGTGAAGAAGAACTAAAGGGCCTCTAGACGCTGGTGAAGGAGGAGTACAAAAAGACTTAAAACATTAAGGACTTCTCTGGTGGTCCAGCTGCTAACAATCTGCCTGCCAATGCAGGGAACATGGGTTCAGTTCCTGGTCTGGTAATATTCCACATGCCAAAGGGCAACTAAGTCTGTGTGCCACAACTTCTGAAGGCCATGTGCTCTAGAGCCTGCATGCCACAACAAGAGAAGCCAAAACAATGAGATGTCCATGCACTGCAACCAGAGAAAACCTGCACACAGCAACAAAGACCCAGCACAGTAAAAAATAAATAAATAAAATTTAAAAAATTCAGCATTAACAGAAATAAGATCATGGCATTCTGTCCCATCATTTTAAGGCAAATAGAAGGGGGAAAAGTGGAAGCAGTGACATATTTTATTTCTTTGGGCTCCAAAGTCACTGCAGATGGTGACTGTAATCATGTAATTAAAAGATACTTGCTCCTTGGAAGGAAAACTATTGCAAACTTTGGAAGTATATTAAAGAGAAGAGACATCACTTTTTTGAGCAAATGTCCATATAGTCAAAGCTATGTTTTTTTGTTTTTGTTTTTTTTCCTTTAATCATGCATGGATGTGAGAGTAGGACCATAAAAGGCTGAGGGCTGAAGAATTGATACTCTTAAATATGTGGTGCTGGAAAAAATTCTTGAGATTCCCTTGGACTATGAAGAGATCAAACCAGTCAATCCTAAAGGAAATCAACCTTGATATTGCATTGGATGGACTGATGCTGAAGCTGAAACTCCAGTACTTTGGCTACCTGATGCAGAATTGACCCACTGGGAAAAAACCCTGATGCTGGGAAAGACTGAAAGCAACAGAGAAGGGGATGATAGAGGATAATATAGTTAGATAGAATCACAAACTCAATGGACATGAATTTGAGCAAACTCTGAGAGATAAGTGAAGGACAGGAAAGTCTAGTGTGCTACTGTCCATTTGGTCACAAAGAATCAGACTAAACAACAACAAAATAATCTAATTTATAAATAACATCAGGATGCTAGATAGTATTAAGTGTTCACACAATCACTAATACCTTTCTGAATTATTAATACAAAAAGTGACACAAAGACAAGAAAATAAAACTTATTTCTTCCACTCTAAAATTTTTGCCATGGGTTAAATACAAACATTGAAATACAAAATTCACCAATCAGTTAATTTTGTTAAATAAGTGCATCTAGATACTCACTTTTTGGTAGGCACAAATTCTGAATAGATTTGAGATTGAAAGAGGCAAGTAGTAAAGGAGAAAACTCTTAAAATAAATTATGTCATTTTTACCCAAAAAGAAAATAGATTTCCATAAATCACAAATCAATTTTCAGAGATTATCAAGTGACAGAACCTAGGGCCAAATTCTAAGTGGGGATTGACTTATTAGATTTTAGAAACAAAAACAAAATTAGTGAAGTGGAAAATTATAATTTGAAAAGCAGAGAATCAGTGCAATTCTATTACCACTTTGGATTCACCTATAGAAATAGAGAAGAAATAAGTGGTGTACCCAGGTACACTTTCTGGTGACAAAGATTTCCAGTCTCTGACAGGTGAATCAAGTAGGTGCCACAATGGGAAACCTCTAAAACTTGTTTCTTAACAGTTTTCAGGAAATGAGGAAATCATGAAAATGAACAAGTGTTAAACTTATGCTTTATTTATGTGCTGTGGATGAATCAGCAGATAACATAAGCTCTTCAAAAGATAATTGAAAAAGCACAAGTTATATGGATTAAAGCAACTATTGAAATGAATTATAAATTTATTTATTGCCCTAAGATTTTATATCCTTTGTACTTTTAATTCTTTTATAATTGGTTTGATTCCTTCTAATTGAGCTCTTGATACAAAACATTGTTATAAATGTCCATAGTTTATCCTTTTGATAAGCTACTTTATTGGCTCAGTAGCTTTGATTAACACTGTATTATAGATAAACAACAAGATTCTACCTTATAGCACAGAGAACTATGTTCAGTATCCTATGACAAACCATAAAGGAAAAGAATATTAAAAAAAACAACAACAACAATGTATATATATGTTTAGCTGAATCACTTGACTATACAGCAGAAATTAGCACATTATGAATCAATTATACTTCATTTTTTTTTAAATGGTGTGCTTTAAAATAAAAGCTTAATCATTCTGAAAAAATAAATAATACCCCACCCCCTTGAAAAAAAAAAAGTCTGTTTTATAGTTCCCCATGGCTTAAACCTATGTTTTGGCTCAGAGAGCATCTGAGATCAGAGTGAGACATTTACTTTCCCCAATCCCTCTTACATTTCATTTTTTTAAATAAAAACCTAAAATGATTTTATTTTTTTAAATAAAAAACTAAACTGATTTTATTTACTTATTTTTTTCCATTTATTTTTATTAGTTGGAGGCTAATTACTTTACAATACTGTAGTGGTTTTTGCCATACATTGACATGAATCAGCCATGGAGTTACATGTATTCCCCATCCCGATCCCCCCTCCCACCTCCCTCTCCACCCAATTCCTCTGGGTCTTCCCAGTGCACCAGGCCGGAGCACTTGTCTCATGCATCCAGCCTGGGCTGGTGCTCTGTTTCACCCTAGACAATATACATGTTTCAATGCTGTTCTCTCAAAACATCCCACCCTCGCCATCTCCCACAGAGTCCAAAAGTCTGTTCTGTACATCTGTGTCTCTTTTTCTGTTTTGCATATAGGGCTATCATTAACATCTTTCTAAATTCCATATGTATGTGTTAGTATACTGTATTGATCTTTATCTTTCTGGCTTACTTCACTCTGTATAATGGGCTCCAGTTTCATCCATCTCATTAGAACTGATTCAAATGAATTCTTTTTAACGGATGAGTAATATTCCATGGTGTATATAGACCACAGCTTCTTAATCCATTCGTCTGCTGATGGGCATCTAGGTTGCTTCCATGTCTTGGCTATTATAAACAGTGCTGCGATGAACATTGGGGTGCACGTGTCTCTTTCAGATCTGGTTTCCTCGGTGTTTATGCCCAGAAGTGGGATTGCTGGGTCATATGGCAGTTCTATTTCCAGTTTTTTAAGAAATCTTCAGATTATTAGGAGCATTGAAAATGGAACTTGTTTGCTTAATTTCTTCTGATTCTACTGTGAATATACTAAGGAAAATCCTACTGTGCAAATTAACATCTACTGTATTCAGTACTCAGGAATATGAAGCTTGATTTGAATATTAAAAAATAAAATAATTTTATTTTTTATTTAAAAAATAAAATAATTTTAGCTTTTTATTTAAAAAATCATTTTATTTTATTTTTTTATTTTTATTAGTTGGAGGCTAACTACTTTACAACATTGTAAATTTTTGCCATACTTTGACATGAATCAGCCATGGATTTACATGTGTTCCCCATCCCAATCCCCCCTCCCACTTCCCTCTCCATCCCATCCCTTTGGATCTTTCCAGTGCACCAACCCTGAGCACTTGTCTCATGCATCCAACCTGGGCTGGTGATCTGTTTCACCCTTGATAGTATACTTGTTTTAAAACTGAGTTTATTTTTTTAATAAAAAAAACTAAAATTATTTTATTTTTAAATAAAAAAACTAAAATGATTTTTTAAATAAAAAGCTAAAAGTATTTTATTTTTTAATATTCAAATCAAGCTTCATATCCAAATCAAGCTAATATCCAAATCAAACTTCATATTCTTGAGTACTGAATATGGTAGATTTTAATTTGCACAGTAAGATTTTCCTTAGTATATTCACAGTAGAATCAGGAGAAATTAAGCAAACAAGTTCCATTTTCAGTTCTCCTAATAATCTGTACAGAACCCATATTGAAAAAGGAACAAGCAGAAGGGTAAGCATAATTACGATTGACCTGTATTGATCTGTCATTGGATGGAAAAAGAGAGAAATTTCAGTGGAAATGTTACTGTACAAGTGTCTATTAGGAAAGGCAAAGAGAGTTTAACCAGAAGAAAAGTTGTAGAAACATATGGTCCAACAGTTCCTAACTCCCACACTTTCCCAATCTGTCAATTCAGAGTCATTTTTCAATTATTCCCTACTGAAAGGCCCTGTCTCTGGGCTGTTCTGATTCCCTTGCTCTTGTAATGTCTGCAGCTTCTTCCTATAATCCCTTTTCCAAAATACTGACTTCCTACAACAGTGACTTCCCTGGGGGCTTCCCTGCTGGCTCAGTTGGTAAAGAATCTGCCCCCAATGAAGGAGACGCAGGTTCGACCCATGGTCAGGAAGATCCCCTGTGGGAAGAAATGACTATCCACTCCAGTCTTCCTGCCTGGAGAATTCCATGGACAGAGGCCCCTGGTGGGCTACAGTGCGTGGGGTCACCAAGAGTTGGGCACGAATGAGTGACTAACACACAATTATAATGGCACATTAATTTTCCTCTTCCTTCTTTTTCTCTCTAGGTTGACCAGAGTACGAGCATTAGCAGTAAGCTTTGTTCTTGCCAACCTTTTATCTTTTTCACTAACTTGAAGCAGAATTGTACATGAAAAGAGCTGCCAGAAAAGTGGACAAGACCACAGGAGAAATTCTGACCTGCCCCTGCCTGGACCCATTCCCGTAAAGGATGAGAAAACGTCAGCACCGCTGGTGAGCATTGGTGGGGTACTGAGTATACAGCTGCACTCCTCTCAGTTCACATTTTGCAGAAAGGCTTGAAGTGTAGTTTTTTTTTTGCAGTGTTCTTGATGGGTCTTATGCTTTCAGCCCTGCCTTCATTTCCATTGTTGAAAGATAGTTAAACTTTTGTGGTCATGGAATCTTCTGAGATGGTGGATCATATTTTGACCCCCAAAGGGTTTGCAGCCATGAAGGAACAAAACTTTTGTCAGAAGGATTCAACACACTACATGTGGAACCTTGCAGTGTGTGTATGTAGGTGTATGTGTGTATGAGGAGTGTTTCTACAGCTTCATCTGGCACTTCCTGAAGCATGGAAAGAAAACCTTAAATTGGTGATATCAGCAGGGGAAAAGGCATGTATACTCTTAAGATTTCAGGTCCTCCAGGTGACCTCTGGTAGCTTCACAATTGCATCAGATTCACCAGTGAACCAAACTTAAAAAGCTTCCCTTCCTAGCATTTTGGCAAGAAAAAATGTAGTTATAAGTCACTGTCTCCCCCCACCCACCCCATGAAGTATATAAACTCTAACCTCACCTCTGTTTGTTTACATTTTTCTAAATGAGTAGCACAACTACTCTCCAATCTGACATATTTTTGTAGGATCATTGTCTTTGTGTAGGTTCTCATTAATCCTCTTCTTGAACAGTTTTATTATTTCTGCTCCTTAGCTACTTGGTGGGTGAAAGGAATCATTTTTGGGTAGAATCCGAGCTAGGATGTTTAGTCTAATGTCCTTGGACTGAGGTGGTAATTCATCATCCTTTTAAGCAGTTAAGCCCTCATCCTTCCCTGTTGGGAACTCTCCATAAAAAGGGATTATCCATCTAAAAGATCCTTGCTTTTGCATTTCCAGAGTTCAGCCTCAGGCAGAGAGAGGTGGAGACATAGGAGTAAAGCAGAGATATTATAGAAGGCAATAGGGTTCCAGCTTTCAGAGAGAGAAGATACATTTAATCCTTGCACTTCCTTGCCAATATCACATTTCCTGGTGGCTCAGGTGGTAAAGAATCTGCCTGCAATGCAGGAGACCCGAGTTCAATCCCTGGGTTAAGAAGATCCCCTAGAGAAGGAAATGGCTACCCACTCCAGTATTCTTGCCTGGGGAATCCCATGGATAGAGGAACCTGACAGGCTACAGTCCATAGGGTTGCAAAGAGTTGGACATGACTGAGTGACCAACACTTTCACTTTCGCTTTACGTATATCTAAGGTCCATAAAGTCAAGGGTACTGATTTTCCAGGAATCATGTAGGGATGTGAACATTAGACCTTAAAGAAGACTGAGCGCCAAAGAATTGATGCTTTTGAATTGTGATGCTGGAGAATCCCTTGAGAAACTCATGAGAATCCCTTAGGCTGCAAGGAGATCAAGCCAGTCAGTTCTAAAAGAAATTCACCCTGAACATTCATTGGAAGGACTGATGCTGAAGCTAAAGCTCCAATACTTTGGCCACATGATGTGAACAACCAATGACCCTGGTGTTGAGAAAGATTGAGGGAAGGAGGGGAAGAGGGTGACAGAGGATTAGATGGCTGCATTGGATCACTTACTCATTGCACATGAGTTTGAGCAAACTCTGGGAGATAGCGAAGGACAGGGAAGCCTGGTGCTGAAGTCCATGGGGTCACAAAGAGTCAGACACAGATTAACAACTGAATAACAACAAATATACCTAATGCTACTATAGAAACTACTTGAAGCACTCTCATTATGTGTAATGTTAGCTCTTATTCAGTCCTTAGTCTTTCTACTCATTCAGTCAGTCTCCTATAGAATTTTTCCCCCTCTTTTGCTTAATGACACTCTGAAAATTATTGCTTTTTAGCTAAGTTGTAGTATGCACCTGATGTTTACTTCTCCAAGACAACACTCTCTAGCACTCTTTTCCTCTGTGAGCATCCTTCATTCTAGAAAGAAGGTCATAGCACAGTAATCTTAAGGGCCACCAGAACATGTTCCATAACCACCTGATACCAGCCCTAATAATCTCAACTCTCCAAGAGGAAAGAAGAATATAAGACTATATCAATCCCCATCCTTGTCTACAGCCCTGTTTACCACTCTGAAACTCTAATGCCCCTTCCTATTTTCCAAAAGGGGGAGCACAATCTGGAGGGCATTACCCTGCTGTGGCCTGTTTTGCATGGCGAAGTAATAAAGCTACTCCTTTCTATTCCTCCAAAGTTCTGTCTCCATGTTTCTATTTGGTACCCATGATCAAAGGCTGAGTTTTTTGGCAATATTAACATGACAAAGACTTATCAGCCTTTAACACTAAAACTGATAGTGATCCTGATGAAGAAAGACTAACATACATATTTAATTAAAAAAAATAGAATGTGGAGAGGACAATCTATGATATAGATAGCCTTCCCTAAAGAACAGTTAGCTGGAAGAGCTATTTTGTAAATCATTCTCTCTCATTAACTGTTAAGTGACCACAAAAACCTTCATCTGCTCCAGTCAATTCAGGAACTGTTTGGCAACCATTCAAATCAAAATGTTGCTTGATGAATAAAACAATCCTGCCAATAAAAATGCTATATTTCAGTATGGAAGAGAGAGAAGATACAATGTATTATTGAGTAATATCAACTGGAAAAAAAATCACATGAGACTTGTGAGTTCAGTGTTATTTGGGGCAAAATGAAGATTATAGCATGAGAGACAGCCTCTAATAGTTCTGAGAAATTGCTACAATGAAGTAAGGGCTGAAGGTCAGTATTATATATGAATTTAGTGAAGGGGGATAAGTGTAGTCAAGCACACATTTTGGCAGAAGGTTGCTGCTAATCTCATGAAGGTTACTGCTAGTCAAGAGGAGCAGATGTCTCTTCCAATGTTATAAGAAGAGGCAAGAATGTGGGCTCATAAAAACTTCTCCTGAAAATATCTAATTATCTGAAGGCCAGGAGACAGTGATCAAAACCATCCCCAAGTAAAAGAAAGGCAAAAGAGCAAAATGGTTGTCTGACTAGGCTGTACAAATAGCTGAGAAAAGAGAAGTGAAAGGCAAAGGAGAAAGGAAAGTTATACCTTTGTGAATGCAGAGTTCCAAAGAATTGCAAGGAGAGGTAAGAACGCCTTCTTAAGTGAACAATGCAAAGAAATAGAGGAGAACAATAGAATGGGAAAGACTAGAGATCTCTTTAGAAAGTTAGAGATTCCAAGGGAATATTTCATGCAAAGATGGGCACAATAAAGGACAGAAAAATGTGGATCTAACAGAAGCAGAATAGATTAAGAAGAGGTGCATTCTGCACAGAACTACACACACAAAAAAATGTTTCAGTGACCCAGATAACCGCGACTGTGTGGTCACTCACCTAGAGCCAGACCTCCTGGAGTGTAAAATCCAGTGGACCTTAGAATTGTTACTACAAACAAAGCTAGTGGAGGTGACGAAATTCCAGCTGAGCTATTTCAGATCCCAAAATCTGATACTGTTAAAGTGCTATACTCAGTATGCCAGCAAATTTGGAAAACTCACAGGAGGCCACAGGAGGGGAAAATCTCAGTTTTCATTCCAATCCCCAAAAAGGGCAATGCAAATGATATACAAACTACCACACAATTACAATCATTTCACTTGCTAGCAAGGTGATGTTCAATATTCTTCAACTAGGCTTCAACAGTACATGAACTAAGAACTTCCAGGTGTACAAGCTGGATTTGGAAAACGGAGAGGAACCAGAGATGAAATTGCCAACATCCACTGAATCATAGGAAAAACAAGAGAATTCCAGAAAAAACATCTACTTCATTGACTAAGCTAAAGCCTTTGACTGTGTGGATCAAAAAAAAATTGTGGAAAATTCTAAAAGAGATGGGAATACCAGACCATCCTATCTGCATCCTGAGAAACCTGTATGAACCAGACATGGAACAACGGACTGCTTCAAAATTGAGAACGGAATACGTCAATTCTATATGTGATCTCCCTGCTTATTTTACTCATATGCAGAGTACATCATGCAAAATGCCAGGCTTTATGAAGCACAAGCTGGAATTAAGATTTCTGGGAGAAATATCAATAACCTCAGATATGCAGATGACACCATCTTAATGTCAAAAATTGAGGAGAAACTAAAGATCCTCTTGATGAAGATTAAAGAGGAGAGTGAAAAAACTGACTTAAAAGTCAACATTCAAAAAAGAAAGGTCATGGCATCTGGTCCCATCACTTCATGGCAAATAGATGGGGAAACAATGGAAACAGAGACATACTTTATTTTCTTGGGCTTCAAAATCACTGCAGATGATGACTATAGTCATGAAATTAAAAGATACTTGCTTCTTGAAAGAAAAGCTATGACCAACCTAGATAGTGTATTAAAAACCATAGATATTGCTTTACCTACAAAGATCTGTATAGTCAAAGGTATGTTTTTGTTTTGTTTTGTTTTGTTTTTGTCCAGTAGTTATTTATGGATTGATAGTTGGACAATACAATAAAGAAGGCTGAGTGCCAAAGAACTGACTCTTTGAAACTATGGTGTTGGAGGAAAATCTTGAGAGTCCCTTGGACAGCAAGGAGATCAAACCAGTCAATCCTAACAGAAATCAATCTTGAATATTCACTGAAGGACTATTGCCAAAGCTGAAGCTCCAACACTGAGGCAGAAATTGTTAGGTAGTTAGTGTTAGTGTTGAGGGCCTCAGTTTTATGTTAATTTTGATTTTAATTTCAACTATTCCCTCACATAGATGTTTCACTCCATTAGTCCAAAGCTCCAGTTTCTAGGCATTCAGAGGAATGCCTCCCTGGTCTGGCGGATCATAAAATATTCCGACCCAGGATAAGACAATGATTAACTGATGTCCAGTTTATCAAGGAGAACTCCAGATAGGTCATTAACTCTTAAACATACATTTGGACCCTAACTAATGGTCTATGTTCTTGAGAAAGGGTTGAGGGATGGCATCACATAGTCTGGGAAAACTGAAAAACCGGGAACGAAAAAAAAAAAAAAAAAAACCACCATGAAAATGACAAACTACTGTTGCAACATTCAAAGTGATTGGTCAAAAGCTGTTAGGGGAAGCACACTGACTGAAACCACCACACTGGCCAGGCACCATAGTAACCATTTGCATGAGTTGTTTTACGACAGGAGGTCCTGGTGAGGAACACGGAACAAATAAGACACCACGAACTGGAAGAGTTCGGGAAAGATCAAAAGGAGGCACCACATGTCCAACCACCTCCCAGAATCCTCACTGGCATCCATCTTTGCTGAACAAGGGGAACACCACCACCAAGGACTCTGAGTCAGAAGGATTGGCTAAAGACAACCTGGAAACTAATCCCATCACCATAAAACCACATGGCAGAGCAGTTCTCCTGAATTCCCTCACCCTACTGCTCTCTGCCCTGGAACCCTTTCCAATAAAATCTCTTGCTTTGTCAGCATATTTGTCTCTTCAGACAATTGATTTCTGAGTCTTAGACAAGAGCCCACTTTCAGGCCCTGGAAGGGGCCCCGTTTTTTGCCACAAAATGACATATGTTAAAGTTGTTCAGTTCAGTTCAGTCACTCAGTCATGTCTGACTCTTTGCGACCCCATGAATCGCAGCACGCCAGGCCTCCCTGTCCATCTCCAACTCCTGGAGTCTGCCCAAACACATGTGCATCGAGTCGGTGATGCAATCCAGCCATCTCATCCTCTGTTGTCCCCTTCTCCTCCTGCCCCCAATCCCTCCCAGCATCAGGGTCTTTTCCAATGAGTCAACTCTTCAAATGAGGTGGCCAAAGTACTGGAGTTTCAGCTTCAGCATCAGTCCTTCCAATGAACACCCAGGACTGATCTCCTTTAGGATGGACTGCTTGGATCCCCTTACAGTCCAAGGGACTCTCAAGAGTCTTCTCCAACACCACAGTTCTAAAGCATCAATTCTTCTGCACTCAGCTTTCTTCACAGTCCAACTCTCACATCCATACATGACCACTGGAAAAACCACAGCCTTGACCAGATGGATCTTTGTTGGCAAAGTAATGTCTCTGCTTTTTAATATGCTATCTAGGTTGGTCATAACTTTCCTTCCAAGGAGTAAGCGTCTTTTAATTTCATGGCTGCAGTCACCATCTGCAGTGATTTTGGAGCCCCCAAAAATGAAGTCTGACACTGTTTCCACTGTTTCCCCAACTATTTCCCATGAAGTGATGGGACCAGATGCCATGATCTTAGGTTTCTGAACTTTAAGCCAACTTTTTCACTCTCCTCTTTCACTTTCAACAAGAGGCTCTTTAGTTCCTCTTCACTTTCTGCCATAAGGGTGGTGTCATCTGCATATCTGAGGTTATTGATATTTCTCCTAGAAATCTTGATTCCAGCTTGTGTTTCTTCCAGCCCAGCGTTTCTCATGATGTACTCTGCATATAAGTTAAATAAGCAGGGTGACAATATGCAGCATTGTCATATTCCTTTTTCTATTTGGAACCAGTCTGTTGGTCTATGTCCAGTTCTAACTGTTGCTTCTTGACCTGCATACAGGTTTCTCAAGAGGCAGGTCAGGTGGTCTGGTATTCCCATCTCAGAATTTTCCACATTTATTGTGATCCACTCAGTCAAAAGCTTTGGCATAGTCAATAAAGCAGAAATAGATATTTTTCTGGAACTCTCTTGCTTTTTTGATGATCCAGCAGATGTTGGCAATTTGATCTCTGGTTCCTCTTCCTTTTCTAAAACCAGCTTGAACATCTGGAAGCCTGGCTTGGAGAATTTCGAGCATTACTTTACTAGCGTGTGAGATGAGTGCAATTGTGTGGCAGTTTGAGCATTCTTTGGCATTGCATTTCTGTGGGATTGGAATGAAAACTGACCTTTTCCAGTCCTGTGGCCACTGCTGAGTTGCCCAAATTTGCTGGCATATTGAGTGCAACACTTTCACAGCATCATCTTCCAGGATTTGAAATAGTTCAACTGGAATTCCATTAGCTTTGTTCATAGTGATGCTTTCTAAGGCCCATTTGACTTCACATTCCAGGATGTCTGGCTCTAGGTTAGTGACTACACCATTGTGATTATCTGGGTGGTGAAGATCTTTTTTTGTACAGTTCTTCAGTGTATTCTTGCCACCTCTTCTTAACATCTTCTGCTTCTGTTAGGTCTCTACCATTTCTCTCCTTTATTGAGAATATCTGAAAATGAAATATTCCCTTGGTATCTCTAATTTTCTTGAAGAGATCTCTAGTCTTTCCCACTCTGTTGTTTTCCTCTATTTCTTTGCATTGATCGCTGAAGAAGGCTTTCTTATCTCTCCTTGCTATTCTTTGGAACACTTCATTCAAATGGGTGAAAGGTTGTTGATGAATGATAAGAAGCCTGGATTCTTGGCCTCCAGAGGAGATGAATTCAATCTGGGGCCAGAGACAAGGCTGGATCGCTCAGAGCTTTTGTGTAATAAAGTTTTATTAAAGTATAAAGGAGATAGAGAAAGCTTCTGACATACACATCAGAAGGGGGCAAAAGAGTACCCCCTCCTAGTCTTTAGCTGTATGTTACATAGTCACTCACAGTCTGTTAATGAAAAGAAAAGAATGTCATAAAATTTAGAATGGCACCAGATAATTCATCCCTGGCCATAAAACGATTGACATGAATCTTGTAGAAGGGCAGAATACCAACAAATAGTTTTGTTTACATAGAATAGGGAAGATAGAGTCTGGGGTACATTAGCATAGCTTAAGACAACATTTCCATAAGAAAAAGAAATGTATTGGTTAACTCGAGGTTTGAGAGTAGTTAGCTTCAGGTGAAACCAGGTGTCATGGCAACACAGCATTTTAAGAGAAACCTCCTTTTAAATTTGTATAGAGAAGAAAAAATATCGCTGGTTTGTTTCTTCCTGCCGCTTAAGCTTAGGAGAGATAAAAATGTCTGGCACTTGCAGCCTCTTTCCACCATTTGGAGACCCCTGGCCTTCCTGCCTGTTACCCTCTCATGGGAATATCTTTCCTTCCTTTGCTTTTCACTTTTCTTTTCACAGCTATTTGTAAGACCTCCTTAGACAACCATTTTGCCTTTTTGCATTTCTTTTCCATGGGGATTGTCTTGATTCCTTTCTTCTGTAAAATGTCATGAACCTCCATCCATAGTTCATCAGGCTCTCTGTCTATCAGTTCTACTCCCTTAAATCTATTTCTCACTTTCACTGTATAGTCATAAGGGATTTGATTTAGACCATACCTGAATGGTCTAGCGGTTTTCCCCACTTTGTTCAATTTAAGTCTGAATTTGGCAGTAATGATTTCATGATCTGAGCCACAGTCAACTCCCGGTCTTGTTTTTGCTGACAGTATAGAGCTTCTCCATCTTTGGCTGCAAAGAATATAATCAATTAGATTTTGGTTTTGACCATCTGGTGATGTCCATGTGTAAAGTCTTGTCTTGTATTGTTGGAAGTGGATGTTGCTATGACCAGTGTGTTCTCTTGGCAGAACTCTATTAGCCTTTGCCCTGCTTCATTCTATACTCCAAGGCCAAATTTGCCTGTTACTCCAGGGATTTCTTGACTTCCTACTTTTGCATTCCAGTCCCCTATAACGAAAAGGACATCTTTATCGGGTGTTAGTTCTAAAAGGTCTTGTAGGTCTTCATAGAACTATTCAACTTCAGCTTCTTCAGCAATACTGGTCGGGGCATAGGCTTGGATTACCGTGATATTGAATGGTTTGCCTTGGAAACGAACAAAGATCATTCTGTCATTTTTGAGATTGCATCCAAGTACTGCATTTCTGACTCTCCTGTTGACCATGATGGCTACTCCATTTCTTCAAAGGGATTCCCGCCTACAGTAGTAGATATAATGGTCATCTGAGTTAAATTCACCCACTCTAGTCCATTTTAGTTTGCTGATTCCTAGAATGTCGACATTCACTCTTGCCATCTCCTGTTTGACCACTTCCAATTTGCCTTCATTTATGGACCTAACATTCCAGGTTCCTATGCAATATTGCTCTTTACAGCATCAGACTTTGCTTCTATCACCAGTCACATCCACAACTGGGTGTTTTTGCTTTGGCTCTATCACTTCATTCTTTCTGGAGTTATTTTTCCACTGATCTCCAGTAGCATATTTGGCACCTACCGACCTGGGGAGTTCCTCTTTCAGTATCCTATCACTTTGCCTTTTCATACTGTTCATGGGGTTATCAAAGCAAGAATACTGAAGTGGTTTGTGATTCCCTTCTCCAGTGGACCACATTCTGTCAGACCTCTCCACCATAACCCATCCATCTTTGGTGGACCCACACAGCATGGTTTAGTTTCATTGAATTAGACAAGACTGCATTGTTAGGTAGTTAGACTAGGAAAAAGGAGTACAGAATGGCTAAATGGAATAAGATGTGGCTAGTTTTTGTAAGCCAGGTAAATTCATATGCTATTGAGTGGGAGGATCGTCCCAAGCATTGGCGAACCACCCACTCCTCCATCTTTGGTGCCTTGTTACTGTCCTGTCACCTGGGTGTGTCATTTAGCTTGCAGTTTGGGGATCAAGATTTAGTTGAATTTTTTTTTTTTTTTTTTTTTTTTTAGTTGAATTTGACTTGTCATCTTGGACCCATTTGATTTTAATTGGTTTATGTTATGCCCTTGGGCTATGTAATTGTTTCAAAAGTTGTGCCCTGCCCCTTTCCCTCCTGTTTCATGCCCTTTTCCTGAGCTCTGTCTGTGCCCACAATGTTACCTCTACAATCTTCTAGAGAGACAACCAGAAAATAGCTGGTCCTTGAGAGGGAAATACTGCATAATATCCACTCCCTCCAGATAGTCAGACCTTCATCTTCCTTATTTCCTAAATAATGGGCAACATCATCATCTCTCAGTGGATCTTTTAGGGCAGGAGACAGGCACACAATGCCTGCTAGAAGTCCATCTGTTAGCATCCCTTCAAGGGCAACTGTGTTTCCAGGGATAATGTTTGCCTTTTTGGGAGTTAGCCATGGAGGTCGTTTGGGCCCAAACCCTTCCAACTAAGAGATATGAAGGAACTCTCTCTTAAGTATGGGATTGTTGTATGCCCTAAAAGTGAGCCTATTGGGTAAATGGTGTTAGGCACAGACAACCAAGAGAAGGAACCCCCCCCCCCCAATGAAGGCTCACCTCCCACAGCTCCCGAGTTGCCTGGTGCTCCTTCCTTGTATCCAAAAGTGCCCCCATATGCAGAAGCACTGCCTCCATAAAAGCCAACTGGAGTATATCCCTTAGTCAAAACTGGAGGATAATTCGGACCAACCCGGGTCCATAAGCCCTTCTCCCTCTTAGAACTAAGATCAAACAAGACGTGGGAAGCTATACAGATGACACAGACAAATATATATATATATATATTCCAACACATTACCTTGGCCTTTGACCTGACGTGGAAGGACATCATGGTCATATTTAGTCAAACTTTATCTGACCCTGAGCATACTAGGATCTTAAAGGAAGCCCAAAGGTATGCTATGAGGCTTCACATGTCAAGTGATAAATACCCAGTAGGGGAAACTGCAGTGACCTCCTCAGATCCTAATAGGAATTACAATGACCTTGAGCAAATCTGGGAAAGAGATCATTTTCTGATCTGTATGAAGGCAGGACTGAAAGCAGCCCAGCAAAAAGTAATCAGCTATGCCCGGGTCTCAGTGATAACTCAGGAACCCAAAGAGAAAACCATTGCCTTTCTGGAAAGGCTAAAAGAGGTTCTCCAAAAGTTACCAATCTGGACTAAGACTCTTAGGAGGGACAGGTGATTTTAAAGGACAAATTCTTGTCCTGATGTGTATCAGACATCACGATAGTTACAACAGCTACAGAAGCAGGACCCTGCTGCCTCTTTGGATGAGATGGTCCAGATAACCACCAATACCTTTTATAACAGTGAACAGGAGAGGGAGGCCAAGGCCCAGGAAAGGGAGAAAAAGAAAGAGACAAGCCACGCCCAGATGGTGGCCGCCCTCCAGGGAAGCTGTGTGGCAAATCCCGAGGCCTTGAAGAACAAAGAAAGAAAGTGAAAGTTGCTCAGTTGTGTCTGACTCTTTGAGACCCCATAGACTACACAGTCCTTGGAATTCTCCAGGCCAGAATACTGGAGTGGGTAGCCGTTGAGTTCTCCAGGGGATCTTCCCAACCCAGGGATCAAATCCAGGTCTCCCGCATTGCAGGCAAATTCTTTATCAGCTGAGCCACAAGGGAAGCCCCTTGAAGGACAAGGCAACAGGCAAATGCCTAATCTGTATACAGGCGGGGCATTGGGCCAAAGAGTGTCCAAACCATGGCAAGTCTCCTAAAGTGGCTTGCTACAAATGCCATCAATTTGGACATTGGGCAGCACTCTGCCCTTGGGACCGAAGAATCTCAAGGTCAAGAGCCAAGCCTTCCCTCACGATGGTTCAACAGGACTGAAGCAGCCCTCTCCAGTCAGCCCGCCTGTCACAGATAACCATCACGGTACTGGAGTCAAGGGTGCAACTGGATGTGGCAGGTAAGTCCAAGAATTTCTTGGTTGATAGAGGGGCTACCTACTCTGCCTGACCTCCTACTCTGGAGACTTTTCCTCCCAAACTTGTACCATTTTGAGTGCTACAGGAAAAACAATTACAGAAGATTCACCCAAGCATTTCTCTGTTGCTGGGATGGACACATATTTCCCCACCAGTTTCTGTTGGTCCCTGAGTGTCCTACTCCCTTATTGGGAAGAGATCTCTCCCTGCCTTTGAAATCTTGCAGCTATTGCAGTTCTGATAGAAGATGCTTTACAACTCTATCTTGGGGGCAAGCTATTTTTACCAGCCACCAGGTGAAACAACCGCTGAATGAGAGAGGCCATTTATAGATGTCTGATCAAAGGATCCTCAGATATCAAGTAGTGCTGATGGAAAAATCTGGGCCTGACTGTATCCCTTTGTAAGGTTCTCAATCCAGCCACCCTCCTGCCTATCCCCGAGGGCTCTCTCCCCTTTCACTCTTGCCTGGAAACCTTGGACCACTGGACAAAATCCCGAGAGGGATTGTCAGAAGATCCTCTGACCAGTCCTGAGGAAATCTGGTACACTGATGGAAGCAGCCATATTTTGGATGGAAAAAGAAGAGCTGGATATGCAGTAGTCTCCAATTTTGAGACCATAAAGACTAAACCTTTGCCACCAGGTACTTCAGTCCAATTATCTGATCTCATAGCCCTGGCTCGAGCTTTAGAGCTGGGAAAATGAAAAAGAGTAGCCATTTATACTGACTCCAAGTATGCCTTTCTGGTGCTACATGCACATGCTGCTATTTGGAAAGAAAGAGACCACTTGACCACCCTAGGGCCCCCAATCAAATATGGTGATCAAATCCTTAGGCTCTTGGAGGCAGTCCATCTTCCCACTGAGGTTTCAGTCTCCCACTGTAAAGGACACCAAAAAGGGAGCACAGAAGTGGTACGAGGGAACCAAGCAGACTAATTTGCCAGAAACTCCTTCATATGCTGAAGGTGAGACTCTTAAAGCTAAGAGTGAGGGCTTTCAAGATCATATGGGGTGGTTCCAAAAGGAGGGACTCCTTTTTCTGCCTGGGAACCTCCAATGGAAGTTGGTTAACTCCTTACATGCCACCACTCATTTAAGGGAGAAGCCCCTCCAAAGATTACTAGAAAGGTCCTGAAGAGGAGCAGGCCTCCAAACGACCATAACACAAGTGGTCTCCTCTTGTCCCACTTGCCAGTTAAACAACCCCCAAGGAGCTCAAAGACCCCAGCTGGCCCAGCCCATCCAATGACATGGGGCCTACTCAAGAGAGGACTGGCAGATGGACTTCACCCAGATGCCAGTTTCTCAAGGGTATAAATATGTATTAGTCATGAAAGATATAGTCACAGGATGGATTGAAGGCTTTCCCACCTGGACTGAGAAGGCTAAGGAGATGGTAAAAAAAAATGCTCCATGAAATCATTACAAGATTTGGTCTGCCCAGGTCATTCCAAAGTGATAGTGGGATATCATTTACTTCTAAGTTCATGCAAGGTGTCTCTAAAGCTTTTGGCATTACTTATTATCTCCATTGTGCTGGGAGCTAGACCTCAGTCTTCAGGAAAAGTAGAAAGGGCCAATGAATTCTTAAAATCAGTAATAAAAAAGATAATCCAAGAGACCTCCCTGGGATGGAAAGAGGCTTTACAAATAGCTCTCCTCCACACCCATATTGCCCCTAAGGAACAGGTTGGTCTTAGTCTTTATGAGATGCTATATGGGAGGCCTTTTGTTTATGTCAATGACCTCTTCCTATATCCAGAGTTTCAGACCCTCTGGTCTTATACCATGGCCATTGGGCAATTCCAACAGGATATATGCTTATGGGGTATGAACCAGGACCTAAAAGATTCTAAGGAGTCACCACTATGTGCTCCAGGGACTCAAGTCCTAATTAAAGTCTGGAAAGATGGGTCCCCAAAAGATCAACTCCAGCCCACATGGAAGGGCCCCTACCCTGTAATACTTTCCACTCCCACAGTGGTCAAGGTACCAGGACATGACTCCTGGATTCACTACTCACGAGTCAAGCCATGGAAGAAAACAGAAGAGGACACTCAGTACACCTAAGAGCCCCTGGGAGAGCTCAGATACCTATTCAGAACTACAAATGAGTGCCATTGTAATGAACATTGCCAAAATTAAGTTTCTGGTGATAAGATTTCTCAGGACTGCTCTCAAGAGCCAACACAGCTTGGCAGGGGTTGTGCTCCAAAATAGACAGGAGATGGATTTCCTGATCCCTGAACAAGAAGGGACTTGAACCATCCTAGTAATGGGAACTTTGAGTTGGCTAATGCCTCTCCTAGTCCTTATTATGCCATATTGATGCTGCTTATGATCGCTCCATGTATTATCAATTGTCTAACCCGTTTTGTCTCTGCCCAGGTCAATAAGCTACAACATGCAGTGACGGTTCAACAAGGATATGTAAAACTACAGCCGACCACAGAAAATATCATTCACCTTTAGATGGATACTGCTACAAGGACTCTGAGACCTGAAACTAGTAAGAGCGGGAGGCCCAATGCCCCTTACCATCCCAGCTCAGCAGGAAGTAGCCAGAGATACCTTGGCGACCCTACTCCCAAAGAATTGGGCCTCCCATCTCTTGAGGGGGTAATGTGAGGTAGTTAGAATAGGAAAAAGGAGTCCAGAATGACAGTGGCTAAAAGACAAGAAAGGGAAAAACCCATGAAAATAAAACAAAGGAAGGTACAAGGACTGGAGTGAGGACCTAGGTAGAGCAAAGAGCACTCCTGGCTAGCCCAGTTTACATAGGGCAGGCCCAGGGGGAGAAGAAAGCATATAAAAAGAGGAGCCAAAGGGCTGGGCTCTCTCTCTCTTCTCTTTGCATTTTTTTGGGTTGGCAAGCCCTCACACCTCAAGGAAGTATTTTCCTTTATTTTATAAATAAAACTGAGCTGTAACATGGAGCTGTAACACTGGTCCATCCAAGAGCTGTAACACTGGTCTGTCTGAGAGCTGTAACACTGGTTCATCTGAGGGCTGTAATGCTGACCCATTGCTTCAAATGTTTGTTGTGATGAGACAGAACCAAGGAAATTACACACTCCCCAGACAAAGTCATGAGTCAAGAGAAAATATGCAGATCAATACTAGAAAATATATAAAACTGCTGCAATCCCCACCTTTTTGTTGTTCTTCTCTCAATCTCAGTGTCTATGCTGACAGATTTGTATCTCTATCCTTTACAGTAAACTTTGTGTTCATGTTTCCAAGTTTGTGGAATTCATTCTTTGACTCTGCAAATAGAACTCAGTTTCTCATTTCAATATTTTGGCTACCTGAGGCAAGGAGCCTACCCTGAGGCTGGTAAAGGCCCTGATGCTGAGAAAGAGTGAAGGCAGAAGGAGAAGTGGATGACAGATGGCTGGATGGCATCACTGAGTCATTGGACATGAGTTTGAGCAAGCTCTAAAGATGGATGGTGAAAGACACAGAAGCCTGGCGCGCTGTATTCCGTGGGGTAGCAAAGAGTGGGAAACAACTGCGGAACTGAACAACAACAACAACATCTGAAGGCTTGCCTGTCCTGCCAGTTTTTCCCAGAGCCCAGAGCACCCCCTTCCTGATCTCTACCATGAACTCCTTGGAGTTGGAGGTGAATAGTGACCTCATCCTTGTAGCGGTATGATGGCAAGTGACAGTTGGCAAGAAAGAACCTAAAATTCACTGGGAACAGGTATAAGATTAATTTATCTTATTTCCTCAGGAGACTAAGGCTACTCCATGTAAAAGTCTCCAGTACTTCTCAGAAGAAAGACTCTTGAGTTAACTCTGGAAGTGTGTGTTTGCATATGTAAAGGTTATTTGGACCATGACTTTGGAGATTTTTCTACATTATAAAAATTTGACACAAGGTTTAATCCCTGGAGATTTATCTGTTTTCCAAAGGTTAGAGTAAGGATACAGATTTACCACATATCCAAGGAAACAGTGTAAGAAAAAACAAAGAGGTAAAATGGTCTCTCTGCTCTTTCTAAATGGAAATAAAGTTTTATTTATCCTTACAAGTTCTATGAAAAACAAATTATATGAATATAAAATAGCATGATAGGATTTATTATTTCTGACAAAAGAGAGTAGATAAAATTTTCTCTCATCCTCTTAATAAATACAGTTGAGAAATCCAGACAATATACAGCAGCATAGAAGTGACTCAAACAAGGAAGTAAGAAGAAAGAAAGCTAGCTTTTTTCAGAGAATCGTAGATTCTTATATGGACCTTAAACTAAATCAAAGACTAAGTATTACTTTTTTTGTTTGTTTGTTTAAGAACATACCCAAACATAAACCACATCATACTCTTTCTATAGGCAGATAATATCTAACACAAAATTATTTTAAGATTTTTTTTAACCCCAAATTGTACTTAATATACCAAGCAGGTCTCTGTGGGGCTCCTGGACCAAAATATTTGTTTCCCTTATTTTTATTTATCTATTTGGTTACAGGAAATAGCCTTCATTCAGGCTCCATGACCTTTGGGCAGATTCAAGCAGTCATTAATTAGGGAGGGGAAGGGATATGAGAAAAGCAAGAAATAGTCAAGAGAAATAATAGTGCAACCTTGGGGCAAAGTCCTCTTTCCCCATCAAGAGGTACACACGACAATACGGTTGAGCTATTTTGCAGATACTGAAAGAGCTTCCAGAGAGAAGTTAAGGATGAAAAATGGCATGCTGTTCACAGGCACATAGACTGCAGACCAGTTAAAACCTGAAGGTTGATGTTGCTGACTCCTACTTCTGTCGCCACCAACCAATGAGAATGTTCACTAGCTGATCAGGCCCTGACCTCTTTGAACCATTACTATAAAACTTCTCACTAACCTCTCCAGGTTGGGCCACGTGTTATTTAACCCACCAAAAAGTGGGCTTTAACCCACTTTGGCCCCTTTCCTGGCAAAGCAATACAGCTATTCATCTCTACTTCACCCCAAAATCTGCCTGATATTTAATTCTGTGTCAGGGTACAGGGACATAATTTGTCGTATTTGACAAGTTTAACTAAAGCATTAAAACATTCATCTATTTCTCTCTTAATCAGCTAACTCTTGTTTTTATTTTCCATTTTCAGGAAAAAGTTAAAAATATCCTTTCCTTGTAATTTTCACTTTCAATTTCCAAACCTTATGGAAGACTTTTCTTGCTTTAAAAATATGTACACTTTGTGAGATGCTTTAGGGCTTTTGTTGTTACTACAAAGCTCAAACAAAGTGCTTAAGAAGGCTATTGTGTAGAGTGCCTGGCTGACCAAAGGTAACTTAATACTTTTAAGAAGGTGATACTTATCCTGGGGCAAGTCCTTGAATCTTTTGTTTCAAATCGGTTGCCAACATCTGTGATCCTAGAAAACATCACTTTTTTTTTTTTTTTTTAAACTGGAGTGTGATTGCTTTACAATATTGTGTTAGTTTCTGCTGTACAACAAAATGATTCAGTCATTGTATAAATAGAGACCCTCCCTCTTGGACCTCCATCCCACTCACACCCATCCCACTCATTTAGGTCATCACAGAGGCCCAAGCTGAGGTCCTTCACTGAGGTCCCTCACTGAGGTCCCCCACCAAGCTCAGGGACCTCACTGCTACCTATTTTACAACAGCAGTGTGTGGATGTGTCAATTTTAATGTGTTCCTACTTCTCTTCTTTTGGTAAACTTTACAGAATTTAGAGTAAATATACCAAAACACTCTAAGAATCTGGATTTTCATGGACCCTGGTAGCCTGCAAGGACTTCACTGGTGGCTCAGTGGTAAAGAATCCACCCACACTTCAAGAGACTCAGGTTTGATCCCTGGGTTGGGAAAATCACAAAAATATAAAACCATTCTCTATTGTTTTGAACAATTAAATTGTCATCAAATAAAGCATCATCCAACATATACTATTTAAACACAGTTAAGTCTCCTACATATAAATGTTCAAGTTGCAGATTTTCAAACATATGACTGAATGTGTATTCATATGCCCAATCATGTAAGTTCTTTCTATTTGAGGAGGCACTGTTTGTTTTTGAGGCACAAGGGCTGGGTATAGAATGGTACACAAAGATCACAACAGTCATACAGAGATTGTAACCCAGTGCTACGATGTCATCTATGATGAGGAAAAAAGAAAAAAAAAAAAAAAAAAACTACCCAGATGTCACTGGATTGCTTTTTCAAGAGGATAGATAGAACTGAATTGCATCCAACAAGGAATCAAACCCTGTGCCATCAACGTCAGGCATGAGTGAAATCGGAACTTGCCCTTCATCTCTTATTGCTGAGGATCTTTCAGTTCTACCATCTCTCACCTCCTCTCCCTCCTCCAGTCAGTAAACTCTTCTTTCCTGTTCACTTGATGCTACCTCTTGCATGCCAGCTTTTATAGTGTACACATGAACTTAACCATCATGGTTTACTCTTTAGCTTGCCACACACACATAACTCCTCACACCATAATTCATATCCATATAAATGTAATAACATGGTCATGTTTCTATGCAAATGATACAGCTGTCCTGCTTATACTGAAAATACAGTAATTTTTTTTCTCATAGGAAGATACAAAGTCCATGAGTTATGTTCACTCTTCTGATGTCCTGTAACTGTGATGTAAGTTATCACGTGTTATACAATAAAATGAAGAGAGAAAATTTGCTAGCAATAGAGCAAAATATGTTTGCTATATGCACATATACACACACACACAAAGATATAGTCATAAGATAAGGGTAGCAGATATAAAGATATAAATACTATCACTGATGAAATGCATGGTGGAAGATATTACCAGGTACGCAGGCATCCTGAATACACGAACAGAATAACAGATATGGTGAGAAAACTGCAAGCTTCACTCCACAAAGGAAAAATCTGCTCTTAAAAAATCAACAGCATACCAGACTCATGCAGAATTGCAGTAAGAAAGAGGAAGTATGTGTAATGTGGACTAAGAAGGTCAGTGATGCTAATTTTAGTTGAATTCTTCTGAAAACAGAAAGAAATACGTAGTAAGTGTTCACTCAACATTCTAACACCATCTTTTTTACTGCACCTTGCTTACGTCCTCGTTTTAGAATTCTAGAATACAACTCTAATAAAGCAAAGACACTATAAACAAGATAAAAACAAGTTAACAATTTTAGTTCCAGTGAACTCTTACTCACTCAAATACTGTCTCCCTACTGAACAGCACTGAAATACTGTACACTGTTGGGTAAGTCCTTTATATATTCTTCTTTCACCTACTGTTGCCAAATAAATTATAAATAGATTAAAAAAGAAAAATACAAATCTCTTCCAAATGTTAGTGAAATATTATTAACAGAAAGGACCCTTATTTATTACTCTGTAATATTTAATGCATGTTGTACTACAAATTATTGGTGGGCTGCATACATTTAAGTTGAATATCAAAAAATATGTTAATCTTAAGCTTAATTATGAAATATGTTTGCTAACTTTACACAGCTGTTTCAGTTCAGTTCAGTTGCTCAGTGGTTTCTGACTCTTTGCCATCCCGTGGATTTCAGCACACCAGGCTTCTCTGTCCATCACCAATTCCTGAATTTACTCAAACTCATGCCAATAGAGTTGGTAATGCAACCCAAACATCTCAATCTCTGTTCTCCCCTTCTCCTCCTGCCTTCGATCTTTTCCATCACCAGGGTCTATTTCAGTGAGTTGGCTCTTTGCATCAGGTGGCTAAAGTGTTGGAGCTTCAGCTTCAGCATCAGTCCTTCCAATGAATATTCAGCACTGATTTCTTTAAATTGACTGGATTGATCTCCTTGTAGTCCAAGGGATTCTCAAGAGTCTTCTCCAACACCAAAGTTCAAAAATATCAATTTTTCAGTGCCCGATTTCCGTTATAGTCCAACTCTCACATCCATACATGACTACCAAAAAAAACATAGTTTGACTAGATGGACCTTTGCTGGCAAAGTATTGTCTCTGCTTTTTAATATGTTGTCTATGTTTGTCATAGCTTTTCTTCCAAGGATCAAGCGTCTTTCAACTTCATGGCTGCAGTCACCATCTGCAGTGATTTTGGAACACAAGAAAATAAAGTCTGTCACTGTTTCCATCGTTTCCCCATCTATTTGCCATGAAGTGATGAGACCTATTATCATGGTCTTAGTTTTATGAATGTTGAGTTTGAAGCCAGCTTTCTCACTTTCATCAAAAGGATCTTCAGTTCCTCTTCACTTTCTGCCATAAAGGTGGTGTCATCTGCATATCTGAGGTTATTGATATTTCTCCCGGCAATCTTGATTCCAGCTTGTGCTTCATCCAGCCTGGCATTTCACATGGTGTACTCTCCATATAAGTTAAATAAGCAGCTTTGACATACTCCTTTCCCAATCTGGAACCAGTCTGCTGTTCCATGTCCGGTTCTAACTATTGTTTCTTGACCTGCATATAGATTTCTCAGGAGGCAGGTAAGGTGGTCTGGTATTCCCATCTCTGGAAACATTTTCCACAGTTTGTTGTGATCTACACATTCAAAGGCTTTGACATAATCAATAAAGCAGAAATATATGTTTTTCTGGAACTCTTTTGCTTTTTCGATGATCCAGAGGATGTTGGCAATTTGATCTCTGGTTCCTCTGCCTTTTCTAAATTCAGCTTAAACATCTGGAAGTTCACAGATCATATACTGTTGAAGCCTGGCTTGGAGAATTTTGAGCATTAATTTGCTAGGGTGTGAGATGAGTGCAATTGTGCAGGAGACTGACCATTCTTTGGCATTGCCTTTTTTTTGGGATTAGAATGAAAACTGACCTTTTCCAGTCCCTTGGCCACTGCTGAATTTTCCAAATTTGCTGGCATATTGAGTGCAGCACTTTCACAGCATCATCTTTGAGGATTTGAAATAGCACAACCGGAATTCCATTGCCTAGACTAACTTTGTTTGTAGTGATGCTTCACCTTCTAGGATGTCTGGCTCTAGGTGAGTGATCACACCATCATGGATATCTGGGTCATGAAGACCTTTTTCGTATAGTTCTGTGTATTCTTGCCACCTCTTCTTAATATGTTCTGCTTCTATTAGTTCCATACCATCTGTCCTTTATTGTGCCCATTCTTTGCATGAAATGTTCCCTTAGTATCTCTAATTTTCTTGAAGAGATCTCTCGTCTTTCCCATTCTATTGTTATGCTCTATTTCTTTGCATCGGTCACTAAGGAAGACTTTCTTATCTCTCCTTGCTTTTCTTTGGAAATCGGCATTCAAATAGCTATATCTTTCCTTTTCTCCTTTGCCTTTAGCTTCTCTTCTTTTCTCAGTTATTTGTAAGTCCTCAGACAACTATTTTGCCTTTTTGCATTTATTTTTCTTGGGAATGGTCTTGATCACTGCCTCCTATACAATGTCATAAACCTCCACACATAATTCTTCAGGCACTCTGTCTATCAGATCTAATCCCTTGAATCTATTTGTCACATCCACTGTATTTTATTTAGATCATACCTGAATACTGTAGTGATTTTTCCTACTTTATTCAGTTTAAGTCTGAATTTGGCAATGAGTTCATGATCTTAATGACAGTCAACTCCTCGTCTTGTTTTTGCTGACTATATAGAGCTTCTCCTTACTTGGCTGCAAAGAATATAATCAATCTGTTTTCAGTATTGGCCACTTGGCAATCTCTGCTTGTAGAGTCTTTTCTTATGTTTTTGAAAGAGGGTGTTTGCTATGACCAGTGTGTTCTCTTGGCAAAACTTTACTAGCCTTTGCCCTGCCTCATTCTATACTTCAGAGCTAAATTTGCTTGTTACTCCAGGTATCTCCTGACATCCTACTTTGCATTCCAGTCCCCTATGATAAGAAGGATATCTTTTTGGGGGTATTAGTTCTAGAAGGTCTTGTAGGTCTTCATAGAACCACTTAACTTCAGCTTCTTCAGCATTACTGGTCAGGGCATATACTTGGATTACCGTAATACTGAATCATTTGTCTTGGAAATGAACAGAGATTATTCTGTCATTTTTGAGAGTGATTAAGATTGATTTAAGCATTTCATATTTATTTGAAATTACACTTTGATTTTGAAATATTTTAGAAATATCCATAAATTTTAGCTAATTTGTACAAATTAATTTTCCAAAAATTTATTTATTTCTTTTGGAATATAAACTAGAAACTTATTCCAAACAATTAAAACAAATTGTATCAGTTTTTTTTTTTTTACTTTAAAATTGATATTTTTTTAATGTTTTATCTCCTAATTAATTTAAATATGGTCATTTATAATGAACTTATTGAGACTGAAATTGATTGGAATACTTCAGGCAAAACAATATCTATACTGTATACATTTTGTGTCTATAATTTGAAAATTGGGCTTCCTAGGTGGCACTAGCGGTAAAGAGCCTGCCTGACAACGCAGGAGAAGTAAGAAATGAGGGTTCCATCACTGGGTCAGGAAGATACATTGGAGAAGGACATGGCAATTTACTCCACTACTCTTGCCTGGAATATCCCATGGAAAGATGAGCCTGGCGGGCTATAGTCCACAGGGTCCCACAGAGTCGGACATGACCGAAGCAATTTAGCATGCATTCATGCATTTGAAAATTAAAGCCAGTTGTTCCTTGAGGCAAACAATGTAACAGTTCTTTAAAAATAATTTTAGGTTTAAAATATGTCTATTTTAATATAATATAAGAGATCAATATTGTAAATATATAATAGATTCATATTATATGTTTTGAAAATATCATTCAGTTCAGTTCAGTTGCTTAGTCGTGTCCCACTCTTTGTGACCCCATGAATTGCAGCACACCAGGCCTCCCTGTCCATCACCAACCCCTGGAGTCCACCCAAACTCATGTCCATCAAGTCGGTGATGCCATCTAGCCATCTCATCCTCTGTTGTCCCCTTCTCCTCTGGCCCTCAATCTTTCCCAGTATCAGGGTCTTTTCAAATGAGTCAGCTCTTCGCATCAGGTGGCCGAAGTATTGGAGTTTCAGCTTCAACATCAGTCCTTCCAATGAACACCCAGGACTGATCTCCTCTAGGATGGACTGGTTGGATCTCCTTGCAGTCCAAGGGACTCTCAAGAGTCTTTTCCAACACCACAGTTCAAAAGCATCAATTCTTCTGCACTCAGCTTTCTTTATAGTACAATTCTCACATCCATACATGATCACTGGAAAAACCATAACCTTGACTAGACAGACCTTTGTTGGCAATGTAATGTCTCTGCTTTTTAATATGCTGTCTAGGTTGGCCATAACTTTCCTTCAAAGGAGTAAGTGTCTTTTAATTTGATGACTGCAGTCACCATCTGCCATTATTTTGGAGCCCAGAAAAATAAAGTCAGCCACCATTTCCACTGTTTCCTCATCTATTGGCCATGAAGTGATGGGACCAGATGTCATGATCTTAGTTTTCTGAATGCTGAGTTTTAAGCCAACTTTTTCACTCTCCTCTTTCACTTTCATCAAGAGGCTCTTTAGTTCTTCACTTTCTGCCATAAGGGTGGTGTCATCTGCATATCTGAGGTTATTGATATTTCTCCTGGTAATCTTGATTCCAGCTTGTGTTTCTTCCAGCCCAGCGTTTCTCATGATGTACTCTGCATATAAGTAAATATTAAATATTTCCAAAGTTTAATTCTTAATTCTTTAATTAATAGGAAGGCATTATTACTTTTCATTATGTTTCAAATCAAAAGTAATTATTTCTGCATTTATTGAGTCCCTGTCCACTTGTCCATTTCTTATTTTATTTTAAACTAAATACCTTGATTGGACCTCTTGCTAAAATATATTAAAAATCTTGCATAAATAACAATTGATGTTATTTAGTTGATCAGTCCTGTCTGACAGTTTGTGACCCCATGGGCTGCAGAATGCCATTTCCCTCTCCTTCAGTATCTCCTGGAGCTTGCTCAAACTCATGCCCATTGACTCAATGATGCCATCCAACCATCTCATCCTCTGTTGCTCCCTTCTCCTCCTGTCCTCAATCTTTCTCAGCATGAGGATCTTTTCCAGAGTCAGCTCTTCACATCAGGTGGCCTAAATATTGGAGCTTCAGCTTCAGCATCAGTCTTTCCAACAAATATTAGGGTTGATTTCCTTTAGGTTTGACTGCTTTGACTCCTTGAGGTTCAAGGATCTCTCAACAGAGAGATCCTTCTCTAGCACCATAATTTGAAAGCATCAATTCTTCAGTGTTCATCCTTCTTTATGATCCAACTCTCACATCTCTACATGACTACTGGGAAAATCATAGCTTTGATCACACTTTGCTGGCAAAGTGATATCTCTGCTTTCCTATACTCTGTCTAGCTTTGTCATAGCTTTTCTACCAAACAGCAAGCATCTTTTAATTTCATGGCCACAATCACCATCTTCATGGAATCCAAAGAATAAAGTCTGTCACTATGTCCACTTTTTCCCCTTCTATTTGCCATGAAGTGATGGGACTGGATGCCATGATCTTAGTTTTTTGAATGTTGAGTTTTAAGCAAACTTTTTCACTCTCCTCTTTCACTTACATCAAGAGGTTCTTTAGTTCCTCTTCATTTTCTGCCATTAGAGAGGCATCATCTTCATGTTCTCCCAACAAACTTGATTCCAACCTGTGCTTCATCCAGGCCAGTGTTTCAAATAATGTACTCTGTATATAATTTCAATAAGCATAGTGACAATATATAGCCTTGACACACTCCTTTCCCCATTTGGAACCAATGTGTTGTTCTCTGTCTTCTTGATTTCTTGTCTTCTGTTTCTTCTTGATTTGCATACAGGTTTCTCAGGAGGCTAGTAATGTGGTCTGATATTTCAGTCTCTTTAGAATTCTCCACATCTATTGTGATCCACACTGTCAAAGGCTTTAGTGTAGTCAATGAAGCAGAAGTAGATTTTTTTTTTTCCTGGAATCCCATTGCTTTTTCTATGATCTAATGGATGTTAGCAATTTGATTTCTGATGCCTCTGCCCTTTCTAAATCAGGCTTGTATATCTGGAACTTCTTGGCAACATACTATTGAGCTAGCTTGAAGTATTTTGAACATTACATTCCTAGCATGTGAGATGAGCCCAAATGTACAGTAGTTTGAACATTCTTTGGCATTGACTTTCTTTGATATTGGAATGAAAACTTACCTTTTCCTGTCACGTGGCCACTGCTGAGTTTTCCAAATTTGCTGGCATATTGAGTGCAGCACTTTAGGAGCATCATCTGTTAGGATTTGAAGTAGCTCAGCTAGAATTCCATCACCTCCACTTGCTTTCCTCATAGTGATACTTCCTAAGGCCCAAGTGACTTCACACTCCAGGATGTTTGGTGCTAGGTGAGTGACCACATCATCATTGTTATCCAGTTCACAAAGAGCTTTGTTTTTTACAATTATTCTGTGTATTCTTGCCACTTCTCAATAATCTTTTCTGCTTCTGTTAGGTCCATATGGTTTCTGTCCTTTATTGTGCCATCTTTGCAGGGCATATTCCCTTGATATCTCAATTTTTCTTGAAGAATTCTCTAGTCTTTCTCATTTTATTGTTTTCCTCTATTTCTTTGCATTATTCACTGCTGAATAATGAAAGCTTAATGAAATAATGAATAAAGAAAATAATAAAAGAAAACTTCTTTATCTCTCCTTGCTATTCTTTGAACTCTGCATTCAGATGGATATATCTTTTTTTTTTTTTTTTTCTTTTGCCTTCCTCTTCTCTTCTTTCCTTGAGTATTTGTAAGGCCTCCTCAGACAGCCATTTTGCCTTGTTGCATCCCTTTTTCTTGAGGATTGTTTTGTTTACCGCCTCCTGTACAATGGTACAAACCTCTGTCTATAATTCTTCAGGCACTCTGTCTATCAGATCTAATCCCTCGAATCTATTTGTCACTTCTACTATATAATCATAAGGGATTTGATTTAGGTCACAGCTGAATGGCTTAGTGCTTTCCCCTGCTTTCTTCTATTTCAGTCTGAATTTGGCAGTAAGAAGTTCATGATCTGAGCCACAGTCAGCTCCCGGTCTTGTTTGTGCTGACTGTATAGAGCTTCTCCATCTTTGGCTGCAAAGAATATAATCATTCTGATTTCAGTATTGACCTTTCTGGTGATGTCCATATGTCACAGTAGTCTCTTGTGTTGTTGGAAGAGGAGTCTTGAATAAATAACAATAAAAAGGCCTTAAGTAAAGTGCTGAACCAAAAAGTAGTTAAAGAATGCTTAGCTACCAAACAAGTTAGTGCAGAGTCTCTCTCCCAAGAATCAAGGGCTAGGAACCAAAACCAGGTTTCACCCATTAAAGTGGGTAGGTTGCTAAGTATTTTCCTTAAGCTGTTCGTGAATAAAACTAACCCTCCCCCAAGAGTGAATAGAATTGAAATGTTCTGCTAACTGAGAACTGTATGACTAAAGTAAGGTTATTCTTAAAGGTGGAAAAGGGATATATCTGATCAAATAATTCTTCCTGACAATTTTTATCTACAACCTAGTTTGTATATGAGTCTGTAGCACTAACAAACACTGCTACTATGCTCCATTATCATTAAGATCAGAATTTATGTTTGAGGGTTCCTGGAATAGTCAACTAGGTAGCTCATAAAAATAAACATGAAGCCTGTATGAGGAAACTGCCTCCATACTAAGACTCAGAAATCTAATGGCCAAAATTGAAGATAAATAAGAATTTCATCATCAAATATCACAAAACGTGTAAGGAAAGACACACAAATCGTTAAAGGAAAAATAGAATTAAGGCAGCAAAACTTCAGATATTGTAATTATCATTCCCAGGATATAAATTAAATATATTTAAAATACTGAAGATTATTAAGAATGCTTAAAAAATAAGAGAAATATTCAGCTTTAGTGAAAAACAAAATACCTAGATTATTAATAAAGTCATTAAAATTACAGTCTCATGGGATGTATTGAACAGCAAATTTGGACTGAGCTTGTGGTGTTGAAGAAGACTCTTGAGAGTCCCTTGGACTGCAAGGAGATCCAACAAGTCCATCCTGAAGGAGATAAGTCCTGGGTGTTCACTGGAAGGACTGATGCTGAAGCTGAAACTCCAATACTTTGGCCACCTGATGCGAAGAATTGACTCACTGGAAAAGACCCTGATGCTGGGAGGGATTGGGGGCAGGAGGAGAAGGGGATGGCAGAGGATGAGATGGCTGAATGGCATCACCGACTTGATGGACATGAGTTTGAGTGGACTCCAGGAATTGGTGATGGACAGGGAGGCCTGGCGTGCTGCGATTCATGGGGTCTCAAAGAGTCGGACACGACTGAGTGACTGAACTGAACTGAACTGAATGAAATAATTAATAATCTGGAGGAAATAGCTAACAATATTATTAAGAAGGAAGCACAGATATATAAACAGATGGAAGATACATAAAAGAGAGATGATCCATAGAAACCTAAACGTGAAGATTCATCACCAAGCATACAGAAAGAAGAATAAATCACAGCTTCACTTAGCAACTATATACAAGCAATGCAAAAGCTAAGAGAAAGTGAAAGCGAAAGTCGTTCAGTCATGTCCGACTCTGCGATCCCATGGACTGCCCATGGAATTCTCCAGGCCAGAATACTGGAGTGACTGGCCTTTTCCTTCTCCAGGGGATCTTCCCTACCCAGGGATCAAACCCAGGTCTCCCACATTGTAGGCGGATTCTTTATCAGCTGAGCCACAAGGGAAGCCCAAAGCTGCAGAAAATTGAGCTAGAAGAGCAACACTAGAAGACATAAAATAGAATTCTAATTTCATAAAATAAACACCACAAAAATAATAATTATCATGCTTATGGATAAAGAACTATGTAGCAGTAAAATTCTGTTGCTTCCATCTTGTGATCCTGAAGTGATGAGCATGAAGACAAAAGATATATACAGTGGAGGAAAAGGAGGTGAAAAACTGATTCCTAGCAGATGGCATCTTCAAGCTGTTATTCTAGTCCTGACTTGAGTAGCTAGACCTCAGTCTTTTTGTTTTATGAGACATATATTCCTATCTGCTAGCCTCTGCTAGTTTAGTTTTCCATTACTCTTAGCTTCATAAAAGTACTTCTTTCACTACCACATCACCACTCATAATTACCATTTTTAAAATATTCAGCTTTTCAATAATAGTCTCTTTTTAATTTAACTTGGAGTTATTTGATTACTATTAAATTTAAAAATTATTTATATACTTATCTGCTTTTTTCTTTTTGAATTTATAAAGGCAACCATTACTTAATAATATTTTAGAATATTCATAGTATGATTAATTATAACATATTAATATAACAAACATTTGTCTCTTCGTGGCTTATTTCAAATATGATCAATTGATTAAATTTACTTTGCTAAACACCCCCAGATAACAGATCTAAGATGCTTGAAAGCTATACTGATGATTATCTTTTGTGTGTTAGTGGCCCAGTTGTGTCCCACTCTTTGTGACCCCATGGATGGCAGCCTGCCAGGCTTCTCTGTCTATGGGATTTTCCAGGCAAGAATAGTGGAGTGGGTTGCCGTTTCCTTACACACCTAAACAAAAGACATAGAGTTCTCCTAAAACCATCCCACAGTCATTTGACTTTCTTTTTACATATCAATGTGCGCACATGATTGATTTTTTCTCTTACCTAGCCTTTTGTTATTTAATGGGTAAATTTAGTCTTATTCCTTGTAAAGATGGTGCTACTCTCCTTTCTTTTGAAGTGATCAATAAAATATTAATGCACTTCTGCAAGAATAGAATAAGATATATTAACACAGATTCAGCTGCAAAAGAAGAGAGAACTAAATTTAGGAGAAAATATCATCTTTAGTGAATATTTTATCAAAGAATGCTTACTAGAAAATACACTGCTATATTAATGTGTCTTCTACAGCTTACTATCTCCTGGAATGTCCTTCTTCATGCTTTTTCTCCAAATAAAATATTTTTTGACAATTTCTTTTCATCCTTTAAATAGAAACTAATTCAAAGCTTGCTTTCCAATGAAAGTCCTCTAGCCAACTTATTTATTTCATCTTTTCTTATCCACTCACAGATGCTTAATCTTTATAATCCTAGCTTAATCATAAAGATTAGAAAGTGAGTGCCAGTGTTTCTCTACATCCTTACAATATTTAATCCAGTAGGCTGCATATAGTTGATTCTTGAGAACTACTTGTTAAATATTATTCTGTAAAAAGAAGAATCTGTTCTGTCAGAAATACTTGGCAGTCTCTATTTACTCACTCTTACCACCTATGAATCAGCATACCAATACACTCAGTGCTGGGAGTCAGTGAAGAAGAATCATGTGTAAGGCTGTATTACTTCTTCACAGTATAAAGTGTATTTTGTTGTTAATTTATGATCTGGCATGGCTGTTGAAAGAAATGTAGCCAGTGGTAATATTTGAAACAAATAAACAGCAAATAGGTTAAAAGTCTTATCAAATTAAACACATTTTGAAATTAATGATAATGTGAAAATTCTAAGATCATTTCACTCTTTTGGGGCACTCATAGAGAAAGCAGGATATCGTGTGAAGGATAACTAAATGTGGCTCTTTTCTGTAATTGATATTGGAGTGCAAAACAGTTAAATTTGTCTCAGCACAAATATTTGTTTAGCTACCTCTTAACGATATGCCTATGGTTTAGGACTCTGGCAGGTCCAAGAACTTGGCAGCTCTAAGCCTTTATGCCTGCAGGTGACAGGTTACTATTAATCACAAATGGGTTGTCTCTAACAAGCAGGACTGTCAGGTAGAAAGCTCAGCATGGGGACAGATTTAAAGTGGAAGAGCTTATTATACTTATTTAGAAAGTATTTACTCAGTGTCATTACTATCTATCACAGAGAATGAAGAGAGCATACGGTTTATTTGGTGGAGGCTGTAGATAAACAGCAGTTTTAGGATCTCTCCAAGTTATGATAATCTGAGAAATGAAGATGCAGAAAAACCAATAAGAGATGTTTGTACATGTGATCACTCGCATCTGGCTTTTTGAGACTTTATGGACTGTAACCCTCTGGGCTTCTCTGTCCATGGGATTTTCCCAGCAAGAATACTGGAGTGGGTTGCCATTTGTTCTTCCAAGGAATCTTCCCAGTCCAGGGATTCAACCCATCCTTAGCATTGCAGGTGGGTTATATATTTCTGAGCCACCAGAGAAGACTAATAAGAGATGTTTATTGTTCAGCAGACAGAAAACTATGAAAAGGGAAAGAAATGAATAAATACTTCAGTAACGTGAAAGACAGTGTTAGTGATGAAGCGACTGCTGCTCAAGGATCTAATAGTTTAGGCAGTTCAGTTCAGTTCAGTCACTCAGTCATGTCTGACTATTTGCAACCCCATGAATCGCAGCGAGCCAGGCCTCCCTGTCCATCACCAACTCCCGGAGTTTACTCAAACTCATGTCCATCGAGTCGGTGATGCAATCCAGCCATCTCATCCTCTGTTGTCCCCTTCTCCTCCAGCCCCCAGCCTCCCAGCATCAGGGTCTTTTCCAATGAGTCAACTCTTCAAATGAGGTGGCCAAAGTACTGGAGTTTCAGCTTCAGCATCAGTCCTTCCAATGAATACCCAGGACTGATCTCCTTCAGGATGGACTGGTTGGATCTCGTTGCAGTCCAAGGGACTCTCAAGAGTCTTCTCCAACACCACAATTCAAAAGCATCAATTTTGCAGCACTCAGCTTTCTTCACAGTCCAACTCTCACATCCATACATGACCACTGGAAAAACCATAGCCTTGACCAGATGGACCTTTGTTGGCAAAGTAATGTCTCTGCTTTTTAATATGCTGTCTAGGTTGGTCATAACTTTCCTTCCAAGGAGTAAGTGTCTTTTGATGTCATGGCTGCAGTCACCATCTGCAGTGATTTTGGAGCCCCCCAAAAATAAAGTCTGACACTGTTTCTACTGTCTCCCCATCTATTTCCCTTGAAGTGATGGGACCAGATGCTATGATCTTAGCTTTCTGAATGTTAAGCTTTAAGCCAGCTTTTTCACTCTCCTCTTTCACTTTCATCAAGAGGCTCTTTAGTTCCTCTTCACTTTCTGCCATAAGGATGGTGTCATCTGCGTATCTGAGGTTATTGATATTTCTCCCAGAAATCTTGATTCCAACTTGGGCTTCTCCCAGCGAAGCATTTCTCATGATGTACTCTGCATATAAGTTAAATAAGCAGGGTGACAATATACAACCTTGATGTACTCCTTTTCCTATTTGGAACCAGTCTGTTCATGTCCAGTTCTAACTGTTGCTTCCTGACCTGCATACAGGTTTCTCAAGAGGCAGGTCAGGTGGTCTGGTAGTCCCATCTCTTTCAGAATTTTCCACAGTTTATTGTGATCCACACAGTCAAAGGCTTTGGCATAGTCAATAAAGCAGAAATAGATGTTTTTCTGGAACTCTCTTGCTTTTTTGATGATCCAGCGGATATTGGCAATTTGATCTCGGGCTCCTCTGCCTTTTCTAAAACCAGCTTGAACATCTGGAAGTACAGGAGACAGGGATCAAGGCCATTCCCATGGAAAATAAATGCAAAAAGGCAAAATGGTTGTTTGAGGAGGTCTTACAAATAGCTGTGAAAATAAGAGAAGCGAAGAGCAAAGGAGAAAAGGAAAGATATTCCCATGTGAATGCAGAGTTCCAAAGAATAGCAAGGAGAGATAAAAAGCCTTCCTCAGTGATCAATGCAAAGAAATAGAGGAAAACAACAGAATGGGAAAGACTAGAGATCTCTTCAAGAAAATTAGAGATACCAAGGGAACATTTCATGCAAAAATGGGCTCAATAAAGGACAGAAATGGTATGGACTTAACAGACGCAGAAAATATTAAGAAGCCATGACAAGAATACACAGAACTGTGCAAAAAAGATCTTCACAACCCAGATAATCACAATGGTGTGATCACTCACCTAGAGCCAGACATCCTGGAATGTGAAGTCAAGTGGGCCTTAGAAAGCATCACTTCGAACAAAGCTGGTGGATGTGACGGAATTCCAGTTGAGCTATTTCAAATCCTGAAAGATGATGCTGTGAAAGTGCTGCACTCAATATGCCAGCAAATTTGGAAAACTCAGCAGTGGCCACAGGACTGGAAAAGGTCCGTTTTCATTCCAATCCCACAGAAATGCAATGCCAAAGAATGCTCAAACTACCACACGATTGCACTCATCTCACACACTAGTAAAGTAATATCTTAGGCAAGTATTATACAAAAATAAAGCAGAATGGAACAAAGAGCTTTTCTAAATGGTTGGAATGAACTCGTTAATTGGTAGAATGAATATCCCTCCAATCTCTTGTAGCTTTTCTGGCTTAGTTGCTCCTTAACCACCATTCTCTGTCTCTCCAGCAATAGAACACAGGAGTGACAGTCTTACATACAGGTCTAAATGCTTGATTCCATTATCACATAAGCAACAGAGTTTTAAGTTTAAAGATACATTGAGTTTGCTGCTACACAGGAAGAGAACAAGAAGGTATAATTCCCACTGCTTGCAATGGATCAGTTATATCTTTAATCTAGACATTTGAAGAGTTCCAAGATCTGTATCAACAAGTGAAATTCTGTCAGTGTTAAGTATTTAATTTGCAATCATGAAAAATAGAATCCTCTCCCACCCAGGAGAAAAGAGATGAAAAGTATGTTACAACAAATGGCGATTTATTATAGATACAAATTGCTATGCAGAGTTTGATTAATTGTGCATACATCCCACACCCCCAGTCCCCCGTTCTAGATTCTGAATGAATGTTTTTGAGAGAGAGAAGTTGTTTCAGAGAAGATTTGAGATATTCATTAAGACCTTTCCAAGGGTGGATCAGGTCTCGTCCTGTTATAAAATTATTTGACAAAAATGGCTAATGTATAACTGTAGTTTCAGGCCTTAATATTATGGTGACTTGGCTTTGCTGATCTGATTACTTAGATTTAAAAATAAACATTGGAATCTTTGAGATCGATCTTGTTGTTAGAGTGTCATAAATCTATGATGCTCCTTAATATCTGTTGCTGGTAAATATTAATTTAAATACTTATTATTGCTTACAGTCCAACTAATATTTAATTATACATACATACTTTAATTATACTACTAAAGGCTCAGGCATGCCATTAAAATTCCCTCAAATACATAATTTTTCATACACTGGAAACTATTTTTACTGAAATATTTGCTAGTCTGCTTGTACTGAGGCTAACCATATAGGAATTTATTAGAATTTATTATATTTTGCTGCTTGTGTTACATGAATGTTGATTCATATTTAACCTGTCTGCTTGTGCTAGGTAGAAATTCATTCAAATTTATTGCATATTATGCCTTGCTTTCTAGTTACCACCATTAGTCAAATATATTATTATATTAGCTTATACAGGGTTTTGTAGCCTAGTATTTACTAGTATACAAATACATGATTATTTCTAACTACATAACCTCAAATTATTTTTCAGTGCTAGTATAATATTAATGCTTATATAAAACTTATGCATTACTATAGAATTATGTTTCATATTGTATTATATTTACATGCATAAAATAAGTTTTTTTCAATAAAATAATTTTAAAATTTCTTTCAAAACCTGTTTAAAAGTGCTGATATTTTATTTTTCATCAGAATTTTTACTATATATATTTTGGCAAGTCTTTATGCCTGCATGTCTTAAATGCTGAGAAATATAGCAGATTCTGAAACCATGAGGAAAAAGCTATCTTAAGACAATGGTAAGAAAACAAATTTTTAGGGTGCATCATCATGTTCTGCCCCTAAATATGGTGGTTTCTCGGGGAATTTGAACTGTTGTGCAAAGATGAGTCTCTTTAAAGTGGAGAGTTTGCAGCTTTTTCAATGCCATCCTTGTAGGATAGCTGCCTTCACAGTCCATTAAGTAAGGTCAGAGTAACCAAAATCTAATTCAGCACAGGGGCTCAAGAAGAAACACAGAGAAGTTGGTTTACAAGTTTCATGGACTAAGACAGCAGCCCAAAGCAGTTTTAAGAGAGAAACTGGGGGATATTTTATGATATTTATTTTTTGTGTGCCTAAAATCAAAATTAGCTCACATTTACATGATAAACCAAAACATTACGAGTATTTCACGTATGGTAGCATTTGTGATTATTAGTCATTATTTACATTACCATTAATGTACCAATAATTCCTAAATTCAAAGTCAACAGTCATTCTCCCTTCTTTCTTATTCCTATATTAAATTAGCCAACAAAACCTGCTGTTTATAATATCTGCTTGTTCTTTTATTTTTCCATGTTGTCTGACATATATATATATATATATATATATATATATATAAAATTTTGTTTGGACTACTGTGGGTGCCGCCTAATTTATTTCCTGTATCTAGATAAACAGTTTTATTCCTTAAATACCTACTTCAAATCAAGTCTTAACTTCAAATAAGCCTTAACTTATTTGGATTTTTGGATTTGTCATGGATTTAAAAATAGACAATGGTAAATATCTTTGGGTGATGATTGAGCATCTTTTCCTTGTTTGTACCATTAGCACCCACCTAAACAGAGTTATTTGGGGAGCTTGGGAGCTAGATAACTTGATGCTGTCTTCATGCCATTTCTCTCTCCCCCAAACACAGACCCCACATACACCTACACATTCATCAAAACAAAGCATAATAGAACAACAGCACATATTTAATGCTTCAAAGGGAAATATTTATTCATTATTTGAGAAGTTATCATAATATTGTTCCTGTTATATTCCCAACCTTCCCTTCTATTGATACTATGAAGCTCCCCTAGAAAGAAAAGGGTTATTCTATAAGATTAGATAGAGAAACATAGACTCTTTGAATTTTCAGGTTATTGTTTTTTGATCCAACTGACTGACTAATGATTGAAAATGTCTAATGTAAGAGCATATGTTTTTGTGGAAATAATATATTCATGTTCAGCTTAAACACAGTCACTTAGTATGCAGACAGCAAGGCTTACAAATCTCCTAGAGCTTCAAACTGAAAAAGTGTATCTAAATAATGCATCATGTTTCCATGATAATATTTATGCTACTATCATAAGAATGGGTGAAAAGACTGATTAAAATTTTAACTTTCTCTAGATAGACCCAAGATGACCTAAAAATAATTTACTTCATAAAATGATGGAAAATATGAATAAAACAAGGCCCAGCATACCCTGCTTCATCGTCTTTCTGCTCTCAGATGCTCTTAGAAATATTCCATTAGAAGTTATAACTTGCAAAAATGTTTATAAGGAGCAAATATCGTGGAGGTACTGGTGTCTGTGCCATACTCATGTTAGTACCTAGTGCAACGTGACCAGCTTTCTGTTTTTTAAAAATGAAAGCGTGTATGTTGATGTTGTTCTGTCACTAAGTTGTGTCTGCCTCTTTATAACCCCATGGACGGCAGCACACCAAGCTTCCTTGCCCTTCGCTATCTGGTGTATGAGTAAGGAACCTATCCCATTAAGTGGGATTCCAATCCTCACAAAAGACTCATGTGACCCAGAGAAAACATGAAAGAAATATAATGAGAGAACTGAAGTCACTCTATAGACTAGAATAATAGATATTTTTGCAATAAGCCAGTGTAGACATACAAAAATGTAAATATCATACCTAGGGTCTTGGTTAAATGTAGATTTTAGGCTTTTGGGTGAGGAATGACTCAAACTTTCTCTCTAAACTAAACAGATAAAATTTCAGCATCAAGCTACACTTAAATTTGTGAAAAATAGGGAGAGTTGATACTTTCTATATACCTAAGGAAAAGATCTCAAGATTCAATGACTATGTGAGTATTAGTCTAGTATTTGTCTCCTTTGTGGCATTAAAAGCAATATTTAGGACCTAATGAATATTTTCCCTATGGATAAGTGATAATGAGTTCTATTATCTTGAAAATTATTTAAATTATATCCAATAAAAGTATGAAATTGAGTAAAAACTGTGCATTATTTTGAGCAGGTCATGTACTGTTTAAAAGCTGTCAAAATGTGATCATAGTTTGAGGATTGAATTTCAAAACAATCATATTACCAGAAACTGTTTGTCAGCTTGATACAAGAGTTTGACTCTTACTAAAAAAATGAAAACTAACTTTGATATTTTAAAAAATATTTCCTTTTATAATTTGTGTCTTGTTTGCATAATGTTTTCTAATACTCATGAGAAATAATGATCTGGAATTTTTCACCAGCCTAGCTAAATTTCTTTAAGATGTTTGATTCCTAAGAAACTGTTTCCCAGTGGATATTATTTATATAATATAAGCAAAGTAAATACATACATTTCTAAAACATATACAACTTTATAATGATCCCATTAATAAGCCTATTATAAATGCAGAGAGAATGATAGGGCTTTAATTCTGGAGGTTATAATGTCTAATTGGATCTTAAGTTTTGTTGCTATTGTTTAATTGCTCAGTCATGTCCGACTCTTTCCGACCCCATGAACTGCAACACACCAGGGGTGTGGCTGGATGCAACGTCCAAGGCTTTCTGTACCTCACCATCTCCCAGAGTTTTTCCAAATTCACGTCCATTGCATCAGTGATTCCATCCAGCCATCTCATCCTCTGATTCCCTCTTCTCCTTCTGCCAATCTTTCCCAGCATCAGGGACTTTTCCAATGAGTTGACTGTTCTCATCAGGTGACCAAAATACTGGAGCTTCAGTTTTAGTATCAGTTCTTCCAATGAGTATTCAGGGTTGATTTCCTTTGACCGTTTTTATCTCCTTGCTGTTCAAGGCACTCTCAGGAGATTTCTCTAGCACCACAGCACAAAGGTATCAATTTTTGGGAGCTCTGCCTTCTTTATGGTCCAGCTCTCACAACCACACAGGATCATTGGGAAAACCTTGACTATACGGATTTTTGTACTCCAAGTTTGGCTTTGGTGTACAAAATGAAGCAGAGCAAAGGCTAAAAGAGTTTTACCAAGAGAACACACTCGTCATAGCAAATGCCCTCTTCCAACAACACTAGAGAAGACTCTACATATAGACATCACCAGATGGCCAATACCGAAAACAGATTGATTACATTGTTTGCAGCCAAAGATGAGAAGCTCTATACAGTCAGCAAAAACAAGACCAGGAGCTGACTGTCACTAAGATCATACACTCCTTATTGCCAAATTAGACTTAAATTGAAGAAAGTAGGGAAAACCATTAGATCATTCAGGCATGACCTAAATCTAATCCCTTACAATTATACAGTGGAAGTGACAAATAGATTCAAGGGATTAGATCTGATAGACAGAGTGCCTGAAGAACTATGGATGGAGGTTCATGATGTTGTACAGGAGGCAGTGATCAAGACCATTCCCAAGAAAAAGAATTGCAAAAAGGCAAAATCATTGTCTGAGGAAGGCTTACAAATAGCTGAGTAAAGAATAGAAGTTAAAGGCTAGGAGAAAAGGAAAGATACACCCATTTGAATGCAGAATTTCGAAGAATAGCAAGGAGAGATAAGAAAGCCTTCCTAAGTGAACAATGCAAAGAAATACGGGAAAAAAATAGACGAGGAAAGACTGGAGAACTCTTCAGGAAAATTAGAGATACAAGGGTACATTTTGTGCAAATATGGGCACAATAAAGTACAGAAATGGTATTGACTGAAAAGAAGCAAGAAATATTAAGAAGAGGTGGCAAGAATACACACAAGAACTATACAAAGATCTTAATGACCTAGATAGCTGCAATGGTGTGATCACTCTCCTAGAGGCAGATATTCTAGAGTGTGAAGTCAAGAGGGCCTTAGGAAACATCACTATGAACAAAGCTAGTGGAGGAGATGGAATTCTAGCTGAACTATTTCAAATCCTAAAAGATGATGCCATGAACATGCTGCACTCAATATTCCAACAAATTTGGAAAACTCAGCAGTGCCATGGGACTGGAAAAGGTCATTTTCATTCTAATCCCAAAGAAGGGCAATACCAAAAAATGTTCAAACTACTGTACAATTGGACTCATTTCACATAATAGCAAAGTAATGCTCAAAATCCTTCAAGCTAAGCTAACAGTACATGAACTGAGAACTTCCAGATGTACAAGCTGGATTTAGAAAAAGCAGAGGAACTGGAGATCAAATTGCCAGCATCCATTGGATAATAGAAGAGGCAAGGCAGTTCCAGAAAAACATCTACTTCTGCTTCATTGGCTACAGTAAATTCTTTGACCAGGTGTATCACAACAAACAAAAATTTTTAAAGAGATGGGAATAGCAGGCCACCTTACCTGCCTTCTGAGAAACCTGTATGCAGGTGAAGAAGCAACAGTTAGAACTGGACATGGAACAACAGACTGGTTCCAAATGGGGAAAGGAGTATGTCAAGGCTGTACATTCTCATTCTGTTTGTTTAACTTCACAGCAGGGTACATCATGTAAAATGCTGGGCTGGACAAAGCACAAGCTGGAATCAAGATTGCCAGGAGAAATATCAATAACCTCAGATACGAAGATGACACCACCCTTATAGCAGAAAGCTAAGAGGAACTAAAGAGCATCTTGATGAAAGTGAAAGAGGAGAGTGAAAAAGTTGGCTTAAAACTCAACATTCAAAAAATGAAGATCTTGGCCTCCAGTCCCATCACTTCATGGCATATAGATGGGAAAACAATGGAAACAGTGACAGAGTTCATTTTCTTGGGCTCCAAAATCACTGCAGACTGACACAGCCATGATATTAAAAGACACTTGCTCTTTGGAAGAAAAGTTTTGAGAAACCTAGATAGCATATTTAAAAGCAGAGGCATTATTTTGCCATCAAAGGTCCATATAGTCAAAGCTGTGTTTTTTTTTCCAGTAGTCATGTACAGATGTGAGAGCTGGACCATAGAGAAGGCTGAACACTGAAGAACTGGTTCTTTGGAACTGTGGTGTTGGAGAAAAATCGAGAGTCCCTCGGACTGCAATGAGATCCAACCAGTCCATCCTAAAGGAAATCAACCCTGAATATTCATTGGAAGGACTGATGCCAAAGCTGAAGCTCCAATACTTTGGCCACCTGAACCGAAGAGCTGATTCCTTGGAAAAGAGCCTGATGCTGGGAAAGACTGAAGATGGGAGGAGAAGGGGACGACAGAGAATGAGATGGTTGGATGGCATCACCAACAGAATGAACATGAGTTTGAGCAATCTCCGGGAGATGGTGAAGGACAGAGAAACCTGGCGTGCTGCAGTCCATGGGGCAGCTAAGAGTCAGACATGACTGAGTAACTGAACAACAAAAACAGCAATATGGATCTTAAGTAAATATTTGCAATTTTTTTTTCCTTCTCATATTAGTAATAAATATTTAGTTCATGATTTTATTTCACAAGGTATGATGGTTTACATTATATGCTTTAATTTAACCTTCCAAATATCAGGCAATTTTTTTAAATATCTTTTTTGAATATATAACTGAATAATTAATGAATAGCTTGTTTCTATCTTTCAAACTCACTTTAGCTTTCTATGCCCTTGTACTTTCCCACATATTATTATTTATACACTTCCACTGCTAAAATCTGCAACCAAAAACCTACATAAAGCTGTTTGGTGTTCTCTTATTTATTCTTATATACTTCTTTTATTTTTTCCATCACAGTGGCATGGGGCAATGATATTTTAACATGTTCAAGCAATTAATTAAAATAATAAGAAGAATCATAATTCTAGATATCCATAGACATTCCTAATTATAATAGACAATGACATAGATTTACATAATCTCAATCTAAATTTATTTTGTTTCTATACAGTAAATAGCATGTTTTGCAGTAATAGTGTTAACATGGATAATTGTATCTATTACTATTCTTATGGAATGATATTATTTTTAGTAACAAAAGCAATCTACTGTATTTGTCATTTATGATTGCTAAGTTAAAATATTATTTACTTTATGTGAGTCCAAGAAATCTTACCAATTCATGTCCCTTTTGTTCAAAATAGTGAACAATAGTGGTCAGGCTGATAGGATGATATAAATTAATAAATATGAGGCAATCAAATTCTTATAGTTCATTTTATCTTCTTCTTTGTTGATAGCATTAAGCAATGGACAAGACTAACCAGCAAGAAGATAAGAGAATAGTGTCATTAAAGCTATGTAAGAATAAAGATAAGACAAAAATGACAATATTAAAGATAATAAACACTAGAAGTTACTTTTAAAAAGGAAAGTAGGGAAGATAAAAAATAATAAATTGCAGAATCAAAAAAGATGACAAGGAGGCAGCAGAACAGAAGGGAAGTTGTAGAAGAAAAAGAAGCAAAGATAGATTAGAAGGGGAAAAAAAGAGAAGCAAAAATGAATAAAGACATGAGTTAAAGATAAATTGTAATAAGGTATTATATTTTTAAATATATGGAGGAAACAATAGACATGAAGGGCAAACCAAGATGAATGTATAAAAAAATAGAGAGGAGACAAAAAATGTACAATAAAGTGAGTGTTACAATAAAATGAAAAGAGAAACTGGACAAAGAAATGCATGAAGCTAACAAGAGACTAGGCAGCTTGAAGAAAGAAAAGGTGCAATCATGCCCAGGGGATGCTTGTTCAGGCATTAGTTTCAGTTAGCCCATTAGAGCAGGTTTAACAGGAAAAGAGAGCAAGTCACATAACAAATATCTCTACTTTATGTCTTTCATAATAGACCCAAGCCTTGTCAGAATACCCTGAGAGGAAATTAAATTAGATGACTTCATTGGAAAGTGAAGCAGAGGCAGAAAAGCATAGTTTAGAGCCTTTAAGAGCCAGGACCTACTACAAACTGTAAAAAAAAAAAAAAAAAAAAAATGTAGTTACAGAAAAAAAGAATGCTTCAACAGAAGAGTGTTTCCTGCCTTTTTTTTTTTTTTTTTTTTTTTTGCCCTTGTAGTTTCTTTTCCATGTAACAATATATATGAGTCTAGTCAACTAGATCGGATATGACTTAGGAGCAAACCTGGTAATGACCTGAAGGCACTCATCTCTATTGAATTTCTGACAGTAGGCCATGCTATAAAATGCTCCCTGAGATTTTACTTCCTTCTGACTGTGTTCTTTTCTGTCTGCATATGCATTTGTTAAACATTTTCTTTTTTGCTCCCAACAATTTTAATTATTTCAAAGAAAATCATAAGCAGAAATGAGTTCACTTTTGTGTTGTCTTGGATTTTTGATCTGGGATTTCCGGGTGGCATCAATGGTAAAGAACCCGCCTGCCAATGCATGTTACCTAAGAGATACAGGTACTGTCAGTCCTTGGTACAGAAGATCCCCTGGATCAGGGCTTGGCAACCCACTCCGGTATTCTTGCCTGGAGAATCCCATGGAAGAAAAGCCAGCTGATCTACAGTCCCTAAGGTTGCCAAGAGTTGGACACAACTGAAGTGACTTAGCATGCACACCCACACATTCTTGATGTAGTATTTGTTTTTTTTTAATGTTAGAATAGTTTATATATTTGACAAAATGTTAGCTTTTTTGAGTGGCAACTATGCTACTAATAACATGTAGTTATTTGTTAAAATAACAAACCAAACATGTTTATGTGGAAATAAGGTTTATATTTTAGAAAACAATTACATTGGTCTTTTCTGGCAAACCAGTTACTAAAATTAAACTAATTAACTAACATTTATAGGCTTCATTCCTCAGTATTCAAGCCAACTGTAAGCATTTCCCTAACCTTATATGCAGAAATCGATTACTTCTCAGTACTTTGATAGAATTTGTACATCATTTACATCTCATATTGACTATTGTTGTCTCTGTGTTAGACTTATGAACTAAATTTGCTGCATCTCTGAGAGTACATACTTGACTGTACATTCTTAGTGTGACTCCAACAAACAGTTTCTCATTACGTGAACTATACTACATATTGACAGAAGATTGCTGATAAGAGACAACCAGCCTGAGGAATGGGGTAGGGGAGAGCTTTGATACACCATTTATAAGGAACTAAGAATCACATGTATTGACCAAGTACATATTATGTGTCAGTCTAAAGAATATAATAGTGCATTATATAGAGTTTGTTCTGTAGTGGACTTTTACAACATTTTAAGTTGTGTGATTCTATTCAGACTAAATAACCAGAAAACAGGAGAATTAAGGACATGAGAATATAGTCTTTTTTTTTTTTAATTTATTAGAGTATAGTTTATTTTAAATGCTAGCTTATTCTGTACAACAAAGTGAATCAGTTACACGTATACATATACCCATTATTTTTTTTGGATTCTTTTCCCATATAGGTCATTATGAAGAGTTGAGTTGAGTTCTCTGTGCTACCCTGTGCATGTGGGCATGCTAAAGCACTTCAGTTGTGTCTACTCTGTGACCCTATGGGCTGTAGCCTGCAGGCTCCTCTGCCCATGGGATTCTCCAGGCAAAAGTAATGGACTGGGTTACCATGCCCTCCTCCAGGGGATCTTCTTGACCCAGTTATTGAACCTGCATCTCTTACATCTGGTCTTCTACACTGGCAGGCAGGCTCTTTACCACAAGCATCACCTAGGAAGCTTTATACTATAAGTCCTTAGTAATTATCAAGTTTACATATAAAAGTATATATATGTCAATCCCAGTCTCCCAATTTATCCTCTCCCCCATCATTTCTCCTTTGGTAGCCATGATATTGTTTTTTACTTCTGTGACTCTGTTTTGTAAATAAGTTCATTTGTATTACTTAGTTAGGATTTTACACTTAAGCAATATCATATGATATTTATCTTTGACACACTTTACCCAGTATGACAATCTCAAGGTCCATCCATTTTGCTGCAGATGGCATAATTTCATTCTTTTTTATGCCTAAGTAATATTCTTTTGTCTATAAGTACCACATCTTTATTCATTCATCTATTCATGGACATTTAGGTTGCTTCCATATCTTGGCAATTGTAAATAGTGTTACTGTGAACATTGAGGGTGATTGTATATTTTTGAAACATGTTTTCCTCCATATATATGCCCAGGAGTGGGACTGCAGGATCATATGGTACTTCTATTTTTAGTTTTTTTTTTTTTTTTTTAAGGAACCTCCATATTCTTCTCCATAATGATAGTTTCAATTTACATTTCCATGCAGAGTGTAAGAGAGATCCTTTTTCTCCAAACTCTAATCAGCATTTATTGCTTACAGACTTTCTGTGACGACCATTCCAAAATGTCTGAGGTGATATCTCATTGTAATTGATTTGTGTTTCCTTGATAATTAGTTATGTTGAGCATATTTTGATTTGTTTTTTGGCCATTTGTATGTCTTTGGGATTCCATGGTGGCTCAGTGATGATGAATCCACCTGCAATGCAGAATCTCTGAGTTGGAAAGATCTCCTGAAGAAGGAAATAACAACACGCTATAGTATTCTTGCCTGGGAAATCCCATGGACAGAGGAACCTGGAGTCATGGGTTACACACAACTTAGTGACTGAACTCTAGTAACAATATATTTTTTGGAGAATTCTTTGTTTAGACGTCTGCTCATTTTTTGATTATTCATTTTTTGACATAGAGCTATAGGAGCTGTTTGTATATTTTGGAAATTAATCCCTTATAATATTACTTCTTTTTCAAAGTTATTTTTCCCAGTCTGTGGGTTGTCTTTTGGTTTTGTTGGTTCCTTTGCTGTGCAAACGTTTTTAAGCTTAATTCAGCCCTATATATTTATTTGTGACTTTATATCCATTAGTCTAGGAGGCAAATCAAGAAACAAAAATATTGCTGTGATTTATGTCAAAGTGTTCTGCCTATGCTTTTCTCTAAGAGTTTTATAGGATCTGGCCATACATTTAGATCTTTAGTTCATCTTGAGTTTATTTTTGTGTGTGGTATTAGAGAGTGTTCAGTTCATTTCAGTTCATTCTCTCAGTCATGTCCGACTCTTTGAGACCCCATGGATTGCAGCACACCAGGCCTCCCTAACCATCACCAACCCCCAGAGTTTACTCAAACTCATGTGCATTGAGTCAGTGATGCCATCCAGCCATCTCATCCTCTGTCATCCCCTTCTCCTCCCACCTTCAATCTTTCCAGCATCAGGATCTTTTCCAATGAGTCAACACTTCACATCAGGTGGCCAAAGTATTGGAGATTCAGCATCAGTCCTTCCAATGAATAATCAGGATTTATTTCCTTTAAGATTGACTGGTTTGATCTCCTTGCAGTCTAAGGGACTCTCAAGAGTCTTCTCCAACATCACAATTCAAAAGAATCAATCTCTTGGCACTCAGCTTTCTTTATGGTGGAACTCTCATACCTGTACAGGACTATTGGAAAGACCATAGCTTTGACTATATGGACTTTTGTTGGGAAAGTGATTTCTTTGCTTTTAAATACACTGCCTAGGTTTTCATAACTTTCCTTCTAAGGAGCAAGCATCTTTTATTTTCATGGCTGCAGTCACCATCTGAAGTGATTTTGGAGTCCAAGAAAAGAAAATCTCTCACTGCTTTCATTTCTATTTGCCATGAAGTGATGGGACCAGATACCATGATCTTAGTTTTTTGAATGTTGAATTTTAAGCCAGCTTTTCTGCCACATCAAGAGACTCTTTAGTTCCTCTTCAATTTCTGCTGTTAGAGTGATATCATATGCATATCTGAGACTGTTGATATTTCTCCCAGCAATCTTGATTCCAGCTTGTGATTCATCCAGCCCAGCTTTTCTCATGAAGTACTCTGCATAGAGGTTATAGAACCAAGGTGACAATATACAACTTTGTCATGCTCCTTTCCCAAGTTTGAAACATATCTGGTTCTAACTGTTGCTTCTTGACATACAAACAGTTTTCTGGGGAGGCAGGTAAGGTAGTATGGTATTCCCATCTCTTTTAGAGTTTTCCACATTTTGTTGTGATCCACACAGTCAAAAGCTTAAACTTAATCAATGAAGAAGAAGTAGATGTTTTTCCTGGAACTCTCTTTCTTTTTTTTTTTTTTTTAATTTTTAAAATTTATTTATTTATTTATTTTTTCAGTGGGTTTTGTCATACATTGACATGAATCAGCAATAGATTTACATGTATTCCCCATCCCGATCCCCCCTCCTACCTCCCTCTCCACCCGATTCCTCTGGGTCTTCCCAGTGCACCAGGCTCGAGCACTTGTCTCATGCATCCCACCTGGGCTGGTGACCTGTTTCACCATAGATAATATACATGCTGTTCTTTCACAACATCCCACCCTCACCTTCTCCCACAGAGTTCAAAAGTATGTTCTGTACTTCTGTGTCTCTTTCTTTTCCCATGATCCAACAAATGTTGGCAATTTGGTCTCTGGTCCCTCTGCCTTTTCTAAACCCAGCTTGTACATCTGGAATTTCTCAGTTCATGTACTGATGAAGCCTAGCTTGAAGGATTTTGAGTGTAACCTTGCTAACATGTGCTATATGTGCAATTGTATGGTAGTTTAATCATTCTTTGGCATTGCTCTTATTTGAGATTTAAATGAAAACTGAGTTTTTGCAGCCTTGGGACAACTGCTAAATTTTTCAAATTTGCTGGCATATTGTGTGCAGCACTTTAACAACATTGTCTTTTAGAATTTGAAATAGCTCAGCTGGGATTCCATCACCTCCACTAGCTTTGTTCATGTAATGTTTCCTAAGGCCCACTTGACATCACAATATAGGATGTCCTGCTCTAGGTAAATGACCATATCATTGTGGCTAACCAGGTCAGTAAGACCTTTTATGTATAGTTTTCTGTGTATTCTTGCCAAATGTCTTCTGCTTCAGTTCAGTTCACTTCAGTTCAGTCGCTCAGTCATGTCTGACTTTTTGTGACCCCACGAATCACAGCACGCCAGGCCTCCCTGTCCATCACCAACACCCAGAGTCCACTCAAACTCATGTCCATCGAGTCGGTGATGCCATCCAGCCATCTCATCCTCTGTCATCCCCTTCTCCTCCTGCCCCCAATCCCTCCCAGCATCAGGGTCTTTTCCAATGAGTCAACTCTTCACATGAGGTGGCCAAAGTACTGGAGTTTCAGCTTCAGCATCAGTCCTTCTAATGAACACCCAGGACTGATCTCCTCTAGGATAGGCCAATTGGATCTCCTTGCAGTTCAAGGGACTCTCAAGAGTCTTCTGAAATGCCACCATTCAAAAGCATCAATTTTTTGGTGCTCAGCTTTCTTCACAGTCCAACTCTCACATCCATATATGACCACTGGAAAAACCATAGCCTTGACTAGATGGACCTTTGTTGGTAAAGTAATGTCTTTTGGTTAGGTTCTTGCAATTTCTGCACTTTATTGTGTCCATCTTTCCATGAAATATTCTCTTGGTATCTCCAGTTTTCTGGAAGATATCTCTAGTCTTTCCCATTTCATTGTTTTCCTTTATTTCTTTACATTGTTCAGTTAACAAGGCTTTCTTTTTCTTGTTGCTCTTCTCTGGAACTCTGCATTCAGTTGGATGTACATTTCTTTTTCTCCCTTGCCTTTCATTTCTCTTTTTTCCTCAGCTATTTGTAGAGCTTTCTCAGACAACTACCTTACATTCTTGCATTTCTTTTTTGTTTTTCAGATTATTTTGTTTACTGCCTCCTGTTCAATGTTAAGAGCTTCCATCCATAGTTCTTCATAGAGTCTGTCTACAAGATCCAATCCCTTGAATCTGTTACCTCCGCTGTATAATCATAAGGTATTAGATTTAGTCATACATGAATGGCCTAGTGGTTTACCCTACTTTCATCAATTTAATCCTGAAATTGCCAATAAGGAGCTGATGTTCTAAGCCACAGTCAGCTCCAAATCTTGTTTGTGCTGACTGTATAGAACTTTTCCATCTTTTGCTGCAAAGAATATAATCAATCCGGTTTCAGTGTTGACAATTTGGTGATGTCCATGTGTAGAGTCGTCTCTTGAGTTGCTTGAAATGTGTTTGCTATGACCACATTTTCTCTTGACAAAACTTTGTTAGCCTTTTCCCTTGTTCATTTTGTACTCTGAGACCAAACTTTCCTGTTGTTCTAGATATCTCTTAACTTCCTACTCTTTTCATTCCAATTCTCTATGATGAAAAGGTCATTTTTTGGGGGGAGAGGGGGGTGATAGTTCCTATCAGCTTCAGCTTCTTTGATGTAAGTGATTGAGACATAGAATTAGATTACTGTGGTGTTAAATGTTATGCCTTGGAAATGAATCAAGATCATTTTGTGGTTTTTGGAGTTGTACCCAAATGGCACTAGCAGTAAAGAACCCACCTGGAAATGTAGGAGATGAAAGAGATGTGAGTTTGATCCCTGGGTCAGGAAGATTTCCCGGAGTAGGAAATGGTAACCTACTCCAATGCTTTTGCCTGGAAAATTTCAAAGACAGAGGGGCATGGCAGGTTACAGTCCATGGGGTCATGAAGAGTTGGACACAGCTGAGAACACCCACACACCCACACATATATGTATACACATACACAGTGGAATTCTACTCAGCTATAAAAAAAGAATGAAATTTTACCATTTTCAGATACTGGGATGAACTTGAATGGCATTATGTTAAGTGAAATAAGTCAAGCAGAGAAAAACAAATACTGTATGATGTCATTTATATGAAGAATATAAAAAAGAACAAACTAACTTTATTTTTTTAAAGCAGGCACACATATAGAGAACAATTTAGTGATTGCAGGTGGCTTGGGGATGGCACCATAGGAATGAGGGAGCCAGGGGCCAAAGTATTGAGTTAAAGATAGATTCAAGGACATTTTGTACATCAAAGGGAATATAGCTAGTATTTTGTAATAATTTTAAATGAAAATTCATCTTTCAAAATTGCATAAAAGTTAAAGAAAATTAATAGCCCTTGTTAACATGAGTGTGGATGATGAACAAACTACTTCTGAAGATTTAGTACAGAGGAAACAACTCCATATTCTGGTTGCAGTGACTAATAATTCTAAAATATATATTTTTAAAATTTCATTATTCAAAGCATTAATAATAATTTGAATTATATGAGGGCTTAGATGAGAATTCCTCATCTTACTTTTCTCAGTAATTTATTTTTTAAAGACTATGTAAAATCAGTAGTTATAGCACTATGGACATACCTACCCCTACTATGTAACTACCCCTGTTACAAAACCTTAGAATTGATTGTAAATTATAATAAAAAAAACTACTATAATGAAATTCAATAATGTCCTAGAAAATGGTATATGAGTAGAAACATTTTTTTTCTAAAAGTTCTAAAATTTATATCAGTAAAATTATAAGTTATCATTTTATCCATAATTTTTCTTTTTCACTTTGGTACTGATTTTAAAAACTATGCTATTCCTGTAGAAAGCCAAGATGCCAGTCAGTTCATAAGGCCACAACTGCCAATCAAAAAGTTTGCTATCAACCAATTCTCAAACTTACTATCACTTTATAAATCTGAATTATTTCAAGAATAAAGGAACAATGTATGAAGTATTATCTAACATAGAGTCATAAATAATTATGCTAACTAATCAGGAGAAGGAAACAAATATCAGGGATATGTATCTATTCATGTGTGTATATATATGTACATTTGTATGAATGCATGTATGTATCTGTGTATTTGTCCTCCTCACTGTCCTCAGCTAACTGGATTCTCCATTCCATCTCTCTCTTTCTTTTAACTCAGTAGATATGGATTGTGTTGTGTGCTCAGTTGCTCAGTTTTGTTCAGTTCTTAGAGACCCCTTAGACTGTAGCCTGCCAGGCTTCTATGTCTCTGGAATTTTTAAAGCAAGAAGACTGAAATAAGTTGCAATTGCCTACTCTAGAGGATCTTCCCCACCCAAGGATTGAACCTGTATCTCTTGAATCTCCTACACTGGCAGGAGGATTCTTTTACCACTGCATCACCTGGGAAGCCCTAATGGGTTACTGAGCATAAATCTATGTTTTCTCAATAGTTTTTATTTAGCCATAGATTTTGGAGCTCTTTTTTCTCTGAACTATGCAAAACAAATGCTCAAAGTAAGCAAGAACATGTGATATTGAAATGACTTCTGAGCAGACATCAACCTCAATTATAGCCTTTGCTCAAATAAGTCTATTACTCAAACTGCTTAAATAAAACGAACTTGAGGAGGAGGACTGTAACAGCTAGAATAAGCTATATGGTTTGAAAATGGGGAACAATTTTCATGGCTTCAAACACTAGTAATCTCCTATGTTAGAATGTCTTGTCAGTGTAAATAAACCTGAAATTGAAAGTGCTCAATTTGGTCTATCATATTAGACTGAGTGACCTGAATAATACATTTTCTCCTACTGTGTAGGGCAGGGATATTCTCAAAGCTTCAAGCGCCCTCGACAGCCAAGATTTGGGTATCCCTGTGATCTTCCAATTGACTTCTCTTGTATTTCAGTAATTCCCCTTCCACAAGTTGAACAACTGTGCTTTCTGTCCCACTTCTATAGAACTCGTATTGCTTATTGTCATATAGGGTGTGGTTACATTTCAAACACTTACTTAAACTGAGTGATGATTAATATTGCCGCTCTCTCCTCATGTATGTGAAAAAACAGACATGTGTAACATAACAACATCCAAGGGTACAGATGGGTTTAGAGATATATCAGAAAAATGCAGACAGGCTAAATGACGTGAATCACCAAATCACATCAGAATCTGAAAATATTCATGTTGGAGAATTTAAGTTCACTCTCTTTCTGTATAAATTGTATTAAGGACTATCTTTAAGAACACAAATCTCTCAACTGAATAAAAACCATAGTGCAAATAAAATGTTAAGTTAATATAGCATTCAAGGACAGAGTCTAACTGAAATATTTACTTAGTCAGAAGGGTTTTATCCATTCAAGTCCTGTTTAACAGAGAGAATGGCTTGCCAGACTGATGCCATCATCTGGCTTGCCTGCCAAGTATAATCCAATGGCAGAGATATATACATAAAGCTTCCAGTGTCTGGCATTATAACTTTGAGTTTCATTACTAAGAAAGTATATATACATATATATTTTTTTTCTTTTTTCCAAATTTTCTCTCACTCTCTTTTTTTCCCAAATTCTCTCTTCACCAAATCAAATCATGAGTGTTTGATTTTGCATGTAGCTTATTCACTAGAATAGAGTGGACTGGTCAGACTGAAAACCCTCTTTGGAATGCTATATCTAGCACTGGAAAAAATAGGTTTGTTGTATTCATTACTTTACTTGCATTTGTTTTGTCAGTTGAATCAATGATCCTGACTCTGAATAACTCCTGGGCTTTCCCGGTGGCTCCAGTGATAAAGAATCTGCCTGTCAAGGCAGGAGACCTGGGTTTAATCCCTGGACTGGGAAGATCCCTTCAAGAAGGAAATGGTAACTCATTCCAGTTTGCATGTCTGGGAAATCCCATGGACAGAGGAGCCTGGAGGGCTATAGTCCAGGAAGTTGCAAAGAGTTGGACAACTTAGCGACTACATAGCAATAAACTTCTGTCCTAAGGAAAAATTTGAAAATCTGTCATTGCTATTATGTATGTGTATATGTTATAACATATTATATAACATATACCTATAACATAATATGTGTGTATATATGTATATGTTTCTAACTAGATGCTGGCTTTGTGTAGAATTCTTTTCTTTAAAATTCTATTTTAGCCATCAGCAATATTCAGTTTTAGAGCCATAACCCAGACCACAGCAGTGAAAGCCCAGAATTCTAACTACAAGTGACCAGGAAACTCCCTCTAGTCAGCTTATTAATTTAGAGAATTTAGGAAGTGAAGGCAATTCCTGAGAACACATGTAGCCCAAACATGATGCTGTTTCAGCATCGGAACTTCCTTGTATATCCTCAGGAAACTGAGGAAGTGACTTGCAGTTTATGAAAACTATATAAGTCCTAAATAAAATACTGTATCTCAAAAGCTATCATTGTTATTATATACATATATGTGTCTGTGGGTGTATACCTATATATGTGGTAGCAAATATTAGCTATGGTAAGCAGAAATTTGTGTTTCACTTAAAATAATATACTTCAGGTTCATACATGTTGACAAAATTGCAAAATATATGTGCATATATACATATGAATTTTCTTTATCCATTTATCTATCAATGGACATTTAGATTGTTTTCATATCTTGGCTATTCTGAATGGTGCTGAAATGAACATGGAAGTGAGAATATCTTTTCAAGATATGGATTTCATTTGGATATATACTCAGAAAGTAAAGTGGTTCACAACGATCATAATAATGTAGTCCTGTCTTTAATCTTTTGAGGACCATAACATTTTCCCTATATCCATACCAACTTGCATCCCTCCCCACCATTAGAGCATGGAATGAAATAAGCCAGACCCAAAAAGTCAAATGATGCCTGAACACATATGTGGAATTTGAATTAAAAGTTAATTATGTGAAGTGTTGGATATGACAAGTACCTTTAGTGTTATGAATATTTTATAGTATCTTCATGCATCAAATCATTAAGTTGTATATAGTAAGCATATACAATTTTAAATTATAAGCTATACTTCAGTAACATTGATAAAATAAATAATGCCTATAAGTTTATTTTATGGATAAAAATATAACTGGACAAAATGGATTAAAAAAAAGTATCCAACTACTCTCTACAAAAGACTCACTGTATATCTAAAGACATGATAAGTTAAAAATGAAAGGATAGAAAACATTTTGGATATGATACGAAAGTTACAATCAACACAAGAAAAAAAAAAGACTTGAATATTTTTAAAAAAAGAAAGAAATACTTTTGTTCATCAATAGACAGCCCACATAATGGATATTTTCAAATCATATATCTTGTAGAGAGTAGATACTTGGAATATATAGAAAACTCTTAAAACTCAATAGTAAGAAAACCACCTTATCAAAAATGAGCAGATTTAAATAGACATTTCTCTAGCAAACACATATAAATGGCCATGCAAATACAAAAAGATGTTCAACATCACTAATCATTGGGAAATGCATAAATAACCACAGTGAGATACTAACTCACATCTATTGGGATGGCTACCATCAAAGACTAGGAAAGAACAAGGGTTGACAAGGATAATGGAGAAACTGGAAGACTTACACACTGCTGGAGGAAATGTAAAAAGGGTGCAGCCACTGTAAGAAACAGGATGGTTTCCTCAATAATATAAATGAGAATTGCCATGTGATACAATCATTTCACTTCTAGGTGTCTACCCTAAAGAATTAAAAGCAGAACTCAGGGACCTCCAAGGCAGTCTGGTCGTTAAGACTCTGCGTTAGCAATGCAGGAGGTGCAGGTTCGATCCCTGGTAGGGGAATTAAGATCCCACATGCCTTGCAGCATGGCTAAAATAAGGTAAAACAAGGCTCAAAGAGATGTGTAAGCATCTGTGTCTACAATGACATTATTCCCCACAGCCAAAAGATTGAAGTGACCCAACTGTTCACCTAAAGATGAAGATAAGTAAAATGTGTTACAGGCAAATAATGGAAGGCTCTTCAACCTTAAAAGGGAAAAAAAAAATTCTGAAACATGTTACTGTTACAGATCGCAGGCTCACAGTGCTTGCCCCATCTCAGGCCAATAAATTGAGAGACAGAGTGTTCAGGAAAAGAATAGAGACTTTATTCAGAAAATCCACAGACTGAGAATAGACTAGTGCCCTAAAGAGACATCTTACCTGCGTTAGAATTCAGGCTTCTCTTATACTAAAAGAGATAATGGTGTGGCTGATTTTTGAACATTTCTTGGTGCCTGAATCCTTTTTTATCACTGTTGTCCACTTAGGTCTGGTCACAATGTTCCTGTAAACCTCCAACATGATAAGTGTTATTCACTGTTTTGCAAATTTTTATCTCTGTATGAATGAAAATTGTTATAGCTTTAAAGGTCAAGTCTGGGAGGCAGAGCCTTGAGAATAGGCTATCATATATGTTTCAGGCCATAGGCAAAATTTGTTTAGAAAAGTGCAGAGTCAGTGACTAGCATAGGTGACAGAACAATAAAGAAGAGATTTAATGTGGAAGCAGATTTGTTCTCCATTAAACTCTATGGCATGGATAAACCTTGAGGACAGTATACCAAGTGAAAAAAGTCCATCACAATAAAGCTAATAATGTATGATTTAGCTTATATAAAGTAGCTAAAATAGTCAAATTCATAGAATTAAAGTAGAACAGTATTTGTCAAGTGCTGGATGGAGTAGGTAATATGAAGTTATTATTTGATGGTTGTAGTTTGTTTTGTAAAATGAAAAGAGTTCTGGAGATGGATGCTGCTGATGGTTTGGAAACAATATGAATTGTTCTTAATACCTCTCAACTTTGCATAAAAAATGATTGCAATGGCAAAGCCTCATACCTCTTTTTATATATATATTTGGAGAAGAAATTATAATTTTGAGGAACAGAAATCCATGCATGACTCAGGGCACTTTAAGTTTCTATTACCTTAAAAAGATTATCTGAAAACAAGAATTGACTGGAATTTCATTAGATAATAATACAAATTAACAGTGTGTGTATATATATATATATAAAACTATGGACACCATTTTCAAATGCATTAGAATAACATTTTATCCCCAGGACTGCTAAATAATATAGTATGATATAATGAAGAAAAATATCTAATTGTATGTCAAAAAAACTTGGCTAAGTTCTTCCTTTGGTCTCTACTTTCATAAAAGCAAAAATAATGACAAAGTATTCCTGGTATTAAGTTTAAAAAAAAAAACAAACCTGTTTCTTTGAATATGCTTTAGCTTTTTTATGACAGATAAGTTATTCAGCTCACCTGTCTTGATTTCCCCTTGATTTATATTATAAATCACTATAATAATAATATCCATATCATAGACTACTTGAGAAGGTTAAACAAAAACATACACGGAGTTGCTTAAAAAGAGATATGTACAATATTCAGTAGAACAAATGTTCAATGAATTTAGCTATTTTAAAAATCAGTTTTAATGGAGTATAGCTGATTTACAATGCTGCATTAGTTTTTACTGGACAGCAATATGAGTCAGACACACAAGCACGTGTACCCTCTGCCTTCTGGACTTCCTTCCCACTAAGGTCGCCACAGTTCAATGAGTTGAGTTCTCTGTGCTATACAAGGTTCTCATTGATTATCTATTTTATGCATAGTATTAAATAGTATATGTGTGTCAATCCCAGTCTCCCAATTGCTGCCTTCCTGTTCCCCTTAGTACTCATATATTTGTTCTTTGTGTCTATGTCTCTATTTCTGCTTTGCAAATAAGATCATCTATACCATTTGTCCAGATTTCACAAATATGTGTTAATATATGATATTTGTTTTTCTCTTTCTGACTTTCTTCACTCTATGACCTGCTCTAGGTTCATCCACATCTCTACGAAGGATTCAGTTTTGTTCCTTTTTATGACTGAGTAATACTCCATTCTGTATATGTACCACATCTTCTTTATTTGTTCCTCTGTTGGTGAACATTTAGGTTGCTTCTATGTCTTGGCTATTATAAATATTTCTGCTATGAACATTGGAATGGATGTATCTTTATGAATTATTGTTTTCTCAGGGTATATGCCCAGTAGTGGAATTGTTGGATCATATGCTAGTTGTATTTTTAGTTTTTTCAGGAAAATCTATACTGTTTTCCATAGTGGCTATATCAATTTACTTTCCCACAAACAGTGCAAGAGGGTTCCCTTTTCTCCACACCCTTTGATGATGGGTGAGGTGATGCTTCATTGTAGTTTTGGTTTACATGATGTTGAGCATCTTTGCATGTGTTTGTTGGTCAGGAGAAATGTCTACTGTATGTTTCACTCATCCTTTTGCTTTTCTGATATTGAGCTACATGAGCTGCTTGTGTATTTTGGAGATTAATCTTTTGGTAGTTGCTCCACTTGCAAATATTTTCCCTATTCTAAGGGTTGTCTTTTCATCTTGTTTATGATTTCCTTTTCTGTGTAGAAACTTTTATGTTTAATTAGGTCTCATTTATCTATTTTTGTTTTTATTTTGGTTCCTCTAGGAGATGGGTCAAAACAAATTTTGCTACAATTATATCAAAGTGTGTTCCTCTGAGTTTTATAGTGGGTGGTCTTATATTCTGATCTTCAATCCATTTTGAGTTTATTTTTATGTATGGTGTTAGAGAGTGTTCTAATTTCATTCTTTTACATTAAACTGTCCAGTTTTCCCAGAACCACTTACTAAAGAGAATATCTTTTCTCCATTTTATATTCTTGTCTTAGAAATAAAGTGGAGCCAGAGATAGAGAAGGTATAAAAAATATTTAACAAGGACTCAGAATAGCTAAAGAACAAGCAATCAGTGATGAACAACCCAATAACTGAAATGAATAATATACTAGAAGGAATCAGTAGCAGAATAACTGAGGCAGAAGAGCAGATAAGTGAGCTGGAAGATAGAATGATGGGAATAAATGCTAAGGAGCAGGATAAAAGAAAATAGAATGAAATGTGTATAGTCTCAGAAACCTCTGGGCAATAATAAAAGCATCAGCATTTGAAGTATACGAGTCTTAGCAGAAGGAGAGAAAGGAAAAGGGTCTGAAAAAATATTTGAAAAGATGAGTAAAAAAATGTCCCTAATATGGGGAAGGAAAGAGTCAATCAAATCCAGCAATACAGAGAGTCCTATACAGGATAAACTCAAGGAGTTTAGATACATAAACACCTATCTAAACACATTTGGTTAAACTAACAATGCTTAAATACAAAGAAAAAATATTAAAACAGCAAGGGAAAATCAACAAATAACCTACAATGAAACTCCTATAAAGTTAACAGCTGAGTTTTCAGCAGAAACTCTGGAGGCCAGAAGGGAATAGCGAGACATATTTAAAATGATGAATGGGAAAAATGCTACCCAGCAAGAATCTAATTCAGATTCAATGGAAAAATTAAAACCTTTACAGACAAGCAAAAGCTATTAGAATTCAGCACCACCAAACTAGCTTTACAACAAATGCTAAAGGAACTTTTCTAGGTAAGAAACACATATACCAAAAAAAAAAAAAAAAAAAGTCTATAAGAGTTTAGGTACTTTTGATGAAACTTACATTTTTAAAAAATATAATTTTCGTGATGATACTGATCAAATGCCAGTCACCTTTCTAAGTGCTCTGTTTGTATTAATTCTTTTAATACTAACAAGCATATATTGTACATACTTTTTTTAGTTTTTTAAAATTACTTTGTTATTATTTTTTTTTATTTTAATTGGAAGCTAATTGCTTTACAATATTGCGGTGGTTTTTGACTGCACCACACAGCATGCTGGATCTTAGTTCCCAGATCAGAGATCAAACCAGCGCCTTCTGCAGTATATGCTCAGGGTTTAACCACTGAGAAATCCACCCTATTTTACACCTGAGCAAAATTAAGCACAGATATTATATCATGGAATGATATGGAATTCTGAAGTATGCTTCATATTATTCATAATTATGTTAATCCATAATTTCCTTCAACAGCAGAATTTTCTATGCAGGACAATTTAAAAAGAAATGAGAAATTTTACATAACAGAAAAATTGTACACATGAACTGGAATGACAGCATATTGGCCTATAAAGTAGATTATGAAAAATTGGTGGTATACTTCCCTGACATAATAAATAATTTGATATTTTACTTTTTAAATAATATGAAATTAGTGTTGAGTCTTTAAGCAACCAAGGAACATGGGATAATCATTTTCATGTGAGGAATATTTAGACATTAGAGAGTGCTAGAAAATAGGAAATATTAGTTCCACCAGGTTAACATAGTTAATATTTTATTTTGTATGCATCCTATTTCAGTGTTTTTTTTAAATGCACATGCATTCTTTATAAAATCACCATCTTAATGCACATTCATGCTATAATGCAATTTTTCACTTAACATATCACATTAATTTCAATAGTACTTCATAATTTTTCTAATTACCACTTCTAATAGGCATGTATTTTTTCATTAAGATATGCCATAATTTATAATTTAATTAACCATTTTTCTACATGAACATTTCAATTGCTTCCTATAGTACTACATTATAAATAATACTTTATGTCATTTTGTATATAACACCCACACATTTTTATTAGGAGTTCTGAAGTAGTGACACCAGGTCAAGATATATGAACTCTCCTTTGTCATGTAATACAACTTGCTGCTGATTTTTTTGTTTTGTGATTACTAAAATTTGTAGCACTTTTCAGAGCTACATTTCCACACAATTTTGTCAACAAATACACATTTGTTTTCCTTCATAAGTTATTCATAGGAATGTGGAGGAAAGACATGAAAATACATAAACAAGTGGGATCACAGTTTAGAGTCAAGATTAAAAAATTATATCAAAATGAAGGAAACCGGTAGTGGAGATTTTAGCATAACACTTGTTCCGTATGTTCCACGTGCCAAATATGTGTCCTATTCAAAATTACAACTATCTTGTATTAATTATCTAATTCCATCCATAAAACAACATTAGGAAGAAGAAAGAGTTATAAATCCTCTTTTGCAGATAGAGGCTCTGAAACACATGATGTTGACTTGTAGATATTGTTAACAAATATTGAGTATCAGATTTTGGATATAGTTATTAAATGAGGAACCAAGGAAAGAGCAGGGTCAACCTTTTTTACTTTAGTACAATTTTTTCCCCATTATACAATAGTATGTTATTTTTGAGTTCTGGCTAAGGATGTCATGCAATTTATATGGATCTTCATATTAAAACAAAATTATGATCACTTAGTGCTTTATTCTGGAGAAGGCAATCGCACCCCACTCCAGTACTCTTGCCTGGAGAATCCCACGGACGGAAGAGCCTGGTGGGCTGCAGTCCATGGGGTCGCGAAGAGTCGGACACGACTGAGAGACTTCACTCTCACTTTCCACTTTCATGCATTGGAGAAGGACTTGGCAGCCCACTCCAGTGTCCTTGCCTGGAGAAGCCCAGGGACGGGGGAGCCTGGTGGGCTGCCGTCTATGGGGTCGCACAGAGTCGGACACGACTGAAGTGACTTAGCAGCAGCAGCAGCAGCAGTGCTTTGTTCAATTTTCCTCTAATGAAACTGTAATCCTCCCCAATAAGCAGAGCCCATTTTAATTTTCTTGATTCTTTATTTGTGTAAAACTTTTAGTATTGCTATGATTCTGGCCACCATTTTGCATTAATTCAATCTTGATTTCTATTACTGTTTACCCACGCCTTCAAATAATTTTATATTTTAGAAGCATATTGTAACTGGCTTCTGTTTCCTTGTGTATTTCAGTTAAACCTTCCAAAATGCAAGTTTTGAAATTTATGTCCACAATAAACTAATTCATTCTTTAAAATATGGCTTAAGGTAATTCCCTGGAGGTCCAGTGATTAGGACTACAGGCTTTAACAGCTGAGAGCAGAGATCTAAGCTCCCTAATACAAGCCTCTAGGTGCAGCAAAAATAAATCAATAAATAATATTTTAAAATAAAATAAAAATAAAAGGATGTTGCCTTATAAAAAATAAAATACAATAGTCTGTATTCTATTCTCACCCTATTCTCTCCTATGTCCCTTGTCTTATATCTTTCTTATCATAATTTTTCATCCTAGTATTTAACACCATTTATTAATTAAAGACCTAGTATACTGGCACTTTCTCAACTATTGAATACAAAATTTCTGTCTGAACTCACATTTTTGACCTTTGACCTGTGTTTTAACACATAAAGATATAATGCCTTTATTTAAAATTTAAAATTTTTTTTTTAATTCCTTTTCAAATAGATATAAAATTCTAGGGTAATAATTCAGACTTAATTTTTGCTGCATCTTGCAGTTATTAGTATAGAAAATTTTTAAGAATTAAAGGCATTCAGTATGTACTGATTAATGTGTTGCCTGGCCATATATTATGCTTTAGTTTCTTATTTAGTAAGATGTAGATTTTCTTTAAGGTGCTAAGATAAAGTATATCTGGAGATAAATAAAAATGTCATATTACTTTATTGAGACAAAAAAGTAAATTTTACTAAATAATTGAACTATATATATGTATGCTGCTGCTGCTGCTGCTAAGTCACTTCTATAGATGACATATATTATTGCTTGAAAATTCTGTTATTGAGTTGCAAAGTTGTGTCTGACACATTTGCCACCCCATGGACTGTAGCCTGCCAGGCTCATCTGTCCATGGGATTTCCCAGGCAAATATATTAGAGTGGGTTGCCATTCCTTCTCCAGGAAATCATCCCAACTCAGGGATTGACCGCACATGTCCTGCTTGGCAGGTGGATACTTTACCATCGAGCCACCTGTGGAATTTGCCTTATAAATATTTGTGTATATAATAATTGCTATGCAATAATTATATATGTGTGCTTTTGAGCCATATAGGGAAGTCTGTCTTTGTTGTATTAATGTTAGAAGAAGATTTACAAACTTTAAAGTTTCTGGAATTTCTGTTTAGTCTATATGCAATATCTATTTAAGTTTGATAAACACACACACACACACACACACACACACACACACACACACACATATAGGGAGCTATAGAAAAAGCAAGGGAATTCCAGAAATACATCTACTTCTGCTTCATTGACTACAGAATACCAGACCACATTACCTGCCTCCTGATAAACCTGTATGCAGGTCAAGGAGCAACAGTTAGAACTGGACGTGAAACAACAGACTGGTTAAAAATTGGGAACATCAAGGCTGTATGTTGTCACCCTGTTTATTTAAATTTTGCAGAGTACATCATGCAAAATGCTGGGCTAGATGTTACACAAGGTGGAATAAAGATTGCTGAGAGAAATATCAGTAACCTCACATATGCATATGACATTACTTATAGGCAGAAAGTGAAGAGGAACTAAAGAACCTCTTGATGAAGGTGAAAGATGAGAGTGAAAAAGCTGGCTTAAAACTCAATATTCAAAAAAACTAAGATCATGGCAACCGGTCCCATCACTTCATGGCAAATAGATGGAGAAAAACAGAAACAGTGTGAGACTTTATTTTTTGGGGTTTCAAAATCACCGGGGATGGTGACTACAGCCGTGGAATTAAAAGAAGCTTGTTCCTTGGAAGAAAAGCTATGATAAACCTTGACAGCATATTAAAAAGCAAAGAAACTACTTTTCAGAGAGAGGTTTGTATAGTCAAAGCTGTGTTTTTTCCAGTAGCCATGTACAAATGTGAGAGTTGGACCATGAAGAATGCTGAGAGCCAAAGAATTGATGCTTTTGAACTGTGGTGCTGGAGAAGACTCTGGAAGAGTCCCTTGGACAGCAAGGAGATCAAACCAGTCAATTCTAAAGGAAACCAACCTTGAAAGTTCATTGGGAAGACTGATGATAAAACTAAAGCTCCAATACTTTGGCCACCTGATGCGAAGAATCATTTCATTGTAAAAGACTCTGATGCTAGGAAAGACTGAAGGAGTGACACATGGGGAGATGTTTGGATGGCATCATCAACCTGATGGACATGAGTCTGAGCAAACTCTATGAGTGATGGACAGGGAATCCTGATGTATACAGTCCATGGGGTTGAACGAGTCAGACATGACTGAGTGACTGAATAAGGAACAATGAAAGGGAGCTAGCCCTGGTAGTCCAGGTGGTATAGAATCTGCCTTAAGTGCAGGAGACCCAAGTTCAATCCCTGGGTGGGGGAGATCCCCTTGAGAAGGGAATGACTAGTCATTCCAGTATTCTTGCTGGAGAATTCCATGGACAGAGGCATCTGGCAAGCTGCAGTTCATGGGTCCCAAAAATAGCTGAGAAAGAAAGGAAGTGAAAGGCAAAGGAAAAAGTAAAAGATATATTCAACTACATGCAGAGTTTCAGAGGATGACAAAGAGAGATATGAAAATTTTAAGTGAACAGTTCAAAGAAATAGAAGAAAATAATAAAATGGGAAAGACTAGAGATTTCTTCCAGAAAATTGGAGATACCAAGGGAACATTTCACGAAGGGATGGGTACAATAAAGGAGAGATACATAAAGGACCTAACAAAAGCAGAAGAAATTAAGAAGAGGTGGGAAGAATACAATTAAAACTACACAAAAAGTCTTAATTATCTGAATAACCATAATGGTGTGGTCACTCACCTAGAGCCAGACATCCTGGAGTGTGAAGTCAAGTGGGCCTTAGGAAGTATTACTAGGAACGAAGCTAGTGGTGGTGATGGAATTCCATCTGAGCTATTTGAAATCCTAAAATATAATACTAATTAAGTACTGCACTCAATATGCTAGCAAATTTGGAAAACTCAGTAGTGTTCCAGCAGGACTGGAAAAGATCAGTTTTCATTCCAATCCCAAAGAAAGGTAATGTCAGAGAATGTTCCAACTACTGTACAATTGCTCTCATTTCACATGCTTCCAAGGTTATGGCCAAAATCCTGCCAGGCTTCGGCAGTATAAGAGCTGAGAATTCCAGATGTACACACTGGGTTTAGAAAAGGCAGAGGAACCCAAGATCAAATTGCCAACATTCACTGGATCATAGAAAAAGGAGATTTCCAATAAATGATCTACTTCTCCTTCATTAACTATACTAGAGATTTTGACTGTGTGGATCACAGAAGACTGTGGAAAATTCTTAAATAGATAAGAATACCGGAACACCTTACCAGTCTCTGGGGAAACCTGTTTTCAGAACAAGAAGCAACAGTTAGAACCAGACATAGAACAAAGGACAGATCCAAAATTGGGAAAGGAGTATGTCAAGGCTGTATATTGTCACCCTGCTTATCTAACTTATATGCAGAGTACATCATGTGAAATGCTGTGCTGGATGAAGCACAAGCTGGAACCATGATTGCAGGGATAAATATCAACAACTTCAGATATGCAGATGATACCATTCTAATGACAGAAAGCAAATAGGAACTAAAGAACCTCTTGATAAGGGTAAAAGAAGAAAGTGGAAAAGCTGGCTTAAAGTACAACATTGAAGAAACTAAGATCACGGCATCTGGGTCTCACTTCAAGGAAGCCCTCATGGCAAATAGCTGGAAAACAATGGAAACAGTGACAGAATTTACTTTTCTGGACTCCAAAATCATTGCAGATGGAGACTGCAGCCATGAAATTAAAAGACACGTGCTCCTTGGAAGGAAAGCTAGGACACACTTTGTGTATTAAAATGCAGAGATATCACTTTGCTGAATAAAGTCTGTATAGACAAAGCTATGGTTTTTCCCACAGTCATATGTGGATGTGAGAGTTGGACCATAAAGACGGCTGAATGCTGAAGAAAGGATGTTTTCAGAAGACTGTGCTGGAGAAGACTCTTGAGTGTCCCTTGGACAATAAGCAGATCAAACCAGTCAATTCTAAAGGGAATCAATCCTGAATATTCACTGGAAGGACAAATGCTGAAGCTGAAGCTCCAGTACTCTGGCCAGTTGATGTAGAGAGTGGACTCACTGGAAAAGATCCTGATGCTGGAAACGACTGAAGGTAGGAGGACAAGGGGCAACAGAGGATGAGATGGTTGCAGGGCATCATAGACTCAATGGACATGAATTTGAGCAAACCCCCGGATACAGTGACAGTGAGAGTTGCCCAGTCATGTTTGACTCTTTGTGGCCCCCTGGACTATACCCTCCACAGATGTCTCTAGACCAGAACACTGGAGTGGGTAGCCTTTCCTTTCTCCAGGGGATCTTCCCAACCCAGGGACTGAACCCAGGTCTCCCACATTGCAGGTGGATTCTTTACCAGCTGTGCCACAAGGGAAGCCCAGGAGATAGTGATGGACAGGGAAGTTTGGCAGGCTGCAGTCCATGGGATCATAAAGAGTGAGATATGACTCTAGGAGTGAACAGCAATATCAAATATATATGATAAATATATGAATATATATTTTTACATATATATATATATATATATATATATATATGTATACACAATACAGTCTTTACTGTGTTGTTTATCTTTTCTTTTGAAATTCACCACTCTTTTAATGGATAAAATACAACATGATTATTGGAAGTTCCTTTAAAGAATTCATAGTTCCAGTCTTATGACATAAGCTGCCCTAGGGAATAATTTTATAATATTTGTAATTCTTCTCTATTCCCCTGCCTGAAGTCATTGCCAATTAAATGCTATTACTATAAAGTTGGCATCTCCTCCTATTTCAGACTTTAGTCTTCTTTGAAGGTACTAAGAACTATTAGGCCTTTTTTTTTTTATATAAATCTATACAGATTTTGTTTGTAAAACAGTATCGTACCATGCTTTAAATTTTGATTGGAGGCACTGAAAGGATTTCAGTAACTACTCTAATGAAAGTAACAGGTTATTTTTATTGAATTATTGCTGATTGTTGAAGACTTGTTTTAATGTTTGAACTTCCAATGTTGGGCTTATTACTTTTTCTTTTTTAAGTTGATTTACTCAGTATGAATTGAGAAATACTTTTTCTATCAGCAATAGCAGTTTAGGTAATTATGAAAACTATTATACGATCACATTTCTTTAGGTACACAGTAACTTGAAAATTTCATCTCATTTTTTTTAAATGTATATGAAAGTCTTTAATTGATAGGAGTATCTGTGGTTGTAAATAACCAGTTTTCCTGAGGTCCAGACAGTAAGTCACTTTCTTTATTTAGTTTATTTACATAACTGGACATGCTTCATATGATAATGGTACTTACAAATGGCAAAAATTGGCAATTCTATCTGAATTTCAATACTTTGCCCACCTGATGAGAAGAGCTGACTCATTTGAAAAGACCCTGATGCTGGGAAAGATTGAAGGCAGGAGGAGAAAGGGACAACAGAGGATGAGAAGGTTGGATGGCATCACTGACTCAAAGGACATCAGTTTGAGTAAACTCCAGGAGTTGGTGATGAACAGGGAGGCCTGGCATGCTGCAGTCCATGGGGTCACATGGAGTTGGACATGACTGAGCGATTGAACTGAACTGATCTTATATTTGGTAGGATTGGAGACAATGGCTGACTTTATTTTTCTGGGCTCCAAAATCACTGCAGATGGTGATTGCAGCCATGAAATCAAAAGACACTTACTCCTTGGAAAGAAAGTTATGACCAACCCAGAAAGCATATTAAAAAGCAGAGACATTACTTTGCCAACAAAGGTCCCTCTAGTCAAGGCTATGGTCTTTCCAGTGGTCATGTATGAATGTGAGAGTTGGACTATAAAGAAAGCTGAGTGCAGAAGAATTGATGTTTTTGAACTGTGGTGTTGGAGAAGACTCTTGAGAGTCCCTTGGACTGCAAGGATATCCAACCCGTCCATCCTAAGGGAGATCAGTCCTGGGTGTTCATTGAAAGGACTGATGCTGAAGCTGAAACTCCAGTACTTTGGCCACCTCATGCGAAGAGTTGACTCATTGGAAAAGACCCTGATGCCAGGAGGGATTGGGGGCAGGAGGAGAAGGGGATTGCAGAGGATGAGATGGTTGGATGGCATTACCGACTCGATGGACTTGGGTTTGGGTAGACTCCAGGAGTTGGTGATGGACAGGGAAGCCTGGCGTGCTGTGGTTCATGGGGTCACAAAGAGTCGGACACGACTGAGCGACTGAACTGAACTCAGATTATATAGTGATATATTATGGTTTATGGTTTAAATTAAATATAAAGTGATATTTGTAGCATATGAATAAATAATGCTTTATTCTTGATAGTTTAAGAAAATGTTTCTTTGCTATCTATCTATATATGTATATTTGTGTTAATATTTCTAGTGTGACAAAATAGTTTTTCTTTGATTGCTTTCATTTCCCTGAAGATTTTATTTGAAATGCTACAAGAACAACTCCTATTCTAAACTTGAATTTGCACATCTTAATTGCGTTGCATTCAGTATGGTATGTGTAATTTAACTATATTGTTACTTGCAAGTTACAGTGAATTTGGGTTACTGCATCAGTATGGAAGAACATGTTGCTGAAAATACAGCCAGAAAGGAATGTTTTATGATTTGAACTATTTAATATTACTAAAATGCTATGTCTCACATCAAAATATTATAGATGTGTACACACAAATTCATGTACCTCTTATTACATTCATACTTGTATGCGTAGATGTATATATGAATCTGTGTTTCTATGCAATACATAAACAGTCACAAACACACATTATTTTCCAGTTTGTTTCTTGTATTTGTATGCATAAATGGTGCAGCATCATTTCTCAATAACTTTTTAGGGGGAAAATGTTACTTGATTAAAAAAAAATAATAACCATGGGTATCTAATTCCAGATAGAAGTATGCATTCCCAGGAGAAACACACACAATTCTAATTAAACTCCGAGGTAGCCAAATTCTAACAGTAATGTAACATCCAATATCCACTTTAGCATTAAAAATTGATTTAAAGGAACATAAACTGACTTTTGATTAAATACAAGATTACATGGAACAGACCTTGGCAATTAGATCATTGCAAATAGAATAGCTGACAACCAAGTTTACCAAAGGCTCCAGCTGTGACTGGGTAGGAGGGCTCAATCTCAAGAAAGGAATTTACAAGTCTTGTTCTTTACTGAATCTCCTACTGAGTTTTTATTCTGAGGTGGGCAATTCATTTTCTACATATTTCCACATTAGCTCTAATGGCAAGATTATAGACACCTGTATTAAACGCTTACTATAATTAAATCTTTCTCTAATATTTTCATTGCATCATTATTATAATATAATGGTCACTTAGGAAGCAAATAAGATGATCAAGTTCTATTAATGAGCAGAAGATTTAACATCCACTGACTATTTCTTGTGCTTGACTGTTTAGAGGATCTTCAAAAAACAGTCTGCTTTCACAATTCCTGCAACCCTGTATTATAATTTAGGGGAAATCCAGTACTGTCTGTAAAGCCATAAATACTAATCAAACAATATATTTGAAAATTCAGCAATATTCATTTTAGAAACAACTTGTGAAATTTATTTTCAACTCAGTTATTTTTAATTTAAAATATTTAACCTGATACTCAAGATCTCTAACTGCTTAGAAAAAATTACAGGAGATGAGCTTTTTTTTTTTTTATCAAATAGGAATCAAACAATGAATTTGTGTGTGGGATATGGTCATCTTAGCAAACAGCAATAGTGCATAGCTGGTGTTAGCTTCAACTTTTTGATTAAATAACAATTAAAATTTAAATTAACCATGGTCATTTAAGTTAATATGATGAACAGAGTTGGACACAACTGAATGACTGAACTAAGGGCCTTTCAACAAAAATGACCCAATTCAAACAAAATTGCTTATTAGATTAAGAAACTGTTGCAGTTAAAAAAATTAAAAAAAAAAAAAAAAAACCACTCCAACCAGCCTACTTCCTTTCTTTCTTGGAAATAAAAGTAAGAGAATTGTAATTTACATATATTCAAATTCATATTTCTGCTTATGAAAATAAACATTTAAAAAGTCATCCCAACATGATGTCATGGTTTCATTATCAGCATACATATAAGACTTGACTCTGAATCTTAAAACTGACACAATTATTACTCTTTGTAGGGAGATTAGGGATATGGTGACAAAACAGCCTTGTCCCAAAGAAAACACAGAAATAATTAAGAAAAAATCCATAACAAATGAACAAATGTACTTAACACTTTGCATGAAAGTCACTTTAAGTAGACAAATAAAATTGTCAATCTGACTGGAGTAAAATAAAGATAAGAAAGCATTTAGGAAAAGCACAAATAACGGCTATTATGGTGATTATTATTATTAATATTATATATTCTAGCCCAAATCAATGATTTCTACTTTTTTGCATATACTGGTTCTCCTACATGGAATGATCTTTTCCTCATATCTATTAACTCTTAGTGATTCATTTAAAGTTTAAATCTACCACTGAACACAAATACCCCTTAATTCAAGGTGGGAAAAACATTTCTCCAGTTTTACTAAAGGTGTCTAATGTCTTATTCATGTTTCCTTGTGAATATGGCTCGATATTGTTTACTTTAATCTCAGTGTCATGCCCTAAATTCCCAGAACTTACTCATCTTCTAACTGGAAGTTTGTACCCTTTGACCAACACCTCCCTCCCACGTCTGCCATTCCTCAGACCCTGGTTACCACCATTTCACTCTTTTCTACGAGGGTAGGTTTTTTGGTTTCATAAGTAAGTGATAGCATACATTATTTGTCTTTGACTTATTTCACTTAGCATAATGCCCTCAAGGACCATCAAGGTTGGCACAAATATCTGGATTGTCTTCTCTATATGATTGAATAACATTCCATTGTACATATACTATGTCTTTTTTATCCAATCATGTCTTGACTGTCAGTTTATTTCAGTACTTTGACTTTATTGAATAGTCTTTTAATGAAATTGGAGTGCAGTTATCCCTTTAAAATATAGTTTTCATTTGGATATATACCCAGATATGGGATTCTGGATTTACATGGTAGTTCCTATTTTTAACTTTTGTAGGATCTTCATACTGTTTTTTATAGTGGCTATAAAATTTATGTATCTACCATTCATATATGTGTTGGCCACTTGCATGTCTTCTTTGGGAAAATGTCCAATCAGTTTCCATTTCCATTTTTAAATTGAATTCTTTATTATTTTGTTAATCAATTATGAGTTGTTTATATATTTCAGATATTAATCCCTTATCAGATATGTGGTTTGCAAATATTTTCTCCCACTGTATAGGTTGTCTTTTCATTTTCTTGATGTTTCTTTTGCTGTGAAGATTTTTTTTTCCTCAATATTATGTAAACTGTTTAAAGGCAAGTACTATGCTTCATTCAATTTAGCATTCCAAATTCCTAATTAGCAAAAATTCATACAACAAATATTTGTCTAATCAATTAAGGAATGATGCATAAATACAAGAGGATATGATACTTTTTGGTTTAGAGGTATAACCACAACAGTTTAGAGTTCAGAAAGAAGACAAAGCAATTAAATTTGATTAAATTCAACAAATATTGCATGTATACTGTGTATCAGTGTTACCAGATTTGGGGAGAGTCAAGGAGGACCTTCCCTCATGGGTCTCCATTCTCGGAAAGGAAACAAAGAAGAATCTGAGGTCTTACCTGGGACAAAAACAAGTTTATTAAAGAACACCTCAAAGGAGATGTGGGCCAAACCAAGATGCACTGGCACTAGAATGATGCCATGTAAGGTTTATAAGACAGGGTTTTGCATATTTATTTAGGTAGGAGTGGACTAACAGTTTTGGTTAACAGTGGCAAGTTGCATAACAACAAGCTCTATTGTGCATGTCTTTTCCATAATCAGTCTGTTATAATCAGACATACGTGTGTAGAAAGCAAATATAAATAGATTTTACAATGTTTTTTCAGAGATCAATAGATTGCCCTTTTATACCTAAAAAAAATTTTTACTTTTAAAGAAATATATAATTTCAATGCTGACTATTTTAAAATGAACACTTAAAAAAAATTTTCAAATAATTAAAAGTAATCATAAGGTACAAAAATGGAAGGGAATGACAGGGCTTGCCATATATAAGGAAAGGAATAGTAGGCATTTTATTGGTGTTTAAAATCATAGTGTTCCCTTTGGAAATACAATACCAGATTATGTGCAAATGATTTTATCCAGGAGTTGAAAATTGCTGCAGATATTGTACCAATCCTGATCACATGACTGATCATTTTGAAACAAAGAAAATTAGTAAATCATATAAAGATGAATGTGATAGAAAGATGTGGATGCCTTTAGCAACTAATCTGACGAAGTTATTCACTATTATATAAGCATAATATTAGCATTAACGTTAGTGAACAATTTTGCTTTGTTGTATTCAAGTGTTTTTGTCTAGTTACTAAGTTGCATCTGAGACTTTTGCGACCCCATGGATTGGACTCCCAGACTCTGTCCATGGAATCTCCAGACAAGACTGTTGGAGTGGGTTGACATTTCATTCTCCAGGGGATCTTCAACACCCAGGGATCGGATCTGCATCTCCCGCATTGACAGGAACCATCAGGAAAGCCACTGTGTGCAAGTGTGAAAAGTGAAAGTGAAAGTCGCTCAGTGGATCCCGTGGACTGGGCCCTGCCAGGCTCCTCTGTCCATGGAATTCTCAGGCAAGAATACTGAAGTGGATAGCCGTTCCGTTCTCCAGGGGATCTTCCCAACCCAGGCATGGAATCCAGATCTCCAGCATTGCAAGTGGCTTCTTTACTGTCTGAGCCGCCAGGGAAGCCCTGGTGGTGTGCGCTGTAGTAAATCATAACCGTTCACATAATTAAAGCTCAGGTGGATAAAACATAAAATCTTTTTTTTTTTTTCTTTTTAATGAAATCATTTTCATGAGAGTTTCTGTTTTGAGCAGTAAAGGGATACAGAATGGTTTCTTTCAATTTATCAATGTCATATTGTGGCTTGAAACATCATTTCATTAAACTGTATGAATCTGTCAGTTTATTTATCTATTGACCTACATTGTACAGAAGTACATGCTTTGTCATGTTTTTCTCCAAGTTTGTGGCTTATCTTTTGATTATCTTCGAAAAGCAGAAAAGTTTATTATTATTAAATTATAACTCACCATTTTTTCCTTTCATGAATTATGCTTTTGGTATTGCACCTAAAGACTCATCACAAAACCTATAATAGCCTAGATCTTCTTCTATGTATTCTTCTTAAATTTTATAGTATTGCATTTTAAATTAATGTCTGTGATCCATTTTCATTTAATTTTTGTAAAAGATATAATGCTTGCATATAGTCGCCCCCCCACCCCCACCATATGGACATCCAATTGCCCATATGGACATCCAGTGCTATTTGTTGAAAAGCCTATTTTCTTTTCTTCGTTGAGTTGTCTTTGCTTTTTTGTTAAAGATCAGCTAACTGTATTTATGTGAATATATTTCAGGGTTCTAGATTGGAGGACTTTCTACCTTTTTGAAAAATACTGGTCAAACATGTATAACATTCTCCTAGTGGAGTTTTCTGATATCTTTCTCATGATTAGACTGCAATTACTTTGGCCACCTGATGAGAAGCAATGACTCATTGGAAAAGACCCTGAAGCAGGGAGAGTTTGAAGGCAAAAAAAGGGAGCAGCAGAGGGTGAGATGGTCAGATAGTACCACCAACTCAACAGACAGGAAGTTTTAGCAAATTCCAGGAGATAATGGAGGACAGGCAAGTCTAAAGTGCTGCAGTCCATGGGGTCACAAAGAGTCAGACATGACTGAGTGACTGAATAACAATAACGATGAATTTAGGGATGAAGCCAAGAGAAAGAAAAATTTCAAGAAGACACATGTAGGCAAATAGATCAAACTCATTAAATAGAGAAGAAAGCAGAAATGGACACAGGACTGGGTAATAGGGGTACATTTTATAAGTTGATAAATATGATTCAGCAAAACAGTGGGAGCCAAAGTGCAAGTAGAGTAGTTGACAAAAAAATTAAAGAAGAGTCAAGAGAAAAACTATGGACACTGTCACTGAACTTTTGCTCTGGAGAATACAGTAAGGAGTTATCACAGAAAGGGAATATAAGGGTAAGAGGCAAAATGTTTTTTCAGGAAACTTTGTTCCACTTTAAGAGAGGAATTTTAAAGCACAACTTTATAGTAGAAATAATTCATGATTAAAAAATTAATGTCACAGGAGAGAATTGGAGTAATTTTTGAATCAAAGTTCTTATTTAAGTAAACATAATGCTTTAAATTTATATATCATTGAGTGCACTGACAAATTAAATTAATTTCTTTTCTGGATGTAAGCATAGAAGTCCACTTTATCTATTATGCATAACACAGGCATTTTTGCCAGTGACAGTAAATTATAACAGCAAAGTAGGTATATTATTTTAACCTCAAACACTTAATAAATAACTGCAAAGTATCTATTAATAAATATGTAGTAATCATCCTTCCCTATGGTTATATATCCTGGGTAAGATATAAGACAAAATTTTGTTTATGTATAAATGTATGCTATATTATAAAATACATTAATTCAAATAATGTTTAAAAAATATTCAGTTATACATGTTAAATATTCTTGCTATGCTTTTTTTTTTTTCCCCCCACTGATTTGGATGGTTACATTACAGATAAATGCTAAAGTATTTAATGTAAATAGTCACCCACGTTAAAAAATTCTAGGCACAGATGTGCTTCTCATATAAATTAATTCAAAATGGATCATATAGCTATATGAAAAAACACAAAAGGGCTTCCCAGGTGCTGCTAGTGGTAAAGAACACTCTTGCCGATGCAGGAGATGCAAGAGACACAGGTTCAATGCTTGGGTGAGGAAAAGCTCCTAGAGGAGGATATAGGAAACCACTCCAGTATTCTTGCCTGGAAAATCCCATGGACAGAGGAGCCTGGCAGGCTACAGTCCATGGGGTCACAAAGAGTCGGACACCACGGAAGCTACTGAGCATGAGCACAAAATCACACAAGAAATATGAAACTCTTAGAAGATTGCTTAGGAGAAAAACTAGAGACGTTGTGTAGAGTTAAGTCTTTTAAGATATATTACCAAAGGAATATCCATGAAAGAAATAAGGGATAAGTTGGATTTCACTAAAATTAAAATTATGCTCTGTGAAAGTCAATGTCAAAAGAAAGAGAAGACAAGCCAAATACTGGGAGAAAACATCCCTGTAAGACACGTCTGATAAAGGATGGTCATCTCAAATACACAAAGAACTCTTAAAACAGCAATAATAGTGCAGAAAAAAACAAAAAATCCTGAATTAAAAATGGGACAAAACCCTTAACAGATACCTCACCAAAGGAGAGATACAGATGGCAAATAAGCATATGAAAAGAAGTTCTGTACTGTATATCATCAGGGAAACATAAATTAAAACAACAATGAAATATCACTGCACACTTAGTAGAATGGCAAAAATCCAGATGTTGGTATACCAAAAGCTGCTGAGAATGTGGAGATGCAACAGGAACCCTCATTTATTGCTGGTGGGAATGCAAAATGGTACAGTCACTTAGAAAGACTGAGAGTTTCTTACAAAATTAAATATAATCTTACTACCTGATTTATCAATCACACTCCTTGGTATTTACCCAAAGTAATTATATGTGCACAAAACCTGCACACACGTGTTTGTAGTAGCTTTATTCACAGTTCCCATAGCTTAGAGGCAACTAAGGAGTTCTTCAGTAGGTAAATGGATACATAAACTGCAGTACATTAGACATTGGAGCATTCTTCATTACTAAAATAAGCTATCAATGAATTGAAATGCATGAGTGGAGAAATCTTAAATGCATATTACTAAGGAAAAGAGGCCAATCTAAAAAGATCATGCATACCGGAATCATACGTATTGTATGACTCCAACCATGTGACATTCTAGAAAAAGACCAAACAATGGAAAGAGTAAAATGATCAGTGGTTGACAGATGTTGGTAGAGGAAGGATGAATAGCAAGAATACAGAAAATTTTAAGGCAGTTAAAATGCTCCACACAACACTGTAATGTCATTAAGCATTTGTCCAAACTCATAGGATCTACAACACCAAAAGTGAAATGTAATGTAAATTTTGCACTTTGGATGATTATGATGTAACAATGTAAATCTGCAGTTATAACATATATACTACTCTGCTGGGAAATGTTGGTAAGGTGTGTACCTACACCTGTGTACAGACCAGGGATATATGAGAAATATTCATATCTTCCCCTTAATTTTGTTCTGAAACTGATATTGCTATCATAATACAGCCTTAAAATATTTAATGTATGCAAATTCACAGAAATAAAAATGAAAGTGATCTTTGAAAAATTTTTAATCATTCTGTAAACTACTCTATTCAAAACTTTAATATCTGACAGTCATATGGAATGATTTCATGAAACTGGTATTATCTCCATATCAAAACTAGACAAAAAGAGTATAAAAGGAAAAAATGAATACCAATACCTCTCAAAAAATAGACACAGTTGTTTATTCTAGTAATATTGGCAAATAGCTTTTAGAAATATGTGCAAGGAATTTCATACTTTTGCCAGTGGGATTTATCCTGTGAATGCAAGGGTGATATCTAGAAATGGAAAGAATTATCAAAACTAAAAAAAAAAAAAAAAAATACTATTAGAAAAGTGGCAAAAGAAGAGATTACACTGACTCATCAAAAAGGTATGTGGAAGCATTATTAAGATATTGAACATCAGCAACCAATAGGGAAATGCAAATTAGATGGCAAAGATCTATCTTGACACATTTATCAAAATGACCCATCTGCCCCCAGAAATGTGGCACCACCAAATGCTGGCAAGGATACAGAAAAACAGTCTCTCATATATTGCTGGTGGGAACATATTTGGCACAGAACTCTGAAAGAATACTTTGGCTGTCTGGAAAATGTACAATTGTATACAACTCAACAATCACACTCTTGGGAATTTATCACAGAGAAATGAAACTTCCTTTCAGTTCATTTTAATTCTGTCACCCAGTTGTATCCGACTCTTTGCGACCCCATGGACTGCAGCACGCCAGGCTTCCTTATCCATCACCAATTCCCAGAGTTTACTCAAACTCATGTCCATTGAGTCGGTGATGCCATCCAACCATCTCATCCTCTGTCGTCCCTTTCTCCTTCTGCCTTCAATAAGTCAGTTCTTTGCATCAGGTGGCCAAAGTATTGGAGTTTCAGCTTCAGCTTAAGTCATTCCAGTGAATATTCAGTACTCATTTCCTTCAGGATTGACTGGTTTGATCGCCTTGCAGTCCAAGGGACTCCCAAGAGTCTTCTCCAACACCACAGTTCAAAAGCATCAAATCTTCAGCCCTCAGCTTTCTTTATGGTCTAACTCTCACATTCATACATGACTACTAGGAAAACCATAGCTTTGACTAGATGGACCTTTGTTGGCAAAGCAATGTCTCTGCTTTTTAATATACTGTCTAGGTTTGTCATAGCTTTTCTTCCAAGGACCAAGCGCCTTTGAATTTCATGGCCTCATTCACCATCTGCAGTGATTTGGGAACCCCCCAAAATAAAGTCTTGTCACTGTTTCCACTGTTTCCCCATCTATTTGCCATGACATGATAGGACCAGATGCCTTGACCTTCATTTTGTGAATGTTGAGTTTTAAGTCAGTTTTTTCACTCTCCTCTTTCACTTTCATCAAGAGGCTCTTCAGTTCCCCTTCGCTTCCTGCCATGGGTGGTGTCATCTACATATCTGAGGTTATTGATACTTCTCCTGGCAAACTTGATTCCAGCTTGTGCTTCATCCAGTCTGGCATTTCTCATGATGTACTCGGCATATAAATTAAACAAGCATGGTGACAATATATAGCCTTGATGTACTCATTTCCCAATTTGGAACCAGTCCATTGTTTCATGTCAGGTTCTAGCTGTTGCTTCTTGACCTGCATACAGTTTTCTCAGGAGACAGGTAAGGTGTTCTGGTATTCCCATTTCTTGAAGAATTTTCCACAGTTTGTTGTGATCCACACAATCAAAGGCTTATTGTAGTCAATAAAGCAGAAGTAGATGTTTTCCTGGAACTCTCTTGCTTTTTTGATGATCCAATAGATGTTAGAAATTTGATCTCTGGCCCTTTTGCCTTTCCTAAATCCAGCTTGATCATCTGGAAGTTCACCATTCACATAATGTTAAAGCCTGGCTTGGAGAATTTTGAGCATTACTTTGCTAGCATGTGAAATGAGTGCAACTGTCCAGTAGTTTGAACATTCTTTGGCATTGTCTTCCTTTGGGATTGGAGTGAAAAGTGACCTTTATCAGTCCTGGGGCCACTGCTGTGTTTTCCAAATTTGCTGATATATTGACTACAGCACTTTAACAGTGTCATCTATAGTGTTCGAAATAGCTCAGCTGGAATTCCATCACCTCTTCTAGCTTTCTTCATAGTGATGCTTTCTAAGGCCCCCTTAATGTTGCACTCCAGAATATCTGTCTCTAGGTGAGGGATCACACCATCACAGTTATGAAGATCATGGGTCATGAAGATATTTTTAGTATAGTTCTTCTGTGTATTCTTGCTGCCTCTTCTTAATATCTTCTGTTTCTGTTAGGTCCATACCGTTTCTGTCCTTTATTGTGCTCATGTTTGCATGAAATATTCCTTTGGTTTATCTCTAATGTTCTGTAAGAGATCTCTAGTTTTTCCCATTCTGTTGTTTTCCTATATTTCTTTGCATTGATCACTGTTATAAAACATTCTTATAATAATATTTACAATAGCCTTATTCATATTTAATAGCCAAAGCACAGGAAACAACCAGAATATTTCTCTGTATGTGAATGTTTATTCAATATGTGATATATCCATCCCATGAGATATTCAGCAAAAAACAGAAATGACTTATCATTACATGTAGCAACTTGGATGAATCTCAAGGGCATTATGTTCACTGAAAAAGCCAGTCTAAAAAGGCCACATACTGCATGGTTCCATTTATATAACCTCAAAAAGACACAATCACAGAGATGGAGATTACATTAGTGTTTGACAGGGATTCAGAATGGTCGAGTGGAAAAAGATACAGTAGTGGCAAGAGAGACCTTTGTGGTGGTGGAAGTAGTTATGCAATTTGCTTCCTGTTATGTTAATCTATACACAAGAGAAATTGCATAGAATACACACATTTATCAGTGTCAATTTCCTAGTTTTAATATTAAATTCTAGTTATATAAGATACAATCATTGGGAAAAACAGAGTGAAGGGTACATGGATTCTGTCTAGTGTATTTGCAAATTTCCAGTGAATCTAAGATTTTTTAAAATAAAAAGGAAAGAAAAACAGATCTACAAAGAATGAATGCTCAGACATGGTCATCATAGAAGGGAGTCCTGGGTATACTGAGAACTGAACCCCAGAGACCTGGGTTTAGTGCAACCACTTGGTGTCTAACCTGTTTTTCCATTATTAAATATCTTAATATTGGGAAAAAATCAGACAAGCAGATAGGAATAAAATCTCAGTTCCCATGTTTACCATTCCTGGACTGTTGGTAGATTTGAAATTTCATAGCGATTCCAAATAACTAGCTACAGTGAAAGAAGCAGAAAAATTTTTTTCTTCCAAGGCATGTTTTAGGTAGTGTTAAATCATGCAGAACACTTTGAAATAAAAGATGATACTGGGCTTTGTAAGTTTTACTTTCAATATTAATTTATTTTTTAACTGGAAGAAATTAATTCAGATTGATAAAGAAAGTGAAGATGGTCAACTTCATTGCCCAGGTGGAACTGAGTAAATACAAGCAGTTCATCAAAGCTATCTTAATATATCAAGCAACATTAATGTGTTGTTTATTCCTTTTATAGAAAAAACACACATAACACACTAAAATATTCTGGATTCAACTTATACACATATAAAATATGCTTATTTTATATGGGCTCCAAAATCACTGCAGACAATGACTGCAGCCATGAAATTAAAAGACACTTGCAAGACAGCATATTAAAAAACAGAGACAGTACTTTGCAGACAAAGGTCTGTATTGTCAAGGCTACGGTTTTTCCTGAAAATGTGGATTCACATATATTAGAAAAACAAAATCAATTTTGAAAGCCTTGTGTATCTTTAAATAAAAATACTAGGGGTCAAGAATCCACCTGCCAGAGCACAAGATACAAGAGACATGGTTCAGTGCCTGGGTCAGTCGGGAAGATTCCTCGGAAGAGAAAATGGCAATCCACCCCAGTGTTCTTGCCTGATAGAGTTCATGGACAGAGGGACCTGGGGGGCCGTCCATAGAGTCACAAAGAGTAAGGCATGCCTAAGCACATACACACACACTTATAAACTTAGATAATAATTTTACTCACAAATATTAACATTAAGAAATATTGTTTACTCAGTAATGCTGAATCTTTAAATATGATGAATATAACCTGGACTATCAAAATAGTTTTATATAGTTCTATAGGATAAGAGAGTAATCAGCTATAATGTCTGTATATCTAACTGACAACATTTTAAGGTAGATTTAGGGTGAAAAATGTCTGTCTTATTACTCTCTCCTTAAGCAGTGTATCTGATCACAAGAACAGATCTTCCTCAAAGGTTTTCTCTCAAAGAGAACCGAAGTTTCTTTTAGATTATGTGAAAAAATTTATATTTTGAAAAAGTTTCCAAGCAAATATAGCAAAATGCTGCTGGCATCTCAGCTCTCCTTGGGGAGCAGCCAAAAGTAGTGAGAGATACCTTCTGATATGGAAAAGATGAAATAAGTTCAGTTGCTTAATAATAATAATGTCACTGAATAATCTCCAATTAATTTCTGGAATGAAAAATATAGCTGAGTTTTAGACTTTGATTTCACTCTGGAAGACGACTTTTCTTCAGCAGACTCTAAGGAAAATCCAGTTACTTGTAATTGAGTGTGAATAAATGAATAACATCACCAGACTAGAGATTCTGAAGGAACAAAATTAACATAATTTTCAGATTAAATATTTGTGAGAAACTTAACGATAGCAATGATTACGAAGTAGTAGTTGAGTTTGCTGAAGCTTCAGACATGATATATTCTCTAGACCATAGAGAAACAGTGATAGCAAATGTCATGAAATGCCAATAGTTGTACATGTTTTAGCTTTCGATTCCAGTGTTTAAAGACAGTGTGTCTAAGCACTCTAATGCTTTATTGAAGCATGAGCAATATCACACTTACTGTCTTACATCCATCTCTTGTCACACTTTTATTACTTATACACAGTAGAGGCATTTTAGTTTGCTTATATGCTTAGAAGGATGGTTTTCAAACTGTCCTGTAAAGTCATGGAGAATTTCACAAGGTGATTTAAGGGAAGCTGCAGAAAATGGCACAAATGCTTCTGTCTGCATTATATGTAGGCTTCTTTTTTAGTAAGAACTTACTTAAGTAAGAAATTTAATTTCTAAATAAATACTTGATAACCATTCTTTGGAGAAAGTACATTAGGAATTTTTTTTTTTTTCCTAATACAGCCAAATCTTACTCAAAATCAAAGACATTTAGAATTAGTTGTTTTCTTTAAAGGAGTCAGCTGCTTTAAATGACATAGATATTTTCTTGTTCTTTTGATTTTAGCAAAGAAAGATAGTGGTTGTTTAATGTTTCTATAATTACATGATAATTTCATAAAACGAGATGCTTTTAAAAAATATTTCTGATTCACGTAGTTTGGTTGAAGCTTGTATATTTCTTAATGCCCTCATTTCCCATCTATGAGACTCTATATTCAAGATAATCATTAAGCAAAGAGCAACAAGGGAGTCTAGGAAGGTAAAATTACAAAATTATAAAATTCAACTTACAAATATTTTATGTTTTTTGACAACAGAATTAAGTACATCTTAAATGTTATTGTGCATAACAATTGCATTAAAACACAGATGTCCAAACCTAATTCTAATGAAATAATAAAATAGTAGGTGTTTATCAGAATTTTCATAGACCACATTTGGGGAAAGACAGGTAAATGTCACTTGTTCATTGCCATACTTCCTATCCACACTTTATTATGACCTGTGAGTTAGACTGCATAAGATAACTAGTTACTGCCTAACATGTAACTGCATTGCAAGTGGCGGTGCCTGCATTTTCTCCTTATGTTACCTACTGGATAGGGAGAGTTGACGAGGACCCTTTCTCGTGGGTCTTGGTTCTTGGTAAGGACACAAAGAAGAATCTGAGGTCTTACACATGGGAAAAACAAGTTTATTGGAGAAAGAACAGAAAGAACAAGGAAGAGGTGGGCCAAGCCAAGAGAGGCACTGGTGCTGGAATGGTGATGTATGGGGTTTTCAAGACAGGGCTGTTACATATTCATCTAGGCGGGCGTGGACTGACAGTCTTGATTGACACTTGCAAATTACATAGCAACAGACTATGTTGTGCATGTCTTTCCCATAATCCAGTCTATTATAATCAGATAGATACATGTAGAGAATATTTATGAACTTTTAATGGGCTCCTGGCCGCCTAAGGTCACTTGAAGACCTCTGTGCCTGAAATGAGGATATGCCAGAATTAGAAAAGTCTCCGTGGTTATTTTGTAGCATATCTGTGAGCTCTCCTGGGCCACACTAGGGTACTGAGATAGGGATTAGAGATCAGCATAAATTGTTTTCAGCTAGGCCACCCATTGCTGCTCATGCTAACTTCCTACCTAATACTTGTACTTGAATACTGATGATTAAAGGAACAAAAGGATGACATCAGTGTTCTAGATTGAGTATATATAATTCTTGGTTTCCATTAGCATCATATGTAATTGTATTTTAAAAGAGAAATATCAAAAGAAAAATACTAAATACAAACAATGGTTCAAAACTATTTCATTTATTGCCAGAAAAATAAAATACAGTATGGAAAATTTTTTCGCTGAAATATTACATATAAGAGATCCTGAAATTCAGAAAGGGAAACAGCTTATTATCCTTTTCAAAATGTATGCTTAGAAGGATGTTATTGGAATTATTTCTGTAAAACTATAATGCCTTTTCAAAATACCATGAAATATGCTTTAAAAGTAAATTAGTCTACTACATTTTTTAATCCATAAAGGGCATATTCACACTTTTGATTTTGCCTGTTTTATCCTTCCCATTGCAACCTTGTACAATACATTTCACTAATTAGTAATATGTTTATATCCATAGTCAAATGATTTAGGGATCTACCATCATAATATTTCTACAGCAGTGAAGTACATTTGTGGCTAAAATACAATGAGTTGAAATGTTACTCTGATTTTCTTAAGATGTGAGTTTGTTTAAGAGCTGCTAATCTTCAAATGTCTATACTACAAATAATTTTATGCTTAGTTTCCAGAGTAGTTAACCTTTATTTAAAAAGCAATAACTCTTCTGAAGCAACCATGTGTGAATTATTTAAAACTGTTACTGTGCTAAATAAGTCAAGATGAAAATGCATATCTATTTAAGACATAAATTCATGAAACCTTGTTCCATACATACATGAGTCCGTATGACTGTACATATAGATAAATAGGTAAAAGATAGATATTATAGATATTATTTTATTTTCCCCTGTTTTACTGTGTTGAGGATTTCTGAAGAAGAAATACTAAGTCATTTCATAAAAAAGTGACTCTTGAATGATTAAAGACCAATCCTGCCTACATAATTAATTTGTTATCATTAAGTTACCCCTGAAGTTCATTTTTTTTTCTAAGATCTTGGGGCTGAAATGAGCCTGAAAAGAATGGCTTCAAATACATCTGTATAGGGAGATATAATTTTACTTATTTTGTTAAGAGTATGTCATTTATTTTGTAATTAAATAATTATTCTAATAGCTCCTTTTCTACTACTGAAAATTTTATATATGTTCTGCGTTGTAAAAAAAGAGATAGTTGGACAAAAATAACACATGATTATAGAAATGAAGGCAAAATTATGAATCCAAGATATATTTGGGGGTTTAAACACTTTAAAATAACTTTTTGTGTTTATTTTTGTAAATATGTATTTATAATCATCATTTGGTTATTCTTAGAAAAAATGAATCATGAGACCACTTTTCACTTCATTTTAGACTTTGCATTTAATTTAAAAATATAACCCTAAAAGAACTATGTAGGTATTTTAGCAGATAATAGGATTTATGTTATTTTTTATATGGAAAATGTCAATGAATTAATAAGCAGATAAAAGCTTAATATTTTTTGCATTTATTTTTCTCCTCAATGGTAAACCATTATAATATATTCACACTTCTTTTATTTATGGTTTATATCCACTAAGAGTGTATTAATAATCCCTATTAAAACAATATGAAGCAAACATAGAAATACAAAAAGTTGAAAATAGATTTTGGTAGGACTGCACAAATTATGCATGCATTTATATTTAATGAGTCATTTACTTTACTCTGACATATAGTAGGCAGTTAAATATAGCTACAGTAGAACTAAGTATCCAAAACAGTTTGGATAATTATATAAAAAAATTACTAATAGATGTATTCAATGACAATTGCTGTGCAAATCTAGAAAGCAAGCATTTTTAGGGTCATTGTAATCTCTTTCATAATCCACACTCCAATCCATTAGTAATAGCAAATCCTTTGTGCCACGTTTACCAAACTATGCAAAATTCTTTCCACTTCTCAGCACTCTCACCACTATTACTCCAGTTCAGGCCATCTTCAATATTCATCCAGATTATTCCAACTGCAGGTCTTCCTTGTTACTAATATTGCCCTCTCCTGCCACCTCTGGCAGGTATGAGGTTTGATACTAAATGTGATTGTGCCCCTCCTACCTTCTTGGTGGGGATTTTCCTTTGTCCTTAAATAGGTGGGATCCAACATTTTTCCTGTCAATGGCCATTCATCAGCTAGCTGAGATTTTGGTGCTGTCATAGGAGAGGAGCCCACATCCTTCTACTCCACCATCTTGATGTTAATCCTTATGGCAGAAAGTGAAGAGAACTAAAGAGGCCTTTTGATGAAGGTGGAAAAGGAAAGTAAAAAAGCTGGCTTAAAACTCAACACTCAAAAACCTATGATCATGACATCTGTCCCATCACTTCATGGCAAATAGTTGGGGAAACAATGGAAACCGTGATAGGCTTTATTTTCTTGGGCTCTCAAATCACTGTGAATGGTGACTGCAGTCATGAAATTAAAAGACACTTGCTCCTTGGAAGGAAAGCTCTGGCCAATCTAGACAGCATATTAAAAAGCGGAGACATTACTTTGACAACAAAGGTCTGTCTAGTCAAAGCTATGGTTTTTCCACTATTCATGTATGGATGTGAGAGTTAGACCATAAAGAAGCCTGAGTGCTGAAGAATTAATGCTTTTGAACTGTGGTGTTGGAGAAGACTCTTGAGAGTCCCTTGGACTGCAAGGAGATCCAACCAGTCCATCCTAAAGAAAATCAACCATGAATATTCATTGGAAGGACTGATGGTGGAGCTGAAGCTCCAATACTTTGGCTACCTGATATGATGAAACACTGACTCATTGGAAAAGACCCTGATGCTGGGAAAGATTGAAAGCAGAAGGAAAAAGGGATGATAGAGGATGAGATGATGGATGGCATCACTGACTCAATGGACATGAGTTTGAGCAGACTCCGGAAGATAGTGAAGGACTATACCAGGAGATAGTGAAGGATGCCTGGCGTGCTAGAGTCCATGGGATTGCAAAGAGTCATACACGACTGAAAGACTGAACAACAGCAAAACCTTAGGTCAGGGGTCTGGGCATGATCTAACTGGGTCATCTTCTTTAGGGCTGCAAGTCACGTGTCAGCTGTGGTGGCCATCTCATTGAGGTTGGATTTGGAACCATCTCATTGTAAACTTATATTGGCAGACATCAGTTCCTTGAGGATTGTTGGTCTGATGACTTTGGTTTCTTGCTGGCTGTCACCCAGAAGCTGCCTTCATTTTCTAGCTAATTGTTGGTTGGAGGCTATCCTCAGCTTCTTGCCACATAAGCCTCTTCAACGTGGCTACTTATGTCAAAAGAGTCAGCCAGATATATAGTGTCCTAGTGAGATAGATACTTTCCCAACATAATTAGAAAAGCGACATGCAATTACCTTTTTATTATTCTGTTGATTAATAGCAGGTCACATTTCTGCCCACAATCAAGATTACACAAGGGCATAAATATCAGAAACTGGGCATCATGGGACCACCATAGAATATGTCTACCACTGGGCTTTTGCACATGTGTTTATTACATCTTCCCTGAAAATTTTTTCTTCAATTATCAATATGCCTCTCTAGTCTCATTTTGCTTAAATTTGTATTCAGATGCTAATTTATCATAAAAGCCTAACTTGCCCCCCATATACAAAGTGTACCCTGTAGAGAGTTTTTATTGTGTTAGCTTCCATTAGCATTTCTGATTATAACAGTTATCACAAGTAGATATAGTACATATTTATTTTCTGTTTCACTTTTCTAGATGTGAACAGTGAATTATCCTCCGTCTTATTTTCTCATATATATATTTCCATCTTCTAGAAAAGTTCTAAGTCAAAGAAGGAGTATTTTCAAAAATCAAGAGTTTTTTTTTTTTTTTATGAAAATGTGTAAAGTATACTTATTTCCCAATATTTAATAACATTTGACTTCTTATATCTTCATTGTCCAGTATGATGACCACTAAAAAAATGTGGTTATTTTAAGTTACTAAAAATTAAATACCATCTAAATATTAGTTTATTCATTATACTAACCACATTTCAAGTGATCAATAGCCACACATGCCTAGTGGCTGCTCTAATGAATAGCGCAGATATTCAATAATCCCATCATTGCAGAAAGCTCTACTGATAAACACTACCTTATATTTATCAAACATTTTATTTCTTTTCTTCTCCATGTCAGCTTATAAACATTCACAGAGAATAAAATTTGCACAATTATTATTTAGTCCAACATAAAAATGTTGGTTAATTTTATAGAAAAAGTTGATTAAATGACTGAATTTTTGAATGACTGGATTAAAAACACACTTCCAAGACAATATGGAATCTATCTTAAATAACACAAAAAATTATTCAATCAACAACTATTATTTTTTCCTGTTTTCTATGTTGCTTCCTTATACTAGCTATAAAAATAAGTTTCATTACTAAAAAGGTTTTCAAGTCATTACAGATTTTGTTTTGGGAACAAGAAATTCACTCACAGAAAATATCACTGTGAGTGTAAGCAGAGAGAAATGCAGAGTATTAAGTTCACAAACACTATATATTATTGTTCTCTTTCAAGAGACCACAGTGATATACCAAATCATGCTTGCAGCCTGGCAGATCTCAGTAGCTCTAGGCTTGTTTCATCTTGTTCTGTGCCCCTTGAAGCTCATCATAAAATCAGTAGGATTTCTTTGTTAAAAGATAGATCAAGACAGAAAACAGTCCCTTCATTTTTGTGAAGAATATTTTTTTTTTTTTTGGTAAACAACAACCTGTCAAATTTTTAAAATATAAGCTGTTATTTAGGAATGTTATTGAAATGGAAAGAAAAGTTTGTAACAGATAAGATAAAAAACATGATTGATAATGCTTAATGAGTAATAGGTCTGTGTCATACAGATGCATATATGTGTACATCTATGCTATTAGAATTATCTGTCAATTAAATCACATATAATTGCAAAATGTATATTTATTCTATTTTTAATTTTTTATTATTTTAATCACAAATTGTATATTTAAGACAATTATGAATTCCTAGGAATTAAGTTTTATTTCTTTATTCATGTGATAATTAAAAGATGTTTGATAACATGTATCTGATATCTCAAGACTCAAACAATTAAAAAAATTGTTGTGATAAGTATTCTCAAAACCTATTTACAGATAGAATAAGACAATAAACATATAGATACATAAATGAATATTAAAATTAGGAGAATTTATGGAAACAAATATAGTATATGATGATAATTAGGGGTGAGGGAAGGTCATTTGGCATTATTTGAAATTTGCCATCTAAAGAGATTCTATCCCTCTCAAAAAATATATCAAAACATGGTATTTATAGATGTCTATGAGTACTTCAGGCTTCCCATGTGGAGCAGTGGTAAAGAATCCACCTGTCAATGCAGGAGATGCAGGAAAGGTGGGTGTGATCCCTGTATCAAGAAGATACCCTGAAGGAAGAAATGGCAACCAACTCCAGTATTTTTGCCTGAAAAATTCCATGGACAGAGAGATCTGGCAGGCTATATAGCCCATGGGGTTGCAGAAAGTTGGACATGACTGAGTGACTGAGTATGCATGAGTGTTTCAATCCTACTATGCTTCTTTACGGAAAAGCGCTGCAGTGGTATGAAGAATCCCTAACAAAATGAAGAGTATATATTTTTTTATTTAAATAAAGGATATTTGCTGAGATATTTATGGTGTTTGAGGATGAAGTTGAATTTTCATATGATATTTGTGCAATCCCATGGATAACTACCACTGTGAACAGATTTACTTAAGAACACACGCAAACAGGGAATTTCTGAACTATATCTAACTATTCACATAGATTTTTCACATTGCATAATAGCATTAAATGCCCCAACTATAATATATCTCCTAGGCTTATAAATCAATAATTTCTTAGTATTTAACAAGTTTTTTTCAAGATATGAGATGAGGAGTTGTTTTATTTACACAAAAGTTTTCAGTAATATTTTATTAGAAGAAAAATAAGAATTCTTTAATTATTTATTTAAGAAAAACAGCAATCTTGCAAAAATAACTTCAAGTTCAGTAACACCATACAAATACTCTCCAGTTTTAAATTTTTTAACCTTAGAAAATGTTAAGTTCAACTGTCTTAAAAATACCAAATAAAACATATTGGATGGCAAGTATACTTGATTCAATTTCTCACTTACCTCTGCATCTCTGTAAATCTGATCTGGGCATAGAGATCCTTTGAAATCAATGCAGAGTTATCAGTTGGATAAGTTCAATATAATCATGGAATATGATGAAGTATTCATCCTTTGTGTATTTTCAGTAAATTTTTCTCTCCATTTGAACTGATAAAGACAAAAGACACTTAATCAGCAATTGAATTTAGTCTTCTTATTAAGTGTATTCAAGCCTTTTCATTTGAATTTATGTACAAATTTTCATGATTTCAGTAACTTCCTTGATCACCTGGTTTTAAGACTTATTCTACATGTAACACTAGGTATATCTTATACACTACATTTTTCCTTATAACATTAAGCACTATTTGATTTTATATTATAGTGTATTTATTTATCATTTAACTTTTTTCTTTTTGCTTATGGTTGAAACCCCAGTACTTACAACCTTTATATTGCAGAGCAAGTGGACAATATATATGATAGAAGTCTCTAATTTATTTGAAACTACCTAGCCTGTACAATCAGATATTTTGTTGGGATTGGGCAATACAAAATTTGAAGTATTTACTGGTGATGAGATAAACTGGTGTTCTCTTTATTCTAGAAAATCTCATCAAACAATAAGAAATAAAGGAACAACAAAAATCCTTTCTAGGTTTTTGAGGTAAGAAGTGTCACTGATACAGGAATGAATGATTTTGATATCCAATTCAAATTTTTAATACTTCCTACAAAGTACCTGGGGCTCCCAAACAAGGAATCATGTAACTATTTTCATATGTTCTTTTATTACTAATGAATGCAGATGCCATAATCATTTAGTACTTACAGTTAGTGAAAAATAGTGTTGCTGATTTTTGTTTTCAGTTGGTTAGGGGGATGTGAAGAGATAAAGCAGTTTTCTGACTAACTGTTCATGACACCAAAGGAAAGAAAAAAGCAAATTTCATCACAGGTATCACAGGGTATTGAGATATCTCTATTTTCCGTTTTGTGCAAAAAAGCTATCCTAGTCGAAGGAAACTGACTTTACCAGTAACTATTAAGAAGATCATTTTCAGAAAAAAATGAAAACCAGATATATTCATGCAGAAATAAGAATAAACTTGTGCTATAGACTTTAATTAATTCATGATAAATAACCAGGTTATTGAAATATTAATAACCTCAGATATGCAGATGACACCACCCTTATGGCAGAAAGTGAAGAACTAAAGAACCTCTTGATGAAAGTGAAAGAGGCGAATGAAAAAGCTGCCTTAAAACTCAGCGTTCAAAAAATGAAGATCATGGCATCTGGCCTCATCACTTCACGGCAAATAGATGGGGAAACAATGGAAACAGTGACAGATTTTATTCTCTTGGTCTCCAAAGTCACTGCAGATGGTGACTGCAGCCATGAAATTAAAAGGCACTTGCTGCTTGGTAGAAAAGCTATAACCAACCTAGACAGCTTATTAAAAAGCAAAGACATTACTTTGCCCACAAAGTTTCACCTAGTCAAAGCTATGTTTTTTTCTGGTAGTCATGTATGGATGTGAGAGTTGGATTATAAAGAAAGCTGAGAGCTGAAGAATTGATGCTTTTGAACTGTGCTGTTGGAGAAAACTCTTTTGAGAGTCCCTTGGACTGCAAGGAAATCAAACCAGTCAATCCTAAAGGAAATCAGTCCTGAATTTTTATTGGAAGGACCGATGCTGATGCTGAAGCTCCAATATTTTGGCCATCTGATGCAAAGAACTGACCTCTTGGAAAAGACCCTGATGCTGGGAAAGATTGGAGACAGGGTGAGAAGGGGACAACAGAAGATGAGATGGTTGGATGACATCACTGACTTGATGGACATGAGTTTGAGCAAGCTCTGGAAGTTGGTGATGGACAGGGAAGCCTGGTGTGCTGCAGTCCATGGGGTGGCAAAGAGTCAGACATGACTGAGCAATTGAACTGAGCTGAACTGATGAGTTAGATTGTTTCTTCTAAAATGGGTATTTGAAGATGTATTAATTTTTTAAAGCTTATCAATGACTAAATAACAGGTGATTTCTATTTCTTAAAAAATAAAAAAAAAAGTATGTGAAAGTTATGACTTTTCCAAAATAGGTTATAGGTTTTCAAACTACATTCTGACTCTAATATCTCCTGTTTTATTCCTGTCTATTTCAAAGATAAGTTCATTTCTAGATAGGTATTCAAAGTAGGTATGTTTTGTTTGACAACATGTTTATTAACTATTACATGAAAAGTCATCTTTAATGAGTACCTGGGATCACAATTGTAAAACTACCGTGTCCCCACTTTATCTTATTTCAGACCAGCACCACCTACTAGAACTATCAGAGATGATGGACTTCCCTCATTTGTCTTGTCCAATATAGTCATCACCCCTAGTTACCTACAACTATGGACCCATGAGAGTGTAAGTGGCACAAATGAGTCTGTACTTTAACTTTGACTAATTTAAGTTGCTGCATGTAGCTAGAGATGAATGCATTAGAAAGAACAGTTCTAGACCTTGAATGGGATTTTAAAAATATTTCCTGGAAAGCAAGATTTTCTCATGTAGTTTCAGATCTGTTTCTCTCAGCAGAATTCCTGGAATAAGATGAATGAGGAAAAACTCATGAATAAGTGAGATTCCTAGGACCTCAAATACTGTTATAGCTAAGGTTCTGAATGAAACTATTTCTGATGCTTTTTCATACACTGTGATTTGCATGATTTCCTCCTTTTCCTCAGGAACTGAGCCAATCTTTTCAGAGGAAAAGTTCTCTCTGTATAACCAAGGGCCAAAGATCAAATTGACCTTGTAATTCTGTCATTTCTAGTAGAAAAACAACCAGACCATATGTTATTGAAAAAAAATATCACCTTTGCATATGAAACATTTAATATTTTTACTTCTAAAGTTCATAAAACTAAAACACAATTTTGAATTATTTAATTATATATGTATATAATTTATATTATCTAATTGTTATGTTGATGCTATTCTTATTCCTTATTATTCTTTGAAAACATATTAAACATTAAGAATGAATAATAAATAAATAAATAAAATAAATAAAATTGGAATAATGATAGAGAGATGAAATGGAATATAATACACACTTTAGTTACACTGATTCTGTAAAACTAAATTGTTCTAGTAAATTATTGGCCTAATTAAAAAGATAGCTTTATGATTATTTCTCTCATGTCAATAATATCAAAAGGGAATGTCAGAGTGAATTTTGTACTGCAATGGTCAGGTGTACGGGAACAGTCATTGTTTTCTCATGCCTGGTATCAAGCAAAATCCACCAGGCTCTAATATATCACTCTGCTTTCTACTGCTGTCATAAAGTTATTCATTAATATGCCATTGGATGTTATTTAGAAGAAATTTTCAGCAAAATTGTGTTGTTTTGCACAAATGTTTATCTAAGGCAGAGGCTGTTCCCTTTAGGTTCTATTTGCCATGACTTTAGTACGAATACTTTATCAATTTAAAAGAATAAAGGATTCAAGATTTTGTGCCATGTAAAAGTGCCAATTGCTAATCACAATTTCATTGATTCTCAAATGAAAAGTGATGCCTATATAAGAGGAAGTATCACTCACAAAATGAATGATTAGGTTAAGAAATATAAAAAAAGAGAATTTAAACTCTGAAAAACTTAATAATATATATGGACTAATTATTATTTTTTTTAATTTTTTAAAAATAGTTTACTCAGTTTTGCAATCACCTCTTATGCTGGTTATTTTTCTGGTGTCTACTGAGACCCATGCATATCCTTGTGTGCTAAATTTTGCAGCACTAGATTTAAAAAAAAATTTTTTAATTACATTTCCCAGTCTCCATTGTGTAATATTTCCATACTAGGTTCTATGGATTTGAGACTCTGTAGAGAGATCAAAAATCAGAAAGGAAAGATGTCTTAACTGTAACTCCAGTAGGAGAAATGGATACAGGAAGTTGACAGAGAAGGTGAGAATAGTGACAGGAAAAAGAACAATTATTCAGTGGTTCAAGTACTGAGAAATCAGTGTTCCCAGTGAAGTGGTCAGTAGGGGTGGTGAGCTCCAGCTGAAAGGTACAAGTAAGCCCTGATCAGATAATATTACTTTTCCTTTTGGTTACTGTCAGCAACCACCATAACATTTTTGGTCTTTCAGCCCTTCAAAAGATCAACAAATTTAATTCCCTTTATTAAACACATGTCTGAAATATTAATACTTTGTCTTTTTTTTTTTTTTTTTACGTTACCCAATGTAACACAAATGTCCACATTCATCATCAGTTCACTTTTCAATAGACTGCTCTCTCTCCAAGTACATCTCATGAGCTCAGGAGTGTGTTATCGGCCTTATACCTTCCTTGGCCTTGTCTTTCTCATTCTCCTATGTAAAACTTGATGCATGCGTTTGAATATTGGGTCCATGAAACTTAGACCTTATATACGTATAAGAAGAAGCTGTGAAACAAAAAAAAAGAAAGAAAGAAAAACAAGAAAGGCCTTTAGAAAGTTAAAGATCAGCTGTTTTCATATATAAAGAAAGAAATTAAAAGACAATAAATTATATTAAATGTTTGGCTAATGAACTTTTGATTTTTTAAAGTGGCACGGTTGCTTTCATTGAAAAGGTATAGAGTGTGATCACTGCTATGGAATTTAAGTGAGAGCAACTAATTTAATGAAACCCAGGAACTTCTCCCTTTATCTTTTAATTGGTATTCTAAATGGGCTTTCAAATAGTATTTGGTAATTACATACTTAGTGGAAGGGAATAAAACTGAAATCCTTTTAGCCTGTATTCTAAAAGAATATAGAGAATTGACCCTGAAAGTTAAATGATGACAGCACGTAATAAAAGTGATGAAATGAGATTGCATAAAACTCCACAGGACCAGATTTTATTTTTTTGTGAACTAAGTAGTGGTCTGCAAATAATAGTAAACTAATTTCACCTCTATGTTTTTTATTAATAGGACATGGGAGAAAGCACAGTTTCCTATTGGCAAGTCTGAAGAAAACCATCAATGGAAGAGAGCCAAGTTTTAATTAAGCATGGGAAGAGAAGGGCTTTTCTATAAAGAGAATGAAACTTAAATGAATAACGGAATGAAAATCCTAGATGAGATCAAGAAAAGAGAGGCTAGAAGTGAGAAGGAAGACCCTGATTTGGAAAGAAATGACCACAAAGATGAAAGAAAATCTTGAAGCAGAAACAAACAGATATCTAAGGGCCTGTAACTTCTTTAATGACTGAGTATCAACAACCACATAGCAATATTATTTTGGTCCAAGGACAGAGTTAGGTTTAGGATTGCAAGTAACATATACAAGATGTCCAGACGAAACACTGGCACTCCAGTGAGCATTTTCAAGGAGAATCAGAGTGATTAAAAACTAAGTCAGAAAGTTGATTTGAGGACAGTAATGTTTATTTAAGTGTCACATCAGATGTCCTTTAGTGTCCAGGCAATGATATCAGGGTGTCCCTCACCATTTCCTCTTCATCTAGATTATAAATTCTCCATGTGATCGCTGTCCTATAAACATTTTATATTGATGATTCTCTAATTATATAACTCATAAGGAACTCTGGTGCTTGTGATTATATGAAACTGAGCAAGGAAATAATAGTGAGGATCCATAGTTCTATAAATAATGCAATGACATAATAATAATGTTTCACATGTCAAAAGCATTAGTGTAATATTTAATGAACAACAGCAGCAGAAATTGTCATGCTGATGTTTAAAACGAAAGTAAATGTCAGCAGATCTGGCATCCTGTCACCAGATAATGGGCTCCGGTTCTTCAAAAAGGCTCAGTCACAGCCAAAGCATGGTTTCAAAGATATTGATCGTGTGACAACATTTTTTTGAAATAACTTCATTTTGGTTCAAACAAATGAGTCAAGCAGGTGTAAAAATGAGGTTGAGACCACAAAAAGGATTTTGCCTTAGTATTATGAAAGTGCTTATTTCAACCAGCTGAATTAATAATTTAGTGTATAATTTTCCTGATAGGAATATGTTACAAACACTCTAAATGATGGAATGCAGTGCATGCTTTATAAATTAACCAGTTTATAATTGGCAATCAAGTTCCTAAACTACTCTATTTTTTTTTGATAATCAACAAATATTAATGCTAGCTGAACTGTCATTTTGCAAAAATTCAACTTTTAGTAAAGCTACAATGAGTTTTTATAATGGATACATTGCTTGTAGATTTTATCTAACCCATAATTTGCAATCAAATTTCTATAGGGCATGTAATATTTTGTATAGACTTGTATATAAGACAGAACAAAAATATTTTTTCAGGATGGCTAATCTAATTTAGAAATAATTCTAATATGTGATATTTGAGTGTAAAGCAATGTGACTACTTAAAAAACAGCATTTTATTTTTAGATATTCATTTATGTTAGCCCCTTCAGAGCAGAGTTGGACACGACTGAAAGACTGAACTGAACTGAACTGAAATGAACTTCAGAACAGAAGACACATGTCAAAATACATGTGAAAAATTGGATATAGGACTGAACCAAAAAAAATATGGTCATGATAAAGGGAGTTATTGAATAACCATCTGAATTGTTGGAAATGTTGTTGTGCGTCGTCTTTATCCACTTCACTTCTGTTGTGATAGGTATGGTTGCTACTGATAACACAGCTCAAAACAGTTGCGTTCCATCTTAACAACATTTCACCAAGATGGTAAAATAACTCTTGCTGCACAGTACTGTGTGGAAAAAGGAAAGCCAGTGCTTCATGACATTATCTGTAAATCTAAAATGAAATAACTTGAACAAGCAAGGGAGTGATAACACAGAGCATATGCATTCACAAGGCTTGCATGTAGCATTATATATTCAGGATCTGATTGAGAGCCACCAGAAAATCTTAACTGTGTAAAGACGTGCAATGTACACTGTTGACAAAACATTTACTAATTAGAAATCTAACAGGAGATGGAAAATTTATCAAGTGCAAGTGAAGCCCAAAAAAGGAATATAGAAAATTGTGATTGATGCATGGCCTCCTCAACAAGGAATAAACATTGAGCAGACCTTAATGTTATGAGCATCTGGTAATTTTCCAGAAACAAATCTAATCGTTATAAACACAGTAAAATATCACTTGAAGAGGTGCTAAAGGGATCATGATTTTGATGCATATTTTAATAACTATTTCTACATTTCTTATATGATTAAAACTTGATTTAAATCTGCTGCCAGGTCCTCCATCTGTGTATTGTTACACCCCCACCTTAGATTTTCACCATTCACAAAACTAAGTAAATCCCAAGAACTCAGTGTAATCTTTCCCTATGGTTAATTTGAAATATTAAATTAAAGTTTTTAAACCGTCATTAGAAAACTATATTTTAAAGCAAAACAAAATGAAAAAAAGCTAAATTAAATATTTACCTTCCACCTGATATTAGTTTGTAAGCAAATTCTGAAAAAATTAAATGTGTGTTATTAATTCTCCCTATTCATCTGTCTATTAAAATTAAGTGTATTGAACATCAACATAAATAAAAGCAGAGCTAAATTCTGCTTTTGTGAAATTAAGCATCTAGAAGTGAAAATAGATTAAAAAATAATACAATTATTATATTTAACCACCTGGGGTACAGTTATACTTTACAAATTATGTCACATATGCTTTCTCATTTATTTTTCATGATAATACTGTGTTTTATCAAAAGTTTTCACTTTCATCTCCAGTTCAGAGGATTTGCTAACAAAATAAGTCACTCGTTATATACAAATAAATAATACAGATATTTATCGGAGAATTATCTAGCTTATTTGCAACATACTAACATTAAAATAAAAGAGAAAGAGCAAAGAATACATCACTAAATTGAGTTTTGATCAAAATCCAGACTTAATGCACCTGCAATGCAGGAGACCCCGATGTGATTCCTGGGTTGGGAAGATCCCCCGGAGAAGGGATCGGCGATCTACTCCAGTATTCTTGGGCTTCCCTGTGGCTCAGCTGGTAAAGAATCTGCCTGCAATGAGGGAGACTGGGGTTCGATCCCTAAGTTTAGAAGATCCCCTGGAGAAGGGAAAGGCTACCCACTCCAGTATTCTAGCCTGGAGAATTCCAAGGACTGTATTAGTCCATGGTGTCAAAAAAAGTTGTACACTACTGAGTGATTGTCACTTCACTTCACCCGCTCCAGTATTCTGGCCTAGAGAATTCCATGGATTGTATAGTCAATGGGGGTGCAAAGAGTCGGACACAACAGCGATTTTCACTTTCAGACTTAGTCAACGCTGGGAAGTCCCATGTCACAGCATATCTGGAGTCCCAGTTTGGACAAGGGCTCAGACAGTGCATCCACCCCATGGGTGAGACTTCAAAGACTGCAGTTCAGGAGTTCCTGCTTATAAACCCAGGACAGAGGCAAACTGATATCATCATCAATCTGTGACCAAATTACAAGCCCGGTTTCCTATTAATGCTGTTTGTTTTGTTGTGTAAAACTTGGAATGTTGCTCTATCTGGGGCTTGGTTGGCCAGGCACCCTCCAGGGGCTTAACAATCTCAAAATTTCTCCCCCATCTTCTCTATGGTGCTGCAAGTCTTGTACTCACAGCAGGCAGTCACAGAGTCACTCCCAGTTAAGGCAGTGTCCAGGCAGGTTAGAAGCAAGGTCAGAGGCTTGCTTTGATTTGTTTCTGAAATCTAAACAGACCTTTTTCTTTTTTAATTTCCCTAACAAACTGTGAGCATCAGTTCAGTTCAGTTTGGTCACTCAGTTGTGTGCAGCTCTTTGCCACCCCGCAGACTACAGCACGCCAGGCCTCTCTGTCCATCACCAACTCCCAGAGTTTACTCTAACTCGTGTTCATTGAGTCAGTGATGCCATCTAATCTCATCCTCTGCCGTCCCCTTCTCCTCCCGCCTTCAGTCTTTCCCAGCATCAGGTTCTTTTCCAATGAGTCAGTTCTTCCCATCAGGTGGCAAAATTATTGGGGTTTCACCTTCAGCATCAGTCCTTCCAATGAACATTCAGGACTGATTTCCTTTAGGATTGACTGTTTGAATCTCCTTGCTGTCCAAGGGACTCTCAAGAGTCTTCTCCAAAACCACAGTTCAAAAGCATCAATTCTTCAATGCTCAGCTTTCTTTATAGTTCAACTCTCACATCCATACATAACTACTGGAAAAAACATAGCTTTAACTAGGTGGACCTTGGCGGCAAAGTAATGTCTCTGCTTTCTAGGTGCTATGCTGTCTAGGTGGCTCACCGTTTTTCTTCCAAGGAACAAGTGTCTTTGAATTTCATGTCTGCAGTCACCATCTGCAGTGATTATGGAGCCCAGAAAAATAAAGCCTTTCAGTTTCAATTGTTTCCTCATCTATTTGCCATGAGGTGATGGGGCAGATGCCATGATCTTAGTTTTCTGAATGTTGAGCTTTAAGCCAACTTTTTCACTCTCTTTCACTTTCATCAAGAGGTTCTTTAGTTCTTCACTTTCTGCCATAAGTGCAGTGTCATCTGCATATCTGAGCTTATAGATACTTCTCCATGGAATCTTAATTCCAGCTTGTGCTACATCCAGTCCAGGATTTCTCATTATGTACTCTGTACTCTGCATATAAGTAAAATAAGCAGGGTGACAATATACAGCCTAGACATACTCTGTTCCCATTTTGAAACCAGTCTGTTGTTCCATGTCCAGTTCTAACTGTTGCTTCTTGACTTGCATACAGGTTTCTCAGGAGGCAGGTAAGGTGGTCTGGATTTCCACCTCTTTAAAATTTTCCACAGTTTGTTGTGATCTACACATTCAAAGGCTTTGGCATAGTCAAGAAAGCAGAAATAGACATTTCTCTGGAACTCTCTTGCTTTTTCTGTGATCCAACAGATGTTGGCAATTTGATTTCTGGTTCCTTTGTCTTTTCTAAATCCACCTTGAGCATCTAGAAATTCTTGGTTCACATACTCTTGAAGCCTCATTAGGAGAATTTTGAACATTAGTTTGCTAACTTGTGAGATGAGTGCAGTTGTGTGGTAGTTTGAATGTTCTTTGGCATTGCCCTTCTTTGGGCTTAGCATTAAAACTGACCTTTTCCAGTCCTGTAACCACTGCTGAGTTTTCCAAATTTGTTGGCACATTCAGTTCAGCACTTTAACAGCATCATCTAGGATTTGAAATAGCTCAACTGGAATTCGATCTACCCTCCACTAGCTTTGTTCTTAGTGATGCTTCCTAAGGCCCACTTAACTTCGCATTCCAGGATGTTTGGCTCTAGGTGAGTGATCACACCATCATGATTATGTGGGTCATGAGAATCTCTTTTGTATAGTTCTTCTGTGTATTCTTGCTGTCTCTTCTTAATGTCTTCTGCTTCTGTTAGAGCCATACTATTTCTGTACTTTATTGTTCCCATCTTTGCATGAAATGTTCCATTGGTATCTCTAATTTTCTTGAAGAGATCTCTAGTCTTTCCCATTCTACTGTTTTCCTCTACTTCTTTGCATTGATCACTGAGGAAAGCTTTCTTATCTCTCCTTGCTATTCTTTGGAACTCTGCATTCAAGTGGGTATATCTTTTCTTTTCTCCTTTGCTTTCTCTTCTCTTCTTTTCCTAGCTATTTGTAAGACCTCCACAGAAAACCATTTTACATTTTTGCATTTCTTTTTTCTTGGGAGTGGTCTTGATAACTGCCTCCTGTACAATGTCACAAACTTCTGTCTATAGTTCTTCAGGCTCTCTATCAGATCTAATCCTTTGAATCTACTTGTCACTTCCACTGAATAGTCATAAGGGATTTGATTTTGGTCATGCCTGAATAATCTAGTGGTTTTCCCTACTTTCTTCAATTTAAGCCTGAATTTGGCAATAAGGAGTTCATGATCTTAGCCACAGTCCGCTCCTGGTCTTGTTCTTGCTGACTGTATAGAGCTTCTCCATCTTTGGCTGTAAAGAATATAATCAGTCTGATTTTGGTATTGACCATCTGGTGATGTCCATGTGTAAAGTCATCTCTTGTGTTTTGGAGAAGGGTGTTTTCTATGACCACTGAGTTATCTTGGAAAAACTCTATTAGCCTTTGCCTTGGTTCTTTATGTACTCCAAGGCCAAATTTGCCTGTTACTCCAAGTATTTATTTACTTTCTACTTCTGCATTACAGTCCCCTATAATGAAAAAGACATCTTTTTTGGGTGTTAGTTCTAGAAGGTCTTGTAGTTCTTAGAATTGTTCAACTTCGGCTTCTTCAGCATTACTGGTCAAGACATAGACATGGGTAACTGTGATATTGAATGGCTTGCCTTGTAAATGAACAGAGATAATTCTGTTGTTTTTGAGATTGCACCCAAGTACTGCATTTCAGACTCTTTTGTTGACTATGATGGCTACTCCACTTCTTCTAAGGGATTCATGCCCATAATAGTAGATATAATGGTTACCTGAGTTAAATTCACCCATTCCAGTCCATTTTAGTTCACTGATTCTTAAAATATTGATATTCACTCTTGCCATCTCCTGTTTGACCACTTCTAATTTGCCTTGATTCATGGACCTAACATTCCAGGTTCCTATGCAATATTGCTCTTTACAGCATTGGACTTTATTTCCATCACCAGTCACATACACTACTGGGTATTGTTTTTGCTTTGGCTCCATCTCTTCATTCTTTCTGGAGTCATTTCTCCACTGATCTCCAGTAGCATATCGAACATATATGTACATGTATGTATATATATACACATGTATGTATGTATATATATATATATATTTCCCTAACATACTGTGAGCATAGGATCAATATTTCCATCTCACAGTTGAGAAAACTAATAGTTAGAGACATTAAGCAACCGCTCTCAAGTTCCAAAGGTAGGTTGTGTGTTGGGATTTTCAAATATATGATACATTTCAAAGTATCCACTTTTGAATGCCTTAATACTTAATTAATGATGTAGTTGCCATAAGAGATTGTGAATATTGTTTCTGCATGAGCAATTAAATAACCCTCTTATTGTTATCAGCCTGAAATGACTAACAAATTACCATACATGACTAACTTAAAAAACAGGCACTTATTCTCACAATTCTGGATGCTAAAAACCCCAAATAAGTTTCACTTGTCAAAATCAAGGCATTAGCAGGACCATGGTTTCTTCTGAGATTGTAGGGAAGAGTTCTTCCTTCTCTTATAGAGAAAACATCACTCTACTCCCTGCTCCTGTGTTCACATTGTCTTCTCCTCTCCTAAATACCAAATACTACTCTATCTCCCTCTTCCAAGTATATATATGTGGTTACACTCATAGTCTACTCAGATATCAAGGATAATCTCCATATATCAGTATCTTTAACATCTGAAATTTTTTTTTCATTTTATTCATATAATAATATCTGTAAGTTCCATGGATTAGGATAAGGATATGTTTATAGGAGGCCATACTAATTTTACCACACTATTCTAGACCTTAATAACCTTTAACTTGAACTCAATGGAATTATTGATTCTAGTCAGACCAAAATCAATGCTATCCAATTAGGATGCAATGCCCAACACTTATGATGTTTCTTTGCTTATGTAGATTACCCTCACTTAAAATCATTTATTTATTTTTCTTTCTGATTGGCCTGTATAAATTACCTAGCTTTAGTAAAATTAGCTGACCTCTTCAAAGAAACAAGAAGGTAATAGGCAAAGAAGGTGAAGAGAGAAACCATAAAATGGTTAATGAACATTTTGTTGATTCTGTTAAAAACTCATTTTTCAACAGACTCAAAAGTCTATTCCATATAATCCATAACCAAAACTAAAAATAATGCAAAATCTATTTCAACAGTCATTCAAATATTCCCAAGTGTTCATAGGTGGAGTGAAATAGTCCTTCGTATACATTGACTCTCATATTTTGCATTTTATTTCTTTAGTAATTACACACCTGTCATAGCCCCTTACAAGTCTTACTGTATTCATCCAGTCTAATTGATATTCCAATTTTATTTGCTTAGGACTTTACCATGGTTTAAACTTCCTAAATCTAATGTGATGTAATGAATCAATACAGTCTTAAGAATCCCCACCCCACCAAAGTACTAAGAAAATGATCCATGTTACATTAGAACAGGAAAACTGACTATAAAAGAATATAATTTTCACTTGGCTCTAAAGCCCATTAGATGACCAAAAAAATCTGAAACTATTTCAGTCTAAAAATTAAACTATATACTACTTCTTTAACCTCACATTATTTAAATTATGTTGGGAACATATTTATTTATTTATGCTTTTGGCAGGCAGTGCAGGTCAATGTGGGTTTCTCAGGTGTTACTAGTGGTAAAGAATCTCCATGCCAATGCAGGAGACATAAAAGACACAGGTTCAATCCCTGGGTGGGAAAGATCCCCTGGAGGAGGACATGGTAACCCATCTCAGTGCTTTTACCTGGAGAATCCCATGGACAGAGGAGCCTGGTGAGCTACAGTCCATAAGCTTGCAAAGAGTTGGACATGACTGAAGTGACTTAGAAGTCACACACACACGGAGGTCATAATACACATTCAATCTGCCATGTTTAACTGAATGTCCACTACAAGTTTTATTAAGTACTTAAAATGGCAATGGTGGTTTGGGGCTGTTGGCAAAAAGAAATACTAGTTTGGGGGAGGTTTTTTTTGGTCCAGGACATTTTTCTCTAATTCCTCCACAAAAGGTGGGAGGGGTGTAGAGTTGACTCAGGGATCAAGTCTGATTCTGATTCTTCAGCACAGCATGAGGGATCTAGCTCCTCTCCAGAAATGGAAGCTGAACTCCCTGAGTGAAAGTGCAGAGTCTTAACCACTGGACCACCATGGATGCCCCCAGATGCATAGTTATGTAATCCAAACAAAAGATAGAGCTTCCTCCCTGCCACACATAAATAAAATGGCAGATTATCTACTGCACATGTAAACAAACATATTTTCATGTGAGACAGTCACTTTTTAATCACTTATTTCATGGGCAGAAGAGGTACAGTTATATACAATATACATTTTTCCAACAATCACCAATACTAAGAGTGCAGCCAAATGTGGAGAGAAGAGCTAGGCCACTTGGGTAAATATATTTCAGCATATCACAGTGAGCGCTCTGCGTGGTGCTCTGTTCTCAGTGGTGTCTGACTCTTTGTCACCCCATGGACTCTATCCTGCCAGGCTCCTTTGTTCATGGAATTTTCCAGGGAAGAATCCTGGAATAGGTTGCCATTTCCTACTCCAGGGGATCTTCCTGACTCAGGACTCAAACCCACATCTCTTGAATCTCCTGAGTTGGCAGGTGGCCAACTCACCGTGCCTCCTAGGAAGCCCAACAGTGAGGGCTTTAAGTAGGATTAAACAGGCTAAGGGGAAATCTGGGATTCAGGTTCTGCTTGGTGCCAAATAAGCAGGCAGATACCTTACTGGGACCATTCCTTTGCAAATCAGAGGAGACTGCTATGGCAAGTTCTGATGTTCCCATTACTTCACTGCCTGCTATGAACAGAGATGCTAAAGCTATTTAACTAGTTTTGTCTCTTTCTGGTAGTTCATGCAGAAAACTTTTTTTCCTCCTATTCTCTTAAAACAGTAAAATTGATTCTAACAAAGCATAGTATGAAAACACATATTCCAATGTCACTTAATGTGCTTGTTATACTGAAATGTTCGTGGATTTCCTTCTAAGAGACCTACTTCTATGGTCTGAATATAAATATTCAAAGCTATGTCTTTTATAACTTAAAATGGTCACCTTAAATATTTCTAGCTTATGTATTCAATTTTAGTTATTTTCAATTGTAGTTAATTTTAAAAATCAATTCAATACTTTGAAAAAATAATCCACTCATTTTTATATGCTACCTAAATGTTCACTGAAGCTGTTTATGATTTCCTACCACTTGTTTCTGAGTATATTATTAAGTAGCATTATTCTTCTTATAAGGTAGATATTTTTAAGAATTTTAAAATGTCACTAAAATAGCTAAACATTATAAATTAAGCATTTCAAAGCTATAAAAATAATCATGAGAATCTTGAGAATTCTTCCTCCTTTTCAGCACAGGTTATCTCCTCACAGGGAACCCCATCATCACATCTAGAGACTGAAAGGTATGTGCATAGAATATCTTTTGAAGTTACACTTTCGTTAAATACTTTATCAGGGTCATATCTCTAACTTAATATTTATGTAGCTCTTTTTTGGTCTCCTGCTGGCTCTCAAAAACCTTTGGTTTTTGTGTTATCTCTTTGTCTTCAACCATCTCAGATGGCTATTTGCTTGTTTTCAGTAGTCTTTCAGATTCTTCTTCCTTGTTGTTATAAACTGAAATTTTGTGTTCCTCCCAAATCCGTGTGTTGAAACTTAATGCCCAAAGTGATGGTGTTGAGAGGTGGGCCTTTGGGAAGTTATTGTCTCATGAGGGTGGAGTCTTCATAAATTGAATTAACTTTAGCTCTGTTAGGATGAAACTCTGGACTATTCCTTTGTCCTTTCTGCCATGCAAGGATGTAAGGAGATGTGGCAAAGTGGTGAAGTATTTATCTTCTAGTGCAAGAGACACAAGAGACAGGGGTTCAATCCCTGAGTTGAGAAGATCCCCAGGAGTAAGAAATGGCAACCCACTCTAGTATTCTTACCTGGAAATTTCCATAGACAGGAACCCAGGGGCTATAGTCCATGAAGTCGCAAAGAATCAGACATGACTGAGCAACTGAGCCTGCAAGTAGCCTGCAGCAGGAAAAAGGGTTCTCACCAGAGCCTGACCACAGTGGCATTCTGGTCTTAGACTTTCAGCCTCTAAGAGTGAACAATATATTTTTTGCTGTTTACAAACACCTAGTTTATGTCATTTTTTAATAGCAACCTGAACAGACTAAGACACCTCTCTTTACCATTCTATGCATTTTTCTCAGAGTTCTGCCTTTTGATATATACTCTTCTTATTTTATAGTCTTGATGTGGCAGTTATCCATAGGTCTATGACTTTTGCTGTTACTCTAAATCAGTGGTTCACAACAAAAGATGTTTTTTTCCCCCTCCCTGCAAGGGACATATTGAAATGTCTGGGGATGTTTGGCAATATTTATAGATATTTTCAGTTTGCCAAAACCAGAAGGCAGTGCTCCTGGGACTTAGTGCATTGAGACTAGGGAAGACACCAAACATCCTATAATGCAGAGGTATGACACCCTCATGCCCCATGAACAGCAAAGTATATTCTGGTCACAAATGTCATTGTGCCAAGACTGCAGTAGTTGGAGTTGTTACAGATTTCTAATTCAAAGGTTATGAGCATGAAAGGAGGGCATTACACTACCCTGGAGACCGTAGTGGGTATTAAAGTTAAACATGGGCTTCCCTGATGTCTCAGGCAGTAAATAGTCCACCTGCAACACAAAGACCTGGGTTCAATCCCTGGGTTGGGAAGATTTCCTGGAGAAGGGAATGGCAACCCACTCCAGTAATATTGCCTGGGAAATCCCATGGACAGAGGAGCCTGGTGGGCTAAAGTCCATGAGATTGCAAAGAGTTGGACAAGACTGAGCCACTAACACTTTGACTTTGAAAGTTAAATATGTCCAACATTGGACTCATGATTAGAAACTGTATGTATTTCTAAAATTTTAGCACCAAAATCATAAATATTATGCAAACTGTTGATGCATTCATCAGTCACTCAACTGTGTCCGACTTTTTGCAACCCCATGGACTTCAGCACACCAGGCTTCTCTGCCCCTCACCATCTCCCGAAGTTTGCCCAAGTTCATGTCCATTGCATCTGTGATGCCAACCAGCCATCTCATCCTCTGATTCCCTCTTCTCTATCTGTCCCTCTTATATCAACTATCTCATCTTATATCCTAATTCCATACATACAAACACATAATAAAACCTCCAAATTGTAACTTTCTAAGTGTTTAAAACTCCTTCCTCATCTCTATCCCCAGATCACTTACTTATAATGGAATATTATTCTTTAAAAATATTTCAAATAATCATTTTCAGTCCTTGAGTGTAAGATGTTATTTATCACATGCGATGTTTTTATGTCATTCCTCATTTCAAGGTAAATGCAAAGATTTCTTTTTTTTCCTCTCTCTCTTTTTTTTTTTTACTTCTCATACAGGTTCACTTAAAGTGTCAAAGCTCCTTACCTGTTTGACTTTAATTCCAGTAACTTCTTTGAACACATTTCTTATTTCTGCAATACTAAACTACTTGTGAATATACAGCATTTTACCATAAGTTCCTATATTGGTAAATAATTTGTTCTCTGTCTCTCTTGTTTCCTCAGCAAAAGCATATGCATCCTTTAAAATTTGGCCAATACACTGTCTGCTCAGTAATCTTCCATTCTATCTGTTTATTCTATCCCCTTACTTTGATATTAATGTATATCTCTATTTTGATAACCATCTTATTATTTTTACACTTCTGAACTAATTGTTACTTTCATTCATTTTTCCTCTGACTTTGAACATGTCAGAAAAATAATTTTTAATTATTCCCAAAATATTTATCTCATAATGAAACACTAAAAAAGACATTATTAAATCAATATTCTAAAATCTGAATAAAGCAAATTAATGTCCCTCTCTTCACATGTATTGCTAACACCTGGACCAATTAGCTTAAATCACAGGATGAATATCATATATGAAATCATTAGCTTTTTGGAACATATATAAATGGAAAACACTAACTGAAGAAGGAAGTGGGTTCTTGAAGGAAATATCTACTCTAATGGTCTCTTTTTAGGCAGAAGGCCATGAAATTTCTAAGTTCAAATTCCCTAAATCTTTCCATTTAAAGTGATGTTTGATTAATGAAGAAGAAAAGTGAGAAAAATAAAAACTTTTTTTCTGCCTTCATTTCCCTCACTGAACTGTTGAACCTCTTAAAACCATGCTCCTCCATGATACTGATAAAATCTACCAAATTATAGAAATATTTAGGTTTGGTTGGACACCAGATCCATTTCATCCAACATACCTGTTAAAGTCCCTTTTTAGGGAGATTGGAGTAAACTGGAAAGAACAAATGAGGAGGTTTCTATTTAGCATAAATGATACTGAGAATTTTCCTGTTGCAGTACTGATTGTTGAATAATATCAGGCTTTTCTCATACAGAACCCTTTTATTTCATAATCTTAACAAATGCCCTTGCCTTCTCCTATCTCAAATAGTCATTTTATCTACTAAAGGACTGCACTCTATACATAAGTTTAGGACTGTTCCACCAGTGCTATCTTCCCTGGTGTTCAAATAGAACATTGTCCTGAAGCCCCCTGTTTAGAGTCAGAAGTATTCACTGGCTTATTTTAGTCTTTTCCATGTCTAGTCAATTATTCTTCTCCCTGACTAAAGCAACAAAAGATAATTCAACAACACCTGCTCTTAATTTAAAAATTATCAGTTTTCTCATACTAATTAAACACAATTCAGGTGAACAGTTAATTAAAATTAGAATTATTATTACTAACAACATAAGGCTTAAGTGGGTAATATTTCCTTAATGTTTTTCTAAAACATATATGGGTCTACAAGTTATGAAGGAAATATGTCTAAGAAACGGTAACCTTATAAGGATAAGAGTATAGGATAATTAGCTCTGAGTGTCTCTTTTGACAGTTTTTACTAATTTAACAGTTGATGTTACTATAAATAATTTGTTCAGGTTCATTAAAATTATTACTATGATAATTTTATGCATTTATAAACATATCAATTCCACAGCCTGTGTTTGACAGCCTAATTAAGGGGAGTAGTATATTAAAAAGCCACATTACATCTAATATATTTTGAAGATTGAAAAAGAAAAAAGTCACAAATAAGTACAATAACTCTGATATCTTGGATGACATTTTTTTGTTTCTTTTTTTGCAATGTCTGCAAGATATGCCTGGGATATCTTGAAGAAGCAGAAACATCACTGTGAGTATCCATCAGGTAAAGCAATTTTTTATCCTATTAGGAGGTCTATGAAAGACATGAAAAGACAAGAAAAATAATTTTAGGTTGAAGAGAAAATATATTTGGTGTTAGCATCTGCTTTGAAAGGAAGCCCCATAGATAAGAGTGAAAATCCATTTGATGGTGATACCCTGAAGAAACTGGAATAATAAAATTTTATTTCTTAAGGACAAAACTCAGAGATGCTTATGAAAATTGGAAAATGCCAGGCAGACTGGCAGCAAACAAGACAGACATATTGTCTATGTTAAAAACAGAGCTTTACAGCGATAGACAGAGCTCTTCAACCAAATTTGTCTAAAATATGATGCATGGAATCCATAAATTATCCTATATTACTCATTACAAGGAATATAGCTATATATTTTGAATCCATAGCTATTTTAAAGAATGTTCTTTGTAGTTAAATTGAGAAATAATTTTCTGTTAAATAATATTGAATAACTTTAAATAATATTGAATTGCAGATAATTTATATCACGCTGCAGTAGACTCTGCCTCCATTTTTGATGTTTGACTGCTGACAGACTTCACACCCCATCACTTCTTTTTGTTCTTCTTTCCCATGTCTAGCAAAGCTAATAAGAGAGCCTGGGTGCTCCTTCTTTGGGCTCCAGTTGTTTCTGTTCAGTCTCTAAGTCATGTCTGACTCTTTGTGACCCAATGAACTGCAGTACGCCAGGCTTCCTTATTCTTCACTGTCTCTTAGGATTTGCTCAAACTCACGTCACCGGTGGGAAACTGAAACTATGCAAGCCTCAGCTCAGGCTTCCCAGGTGGTGCTAGTGGTAAAGAATCCACCTGCCAATGCAGGAGACACAAGAGATGCCATTAGATCCCAAGGTCAGGGATATTACCTGGAGTAGGAGAAGGTAGCCCACTCCAGTACTCTTGCCTATAAAATTCCATGGGCAGAGGACCCTGGTTGGCCTCAGTCCATGAGACCATAAAGAGCTTGACATGACTGAGCGACGAAGCACACACACACAGCCCTCTGCTCAATAGACATTCAGGTCAGTCCCCACCCCCCCCGTAACTTCAACGAAAGCCAAAGCCAACTAATCTTCCCGGCTCTCTCAGACATTTTCAGTGCGGCTTAAGAGCTGGTCCTGTTCTTCTCAGGAAATCGTAATATGTGAGCAGTCTCTTCATAATTTCTTGGTGAGCATGTAGCATCATCAGTTCTGACATTTGAGCTTAAATTTGCATGGTGGTTCTTCATCCCACCTTTGTAGGGTGATGATAACACACTTCAACATATGAATCCATGTGTAAAATAATTTGTATGAAATAATATGATAGAAGTCACAGATTACAGAAAATATTCTAATGTAATCTAGCCCATAAGTGTTAACCTAATAAAATATTTCAGCTGAGGCTCATTATACAATTAATATTCTAGATCAAATAGTTAAAAACATCATTCTCTCAGTAGAGTTTTAGTTTTAATATTTGTATATGGGTGCTAAAATCAGAATGAAAATTTAATGTTAAATGAAATTGTTAGCTTGGAAAGTCTTCAGTCACAATCATTTGTAGAAGATAAATTATGAATGCTTCCAGAAGACACAAAATTTCCATATTAATAAGTGCATTGACGGAACAGAAAAATATAATCATTAACTTTGTACCTTGATTATCCTATTCATTTGTAACTGACAAATATTTAGATTATGAGGTTAAGAAATTGTGATAAAAAAGAAAAAAAAATCATTACTTTTACCCCACACTGGGTTAAGTCTTATTTTTCTATCTGTATACATATATGTATAAAGACTTCCCTGGTGGCTGAGAACGTAAAGCGGCTGTCTACAATGCAGGAGACCTGGGTTCAGCCCTGGGTTGGGAAGATCTCCTGGAGAAGGAATGGCAACCCACTCCAGTACTCTTGCCTGGAAAATCCCATGGACAGAGGAACCTGGTAGGCTACAGTCAGTCCATGGGGTCGCAAAGAGTCGGACACGACTGAGCGACTTCACTTTCACTTTCATACCTATATGTAGACTTGTAGCTGATTGGAGTACAATTTTATATATTTGATTAATATTTGCTTAAGGACTTTCATGATAGCTCAACTGGTAAAGAATCCACCTGCAGTGTGGGAGACCTGGATTTGATCCCTGCGTTGGGAAGATCCCCTGGAGTAGGAACTGGCAACCCATTCCAGTATTTCTGCCTGGAAAGTTCCATGAACAGAGGAGCCTGGCAGGCTATAGTCCATGGGGTCACAAAGAGTTAGGCACAACTGAGAGACTGAGCACATACACACACATACATGGTAGGAAGGAAGTTAGGCATAAGCAAGGAGGGGTGGTCTAGTCCAAAAGGATGCAAGGTGATCTCCAAAGCCTACCCCAGACACACCCAAGAGAGCTCAAAGATATGCTGCAAAATAACCACAGAGACTTTTCCAACTCCTGTACATTCCCTCTAGGCACACAGTCGATACAAACCAACCACAGGGGCTTAACCTTAGGGAGCAAGGAGTCCATTCATTTCATTTCAGGTCAGTTGTTCAGTTGCTCAGTCGTGTCCGACTCTTTGCGACCCCATGGACTGCAGCACGCCAGGCCTCCCTATCCATCACCAACTCCCGGAGTTTACTCAAACTCATGTCTATTGAGTCGGTGATGCCATCCAACCATCTCATCCTCTGTCATCCCCTTCTCCTCCTGCCTTCAATCTTTCCCAGCATCAGGGTTGTTTCAAATAAGTTAGCTCTTCCCATCAGGTGGCCAAAGAATTAGAGTTTCAGCTTCAACATCAGTCCTTCCAATGAATATTCAGGACTGATTTCCTTTAGGATGGACTGGTTGAATCTCCTTGCAGTCCAAGGGACTCTCAAGAGTCTTCTCCAACACCACAGTTCTAAAGCATCAATTCTTTGGTGCTCAGCTTTCTTTATAGTCCAACTCTCACATCCATACATGACTACTGGAAACACCCCAGCCTTGACTAGATGGACCTTTGCCAACAAAATAATGTCCCTGCTTTTAAATGCTGTGTAGGTTGGTCATAACTTTTCTTCCAAGGTGTAAGTGTCTTTTAATTTCATGGCTGCAGTCACCATCTGCAGTGATTTTGGAGCCCAAGAAAATAAAGTCTATCATTGTTTCCATTAAGTCCATTAAGAGTTCATAAATATTCTACACATGTATACATCTGATTATAACAGACTCAACTGTGAGAAGACATACACAAATGAACCTGCTGTTATATAATTTGCAATTGTCAATTGGCCATTTGCATTCTCTTGCATTGACTGGTGGTGGGTACAAGCCCTGTTTGGCACAGGGCACAACCAAAAGGAAAATAGATGGGGAAACAGTGGAAGCAGTGTCAGACTTTATTTTTGGGGGCTCCAAAATCACTGCAGATGGTTACTGCAGCCATGAAATTAAAAGATGTTTGCTCCTTGGAAGGAAAGTTATGACCAACCTAGACAGCATATTAAAAAGCAGAGACATTACTTTGCCGATAAATGTTCGTCTAGTCAAGCCTATGGTTTTTCCAGTGGTCATGTATGGATGTGAGAGTTGGACTGTGAAGAAAGCTGAGCACTGAAGAATTGATGCTTTTGAACTGTGGTGTTGGAGAAGACTCTTGAGAGTCCCTTGGACTGCAAGGAGATCCAACCAGTCCATCCTAAAGGAGATTAAAAAAAAAAAGGGAGATCAGTCCTGGGTGTTCATTGGAAGGACTGATGCTAAAGCTGAAACTCCAATACTTTGGCCACCTGATGCGAAGAGCTGACTCACTGGAAAAGACCTGATGCTGGGAAAGATTGAAGGCGAGAGGAGAAGGGGACGACAGAGGATGACTTGGTTGGATGGCATCACTGACTCGATGGACATCAGTTTGGGTGGACTCTGGGAGTTGGTGATGGACGGGGAAGCCTGGCGTGCTGTGGTTCATGGGGTCGCAAAGAATTGGACATGACTGAGCAACTGAACTGAACTGAATAACCAAAAGGGGATGGAAGTAACAAAAGGTAGAAGCCAAGAGGGATTGTTAATAGGAGGATGATTCTTTTGGGGTTGGTGTGCTCCCTATGTCTTGGGACTGTCTCTCTAATAAAAAAAATCCATCTGCTTGAGTTGAACTGAACTATAGCATGTCTGTTGCTTTAAAACCTTTAATTTGTTGTTCTAATTTTTTTTTTGTAATGAGACAAGAATTGAGAAAGAGGAATAAACTGACCTGACATACATATATAATACAACATAGAAGCATACATATGTAGAATATTAAATTTAAAATGTGTATACACACTCACACACCATATATATACAAATAGCATGTACAATATAATACATTACTTGACCATTTTTGCTTCCATGGAAGGACATTTTAAATAAAGATAAATAGATATTTAAAAGATCAATAATACTGTAAAATGCTTTCTGAAATATATAAACTCTTAATATGTTTTATCCCTGCAAGTGAAAATCTAAAAATATGAAAACCAAGTCTTTATAGCGGCAGCGATGAATCAAACCTATTACTGAGACTTTAAGCCACTCCAGCTGCATGTGAAGGAGGTGTGAAAAAATGAAAGTTCAATAATCTAAAAAAAAAAATAGTGCCTTTCCGCACTTTGTGGGATGGTGGTGATGGGGGAGCACACAGTGTAGTATTCGCTCAGTGGGTGACTTTTGCAATAGCAGTATGATTTAGTCTAAATCTAATCCAAAATTAAAACTGAAGATGTGTTTCATTGTATGTGATCCAACATTTTTCTGAAATGCATTTTCTAATCTCCTCTAAATTTCATTATCTTAAGATTTTACCTTATTTTGTTGTATGTCTTAAGAACATCTCTTTTGCAAAAGAGGAGCCATTTAAAACACATCTGGGCGAGGCTCACCCATTGCACTCCGGGTGTGTTGACCTCTGCGATTTCCTCAAATAGGGGAAGCTCGACTGTGTGATTTATGGTAGTGGGGGACTGCGTGCGCGCTTTCCCCTGAAAAAAAAGAAAAGAAAAAAAAAAAATAATAATAAAACACATCTGCTTGAATCATCCTTTTCACTCTTATTACCTCTTTTGAGAATTTTTGATATTCTCTTATGCAAGGTGAAATAACAAGTGGGGTTGAAAGGGTCTCCAAAATTTCATGTTTTTCACTTGATATCCTGGAAGATATTCAATTTACAGAATATAATTACACAGATTTTCAGTCTTTTAATTTGCTATATTAAACATAAAAATAAAATGCAGCTAACTAATTATTAAAATAGCTGAATTTTCTTGAATCAAATATAAATATTGATTAATTGCTCTTTCTTATACTGTCAAACTTATGATACCATAATAATAATATGTATTAATATTTTTAAAATTAATTCTTAATGAAAAAATCATAGATTTTAATATAATAAAGAAGCTATTAGTAATTTCTAATCCATAAGTGGGTGCGTGCCCATTCACCTCATTTGTGTACAACACCTTGCGACCCCATGGACGGCAACCCTCAAGGCTTCTCTAACCTTGGGATTCTCCAGGCAAGCATACTGGAGTGGGTTGCCATTTCCTCCTCCAGGGGATTTTCTTTACTCAGGGATCCAGCTTGCATTTCCTGCATTGGCAGATGGATTCTTCACAATTGAGCCACCTGGGAAGCCCAACCTCTAAGTACATGGTAGAAATAAATAAGTAGTGTAGCTGAATCCTTTGTACTTAAGACTCCACCTAATAGAGCGTTGCTTAGAAATTCTAGCCCAAATAACCAGGCTTAGAAGAAACATTTCCTACAATGCAAATACTTAACACAAGGATGAAATCATATAGCAAGAAAAAATGTATTTTAAATATATGTGACCACTCCCAACTCAGATGACAATAAGTGCTAAATAAAATTTCAAAAGTGTAAAGATCAATATGTATTATATACCAATCATCTTTATTGCAGCATAATCCACAATAACCAAAGTATATAAATAGCCTAAGTATCCAGTGCTCATCAATAGATGAATGAATGAGGAATATATATATATACACACACACACACACACACACACACACATATACAAACTGTATATATTCATATATATATATATATATATGCTGCACAATGGTATATTGTTCAACTATGAGAAAGAAGGAAATCCTACCATTTAAGACAAAATGAATGGGTTAGAAGATACTATGCTAAATAAGATAAGTCGGACAAAGACAAATGCTCAATGAGGTCACTTATATGTGAATCTAAAAAACTTGAACCAATAAAAACAGAGTAGAACGGTGATTACCAGGGACTGGAAGTTGGGGGAGGTTGGGGGAATATTTAAGGTTATAAAAGTAGACAAGTAAATTCTGAAGGTTTAATCTCCTTTTTCTTGATGAGACTGGCTAAAGGTTAATCAATTTTGTTCATCTTTTTAAAGAAGCAGATTTTAGTCTCATTGATCTTTTCAATTATTTTGAAAGTACTTTAAAAAATATAAAATGAAGAGAAATTATGCAATAGAGAAAATCTTGATAGAATGGAAGAAACTGGGTTTGGGCATCAAAAGAATGTTAGTTTATAGCTTGTTCTCTGTTTGCAAAGTGATCTGTTAAATATAATTCTACTGAAGCAATAATATTATATTTCTTAATATCTCAAACAGTACCTAGGAAGAGAATATATACATGGTATTTACAACAAAATGGGTCCAAGGTAAATTTTTCAAAATTACTGGAAGTTTAAACAAGAGTTAACTCATGTAATATTGCAGACAGTTTTTATTGTTGTTCTATAGAATAATAAAACAAATTGTATTCAGATATCAAAGTTGGGAGAAAATAAAAACACACTAAATAACATGATTTTTTCAATGGACACAGAAATGGATAATATGAAAAAAATCTAATGCCCTTTCATGATAAAAAAATATTTGACATTCTCAGAAGAGAAGAAAAGAGAACTTTATAATGGGCATATATGTAAAACCAAATCTAATATCAGACTTACTAGTGAAAGCCTCAAAGCTCTCATGCTAAGATCAGGAACAAGACAAAAATATCCACCCTTGAAATTTCTTTTCAGCATTATAATGGATGTTCCAGTCAAAAGAATTGGGGGAGAGAAAAAAAAAAATGCATCAAAATAGAAAAGGAGAAAGTAAGACTAACTCTATTTGCAGATAATATGATTGTATATAGAGAAAATATTAAGGAATTTGCATGCATACAACAAATATTAGATCTAAGCATATTCAGTACTGGTACAGGCTAGATCAATACTTAAAACTCAATTTTAATTCTAGATCCTAGTAATGAACATCTGCACATGAAATCAAGAAAACATCTTTATTTACAATTGCATCAAAAATAATGAAATAGGAATAAATTAAGCAAAAGCAATGCAATTCATACAACACAAACTACAAAGATTGCTGAAAGAAATTAAAAAACAAGTAAATGAAAAGATATTGCATATTTATAAATCTAAATATTTAATATTGTTAACTATGTAAGACTACCCCAATTGACCTGCAGATTCAACACAATTCCTTACAAAATCCAAAATGTCTTTGTTGCCGCAATTAACAAACTGATCTGAAAACTTGCCTGGAAATGTAAATAAAGTAGAATGTACAAAGCAAAAGCCAAGAATATGGAAAAACTGGAACTTTTATATACTGCTAGTGGGAATATTAAATGATGCAACTGCCTTGGACAGTTGCTAAAATGTTGCTAGAAATGTTACCATATGACCCAGAGATTCCATTCCTAGGCATATACACAAAAGAATTGAAAACTGTGTCCAAGGGTTTCTCTGGCAGTCCAGTGTGAAGACTCTGCCTGGCAGTGCAGGGGATGTGGGCTTGATCCTTGACTGGGGAACTCAGATCCCACGTGCAGCAGAACAACTAAGCTCACACGCCATAACTACTGAGGCTACATAGCACAACCAGAGAGCCCATGCACCACAATGGAGAGATCTCACATGACACAATGAAGACCCCCTGTGCCACAATTAGGACCTGATGCAGCCAAATAAATAAGTAGGAAAAAAATGAACATGTGTGTCCACCTGTTGTACACAAGAAAAAGGTACATGTGTTCAGAGAAGCATTAAGCATATTAGCCGTAAAGTGGTAACAATTCAAGTGCTATAAATAGTCTAATGGATAAAGAAAAGGTAGTCTAGCTACAGTATGGAATGGTCACCTACTAAAAGAAGTGAGGTACTCATGGAGGCTTCAACGTGGTTACAACTTAAAAACATCATGTTAAGTAAAAGAGGCATGACACAGAAAAAGGCACATATTACATGACTATATTTAAACAAAGAATCCCAAAATATGAAAATAAACAGACAGAAAGTGGGTTATTGGCTTCTAGGCACAGGGTGAAGGAGAGAATGGTGACAGCCTAATGGGTCTGGTAGTTTCAAGTGATAAAAACATGCTGGAGTTAGAGAGAAGTGATGGCTGAAAACATCGTGAGTTAACACAAACCACTAAACCATGTTTTTGAAATGAATAAGTTACTTGATATGTGAACTATATCTCAATTAAAAAAATTATCACACTACTCTCTACTACAAGGTGTTTTGTTTTTAAAACAACAACAAAAAGGAAACATATGAAAAAGTACAGTCTGTGGGATATTCTGAAAGAGATGGGAATACCAGACCACCTGACCTGCCTCTTGAGAAATCTGTATGCAGGTCAGGAAGCAACAGTTAGAACTGGACATGGAACAACAGACTGGTTCCAAATAGGAAAAGGAGTGTATCAAGGCTGTATATTGTCACCCTGCTTATTTAACTTATATACAGAGAACATCATGAGAAACCCTGGGCAAGAGGAAGCACAAGATGGAATTAAGATTGCCGGGAGAAATATCAATAACCTCAGATGTGCAGATGACACCACCTTTGTGGCAAAAAGTGAAGAAGAACTAAAAAGCCTCTTGATGAAAGTGAAAGAAAATAGTGAAAAAGTTGGCTTAAAGTTTCACATTCAGAAAACTAAGATCATGGTATCCGATCCCATCACTTCATGGCAAATAGATGGGGAACCAGTGGCTGACTTTATTTTTCTGGGCTCCAAAATCACTGCAGATTGTGATTGCAGCCATAAAATTAAAAAACACTTGCTCCTTGGAAGGTAAGTTATGACCAACCTAGACAGCATGTTAAAAAGCAGAGGCATTTCTTTGCCAACAAAGGTCCGTCTAGTCAAGGCTATGGTGTTTCCAGTTGTCATGTATGGATGTGAGAGTTGGACTATAAAGAAAGCCGAGCACAGAAGAATTGATGCTTTTGAACTCTGATATTGGAGAAGACTCTTGAGAGTCCCTTGGACTGTGAGGAGATCCAACCAGTCCATCCTAAGGAAGCTCAGTCCTGGGTGTTCATTGGAGGGACTGACGTTGAAGCTGAAACTCCAATACTTGGGCCACCTGATGCGGAAAGCTGACCTCATTTGAAAAGACCCTGATGCTGGGAAAGATTCAAGGCTTGAGGAGAAGGGGACGACAGAGGAAGAGATGGTTGGATGGCATCACCAACACAATGGGCATGGGTTTGGGTGGACTCTGGAAGTTGGTGACGGACAGTTAGGCCTGGCGTGCTGCAGTTCATGGGGTCGCAAAGAGTCGGACACGACTGAGCTACTGAACTGAGCTGAAAGAAAGAATAATGTAATCATTGGGCCAGATTCAGCTATGACACTGGTGATGGAACTAAATAGAAAATTGTAAATAACATTACATAATATAGTAAAAGCTCTGATGAAACAAGTAAATAACACATATTCTGATGATAAATTTCAACAAGGAAATGTAAGTTTGAGGAATAATAGACTAATAATTCTTCAAATGACAAGAAAAACAACATAAGTAGAAAAACATGAAGAATGTCTTTCTGGATGATGTGACTGAGAAAAGAATCAGTGAACTTTTTTTTTTTTTTCAGTTATATTTTATTTACTTATTTTACTTTTTTTTTTTTTAATTTAGTGATTTTTGGCATACATTGACATGAATCAGCCATGGATTTACATGTGTTCAGGATGGAGAATCAGTGAACTTTAGGTTGATAAAACTTACACAAACAAATGGGTTTCCCAGGTGGCGCCAGTGGTAAAGAACCTGACTGCCAATGAAGGGTCAATTGGATCGCTGGGTTGGGAAGATCTCCTGTAGCAGGGCATGCAATCCACTCCATTATTCTTGCCTGAAGAATCCCACAAACAGAGGAGCCTAGCAGGCTGCAGTCCATAGGGGTTGCACAGATTTGGACACAACTAAAGCAATTTAGCACACATGCATGCAAACAAACAGAACAAAGTGTGGAAGAAGAAAGGAAAGGGGGGAAAAGAGAGAGGGGAGGAGAAGCAGCAGAATAGGAAGGAGATGTGGATACAAAGGAGGAGAGAGAGGAGGAAAGGAAGAGGGAGGGGAAGGCACAGGAAGAGAAAGAGGAACAAAAGGAGTGGGGGAGATGGAGAATGAAAAATATTCCAGAAAACAGAATTTGTAATCGTGTAACACCCTGTACAAAGTCCCACATTTAGCAAATGGAATACCTGTATTTCATTCAAAATTTCAAATTTCAAAATCAGATTTTATGTATCATATCGTCTTTCAGGTAATGTGTATACCATAGTAGATTGAATAAATTGATGCTAGCTTCTACAACAAACAAACCCAAGTCTCTGTGACTTAATGTGCTTAGAGACTGTATTTTCCCCAAACGCCAGTCCTTTGTAGCTGAGAATGCACTGCTGAGAGCTACAAACGATAATCTAGAGCTCTAGAGCTCTTGCACTGTGTTATTCCTCCATGTCAGGGACTTTGTCTCAAAATGTTTTTTTATGGCCACAACTAGATATTGCATATACAGCTTCTTATATTCTGTTGAGCAGAAGCCAGCTGCATAATCTCCACATACTGCAAAATAATAGGGAATGCAATTTACTTGTTTCACCAGGAGCAGAAAATATAATACAAATATACTATACTTATATATAAGTATAAAATATATATTTTATATTATATAAAGTATATAAATTTATATAATTATTTAAAATTAAATAAAATGTAAATGGTGCATAGTTAGTGTTTCTCTGCTAATATATGTGTGTCATATGTGTATTTATTTATACACATATATATACTATATTATGCAATCATATAGTGTATATACATATATATATATACTATTGCCCTAATCATGCATATAATATTTGATTGATAATATACACATATTATCCTTAATATTAGCTTTCTATTATTGTATAATGCTTATTTCAAACCAAACAGCTTAAAATAAAAATAATACAAATGTATTGTTTCACAGTTTATAGTCAATAGTTCGGGTACAAGTTAGATGAGTTCTCTGCCCATAGTCTCATTAAGCTGAAATCAACACTTTGGAAAGGATTGCAAGTTCATCTGAGGCTTGGGGGGGTCTCTTCAAAGCTTAAACATTGCCAGTAACTCCTTTTTGGTTATAGGACCGGGGTGCTTAGATCCAGGAAGCTTCGAGATCCTCCCATGTGTCTCTCTCTACAACATAAAAGCCTCCTCCTTCAAATCCAAAAGAAAAATATCTATCCTATTTCAAATCTCTTTGAGTTTTCTTCATTTTGAATTTCTAGCCTCTCTTTTAAATGTCTCGCATGAGTGTGTCTTCTGTAGGTAACCAGTTACAGGTATCCAGAGGCAATGCTTTGAGTAACTCCTTTATCGTATCACACCATGGACTATCAATGTTCTCTTTACCACTGGAAATAGGGCCTTTATTGTCTTTCAATCTACTCATATTAGAAAGTCCATTTCAGAAAATGCAAAAACTTTATAATAGCATTCACTTAAGATTCTGTTCCTCTGGAATCACTTTTGTTATCAAAATTCAGCTAAAGCTGGAAATGTTAAGACCAGGCTTTGGAACCACATAGATACGGGCTAAAACTGTTTTGACAGGTGAGAATCTCTCTTCTTCTATGAGAAGGGCCTAATCACACTTTTTAAAATGTATAACTGAAACAGATACACCCAGGACAATCTCTCTATTTTAAAATGCAGACATACCATGGTTTATTGAACTTTGCTTTATTGTGCTTCACACATACTGCTTTTTTTTTTTTTTTTAACCACTTGAAGATTTGCAACGACCCCACAAATCCCACATCAAGCAAGTGCGTCATGTGACATTTTTCAAAAAGCATTTGTTCACTTTATGTCTCTGTGTCACATTTTGGTCATTCTCACATATTTTTCATTATTTTTATATTTGTTATGGAAATCTGTGATCTTTGATAGCAATATTACATAAAGATGACAACTTACTGAGGATTCAGATAATGGTTATCATTTTTTAGCAAGAAAATATTTTTAACTATGATATGTACATATCTAGACATAAAGTCATTATACATTTAATAGATTGCAATATAGTGTAGGTATTTAATTATTTTTAATTTTAAAAATTAAAAAAAAAAAATTAGTGTACTGAGAAACCAAATGTTCATGTGACTGACTTTAATGTGGTTGTCTAAAACTAAACCCACAATATCTGTAAACTGGTTTACTTTCACTAAAAAAAAAAAAAAAAAATCCCTTCTTAGAGATGCTTACACTAGTTTTTGAGTAACTGGGAGGTATGTGTGTGCTACCAAAACACTACTGATTGATTCCCTTTAATCCTCCAACACTTACAAGACGCTATCTTTTATAGCTTATTCTATCCAGACATACTAGGAAGAGAGCTTAAGGAACAGAGGATAACCTAGTTACTTTGACAAAGAGCTCACTGCCAGTTTGGCACTCATACACACCTCTTTTTAAGTAGTACCTCATCTCCAAATAAACACTAACAAATGAATACTTCTACAAGATATAAATTTCATTCATACAATCAAAAGCATAACAAGCCTTTCCCTAGGAAATACAGTCTTTGGATGATATTCACGCTCCTCCATTGATATCCAAATCCCTAACTAAAAGCCAAAGCATTAATCACAGTCTAGGAATCAGTGTAAAATTATATTTCTGACTATTTTCCTTTCCAGGCAAAAGAAACATTGTTAACAAAAGCTTAATTGGGAATCTGCCAAATTAGTTAATTAATTCCTTATTTGAAAATCTGCCAGTTAGAAATTTAAAATTACAATTTAAAGTGCTTTCAATCATATAGTATTTTACTTGAAGATAGTATTTCACTGTCTGCAATCATATATGTACAATCGTGCAATACAATTACAATCACATAGTATTTTACTTGCAGATAGTTGTAAGGAGTACATCAAGAGATGCAATTCATTCCTTGGTGGTGGTGGTGGTTTAACCGCTGTCATGCCTGACTCTTGTGGCTCCATGGACTATAGCCCGCCGGGTTCCTCCGTCCATGGGATTCCCCAGGCAAGAATACTAGAGTTCCTTCTCCAGGGTATTTTCCTGACCAAGGGATCCAACCAGAGTCTCCTGTATTGTAGGCTGAGTCTTTACCCCTGAGCCACCAGGGAAGCCCAATTCATTCCTTAAGGACCTAAAATTCTAGTTTGACCACAAAAGGCAGTGATAAAAGGAGATCCTCCTGGTGACAGAGCTTGAATTGTACCCTTAAGTCTGAGACTTGACTTCACTGGGCTTACAAGCTAAGTTAACTTGTTCCTGTTTCATAGATACCAACAGAACACAGATTCTGGGGGGAGGAAGAGTAGCTTTTACTCCTCACGGTACAGAAAGGAGCCTGTCAGCATACTTACATTGGTTCTTGCACCCGTGTGTCTCAGGACAGTGTGATAAACCCGGATGGGTGCTAAGCAGAGAGTTCGCATCACAGCTGAGGAGCACTCAGTTCAGGGAACCCACTACATTTACAACAGTCAATTAGCAAGTCTGTGTTTCTGTCTAGGCTGGGCGGGGAGAAGGATTCCTTAGTTCTCAACCTTGAAAAGGAAATCTGAGAAACAGGCAAGCAATCAGGGCTTGCAATTTGGCATACCTGGAGAAGGGTAAGAGCACAAAGATCCAAAGAGTACTGTCTTTTCAAACACATTAACACGCAAATGATTTTCATTCATTCATTCACTTTTTCTCCTCTTTAACCTGCTTTGTTTTTCTGCATGGCACTTATCAAATGTTGTTGCCTGTCACTCCCCCCAGGTCACAAGATCTAAGAAAGTAGATTTTGCTTTGTTCACTCTTATATCCCTAGAATTATGCCTTGTTACATTGCTTTATAAAATATTTGTGGTTGAATTTAAATATTTATCAGTTTCCTAAAAGCTGGATGTAACCAGGGTTACATAACAGTTAGCAAGATGGAGAAGGTCCCTATTTTAACCCTCAAAATCTTTATCAGTAAAAGGTATTATAATAGTGTCTACCTCATATAATTATTGAAAGGATTTGATAAATAATGCAAGTAAAGTGTTTAGTAAAATTCATTTTGGAAAGTAAATGCTCCATCATTTATTAAAAAATAATGCTCCTACTCTTGGAAGTTCTTATATTATTCATAATGTTTATAGTTTAAAAATTTTCACTACCATTTAAAAATTATTCTCTTTAAGATAAAATGTTCAAACACAGAGATGTATAAAAGTAATACAACATAAGCTTAAGTGATATAAATATTTCATTTTTTTCCCAGAATATTGTTACATTGAAAGAAAAGTTACAAATAAAACTAATGCACTATCAGACCCTTCTTTTCTCTCTCTTTTGTCCTTTCCACTACATATTTCTATTCCTATTCTTGAACAACTGGGTTTTTTAACATTTTTACTTAAATGTGATCATGCTGGAAATAGTGTTTTGCACCTTTCAAAACTTTAAAACCAAAATATTTCCTTGAAGACATCTGTCTGCTCTTGATCCTTTCTGCATCATCCCAAAAGTTTATTTGTGAGGAGTGAAAGAGTATGAAATGCTACTGCAGGAAAGGGGACCCCTTCTAGGGCCCAAAACTGGGCTCTTGTCTAACACTCAGAAATGAATTGTCCGAGGAGACACACCTGCTGACAAAGCAAGAGATTTTATTGGGAAAGCGCACCCGGGTGGAGAGCAGCAGGTAAGGGAACCCAGGAGAACAGCTCTGTCACATGGCTCGCAGTCTCGGGTTTTATGGTGATGGGATTTGTTTCCAGGTTGTCCTTAGCCAATTATTCTGACTCAGTCCTTCCTGGTGGTGCAGCCTTGTTCAGCCAAGATGGATGCCAGAGATGATTCTGGGAGGTGGTCGGACAGGTGGTGTCTCCTTTTGACCTTTTCTGAACTCTATGGTTGGTGGAGGCTTATTAGTTCCCTGTTCCTTACCAGGACCTCCTGTGGTAAAACAACTCATGCAAATGGTTACTATGGTGCCTGGCCAGGGTGGGTGGTTTCAATCAGTGTGCTTCCCCTGACAACTCCCCCCCTGAGAGACTTCATACTCAAGATACTTCCTGGGAATTGGGGAAGAGGTCTCTTTCTTCTGTAACTTCTTTCTGCTGTGCATGGGCATAGGCCTGTCTAGCAGAGCAGAAGTCTCTCTCTACCTGATCTAAGTCAAGTTATTTTTTTGCCTGAAACCAGTATTCACCCTTGTAATAACAGCAGTTTAGTTTGAAACTGTTGGCTCCTCTGAGAGATGAAATAGACAGGGGCCAAACAGGAGACCTAACAGGATGGTCATCACTGGTCCCCAGAAATAGGAGGCAACATTTGGGGTGAGGGCTGCAGGGTTTGTGACTTTTTTTTTTTTTTTGATTGGTTGGTGGTGAAGCAATAGAGCTATGTTCCAGGAATCTTGTGTTTAGTCTGAAGTTACCATCCTCCAGCTGGGTGGGGGCTTTAGTTCTGTAGAAGAACTAAAAGATATTGTTATGCATATTTCCTTCAGTAGGAACCAGGACCCTGTCTCAAGGCTGCACCACCATTTGATTGTTTCTCCTCTGTTTCTGAATCCCCTCCCTTCCTTGATTAGCAATTGTTTGAATCCACCCTTTGGAACTCAGGAAAGGTCAAGGAGGCTGAATGAAGCCTATATCCTACAGATAAGAAACGGAGAACACACAGCAGATCTGTACTCCAGAGCCGCACTCCTGCTCAATTTTAATTTAGGGAACTGGGCAACTATGACTGTGATAACTTCCTGTCAAAATAGGGCATAGGACTGCCTCAGCTTGGAGAATAGACACTGAATTGGAAGTATTCCTGAGTTCCAAATCCTAGATCTGAGCCTTATATGATTAAAATCTCAATCTCTTGGTCTGCCATTTTGTTGTAACAGACCCAATTAGAAGTAGCTGGAAGAGGGACAACTGGAATTTTAATAGACAAAATACATCTCTTTCTTTTTAGAACAATAGGCCTGAAACCAAGTCTAGACCTGGCCCTTTCAGGGAGACTCGGGGCCAGGTAGCCAGTTGTCTAGTTTTATAAAAAGTAAGGTTGCAGTCACTAGCTTTCTGCAGACATTGTTTTGAGAATGGTGGCATCTAAGCCTGACACGACTCAGAAAACTCAAGTGTTTAGCAATACAACGTCTAATCTGAAATTACACCCATAATATGATTTTTCAAGATATCTGGGAAATAGTTATTTCCCAGGATGTCTGAACCATAGCTACTCTATTTTGACTTTTAATTGTAAGATTTTTCTTAATAGCCAAAGCAGATGTCACCATTAATGACGTCAGCGTTTCTCTAGGCATGAGAAGATGCAAGAATTGGAACTCATAAAATCTTCTGAAAAGATCTAACTATCTGAAGGCCTGTTCTGCCAGTTTTTTCCAGAGCACAGTGTGTCTCATTCTTGGTTTTCACCCTGAACTCCTTTCAGGGGCCTTGAAAGTCAGCAGTTGCAGTGGCCATGATTTAATCTTTGTAGATGTAGATGGCAAGTGTCAGTCTTCAGTTGACAGAGCCCCTTTTTGTTCATAAACTTGATAATGATTTTGAGGGGGGCATTTCATGACCATTTTATTCCATGGTCCTGAGAATGTCCATTCTCAGGTTTGGCAAAGATTTTGTTAATAGGCCACTCAATGTGCTGTTACTGGACTAGGCCATAAAAGAGTATCCAAAATTCTCTGGACCACCTGTCTTACTAGCTTCTTGGTCCAGGAAAATATTTCGTCTTTTTGCTTCTTCCCATATCTAGAGTTACACTGTTACCATCATCAACCTCATATGGAACTATATATTATTTTATCAAAGGCCTCAGACACACATTTGGCAGTGCAAGAAACAACAATTTTGTAAAACAGATGAAATACAAATAACATAGCCAGCAGTATTAGTAAAGTCACAAGTAAGACTTGTTAAGAATTTCCATTAGATTTAGCCCAGTATATCTCAGGTCATCTGACTTAGTCTACTCTGTAGAATCTTTTCTTCCAGGGAAATTATATATTGGCACCATCTATAAGGCACATAGCCTAGTTTTCTAGTGTTACTAGACTGTCCTTAGTATGATTTAATTGTTTCCAACACAGAGGAGACTTTAAACCTAAATTACCATAGCCTGGTGTTATCTATATAAATCCATCCCATAACTGTGGGAGACTTTTCCTCCTTTGCTGAAACTTTGCTTGTTGCTCTGACTGAGCTTGAGTAATAGCTGCTGCTGCTGCTGCTAAGTCACTTCAGTCATGTCCAACTCTGCAACCCCATAGATGACAGCCCACCAGGCTCCACAATCCCTGGGATTCTCCAGGCAAGAATACTGGAGGGGATTGCCATTTCCTTCTCCAATGCTTTTGCTTTCACTGAGTAATAGAAGAAAGCTCAACTTTATGGACAGAGTCAAAGCAAGCATTATTAATTGGCCCAGTGAGGGCATCCCATCCCATCTAGTAATATCACAGTGACCTGAATATGACTCTATACACACACACACACACACACAAACACACACACACACACACACACACACACATATAAAGTAAATTTTCTCAGGGCCAACAGGTTAGAGTCTTGTAGTAGAGAAATTTACCAAGGTAACCTAGAATTAGACACAGGTAATTGGCCACAAACCCAACAACTGGATTGATTTCTAAAACTAGCATAGGATCAGGCCTATGTTAGAAAAGTATTTGATTTATATGCAAAGGTCTAAGAAGTCAAGAAAACATTATAAATGATCATACAAATCAGGTCCAGCATCTTGGGCAATCTGTCTACCTCTGATGTCATCATCTTATCCTGGTGTAATGCAGTTTCTCCTCTGTTTGAGCATCATTTTAAGGTGAGATCAGGTCAGCTGTCTTCTCTATAGACCAATCCAGTGTAGGGGCCTTTGGAAGTGGGAATTAATATAAGAGTTAATTTCTCTTCAATTTCATTGTGCATGAGCTAGTTAAGAGTACCTGATTAAAAAAAATGTCCTTCCATCAAGGTTGGAGACAGTCCCTTAAATTATGTCTTTCAGTCCTGGTTGCAGGTCATGAGGCCTCTGATCTTCATCCAAAGATAGATTACAGAGATAAACTTCAGAAACACACTTAGGGTATTCTTTACAAATTCAATTAAATTTTACATTAATATCACATAACAGCAAAGGACTATCCAAGGAATGAGTCTCACTATATACAGACCTCCATTAACAAACTGGGATTTAACATTTATTGAAACATCTTTTTCACCCCTAAAATTACCCTCATTTTTATCAAACATTACCAAATTAAGGCTAGCTTGTTTGCAAAATAGGTCTGTTCTCACTAATTTTGGTCTGATGTTTATATAACCATAATTGATCATAGATTTTTATTTTGCTAAAACATTTATAGAACCTCAGACTGAACTTTTAAAATAAAACAGGGCTGGGAAACTCACACCAAAGGCTTATCACAGATTTTGCCTAACAAATCTAGGTGAATTCTATTTTTAAGGTCTCAAAAATTCCTTGAGATTTTTGTACCTGTTAGTGAGATAACCTTTCTAGCTCATTTGATAAACTTATTGGAAACCTAAAAGTTTCAAATTTCTGGAGGAGTCAGATAGAGAGAAAATATAATTGCTTTGTTTATAAGGTATACTTTTTTCAAATTATTTTCATAATTAGTTTGAGAGGAAGGGTTTCCCTACTCCCAGAAAACACAAGATTCAAACCTGTAATTTTTCAGATAGAAACCATAAAAGTTATAAGCATATTAGTTGGTTCATTCATTCCTTTTGTTAACCTTTGTGAAGTCATCATGTTTTCCATTAGAATACCAGGACATATCAGAATGTTAAGAACTCCATATAATTTCTAGGATATCTGTATTAGTAATTTTACCATACATTATAACATAAGCAGATTTATTACTCATTTGATAATCATTTTCATGTAATTTAACCAACCAAATACACAGTGTAATATCTCTCTTTGGGTTGTCTCAGGGGCCCTCTGAAGCACCTCAATCTTAGCTAGAGGTCAAAAGAATTTCAAAAGAATTTGATTTAGGAAGTTTTATCAAAAAGATAAATTAAAAAGGTTTAGAACATTTGGTCAGATTTAGTCAATGTTGATGGGTGTATCATTTAGCTTGTTGATATGTCACAATGGGCATAAATACCAAGGCTCAAGGTCTAGTGAAAGTCAGCTCTTGGACCTAGTTTTCTTGTGGCTGTGTCATTCCTAACAAAATCCATTTATCTAACCAATTGTAATCCAGTTTTAGAAAATCCTGGTCATACCTAATTCTTTTTTAGTATTTTTTTAATACTTTTTCTTTTTCTTACTGAAAACACACTTTCTACTTTATTTTAGCAACCAAGAACTAACTTTTATGCTAGCATTTTATAGATTGGTGAGCATAAATACCAGTGATAATTTCTAAAACCTTGCTTCCTTAAAACATTTTAGGGTGGCACCAAACATTATTCATTTATAGTCCCAAATCTATTTAGTTTTTCTGTAAAAGGAAATCAGTGCTTAGTAGTAAATGTTTCAAAACCTTATTTTATTGGAAATGACCTAATGTTTAATAGACCTCCAATACTTAGTTTAGCACAACCTTTAGAAATTCTAGTTACCCCAATCTGGAGAGACTATTTTACACAGATATCTCTAAAGCATAATTATTTGTAATAGAGCTTATCTAAAAGCTCATATTTCATTTACATTTTTTAGGAGTTTTTTTTTTTTTTTTTTTTTTTTTACTCAAGATAATATCCTTGTTGACAAACTTGTAACAGATATGATAATATTTAACTTATATTAAAACTAGGTACAATGAAAATATTTTATTTAATGTTAATTACTCTGACATGTCCCTATTAGATAAGTCAACAAGCAAACATTAATATCAGGTATTTAATATTAAATATTTACCAGTTCACATGAACCTGGAATTTAGAATTATTTGATTTGTAAGCATTTACCTTTCTTTAAGCCAATTAAATAGATCTCATTTACAAATATATCTCAAAAATATTATCTAGAGATAAAGACATACCGAGACATATTTAGACAGATACAATGCAAAATCTAGCTTCATTTTCTAAGTTTAGTCATGAATTAGATATTACAATATAAAATTCACTAGTTTATAAAAAACAGTTGGAATAAATAAAACTTTTAAAGGCTTTTTTCTATTTTTTCTCAGTGTCAGGAGTTAGAGATGGTCTAGAAAAGTGTTCCTGAGAACCCTGGTCTCAAGGCACAGGGAAAGAAAATCAAGTTCTAAAAAAATGTCAGCGGGTCTAAACCAAATGGTAGCCAGACAAAGCAAAATGGCCACCAAAAATCACAACACAGAACACAAGAGTTAAAACACACATATAGACTTGGCAGTCTTCATCAGATACTCCCTTAAATACAAGAATACAGTATCTCAGAAAACCTCTCTTAAAGACACAGCACTTCAGATCCAAGTACTAACAGAGTAAAGGAAAATATCTCAGGTCTTCAAAGATTTCTAAGGGAGGAAAGGAAGCCAGGTTGAAAGAAGAAGGGGGAGGAGGTGGGAAATGGGGCAAAAGGGGTGGCCTTACAGACGTCTCCTGCCACCTGCAGATACCCAGGCATTATGGGACTTTACCCTGGGCCTCCAGAGAAGGGAGGACTGGAACTTGGCCCTACCAGAAACCAGACCAGAACAGAACCAGAATTTGAGCTCTCTGTCAAAAGGAGGTGATCAGCCTCCAATCCTCAGCTCAGGCTGAGGCCCTTTGATCAGATTTCTGCATCCAGGACCGGGGGACTAGAAAAAAGGGGAAGGATAGGAAGGTCTAAGGAGAGGAAAGAGAGAGGGCAGGGGAGAGAGGTCAATAAAGTCTCTTGTTCCTTACAGGTCGGGGCACTCTGACCAGTTGTCCACATCAGGAGGAGACCAGGGGCAAAAGGGTCCCAGTTGCGGCCACTGGGTCTGGTCCATCGGCAGGCAAGCTGGCCCCTGTGTACCCCGAGTGGTCAGGATGTCAGTTGCAGTGAAGAAGAGTCCCACCAGAGTTGCCATTTGTTGCAGGAAAGGGGACCCCTTCTAGGGCCGGAAACTGGGCTCTTGTCTAACACTCAGAAATGAATTGTCCGAGGAGACACACCTGCTGACAAAGCAAGAGATTTTACTGGGAAAGGGCACCCGGGCGGAGAGCAGCAGGTAAGGGAACCCAGGAGAACAGCTCTGTCACATGGCTCGCAGTCTCGGGTTTTATGGTGATGGGATTAGTTTCCGGGTTGTCCTTAGCCAATCATTCTGACTCAGAGTCCTTCCTGGTGGTTCAGCCTTGTTCAGCCAAGGTGAATGCCGGAGAGGATTCTGGGAGGTGGTCGGACAGGTGGTGTCTCCTTTTGACCTTTTCTGAACTCTTCTGGCTGGTGGAGACGTATTAGTTCCCTGTTCCTTATCAGGACCTCCTGTCATAAAATAACTCATGCAAATGGTTATTATGGTGCCTGGCCAGGGTGGGTGGTTTCAATCATTGTGCTTCCCCTAACAGTACCTAAGTGTGTTATAATAAAATTACTTCACCTCCCAAAAAAATTCTGATAAGAAATTTTGACACTTAGTTTCCTTAAAGTAGTTCAAGTTTCTCTCACCTTAAAAGTGTTTCAGATTTTGTTATCCAAACATAAAGTCTACAGTTTTTAAAAGTATTTGGCAGGTTTTAAAAATAAGCAATATTTAGGCAGAATAAATTTCTACATTGATAAATGCCACTTAATGTTTAAGAAAAAATATTTTAAAGGGTAAAACAGATTCTTCTTTGGTTTCTGTTAATACTGAACTATCTTTAGTCATGTTTATATTTTTTAATATGACAGTCAGTAAAACGATTGCCAAAATTAATTTAGTTTCCACAAAATAAAAGAACATTCCAAGAACAAATTTTCATTGAATTCTTGAGAAAACACTCAATACATAGATTTTCTTTCTACTATTTTTGACAGTGTTTTGGATTACCTTAAAATATATATCTTTTTTGCAAAGTGTCACAATATAGTTAACACATCAAATTCTTTATACTCAGTCTGTAGAAAAACAACCCAATTACTATGATTCAAATCAGAAAACATTGATAATTGAGAAAAATATGACTGTGATATACAAATTCTAGACAAACTACAATAACTCATGAAAATACATTTTCTGCTATATAAAAAGTATCACTTATTTCTAATATTTTCCTTTAGAAAATAAATATGTGCAAATAAAGTTGAGGTATATTAGATCTTTCTTCAACCAATCTTTTAGCAAAGATTATCTATCATTTGTATTTTCTTTGAAATTGTACATTATATTTTGCTTTATGTCATATTTATAAAATAGAGATCAAATATTAGAGAAATAATAATCTAGATAATTATGGTTATAAGTGTAAATTTACTAGAATACATTTTATTTGGCTGGTATACAACTGTATCTTGGAGTTAGAAGCCTTAATAACGAATGCTATTATAAGGAGAAATTGCTAAAACTTTTGCAAAAGAAATATGATAGAATGAGCAAAAATCAGTAGTCTCTAAACAGTATGAGTTTTTTCCTTTCTATGTAGTAAAATAATAAATATTGATCTCAAGACTGGTTTTCTTTGCCTAGTCCTCTTTATATAATGTCTCTCTCTATATATATGGGTATCTCAGTTTCATCTTAATGAGAATTCCTTCCATTAAAAGTGATATATGTAGGAAATGCATATTCAAAAATCATTTAATGAACTTTGAATATGTCGGTATAATCAAATATGTAATTTTAATGGAAAATAATGAGAATAAAATAAATGTGTATATTCTTACAACTATTTCAAAAATGCTTTACATATAAACTTGCAGGTAGCTCATGAGATTTAACAACATTCTAAAATAAAAGCATAGTGCTGAGTTTAATGTAATGGGAAGAATGAGTTATTTATTAACTCTATAAGTATTGTTGTAACCTACTAATATTATGATTTATCAACTCAACAAGTAGCTATTCTCTTTCATACTTAAATAATAATAAAAAAAATACTTAAATCAGACTTGAGAAATAGTTGAAATATTCATCATAGAAGCATATTTAAAGATTCACACTTTCTGATTTTAATGACATTTAATAATAGCTTATAAAATGAGCAATTTCTTTTGAGATGATAATGAGTATATGAATAAACATCAAATTTAAGTGGCATGCACTTGTTATACATTTTCATTCTTATTTTACTTTCTTTGATATTTTGTCTCATATTTTTAAGTTTTTTATTGAGCAAAATTTTCAAGAACCATTTTAATCATTTTTATCATAAGATTTTTGCTGTTTGTGACAATACAAAGTGTTAATAGCGCTAGGATACTTAGATGTACAACTGTGTGGATGACCTCAGAATTTGGTTTGCATTATATATTGCTTTCATCCTACATTTCTTTTCACAAATTAAAAAGAACGTCACACAATGTCAAATTTATTTTGATTTGCAAGCCTGTGTTTAAGGATGATTATGAGACAGGAAAGTTTCTTCCTTCTTAGATTTAAATTAGGAAGCTGCAGTGCAGTCTTCCACTTCATGTTAAATTTATATATGAAACATACTTCTGTTTTGAATTAGTAGTTAATTGATAATGAAAACATATTCTTCCTTTACTTTTCCAGTTACTCTCTTCCTTATCTCCTGTCACTGGGCTTCATTTTCTTGTTTGTTTCTTTTAATTTTTACTTCATAATAAAATAAATGTGTATGGCAAATATTCATGTTATATAAGTTCAACTTAATATAAAATACTGAATATTTGTACACATGCAAATTTTAATTTTAGGAAATTACCAGCTTTTATAAGAGCAAGTACAACTTTTGTCATATATTTGATCCTTGACATTATTTTCAGTAAATATTTTGAGCATGATTATTATTAATATAAGATTTGAAATGTCCTAATTATTAAGAGTTTGTGTATAGTTGTTGGTACCATTATTTTACATACATATAGGACAAGTTAAGTCATTTCCTCTACTTAAAGGAGTAAGTATATACCTTGTCAAGAAATAATGGGTTGCTATTAATCCAAAAGAAGATATTAATGGTTTCCTAACAAATTTTACAATTTTTAATCTGTGAATATATCCAGTGAGCAAATTGTCACCTATTCGTTAGAAATTTTTATTTAAAAAACTTTACTGAAAAAGGTGTAGGACTGTTACATAGAAGAAAATAATATAAACTTCAAAAGTTCATTTCAATTCTGAAATATATTTGGTTAATCCCAAAGTGTAGTAGTACGTGGATCTTCTGGTTGTGTACTAATAATATGAACATTTCATTTTATTATTAGTTTTTCAAATAAGATTACTCATCAAATGACCTATACTTTTTTCATAATAAACTTTATTATTTCCTATAAGATGACATTCAAATTAAAAGAAAAAGTATTATTAATTTCCAATTTATACTAGAACAACTTAATTATGAACTGTGCCCCTATCCAATGAAAGAATATCTTTAAAAGAAAAACCCAAATTAAATTAAAGGAACATTTATTGAAAACCCATTAGATACTGGCCTAAGGTGATGCTTAAATGAATAATACAGAGTCTCTAACTATAAGTTTGTTAAACTAAAATGGAGAGACGAACATGAGAAACAAATGGTTACTAAAAGTATTCTAATTATAATTGACATTCTTTTAAGACAAAACAAATAAATTGCTATATTAAAATAATGACATTTCTCATAAAGGAATTGACATTTGTTCGGGATGTCAAAAGAGACAAATTATTTTTATAAGCCTTTAGAGTGCACAGTAACAGGGAGAGAAGGTAGATTAGGAGCGAATACAAACAATGCCTGAAATTTGGCCCCAGTCAAAAGAGAAGTTGCTAAATAATGCGTGGCATGGTAGGACTTCTAAAAGTCAGAGGATGATTAAAAATTTATTCTCAAAATTGTTTAAAGTTGATGTCAAACATAATATAAAAGTGTGGTTCAAATTTCTTTCTTTTTTTTTTTTTTCCATTTATTTTTATTAGTTGGAGGCTAATTACTTTACAATATTGTAGTGGTTTTTGCCATACATTGACATGAATCAGCCATGGATTTACATGTGTTCCCCATCCAGATCCTCCCTCCAGCCTCCCTCTCCATCCCATCCCTCTGGGTCTTCCCAGTGCACCAGCCCTGAGCACTTGTCTCATGCATCCAACCTGGGCTGGTGATCTGTTTCACCCTTGATAGTGTACTCGTTTCAATGCTATCCTCTCAGAACATGGTTCAAATTTCTGAGTAACACCAGAGAAAAACTGTGCCCAATATTACTTCAGGGACAGAGAACTTGTCTTTCTTGAAGATCTGGAGCAATAAGACTAATAAATACTGCAGTTTTTGTGGAATGTCTAAATGTCTGTGAACACAAGAGAGAAGAGCCTGTAAGTTGAACTTCATCAAGAATCAGTAAAGGGTTCTTCCACAGAGTTTTCTCCAAAGGCCATTGGAAATACTTGTGAAAGCTACAATATACATTTGTATGTTATTAATACTCAAAGGCTAGAAAGTAAAGATAACAGTTTATATCATTTATTAAAAATGAAGCTATTTTACATTTCTGTTAAAGTATCTTGACGAGGTTTAAATTTAAAAAAAATCAAGGATTGCATTCTACATGAGGAGGAGAATATACTGTAGTTTGAATCTATCCTACTAAAATTTGCTCTCAAGTTATGAATTAAGCAGTAAAAATATTGAATGCAAGATAGCAAAAATTCTTTGTTGTCACATGGACTCAAATAAAGAGATGAGTTGAAAAATAGACAAGTTCTTCACCTTCTCCTCCTCTTTATCTCTTTTTCTGACAAATATAATCGTGTACAATTTTATATATGTACATATATACATTATATTAAAGGATTAAATGAGAACTAAGGAATAATTTATTTACAATACATAGCACCACCTAAATAGCACTGAATAAATGTGTAGATGTTATCATAGTATATACAAATATTTGTGCTTGTGTTCATATGTTTCCAATATATAAATGAGTACCAGTTTTATGGTTATAATAACTTTTCTAACTACATATTATTAATGGTCATTAGAGAAATAAACCATAAGATAATAATTCTGTGGCATAATTATTTAAAGTAGTACGTGTAGCTTTAGAACTAGTAGTGGTGAACTTGTTGAAGTGCTTGATAGGGAAGATCCCTGGGAACAGAAATAATTGACATATTTCACTCAATTTATCTTTAAATAAATGAATGTGTATAGCCAAGTATATTTTGAATGAAGTACACATCTCAATGGGAAATCAAAGACTGTGAAATCAGGAAAATTGACTTTATTCAGTCTTGGCTCCACAGTTTACATATTTTATAATCTTAGGGAATTTATTTATTGTCTTTTCCTCTCAGAATATGAACATCATGGGTGAGGTTAAAGAGTGTGTAGTAATCAACAAAAAATTTAAAGTCAGGGTTTTTTCTAAAAGGTGATAAAGGATAATAAACTTTGCAGCCTTGACACGGAGGTCACACTTTTCTCAGCAGAACTGAGCATCCAGTCAATCATGTGCTCTGTCGACAGTAGAATATTTGCAGCTTAGTAATCAGTGATTAATTGAACATTTTCCAATGTTACATTTCAGATATATCCCATAAGAATCAAATTTTCTAGATTTTCTAGATTTTCTTGAAAAATAGGTTTATCTGGAAAAAAAAAAAAAAGTAAAATAGGTTTATCTGACCATACTGGTCTAGTACTCTTTTTTTTTTTTTTTTTGACAGCATTTTTTTTTTTTTAATTTTTTCAGTGGGTTTTGTCATACATTGACATGAATCAGCAATAGATTCACACCACCAATTATTATCTTTAAAGAGTCTAGTACTCTTTAAAGATAATAATTGGTAGGAGTCGAGTTAACAGTTTCCCCTCATAAACAGTTCATCATACTTCTTAAAACTATTTGCAGTTTACCTGAACCTGATGATAAATTCAGTTGAAACTCATCATTGCATTTGATATATTTCATCCTAATAGAATTAGAGAAAAGTGAAATATTTTTGTACTTAATCTCTGCCAAAAGTTTGAAACCAACACATAGACCTAGAAGTCTATAGCATTTTAAAAGGGGGTATAATATTTCCTCAGGGAGAGTAGGATACTCAGATATGCTTAGCTTGTATAAATAATAATAATGTGTCTGCTTTAAAACAGCAAAAGTAAGACTTTATAAATCTTAATCAACCTTCTTATCTTCATTCAATGCCTTGCATACATGGCTCCTTTAATCATTTGAGTTACAAATTCTATTCTCAGAAAGTATACAAATATTATCTGTAAATACACTGATATATGGACAAGAAGATGGAGCATAAAATTTAGTTAGTATGCCAAGAAATAATGTAAAGGAAATGTTGGTACTTTCAGTAATTGTGATTAAATTTTTAAGTCATTCCCACAGTAGTTCATAACATTTCAGCACTTCTAAATATTATATTTCATTTAATTCACAATATATTTTTTTATTTTCATGCCAAAATCTTTTCTCAGTTTTGAGTTTATTTCACAATAATAACAAAACTATCAGTCATTGAGCACCATGCCAAGTGTTTTAATTACAAGAGCTAATATTTAATTCTCATAATAATCATGCAAGTTAAAGTATTTTTTTTATTTTTGTATACATTACACTCTCATCCTCTTTATTTTTTTTTTCCATTTATTTTTATTGGTTGGAGGCTAATTACTTTACAATATTGTAGTGGTTTTTACCATACATTGACATGGTGCACTGGGATGACCCAGAGGGATGGGATGGAGAGGGAGGAGGGAGGGGGGTTCAGGACGGGCAACACATGTAAATCCATGGCTGATTCATGTCAATTCACAATATTTTTATATCAAAGGGAAAATATCTTCATATTCCTCAAAATAAAGCATTCTTCATTAGTATATGATTTTTGTTAGTAGCTTTGATCAGTCAAATACCATTTACATATGTAGACTTTTACATATCCAGGTATCTGTTACATATTGAAACTTTCACCTCACAATTTTATGTAGTTTAAATCAAAACAAACATCTATGAGAATCAAATGGTGTGAATTCTTCTTGACTAAACTTTGGACAAAATTATTAATTTGTTTCTTATATTGTGATTTCTGAGCAGCTAGATAAAATCATATTTATTTTTATATAAATTGCATTGTAGATTTTTCTAACTATTAATTGATTTTCCTTTCTTATTTTTATCCTTCATATCACTCAGTGAATTATATAGTTAAAACATTTCTTGATTTCTTTATATAATTACAACCCCTGGTTTAACAACCAGAATATTTTAGACAATGAATTAGTAAATGATCACATTTCATTAGTTACCAGTTAACACCTTTTCTGTATAAAATAATATGTTGTTCACTAGATGAGCAATCGGCAAACAACTCAGTAAATTGATGTGTAGACTGCAAACACCATAATAAAAGTTAATATAATACTCAGTATTCATTAAAATTATTTAATATGTGTATCATTATGACATCAATGAAACAGACACTATTTTAAAGAAACATTTTCTTAAATATTTATTCAAAATAATTTAATAATAGAGACTCAAAAGCACTTGCTATATAAACCAGAGTAGAATTAATTGAATAAATTTATTTACTCAATGTTTATAATGATATAGTCTAGACACAACAACAATCTTCAATTAAAACATTTTAACAATAAATAGTGTTTATTATATTTGCCTTTTTGGAACAATAGCTTTTACCACTTATGATTGGATTATCTGCATAAACAATTTCTAAAGTCACCTTTTCAACACATTTTTATTAAAATATCCAGTATATGTAAAGATGGGAACTGCATTACAACCACAGAAGAGTCAACTGATAAAATCTCTAACATAAGCAACACTGCTATTTCTCACTCATAGACCTAATCTTTTAAAAATCTTATGTTAATTTATTATTAAGAAAAGTTTCAACTTTCCAAAATAAAGTGAATGGGCTTGATAACATTTATTTTATTTTCAAGGAATTTTTTAACTTGGTTGTCATAGACAGTTTTCTCATTTTATTAATGCACACATTAATTAGTTTGATTGAACTTTCTTTCAACTTTCATTGAAACTCATTTTTGGTTCTATCTCCCAGGGGGTGCTTGTGATAAAGAACCAGCCTGTCAATGCAGGTTAGGTGTAAGAGACTTGGGTTGGATCCCTGGGTTGGGAAAATCCTCTGGGATAAGGGCATAGCAACCTATTCCAGAATTCTTGCCTGGGGAATCTCATGGACAAAGGAACCTGGTGGGCTATAGTCCATGGGGTCTCACAGAGTCAAACACAACAGAAGCAACTTAGCATGCTCCCATCCAGCCAGTTACTAGTGAAAAATTTATATATTGAAAAGTCAATAACTAGTATATCCAGTTCTTTCACTATTTAAGCATGGATACTCTGACAATTCTTGTTTTTCTAATAACTTAAAAACAGAAAATAAAATAAGTTGCAAAGTATAGTACAGAAACTTTGATGTGTATAAATTTACTCTGTGTGTGTTGTGAGAGAGAGAGACAGAGTTATAGCAAGAAGGAGAGAGAGGATTGCGTTCATTTTATTCCTAATAAGCAGTGATTTTTAAATGACATTTAATTCTATAGCTTAAAATGTTTAGTTATGGGTATTATGTAGTCCAATGCTCCTGACAGTTTCACTAAACATTTAGGGAAGCACAGTTGTTTTTTTTTTTTTTTTTTTAAAATCAGTGCCTTTGTTCCTAGCATATCATAATGACACTCATATTTCAATATGGTGACTCAAATTCAGTCATCAACCAACACATCTATATTCTTTTCAGTTTGAAAGAAGAGTCAAAGAAAGACCACAAATTCTATCTTCTTTTACTGACTTTTTAAGAGGGATCAGGGAAAACTTAACTCTCTACCATGTGTAGTCTCATTAATCAGTACATTGATTAGCTATTTATTAAACATCAATTTATTAAACTTTAAACATAACTGACTGTATATATTTGATCATTGTATAAGAGAAACTTTAATATGATATTTGCCTTACTATTTTCACTGTAATATCATGGGGTTTTTCATACATATATTTTAATCCATAAAATTGTCATCAAACTTCTGTGTTATAACAGATTATGCATTCAGCAGTACCTTTTTGAAGTTATTTAAGGATCTTTTAACTGGACTTCCCCGGTGGCTCAGATGGTAAAAAATCTATCAAAGTAGGAGACCAGGGTTAGATCCCTGGGTCGGAAAGATCCTCTGGAGAAATGGATCTTCTCCACTCCAATATTCCTGCCTGAAGAATTTCATGGACAGGAGTCTAGCGGGATACAGTCTGTGGAGTCTGAAAGAGTTGGACACGACTGAGCAACTAACACGCACGCACACAAGGATCTTTTAAAGAAATACAGTGTCAAGAGCTGAGTTAAACTGGAAAGAGCTGAGCAAAGAGGTGTTGATTAGTCAGTTAAAATAACAGACCAAATTGAAGTCACCATCAATCAAGACTTAAACCTCTTACTGCAATGATATAAGCAAGAAGAAAAAGTGCAAGCTCCACCAATTTTTAAGAAGGGTGCAGGTGAAGGTAAGATCTATTACTACAGATGGGGTGGGAGATGTTGGGTAGATTGTCTCCTCTCCAGGGAACTCTGCACAAAAATCATCTGCTATTTTGTGTACCTGGGGGTTGACAGGAGAGAGAAATGAAAGTCTGGGAGTGGTAATGTACTGGTTCTCAGGGAGAAAAGGGTCTTCAAATTTCCTCCCTTCCCAAAAGATCTTGGCAGAAGCACAAGAGAGGCTTCCTCCAAGGGCCTGAATAAAGAAGTTTGTGGATGAAAGTATCTGAGCTCAGAAGCTCAGGTATACATAATAATATGGCCAGTAGAAAGAATCTGACTCTATGTCTACAATTGCATTCAAAGACCACAGTGCCCTGGCTGTGAGCTGGGTCTGGTGTGGGAAAGGCAGTTTTCCTAGTGCTGGAATCCCATGTTTCTTATGTGTAGTTCTGTTTTACTCTGCTCAGATTGCCATAGCAAAGTACCATAGACTGGGTGGCTTAACAAACAGAAATTAATTTCTCAAACTTGTGGAGGCTGAGAAATCCAAGACCACCAAGGTAGATTTCATTCTGTAGAGGCTTCTCTTGGTTTGGAGGCTGTGACCGTCTCCTGTGTGACCTCATCCTTCTGTACCCTGGGAGGGCAAGTGAGTTCTCTGTCTCTAATAAGGACACTGATCTTTTGGAATCAGGGTTCCAGCCTTGTGACTTCCTTTAATTGCTTTCATAAAAGTCCTATTTCAAAATGCAGTTACATTGAGGAGTTAGGGCTTGAGCATATCGATATGAAGGGACACAAACATTCAGCACATATAAATTGTTGTTTCTTAAAAACATGTGTATTTCTGGCTGTGGCATGTCTTTTTTGCCGTGTGGGCTTGACTCTAGGTGCAATGAGCAGGGCCTAACCCCAGTGACTGTGCAGGCTTCTCACCGTGCTGGCTTCTCTCATTTTGGAGCAGAGACTCTAAATTCTCTAAATTGTACTTGCTTCAGAGCTTGTGGCTCCTGGGCTCCAGAGCACAGGCTGAATAATTGTGGTGCACTGGCTTAGCTGTTCCAAGGCATGTGGGATCTTCCAGGATCAGGGATCGAACCTATGTCTCCAGTTTTGGCAGGCAGATTCTTATTCACCATGCCACCAGGGAAGCCCAAGAATTTCATTTGAATTTAACTGATTAGTCTCTCCACAAAGCAAATGGTGAGAAAAAAATATGTATCATTTAAAATTGTTTTATATTCCTATGTAAAATACACATTTGAAGATTTTAATGAAAATGGTAGATAATATGTTTACAGTTTTCATCCCAATCCCAAAGAAAGGCAATGTCAAAATAGTTCAAACTACCATACACTTGTGTTCATTTAACATACCAGCAAGATCGTGCTCAAAATCCTTTAAGTTAGGCTTCAACAGTATGTGAACTGAGAATTCCATGTGTAAAAGATGGTCTTAGAAAAGGCAGAAGAACCAGAAATCAAATTGCCAAGATCCATTGCATCATAGAAAAAGATAATTCTAAAAAAAAAAAAAAAATCTAATTCTGTTTCATTGACTACACTAAAGCCTTTGACTGTGCGGATCACAACAAACTGTAGAAAATTCTTAATGAGATGGGAATACCAGACCACCTTACCTGCCTCCTGAGAAATCTGTATGCAGGTCAAGCAGCAACAGTAAGAACCAGACATGGAAAAATGGACTGGTTCCAAATTGGTAACGGAATATGTTAAGGCTGAATATTGTCACCCTGCTTATTTAATTTATATGCAGTGTACATCATGCAAAATGCTGGGCTGGATGAAGCACAAGCTGGAATCAAGATTCCTGGGAGAAATATCAATAACCTCAGATATGCAGATGACACCACCCTTATGGTAGAAAGTGAAGAGGAGCTAAAGAGCCTCTTGAAGGTGAAAGAGGAGAGTGAAAATGTTGGCTTAAAACTCAACATTCAAAGCATGAAGATCATGACACTCAGTCCCATCACTATGGCAAACAGATGGGGGAACAATGGAAACAGTGGCAGATTATTTTCTTGGGCTCTGAAATACTGCAGATGGTGACTGTAGCCATGAAATTAAAAGACACTTGCTCCATGGAAGAAAATCTATGACAATACTAGACAGCACGTTAAAAAGCAGAGACATCACTTAGTCTACAATGGTCTGTATAGTCAAAGCCGTGGTTTTTCCAGTAGTCATGTATGGATTCGAGAGTTGGACCATAAAGAAGGCTGAATGTGGAAGAATTCATGTTTTGGAATTGTGGTATTGGAGAAGATTTGAGGGTCTTTTGGACAGCAAGGAGATCAAACCAATGAGTCCTAAAGGAAATCAATCCTGAATATTCTTTGGAAGGACTGATTCTGAAACTGAAGCTCCAATATTTTGGCCACCTGATGCAAAGAGCTGACACATTGGAAAAGACCCTGATACTGGGAAAGTTTGAGGGCAGGAGGAGAAGGGATGACAGTTAATGAGATCGCTGGATGGCATCATCAACTCAAAGGAGATGAATTTGAGCAAACTCCAGGAGACAGTGAAAGACAGGGAAGTTTGGTGTGCCACAGTCCATGGGGTCACAAAGAGTTGGACACAACTTAGTGACTGGACAACTAAAATTTAACAGTTAAGATAGCAGGAAACATAATAATCAATAATCAGGTTTATCTATAAATATTCATTGAAAATAAAACTGATTTTATTGAAGCAGCTATTTGAAAGTTAAGGAAAACTGGGGAAAAGAAAAATAGGTCTACAGAACTGGAAATACTGTGAAACAAAGCTGTAAAATATGTTTCTATGTGTACATATATTCAAGCATATACATGTTTACATAAAAAGTAGATGCAGATATAGATAAAAACAAAGATGCATATGCAATTTTAAAATAAAGGTGTAGATGTATATATATTGATATCAATATATTCCAGGGAGTTTTCAATTTAAAATTTAAAATTGTTGTCACATTTTTTCCTTTACCCTATCCATGCCATGTATACTTCTTCATGTATATGCATAATTAGGTGCAGTTTCTTGGAAGTTTTGTTAAGTTAATGAAAGGTATATAACATTAAATAACAGGATATTTAATTTAGACTACTTATTAAAGTCACATGTTAGAATCCTAATAAGAATATTGAATTGATTTTATTGGAGCACTTTTGTACTAGTGATCACAACCAATTACAATTCATTGTACTTCATTCTGACATAGTCTACTGTTGGTGATACTTCAGGATATTTTTAGTTTTAAGGTAAAATATACATTCATAACACTTGTTCTTTAGTCTCTTCCAAAAGAAAATCTAGATCAACATGGTTCTTAAATATTTAGGGACCAGAATGTACATATTTGGATTGCTCTGATTTCAATTCTAAAGATATGACTTGGCCAAATTATGAAATGTGTGTAAGCCTTCTTTTTTCATCTAATTGTATGAAGAAAAAATATGGTTTGAAGTACAATCCAAGTGCAATCAACAGAAAGTACAAGTTTTGGAAAAATACATTTCTCATTCAGTTTCAGTGTAACTGGATTCCATTTAATTTATTTCCTATGATAGACTTTATATGAAATATTGGTTCCCACCTAAGATTTTTACATCAAATATTATTGCTTCTATACTCAGGGGGATGCATGTCTACCTTTATTTTATTCTGGCATTGCTATCCATTCCATTTCAGTTCTAATAAACTCACACAGATAATTGATATATGTGTAGAGTCTTATAAAAAATGTTTTTATTTTGCTTAGTTTATTCAATCATTGGTGCTTTACTATAATATAATACTTAATGAAAACATTCATTTTAAAGAAAATGTATGAATTTAAACTTATATAAGTACTGATACATATGACTAGTTTGAAAGCAAAAGCTAAATTGAGATTATGCCACATTACTCATGCTAGAATTTGTTTTAAATTACTTTTAATTCCACAAATGTATTGCTAAAATTTAATTTAGCTTTCTAATAGGTACCCCTTAGAAACTGCTTCTTACACATAAATTTATCTATTTTTTAGCTACCAAAATAACAACAAAACTGATTAATAGATAAAATGTAGCCAAGTTGCCAGCTTAAGCAAAGGGCTGCAAGTCATTAGAATCCAGTCTTCTCTTTGTCGGACAAAAATTGGCATCTAAGCTTTTTGCATCCTCCAGAATGAAAATGTTTGAAAGAAAAAAATAATGAATCAATGAAGTTTCAACAATGTTAAAATTTTTACTCAGGAACAAAATTACACCTATTACTAAACTCAAGGATGATAAATTGAAACAATATGAACTGAAAAAGCAAAGTAACACTGGAATCACATTCTATACACTATTTACTAAACACTTAATCAACTATATATATTAAATTAGTTTTTGTATTTCCTAGTAGACATTTTCTAAGTTGCCAGATTTTCCCTAAACCCCTTTCCTGAGATTTCCCTATCCCCACAGCCACGTATGAAATGGATTCTAGAAAGTTCATTAGTACCACATACTCTTTGAGTCTATTTTAATTTGCTTTTCATTTGCTTTACACTAAATATACAATCATGTAATGTGGTCTTCATAGGCACACCCTAAAAGGCTTCACAAAAAGGAGGAATTTTGTATCCTGTAATCAAACAAGGGCTTCCCTGATGGCTCAGATGGTAAAGAATATGCCTGTAATGCAAGAGACCTGGGTTCAGTCCCTGGGTTGGAAACATCCCTTGGAGGAAAACCTAGAAACTGACTCCAGTTTTCTTGTCTGGAGAAACCCCGTGGACAGAGGAGCCTGGCGGGTGTCAGTCCCTGGAGTCTCAGAGTGGGACCCATCTGAGGGACTCAACGCACACACATACACAGAGAGAAAAAAATAACAAAACAAAAAAAAGATGGAGAAAGAATTTTGGTAATGGTATAACTAGAGTGAAACAATGACTGCTTATAGGTGATACTTACCTGTTTAATAGATAGAACATTAAATATTCTACAGTAATTTTCCCAGGTTAATATTAATGTTCCCATGGATGGAAATTCTGAAGAGGAAATGTAGTGGAATAGTTGAAGAACTCATTGTTATAGTCAAAATGTGGAATTTTCACTGACTGGACTGAAATAAATATACGAAGCTATGTCCTCAAGGCACTTTTTCTATCTTGCAATTGTCTGTAAACAAGTTGTTTTTGACCAAATAAGTTCAATTTAAATTTTTAGTAATGAGAAACTTGATTTTTACTTTTCTTAAAGATGTCATTTGAAATTCTTGGCATATAGGCATCACTTCAGGGATTCTTAAAGTAACTGGATATGAAAAACCAAGAAAAAATACACACCAAAGATTTTAATGTAGTACTGCCTTCAGAGATCTGAGCATTGTAGGAACAGATGGGATTTTATATAGCTAAATTATCAATGTAACACTATCTCAGTAATAGAAGGGTGGATTGGTGTAAAGTAAAAGTTGCCTATGATTTCTGGTTGCTACTGGGACTCTTTCCCAACTTTATTCTTGGCCAGTGGATTCTTTTCAGAGATTGTACTCTGAGCCAGAAGCAATTTTCTTTTTAGAATGGGCAAACTGCAGTTACTTTTGTGCTATTCAAGATCCCTGACCTATTTATTATCCAAACATGTCAGGGTTTGCTCTTTGGTATTTTATTGCAATTAATACATATGGCTTACATTTCACAGAGCACACAATGTCAAATATGATATCATCTGGTAGATGGGACCCATTGCCTCAAACTAAGTAAGATCCAATTCATATTCAAGTTCTTCATATAGTGTCAGATGCTGTGTGATGCAAAGGATAAATGCTGCTTATCCTCCTGGAATCTTAGGTTCATCAGTGTAAGTAATGTCAGTGTTAGTTTTGCATTAAGATGCAAACATATTATTTAATGGAAACCATAAAATGAGAGAACTTATGAAAACAATCTACAGATATATTGATTTTCATCCAAGCATCTTAGACTTTAGCCCACATGTTTAGTACTGAACTGATATTACTTTTTTTTTTTTGCTAAAATGAATTTGCAATCTTTGGCAGAGTCATCATGGAGAACCTCAATGTAATATCACAAAGGGTTCTCTGAACTTGATAAAATAGAAGTTATTCAATACATCTTAAAGGAAAAATAACAAATAGGAGCTCACATGCTATATTTGGCCTATACATGTATTTTGTTTGGACTTCCCTTGTGGCACAGACAATAAAGAATCCTCCTGCAATGTGGGAGACTGGGTTTAATACCTGCATTACGAAGATCCCCTGGAAAAGGGAATGGCTACCCACTCCAGTATTATTGCCTGGAGAATCCCCATGGACAGAGGAGCCTGGTGGACTATAGTCTTTAAGGTTGCAAAGAGTCAGACACGACTGAGTGACAAGCACATATATTTTGTCTATAAAGACATTCTATTTTTTTTTTTTTAGATAAGAACACACACATACTTGTTACATACAAAATGTATTTTAAATATTGTTGATGTTGTTCAGTCACTAAATTATGTCCGACTCTCTGCGACTCCATTGACTGTAGCACACCAGGTTTCCGGGAGTTTGCTCAAACTCATGTCCATTGAGTTGATGATGCCATCCAATCACGTCATCCTCTGTCGCCCTTCTCCTCCTGCCCACAATCTTTCTGAGCATCAGGGTATTTTCCAATGAGTCGGCTCTTCACGTCAGGTGGCCAAACTACTGGAGCTTCAGCATCGGTCCCTCCAGTGAACACTCAATGTTGATTTCCTTTAGGATTGACTGATTTGATCTCCTTGCTGTCCAAGGGCCTCTCAAGAACCTTCTCCAGCACAATTTGAAGCATCAGTTCTTCGACACAGCCATCTTTATGGTCCGACTCTTATATCCATAAATGTCTACTGGGAAAACCATAGCTTTAACTATGCGGAACTTTGTTGGCAAGTCATGTCTCTGCTTTTTAATACACTGTCTGGGTTTGTCATTTTAAATATTATGAAAACAAATACACACTGGATTAATAGATTCTCTTGAAAACATCAAAACTGAGAGAAGACTGTTACCACAGTGTCTTAAGACAACAATCAGCCAGCCTACTGTGATGTATGCACTTTATATATGCCCCAGCTCCAGCCTTCAGGATAGTGGATCTCCTCCACCAGCTTCAGTCATTTGGAGTGCTGGGATGTGCGTGTGTATCCTTTGGCTTACAGCCAAGAGCCATGTCACAATCACACACAGATTATACATGCAGGCATACCACAAAAACCCCCACAACCACTTCACACAAATGCAAACACAGCTACTATTAAAGACTGTATGAAAATTCCTATTAGGCTGTGGAAAGATTAGTAACATCGTCAGGGAGAGTCTTCCACAAACAGAAACACCCTGTGTGAAAGAAAAGCCCTGTTTGTAGCAAGGTTAGAGCCATCTTCAAGTGGCTACCCAACGATGTGTAAAAGAGGAATCAAGAAGAGGTGCAGATTTTATTACTAGCCTTATGTCAAACATAAGGAGGCAGAGAGGCTAACAAAATATGATGACATTATAAGATCACTGAAAAATGAGGCATCATTAAAATGAGACAAATTTGAAATGCCTGTCAAAAAAGTCAAGATTTAATAAAAAAATCATATAATGAAATTATTATACTATATATAGTATTATACATATACATATATATATATATAAAATTTTGTACTTTATTTATATTATACCCACACACATTCTCTGACACTGGAAAAATGTGAAGCACATTTCTGTAGGATAAATTTTTAGTTTATTCCTGAAAAGATGAATTTTATTCCATGAGGCTATAAGAATGACATTTATTAGTAACAAGAAAACCATTTTCTTAGGTTCGATGCAGCAGTTTTACTAGTTTCCAAAACCTTTCTGTAGGTGAATAAAATTTGAAATAACTCTACACCAGCATAACTTTTGCTCTTTTACAATGAGTCACAACAGTTCTTTGACTTCATTAAAGAAAGCAAGAATTAGAAAAATCTCCCAATGATTTAAAATGCATTGTTTCAACGCATGCTGTCTTTCTTTTATCTTCTTTCTGCATACTCCTTTGTTTATTAGGTTTCTGCTGGTAGGAAGATATTGAATACTAATGTGTCAGTGTTTGCCTATTAAAGTCACTTTCATGTTCCATGCAACTCACTAGTTCATTAATCAGAGTATTCATGGAATTTATATTATAGTTGGAGGTAGGCATAATGCAAAAGTGTGTGTGGATAAGTTTGGATTCTTCATATCTTTTTCCTTTTAATATTGTACCTACCCTTAGTTCCTTTTGATTGCAAAATTATTTTTCCCCTAAATGAAAGATAACTTTAATAATACAATTTTCTTGTTCAGTGAAATATCTCTAACATAAGACATGGGGGTATTGATGGTTGTCTCAGAGATAGTGTGATTGAGAGACGAGAGGTAATGGAGATACAACAGTTTAAATTTAATCATTTTTGGATCCAGTATTCAGACCCCTGTTACTATTCGTAAATTTGATCTGCATGTCTTATTATTAAATGTATAATATTTTCCAAGTGTGTTTTTTAAGAATTTCTGAACATAACTGTGCAAGTCATTTTAGGGGAAAAAGTATAGAATATATATTCCAAATATACAATCCAAATCAAATAGAAACATTCTTCCCCTTTTTGCTTTTAACCTGATACCTGTTGTTACACAAAATAAGCTCAACTAATCAGATAAAACAATATATCTTTTTCCAGAAACACCTGGATTCCAGTATTGGTCCTGCATAGTAAATATAAAAGAAAAGTATATTTTACCAGATTTATTTCATCACCAAACAAAGTTTTCCCACACACAAAAAAAGGGGGTGTGTGTCTGGGGCTTGAAACCAAATAAGAAAAAGAAAAAGGAATACACACATCAAAAAAGAAAACGAAAACAAAGATAGCAAAATCAAAATTGTTGGTTTAATTTAGATTTCTTTCAGTAGTCTATACTGCTACATTTTCATTTAAAGCATTTCAGTATTTAAGAAGGCATGAAAGGTAATGATTTGAGACCATAATTAAATTTACTTACTGAATAAATGTCTAACATTAGCAGCTTTGTTTAATAGAAAATGAAAATATGAATCATTCACAGATTTAAGAGTACAAAGACATGTACACAAATTTCCCTGTGGTACTATTTTCATTATTATTTAAAAATATATGTGTGTGTGTGTGTGTGTGTGTGTGTATATATATATCTGAAAAAGAAGTTCATATTCTAGTAATTGTACAGTTACATATAAAAGGTTTTACACTGTTGAACAATGTGTTTTTTTTGTTTATTTTTAAAATTTTTGTATTTCTGACAAATATTGTCTAAGACCATGCTGTAGATAGATAAAAAAAAAAAAAAAAAGAGCATACAAAATATATATACAACAACAGAAAAGAAAAATGTTCTCCTGAAGCTCCATGGACTTAAAACATTGATTCCAAAGCACTATTTTATTTAGATATTTCCTAAAATTCATTTTAACTGTATCTAATAGGGAGGGATTGGGGACAGGAGGAGAAGGGGAAGACAGAGGATGAGATGGCTGGATGGCATCACTGACTCGATGGGCATGAGTTTGAGTAAACTCCGGGAGTTAGTGATGGACAGGGAGGCCTGGTGTGCTGCAATTCATGGAGTCACAAAGAGTCGGACACGACTGAGCAACTGAACTGAACTAAACTGAATACTATGTACACGTTGGAAGGACTGATGCTGAAGCTGAAAGTCTAATACTTTGGCCAACTGATGTGAAGAACTGACTCACTGGGAAAGACCCTGATCCTGGAAAAGATTGAATGCAGGAGGAGAAAGGGACAACAGAGGATGATATGGTTGGATGGCATCATCGACTTGATGGGCATGAATTTGAGCAAGTTCCAGGAGTTGGTGAAGGACAGGGAGGTCTAGCGTCCTGGAATCCATGGGGTCTCAAAGAGTCAGACATGACTGAGCGACTGAACTGAACTGATACTTAGCTTTTCAGCTTACTAAAAGTTCCAAAGAATGTCTAAAATTCTTTTGCAAAGATTAGTTGAATTAATTCTAATCATATTATATATTATTTTCATCCATTAAAAGATATATTGAAACAACCCTAAAGAAAAGCTTTAGGATCATTTGTCTTCTCTATTTATTTTTGAACATCTTGCTATTACAAATTAGACAATATATTAGTGCTAGAAAAAACTAATAATTTAGCATTGTTTGCAGGAATTCAATCATCTAGGTAGGCACTGAATATACTCAAACCAACTCATTCCACCACCTTAAATATACCTCCCGAAATGTCTAATTAGAATTTTTTGAGGTTTTGGGAAGCTATGACATTTAGATAGAAAAAAAAAAAAAAAAATCAAAGTGAAAACTGAGAAAGAATGCCAGAGCCTTGTGTTTGGATATATATTCTTTCTGAGGGTAATTTAGTACTTTATTGCTCTTTATTGATTTGCAATTAAAATATATATACATATATTCCTTTTCTTCCCACTCCTAGACATATACCCTGAGGAAACCAAAATTGAAAGAGACACATGTATCCCATTGTTCACTGCAGCACTGTTTACAATAGCTAGAACATGGAAGCAACCTAGATGTCCATGGACAGATGAATGGATAAAGAAGTTGTGGTGCAACACAATGGAATATTACTCAGCCATAAAAATGATCACATTTGAGTCAGTTCTAAAGAGGTGGATGAACCTAGAACCTATTATACAGAGTGAAGTGAGTCAGAAAGAGAAAGATAAATACCACATTCTAACACATATATATGGAATCTAGAAAAATGGTACTGAAGAATTTACTTACAGGGCAACAGTGGAGAAACAGACATAGAGAATAGACATATGTACTGGGGGGAGGGGAGGGTGAGCTGTATGGACAGAGTACCATGGAAACTCACATTACCATATGGAACACAGATAGTCAATGGGAATTTGCTGAATGTCTCAGGGAACTTGAACAGGGGCTCTGTACCAACCTAGAGGGGTGGGATGGGGAGGGAGATGGGAGGGAGTTTCGAAAGGGAGGGCACATATGCATACCTATGGCTGACTCATGTTGAGGTTTGACAGAAAACAACAAAGTTCTGTCGAGCAATTATCCTTCAATAAAAATACATTTAAAGAAAAATACCTGCTCTACAGTAAAATTTGTGACTGCCAGTTCAACAGTGTGTTTGGTGGACTTTAAGCAGACAATATGGGTTTGTGTTTCAATAGAATCATTTAATATGAAAATAACCTCTAGTTTACTAGGTTGCTGTAAATATTAAATGAGATAGCTCCCATAAAACTGACATGTAAACAGTAAAATGCTATTTTAATATAAAATACTACATAGAAATGCTAATAACCACTTACATGGTAAAGCTTCTAAAAGTAAATAAATAAATAAGTATTCTTTTTCTTCCTCTACAACTGTAAGAAAACAACCAAACAATGTTTAATTACTCGCAATATCATTGGGTGTTAAGTGCTTATTACCATTAATTTATTTCCTTGATGGCCTCTCAGAGTGTGGATTGTTTAACATACCACTCAAATAGCTTAATGAAAGACAGTTACCTTAAGAATTCATTTTCTTTCAGCAGTCAGAGTTTTTTCTTCCCCTTTTTTTAATTGAAAAAAAAAATAGCATACTATAATATTGAACTTTAAAGTGTCTTTATTTTCATTTTTTTTTTATTTTGCAAAGTTTTGCAATTACAGAATATTTTTATCATCCTAAACCCATAGGAAGTTTCACCCATTACCACTTCCTCCTTCCCCTGGAAACTAGTAATCTATTTATTATCTATTTAGGATTGCCTATTTTGAACATTTAATGTGAATGAAATAATGGAATAAGTGGCCTGTGTATCTGAAATCTTTCAATAGCATACTGTTCAAAGTTCATTCACGTGGAAAATCCAATTTATCCTTTTATGTGTCTGAATAATATACCATTTAATTTCCCATCTTTCTCATCCACTAATCAATTGATAAATATTTGGGTTGTTTGCACATTTGTTATCATAAATAATACTTCTATGGGCATTTGGGTACAGCTTTTTGCATGGACAAATGTTTTCATATCTTGAGTATATAACTAAGAGTAGAATTGTTGAGTTATGATAACTCTCAATCTTTTTGTGGAATTACAAAACCATTTTCCAAAGCAGATGGAAAATTTTACATTTCCACCTTTAGTGTATGTGGGATCAGATTTTCTAAAGTCCTGTTAATATTATTTTTGACAATTTTTATTATAGCCTGCCTGATATATGTAAAGTGGCATCACATAATTTTGACTTGCATTTTCCAAATGATTAATGGTATATAGCATGTCATATATTTACTGGTCATTTGTATCTATCTTCATCTTAATGAATGTATCTTTATATTAAGTTTTGAAATAAGGAAAATGTAAGAGTATTCTAACACTTTTTTCTTTGTAATTTTTTGACTAGTCTGAGTCCCTTGCATTTCTATAAGAATTTTTTAAATCAGTGTTTCAATTTTTGCAAAAAAATCATCTGGCTTTTTGAGTAAGATTGCTTTGAATCTGTAGTTCAATTTGGAGAATATTGCTATCTTATCAATGTTACATTGCCAAATCATTGATGTGGGATTTTCAAATTTATTAAAATCTTAATTTCTTTCAACATGATCTTGAAGTTTTCAGTGTACAAGTATTGTACTTTTCATTAAAATATTCCAAAATATCTTACACTTTTGTTGCTATAGTAATTTTTGTTGTTGTTAAAGGCAATGTGGCCACCATGATGGACCTGTCAGCCATCCAACGGGGCATTTTAAATAATTTCCTAAATTTAGTTTTTCATTTTTCATTGCTAGTACAGTATATACAAACAAGGACTTCTGCAATGGCTCATTAGTAAATAATTCACCTACAGTGCAGGGGACTCAGGTTGGATCCCTGAGTCAAGAAGATCCCCTGTAGAAGGAAACAGAAACCCATCCCAGTGTTTCTGCCTGGAGAATCCCATGGACAGAGCGACCCGGCAGGCTCCAGTCCATGGGGCCACAAGAATTGGACGTGACTTAGCGACCAAACGGCTACCACCAGCACATGTACAGCGTGGATTTTTATATATTTATTTTTGTACCCTACAGTGCTATTGAACATTTGTACTAGCTATGTATTTTTTAGTGTATGCCTTTGTATCTTCCATGCAAAAAATAATGGCGCCTACAGACGGAGATAATTTTACTCCTTTCCCTATCTGGATGAATTCTATGTCTTTCTCTTGCTCTGTTATCCCAAATAGAATCTCCAGCACAATATTAAATAAAAGTGGTGAATGCAGACACTGATCTGAGAGGGTTTTCAACCTTTTACCATGTGGTAATATGTTCGCTGAGGGTATTCTTATGTACACTGTATCAGAGAAAGACACTTCCTTGTATTCCTAGTTGAGTGCTTATTTTGGTAATGAAAGTTACTAGATTTTACCTAATTTTGATGTAATTATTGAGAAGATTATGTCTTTTTTCTAATTATCTTAATAATATGGAATTTACTGCTTTTCATATATATGTTGAACAGGCATTTCTGGTGTAAATCCTACTTGGTCATGGTGAATAAGACATTTTGTGTGTTCCTGGATTCACTTTGCTAATATTTTGTTTAGTACTTTTATATCTAATTTCATGAAGGATGCCAGTTCATCACTTTCCTTTCTTGTAACATCTCTCTCTGTTTCTAGTATCAGAGTAATACTGGACTTACTGAAAGAGTTGAGCAGGGAATCCACCTGGCTGTGTGTTTTTATCCATGAAGAAAAGAAGATTCCTTACTAATTCTAATTCTTTACTTGTTATAAATCTATCAATATTTTTCATTTTTTGGTGCCATTTTAATAATTTGAGTTTTTATAGGAATATTTTAATATCCTCAGTTATCTAATTTCTTGTCATATAATTTTTCACAGTGAATTCATATTCAATTTTATTCATCTTTTCAAAGGTGTCCATGAATGACCTAAACTTTTACATTTAACACATTATTTTTAAAAGCAGAGTAACTACAAACCATACAGAAGAAAGAGAAAAGTAAATAATAGAACTTACACAATTAAAGTATAGAATGTAAAGATTAATAAATGAACCAATACATATGAAATATATGATAATATAAGAAATATATGAAAAATATTTCATATATGAAAATTTATGAAATATATAAAAAGTATATGAAATATATGAAAATACAAGAAATATATGAGAATATATGAAATATATGAAAATATAAGAAATATATGAAAATATATGAAATATATGAAATATATGAAAATAAATTAAATATATGAAATATATGAGAATATATGAAATATATGAAGTATATGGAATACATGAAAATATGTGAAATATATGAAATATAAGAAAATTATGATATATATGAAATATATGAAATATATGAAATACATGAAAATATGAAGAATATGAAAATAATGAAAAATATGAAGAATATGAAAACATATGAAGAATATGAAAAATATGAAAATATATGAAGAATATGAAAATATGTGAAAGATATGAAGAATATGAAAATATATGAAGAATATGAAAAATATAAAGAATATGAAAATATATGAAAAATATGAAAAATAGGAAGAATATGAAAATATAAAGAATATGAAAAATATAAAGAATATGAAAATATATGAAAAATATGAAGAATATGAAAATAAGTGAAATATTTGAAGAATATGAAAATATATGAAAAATATGAAGAATATGAAAAATATAAGGAATGTGAAAATATATGAAAAATATGAAAATATATGAAAAATTTGAAAAAGTATGAAGAATATCAAAACATATGAAAAATATGAAGAATATGAAAAATATGAAAACATATGAAAAATATGAAGACTATGAAAAATATGTGAAATAAATGAAAAATAAGAATATGAAGAATATGAAAACATATTAAAAATATGAAGAATATGTGAAAAACATGAAGAATATGAAAATATATGAACAATATGAAATATATGAGGAATATGAAAATATATGAAAAACATGAAGAATATGAAAATATATGAAAAATTTGAAAAATATGAAGAATATGAAAAATATGAAGAATATGAAAATATGTGAAAAATACAAAATATATGAAAAATATGAAAATATATGAAAAATATGAAAAATATAAGGAATATTAAAATATATGAAAAATATGAAAATATATGAAACATTAGAAAAATATGAAGAATATGAAAAATATAAAGAATATGAAAATATGTGAAATATATAAAGAATATGAAAATATATGAAAACATGAAAAATATGAAATATATGAAAAATATAAGGAATATGAAAATATATGAAAAATTTGAAAATATATGAAAAATATGAAGAATATATGAATTATATGAAAATATGTAATATATGAAATATATGAATATATGAAAATATGTGAGATATATGAAAATATATGAAAAATATTATTTATATGAAGAATTTTGAACAAGTTTGTTGTGATTCACATAGTGAAAGGCTTTAGCATAGTCGATGAAGCAAAAGTAAATGTATTTCTGTATTCTCTTGCTTTTTCTAAGATCCAATGGATGTTGGCAATTTGATCTCTGGTTTCTCTGTCTTTTCTATATCCAGCTTGTATATCTGGAAGTTCTCAGTTCACGTTCTGTTGAAACCTAGCTTGGAGGATTTTGAGCATGACCTTGCTAGTATATGAAATGACTGTAAAGGTACAGCAGTTTTGACATTCAAAAAATTAAGACCATGGAATCCAGTCCCATCACTTCATGGCAAATATATGGGTAAACATTGGAAACAGTGAGAAACTTTATTTTGGGGGGCTCCAAAATCACTGCAGATGGTGACTGCAGCTATGAAATTAAAAGATACTTGTTCCTTGGAAGAAAAACTATGAACAACCTAGACAGCATATAAAAAGCAGAGACATTACCTTGCCAACAACATAGGTCCATCTAGTCAAAGATTTTTCCAGTAGTCATGTGTGGATGTGAGAGTTGGAATATAAAGAAAGCTGAAGTGAAGTGAAAGTCACTCATTGTGTACTACTCTTTGTGACCCCAGTGAATATTCAAGATTGATTTCCTTTAGGATTGACTGGTTTGATCTCCGTGTAGCCCAAGGAGTCTCAAGAGTCTTCTTCAATACCACAGGTGGGAAAAAAAAAAAAAATCAATTCTTCAGCATTCAGCCTTCTTTACGGTCCAAATTTCACATCCATACATGACTATAGGAAAAACTATAGCTTTGACTATACAGAGCTTTTTGGCAAAGTAATCTTTCTGCTTTTTAATATGCTGACTATGTTGGTCATAAATTTTCTTCCAAGGAGCAAGTGTCTTTTAATTTTGTGGCTGTGGTCACCAACTGCAGTGATTGTGGAGCCTGAGAAAATAAAATCTGTCACTGTTTCTATTGTTTCCCCATGTAGTTGCCTTGAGTGATGGGACTGGATGCCATGATCTTAGCTTTCTGAATGTTCAGTTTTAAGCCAACTTTTTCACTCTCCTTTTTCACTTTCATCAAGAGGCTCTTTAGTTCTTCTTCACTTTCTGTCATAAGGGTGGTGCCATCTGCATATCTGAGGTTATTGATATTTCTCCAAGTAATCTTGATTCCAGCTCATGCTTCATCCAGTCTGGCATTTCAAATTGTGTGCTCTAAATAAAAGTTAAATAAACAAGGTGACAATATACAGCCTTGACATACTCCTTTTCCAATTTTCTGTTGTTCCATGTCCATTTCTAAAGATAGGGATTTCATTCAAATGTTTGGCATCAGTAAGCTTCTTAGAAACTGAGGGTCTCAGTTTGTTTGTTAGGCCCACCTTTTACACTCAGGCAAGAAATTAAACCTTCTGCCTTAGATTTACTTTGTGATTTTACAGACCCTTAAATCAAGCCAGAGGTAAGAATTTAGGGACTTTTCTGGATTTTCTAAGCATCACAGCTGTTAATAATAATAGCCTTCCAGATTACAGGAATATTTCCGAGGTTTGAAAGCCCCTGAAGAGCATCTCATTACCTGGTATTTCTTATTTATTACTTATTTATTTATTTTAATTGGAAGGTAATTGCTTTACAATGTTGTGTTGGCTTCTGCCATATGACAATGTCAATCAGCCAGAAGTATACATATGTCCCTTCCCTGTTGAAACTTCATCTCACCTGCCACCCCATCCCACCCTTCTAGGCAGTCACAGATCACCAGATGAAGCTCCCTGTGTTACATAGCAACTTCTGACTAGATTTCAACTTTGCATACAGTAAAGTGTATGTTTCAAGGCTGCTCTCTCAATTCATCCCACTCTCTCCTTCCTCTGCTGTATTCACGAGTCTGTTCTCTATGTCTGTCTCTATTCCTTCCCTGCAAATCAGTTCATCAGTACCATTTTTCTAGATTCCCTATATATGCATTAATACACAGTGTTCATTTTTCTCTTTTTGACTTACTTCACTCCGTATGACAATTTCTAGATTCATCCACCTCAGTAGAACTGACTTAAATTTGTTCCTTTTATAGTTGAGCAATATTCCAATGTGTATACGTATCACAGCTTCTTCATCAATTTATCTGTCAGTGGACATCTAGGTTGCTTACCTATCCTAGTTATTGTAAATAGTGCTGCAGTGAACATTGGGGTACATGTATATTTTTGAATTATGGTTTTCTCAAGGTATCTGACCAGTAGTGAGATTGTTGAGTCATGTGATAGTTTTATTCCTAGTTTTTTAAGGTTCTCCATACTGTTTTCTATAGCGGCTGTATCAATTTACATTCCCACCAACAATGCAAGAGGGTTCCCTCTTCTCAACATCCCCTCCAGCGATCATTGTTTATAGATTTTGATGATGGTCATTCACTGGAGGCTCAGATGGTAAAGAATTCACCTCTAATGCAGGAGACCCAGGCTCAGTCCCTGGATAGGGAAGATCCTCTAGAGGAAGGAAATGGCTACCCATTCCAGTATTCTTGTCTAGGAAGTCCAAGGACAGACAAATCTGCAAGGCTACATCCATGAAGTCACAAACAAATGGCACTGAGTGACTATCCCTTTCACTTTCAATCTGACCAGTGTGAGGTGATACTTCACTGTAGTTTTGATTTGCATTCCTCTTATAATGAGCAATGTTGAGCATTTTTTCATGTGTTTATTGGCTATATATATATAGCCAATATATATATATTTTTATATATATATATATTCTTTGGAGAAATGTCTGTTATTGTGGTTGTTGCTTTTTACCTGGAATTTCTTATTAAGTATTTTGATTAGCCAGTTTGATGGCAGACAAATTGTTGTCTGCCATCTCAGGCAGCCGTGATATAAATCAATTGTCTCTTATTTTCAACAATGCCTTCCGGTGAAACGTTATATTTGGGAAGATCTAATCAGTCAAATGGGGTTTTCCACATGGCGCTAGTGGTAAAGAAATCACTGCCAATACAGGAGATGTAAGAGATGTGGGTTAAATCTCTGGGTGGGGAAGATCCCCTGGAGAAGGGCATGGCAACCCACTCCAGTATTCATACGTGGAGAATCCCATGAACAGAGGAGCCTGGCAGGCTATAGTCTGTAGGGTTGCACAGAGCTGGACATGACTGAAGTGACTTAGTACACATTCATACAGTCAAATAAAGAGGAATAGAAGTGAGGTCATTCAGAAAACCAGTAAACAGGTGAAACAATTATTCTATGAAATGGGGGCTTTGAAGAAATTCTAGCCAATTGTGCTGTATCAGTGGTCTTCTTGCCACAAATCAGTGGTTTTCACCATGATTATCTGCTTTTGTTTTTCAAGTTACTGTGTAATTAGGGTTGAGGGAATGGAAATATGTCAGGACAAAATGCCATATACCTTGCTGTTATTACTGTTTTTTCTTAATAAATGCTCCCCACACTGCCACAAGATTTCATTTAATTTCTAGAATTTTGGAAACATTGATTCTCCATTTTTCCATTTCCTTTTATGAAAAACAGGATTTTGGACTACTTTATTCTGTTATTCTCATCGATGTCACCTCACAATTTGATGAACATAAACCACAGGGCAAAGACACGTTTACAGTATCCTCACATGTCATTTAACTTTTTTCATTAATTGAAAATTTACAAGTAATTTTTAGAAAATTTAATAATCTTCAGATGATGAACAATCGATTACTTGCATCTTTCTCACTTCTCCATTATTCTGACTACACACACACACACACACACACCCTTATTATTTCCACCTTCAGTTTAATGTAATAAAACTTGTAACACTATGGTCAAATGTTGTGGCTTCTCTAGATGTGCAGATTTCATTAGAGAGCTTGTATGATAGGTAACTCGTCTATATTCCAGCAACTCTAAAATTTGACTACAGGCTGAATATCTTACACATGACTCTCCCTATCAATAATCATTTATGAAATCAGTTAAAGCTTAATTTTATGTCATAAAACATCAGTTTAGTTCAGTTCAGTCATGTCTGACTCTTTGCGACCCCGTGGACTGCAGCATGCCAAGCTTCCCTATCCATCACCAACTCCTGGAGCCTACTCAAATTCATGTCCATCGAATCAGTGATGCCATCCAACCATCTCATCCTCTGTCGTCCCCTTCTTCTCCTGCCTTCAACCTTTCCCAGCATCAGAGTCTTTTCAAATGAGTCAGTTCTTCTCATCAAGCGTCCAAAGTATTGGAACTTCAGCATCAGTCCTTCCAATGAATATTCAGGACTGATTTCCTTTAGGACTGACTGGCTTGATCTCCTTGCAGTCCAAGGGACTCTCAAGAGTCTTCTCCAACACCACAGTTCATATTCAATATCTAAATGACAGTTAATTCATGAAAATCCTTCCAATGAAACGTTGCTTTGTGATTAAATTTCATGCTATTTTTAAAGTAAAATTAATTTCAAAAATAATTTTAATCACAATATTTCTAGGAATTAGTTTAGAGTTATTTCAAGAAAACATTTTAGGTGACATAAAAATTCATATTTCAGTTATTCTATGAAATTCATTAAATATTGAATTAAAAATAAGGTCCTTGATGATATTAACCTCTTACCAGCTTACTTTGGTTTAGAAAGCTTGAAAGTGAAAGTCACCCAGTCGTGTCTGACTCTTTGTGATCCCATGGACTATACAGTTCATGGAATTCTCCAGGCCAGAATAATGGAGTAGGTAGCATTTCCCTTCTCCAGGGGATTTTTCCATCCCAGGGATTTAACCCAGGTCTCCCTCATTTTACCAGCTGAGCCACAGGGGAAGCCCTAGAAAGCTTAATTTGTATTTAACACTATTTTAAAAGATTATTTTACATGTGATTTTATGTTATTTCTTCTTTACACATGCCCTAGGAAATTACGAAGAAAAATAAATGAGCACACTGTCAAAAACTATGAAAACAATGATTGTCTTACCTAAGCCAAAATAAATAGGATGAGCAATAATAAGTATATGCAGGGAACACAGTAAATATGTGAAAGAAGTACAGTAACCAGCCATGTAGCCTGGAGAAAATTTCCTAATGTTTATTTTATATTTTACATCACTGGTCTGCTGATGGTGGCTTTCCTTGCTAATATTCATAGGTGGCCCACACTGAAAAACTTGTAAACCCATAGTTATTTCCCAAGTACATACCTCCATCCTGAGCTCCAAACCTCGGGCTCAGAATGTAGTAAAAGAAAAATAGTGTTTTTGTGTTCTTAACTCACAGTAATTCGGTAAAATGAATGTAATACTGCATGCCCATAGTCTGCCTTGAAAATAAAGAAGAAAATGAATTACTGCCTACTGAGTCTTAGTGCAAGGAATAGATAGGCATTTTATATTTTTATTATATTGTTCTCACATCTTCTCTTGTTGAATGCATTTCCAAAGAATATCGCTCCATGTATATTGTTCAATTGACTTAAAATACATGTGATAAAAGTACATCAACATTTAAATTAATAAATGCCACTTATCCCAAGGAACAAACTTTTATCATTACTGTTAGAAATCCCATCATTTTGAAGGAGCCCACCTTCCTCATTCCTTAGTAGTAATCCCATCCCATAATTGTGTTTATCATTCCCTAGATTTTATCCATTGCATTACCATTTACATTTATGTCTCTAAACAATATATTGTCCAGTTGTACATGGTTTTGTAATAAAATCATATCAAACTTACTGTATTGCAATATGTTTTCTATTTTCCCTATATTAAGTTATTGAGACTTATCTATACTGCTGACTATAGTGTTTAGTTTTTGTTTATTTTCACCAGTTTATCATTTTCAGTTGTATGAATGAAGTGAGACATACTTACATAATCTTCTGTCATTTGTGCTCTTTTTGTGTCTTGCTATTGGGAACAGTATTTATAAAACCACCCTTTTACAAGCTTTCTGGTGAACTTAAGAAAGCTTATTTAGAGTGTACATCAGATAAAGAATTGCTGGATCAAGGTATGTGCTTTTTAACTTTATAAAATAATATCAATTGTTTTCTGTTTTAAAAAAGTTACATATTTTTATTTCTACCTTCTGGAAAAGAAATTAACATACTCTCACATCCTTTGTTTTTTCCAGACACTAATACAGATTGATATGTATTAGAAGTTTTTTTTTTTTTGGGTTATTATGTATTTTTTTCTAAAATCTCAGCTTTTTTTTAGCATGATCATTATGCTTACAAATTTTGTGATCAATTTACTTCAAATATATCTTGAATATTTACCTCCTTTTGTAAATATCTAAAATTGCTTTCTAACAATTGTTCATATATATTAAATGTTCTACAATTTATAGGCTTGAAAATACTTTTAATATAACCTCATATTTAAATGACAATTCTATTAAAATCTTGTTCTCCTATAATTATACAATTTGCTCTCATTTAGTTAATGTTGTTACTGAAAAATCTTATGACATTCTAATTTTGATTTATGTTTAATAAAAATACTATTTTCTCACAGAAGAAGAAATTTTATAATTTTATTTTTGTCATTGATATTTTAAAATTTTACAGTGATTTGCTCTGAAATGTTCCTTATCACTCCTCTTTAATATTTTAAGGCATCTTTAATTTTGAAAGTTTATAATTATATTTCTTTTTATTCTGGGACATTTATTTCAAATCCTTCTGAGTCCCATTTTTTTCTCTCATTCTATAAATCCTGTAATCCAGATATTAAAACTTCTGTCTTATATTTTATTCCCCTTCAATTCTCTTATATAATTTTTATTGATTGATCTTTCCTTGATACTCTGCAATAATTTTTCAATTCTCTGCTATTCCAATTTTCAAGTTTGTTTTCCATGCATGGTCACATATTCTTTACCTGCCTTATCTACTGTGTTGTTTATTTCAGCTCTTTTTTTGCCCCATGTATTTTGGTTTGATATCTATTATTTTTCTTCTTCTGTTTATAGATGATAGCATTAATTCAAGTATCTTTCTTATTGTGTTTAGTATATGAAGATTTATTATTATTTGTTCTTCTAAATAACAAAACATTTGCTTCTCACTGCATCTGTGATCAGTTTGCTGATTTCTTTTGAAACAAAAGTATATGTTAGATAGCCTACAGATTTATTTATAAGCTCCTATTTCTTGCAGTGAGATTAGTTAAGGTCCAAAGCATACACTATAGTCTGCATCAAGCCTGTAGCCGGGAAGAAAGGGCTTGGTTAAAATAGCTTCTAGGGTAGAGAACCATAGGCACAAAGTAAAAATATTCATTGTTCCTCATATCACATAATAACTTCTTGGGAGGGAGATTTACACTCAGCTTCCCAGGGAGAAAGAACATTAAGAAAAGGCACTTCTTATAAGTGCTTCTCAAATTTCCAGTGAATACTGGAACTGTATGGGAAAGTTTGTTTTATTTTGGCCACTCTGTGAGGCTTATGAGATCTTAGTTCCAAGACTAGAGATTCAACTCGGGTCCTTGACAGTGGAATTGCCAAGTCCTAATCCCTGGACCACCAAGGAATTTCCTGGAGAAGTATAAACAATACTGATAATAGTACTTCATCTAGAGATTTTGCTGTTTTAGATTTGTATGGATTAAAAAACAAACAAGCAAACAAAAAAACATTTTCCAGGTACTGTCAATGTGCATCCAAGTGCAAGAATCACTGTCCATGATTAAGATTCCTCAGCTCAATCCACAAACTCTTTTTTCATCTCTCATTTTCTCCAGACTCTAAGTTTTCCTCATTTTACCTGTATACTGTTCTAAAAACAGAAGGATAAAATGGCATTTGAAAGACAAGCTCTCACTATCCTAAAACAAGGTAGGAGAGAAATGTAGGCAGAATTAGAAATTCATTTCCTGTATCATTCTCTAATGGATGTATCTAGTCCATTCTCTAACGGATGTACCTTCCCTGTTGCAACATTTCAAAAAATATACAGATATTTCCCAGGTTTTAGCTCAGTTTATTCTTATTGCCATGATTTCAGTCTTTGGTTGTAGTGATTCTGAGGAAAGAAGTCAACAGTTTACACTAACTTAAAAAAAACTATAGCTAGTGAAGATAATAATAAAGAAGCACATTCACACATACAGGGAACAAACTAGTGGTTACCAGTCAGGAGGGGAGTGAAGGTATAGAGGTCGGTGGGGGAGTGGGAGGTGAAAACTACTGCATGTGAAATAGACTCAAGGGTGCATTGTACAACATGAAGAACACTGACAATATTTTATAATAACTGTAAATGAAAAATAACCTTTAACAGCTATATAAAAATTAAAAAAAAGAAAACTTTTAAAGATCTATGAAAAGCTGTTTAGCTTTATCAGAGGACTTAATCCAGACATGTGTATCAATTTTCCTCTTTGAAATTTGGCTTATTTTACACCTTTAAATATTAATTATCTCACTAAATAAGCTCACATTTTGAAAAATAGAATGCTTCATTTAAAACAAATGAAAACACATGCCATTAGTTATTTAAGAGCTAGGGACAATTTTTATAATTTTCTATCCATACCACCTAGTGGAGTTATTTGCTAATAAGCATCAATAAATAAATACCAGCTGTATAAATTATATATTTTCTTCAACTGAAAAGCTAGCATAATGGTATAAATTAAAAACACCTGTATTATGTGATTTAAGGTATAGGAGGAAATACACAAGATTAACCTTTTACTAATGATCACATTTTCCAAAATTACTGTAGTTAAAATTAATACATTAAGCATATTTTAAGCCATATAAATATATTCAGCATATGATTTATCTCCATATACCCATTATAGAAAAACCACATAACAGAAACCACTTCATAAACAAATAAACAGTGTCTAAACTATTTCTAAAGAGATTAACTTGTTTGGAATGAATGCTATGGCCTTTTCTTATTTCCTTGTCTTAACAGAATTAACATTTATGCCAATCATTTCTTTTGTTGCCTTGGACAAGTCATGTCATGATGGAACTCGTTTTTCCTACTGGAAATTGAAAATTTCACATGATATTTTCTTTGTGAACATTTCAGTTCAAAGAGTAAAATTTTTCCATGATTATGTTAGATTAAAACATGAAATCACCAATATTCTACTTTCTTTTAACTTATAAAAGTTCCATAAAATTTTGCTTAATACTTTTGGCCTGCTTTTTTATATACTTGGTCTCAGCCAAAACACCATAAATGTATTGGATACTTGGAAATTTAGAAGTGTTTTTAACAATCGAAATCACTGAAAGTGGAGACAGCTGAAAGAAAGAACATAGAAAATAAATCTGAACAGACCATTCAAGGGAAGTATTTCCACTCTATCTTTTGTCTGTGGCTATCAGAAAACACATGGTTATATCCAATCATTAAGACTTGTGCTGAAGAATTGATGCTTTTGAACTGTGGTGTTGGAGAAGCCTCTTGAGAATCCCTTGGACTGCAAGGAGATCCAACCAGTCCATCCTAAAGAAAATCAGTCCTAAACATTCATTGGAAGGACTGATGCTGAAGTTGAAACTCCAATACTTTGGCCACCTGATGCGAAAAACTGACTCACTGGAAAAGATCTTGATGCTGGGAAAGGTTGAAGGCAGGAGGATAAGGGGACGACAGCAGATGAGATGGTTGGATGGCATCACCCTCTCCATGGACATGAGTTTGAGTAGGCTCTGGGAGTTGGTGATGGACAGGGAAGCCTGGCAGCTGCAATCCATGGGGTCACAAAGAGTTGGACACGACTGAACGACTGAACTGAACTGATCAGAGTACACATGGCTACATCCAATCATCAGACTTGGGAAAGGACTAACTGTGATTTTACTCAGGTCATCTTTCTGGCTTTTAAGTGACCCACATCCTTGATAAAAGGTAACTGGATCGTTTTCATAGTTACTGGCATAGAATGTAACAAGCATACTCATCTTCATTGTTTTCAACCTTGTGAACTAAGAGTTTCCTCTTTTATTCATTTTCTTTTTGCCAAAATAATCCCTTCATAAAGCTATTCAAGTCCTTTTCTGCACCTACCCTCAAAGAATAATTGGCTAATATCCTCCATGTGTCTCCTAGAAAAATACTAACTATGATGTTGTTTGATTGCTTTGACTATTTGATTTGTAGAAGACTTCAAATAGACTCTGTAATTTCATATTCATCTGTATAATGATTTCAAATTGTTTAGCACTATACACAGAACTTTAATAGACTTTCTGCATGGAGGTAAGCACATATCTACTGTTTACTGTCAGTGTGCATGTGTCCGGTGATAGTGCCTGGGAGTATTGAAGGAATTTAATTATCCTAAATATGCAATACTTGTCCTTTTAATGTAGCAAATATGTACAGAGGAAATATGTTTTTTAAAGGTAACCTTCAACTACAGCATTTTTAAGATAATCATAAATCCAAATCAGTGTAGTTCAAATTAGTATATTTAATTATATGTTTGGGTGTAGCAACCTCCTTGTTATAACTGACACTACACTAGGAGTAGTGTTACCCATATTCAGTGATGCAGATTTAAGGACAGCCAATATCTAACTTCAGAAGATATTTCTCTGTGTAAAAAGAATCTGTGTATGGAGCCGTGGGAAAATTTTCCTTCAGTCACTCATGATGATCAGTGGTGCAACATTCTGCTTTTATAGCTATTACCTATAGCAATGGCTATCCCCAGGAAACTAGACATTTAGATTCATTTTTATTTATATCTATTGGTGTATTTTGAATATACCAAGAGATCAAGTCTACTGATGAAATAAGTAGAAGAGTTTATATACTGAGAAATGAGTGTCTTACAGATAAAGCAAATTTAAATGACCACCTATCCATTTAGAGATGCTGTGTTATGAAACTGATTTGCAAACTTCAGAGAATTGTAGACACTTTTTTATTTTTGATTGTGTCAACATGGTAAAATTTATAACATTGGAATATTATGTGTAGTGTGTAGGGCTATTTTTATAGGGGCTGCTGCATCTACATACATTTATGTGAGAGAATAGATGTGGTATATTAAATAAACACATAAGCATATACTATTAATTTCATTCATATTATACAATGTATATATTTAATTGTATTACAAAAAATAGGTTTTTTCTACTTATAGTTTAGTGAATAGGGCTTTCTATTGAGGTATATATCATAGCTAGTTACATTTTCCTAGAAAATACCCATTAAAAACTGGGTCTTAAAAGTTTTACAAAGCGAAAATTTCCTGCTCCTGGGTTAGATTTTGGTATTGGTTTCAAATAATCATTGAAGGGTTATGATACTACTGATATAATTGCAAACATAGGAGTATCATTTATGTCTGATTAATTTTGCTTTCTTACATATTCAGTCTCATGAATCTGCCAGTGATGCACATAAGATAAGTCTCTCTTTGATCATGAGATTCAATAGCCTCTGAAAATATTAAACTTAATTCTTATCAGATTGATTCATTTCTTTATTTACATCAATTTCTTTATATCTTGCATACAATGAGAAACAACTTTTTGCTACATGAATGTTTTCTAGGGAAAATCTTGTCATAACTTAATAATGGGAAATAGAATTAATTAAGTGACTCATATTATTTTCCATGAGGAAAACAAAGTAAAAAGAAAACTACATCAATAAAGTTTATCCAACATATTTTAAATAAAACTGCACAGCTATATAAAACTATTTTTACTTGTAAATTTTTGGTTAGAAATTAATGCCATTGTCTGCCCTACTAGTGTCTTGTTAATTTAAAGGGAACTTTTAGAGTTTAGGAAAAAAAGAAAGTTTTTGATGTTGTTCAGTCTCTCAGTACTGTTCAACACTTTGCGACCCCATGAACTGCAACACACCAGGCTTTCCTGTCCATCACCAACTCCTGGAGTTTGCTCAAACTCATTTCCATCAAGTCAGTGATGGCATCCAACCATCTCGTCCTCTGTCATCCCCTTCCCTCCCTGCCTTTAATCTTTCCCAGCATCAAGATCCTTTCCAATTAGTCAGCTCTTTTCATCAGGTGGCCAAAGTATTGGAGTTTCAGCTTTAGTGTCAGTCTTTCCAATGAACACTCAGGACTGATTTCCTTTAGGATGGACTGGTTTGATTTCCTTGCAGTCCAAGGGACTCTCAAGAGTCTTCTCCAACACCACAGTTCAAAAGCATCAATTCTCCGGTGCTCAGCCTTCTTTATGGTCCAACTCTCACATCTATACATGACCACAGGAAAAAACAGCTTTGACGAGATGGACCTTTGCTGGGAAAGTATCTCTGCTTTTTAGTATGCTGTCTAGGTTTCTTCCAAGGAGCTACTGTCTTTTAATTTCATGGCTACAGTCACCATCTGCGGTGATTTTGAAGCCCAAGAAAATAAAATTTGTCACTGTTTCCACTGTTTCCCCATCTATTTCCAGTGAAGTGATGGCACTGGATGCCATGATCTTTATTTTTTGAATGCTAGTTTTAAGCCAACTTTTTACTCTCCTCTTTCACTTTCATCAAGAGGGTCTTTAGTCCCTCTTAGCTTTCTTCCTTAAGGGTGGTGTCATGTGCATATCTGAGGTTATTTATATTTCTCCCAGGAATCTTGATCCCAGCTTGTGCTTCATCCATCCTGGCATTGCTCATGATGTACTTACTCTTTATATAAGTAAACTAAGCAGGGTGGCAGTATTCAGCCTTGACTCATTCCTTTCCAAATTTTGAACCAGTCTGTTGTGGCACTAACTCCTCGGGTCAGGATTTTCTGACTGAAAATCTTTAGAAATAATGTTCAGATGTAAAGGACTTACTTTTAAATATGGCTTATATAAAAAGTTTCTTCTGAAAACACATATGTTTAAAATATTTTGCATGCTTTGTCATTAAAAATGACATATCTTCCCAAATTAAATGGTTGGTTTAGACTAGACCACAGTATATTTTTCCTCTTCTCCTCACAGACTAGAAACATGAAGGAAATAACTAAGGTTATATCAAGAGAGATAATTAAACTGATACACTGATTGTGGTGCTGGATAAGACTCTTGAGAGTTCCTGGGACAGTAAGGAGACACAATCACTCAATTCTAAAGGAAATCAACCCTGAATATTCATTGGAAGGACTGATGCTAAAGCTGAAGCTGCAATATTTTGACCAACTCATTCAAATAGATGACTCATTGGTAAAGATGCTTAGAAAGACTGAAGGCTGGAGAAGGGAGCAACAGAGGATGCAATGGTTGGATGGCATCCCCGACTCAATGGACATGAGTTTGAACAAACTCTGGTACATAGCGAAGGACAGGGAAGCCTGGCATGCTGTAGTCCATGGGGTCACAAATTTGGACACTACTTAGTGACTGAACAACAACAACTCCACATCATCCCTACAAAGCCATTGCTCATATCTTTTGCTGTATTATTGGTTAAAAATTTCTGAAATTTAGAGACAAATTTTGATAGCACATTCATTCCAATATAATCTTATACAGATGGTGAACTATCTTGCCATTTTAAAATTCCTTTCTAAGTATCAAAAAATCATACACATTTCTTAGGTGAAACTGCCATAGAAAATGCAAACTTTTCAGAAAATTGTTAAGACTTTATAATCTAGGATTTCGAGGGTAACTTCTAAATTCTTATTATATTTTTTTGATCAGCCACCTTTCTGATATCTGTCAAATATCTTTTTATCCTGAAATTCACCCCTTAGATTTATGTACTTCTCCTAGACCATTCTTCCTAACTTATCCAGGTTAACTGCCTCACATTCCTGCCCTTAACCCTCATCTGCACACTGTTAGATGTTCAGCCACTCCTTTTAAGGTTTAACTTGTCAGCCTCTACTATTGATTCTCTCCTTATTCATCACCTCAGGATTTCATATTATGGGCCCCATGAAACAGAAACAACTTTTTGGTCCCACTGGGAAATGGCCTAGGGTAGTCAACACAAAGGAGAATATGCTGCCTTAAAAATCCAGAGACCAATCCAATAAGTGTTGTACCTCATTTATGATTGTTAGGGAACAGATGTCACAACTTATCCTTCACTTTGCACTTCTAGAAATTTCACTGAAGTTGAAGGTCTCTCAAGTTTTGTCAAGATTTATTTCTCATCATCTTATATATCCATATCTTACTAATGTTAGTAAGAATAGCAGGAGAGATATGAAAGCCTTCCTAAGTGAACAATGCAAATAAATAGAGGAAAATGATAGAATGGGAAAGATGAGAACTCTTCAAGAAAATTAGAGGTACCAAAGAATATTTCATGCTGAGATGGGCACAATAAAGGATAGAACTGGAATGGACCTAACAGAAGCAGAAGATATTAAGAAGAGGTGGCAAGAATACACAAAAGAACTGTACAAAAAATGATATTCATGACCCAGATAATCACAGTGGTGTGATCACTCACCTAGAGCCAGGCATTTTGTAGTGCAAAGTCAACTGGGCCTTAGGGAAGCATCATTACAAACAAAGTTAGCGGAAGTGATGGAATTCTAGCTGAGCTATTTCAAGTTCTAAAAGGTGATGCTGTGAAAGTGTTGCAATCAATATGCCAGCAAATTTGGAAAACTCAGCAATGGCTACAGGACTGGAAAAGGTCAGTTTTCATTCCAATCCTACAGAACGGCAATGCCAATGGATGTTCAAGCTACTGCACAATTGCACTTATTTCACATGCTAGCAAAGTAATGATCAAAATTCTCCAAGCCAGGCTTCCACAGTACATGAACAGAGAACTGCCAGATGTTCAAGCTGGATTTAGCAAAGGTAGAGAAACAGGAGATCAAATTGCCAACATTCTTTGTATCATAGAAAAAGCAAGAGAATTCCAGGAAAAAAAAAAAATCTACTTCTGCTTTATTGACTACACTAAAGCCTTTGACTGTGTGGATCACAACAAACTGGAAAATTCTACAAAAGATGGGAATACCAGACCACCTTTACTGTCTCTTGCAAAACCTGTATGCAGGCAGGTTGCCAAGAAGCAACAGTTAGAGCTAGACATGGAACAACAGACTGATTCCAGATTGGGAAAGGAACACGTCAAGGCCGTATATTGTCACCCTGCTTATTTAAGTTGTATATAGAATACATCATGCAAAATATTGGAATCAAGATTGCTGGATTATTGAAATATCAATAACCTCAGATACTGATGACAACCACCCTTATGGTAAAAAGTGAAGAGTAACTAAAGAGCATCTTGATGAAAGGGAAAGAGGAGAGTTAAAAAGCTGGCTTAAAACTCAAAATTCAAAAAAACAAAATCATGGCATCCAGTTCCATCATTTCATGGCAAATAGATGGAGAAGTATGGAAACAGTGACAGACTTTATTTTCTAGGGCTCCAAAATCACTGCAGATGGTGACTGCAGCCATGAAATTACAAGACCCTTGTTCTTTGGAAGAAAAGCTATGAGAAACCAAGAGAGCATATTAAAAAGCAGAGACATTACTTTCTCTACAAAGGTTCATATAGTCTAAGCTATGTTTTTTGCTTTTTATTTTTTTTTTCCTTTCTGTAGTCGTGTATGGATGTGACATTTGGACCACAGTGAAGGCTGAATGCTGTGGTGAGTTTGAGCTAGTTCTGGGAGATGCTGAAGGACAGGGAAGTCTGGAGTGTTCCAGTCCATGGTGTGGCATAGTGTTGGACATGACTGGGCTACTGAACAACAGGAATTAGTTAAGGTAGTGGCTACTATGCAAGTATGTTTTGTTTCCTTGGAGAATTGTGACTGATACAGATTTTGGCTGTAAAAGAGCAGAATCTCATGAGTGAACTTACTGAATTTCTTCTGGATTTTCTAGAATCCTAGAATTGGTTCTCTAGTCTGAATAGATTTGAAGTCACTAATAACTATTTCCAGTGCCAATGATGCCACTTAGAGTCAATGCCATAATGCAGAAACAGAGATATGGAAAATATCACTATTGGGTACTTGTAATTAAATACTTAAAAAAGTATTCTCAGTCACTGTGTATCTGATACCTGTATCTGATTAGCTAAACTAATCAAGAAATTGTCTTGTTAACTGCTCTTTGAGTTCTTTCACTTGTTTTCATTCATATCATTGCTAATAGATATACTGAATACTTTCATGAAGCTTTGAACGTTGTCAGAACTATACCATGAAATTTAACTACTATGTCTCCTAATACTGTCTGGCACCTCCACTTCTGTCCCAGTTGCTCTTCCTTTATTCCTAAAACTGAAATTTTACCCCATTACTTGTGAAAACCTGTCATCTCTTTGGCACACAGTGGGATCTATATCTATCCACATATTTGCATGTAATGTTATGTAAGTTATTTTTATATACATATAAACATATATACACATATACTATAATAACATAATATAACATATAATAACATAATATATATATATATATATATATATCCTATATCTATAGATGTCATTATTTGGCAGTTTATAGATATTATAGAATAAAGCATCTCCATTATTTCCTTTTTGTTTTCCAATAACAATAAATGTCCATTTACATGTATCATCCTGAACTATGATTTATCTCATTTTTGAGCATGTTCACAGGTACATGTTTTAAAACATTTGTGTTGTGCTGCTGGCTTTATTTGTCAAAATTAAGTTTTTTGTTTTGTTTTGTTTTTTCATTTATTTTTATTAGTTGGAGGCTAATTACTTTACAATATTGTAGTGGTTTTTACCATACATTGACACGAATCAGCCATGGATTTACATGTGTTCCCCATCCCGATCCCCCCTCCCACCTCCCTCCCCATGCCATCCCTCTGGGTCTTCCCAGTGCACCAGCCCTGAGCACCTGTCTCATGCATCCAACCTGGGCTGGCGATCTGTTTCACACTTGATAATGTACATGTTTCGATGCTGTTCTCTCAGATCATCCCACTCTCGCCTTATCCCACAGAGTCCAAAAGTCTGTTCTATACATCTGTGTCTCTTTTTCTGTTTTGCATATAGGGGTATCATTACCATTCTTTTAAATTCTCTATATATGCGTTAGTATACTGTATTGCTATTTATCTTTCTGGCTTACTTCACTCTATATAATGGGCTCCAGTTTCATCCATCTCATTAGAACTGATTCAAATGAATTCTTTTTAATGGCTGAGTAATATTCCATTGTGTATATGTACCACAGCTTCCTTATCCATTCCTCTGCTGATGGGCATCTAAGTTGCTTCCATGTCCCGGCTATTATAAACAGTGCTGCGATGAACACTGGGGTCACGTGTCTCTTTCAGATCTGGTTTCCTCAGTGTGTATGCCCAGGAGAGGGATTGCTGGGTCATATGGCAGTTCTATTTCCAGTTTTTTAAGGAATCTCCACACTGTTCTCCATAGCGGCTGTACTAGTTTGCATTCCCACCAATAGTGTAAGAGGGTTCCCTTTTCTCCACACCCTCTCCAGCATTTATTGCTTGTACACTTTTGGATAGCAGCCATTCTGACTGGCATGTAGTGGTACCTCTTTGTGGTTTTGGTTTGCATTTCCCTGATAATGAGTGATGTTGAGCATCTTTTCATAAAATTCAGTTTTATTAATAGAATATAAATACTTATTCCAGTTTCAGTTGTTATACTGGAAGTTGCTAGTAAAGAAATGAATAGTCACTTAATAATCCTATTATAACTAAGACAAACTGTAGTTTAAAAAAAAAAAGTAGTCAGTACAATTTGCTTATAGGCCTTTCAGTCTTCATTCTTAAAGTTTCTGGAGCTTTCCTGTCTGTGGAGTACATGCATTGCTAAGTTACATGAGGAACCCTCTCTGGGACAAACAATGAGAAATTAAACAGTTCAACTTGGGATTTACAATAATTGTGTCCTTTTCACTCTAGCTAAGAAGGCACATGCTTCTCAGCACTGAGGTATGAAGATTTCCAGTTATTAGCTGGAAAGACCAGTTCTAGCAGCAAACGGCAGTAAATCTCTGGCACATATGCTACTGCCCTTAATGTCCTATGATTTTAGGAAATTATGTAAGTAATTTGGATGTAGTTCAGTCTATTCAGAAGTGGAACATGTTTAATATGGTTGAACTACTCTGTCAGAGTAATATACTTAAGATACTGCTTTATTTAGGGCTTCCCTTTCTTCTGTTACATGTGCTTTCTCCATTTGAAAATATTGCACCCATATCTCTTCCTGGCATGAAACGGTACTCCAACTCACCTACTCTAGTTCTTAAACTAGATCTTAAAAAAAGATCAATATTTACTAAATGGAATAGACAATTACTTCTATAGACTCCGTAAGAGAGAACTAATTTTCTCTAAAAATAATTCATCAGAAAAACATTTAAAGCAAGGAATTAGCTGTAATATAACTTTAGTATTGATTTTAGGTATGCTGGACCTATAATATGTTCCTGCTTATATTACTACACAGTGGCAGGAAATACTCCATAAATTACATAGCTGGTTGACTGTTGCTTCTGTACTGAAGACTCAGACTTTTATAGGTTTGTGATTTCTCCAAGCTCTGTGAAGGAACAAACCTCCAACTTTTGGAAATTGCAATGCTCACATTCTAATATCCTTGCAGAAGACAATTGAACTAGGGATAGAAAGAGGAAGGCTTCAAGTACTATAATGCATAGATTTTCTACTTGACCTCCTATGCTATGTGACTCTAAGTTGGCTATCTCCAAATTTGGGAATGTTACTAAGGACTATGTTGGGTGAGACACTGCTGTGCAGTGAAAAATGCACAAATAATTAAATCAGGATTCTTATATTGGATTTATATTTTTTATGCATTTAAAAAAGTATGTTTTGCATATATTTCTCAATATACCTGCTGTACTAGAACCGTAGAGTATATTAATGATTTATATATAAGAATGTATGTAACAAGCTGTACTCATTTTTTTTTTTTTTTACTTGTAGAGCTAAACAATAAGGAAATTTGTAGAAACTGCTACTCTAGAGAAATGTTCTAACTTCACAGTTCCAGATGGCTTGGTGCCTGTCATGAGCTACAAAAAGTTGACCAAAATTGATTTGAGTTTTGAAGGAACTTCCAAACTATTTTCCACACTGGTTATACGTTTTTACCTTCTTATCAGCAATAAATCAGTGTCCAGTTTCTCTATATCCTCATCAGCATTTGGCCTTGCCATTATATATATATAGATAGATAGATAGATGTAGATATATAGATATATAGTTGTCATTCTGATAGGTGAATAATAATATGTAAAGAGCCAATGAGAAATTTCTCTCTAAAAGTTTATACAAGAGAAATGGAAAACTATATTCACACACAAAATAATTGTAAATTAGTGCTTAATAAAATTGTTACTTTGCTAACAATAACTAAAACCAGGACACAACCTAGATGTTATTTAACAAGAGAATGATTAAGCAATCTTATAATGCATACAAATTATGGAATACTATTTAGTAATAAATAGGAAAAAATTATTAAAACACACAAAAATATGTCTAAATCTCTGGGGAATTATTCAGAGTGAAAAACAAACTCCCAAAGTTTAAATACAGTATAATTTACCTTATATAATATTTTTAAATGACATATTTATAGAAACAGATAACAAATTAGTGGTTGCAAAAAGTTAAGGAGAAGTGAGTGAGAAGGGAGAGGAAATGGTTTTAAAAGGGCAGTGTGAAAAATCTGGATGATGATAGAAATGCTCTGTTTCTTCACTATATCAGCACCAATATTCTCATTCTGATACTGCCCAACAGTTTTTTCAAGATGTCAACCTCAGGGAAAGTTGGATAAGTGGTGTATGGGATTTCTCTATATCTTCTGTTGCAACTGCATATGAACCTACAATAATCACAAATTTTTAAAAGGCTTAATTTGAATAGCAATATGGACATCACCAGATGATCAATACTGAAATCAAATTGATTATATTCTTCACAGACAAACATGGAGAATCTATATATAGTCAGCAAGAACAAGACTGGGAGCTGACTGTGGCTTAGATCATGAAATACTTATTGCCAAATTAAGACTTAAATTGAAGAAAATAGGGAAAACCATTAGACCATTCAGGTATGACCTAAATCAAATCCCTTGTGATTATACAGTAGAAATGAGAAATAGATTCAAGAGACTAGATCTGATAGACAGAGTGCCTGATGAACTATGGAGGGAGGTTTGCGACATTGTACAGGAGACAGTGATCAAGACCATCCCCAAGAAAAAGAAATGCAAAAAGGCAAAATGGTTATCTGAGGAGGGTTTACAAACAGCTATAGAAAAGAAGAGAAGCAAAAGGCTAAGGAGAAAAGGAAAGATATATGCATTTGAATGCAGAGTTCTGAAGAATAACAAAGAGAGATAAGAAAGCCTTCCTCAGTGGTCAATGCAAAAAAAAAAAAAAAAAAAAAAAAACCAGGAAAACAGTGGAATGGGAAAGACTAGCAATATCTTCAAGAAAATTGGAGATGCCAAGGGAATATTTCACACAAAGATCAGTAAAATAAAGGACAGAAATGGTATGGGTCTAACAGAAGCAGAAGATATTAAGAGGTGGTGAGAATACATAGAAGAACTTTACAAAAATATCTTCATGACCCAGATAATCACAATGGTGTGATCACTCACCTAGAGCCAGACATCCTGGAATACAAAGTCAAGCAGGCCTTAGGAAGCATCACTACGAACAAAGCTAGCTGAGGTGATGGGATTCCAGTTGAGCTATTTCAAATCCTAAAGATGATGGTGTGAAAGTGAACTTAATATACTAGCAAGTTTAGAAAGCTCAGCAGTGGTCACAGGACTGGAGAAGGTAAGTTTTCATTCCAATCCCTAAGTAAGGCAATATCAAAGAATGCTCAAACTACCCCACAATTGCATTCATCTCACATGCTATCAAAGGGATGCTCAAAATTCTCCAAGTCAGGCTTTAACAGAATGTGAACTGTGAACTTCCAGATGTTCAAGCTGGATTCAGAAAGGCAGAGGAACCAGAGATCAAATTACCAGCATCAGTTGGATCATCGAAAAAACAAGAGTGTTCCAGAAAACCATCTACTTCTGCTTTATCGCCTATGCCACAACTTTTGACTGTGTGGATCACAACAAACTGTGGAAAATACTTAAAGAGATGGGAATACCAGACCATCTGACCTGTCTTCTGAGAAACCTGTATGCAGGTCAGGAAGCAAGAGTTAGAACTGGACATGGAACAGTAGACTGATTCCATATCAGGAAAGAAGTACATCAAGGCTGTATATTATCAACCTTCTTATTTAACTTAAATGCAGAGTACATCATGAGAAATTTTGGAGTGGATGAAATAAAAGCTGGAATCAAGATTGCCGGGAGAAATACCAATAACTTCAGATATGCAGATGACACCACCCTTATGGCAGAAAACAAAGAAGAACTAAAGAAGCTCTTGATGAAAGTGAAAGAGGAGAGTGAAAAAGTTGACTTAAAACTCAACATTCAGAAAGCTAAGATCATGGCATCCAGTCCCTTCACTTCATGGCAAATAGATAGGGAAACAGTGGAAACAGTGATTGACTTTATTTATTTGTTTTTTTTTGTTTGTTTGTTTTTGTTTTTGTCTGGGGGGGGAGGGGCTCCAAGATCACTGCAGATGGTGACCGCAGCCATGAAGTTAAAAGACGCTTACTCCCTGGAAGAAAAGTTATGACCAACCTAGATAGCTTATTAAAAAGCAGAGACATCACTTGCCAACAAAGGTCCATCTAGTCAAAGCTATGATTTTTCCAGTAGTCATGTATGGATGAGAGTTGGACTATAAAGAAAGCTGAGCACCGAAGAATTGATGTTTTTGAATTATGGTATTGGAGAAGACTCTTGAGAGTCCCTTGGACTGTAAGGAGATCCAAACAATCCATCCTAAATGAAATTAGTTCTGAATATTCATTGGAAGGACTGATGCTGAAGCTGAAACTCCAATACATTGGCCACCGGTTTGAAAAGAGCTGACTCATTGGAAAGGATCTTGATGCTGGGAAAGATGAAGGCAGGGGGAGAAGGGGATGACAGAAGACGAGATGGTTGGATGGCATCACTAATTTGATGGACATGAGTTTGAGTAAACTCCGGGAGTTTGTGATGGACAGGGAGGGCTGGCGTGATGCCGTCCATGGGATCACAAAGAGTCAGACATGATTGAATGACTGAACAGAACTGAATTAATGGGTACCTTCCTTCCAAGTTTGATAGCTGTTGTTTAGTCGCTAAGTCATGCCTATCTCTTTGTGACCCCATGGAATGCAGCACATCAGCTCTTCTGCCCTCCACTGTCATCTCCTGGAGCTTGATCATATTCATGCCCATTGAGATGGTGATGCTATGTAACCATCTCATTCTCTGTCACCCCCTCTCCTGCCTCAGTCTTTCCCAGCATCAGGAGTAGTAGTTGCTACCAGGACTAGTAGTGTTAGTCGCTCAGTCGTGTCTGACTCCTTGAGACCCCATGGATTGTAGCCTGCCGGGGTCCTCTGTCCATGGGATTCTCCAGGCAAGAATACTGGAGTGGGTTGCCATGCCCACTTCCCAATATGTAGTTTCACAGTAGTACTAGTGCAAGTCAGCACATTCAACTTTGCTCAGCAGTAACATGTGTACCTCCTCCACAGTGATTATGGAGATAACAATAAGATCCTAAATACCTATCTTTGACCAACAGTAAGAGCTGACTCATTTGAAAAGACCCTGATGCTGGGAAAGATTGAGAGCAGGAGGAGAAGGAGACAACAGAAGATGAGATGGTTGAATGGCATCACTGACTCGATGGACATGGGTTTGGGTGAACTCTGGGAGTTGGTGATGGACAGGGAGACTTGGCATGCTGCCGTTCATGGGGTTGCAAAGAGTCGAACATCACTGAGCGACTGAACTGAATTGAACGGAATGAGATATTTCCCCAACTTTGGGTGTCAATGGAGACTAAGTGAGGAACTTAGGATATTAGTTCCACTCAGTACCAAGGAGATAGTGCTCAGTCTTAGTGTCAGAAAAGTCAGCTAGAAGAGATGGTTTTCATAAGATCCAAGAATCTATAACATATTAGGAAAATGTCCAGGTTTTTACTGAAACTTTTAAGGAAGTGGCCAAGATGGCAGAGTAGAAAGATGCTAAGCTCACTTCCTCCCACAGGCACACCAGCATCACAACTATTTACAGAGTAACAGTAGGTGAGAAATTCCAAAATACTAGCTAAAGATATTCTCTAACTAAATGTATAAAGAAGGAACCACAAGGCAGGGAAGAAGGGCAGGGATGCAATATAATCAAGATCCATATGCACAAGTGGGTGGTGCACAAACATGAGAATGATCGCAGTTGTAGAACTTCTCTCCAAGGAGCAAGGAGTCCAAGTGGCTACCCAAACTGGCTACCCAAACCAAGAAGATAAGACCACAGAACTCTGGATTTGAAAGCCAGTGGGCTTACTTTTGGGAGAACTAAAGGACTGAAGGCAAGAAAATCCACTCCTAAAGAGTACATGCAAAATCTCACATAATCTGAGACCCACGTAAAAGACAATAATTTGAAAGGAGCCTGGGTCAAACCATCTAATGATCTTGGAGCATCTTCCAGAGAGGCGGAAGCACCTGGAGCTCACCCTGGGGACACAGACACTAACAGCAGCCGTTTTAGGGAGTTCAGTCTACCATGAGGGCATTGGGGCTGGCAAGTGCTCATTTGGAATCCTCCTTTGGTTTATGGTCTAGGGGACCCAGCCCTGTCCGCCAGCTGTTAGGCATCACTATAGGATACTCAAGACCAAGCAGCTACCCAAGAAAGGCTTAGCTCTACCCATCGCTAGCCCAGGTGCCTTAAGATCCCCTGAGGCCACAGTCACCCCAAACTTGATATGTCCACCAGAGGGCCCAGGACCTAGCCCCACACACTAGTGCCCTGGCACTAGCCTTGGGACCACGTGGCGCCCCATAGCCAGCAGTACAAGCTTCGCTCCCACAACACCAGTACGTTGGCAGCAAATCTGGGACTCCCTGGGCCCTGTAGCCAGGGCAAATTTTGACCCACTGTTGGGCAGAGCTGAGTCCTGGGGTGGATGATTGTGGATGTAGGGGTCCCAGATCTAGTGTTGTCCTGCTGGTGAGTGAGCTGATTCCTGCACAGCTGGTTATAGAGTCTGGGAGTCCCAAATCTGATGTCAGTCTACTGCTGAGTAGGGCTGGATCCCAGGGTAGACAGCTAAGGTGGCCAGGTGGCTTGGAACTCATGTCTGCCTACAGGTGGGTGAATCTGGGCCCAGGTGTTCCTTGGGCTAATGCTGGCTACTGATGGACAGAACCATGTTCCAGGGTCTCTTGCTGTAGGACCTTGGGGGGTTTGGAGCTGGTGTTAGCCTAAAGGTGGCTGGGACTGCAGCCAGCCACCTCATTACTCAGCCTTATACACAAGTGGCTAGTGGCCGCTACACAAGGCAGGGTTTGTGAGCCAACCAAACTGTGGGCCAGTCCCATCCACAAGACTTCCCACAGTAGTCAACTAGATACAACAGAAGGGACCATAAAGTCACATGGGGAATGTACTAAGAGAATATAGTTTTGATAACAAAGAGTGTGCACTGCTGTAACACATAAGACATCTCCTAGAAAAGGCCACTCACCAAGGCTGGGAAATGAAATCAACCTGTGTAATACAGGTGTAATACAGGAGAAAAAAAAGACAAAATGACACAATGAAGGAATAATTTTCAAATAAACAACTCAGCTAAACTCCCAGAAAAAGAAATAATTGAAGTGAAGATAAGCAATCTACCTAGTAAAGAATTCAAGGTAATGATGGTAAAGATGCTGAAAGAACTTGGGAAAAGATTGGATGATAGAGTGAAAAATTAGACATTTAAAACAAAGGGATAAAAATATAGACAAATAAAACATAACAGAATAATACCATAACTGAAATAAAAATACACTAGAATAAACTAAAATTGGATTAAATGATTCAGATGCATGGATCAGCTGAGCAAAACATAAAATGGTATGAAAGTGATTGTGCAAGTCACTCAGTCATGTCTGACTCTTTGAGATCCCATGGACTGTAGAGTCCATGAAAGTCTCTAGGCCAGAATAGTGGAGTGGATAGCTATTCCTTTCTCCAGGGGATCTTCCCAACTTAGGGATCAAACACAGGTCTCCTCCATTGCAGGTGTATTCTTTACCAGCTGAGCCACAAGGAAAGCCCAAAAAGGTATGAGAGTTCTCAAAAATTGAAAATATAATTACCATATGATCCAGCAACTACACTCTAAATATTTGCCCTAAGTAAATGAAAACACAAATTAGAAAAGATATATGCACCCCTGTGTTCATAGCAGCACTACTTACAATAGCCAAGATATGGATGCAAAGGAAATGTCCATCAATAAGTAAGTGGATAAAGAAGATATGGTATATATTAATGCATACAGTGAATACTCAGGTCAGTATTTTACTTTCGTGGCTGTAGTCACCATCTGCAGTGATTTTGGAGCCCAAGATAATAAAGTCTTTCACTGTTTCCACTCTTCGATGTAAAGTGATCAATACAAAGAAATAAAGGAAAACAATAGAAAGGGAAAGACTAGAGCTCTTCAAGAAAATTAGAGATACCAAGGGAAATTTTCATGCAAAGATGGGCACAATAAAGGACAGAAATGGTAGGGATCTAACAGAAACAGAAAATATTAAGAAGAGGTGGCAAGAATACACAGAAGAACTATACAAAAAAGATCTTCTTGTATCACACCCAGATAACCATGATGGTGCGATCACTCACCTAGAGCCAGACATCCTGAGTGTGAAGTCAAGTGGGCCTTAGGAAGCATCACTACAAACAAAGCTAATGGAGGTGACGGAATTCCAGTTGAACTATTTCAAATCCTAAAACATGATACTGTGCTGCACTCAATATGCCAGAAAGTTTGGAAAGCTCAGCAGTGGCCACAGGACTGGAAAAGGTCAGTTTTCATTCCAATCCCAAAGAAGGGCAATGCTGAAGAATGTTCAAACTACAGCATAATTGTACTCATTTCACATGCTAGCAAAGTAATGCTCAAAATTCTCCAAGTGAGACTCCAGCAGTGCATGAACCAAGAACTTCCACATGTTCAAGCTGGACTTAGAAAAGGAAGAAGAACCAGAGATCAAGTGGCCAACATCCTTTGGATCACGGAAAAAGAAAGCAAGTTCCAGAAAAACATCTTCTTTTGCTTTATTGACTACACCAAATCCTTAACTGTGTGGTTCACAATAAACTGTGAGTAATTCTTAAAGAGAATACAAGACAATCTGACCTACCTCCTGAGAAATCTGTATGCAGGTCAAGAAGCAGCAGTTAGAACTGGACATGGACTTGACTTGTTCCAAACTGAGAAAGGAGCGTGTCAAGGCTGTACATTGTCACTCTGCTTATTTAACTTATATGACGAGTATATCATGGGAAATGCTGGGCTGCTTGAAGCACAAGCTAGAAATAAGATTACCAGGGGAAATTTCAATAATCTCAGATATGCAGATGACACCACCCTTATGGTAAAAAGTGAAGAGGAACTGAAGAGCCTCTTGATTAAAGTGAAAGAGGAGAGTGAAAAAGTTCACTTAAAATCCAAACTTCGATAAACTAAGATTATGGCATCCAGTCTTGTCACTTCATGGCAAATAAATGGGGAAATAATGGATACTACTCAGCCATGAAAACAAAGGATATCTTGCTGTTTACAGTAACATGGATGGATTTAGAGTATTACACCAAGTGAAATATGTCAGACAGGGAAAGATAAATACCATAGGGGTTATTCACTTGTGAAATCTTAAAAAAAATGAGCAAATATTGCAAAACAGACTTATAGATATAGAGAACAAGCAGGAGGTAACTGGAGTGGTAAATGTGGAGAGAGCAATGAAAAAAGTGAGGGAATTAAGGGGTAAAAACTTCGGGTGGTAAAATAAATGAGTCGTGGGTGTGAAATGTACAGTATGGGAATATAGTCAATAGCTATGTAATATCTTTCTATGCTGAAATATTATATCTAGACTTACCATAGTGATCATTTTGTAATGTATACGAACAGCAAATAAACTTGTCGTATAACAGGAACAAACAGTGATTTAGATCAATTATATTACATAAACAACCAAGCTCATAGAAAAAGAGAACAGATTCCCAGAGGCAATGTGTGGATCAGTTCAGTTCAATTCAATTCAGTTGCTCAGTTGTGTCCGACTCTTTGCAACCCCATGGGCTGCAGCACACCAGGCCTCCCTGTCCATCACCAACTCCAGGAGCTTAATCAAACTCATGTCCATTTGAGTCAGTGATGCCATCCAGCCATCTCATCCTCTGTTGTCACCTTCTCCTCCTGCCTTCAATCTTTGCCAGCATCAGGGTCTTTTCAAATCAGCCAGATCTTCACATCAGGTGGCCAAAGTACTGGAGTTTCAGCTTCAGCATCAGTCCTTCCAATGAATATACAGGACTTATTTCCTTTAGGATGGACTGGGTGGATCTCCTGTAGTCCAAAGGACTCTCAAGAGTCTTCTCCAACACCACAGTTCAAAAGCATCAATTCTTCGGCACTCAGCTTTCTTTATAGTCCAGCTCTCACATCCATACATGACTACTAGAAAAACCATAGCCTTAACTAGATGGACCTTTGTTGGCAAAGTAATGTCTGTTCTTTTTAATAAGCTGTCTAGGTTGGTCATAACTTTCCTTCCAAGGAGCAAGCGTCTTTTAATTTTATGGCTGCAGTCACCATCTGCAGTAATTTTGAAGCCCAGAAAAATATGTCTATCATTGTTTCCCCATCTATTTGTCATGAAGTGATGGCACCAGATATCATGATCTTGGTTTTCTGAATGTTGAGCTTTAAGCCAACTTTTTCACTATTTTCTTTCACTTTCATCAAGAGGCTCTTTAGTTCTTTTCACTTTCTACCATAAAGGTGATGTCATCTGCATATCTGAGGTTATTGATATTTCTCCCAGCAATCTTGATTCCAGCTTGGGCTTCATCCAGTTCAGCATTTCTCATGATGTACTCTGCATATACGTTAAATAAGCAGGGTGACAATAGACAGCCTTGGTATACTCCTTTCCTGATTTGACAGCAGTCTGTTCCATGTCCAGTTCTAACTGTTCCTTCCTGACCTGCATACAGATTTCTCAGAAGGCAGGTAAGGTGGTCTGGTATTCCAATCTCTTTAAGAACTGTCCACAGTTTGATGTGATCCACACAGTCAAAGGCTTTGGCATAGAGGATAAAGCCGAAGTAGATGTTTTTCTGGAAGCAGACGTTTTTCAGCAGAATTAGATGTTTTTGTGTGTGTGCTGGAGTGGTGGCTGAGTGGCTCGGGAGCAGTGGTTGCTTGGTGCTGGAGTGACTACAGGAAGATACCCCATGCCCAAGGTCAGAGAAGCCCCAGCAAGACAGGAGGTGCTGGGGTGGTAGCTCCTAGTGCTGGAGCGGCTGTGAGGAGATACCCCATGTCGGAGGACAAAGGACAAGCCCCAGCAAGATGGTAGGAGGTGTGAAATTGCATGTAGAATCAAACCCCACACCTGCCAGAGACGTTCAGAAGGCTCAAACAAACCTCGTGCACACCAGGACCCAGAGAGTCTGAGCCTGAGCTGTGTTTGAGTGTCTGCTGAGGAGGTACGGGTCAGCAGGGACCTGCCGCAGGGACGCGGGCTCTGGGTGCAGTCGACCTGAGTGTGGCATAAGTCCTCTTGGAGGAGGTCACCATTAACCCCACCATAGAGCTGCCAGAACTCACACAGGGCTGGGGAAACAGACTCTTGGAGGGCACAAACAGAACCTTGTATGCACCAAGACCCAGGAGAAAGGAGCAGTGACCGCACAAGAGACGGACCCAGATTTGCCCAGGAGTGTCCAGGAGTCTGGTGGGGATGTGGGCTGGCAGTGGCCCGCGGCAAGGTTGGGGGCACTGAGTGTAGCAGCGTCTCATGGTACCTTTTGCAGGAGGCTGCCATTGTCTTCATTACCTCCTTCCTTACCACAGTTTGGCCTCAGGTTAAATAACAGGGAGGTGACACAGCACCGCCCATCCACAGAAAATTGGATTTAAGGTTTACTGAGCCTGGCCCCACCCATAAGAGTAAGACCCAATTTCCCCCATAATAAAACACAGTCTCTCCCATCAGAAAGCATCCATAAGCCTCTTATCCTTCTCTATCAGAGGGCAGACAGAACAAATGTGTGGATAAAAGTAGGAAGTAGATGAAAATGGGCAAAAGGTACAAACTTTCAGTTATAAGAAAAGTAAATAAAATGGATGTAAGATAGAACATGATAAATATGATTATCACAGCTGTATGTTATATAAAAGAATAGTTAACAGAATACATCCTAAGTGTTCTCATCACAAGAAAAAATTATTTCTATTTCTTTAATTTTGTGTCTCTATGAGATAATGGAAGCTCACTAAACATATTGTGATAATCATTTCATAATGTATGTAAATAAAATGATTATGTTGTTCTCCTTAAACTTACCCAGTCCTGTAAGTTGATCATGGGAGTGCATGCTAAGTTGCTTCTGTTGTGTCTGACTCTTTGGGAACCTATGGACTGTAGCCTACCAGGCTCCTCTGTCCATGGGGATTCTCCAGGCAAGAATACTGGAGTGGGTTGGCATGCCCTCCTCCAGGGGATCTTCCTGACCTAGGGATCAATCCCAGGCCTCTTATGTCTCCTGTATTGGCAGGTGGGTTCTTTACCACTAGTGCCACCTTGGAAGCTCTGTAAGCCAATTACATTCAATCAAAAAGAGGAAAATTAACTGGCATATAAAAACATAGAGTTCAATCTTTAATTTTAAATTATTTGTTCTACAAAAGATAATGAAAATAATGAAGTAAAAACTATCTAGTGGGAGAAAATATTTGCAAATCAAATGGACTAGGAGAGAGTTATTATCTGGATTATATGAAAAGCCTTTAAAGCTAAATAATAATAATAAAATTTCAATTTAAAATGATTTAAGTAAAAGGCATTCAAAGTCAGAAAGCAAGATGTAAAATTATCTCTGTTCACAGATGACATGGTTTTGTGTGTAAAAAATCCTAAAGACTTTACAAATATAGGTAAGTAGATAAAATTCAGTAATGTTGCAGGATAAAAAATCACCAAACAAAACTAAGTTGCAATTCTATATGTTCTCTATGCATAGTTTTGGAAAGGAAATTAAGAAAACTTAATTTACAATAACATCAAAAAGAACAAAATACTGAGAATAAACTATAAGATATTGGTGAAAAAATAATGAAGACATATATAAATAGAAAGAAAATGTATGTTCCTAAGTTGGAAAAAAACTAATATTTTTTTAAAAATCTATACTACCCAAAGTGATCTACACATTAAATGCATTCCATATCAAAAACACAATGGATTAAAAAAAAAAAAAAAAAAAAACTAAAATTCATATGGAGCCAAAATGAACTCTAAATAGTAAATCAATCTTGGGAAAGAACAAATCTGAAGACCTCACACTTCCTGATTTCAAATCATATTACAAAGCTATAACAAATTAAAACAAATTAAATTGCATGATACTGGCAAAACGACAGACATATAGACTAATAGAGAACAGAGAGCCCAGAAATAAACCAATAAATATGTGGTCAACTCATCTTCCACAATGTTGCCAAGAATATACAACAGAGAAAGGACAGTCTTTTTGATCAATAATGCTGGGAAAATTGGATATTCACACGCAAATGAATGAAATTTCACCTTTGTCTTATACTACACACATAAAATAAAGCAAAAAAGTAAAAAGTTAAATATAAGACCCAAAACTGTAAAACTCTTTGAAGAAAACATAGAGGAAAAGCATCATGATTTTGGTCTTGGAAATGATTTATTGGCCATGACATGAAAGCATAGACAATGAAAAATAGACAAACTGGACCAAAAAGTTTGTGCAAAGGATAGGAAACAGTCAACAGAGAGAAAAGACAATCCACAGAAAGAGAAAAATATTTATAAACTACATATCATAGAAAGGGCTAGTGTTTAAAAATATATAAGGAACTTCTACAACTCAATTGCATAAAACCAAATAACCTGATCGAAAAATGGGCAAAGAACTTCAATGGACATTTCTCCAGAGAAGGCATTAAAATGGCCTATAACTATATAAAAAAGATGTTCAGCCTTACTAATATCCAAAAAATGCAACTCAAAAATCACAAGGAGAGGTACGACTTCACACCTGTAGGAATGGTCATTGTGATTATCATTTTTTTTTTTTTTAAGTGTTAGTAAAGATATGAAGAAGCCAAAACTGTTGCAATTTGCTGGTGAAACTATAAAATGGTATAGCCACAATGAAAAACAGTAGAAGGATTCCTTAAAAAGTTAAAAATAGAACTAACATAGTGTCAATCCAATCCCACCACTGGATATTTTTCACAAGAACTGAAAGCAGGATATGAAAGAAATATTTGTACTCCCATGTTCATTACAGCTTTAGTCACAATAGCCAATATATAGAAGTGAACTAAATGTCACCTGATGGATGGATGGATTGAGAAAACAGGGTATATATATACAAAGGAATATTATTTAGTCTTAAAAATGAAGGAAATGCTGTCCTATGTGAAAATATGGAGGGATCTTGAAGAAATTATAACAAGTGAAATAAGTCAGTCACAAAAGGGCAAAAATAGCATAATTCCACTTATGTGAATTACATTATAACGTTACCACACTCACAGAAGTAGAAATTAGAGTGGTGGTTACCGGGAGGTTGAGGATTGTTCAGTGGGTATAGAATTTCAGTTATGTAAGATTAAAAGCATTCTAGAGATCTGCTGTGCATCAGTATGCGTATAATTAACAATACTGTGTTAGTCACTCAGTCTTGGGCTGACCCCATGGACTTTGCGACCTCATGGACTATAGCCCGCCAAGCTCCTCTGTCCATGGAACACAGGAGTGGGTAGCAATTCCCTCCTCCAGGCGATCTTCCCAGCCCAGGGATTGAACCCAGGTCTCCGGCATTGCTGCTGGGTTCTTTACTGTCTGAGCTACTAGGGAAGACCAATGATACTGCACTGTACACTTAAAATTTTTAGAAGCTAGATCTCAGGTTTTTTTTTTTCCTTCAGCTATATAAAGAAAAAATGAGATGGTAAACAGGCAAAGCAAAATAAGTCCAAAATGATTAGCCATTAAGAAAATTCTCATTAAAACCACAATGAGATATCACCACACATTTATAAGAATAAGTAAACTTAGAAACAAAACGGTTGTATCATATGCTGGAAATGATGTGAAGAAGCTGAATACGCATATACGCTGATGGAAATGTGAAAAACTACATCCATTATGGAAAAGTTTGACACGGTCCCATATGACCCACAATCGCTGTCCTAGATATTTACACCAGAGAAGTGAAAATTTAGGTTAATCCAAAAACCACACACAAGTGTTTATAGCAACTTTATTTTCAGTAGCCAAAACACTGAAACAACCTATGTATCATTTAGTAGGCCAATGGTTGCATACCTACTTTACATATGCTACAATAAAAGGGAATAAACTATTAAAAAACATAACAGCTAGCCTGAATTACCAGAGAATTATGCTTAAAAAAAAAAATCCCAAAATGTTACATAGTGTTTGATTCCATTTGTATAAAATTTTTGAAATGACACATTCATAGAAGACAGATTAATGTTCTACAGAGAGAAAAGTCTATTCCCTAGGGAACAGCTAGTGACTCTGAGAAGTTTGTGTGGGTGAGAGACAGAAGAGAACTGGGTGTGGGAATGAAAGTGCAGCAAGGGGACTCCTTGGAGTGATGGGAAGGTTCTGATTTTAATATTTATTACGGTTTTGCAGGATGTGAGTTTTGTGTGACACTATCTAAGTGGTCATTAGACTTCTCCATATTATTGCCTAAAACTGCATGTGAATCTATAGTTATCTCAAAATAAAAAGTTAAAAAATTACCTATTTTTGTGTATAAATCATGTCTTAAAGATGTGCTCAGTCGTTTCAGTTGTGTCCAACTCTCAGTCCACATGTGGCCCTGTGGACTGATAAGAGTCGCCAGCCTCCTCTGTCCATTGGATTCTCCAGACAGGAATACGGGAGTGGGTTACCATGCCATCCTTGTTTAACTGTATTAAAGATGCAGCTACATAATTGCAAGCATTCTTTAACTTTATTTATATACATAAATGAAAGCAGTTATGTGCTCACATATGTAAGGACATTTAAGAAAGCAATTGCCAATAAACAATAGACAAAAATAGTTATAAATTTAAAATAATTTATATCCATTATTTTAAATTTCTTTTATGTAGTTAAAAGAAATGTTTGTAGTAAAGAAATATCTAGCCAATTAACACTATGCCAATATAATTGAAATATAATATGTACAACATCCTTCTTTGAAACATAGGAAAAAAATTTTTTTTTCTTAGAATTAATATTACATGATTAGAAATCTAAGCAACTCTGAAGAATTACTTATATTTAAGCAAATGCAAGAACAGAGACAGAAATAAAGACAAATGGTGATAACTCTAAGCACATGATTGACTTTCAATGAAACAGAAAATTTATAATATTGTTTAATTTCGCATCAGCATTTTAAAATGAATTATTTTTTACTAGGAAATTTCTAAAGATTAACTGCAATGTGCTGGTCCACTGAGGAACATACTATTATAATGAGTTTAAACCAGATTCATCTGAGTCATAAAATATAATGATAATAATATAATGGTAATGATGATAAAGTGACTTGTATTAGGTCACTATAGTAAGTCAGAAATAAATGTAGTTAGAAAACTAAGGTGATCAGCCTATCCACTAAATCATACTACTTTTCCAATTTTAAACACTCAATAATAATACCTATTCATTAAACATGTAACAGCAAAAAAATTAAAAAGCAATACATCCTGGCTGCCTAAAGGGGAATAAATGGCTTCCACTTCTGGTCATTTTCCTATTTCACCTATGGTGTTACCTAAGAAATTAATCTCCTTTATTATTTCTGGAAACTGTTGGCTTTAATTGACTGCCTATTTCCAGCTATATCTTTTGCTATGCTTCAAGGAATAGAAAAATCCAATTCAACAGCCATATCAAATGAGGCCACTGCATTAGTTTCCTAGGGCTGCCATAATAAAGAGCCACAGACTGGGTGGTCTAAACAACAGAAATTTGTTTCCTCACATTTCTGGCAGCCAGCAGGCCAAGATGATGTGTGAACAGGGAGGGCGCCTCCTGCTCCAGGCCTCTCTCCCCACCTTGTAGATGGCACCTCCTCCCTCCATCAGTGTCTGTGCCCAGCCTTCCTCTTCTTATCAGAACATCCATCATGTTAGAATAGAGATGGACTTGATGTGCTATTTTAACCTCCTGGCTCATACAAAGATCATCTTTCCAAATATGGAGTTCTAATGTACTAGGGAAAATGACCTTAACATATATATTTTTGAGGTACACAATTTAGTCCATAATAGACACAGGGATATATATACATACATACATATATATATATGTGTGTGTGTGTGTGTGTATGTATATATATATACACACATGTATGTATGTATTTGCTATATATATAATGCTCAGTATCATTAAATTTGAAATTCAGTTGAGTATTAGACACATGGCATTGTGGAATGTGTGTACTTTACGTACAAAATACTTTAAAGGTCAGAAAATCAATCGGCTATGTTTTACTTGTCATGCCTGCTAGACTTAGCCAATATAATATAATGAACGCTATTCTGTATTTTAGCTTTGTATGAAACTGATTGATTCTCTATAAACCCATTATAAACGTCAGTACATTATAAGTCAAAGGTTTCTATGGGATGAAAAAAATGGTTTGAATTGATGGTTTGAATAAGCACATACAATCTGTTGAACTATAGATTTAATCAACCCAGGAAATTTCTGAAAGAGATGGGGATACCAGACCACCTGACCTGCCTTCTGAGAAATCCGTGTGCAGGTCATGAAGCAACAGTTAGAACTGTACGTGGAACAACAGACTGGTTCCAAATAGGAAATGAAGTACCTCAAGACTGTATATGGTCACCCTGCTTATTTAACTTATATGCAGAGTACATCATGAGAAACGCTGGGCTGGATGAAGCACAAGCTGAAATCAAGATTACTGGGAGAAATAGCGATAACCTCAGACATGCAGATGACACCACACTTAGAGGGCAGAATATGAAGAAGAACTAAAGAGCCTCTTGATGAAAGTGAAAGAGAAAAGTGAAAAAGGTGGCTTAATACTCAACATTCAGAAAACTAAGATCATGGCACCTGGTCCCATCACTTCATGGCAAATAGATGAGGAAACAGTGGCAGACTTTATTTTTGGGGGATCCAAAATCACTGTATGGTGACTGCAGCCATTAAATTAAAATATACTTACTCCTTGGAAGGAAAGTTATGACCAACCTAGACAGCAAGGAGATCCAACCAGGCCATCCTAAAGGAAATCAGTCCAAATTATTCATTGGAAAGACTGATGTTAAAGCTGAAACTCCGATACTTTGACCACCTGATACAAAGAGCTGACTCATTTGAAAAGACCCTGATGCTGGGAAAGATTGAGGGCAGAAGGAGAAGGGGACGACGGAGGACGAGATGGTTGGATGGCATCACCGACTCAATGGATATGAGTTTGAGTAAATTCCAGGAGTTGGTGATGGACAAGGAGGACTGGTGTGCTGCAATCAATGTGGTCACAAAGAGTCAGACATGATTAAGCAACTGAACTGAACTGAATTGAACTGATAGTTAACAATATGTGGTAGAAGTAGCTCCCACGAGCCATGTGAAATATTTATGTGGCACAAAATTCTGCAATTTAGAGAAAAGTTTTCTCTATCAACTCTTTTGTAGCCTGAGGACTGAAACAGTTATTTACGGGTTTCAGTATTTGAAACATAAAAATACAGTGAACAGAGGGAGTTCAGATATGATATGCCAATCACAATCAACTTCCAGGATCACAATATTATACTAAAAATTCTGAAGAAGCAAAATAGCACTCTTTACATACCATATAAAAGATAAGAAGTGCTCACTGCTATTTTTTTTAATTTTTTAAAAAATTTAATTAAATAATTTATTTTTGGCTGTGAAGGGTCTTCATGGCTGCAAAGTCTTTTCTCTAGCTGCAGTGAGCAGGGGCTTCTCTCTGGTTGCAGTGCACAGGCTCCTCATTGTGGTGGCTTTTATTGGGGAGCACAGGCTGTAGGTTGTAGGCTTCAGTAGTTGGGAAGCAATGATGTGATGATGAGTTAGTTGCTCCAAGGCACGTGGGATCTTCCCAGATCAGGAACCAAACTCCTGTCTCTGCTTTGGCAGGCAAATTCTTTAGCAGTGAGGCACCAGGAAAGTCCCTCACTGTTTCCTGTTACTGTTTATGTAGATAAGGACAAACTTTATCACATGGTATTATAACATTTGTCTTGCATGTAAAAGAAATATGTGAATACAAGGTGCGTAAACTAATCTATAGAATTGCACTTTCAATTGTACTATGGTATCTGGTCCTCTTTTGAGGGTATATATCCTAAAGGGGTAAAAAAATCATTTATTGAGGACTAGCCTGCATTTATGAACAAGCATGCTTGTTTATAGGGAAATAATTTAAAATGTTTTATAATGATCTTAGAGTAGTCTTTGGGCAACAAAGCTTTAATTGAAAGCCCATTTCATCTCACAATTAATTTGGTTGGGATTGGTTCTTTAAAACTTTGAATGTGCTTGTATAATACATTATAACAATTGATTCCTGCTATTTCCTGGAGAAAGGGGCTGTTTAAGTATGACTACAGGTCTGTACTTCTAAAACATGGCAAAGAAATACAAAATTTCCTAAATTAAAGTTTGTTTTCTTCCTTTCTTTCTTTCTTTTTTTTGGCATACCTCTCTAGAAAGTAAACAGAACCTTAATTTACACCTGAAAACTGATTTAACAATTCATCCATTTCTGTAAAGGAAAGAAATAGATCTGCTGCTGAAGACCATGCTGGGGCTATTTTATACAGCCAATGTGTAGGAAAAAAAAAGCAAAATAAAATTGAGTTCTGAAATATTTGTTGCCCAAAGCTTTGGGATATAAGGATTTGTTTTAGAGAAGTATGAAGACAATAAGGCTGGTCAAGTGTGAGTTGCTCAAGACCATATTAATTTACCTGAACTGGGTAAGGCACTTTTTCTGGTTGTCATTAAAAAATAATAATAATAATAAAAGGAACACTAAAACCAAGGAAGGAAAAAGAATATTAAAACCAAGAGTTCAAGGAATTTGTCAAATGCCCCACAGTAACGTTTTTCAGTAACCTTCCTTCAACCTTTGTAATAATGTTCCCCATGCTTCTTCCAAGTATGTCTTCTGTCACAGTGAGTTCCCTGCTTGGAAAAACCTTTCTTTCCAAGGCATTCGACTTTTTCTTAGACACTTTTCTATCTTTGTTTCTAATGAAAAATTTCAGACCAGTCTCCTTAAGACACATTTTCTGTTATCCCTTGAAAATGTCAACTCTTCATGCTTCTGAGGCATTAAAAATTCTTCTTTCTGCAATTACCACAGTTGTAGTTTCACATGTGTGTGTGTGCATACACACATGTGAGGTTATTTGATGAATGCTTTCCTCATTTTTTAAATTATAAATCTCACAAAGGTGGATGCTTGGTTTTTCCTGACTTGTTGCTACAGACTGAATATTTTCATTCTTCCACCCCATTCATGTATTGAAGCCTCGATTCCCCAGATGATGGTACTCAGAAGTTAGACCTTTGGGAGATCATTGGACTTGAAAGAGATCTTCACAATATGACCCCCATGATGGGATTAGTGTCCTTATAAGTGGAAAGCTACAAAAGATCTTCCTTTGTGTGAGAATACAGCAAGACAGTGGCTATCTACAAAAAAGGAAAAGGATTCTCACCACTAAGCTGATCACGCTCCAGGAAAGAATACTGGAGTGGGTTGTCATGCCCTTCTCCAGGACATCCTCCCGACTTGGGAATTGAACCTGTGTCTCCTGCATTGCAGGCGGATTCTTTACCCACCAAGCCACCTGAGAAACCCACTATATGTATACGAGGTGACAAATACAAATTTGAAGGAAAAAGAAGATGTAGGGTAGAAAGAAGTACAAAGCATGTGCTTGGGAGTCAAGTAAACATGGACAACATTCTGGACTCTACCACTTACTAGAGGTGTCATCTTAAGCAGTTAATTTAATTTTGGTGAAAATAATAATACCTACTTTAGATGATTACAAACATTAAATAGGATATTTCATGTAAAACACCCAACACAGTAAGAGAGGAAAATCATATTAGCTCACAGGAACTATTATTTCTAAAATACAAAGAGCAGCTAATTAAATGATTGATTTTAATTCAATTGATTATACTAGGCATTATCTTACTTTGCACTCACTTGCTTAGCTGGCATCTTTGTTGTTTTTTGTTTTTCCCCTTGTGTCCACAAATACTTACTCCAGCGTAGTGTGATCTTTTGTTGGACAAGAAAGAGGTCTTTGTTGCACATGGTTTTCTAAGTATGGCTGAGCAGGGCCAGTTGAAATGAATATTCGGAAATTGTTCAGAGAAGAGAAACTGTTAGCAAATACACCTCGGTAATACAAACCTTCCCAAATATATTTATGTCATATTTAAGCAGCTTGGTAAATGACTCTTAGTTCATTTCACACAGCCTATTCTATTGGGAGCAGACAATTATGTGGACACACAAAATTTTTGTATGGTGTTATTTTGAGGAATTTAAGGAATTTCTCTATAGTACCCCATCTTCTATCTGTTGCCTGAAATTCTTTATGCACAATGTCACAGTATTACAGATTTAGATCCTCAGCATACAAAACTTTGTACTAATGCATTTTGATCTGATAACTTATTGCTCCAACACACCTGAATCATTGAAAGAGTCTTTCCAATGCCTGTAGAAAATTCAGAATTTCAGGTCTTGCCTCATATTGTCTCATACTGTTGATTCAGAATCTGCATTAAAACAAGTTTCAGAGCTGACCTGTATGTAAAGTTTGAGAAGCAGAGATCTTAAAGTAAATGAAAAATAGCAGGATCTTTACATAAAACTTAAGTTTATGAGATCAAGGAATAAAGAGTCAGAAATAGTTTGGAGTTTTGGAGAGGAAAAAGAAGCAGAATTATACCACAAAAGCAAACTAAATGAAAGATAAGCCAAAAACAGGATTGATATTATTCATAATATGCTCATGTCCTGTTTTACTCCTTTCAAGAAATATAAATACTATATTCTCAGATAATCACATCACAAATTCAGGACTGAATCATTCTCTTTCCTTCACATTCTAAATCTAACCCATCAAGTACTGTTAACTCCATCCCTAATTTTTACACTTTGTCTATCCCCATCACACTGAGTCCACATTGGCGGAGACGACTCTGACATGAAGACTGACATTTATATTCCATATCAGTTCATATTCAAAAAGCACCAGTAGCCTAGATATTTTTAATGAAAATAAGCTTTATTATATCATGTAGTAAATATAAAGTTTCAAAAGTTCAAATATAAAGTTTCAAACAGTTCCACTTTCTTCCGAATGTTTGAATTAACTACAGAAAAGGCAGAACTGAAATCTGCATACAGTCTTAGGAAAAAATCCACAAGTCTTTGTTAGGTTTGCTTTGGGAAGTTGCTCTTTTTTCTGTATTTATAACTTGTGCATTTAAAAAATTGACTTCAAAGCACTGATAGTCATACAAATGCTTAAGCAAAAAAGCAGTTACATTAAGCAGAATCTATACTATATGACGGATGAGTGGACTCCCTACAAGGTCTAGTGTGTTGTGAAGCTTGCACTACTCGAAAAATCGTTCAGATTTTACCAGCTTGTGAAAAGAACAAAGAACAATACTGGTAACAAAAATGTATTCAAAAGACAAAAGCCTTTCATTGCTGCCCTGCAAATAAGCCTATCGGTACCATCTTTCTAGATTCCATACACATGAATAATAAACATGGGTTAAAATAAAAAACAAACAAACAAACAAAAAAAGAGGTGAGGGAAACGGTATCTTGGAAGCAAAACTAGTTTGCTGTAAGACAGGGTAACTTCTACATGCATCTTTTGAATCAATGCTTAAAAAATAACAAAACAAAAGTGGGTAGTTCCTATTTAAAAGGTAATTGCTAATCAACAGCAAAATCTTTCCTCAGTCAGAGGATGTAGATTCAGAGCCTAGAGAACCATGGAAGCAGTACGGGATGCGGGTGGGGTGAGGGTGGGGGATAGAGAAAACAGACAGCTATAATTTTGAAAACAAAATTTCATCCAACAGGGGAGATGAGCTGCAGCTTCCCTCCTCGGAAGAATATGGAAAATCTTCCAGGTTCACAAGGCAGCTAGGACCTGGCATTCCGTTCAGTCTCAGTCAAGCACGCTTGCACCAGTCACTGAGCGTGGATGTTGTCTGGTTTTAGTCTCTCCACCGCGCTCTTGGGGCCCGCGTAGGTAGGTCTTCTCCGCAGTCTTCCACGATGGCCAGCAACTCAGCATACTTTATCTGAAGCATCTGACAGTTCCCGGTTCCTGGGTGTAGCCTAGGGCTTATGCTAAATATTATCAAATGGGCTTGTAGAGAAGAGTAGTTAAATACAATCAAGGAAATAGAATTGACAGCATTTGTAATTTTGGATATTCCATCAGGGATGATTGTCGAATTTATGATTTCTGGACTTGGTCAATGATGACATATTTCATTGTAAAAAAAAAAAAAAGAGCAAAGTAAAACTGAAGGCAGCCTTAAGCAATGATACAAGAAGAAATAGTGTCCATTACCAGCATAATGTGAAACTGCTTTCAAAACTAAAAGTTATTGTAAACAGTAGCATTGTATTTATGTGTATTTAGTCTGAATTAGATTCTGTAAAGAAAGTATGTTATATAATACTGAGACATACTACATTCTAGGCGCTAAATTTAACAGTTTGTATCATCTCTTTTAAACCTTTAAACAATTCTATAAGCTAAGTTCTATCATAATTTTCCCCCAAAAAAAGTTAAATTCTGCTTGAATTTTGCAAAATTTAAAATTTTCAAGCAAAATTTTGCCAATACTTTGGCCACCTGATGCAAACAGATGACTTGTTAGAAAAGATAGATGACAGTGAGATGTTATCTCTCCAGGCCAGAAGGGGTTAAAGTCGAGAGATTCCTAAAATTGTGAAGCTATAACACCCATTATAATGGTAGGAAAGGAAGGGTTTTCTTGAAAGATCTGTGGCCTTCAGTAGAGGAACACTGAATTTGCAGCCTATAATCACGTAAGAAAAGAACCAGGTAAATACCATGCTTGTTTCAAAAATAGGAACTTGTTCCAATGCAATTGATATACTACAAAAGATTGTGCAGAAAATTTTTGGTTTTGCTTATTTGTAAAGAAACTTTCATTGTACGTGTGTGTTTATAATTCCCTGTTACAAGAAAACCTAGTGAGCAGAGAAGTGTGCAGGGATACACAAATATGTATGTGTGTATATATATATATACATATATGTATACATATACATATATATACTCACACATATACTTATATTTATATATTTCAAGTGTCTAGTAGCTATCAGTTCAGTTCAGTTCAGTCGCTCAGTCGTGTCTGACTCTTTGCGACCCCACGAATCGCAGCATGCCAGGCCTCCCTGTCCATCACAAACTCCTGGAGTTTACTCAAACTCATGCCATCGAGTCGGTGATGCCATCCAACCATCTCATACTCTGTCGTCCCCTTCTCCTCCTGCCCCCAATCCCTCCTAGCATCAGGGTCTTTTCCAATGAGTCAACTCTTTGCATGATGTGGCCAAAATATTGGAGTTTCAGCTTCAGCATCAGTCCTTCCAATGAACACCCAGGACTGATCTCTTTTAGTATGGACTGGTTGGATCTCCTTGCAGTCCAAGGGAGTCTCAAGAGTCTTCTCCAACACCACAGTTCAAAAGCATCAATTCTTTGGTGCTCAGCTTTTTTCACAGTCCAACTCTCACATCCATACATGACCACTGGAAAAACCGTAGCCTTGACCAGACGGACCTTTGTTGGCAAAGTAATGTCTCTGCTTTTTCATATGCTATCTAGGTTGGTCATAACTTTCCTTCCAAGGAGTAAGCATCTTTTAATTTCATGGCTGCAGTCACCATCCGCAGTGATTTTTGAGTCCAAAAAAAAAAAAATAAAGTCTGACACTGTTTCCACTGTCTCCCCATCTATTTCCCATGAGGTGATGGGACCAGCTGCCATGATCTTAGTTTTCTGAATGTTAAGCTTTAAGCCGACTTTTTCACTTTCCTCTTTCGCTTTCATCAAGAGTCTTTTCAGTTCCTCTTCACTCTCTGCCATAAGGGTGATGTCATCTGCATATTTGATGTTATTGATATTTCTCCCAGCAATCTTGATTCCAGCTTGTGCTTCTTCCAGCCAAGCGTTTCTCATAATGTACTCTGCATATACGTTAAATAAGCAGGGTGACAATATATAGCCTTGACATACTCCTTTTCCTATTTGGAACCAGTCTGTTGTTCCATGTCCAGTTCTAACTGTTGCTTCCTGACCTGCATACAGGTTTCTCAAGAGGCATAGTTACCCTCATAATCCAGGAGGAATTGATTCCAACGTCCCCCATGGATACCAAAATTCAAAACCTTTATATAAAATAGCATAGTATTTTCATCTGGGCTCCCTCTAGTGGCTTGCATGGTAAGGAATCTGCCTGCAATGCAGGAGACCTGGGTTTGATCCTTGGGTCGGGAAGATCCTCTGGAGAAGGGATTCAGTATTCTCCAGTATTCTGGCCTGGAGAATCCCATGGGCAGAGGAGCCTGGTGGACTACAGTCCATGGGGTGACAAAGAGTTGGACATAACTGAATGACTAACACCAGTATTTGCATCTAACCTATGCATGTCCATCACATATACTTTAAATCATCTCTAGATTACTTATAATACCTAATAAGTTGTAAATGCCATGTAAATAGTTGCCACTGCAAGGACAAATTCAAGTTTTACATTGGAGACATTTTTTGCAAAGTAAAAAAATGTATAATTTGGTTGGCAACTGAATGATTCTGTGGATATGAAACCCACAGATACAGAGGGCTGTCTGTACTTCATTCATCATATGTGATTTGAATATTATCTGAATTTGTTGTTATAACTTTTGCTGCCATGTCATTTAATTCCTTCTACAATTTCATGATAATCCCAGTGTTCAACTCTTTCATGTCCACATCCAGATGCAAACTCTGAGTTTCTTTCTTGAGAAATAACCATATTTATTGTACCATTATACACATGTGTATAACAATAATGTGTTATATATTGACTTATATATAACAATATATAATTGTAAATAAAAATTTACAGCTGGCTGGGACCGACCGCACAGAAGCGTGGCCTTGAGGAGCTACCCCTCGCAAAAGGTCAGGGGCCGAAACCGAGAGAGCCAGGCTCCGACAGCGCAGGAGCAGCGGCAGAGAGGAGCTTCCCCACGTCTGAGGTCAGGGGCGGCGGCCTAGAAGAGCTACCCCACTTCTGAGGTCAGGGGCCCCGCCCGAGAGGAGGTAGCCACCTCCAAGGAGCAGCTGCTGTGTGGACACAGGAGGGCCGAGAGGAGCTACTCCACGTTCAAGGTCAGGAGGGGCGGCCGTGAGGAGATACCCCTCGTCCAAGGTAAGGAGCAGCGGCTGCGCTTTGCTGGAGCAGCCGTGAAGAGATACCTCACATCCGAGGTAAGAGAAACCCAAGTAAGACGGTAGGTGTTGTGAGAGGGCATCAGAGGGCAGACACACTAAAACCATAATCACAGAAAACTAGCCAATCTGATCACAGGACCACAGTCCTGTCTAACTCAATGAAACTAAGCCATCCTGTGTGGGGCCACCCAAGACGGCGGGTCATAGTGGAAAGGTCTGACAGAATGTGGTCCACTGGAGATGGGAATAGCAAACCACTTCAGTATTCTTGCCTTGAGAACCCCATGAACAGTATGAAAAGGCAAAATGATAGGATACTGAAAGAGGAACTCCCCAGGTTGGTAGGTGCCCAATATGCTACTGGAGATCAGTGGAGAAATAACACCAGAAAGAATGAAAGGATGGAGCCAAAGCAAAAACAATACCCGGTTGTGGATGTGACTGGTGATAGAAGCAAGGTCGGATGCTGTAAAGAGCAGTATTGCATAGGAATCTGGAATGTTAGGTCCACGAATGAAGGCAAATTGGAAGTGGTCTAACAGGAGATGGCAAGAGTGAATGTCGACATTCTAGGAATCAGCTAACTAAAATGGACTGGAATGGGTGAATTTAACTCAGATGACCATTATATCTACTACTGTGGGAAGGAATCCCTTAGAAGAAATGGAGTAGCCATCATGGTCAACAAAAGAGTCCAAAATGCAGTACTTGGATGCAATCTCAAAAATGACAGAATGATCTCTGTTTATTTCCAAGGCAAACCATTCAATATCACAGTAATCCAAGCCTATGCCCCAACCAGAAATGCTGAAGAAGCTGAAGTTGAACGGTTCTCTGAAGACCTACAAGACCTTTTAGAACTAACACACAAAAAATATGTCCTTTTCACTATAGGGGACGGGAATGCAAAAGTAGGAAGTCAAGAAACACTTGGAGTAACAGGCAAATTTGGCCTTGGAGTACAGAATAAAGCAGGGCAAAAGCTAATAGAGTTTTGCCAAGAGAACACGCTGGTCATAGCAAACACCCTCTTCCAACAACACAAGAGAGGACTCTACATACGGACATCACCAGATGGTCAACACCGAAATCAGAATGATTATATTCTTTGCAGCCAAAGATGGAGACACTCTATACAGTCAGCAAAAACAAGACCGGGAGATGACTGTGGCTCAGATCATGAACTCCTTATTGCCAAATTCAGACTTAAACTGAAGAAAGTAGGGATAACCATTAGACCATTCAGGTATGACCTAAACCAAATCCCTTATGACTATACAGTGGAAGTGAGAAATAGATTTAAGGGACAATATCTGATAGACAGAGAGCCTGATGAACTATGGACAGAGGTTCATGACACTGCACAGGAGACAGGGATTAAGACAATCCCCATGGAAAAGAAATGCAAAAAGGTAAAATGGTTGTCTGAGGAGGCCTTACAAATAGCTGTGAAACGAGAAGTGAAAAGCTTCTAAGATCATGGCATCTGGTCCCATCACCTCATGGGAAATAGATGGGGAGACAGTGGAAACAGTGTCAGACTTTATTTTTTGGGGACTCCAAAATCACCGCAGATGGTGACTACAGCCATGAAATTAAAAGATACTTACTCCTTGGATGGAAGGTTATGACCAATCTAGATAGCATATTAAAAAGCAAAGACATTATTTTGCTAACAAAGGTCCATCTAGTCAAGGCTATGGTCTTTCCAATGGTCATGTATGGATGTGAGAGTTGGACTATGAAGAAAGCTGAGCACTGAAAAATTGATGCTTTTGAACTGTGGTGTTGGAGAAGACTCTTGAGAGTCCCTTGGACTGCAAGGAGATCCACCCAGTTCATCCTAAAGGCGATCAGTCCTGGGTGTTCATTGGAAGGACTGATGTTGAAGCTGAAACTCCAATACTTTGGCCACCTCATGCAAAGAGTTGACTCATTGGAAAAGACCCTGATGCTAGGAGGGATTGGGGGCAGGAGGAGAAGGGGAAGAGAGAGGATGAGATGGTTGGATGGCATCACTGACTCGATGGTATGAGTTTGAGTAAACTCCAGGAGTTTGTGATGGACAGGGAGGCCTGGCGTGCTGCGATTCGTGGGGTTGCAAAGAGTCAGACATGACTGAGTGACTGAACTAACTGAATAATAAGTGTTAATAATAGCAGTAAAAACTGTGCTACCATTGCTATTATATTTTACCTTATTTTCTTAATGGTATCACTGGTAAGATTTTGTGTGTTAAACCCCCGAAGTCATTTTTTCCAACAGCTCTGTGGTTTTAATTGCATAGTTTTACATAAAATGTTAGAAATTAGAAAAATACATATCACATTTTAGCAGAATTGACTATAAATACCCTCTCCAATTGAAAATAGAATTCACAAAACAAAGGAACCAATTGATACAACCCATGAAGTTCAGCTGTCTGGGCATACACGTAGTATCAAAAGTAGATCTGAAAAAGTAAACAGAAAATATTTACCACAATACTCTATGCCATATTGCTTTCTGTATGAATAATGAACAACAGTTTTGAAGATCTGTAATAGAGAACACTAAAAATGCTTGCAACAAAGTAAAGAGAATATAAACATTTAAAAAAAAATAATCTGTGGTTAAAGTGACTGCACAATATAAAAGCACAAGTTACTGATATATCTAGATATACAAGTTACTAGAATATGTAAAAGATGCAGAAGGGACAAGTCTAGAAGAATATAATAAGGGGGGACAGCAATACAGAAGGATGGGGTCTACCTCTCCCAACAAGTACATCATGGATAAGTGTGTGTATATATATATATACACACACAAAAGGAACAGTTCTCATCGAGCACCTGTTGAACACTTGCAGAGGACTTCAGATACCTAAAAGGGCAAAAGAATAGCCATGTACCCAGGAAAAAATAAAGAAAAAAAAAAAGGGGGGGGGGATGGGATGGGATCTGCACCCCTGGAGGCGAGCTGAGGGAAAGGAGAGGTTCCTCCACTTATGGAAGCCCACTTACTGGTGGGGAGGTCAGCTGGGACAGAGAGGGAGCTTCCTGGGCTTGGAAGAGAGAGCAGCAACCTGTCTGGAAGGTAGGACAGAGTAAGAGCTACACTGATGGTCTGTGTCACAGCCGTGTTTGCTCCAGTCTAAGTTGTGCATCTGCTGATGCAAAGTAGAGCTGGGTGTTACAATGTGGGGTTTGGAGAGCAACTCAGGGAATGGAACAAATGTTGAAAATGAAGACACAGCCCGAATGGAAGGGAGTAGGAATCTGCACAATTTGGAAAAATCATGGAAGAATCCCAAGCCACCATAGAAGCAGGGTGTCATTGCCGAGTGGTGCACAAGGGGTGGAGCCACCCACCATTGTAACCCCTTCCCCAAGCACCGACTCCAATTGCAGTGAGTACTAAGAGCAGCACCCGCCCTAGCAGGGTCAGCTGCCCCTCCTATCAAAGCTTCCCTAGCCACACCAGCCCCTAGAGGCTTGTGCACCAAGCCCGTTGCTGTCTCCACAGCCTCCTGCCTGGGTGGGTATGTGTGTCCCGGTGCAGCCACTGTGGGAAGAACACACAAAGATGGAACTCAAACCACAGCTGAACCTTAGCTGCCATGCAACTAAGGGAGGAGAGCTGAAAGCTCTCTTCATGGCTGTGGAAACCATGGATTCACACCTTTGCTGCTGACTTTGTAAATTCAGTGCATGTGAAACGTCTGAACAGATGAGTGCTCCTGAAGCTGAGATAGGTCGAGCTTTAGCAGCTATGGACTTTGTACGCATGCACTTGTGGCAATTGGTCCAGATCACAATCTGAACTGCTTCCATAGCTCACACAGTGAGTTCAAGTACACAGTTACTGCAGTCCTGGGACCTGGATCTCTCTGGAGCTCTCTGCTGGTGGTCTTGTGAAAACAACACCCAAGAGATGGTAGCAGCAATTGCTGATAAACCATGGGTAGGGTGGGACTGCCAAGGTCAGTAGGTGCCCAAAATGATACTGGAGAAGAGTGGAGAAACAACTCTAGAAAGAATGAGGAGACAGAGCCAACGTGGAAACAATGCCCAGTTGTGGATGTGACTAATGACGAAAGCAAGGTCTGATACTATAAAGAGCTATATTGCATAGGAACCTGGAATGTGAGGTCCATCAATCAAGGTAAATTGGAAGTAGTCAAACAGGAGATGGCAAGAGTGAACGTCAACATTTTAGAAATCAGTGGACTAAAATGGATGGGGTTGGGTGAATTCAACTCAGATGACCATTATATCTACCACTGTGGGCAAGAATCTCTTAGAAGAAATGGAGTACCCTCATAGTTAACAGAAGAGTCTGAAATGTAGTATTTGGGTGCAATCTCAAAAATGACAGAATAATCTCTATTTGTTTCTAAGGCCAACCATACAATATCACAGTATTCCAAGTCTATGTCCCAACCAGTAATGCTGAAAAAGCTGAAATTGAATGCTTTTATGAAGACCTACAAGACTTTCTAGAACTAACACCCAAAAAAAGATGTCCTTTTCATTATTGGGGACTAGAATGCAAAAGTAAGAAGTCAAGAGATACCCGAAGTAACAGGCAAACTTGACCTTGGTGAACAAAGTGAAGCAGGTCAAAGGCTAACACAATTTTGCCAAGAGAACACACTGGTTATAGCAAACGTCCTCTTCCAACAACACAAGAGACGGTTTTACACATGGACATCACCAGATGGTTAATACCAAAATCAGATTGAGTATATTCATGGTAGCCAAAGATGGAGAAGCTCTATACAGTCAGCTAAATCAAAAGCAGGAGCTGACTGTGACTCAGATCGTGAACTCCTTATTGTAAAATTCAGACTTAAATTGAGAAAATAGGGAAAACCATTAGACCATTCAGATATGACCTAAGTCAGATTGTTTATGATTATACAGTGGAAGTGACAAATAGAATCAAGGGATTGGATCTGACAGAGAGAGCACCTGCAGAACTTTGGACAGAGGTTCATTATATTGTACAGCAGGCAGTGATCAAGACCATCCCCCCAAAAAATAAGTGCAAAAAGGCAAAATGGTTTTCTGCGGAGGCCTTACAAATAGCTGAGAAAAGAAGATAAGCTAAAGGCAAAGGAGAAAAGGAGAGATATACCTTTTGAATGTAGAGTTCCAAAGAATAGTAAGGAGAGACAAGAAAACCTTCCTCAGTGATGGTGCAAAGAAATAGAAGAAAACAATAGAATGGGAAAAACTAGAGATCTCTTCAAGATACCAAGGGAGTATTTCTTGCAAAAATGGGCATGGTAAAGGGCAGAAATCATATGGACTTAACAAAAGCAGAAGACATTAAGTAGTGGTGGCAAGAACACACAGAAGAACTGTACAAAAAAGATCTTCACGAACTACATAATCACTCACCTAAAGCCAGATATCCTGGAATGTGAAGTCAAGTGGGCCTTAGGAAGCATCACTATGAATAGAGCTAGTGCAGGTGATGAAATTCCAGTTGAGCTATTTCAAATCCTAAAAGATGATGCTGTGAAAGTGCTGCATTCAATATGCCAGCAAATTTGGAAAACTCAGCAGTGGCCACAGGACCAGAAAAGGTCAGTTTTCATTCCAATTCCAAAGAAAGTCAATGCCAAAGAACTTTCAAACTACCACACAATTGAATTCATCTCACACGCTAGCAAACTAATGCTCAAAATTCTCCAAGCCAGCCTTGAACAGTACATGAACCGTGAACTTGTAGATGTTCAAACTGAATTTAGAAAATCCAGAGAACCAGAGATCAAATTGCCAACATCCACTGGATTATCAAAAAAGCAAGAAAGTTCCATAAAAAGATCTACTTCTGCTTTGATGACTCTCCCAAAGCTTTTGATTATGTGGGTCACAAAAAAGTGTGGAAAATTCTTCAAGAGATGGGAACTGGACCACTTGACCTGCCTCTTGAGGAATCTGTATGCAGGTCACGAAGCAACAGTTAGACCCAGGCATGTAACAACAGATAGGTTCAAAATTGGTAAAGGAGTAGGTCAAAGCCGTATATGGTCATCCTGCTTATTTAACTTACATGCAGAGTACATCATGAGAAATGCTGGGCTGGATGAAGCACAACGTGGAATCAAGCTGGGAAAAATATCAGTAACCTCAGATATGCAGATGAAACCACCCTTATGGCAGAAAACAAAGAATAGAGCCTCTTGATGAAAGGGAAAGAGGAGAGTGAAAAATGTTGGCTTAAAATTCAACATTCAAAAAACGAAGATCATTGTATCTGGTCTCATTATTTCATGGCAAATAGATGGGGGAACAGTGACAGACTTTATTTTTTTGAGCTCCAAAACTACTTCAGATGGTGACTACAACCATGAAAGTAAAAGACACTTGCTCCTTGGAAGGAAAGCTATGACAGACCTGGACAGCATATTAAAAAGCTGAGACATTACTTTGCTGACAAAGTTCCGTCTAGTCAAAGCTATGGTTTTTCCAGTAGTCATGTATGGATGTGAGTGTTGAACTGTAAAAGGAAGCTGAGTGCTGAGGAACTGACACTTTTGAACTGTGGTGTTGGAGAAGACTTTTGAGAGTCCCTTGGACTGCAAGGAGATCAAGCCAGTCAATCCTAAAAGAAATTGGTCCTGAATATTCATTGGAAGGACTGAAGTTGAAGCTGATACTCCAATACTTTGGCCACCTGATGTGAAGAACTGACTCATTAGAAAAGACCCTGATGTTGGGAAAGATTGAAGGCATGAACAGAAAGGAGTGACAGAAGATGAGATGGTTGGATGTCACCACTGACTCGATGGACATGAGTTTGAAAAACCTCCAAGAGTTGGTGATGGACAGGGAAGCCTGGAATGTTGCAGTCCATGGGGTTGCAAAGAATTAGACACGATTCAGTGACTGAACTGATTGAAGGTGGGACTGAGAGCAGTTCCAACAGGAATGTAATTTGTGAGCCAGTAAAATGAGTGAAAATTACACAACAGCACACACAGATGAATAGCTTCAAAGGAGGAAACCTCACTGGCTTATCTCCCCTCATTCCAATCCAGCCTATCTCACACTGAGTATCAGAAACACAGCCCAGAAGCTTATGGGGCCCTTATCAGAATCACAACTGCTGAACAATTATCAACAGAAAAGATACTTTTCAACCAAAGACAAATAAGAAACTACAATGAGATGGTAGGAGGGGGCACAGTTGTGAAAAGAGTGAAAGTCCTGAGACCCATGTCAGTCTTCCTAGTCTTAGGGTCCAACAATAGGATGAGAAGCCCCCATAAAATCTAGCTTGAAAGTCAGCAGGATTTCATCACCTGAAATTCACAGGACTGGGGAAAACAGAGAGTCCAGTCTTGGAGGGAGCACACAAGGTCCTGTGGGTACTAGATCCCAGGTGAAAATAAATGCAATGACCCCATAAGAGACTGTATCAGACCTACCAGCTAATATTGGAGGGTCTCTTGCAGCGACAGGGGTCAGCTGTAGCTCACTGGGGGAGCAAAAACACTGGCAGCAGTATTTCTGGGGGTACTCATTGGTGTGAACCCTCCCAGAGGCCACCATTAGCCCCAGCCAATCTTCGCCTCTAGTGCTGGGAAGCCTCAGGTTAAACAATCAACATGGTGAGAACACAGCCGCACTCGTCAGCAGATGGGATGTTTACAGTTATCCTGGCCCCTGCCCATCAGAGGGACAAGGCTCAGATCCACCTATCACTAGAGTCCCTCCCATCAGAAAACTTGCACAAACCACTTAGACACCTACCCACCAGAATGGAGACCACAAAAGCAAGGAGAGCTACAATCCTGTGGCTTGTGAATGCAAACTACAATCACAAAATTTAGACAAAATGAAACAGCAGAATATGAGTCCTAGATGAATAAACAAGACAAAACCCCAGAAGAACAAGTGAAGGCAACAACTATATAAGAATTCAGAATAATGATAGTAAAGATGATCCAAGAAGTCAGAAAAAGAATGGAAGCAAGGATCAATAGGAGGCAAGAAATGCTTAACAAAGATCTTGAAGAACTAAAGTGCAAAAGAGTGGATATGAATGACACATTAACTTAAATGATTAAAATATAATAGAATAAATCAATAGCAGACTAGCTGAGGCAGAAGAATAGACAAGTGACCTGGAAGACAGAATAGTAGAAATGACTACTGGAGTATAGAATAAAGAAAAAAGAATGAAAAAAATGAAGAGAGTTTAAGAGAACTCTAGGACAATGTCAAACACATCAACATTCACATTATAAGGGGTTCTGGAAGGAGAAAGTGAGAGAGAAATTACTTGGGAAAATACTGCAAGAGATAATAGCTGGAAATCTCCATAAAATGAGAAAGGAAATGGTCACCCAAGTAGAGGAAGGGAAGAGAGTCCCAGGAAGGATAAAAACAAGGAGGAACATGCCAAGACACAGAATACAGAAACTGACCAGAATTAAAGACAAGGGAAGAAATATTAAAAGCAAGATGGGAAAAGTAACAACATACAAAGAAATTCCAAGGTTACCCACTGATTTTTCAGCAGGAACTCTACAGGCCAAAAAGAAGCGACATGATATATTTGAAGTGATGAAAGAGAAGAAACTACAACTAAGAATATCCAGCGAGGCTCTCATTGGGATTTAATGGAGATGAGCTTTGCAACACATGCTAAAGGAGTGTTTCTAAGTGGAAAATAAAAAGCCACTACTAAAAATAGGAAAGTTATAAGTGAAAAAGCTCATCAGTTAAAAACAAGCACACAGTAAAGGTAGGAAATCATCCACACACAAATATGATATCAAAGCCAGCACTTGTGAGAAGACGAGAGCACAGGTGCAGGTTATTGAAAATGCATTAGAAATTTTAAAAATGAAAACTTAAGACAGTCTTATTTATACAGAGATTGCTAGATTAAAACCTCATGGTAACCATAGATGAAAATTTACAATGGATACACACACACACACACAAAGAAAAAGTAACCAAAATGCAACACTAAAATTAGTCATCAAATCATAAGAGATGGGGACAAAAGAGAAAGGGAAGAAAAACAGCCTAGAAAAATAAATCCAAAGCAATTAAGAAAATTGCAATAGGAACATGCATATTGTTAATTCACCTTAAATGTAAATTGATTAAATGCTTCAACGAAAAAACATAGGCTGGCTGAATGGGCACAAAAATAGACTCGTATATGCTGTCTACAAGAGATCCACTTCAGATCTAGGGACATACACAGACTGAAAGAGAGGGGAGGAAAAAAGTATTCCAAATGAAAACTAGAAGAAAGCCAGAGTAGCAATATTTACACAAGACAAAATAGATTTTCAAATAAAGCCTGATACCATAGTCAAGGAAGGACACTAAATAGTGATTAAGGGATGAATCCAAGGAAAAAGATAAAACAATTGTAACTCCTCAATATATAAGGCAATGATAACAACCATGAAAGAGGAAATCAACACTAACACAGTAATAGTTGGCGACTTTAACACCACACTTACACCAATGGAAAAATCATTCAGACAGAAAATCATTAAAGAAACACAAGCCATAAACAGCAAACTAGACCAGATAGAACAACATGATATTTATAGAACATTCCATCCAAAAGCAGCAGAATAAACTTTCTTCTCAAGTGCACATGGAACATTCTCCAGGATAGATCACATCTTGGGCCACAAATCAATGTTCAGTGAATTTAAGAATGTTGATATCTTGTTGGGCATCATTTCTGACCACAGCGCTATGAGATTAGAAATGAATTAGAGGGGAAAACTTACGTAATAAAACACAAACACATGGAAACTAAACAATGTGCTACTAAATAACCAAGAGATCACTGAAGAAATCAAAGAGGAAATCAGAAAGTACATAGAAAAACAAACAAACAAAAAAAGACAACAAAAGCACAATGACCCAAAACCTTTTGGACACAGCAAAAGCAATTCTAAGAGGGAAATTTATAGCAATAAAACTTACTTCAGGAAATAAGAAAATCTCGAATAAACTGAAGTAGAGAAAGAAGAACAAAGAAAACCCAAAGTTAGTAGAAGGAAAGGAATTGTGGAAACCAGAGCAGAAATTAATAAGATAGAGACAAAGAAAACAGTAGCAAAGATCAATGAAACTGAAAGCTGGTTCTTTGAGAAGATAAAATTGATAAACCTTTAGTCAGACTCATCAAGTACAAAAAAAAAGAATAGAATGCAAATCAATAAAATTAGAAATGAAAAAGGAATTAAAACTGTCATCACAGAAATACAAAGAATTATAAACAACTATTAAAGCAACTATATACATACAGAATGTACAATCTAGAAGAAACAGACAAATTCTTAGAAAAGTAAAACCTTTGAGGACTGAACTGGGAAGAAAGAGGAAATATGAACAGACCAGTCACAAATTCTGAAATTGAAACTGTGATTTAGAAACTTTCAACAAACAAAAGTTCAGATGAGATGGTTTCACATGTGAATGCTATTAAACACTTAGAGAAGAGTTAAAATACCCTCTGAAACAAAAAACTAAGATCATGGCAATCTGTCCCATCACTTCATGGCAAATAGATGGAGAAAAAACTGGAAACAGTGACAGATTTTATTAGGCTCCAAAATACTGTGGCTGGTGACTGTAGCAATGAAATTAAAAGATGCTTGCTCTGGGGGAGGAGCTAAGATGGTGGAGGAATAGGATGGGGAGACCACTTTCTCCCCTACAAATTCATTAAAAGAACATCTGAATGCTGAGCAAACTTCACAAAACAACCTGATCGCTAGCAGAGGGCATCAGGCGCCCAGAAAAGCAGCCCATCATCTTCGAAAGGAGGTAGGACAAAATATAAAAGATAAAAAGAGAGACAAAAGAGCTAGGGACAGAGACCCATCTCGGGAAGGGAGTCTTTTTTTTTTTTTTTTTTGCTTTTTGGTTATATTTATTGCGTATAACAATGTTGAACTAACTTAACAGCTAAATTTGTTTTTATTTCATTTATGTAATAAAATGTGTACTGCAGATGCATACAACGGTTATATGTCATGTATGTTTTTGTCATATACATTTAGCTTGATGCATGCATCACCGCAAATGTCATTTTAGCTGACATACAAGAGATTTGTACATATGTTGAACAAGACTTGTGTATACAAACGTGAGTAGCTTATGTAATACAACAGATAATTTGTACAGAATAAGGCTATTTTTGTAAAATTTAAAAGAATTTATGTCTAGATTGGTTTTTTTTTTTTTTATTTTGGCTTTTTTTTTTTTTTTTAATTATTATTATTATTTTTTTTTCCAGTGGGTTTTGTCATACATTGATATGAATCAGCCATGGATTTACATGTATTCCCAATCCCGATCCCCCCTCCCACCTCCCTCTCCACCCGATTCCTCTGGGTCTTCCCAGTGCACCAGGCCGGAGCACTTGTCTCGTGTATCCCACCTGGGCTGGTGATCTGTTTCACCATAGATAGTATACATGCTGTTCTTTTGAAATATCCCACCCTTACATTCTCCCACAAAGTTCAAAAGTCTGTTCTGTATTTCTGTGTCTCTTTTTCTGTTCTGCATATAGGGTTATCGTTATTACCTTTCTAAATTCCATATACATGTGTCAGTATGCTGTAATGTTCTTTATCTTTCTGGCTTACTTCACTCTGTATAAGGGGCTCCAGCTTCATCCATCTCATTAGGACTGGTTCAAATGAATTCTTTTTAATGGCTGAGTAATATTCCATGGTGTATATGTACCACAGCTTCCTTATCCATTCATCTGCTGATGGGCATCTAGGTTGCTTCCATGTCCTGGCTATTATAAACAGTGCTGCGATGAACATTGGGGTGCACGTGTCTCTTTCAGATCTGGTTTCCTCAGTGTGTATGCCCAGAAGTGGGATTGCTGGGTCATATGGCAGGGAGTCTTAATAGAGGAAGTTTCCAAACATCAGGAAACCCTCTCACCGGCGGGTCTGGGGGAAGTTTTCGAATCTCGGAGGGCAACCTAACTGGGAGGAAAAATAAATAAAACCCACAGATGACATGCCTAGAAGCAACTCCTAGCAGAAAAGTACACATCCACCCACATCCACCACCAGCAAGTGGGGGCAGAACGGAGAGGAGTGGGCAGCATTGCTCAGGGTAAGGACCGGGCCTGAGTGCCCTGAAGACAATCGGAGGGAGCTAACGTGAGATAGCCACTTAAACTGTAGGATAATAAGAGAGAGAGAGAAAATTAACCGGCCTGAACACACTGCGTGCCTGTTCGCAGAACAAAGGAAGAACTGAGCGATCCCAGAGAAGAGCTAGCCGGCGGCAGACCCAGCCCATCCCCTGCCAGAGGCAGGAGGTAGGGGGGAGGAGAAAGGGGCAAACTCAGCCCCAGAGACGGCCTCTCCTACCAAACAGCAAACAGGGTCCCAGTGTCTAACCAAAGACTTCCTGAGATTCTGGATTGTTGACATCCGCGGGAAGGGTCCAGGCTAGAGACCAGCTCCCTATAACAGACACAGGGCTCACCGGACCTGTGCGCGCAGACACTGAGGCTGGGACCCCGGAGGGGATAAGGCACACCGCACCCGGGGAGAGTGCATTCATCAAGCCTGAGCTGCTCAGGTGGGGAAGGCACAAAACACAGGCCTAACTGAGTCTGCACTTTTGTGGAGTACCCGAGAACTGGAACCGCACGCAATGCAGGGCCCGCTCCATACAGAGCAGCCGGGAGCCTAAGCTCCCTGTAGACGGGGACAGCACACACCCGTGAGTGGGGGCAAACCCAGTGTGGCCGGAGCACTTCGAGTGCTCCCCACACACGCCAGTGACATTTGTCTGCAGCGCCCCTCCCTTCCCGCAGCACGACTGAACAAGAGAACCTAAACAAGAGACCACCTCCGCCTGTGTCAGGGCGGAAATTAGACACTGAAGAGACCTGCAAACAGAAGCCAAATAAACAAAGGGAACCGCTTCAGAAGTGACCGGTGCAACAGATTAAAATCCCTGTAGGTAACACTGACTACACTGGAAGGGGCCTATAGATAATTGAGAAGTTTAAGCTGGAGCAAGGAGCTCTCTGAAGCTGAACCGAACCCACACTGACCGCAACAGCTCCAGAGAAATTCCTAGATATATTTTTAATTTTTTTTAATTCAAAAAAAACAAAAAAAAAATTTCTTTTTAAATTTTTTCTTTTATTTTCTTTTAAAATTCGCTATTACTCCTCTATTATCCTTAACTGTCATTTTCATTTTCATATATTTTTACTATTTTTAATTAATTTTTTTCTTTTTATTTTTTTCTCATATTTTCTTTTAAAGTCCTCTACTACTCCTCTATTACTCCTTAATTTTCATTTTCATTTCACTATAACCTTGCAAAAAAAAAAAAAAAGAGAGGCCCTATTTTTAAATCAAATTACATATATATTTCTTAAAATTTTTGTGTTTTTGTTTTTAATATTGTATTTTTAAGAGTCTAACCTCTACTCTAGATTTTTAATCTTTGTTTTTCAGTATTTGATATCAATTTTGGACATTTAAGAATCCAACATTCAGTACCCATTTTTACTCAGGAGGGTGTTGATTACTCTCTCCCACTTTTGACTCTTCCTTTTCTCCTTCAGATAACCTCTATTTCCTCCCTCCCCCTTCTCTTCCCAATCCAATTCTGTGAATCTCTGTGGGTGTCTGGGCTATGGAGAACACTTAGGGAACAGAGAACTGCATAGATCTGTCTCTCTCCTCTTGAGTCCCCATTTTTCTCCTCCTGCTCATTTCTATCTCCCTCCTCCCTCTCCTCTTCTTCATGTAACTCTGTGAACCTCTCTGGGTGTCCCTCATGGTGGAGAATCTTTTCACCATTAACCTAGAAGTTTTATTATCAGTACTGTATAGTTGGAGAAGTCTTGCGGCTACTGGAAGAATAAGATTGAAATCCAGAGGCAGGAGATTTAAGCTCCAAACCTGAGAACACCAGAAAACTCCTGACTACAGGGAACATTAAGTAATGAGATCACCCACAAGCCTCCATACCTACATTGAAACCAACCACCACCCAAGAGCCAATAAGTTCCAGAGCAAGACATACCATGCAAATTCTCCACAATGCAAGAACATAGCCTTGAGCATCAACATACAGGCTGCCCAAAGTCACACCTAACACATAGACCCATCTCAAAACTCACTACTGGACACTCCATTGCACTCCAGAGAGAAGAAATCCAATTGCACGTACCAGAACACTGACACAAGCTTCCCTAACCAGGAAACCTTGACAAGCCAATCGTCTAACCCCACCCACTGGGAGAAACCTCCACAATAAAAAGGAACCAGAGACCATCAGAATACAGAAAGGCCACTCCAGATACAGCAATCTAAACAAGATAAAAAGGCAAAGAAATACCCAACAGGTAAAGGAACATGAAAAATGCCCACCAAGTCAAACAAAAGTGGAGGAGATAGGGAATCTACCTGAAAAAGAATTTAGAATAATGATAATAAAAATGATCCAAAATCTTGAAAACAAAATGGAGTTACAGATAAATAGCCTAGAGACAAGGATTGAGAAGATGCAAGAAATGTTTAACAAGGACCTAGAAGAAATAAAAAAGAGTCAATTAAAAATGAATAATGCAATAAATGAGATCAAAAACACTCTGGAGGTAACCAAGAGTAGAATAACGGAGACAGAAGATAGGATAAGTGAGGTAGAAGATAAAATGGTGGAAATAAATGAAGCAGAGAGGAAAAAAGAAAAAAGAATCAAAAGAAATGAGGACAACCTCAGGGACCTCTGGGACAATGTGAAATGCCCCAACATTCGAATCATAGGAGTCCCAGAAGAAGAAGACAAAAAGAAAGGCCATGAGATAATACTCAAGGAGATAATAGCTGAACACTGCCCTAAAATGGGGAAGAAAATAGTCACACAGGTCCAAGAAACCCAGAGAGTCCCAAACAGAATAAACCCAAGGCGAAACACCCCAAGACACATATTAATCAAATTAACAAAGATCAAACACAGAGAACAAATATTAAAAGCAAGAAGGGAGAAACAACAAATAACACACAAAAGGATTCCCATAAGGATAACAGGTGATCTATCAATAGAAACCCTTCAGGCCAGAAGGGAATGTCAGGACATACTTAAAGTGATGAAAGAGAATAACCTACAACCTAGATTACTGTACCTAGCAAGGATCTCATTCAGATATGAAGGAGAATTCAGAAGCTTTAGAGACAAGCAAAAGCTGAGAGAATTCAGCACCACCAAACCAGCTCTTCAACAAATGCTAAAGGATCTTCTCTAGACAGGAAACACAGAAAGGTTGTATAAACGCGAACCCAAAACAACAAAGTAAATTGCAACAGGACCATACCTATCAATAATTACCTTAAATGTAAATGGGTGGAGTGCCCCAACCAAAAGACAAAGACTGGCTGAATGGATGCAAAAACAAGACCCCTATATATGCTGTCTACAAGAGACCCACCTCAAAACAAGGGACACATATAGACTGAAAGTGAAGGGCTGGGAAAAAAATATCTCATGCAAACGAAGACCAAAAGAAAGCAGAGGTTGTAATACTCATATCAGATAAAATAGACTTTCAAATAAAGGCTGTGAAAAGAGACGAAGAAGGACACTACATAATGATCAAAGATCAATCCAAGAAGAAGATAAAACAATTATAAATATATATGCACCCAACATAGGAGCACCACAATATGTAAGGCAAATGCTAACGAGATTGAAAGGGGAAATTAACAGCAACACAATAATAGTGGGAGACTTTAATACCCCACTCACACCTATGGATAGATCAACTAAACAGAAAATTAACAAGGAAACACAAACTTCAAATGACACAATGGACCACCTAGACCTAATTGATATCTATAGGACATTTCACACCAAAACAATCAATTTCACCTTTTTCTCAAGTGCACACGGAACCTTCTCCAGAAGAGATCCCATCCTGGGCCATAAATCTAGCCTTGGTAAATTCAAAAAAAATGAAATCATTCCAGTCATCTTTTCTGACCACAGTGCAGTAAGATTAGATCTCAATTACAGGAAAAAAATTATTAAAAATTCAAACATATGGAGGCTAAATAACATGCTTCTGAATAACCAACAAATCATAGAAGAAATCAAAAAAGAAATAAAAATATGCAGAGAAATGAATGAAAATGAAAACACAAGAACCCAAAACCTATGGGACACTGTAAAAGCAGTGCTAAGGGGAAGGTTCATAGCATTACAGGCTTACTTCAAGAAACAAGATAAAAGTCAAATAAATAACCTAACTCTACACCTACAGCAACTAGAGAAGGAAGAAATGAAGAACCCCAGGGTTAGTAGAAGGAAAGAAATCTTAAAAATTAGGGCAGAAATAAATGCAAATGAAACTAAAGAGACCATAGCAAAAATCAACAAAGCTAAAAGCTGGTTTTTTGAAAAAAATAAACAAAATTGACAAACCATTAGCAAGACTCATTAAGAAACAAAGGGAGAAGAACCAAATTAACAAAATTAGAAATGAAAATGGAGAGATCACAACAGACAACACTGAAATACAAAGGATCATAAGAGACTACTACCAGCAGCTCTATGCCAATAAAATGGACAACTAGGAAGAAATGGACAAATTCTTAGAAAAGTATAACTTTCCAACTGAACCAGGAAGAAATAGAAGATCTTAACAGACACATCACATGCAAGGAAATCAAAACTCTAATCAGAAATCTTCCAGCAAACAAAAGCCCAGGACCAGATGGCTTCACAGCTGAATTCCACCAAAAATTTAGAGAAGAGCTAACACCTATCTTACTCAAACTCTTCCAGAAAATTGGAGGAGGCAAACTTCCAAACTCATTCTATGAGGCCACCATCACCCTAATTCCAAAACCAGACAAAGATGCCACAAAAAAAGAAAAGTACAGGCCAATATCACTGATGAACATAGATGCAAAAATCCTTAACAAAATTCTAGCAAACAGAATCCAACAACATATTAAAAAGGTCATACATCATGACCAAGTGGGCTTTATCCCAGGAATGCAAGGATTCTTTAATATCTGCAAATCAATCAATGTAATACACCACATTAACAAATTGAAAGATAAAAACCATTTGATTATCTCAATAGATGCAGAAAAGACCTTTGACAAAATTCTACATCCATTTATGTTTAAAACTCTCCAGAAAGCAGGAATAGAAGGAACATACCTCAACATAATAAAAGCTATATATTAATAAACTCACAGCAAGCATCACCCTCAGTGGTGAAAAATTGAAAGCATTTCCCCTGAAATCAGGAACAAGACAAGGGTGCCCACTCTCACCAGTACTACTCAACATAGTGTTGGAAGTTTGGCCACAGCAATCAGAGCAGAAAAAGAAGTAAAAGGAATCCAGATAGGAAAAGAAGAAGTGAAACTCTCATTGTTTGCAGATGACATGATCCTCTACATAGAAAACCCTAAAGACTCTACCAGAAAATTACTAGAGCTAATCAATGAATATAGTAAAGTTGCAGGATATAAAATTAACACACAGAAATCCCTTGCATTCCTATACACTAACAATGAAAAAACAGAAAGAGAAATTAAGGAAACAGTATCATTCAACATTGCAACAAAAAGAATAAAATGCTTAGGAGTATATCTACCTAAAGAAACAAAAGACCTATACATAGAAAACTATAAAACACTGATGAAAGAAATCAAAGAGGACACAAACAGATGGAGAAATATACCCTGTTCATGGATTGGAAGAATCAATATTGTCAAAAGGAGTATAATACCAAAAGCAATCTATAGATTCAATGCAATCCCTCTCAAGCTACCAATGGTATTTTTCACAGAACTAGACCAAATAATTTCACAATTTGTATGGAAATACAAAAAAACTCAAATAGCGAAAGCAATCTTGAGAAAGAAGAATGGAACTGGAGGAATCAACCTGCCTGACTTCAGGCTCTACTACAAAGCCACAGTCATCAAGACAGTATGGTACTGGCACAAAGACAGAAATATAGATCAATGGAACAGAATAGAAAGCCCAGAGATAAATCCACGTACCTATAGACACCTTATCTTCGACAAAGAAGGCAAGGACATACAATGGAAAAAAGACAACCTCTTTAACAAGTGGTGCTGGGGAAACTGGTCAACCGCTTGTAAAAGAATGAAACTAGAACACTCTCTAACATCATACACAAAAATAAACTCAAAATGGATTAAAGATCTAAATGTAAGACCAGAAACTATAAAACTCCTAGAGGAGAACATAGGCAAAACACTCTCTGACAAAAATCACAGCAGGATCCTCTATGACCCACCTCCAAGATTATTGGAAATAAAAGCAAAGTTAAACAAATGGGACCTAATGAAACTTAAAAGCTTTTGCACAACAAAGGAAATTATAAGCAAGGTGAAAAGACAGCCCTCAGAATTGAAGAAAATAATAGCAAATGAAGCAACAGACAAAGGATTAATCTCAAAAATATACAAGCAACTCCTGCAGCTCAATACCAGAAAAAAATAAATGACTCAATAAAAAAAATGGTCCAAAGAACTAAACAGACATTTCTCCAAAGAAGACATACAGATGGCAAACAAACACATACAGATGCTAAACATCACTCATTATCAGAGAAATGCAAATCAAAACCACAGTGAGGTACCATTACATGCCAGTCAGGATGGCTGCTATCCAAAAGTCTACAAGCAATAGATGCTGGAGAGGGTGTGGAGTAAAGGGAACCCTCTTACACTGTTGGTGGGAATGCAAACTTGTACAGCCACTATGGAGAACAGTGTGGAGATTTCTTAAAATACTGGAAATAGAACTACCATATGACCCAGCAATCCCACTCCTGGGCATACACACTGAGGAAACCAGATCTGAAAGAGACATGTGCACCCCAATGTTCATTGCAGCACTGTTTATAATAGCCAGGACATGGAAGCAACCTAGATGCCCATCAGCAGATGAATGGATAAGGAAGCTGTGGTACATATACACCATGGAATATTAGTCATCCATTAAAAAGAATTCATTTGAATCAGTTCTAATGAGATGGATGAAACTGGAGCCCATTATACAGAGTGAAGTAAGCCAGAAAGATAAAGATCAATACAGTATACTAACGCATACATATGGAATTTAGAAAGATGTTAATGATAGCCCTATATGCAAAACAGAAAAAGAGACACAGATATACAGAACAGACTTTTGTGCTCTGTGGGAGATGGCGAGGGTGGGATGTTTTGAGAGAACAGCATTGAAACATGTATATTATCAAGGGTGAAAGAGATCACCAGGCCTGGTTGGATGCATGAGACAAGTGCTCGGGGCTGGTGCACTGGGAGGACCCAGAGGGATGGAGTGGGGAGGGAGGCGGGAGGGGGGATCGGGATGGGGAATACATGTAAATCCATGGCCGCTTCATGTCAATGTATGGCAAAAACCACTACGGTAGTGTAAAGTAATTAGCCTACAACTAATAAAAATAAATGGAAAAAAAAAATGCTTGCTCCTTGGAAGAAAAGCCGTGACAATCCTAGACAGTGTATTAAAAGCAGAGATGTCACTTTGCCAACAAATGTCTGTATAGTCAAATCTATGGTTTTCCAGTATTCATGTATGGATGTCAGAATTGGGCCAAAAAGAAGACTGAGCTCTGGGAACTTGATGCTTTCTGACCATGGTGCTGGAGAAGACTCTTGAGAGTCCCTTGGACATCAAGAAGATCAAACCAGTCAATCCTGAAAATTTATTGGAAGGACTGATGCTGAAGCTGAAGCTCCAATACTTTGGTCACCTGATTTTAAGAGCCAATTCATTGGAAAAGACCTTGATGCTGATAAAGATTGAGAACAGAGGAGAAGGGAACGACAGAGGATGAGATAATTGGATGTCATCTTGGACTCAATGGAATTGAGTTTGAGCAAACTCTGGGAGAGAGTAAAAGACGGGGAAGCCTGACATTCACAAAAAGATGTACGTGACTAAGCAACTGAACAACAATGACAACTTCTGAAACTCTTCCAAAAACTTGCAGAGGAAAAAACTCTCCCAACCTCACTCTATATGGCCATCATCATTCTGATACCAAAATCAGCTAAGGATATCATACACACACACACACACACACACAAACTATAGATCAATATCACTGATAGACATAGACACAAAATCCTAGGAAACCTAATGTACCAATATATTTAAAAGCTCATACATCTTGATCAAGTTTGATTTATCCCATGGATGCAAGAATTAGTCAATACATGTAAACCAATGTGACATATTACATTAACGAACTAAAAAACCAAAACCATATAGTCATCGTAATAGATGCAGAAAAAAACATTTGACAAATTCCACACCTATTTTATGATGAAAAGAAAAAATTCAGAAAGTGGTCTTGAGGGAAACTGTGCTGGGTTGTGTTGTGTTTAGTCAATCTCTCAGTCATGTCTGACTCTATGTGACTACATGAACTGTAGCCCAACAGATTCCTCTGTTCATGGGGATTTTCCAGGCAAGAACACTGGAGTGGGTTGCCATGCCCTCCTCCAGGGGATCTTCCCAAGCCAGGGATCGAACCCATGCCTCCCACATTACAGGTGGATTCTTTACCATCTGAGCCACCAGGGAAGCCCATGAATACGGGAGTGTTGCTATACTTTCCTCCAAGGTATCTTCCCAATCCAGGGATTTAACCCAGGTCTCCCACATAGTAGGAAGATTTTTTACCAACTGAGCCGAGTGGGTAGCCTATCCCATTTCCATGGGGTCTTCCTGACCCAGGAATCAAACTAGTATCTCCTGCATTGCAGATGGGTTCTTGACCAACTGAGATACCAGGGAAGCCTTATTTCAACATTATAAAGGCCATTTATGGCAAACTCACAGCAAACGTAATTCTCAATGGTGAAAATCTGAAATCATCACCTCTTAGATGATGACCAAGAAAAGGATATCCACTATCACCTCTTTTATTCATAGCTTTTGAAGGCTTGGAAATAAGAGAAGAAAAAGAAATAAAAAGAATCCAAATTATGAAATAAGTAATAAAACTGTCACTGTTTGCAGATGACAGGATACAATACATAAAAAGTCCTAATGATGCTACCAGAAAATTACTAGAGGGCTACCCTGGTGGCTCAAAAGTTGGAGAATCCCCCTGCAAAGCAGGAGACCTGGATTCAATCCCTAGGTTGGGAAGATGTCCTGAAGGTGGGCATGGACACCCACTCCAGTGTTCCTGCCTGGAGAATCACCATGGATGGAGGAGGCTGGTGGGCTACAATCCATGGGGTCACAAAAATCTGGACATAACTAATCAACAAAGCACACCAATCAATTTAGTGTATTTGCAAGATACAAAATTAATACACAGAAATTGCTTACATTCCTGTACACTAATTACAAAATATCAAAAATAGAAATTAAGGAAATAATTCCACTTACCATTACATCAAAAACAATAAAATATCTTGCAATAAACCTACATAAGTTGGTAAAATATATGCACTTGGAAAACTATTTATAAGATCCTGATGAAAGAAATTAACGACCACAAAAAGATGGAAAATTTTACTATGTTCTTGGATCAATATTGTTAAAATGGCTATTCTACCAAGAGCAATCTACAAACTCAATGCAATCACTATCAAATTAGTGATGACTTTTTTTTTTTTTTTTCAAAATTACAACAAAAACAATACAATTTGTCTGGAAACAAAAAGACCCCAAATAGCAAAGAAAAAAAAAAAATCTTGAGAAAGAGAAATTGGCAAGAGGAATCAGGTTCCCTGACTCCAGACTGTACTGCATAGCTATAGTAATCAAAACAGCATGGTGCTGGCACAAAAAAAAACAAAAAAACCAACAAACAAAAAAAAAACACAGGAACACAGATCAATGGAACAGGATAGAAATTCTAGAAGTAAACCCACATAAGTGTGATCAATTCATCTATGACAAAGGAGGCAATATATACAATAGAGAAAAAGCTTCCAATAAGTGACACTGGATAAACTGGACTTCTCCATGTAAATGAATGAAAATATGCTGTTACGTAACACCACATAGAAAATAGGCTCAAAATGAATTATAGATCTTAACATAACAATGCATAATATAAAACTCAGAGAAAGACATAGACAGAACACTCTCTGATGTAAATTGCAGAAAGATCTTTTTTGATCTACCTATTACAATAATTAAAAATAAATAAGTGGGATTCAATTAAAATAAAAAAGCTATTCAATTAAACTAAAAAAGCTATGGCAGAGTAAAGGAAACCATAAGTAAAACAACAACAACAGAAAGAAACAACTCACAGAATGGGAGAAAATGTTTGAAAATGAAATGACACACAAAGGATAATCTCCAAAATATAAAAACAGCTTATGTAGCTCAATAACAGCATTGAAAGCCCAGTTTAAAAAAAAAAAAAAAAAAGTATAAGATTGAAATATATATTGTTTCCAAAGAATACATGCAGATTAAAAAAAAAAAAAAAAACACATGAAAAGATTCTTAACATCGCTAATTATTAGAGAAATGCAAATCAAATCTACAATGAGGCAGCAACTTACACTGGTCAGAATGGGCATCATCAAGAAATCTGGACACAAACAAACAAAAAGTCTAGAAACAATAAATGATGGAGTGATTATGGAAGAAAGGGAGCCCTTCTACACTGTTGGTGATACTGCAAATTGGTACAGACATTATGGAGAACAGTGTGAAAGTTCCTTTAAAAAATAAAGCTAGAATGACAATACAATCCAGCGATACTACACCTGGGCATATGCCAAAAGAAAATCATGATTTGATAAGACACATGCACCCTAACATTTATTGCAGCACTATTTACAATAACCAATGCAAAGAAGCAACCTTAATGTCCAAAGACAGATGAATCGACAACTAAGATGTCGTGCATATATACAATGGAATATTACTAAGCCATAAAAAAGGAAATAATGACATTTGCAGCCTTGTGGATGGATATAGTGATTGTTATATAGAGTAAGGCAGAGAAAGACAAATATATGATATCTCTTATAAGAAGAATCTTAAAAAAGGTTCAAATAAAGTAACTTACAAAGAAGAATTTCATATGTAGAAAGTAATCTTACAGTTCACAGAGGTAAAAGAGGAGGAGGGATAAATTGGAAGACTGGGATTTACATATATGCACTATTATATGTAAAATAGACAACTAAAAAGAGCTGACTGTATAGCAGAGGGAACTCTACTCAGTGGTCTGTAATGACCTATCTGGGAAAACAATCTAAAAAAGAGTGGATATATGTATATGTATAACTGATTCTCTTTACTGTACAGTAGAAAGTAACAAAACATTGTAAATCAATTATATTTTAATAATTATTTTAAAATATGAATAGGATAAGAGATAGAGAAAACAGTCAAGTGAATACTAAAAATACTTCTACAGTTATGAATGTACAAGAGCATAAACATCAAAAGTCTTCATTAAAGTTCAGATAATTTTTTATTATATAAATATATGTATGGAAAGCAATATAAAATTCACATAAAAAGAATAATTAAATATATTATATACTTGGAAAGAAGGTCAGGATTCAGGTTCTCCAGCATGATTTTAAATGTTAGATGGCAATGTCAAACTTTTTAGAAAAAAATGTACAACCTATACATTCTATACCAAATCACTCCATTGTGCATGGGCAATGGTAACAAAATCTCTTCTATGGGAAGACATTCATACTCTTCAGGAATGTAATACAATATTTAGAATTGTGTTTATATGATGAATTGACCAAAATAAATTGTCTAAAGCTATTGGACATTTCTAAAATGTAGAATCAAGTTAATTAGGACAATTTTTCCAACATACTGCCGGGCCTGCCGGCTAGATGAACAGGTCAAGGACGCAATCACCAGAGCACCTGAGAAATAAAAGACTAAGAAAGATGGGGTTGAGAGGGACGGAGTCAGCTTGTGACTGATTCTGACGACTTTACTGAGGGGTAACATACATATATATACTAACAGGATTCACCAAATTTTAGATCAAAGACTTGCATACGTGCAGAACTGCAGACACTAGTTTTAGCTCAGGAGTTTTATCTTAACTCCAGCAGAGCATGGCACCAGCGTCTTACAATCAGGTAAAGACTACCTAGACATAAGCCATTCACAGGAGCCCGATAATCTTATCAGAGTCAGGAAAATGGGCAAATGGTGGCTGCAGCGATTTCCTTGAGGGAGGTGAGAAAGGCCAATTTGCACTTTAACAAATCAGGGGTGGCGGGACAGAGAGGGACCTTTTGATCTCTCTCAGGGCCGAGAAGGGGCCTGAGCAGTCAGGCCGGCTCCCTGCAACATACTGCTGCATTACTGTTTCATTTCTTCATCTGTATACCAACAAATTAAGCCAAAATTCATTCAAAAGAAAATATAGAAAGTAGCAACAGATGTGGAAATAAGATATCTTATTAATTCTACAAGAGAAAAAGGAATTTGCAGCAGTATTAATTTGACCATATTAAAAATTACATGGGCTCAGTTTTATGGCCTGGAGAATTCCATGGACTGTATAGCCCATGGGGTCACAAAGAGTAGGACACCACTGAGCGGCATTCATTTCACTTCCCTGGTGGCTCAGTCAGTAAAGAATCCACATGTAATGAGGGAAATCTGGGTTCTATCCCTGGGTCAGGAAGATCCCCTGGAGAAGGGCATGGCAACCCACTCCAGTATTCTTTCCTGGAGAATCCCCGTGGACAGAGGAGCCTGGTGGGGTATGGTCCATGGGGTCGCAAAGAGTTGAACATGTCTGAGTGACTAAGCACACAAAAATTACATACATGGACCTGCTATAAGGATATGGGATGTCAAGACACAAGATAAAACATAGCCAAACCCTTCTGAGATTTGAAGATTTATGGAAACTATATCTGTAGATATCCCAGTAGATATCCACTCTCATGGTTTTAAAAACATATCCACAAAGCTTCTCCATCAAAATTGAAATTTGATTTCCTCTCCTTTAAATGTGGATTAGCTTCAGTGACAAATATCTAAAAAATAATTAATAATAATAACATTATGGTATGATTTTTCATGATTCTTATGTTAGTCTATAAAATGTTACACAGCTGTGATATGACTATCTTTGGGATACTCACTTTGGGAATTAATTTACTATGTTGAGAGAAAGTCCAGGAAATATAAAGAGGTCATATGTCTAGCTGACAGTCTTGGCTAAAATCTCAACGATAGCCAGTATCACCTTCTATATATGTGAATGAGCTAGAATTTAGTTGATTCTAACCCTTAGTCATGGGGCTGACCCAGCTGATGCCAAATGGGGCAGAGATGATGTCACTCCTGAGCTTTATTTAAATTTCATATTCATTAAAATATTTTTGTTAAAAGGCTAAGAAGCAATAGATTAATGGACTATTGTGACATTTTCAAAAGGATGAAGAAATTGTAGATGCTGATTATTGAAAAAGGTTTGTAGCAGACATTTTTCAAGGATAAGTCACATGCATTCAAAATCAGTCAAACTGTTCAAGGAGGCACCAGAATAAAGATTGACATAACTAACAACTGTGGAGGAATTGAATCATCCCCCAAAAAGCTAAACATTTCCATATTATAATAATGAATTGTTCCAGGAAGGACGCCAAAACTTAACAACATCATGTCTTATAAATGAGACCAAATTAAAGAAAAAATGTTGATGGAAATCTGCCACTATCAAAGTTTCTTCAAAGTTGGAGAGAAACCCTCTTAGAGAGTTTTTGGTGACTATGGAATTATGAAATGCTAGAAAACAAGCATTTGGTAGTTTTCAAGAAGTTTCTGCCTACTTTTGTAGCTGACTCACCTTCGGGCTCTTCATATTACAAAAAATTAAATTTTTGTATGTTTTGGAGAAAGCTAATGTGCATTACATTTTAGAAGTATAATCACATGGACCAATGAGCTATAAATACTTTAGTAATAAATTTAATTATTGCCTTATATCACCTATGTATACAGTTGTACAAACTGAGTTTTCTATTTCATTTGAATAAAACTATACAAATATAATTACTACTGTTTAATATATTTCTGGAAATTCTTGTAAGCACTATAAAACAATTAAAAGACATAAGTGCGATTATTAGAACATAAATTATTTATTAGATGATTCCACGAAAAGATCAATAGTCATAATATTGATTCACAGGAGAGTTTAAATAGATGTCAAATACAATACTATTTTATAAAATTCAATATATTTCTTCTACATCTGTAGTAATCAAATAGAAAATATTAAGGAATGCATTCTTCTAACAATAACAATTTAAAATATAGTTGCCTGCTCTTACTTCTTTCACCAAATTTGTCTGGGAAACAGCTTAATTTTATGCTATGTGTAATTATTGATTTAAAAAGGAAAATATATTGTATACAAATTTTATGTACAATTCAATTATTAAATAGTAAAATTTTCTAAGTTAAATAATACAAATTATATGTATATATTTACTGTCTACTGTATTTACTCTAGTTAAATATTGCATTAACTAAAAATAAATATGTTTTAAATGTACACAAAAAATTAATTTTTAAAGTAAGACACTGAAAAAGCCAATTGGTATAATGCTTAGGAAATTTGTGCACAGATGGATTGAAATCATAAAACATACTACAAATTTGGCTAAAAAAATGTAGTATGCCAACCAATAAAAATTATGGAGTCTTGCATTTATAACATTGATAAGCTAACTAGTGAATCTTCTTCAAGCCCAGAGAGAAAAAAAAAGTATAGAAAGGATAATGTAAGAAATTTCAGACATTGTTGAAGATAAGAATGTAAGTAAGAAAATAATGAGATGCTTTTTGAAATAAAATTTAATAATCCTCTCCATGGACATTTTTTTTTATAAAATAAAAGTAATTTTAGTAGAGCATGAGACCAATCAAAGAGCAGACACCAATTTCAGAAAATCTATTTCATACGGCCACCAAACATTTTCAAAATATGTCTTTAAAAATGTTCTAGTGGTGAGTTGTTTCATCATGATTGATTCATTTATTAGAAAGAATAGTGCATATTTTATTCTCCAGGTATCTTTTTTAACAAAACAACTTCAAATGTTTTCAATTCAAAATAAATTTTCAAAGACTGGAAGGAATTAAACAGAATTTGAAACCAAAACAACAACAACAACAACAACAAAATTCTCATTATATTGCTCTTCTAAAGTGGGAATGTTCTTTTTTTTTTAATGTTTAAATATATATTCATATATGTTGTCTTGCACAGGTTGATAACATAAGAGAAATAAAATGGCGGAATATCTTGCGAGTGATTTTAGGTGTTGCTGTACAAAACTATACAAAAAGTAATTTGCATCTTAGAAGATCAGAAGAATTTATTTAAGTCCAAATAATGGAAATTTCTAAATTTAGTGGAACTTTTATGGGCCATTATCATGTTGATATAGCTAATCATAAATATATATATATATATACTATTTATGTAAAAAATGAAATAAAAAGAAGGACCTATAATGCTAGTAGAACATCATGCTGCTGCTGCTGCTAAGTCACTTCAGTCATGTCCGACTCTGTGCGACCCCATAGACGGCAGCCCACCAGGGTCCTCCGTCCCTGAGATTCTCCAGGCAAGAACTCTGGAGTGGGTTGCCATTTCCTGCTCCAGTAGAACATCATGTTAGAGATGAAATAATAGGAAGTATACTAAAATAATCAAAATAATTTTCTTCACTATTAAAAGTAAGGCAACACTGAGTTGCATAACTGAAATGTTACAGTTTATCTGGCCATATTGTTTAGACATTTAAATTGAAATAAATGATACTATTTTATCATAAAGTTGGATCCAAAGCATACTTACATGTTGTTCTGAATGTATTAAGTTATACCCAATTATGCAAATGTATATGCATTTCCACAGTTTATCAGTGATGCTGGGCTGGATAACCTAGTCACCTGATACAATTTCAAAATCCAGCGTCCTAAGGTAGCAAGTTTTACTTTCTTCTCAATTTACCTGTTCAATGCTTGCCAAAGGAAACAATTTCAAATGCTAAGGGAACAGATATAAGGAAACAAGAAAGTCCTAGAATCATGCAGAAGATAGAGCTATGGAAAACCACATAAACTGTTTAATGTTTCTAACTAGAATCAGTATGAACTCTTATTATATTGATTAGAATAAATAACCTAGTCATGTCTTATTCTAGAGTGATTATGGCAGTTAAATGAGACACTCCCTTATTTTCAGAAAAGGAGATTTTTATGTTAGGGAAAAGTTATAGTACTGTCCCAGTCCCAAGCAAACACACACACACACACACACACACACAAACACACACACACACACACACACACACACACACACAGTAGCAGTTGTTGTTCAGTCTATAAGTCGTTTCAGACTCTGTGATCCATGAACTTCAAGCACATCAGGTTCTTCTGTACTCCACTATCTCCTGGAGCTTGTTCAAGTTCATGTCCATTGAGTTGGTGATGTTATCTAACAGTTTCATCCTCTGCTACCCCCTTCTCCTGGAGCTTCAGCTTCAGCATCAGAACTTCCAATGACTATTCAGGGTTGATTTCCTTTAGGATTGACTGATTTGGATTTCTTGCAGTCCAAAGGACTCTCAAGAGTCTTCTCCAGCATCACAGTTCAAAAGCATCCATTCTTTGGCGCTCAGTATTGTTTATGGTCCAGCTCTCACATCCGTACATGATTATGGGAATAACCATAGCGCTGACTGTATGGATATTTGTTGGCAAAGTGATGTCTCTGCTTTTTAATATTCTGTCTAGATTTGTCATCGCTTTCCTTCCAAGGAGCAAGTATCTTTTAATTTCATGACTACAGTTACTATCCACAGTGATTTTGGAGCCCAAGAAAATAAAAAAAGCCCAAGAAAATAAAATCTGTCACTCCTTCCAGTTTTTCTTCTATTTTCCATGAAGTGATGAGACCAGATGCTGTGATCTCAGTTTTTTGAACACTGTTTCAAGTCAGCTTTTTTACTCACCTCTTTCACTGAAATAAAGAGACTCTTCAATTCCTTTTCACTTTTTGCCATTAGGGTGGTATCATCTTCATATTTGAAGTTATTGATATTTCTCTTGGCAATCATGAGTCCAGCTTGTAGTTCCTCCAGCCCCCAGCATTTTGCATGATGCACTCTGCATATAAGTTATATAGGCAGGGTGATAATATACAGCCTTGACATATTCCTTTCCCAATTTTGAACCAGTCCATTATTCTATGTCCAGTTCTAACTATTACTTCCTGACCTTCAAACATGTTTCTCAAGAGACAAGGAAGATGGTTTGGTGCTCCCATCTCTTTAAGAATTTTCCACAGTCTGTTGTGAGCCACACAGTCAAAAACTTTAGTGTAGTCAATGTAGTAAAAGCAAATGTTTTACTGAAACTCCCTTTCTTTCTTCATGATTCAACAAATGTTGGCAATTTGATATCTGGCTTCTCTGCCTTTTCAAATCCTAGCTTGTATATTGGGAAGTTCTCAGTTCATGTACTGCTGAAGCCTAGTTTGAAGGATTTTGAGCATAACCTTGCTAGAATGTGGAATGAGCACAGTTGTTTGGTGGTTTGAATATTCTTCGACATTGCCTTTCTTTGGGATTAGAATGAAAACTGACTTTTTCCAGTTCTGTAACCACTGCTGAGTTTTCCAAATTTGCTGACGTATTTAGTATAACACTTTAACAGCATCAACTTTTAAGATTTTGAATAGCTTAGCTGCAATTCTGTCACTTCCCCTAGCTTAGTTCCTAGTAATGCTTCCTAAGGCCCACTTGACTTCACACTCCAGAATGTCTGGCTCTAGGTGAGTGACCATATCATCATGGTTATCTGTGTCATTAAGATCTTTTTGGTATAATTATTCTGTGTATTCCTTAAATGTGTGTATATGTATTTACATATCTATATATCTCTATGTATTTACTTTATCTTCTCTATGAGATAATTTAAGATTTTCTCCTAAATATGTATTTCATGTATTATTTCAGTGATTAACACTAACTGAAAAATACATGTCAGTCATATTCAAATATTTATAACCTGGTGGCTCAAACCGTAAAGGATCTGCCTGCAGTGCAGGAGACCCAGGTTTGATCCTTGGGTCAGGAAGATCTGCTGGAGAAGAGAATGGCAACCCACTCCAGTGTTCTTGCCTGGAGAATCCCATGGACAGAGGAGTCTGGTGGGCTCCAGTCCATGGGGTTGCAAAGAGTCAGGCACGACTGAATGACTAGCACATACAAGACACACACTAGTGTTATAATGTAAGTTTCAGGTTTTGCATCCTCTATTCTTTCTTGCATAGAAAGTTTATGATATAGCTTTTTAAAGTCAGAAATATTATTTCAGATATCTACTCATAACACTGAACCAAATAACTGACAATCTCAAATGTATCTAGGAATAGAGAAATAAAAGCAAGAGCTTCTACCTTAATTGAAAATTAGCAAAGCATACAATCTCCCATATTGTATTTTAGTGTCTGTATTTACATCATCTGACTTTTCCTACACAGTTATCTACCTGAAAAGCTTATTGCTTAATACAGTAATGATCTGATTCTTCCCTCCTCTTGATTCTGAGTTGGCCGTACTGTTCATGTGCTACTTTCTCAGGCTTCAATCATGTGATTGCATTTATCCGAATGATCAGCTGTCCAAGAGGGCCTCACTCCTGTCTGGTACATAGTGTTGGTTTTTAACTTGGTTACTTCACTTCTCCTTCACTTTGCTTTCTTACTGTAGTCAGTAGCAATATGAGCCTCTTCAAACTGCAGTGCAAAGCAGCTTTCTCAGCAGTTGAAGATAGATGTATCAAAACTTCTTGTGGCCAAGCCTCATAACTCACTTATCACTTCTATCAAATTCCTTTGGTCAAAGCACAAGCACAGCCCAAACTCAAGTGATCAGTATAGTCCCACTGTGAATGAGAAAAGATACAGAAAAAAACAAACAAAAAAATGGCCCTATTTATGACAGAGTAGAAGGATGTGTGTTCATCTTCTCCTGTGAGAGCTCTAAAACTACAACTCGCTGCTGAACAATCATTGACAGGAGAATGTTGTATCCCACCAAAAAAGATACCCCATGTTCAAGGGCAAAGGAGAAGCCCCAGAAAGATGGTAGGAGGGGAGAAATCACACTTAGAATCAAACACCATACCTGCCAGAGATTCTCGGAGTGCTCAAACAAAACTTTACGTGCATCAGGGGACCCTGCAGAGACTGAGCCAGACCTGTGTTTGAATGTTTCCTGCAGAGGTAAGGGTGAACAGTGGCCTGTCAGAGAGTCAGGGGCTCTGGGTGCAGCAGAACTGGGTGTGGCATAAGCCCCCCTGAAGGAGGCTGCCATTAACCCCACCACAGAGCCACCAGAACTTTCACAGGACTGGGGAAACAGACTCTTGGAGGGCACAAACAAAACCTTGTGTGCACCAGGACCCAGGGGAAAGGAGCAGTGAGTCCACAAGAGACTGACCCAGACTTACCTGTGAGTGTCCAGGAGCCTCTGGTGGAGGTGTGGGAAGACAGTGGCCTGATGCAGGGCCAGGGACAATGAGTGTAGCAGTTCATGTATGGGAACTTTTGAAGAATGATGTCATTATCTTCATTACCTCCACCATAGTTTGATCTCAGGTCAAACAACAGGGAGGAAACACAGTCCTGCCCATCAATAGAAAATTGGATTAAAGATTACTGAGCATGGCTCTTCCCATAAAAACAAGACCCAGTTTCCACCTCAGTCAGTCTCTCCCATCAGGAAGCTTCCATAAGCCTCTTATCCTTATCCATCAGAGGGCAGACAAAATGAAAACCACAATCACAGAAAACTAACTAAACTGATCACATGGACCACAGCCTTGTCTAACTCAATAAAAACATGAGCCATGCAGTGTAGGGCCACCCATGATGAATGGGTCATGGTGGAGAGTTCTGACAAAACGTGGTGCACTGGAGAAGGGAATGGTAAAATACTTCAGCATTCTTGCCTTGAGGACCCCATGAACAGTATGAAAAGGCAAAAAGATACACTGAAAAGATACACTGAAAGATGAACTCCCCAGGTTGGTAGGTGCCCAATATGCTACTGGAGAAGAGTGGAGCAATAACTCTAGAAAGAATGAAGAGATGGAGTCAAAGCAAAAACATTACCAAGTTGTGGATATGACTAGAGATGGAAGTAAAGTCTGATGCTTTAAAAAACTATATTGCATAGGACCTGGAATGTTAGGTCTATGAATCAAAGTAAACTGGAAGTGGGCAAACAGGATATGGCAAGAGTGAATATCAACATTTTAGGAATCAGTGAACTCAAATGGACTGAAATGGGTGAATCAAATTAAGATGACCATTATATCTACTACTGTGGGCAAGAATCCCTTAGAAGAAACAGAGTAGCCATCATAGTCAACAAAAGAGTCCGAAATGTACTATTTGGGTGCAATCTCAAAAATGGCAGAATAATCTCTGTTCGTTTCCAAGGCAAACCATTCAATATCACAGTAATCCAAGTCTATGTCCCAACCAGTAATGCTGAAGAAGCTGATGTTGAACGGTAGAAATAACACCCCCAAAAAGATGTCCTTTTCATTGTAGGGGACTGGAATGCAAAAGTAGGAAGTCAAGAGATAACTGAAGTAACAGGCAAACTTGGCCTTGGTGTACAAAATGAAGCAGGTCAAAGGCAAACAGAATTTTGCCAAGAGAATGCACTGGTCATAATAAACACCTTCTACCAACAACACAAGAGAAGACTCTACACATCGGCATCAACAGATGGTCAATACCAAAATCAGACTTATTATGTTCATTGCAGCCAAAGATGGAAAAGCTTTATAAAGTCAACAAAAGCAAGATCAGGAGCTGACTGTGGATCAGATCATGAACTCCTTATTGCCAATTCAGACATAAATTGTAGAAAGTAGGGAAAACCACTAGACCATTCAGGTATGACCTAAATCAAATCACTTATGATTATACAGAGAAAGTGACAAATAGATTCACGGGATTAGATCTGATAGACAAAGTTCCTGAAGAACTATGGGTGGAGCTTCATATATTCTATAGGAGGCAGTATTCAAGACCATGCCCAAGAAAAAGAAATGCAAAAAGGGAAAATATTTGTCTAAGGAGGCCTTATAAATAGTTGAGAAAAGTAGGGAAGCTAAATGAGAAAAGGAAAGATATATCTATTTGAATTCAGAGTTCCAAAGAGTAGAAAGCAGAGATAAGAAAGCCTTCCTCAGTGGTCAATACAAATAAATAGAGGGAAACAATAGAATGGGAAAGACTAGAGATCTCTTCAAGAAAATTAGAGATACCAAGGAAACATTTCATGCAAAGATGGGCACGATAAAGGACAGATATGGTATGGACTTAACAGAAGCAGAAGATATTAAGGAGAGGTAGTAAGAATACACAGAAGAATCATACCAAAAAAAAAAAAAAAAAAAAAATCTTCATGACCCAGATATCCCTGATGGTGTGATCACTCACCTAGAGTCAGCCAGCCTGGAATGTGAAGTTAAGTGGGCCTTAGGAAGCAGCACTACAAACAACTAGTGGAGGTGATGGAATTCCAGTTGAGCTATTTCAAGTCCTAAAAGATGATGCTGTGACAGTGATGCACTCAATATGCCAGCAAATTTGAAAAACTCAGCAGTGGCTACAGGACTGGAAAATGTCAGTTTTCATTCCATTCTCAAGGAAAGGCAATGCCAAAGAATTTCAAACTTGTGCACAATTGCACTCATCTCACATGTTAGCAAAGTAATACTCAAAATTCTCCCAGCCAGGCTTCAACAGTATGTGAACCATGAACTTCCAGATGTTCAAGCTGGCTTTCTGAAAAACAGTGGAACCAGAGATCAACTTGCAAACATCCTCTGGATCATCAAAAAAAGCAAAAGAGTTCCAGAAAAAAAACAAAAAACAAACAAACAAACAAACAAAACATTTAATTTTCTTTATTGACTACACCAAAGACTTTGACTGTGTGGACCACAACAAACTGTGGAAAATTCCTAAAAAGAATGGAATACCAGACATCTTACCTGCCTCCTGAGAAATCTGTATGCAGGTCAAGCATCAACAGTTAGAACTGAACATGGAACAACAGATGGGTTCCAAATTGTGAAAGGAGTACATCAAGACTGTATATTTTTACTTTTTTTTTTTAACTTATATGCAGTGTACATCACGAAAAATGCCGGGCTTATTGAAGCACAAACTGGAATGAAGATTGCTGGGAGAAATATCAGTCACTTCAGATATGCAGATGACACCATTGCAAGGAAAACGAAAGAGCCTCTTGATGAAAGTGAAAGAGGAGAGTGATAAAGTTGGCTTAAAACTCAACATTCAGAAAACTAAGATCATGGCATCCTGTCTCATCACTTCACGGCAGATAGATGGGGGAACAATGGAAACAGTGATAGACTTTATATTTTTGGCTCCAAAATAACTGTAGATGGTGACGGCAGCCATGAAATTAAAATACACTTGCTCCTTGGATGAAAAGCTATGACGAAACTAGACAGCATATTAAAAAACAGAGACATTACTCTGCCAACAAAGGTCCGTATAAAAAAGATATAGCTTTCCAGTAGTCATATATGAATGTGAGCGTTGGACCATAAAGAAAGCTGAGCTCTGAAGAATTCATGCTTTTGAACTGTGGTGTTGGAGAAGACTCTTGAGAGTCCCTTGGACTTCAAGGAGATCAAATGAGTCCATCCTAAAGGAAATCAGTCCTGATATTCATTTGAAGGACTGATGCTGAACCTGAAACTCCAATAATTTGGCCACCTGATGTGAAGAAGTGACTCATTTGAAAAGACCCTGATGTTGGGAAAGATTGAAGGCAGAAGGTGAAGGGGACGACAGAGGACGACATGTTTGGATGACATCACCAACTCGATGGACATGAGTTTTAGCAGCTCTGGGAGTTGGTGATGGACAGGGAAGCCTGGCATGTTGCAGTCTATGAGGTGGTAAAGAGTCAGACTCGACTGAGTGACTGAACTGAACTGAAATTGCTGGAGAATTTTTTATTCTGATTTTTAGAGATATATAATTAGATGCATTATCTAGACTAATACATATAGCAAACATTTTTTAACATTTTAAGTAAAGCACATTAAGAGGCCATACAAATTATAAAACATGAGGCTAGAAAAAGCTAGAGTTTAATGCCTCTCTGTGTGTACGTGCGTATGCGTGCATGTGTGTGTGTGAAAGTGAGAGAGGAGATTCCCTGATGTTTCAGGTCATTTCTTCATTCTTATTTTTTTTAATAAGTGTAGATCAATAAAATATATTTTGAAATTGAGTGCCCTTTCATGATGACAATATTTGGGGTGAGGGAGGGAGTACTTGCTTGCAATTCGATCATTTAACAGAGCTACACAGTGGTTATTTGAGTATACTATTGTCTTCCCTGAAATTCAGAAAGTTCTCTACACATGAACCTTTAAGTTGTAAGTTTTCAAACGTGTGATTGTTCAATTACATATCTAGTCATGGAACTTAATTCATGTCTCTGGCATACATGGCCACATGTGTGCTTCCTCTGCAAGGGGTTGGCTTTTGTGTACTTCGCAATACAATATTGTACAGAGTACAGTAATACAGTACAACTTGATCATTTTTTTCAAGAGGGTAGATAGAATTCAATCTACCAAGGAACAAGAACCTTTGTCATCAATGTCAGGCATGAGCTTGACCTCTGACTCCTGTTGCTGATGATCCTTCAGCTCTACCGTCTCCCACCACCACTCCCTCCTCCAGTCAGTAACACTTCTTGCCTGGTCACTTGATGCCAGCCCCGGTATACCAGGTACTGCACTATATTACTGTACTACCCCAGGTACTGTACTGTAAGATTAATGTCTTCTTTATTTCTTGTGCTTGTTTTTATGTATTATTTGTGTGGAAGTATTATAAACCTATTATAGTACAGTACTATACTACAGTACTAGGTAGTCAAATGTGTTAGTTGAGTAGCCAGGTTTACTTTGTTGGACTTAGGAACAAATTGGATTCATAAATGGGCTCTCAGAATGGAACTCATATGTATATAGGGAACTTATCATATAAAATTTTAAGGCCAAATGATATGTATAGCTATAAAACTTGCAAGTGTCAGTGCATTTAGGATGCATTTAAGCTGAATGATCTTAAATATCTTAGGGGTCTTTCAGAAAGCATCTATATTTAATTTTTAGAACAATGGCCACAGGTAAAGGAATTTACAATAAGGGACAGACAAAATGAATGAATATGAGTAGATAAGAATCACAAATTGCTTGCATTCAAGTGTCCTAGCAGATGATTTTGACTGACAGGTATCTTGCAGAGTTGCTAAGATGGAACCATATGTCTGATAACTTCAGAATGTGACAGTTGAGAGAAGTGAGCCTTGCCTTGACTGGGTTATACAACTTGTGAATATCAGAATCTCTGTCGGAAACTTGAGAGGCACAGACACATACTCCTCCACACCAGCCAGAGGCAGAACACAACACTCAGCCGAGCAGCTCATATGAAAACTCCGTGACACCCTCAGCCTTTCTCACGGCTTTTTGTTTTTTGACAAGACAGAATCACCCACGCCACCATCTGATCATGAGGAATGAAATGTTCCTTTCTTATCACTTTGGATTGACATGCCTAAAATCAGAATTTTAAAAATGCAATTGGAAAATAGGGGAAACAATTTTGCAATTTTTTCAAAGCTCTAAGTTCTATTTACTGCCAAATAGCTCTAACTAAGACATGGCTATAAAAATAATTTCAATGAATATTTTTAAAAGTTTATGAAATATTACAAATGTGGGAAAACAAACTAAAGATGTCAGATTCCTTATCAACTTGCTATACATTAATAGAAACAAACTTAAAAAGTTAAATTTCAAACTAAGTTTATGTCCAATAAAGTTTTAATTACTTATAAATAAATCTTTAATGCAATATTCTTATGAACAACATATTAGAAATAATTAAGTGGAGGTTTTCTTTATGACAGGGGGTCAGTGTAAGGGGAGTTCATTTTCTCCTGTCAGTTAAACCTAGGAGCTACCAAAGTTTTGAATCTTGCCTCAAGAAAAATGTTAATAATATTATCCTCAATAAGTAGCATAAGATGAGGATCATGTTTGAAGTCAGATGAGATTTATTTAGACATACTTAAGCTATCTGTATGGTCTTTAAAAAAAAAGTGAAAGCATGAACTTAAAACTCAGGCTAAAATGCAGAATGAAAAACAGTTTGGTAGAGAGAATGAGAGAGAAACAGAGACAGAGAGACTCCTAGAGCAGAGATACATCTCTCACACTTGCCCATCAGTAAAGAGGAGCCTCTGTCCCTGGATGCTAACAGAGGCCAAGTCATACATATAGTCATGTATGGGTGAGAGAGCTGGACTATAAAGAAAACTGAGCATCAAAGAATTGATGCTTTTTAACTGTGGTGTTGGAGAAGACTCTTGAGAGTCCCTTGGACTGCAAGGAGATCCAACCAGTCCATCCTAAAGGAAATCAGTCCTGAATATTCATTGGAAGGGCTGATGCCAAACCTGAAACTTGGCCACCTGATGCAAAGAGCTGACTCATTGGAAAAACCCCTATGATGGGAAAGATTGAAGGCTGGAGGAGAAGGGGATGACAGTGGATGAGATGGTTGGATCACATCAGTGATGCGACAGACTTGAGTTTAAGAAGGCTCCAGGAGTTGATGATGGACAGGGAAGCCTGGCGTGCTGCAGTCCATGGGGTCACAAAGAGTCAGACATGACTGAGCAACTGAACTGAACTGAACTGTCACATGGCAATAAGTAAATGTCCCAACACCCTTCCCTGCTGCCATACCGCAATGAAATTCAATTGAAACAGAACTTTTAATAATATTCAGAGTCTCATACCGTAGTGTCCAAAACATACACACTTCAATTAAAACTCGTTCTTTATACAAAGAACCAGGAAAACAACACTTTTGAAGTGGTAAAATTATGGAAATGGAGAACAAATTAATGGCTTCTTAAAGTGAGGGATGGAGAGATGGGTGAGTCTATAAAAGGGCCATATGAGGCATTCTTGAAATGACAGGTATGGTCTTGATGTATCAACATATTGGTTTTGATATCAAACTGTATTTCTGCTAGATTTCCCACTGGAGGAAAGTAAGTAAAGTGTACAAAGTTCTCTATAATTTCTTACAAATGCATATACATGTATAAATGACCTCAAAATAAGAAGCTTAATGAAAATATGTAATGGTAACAAATTAATATGAAAGAAAACTCTTATCAGCAAATTTTTAATTTGTTGATAAGAGGCCCTCTCCATAAGAAATTGAGAAGATATTTTTTCGATTATTCAAACATGCACTCCAATCTAAACACATCAAGGCCACATTTGCATTGTCACACACAGAGACACAGGTGAAGATTTTCATGCTCTTAGTTGCTACACGGCAGTCTAGGGTTCTCGATGAACTGCTGGGCAGCCACCCTCACATGGAAAGGTAAAGCCACGTAAGACACAGGAAGAAGCAGAGTGAAACAAGGTAGTTCTCAGTGCTTCTGTGACTGGGTAACCTAACCAAAATGAGAGGACTCATTATTTACATAAATACTCTTCTCATCCTACAATCCATAAAGTGTTTTTTAAAATATATTTACTGTTACTATTTATAGAAGTGATTGATTGCAACTGTGCACTCTGTAGGTGGGCCATGGGGCTTTATTATTTTTTTTTTTTTTGAGTTTTATCATCTGAAATAGAGCAACTATATAAACTATCTCAGCATTTTATTTTGAAAACATAAAATATTAAATATGTTTAATAATATATATAATATATATGTGTATATGTATATTACACATATAAAAACATTTCTGAAATGTCAAAATTCTAGAAATGGGGAACAGCTGAATGGTTACCAGTGGTTATGAATGGGTGATGGTTGGTTGGTTATGAATGGATGATGGCAGTATGAGGTTTTCATTTTACATATGTATTTACACTTATGTATACATTACTTTGCATATTTGTGTGTACACACATACACATCAAAGGACTTAGCCTAGCTTCTGGCTTGCATTAGCTGGTTAATATATAGTAATCATTGTTTTCAATAACTATTATTATTCCCAATAATATTATCTTTGAAATGAATGATGTTAATATTACTTAGACTAACACTAAGAGATTAAAAAGTAGTAATAGAAAGTAATTGTAACACAGTCATGGCTTGAAGAATAACCATCATTTTCTGAAGCAGAGAAAAAAGTGAAAAATAATTTCAATCCAGAACAATCTATTGTCATTGAGTGTAGATCTATAAACATTAGCAACATCCAAGAAACAGAACAAAGGGATCAGTGATCTTACAGAGGCACCCAGAGTACTGCTACCTCACAGTTCCAGCATGACACCAACGCACAGCTCTATTTTACCAAGTATTGAATTTGCTTCATATTGAAAAAGTCATCCATGACATCCTCAATCACATTGATTCAAAAACGATAGTAAACAGGCTTTTAACTAAGATAACTTATTATCCTAAATTGTCAGCCTTGAAAATCACTAGAACAGAGAGAAACAGAAAGGAAATGAGATGTGTTAAGAGATATGAGCAAATAATATAGTGTGAATCATTTTTAAAATAAAGAGGCTATTAAGCACAGTGACAGAATATCTATGACAGATATATTTAATATACAGGAGAGTCTTCAAAGCAAAGCCTAAAAACATGCTGAAACTCCAAAGCTCTACAAATCAAATTTAAAGTTATAGTTCAGTAATGAAAGGTTAAAGGGTCAGCACAATATCAGTGTGAAAATCCAAAATCACATATTGAGAGATCCAGGCAATATTTTTTCTGGTGCAATTGAGCTTAAACAGGAAGTGTTCATATTCCAAAAAGAGATGTTATTGTGCTCCAAATCTTTAATTAATTGAAGAAAAAGATTTTTATTACAAGCTAGTGTTTATTTTACTGTGTAATATCTACTTTATATTATATAATCCATGCATTCTATATCTACATTATGTCTGTATAAAGTCCAAAATGTTATACCTATTACGATCCACTGTATCTCACCTGTCTCTAAGGCATTATTTAGAGTTTTTTACATTTATAAAATAGTCTCATCTCAGCCTTCCACTTTCTGTATTGCCATCTCCATTTCTAAACAAGAAGGTCTGTAAGAGGGGCTAATTCTCCTGTCCTGAGTTGAGGTAGCTGCTTTTTTTTCCCCCAATAGGAGACTGATTAATTTAAAAAGCATGTTATATACTTTAAAAGGAGATAAATGTGTAGCAATACAAGTTTAAGCAAGTTTATCCTTAAAATGCAAATTTCTTTATATCCATACATCATTCTTCCATAAAATCATCTTCTGAATAATTGTCATTTGCCAGATAGCATACTGATAGCCAGGTATACCTACTCTAGGTACAAAAGAGTTTTCCTAAGATTAATGTTATTAACCACTCTGTTTCATTTATCGATTAAATAGAGGTAACAATAGAAATCAATATAAATATTGCTTTGGTGATCAGAAAGATAATGTGAGAAAAGTACCTAGTACATTAGATACTTAGCAAATACATGTCTACTTTGTAAAATATCATTATAATAGAAAATGCATGTAAGAATTTCAAGCCTGAAAATCCTTGAATAATATTAAAGGAAAATATTAGTCTCTTTTCCCTTCCTGTATACTATTTCCATTTCTCAAGGGTAGCTTTTCTTATTGCATCAGTGTTTAGTTCTTAGTATATTGTAACACTGCCCTGTCCAACACAGTAGCCACTAGCTACATATGGATATTTAAATTCACATTAATGAAAATAAAATATATTTCATTAAAAGACAGCTTCTCAGTAATGAAATTTCAAGTGCTCAGTAGTCATGTGTGGAGTCATATGTCTATTCAATTGGTCAGTCAAAAATAAAACATTTCCATCACTGAAGAGCGCCTTAAGCAATATGCTTAGACATTGGTATTGTTATCTTGAAGAAAGTGTCAAAGTATCTTGATAAAATGTTCATATGGCCACAATTATTCTTGCAAAATTCTAGAGTAATTAACTTCTAGGAGGCCATAGTTAAAATTCTTAGATGTTTCATAATGGTTTTTGTGTCCCCCTATGCTTTGGAAAAGACTGGCTTCCATGCTTCAAACTCTACAAAGTAGGTGTCTTGGGTCTGAATTCCATTTATTTTAACTAAAACTACATGCTCTATAAACACTGGACCCACAAACGGAAGAAAAATACTCTCAGAAAGTCACAAGGAAATTGACAATGGTTGAAAAAAGAGAAGCAGTTTCTGTCTTCCTTAGAATTTTCACATGAGCAAATGCCCAGTGCATTATGCACTATTTATGGATTTATAGTAAATTATCTCAACCCTTTCCTTCCTGTCCTTCTCCCTCTCTCTTTCTTCTAATGACTTAAACTAAATTCCATTAAGTTAAATGCATTTCTGTGGTGATTCCACCTCTAATTCTTGATTTTGACATTATATATAAACTCTCTAGAAAAGAGATTTGGAAGCTTTGACTATAACTCACTGACAGACACATTCCTGCTGGTTTCTTAGCCCCACCATCTTTTCAGACCCAGCCATTCTAAGACAAATTATTCCATCTATTCAGAAATTGTTTTTCCCTTTTCATTTCTCCTTTCCTCCCTTTCCCTTCCTTCCTTTCTTTTCTTTTCTTTTTTTTTTTTTTTTCCATTTTACCTAAATTCAAAGAGCCTTGCCTTTTCCTGAGGGCAGGGGAGCCAACTGGGCTTGAGGCTAATTTTAATCACATTTCTCAGGAAGTGTCCTTCATTAACGATTCCTTTAAAACTTGCTTACGAAATCTAAGCTTAAAGAATTCCCACGCTTTCACCTGGCAGAATAAATCACACATTTTTGTTGTCTTCTTCAGTACATGTTTGAAGTTCAGCTCAGCTGTATACTTCATAACACATGTATCAGCTTGCTATATTTCAAAAAAATTATAAAAAAAATTTACTTAATTGATGAACCTTCTTCTTAACCTTCATGCCATTGTTTTAGGTTGCAGGCATTCATTTATGGTCATACCAATAGAATTTTAATAGGGAAAATATAAATATGTATAGTCAGTCTGCTGATGGCTGAATGTGGAAGCTGAATGCAAATCTGAAATATTTTTTATATGGAGTCATATTATATAAAATGACACCTGGGGCAGCATTTTGTATGCAGCGCTAGGTTGCCATTTAATCTCTTAGAAGAAGAAGAAAAAGTGCTAGGAGGCTTAGTGCTAGGAGATTAACCTCCTCCACTGGACAGCAAAGTACAAAGTCCAGCTTTTGTCTGGATGTAAGAAGTAAAATTTATTCTCCAGGGCTCACTGCAGAATCGGGGCGAGTTTGGTACCCAGCTGAAATTACAATCTTGTTTAGCTTTCTTTCTTTCCCTATTCTGTTTCCTCCAGCCTCCAGTGATTTCTCCTGGGAAATTTCCTTACTATGTCATTTGCTCCTGAATCTTGGCTCAGTGTCTGCTCTATGAGAGCCAAGACTAGGAGGTTCTGATGCTCTGAAATGGTGGGTCGTGGTTGGATCCCCTGTCAATTACTTGCTGTTCAGATCACCAGGCATTGTCATGAGGATCCATCTCTGGTATTAGGTGAAGTGATAAAAATCTTGGTGTGTTATAGAATTGCCATTGCTGAGAATTTTACTGATGTTAAACTTCTATTGTTGTTTAGTCAATAAGTCATGTCCTCTTTTGCAAACCCATGGACTGTAGCCCACCAGGCTCCTCTGTCCATCAGATTTGGAAGAATATGGAAGTGGGTAGTCATTTCGTTCTCCAGGGGATCTTCCCGACCCAGGGATAAAACCCACATCTCCTGCATTGCAGGCATATTCTTTACTATTGAGCCACCAGGGAAGCCCATGTTAAACTAACAGGATAATAATAGGAAGGATGCATTTTGAATGAATTATATACATATATATGACATTTGAGGAGTGGGCTGGGGATAGTGATTACAGGAACTTTGGATGTGAGTGTTTATTTCTGAATGACATTGATGTATTGAAAAGAGAAAATGACCACTTAGGTAGGTCAATTACCAACTTAAGGAAACTGTTAGAGTGTGTATCCGAGTCATCGTGTATTAATAAGAAGACGAATTTTCAGGCCTCTGTTGAAGAACCTAATCCTGATTAAATGCAAGGATACTGCTTGCGATATACACATACTACAGTTTGTAATAGATTGCTCTGAACCTTCTGGGAGTGGATTTTGGGAAAGGGAAGTGAAAATATAAACAAAGCTGGATAATGGAGAAGTTTTTGATTTGGAAATGCTCTCCTATGCCTTAAGATTTTGTATCCTGGCAAGAACTCTTGGTGCTAAGTATGATGTACTGGAGGATGCCTTTTGAGAATTCAGGAAAAAGCACATTAAATGAAATCAAGATGCCATGTGAAAGAGTGTGAGTTTGGGAGAGATGAAGTGAGGAGGGGTATGATGGTTTTTTACTTACACATAGGTTGATTTCTCCTTTCCCCCTTGAAATCAAATGGGACTCAGGTATTTAAGTATTTATATGAAAATAAGGACCCTAATGTTTATTGTGCTGTGCTAACTCACTTCCGTCACATGCAAATCTTTGTGGTCCCATGGACTGTAGCCTGCCAGGCTCCTCTGTCCATGGGATTCTCCAGGCAAGAATACTGAAGTGGGTTGCCTCTTCCAGGGGATCTTCCTGATCCAGAGATTGAATCTGTGTCTCTTACATCTCCTGCATTGGTAGATGGATTCCTTAAGATAAATGTAATCTAGTATTCTCTCTTGTGATGGTCCATCATGTCCAAAGACATCTTCTCAAATTTGTCCTATAGAAAAAAAATTCAGTATTCAGAACATCTTGTTACTAATTCAGGCTGTGTCCTGAAGTTGAGGTTGCTGTAAATTCTTTGGGAGAAGATATGAGTGTATTTTTAGTTTGTTTTATTAATGAGTCAAAAAAACTGTCTCTCTCATTCAAATAATTTTAATTTTCAAATCAATGCAGGCTGCTATGCAACTTTTCCAAAATACTTTAAATGGATGGATTCTTTTTCTTATATTGTAAACCATATGGTCAGATACAGTGTATTATACAATTTTCTTATTGTACATTCACTTCTGAAAGATACTCCCACTATGTAATCTCAATATAGATTAAGATATAATATGTATATGCATACATATGTAATACATAATAATATGTAATATATAATACATATATGCAATGCATAATATAGTATATGTAATACATAATAATAATATGCTTGGTTGAAAAAATTATTAAATTCTACATATATTCCCATTTGCAGAATAAATATTTTTCTTGAAAAAGGAAAACTTTATCTGTAAGGAATTATCCAGCTTAACTTTACTCTTGACATAATCTTTACCTTAATGTTTCTTTCTGTTTGTAAAAAAAAAAAAATAAATAAACTGATCCATTTGCCATAATTCTTCAGGTATAAAGAGAGAGAGGAAGAATTATCATAGAGTCTGAAAATAAATGCTATTGGACAAATTCCACACATGTGCCCACTTCTTCCTGCCTTCAGTCCAAGGTGGCTTTGAGGGGATTTTTCACTATAGTTACCATTTTAGTTATACATCATCACACTAATAAATATTAAATTCACTTTCTTCTTACTCTCATTTCTTTCTTAACTCTATTTTTCCTGAACTACTGACCATTAAAGAGTCTTCAGTCGCGAGACACAACTGAGTAAATGGAAGTTTTGCTATACTTTTTATGATTTAAAAAAATATAAAGAGTTAGGATTCCTGATATGTGAACATATGTCTCTTCATTTACCATATGTCTCTTATTTTAATATTAAATGAATTATCCTTCCTTTTTATCCAGAGAAGTACACATGTCATTCTAGTGTACTGGTCTGATCTTAACAATCTTCAAAATGTCATCTCTACGCATTTCTGAGAGATATCTATAGAATCAACTCAAGTGAGTTTAAGAATAGTTTTCCTCCAGTCTGTCTTCTCAAGGTTTCTCCCACTCCTCAATAAATATAATGCAATTCCTGAAACTGAAGACCTCATGGATTAGCTGCTCACTGGACACAGGTTTTATTTTCACTGAGAAGATTACAGAACAACTCAACCTTGTTTCAAAATTGAGAAAATCACTCTCACTAATTCCACAACACATGTAACTAATCCACTAAAATACAGCAATTAGCTGGCAATTAACCTTCTTCAAAGAGATTGTCTTTTTTTTTTTTTCAGTTATCTCTAGTTCTTTAAATACAGGCCACAACTAAAGCTTTCTTCACAATGAAGAAATCCTTTGCCCCACTAATTTCCTTTTTTTCTTAAAAGAGAGCAGTTAAGAGAGGGGCAGGTAAGAACATTCCTCTTTTCTTTTGCTAGTCTGTTGCTCTCTGATGAACAACTATTTATGAAAGAACACACCTACATCTGCCAAATATCAGTATCTATCTATCTATCTAACAATCTATCTATCTATCTATCTACGTGCATGGTCAGTTGCTTAGTCATATGTCTGACTCCGCGACCCCATGGACTGCAGACTGCCAGGCTACTCTGTCTGTTGGATTATGCCAGCAAGAATACTGGAGTGGGGTGTCATTTCCTCCTCCTGCAGAATCAGGGTTTTCTCCAATGAGTCGGATCTTTTCATCAGGTGGCCAAAGTATCGGAGCTTCATCTTCAGCATCAGTCTTTCCAATGAATATTCAGGACGGATTTCCTTTAGGATTGACTGGTTTCATCTCCTCAAAGTCCAAGGGAATCTCAAGTGTCTTCTCCAGCACCACAATTTAACAGCATCAGTTCTTCAGCCCCCGGGCTTCTTTACAGTACCATTCTCACATCCATACATGACTACTAGAAAAACTCAGAGCTCTGACTACATGGACCTTTGTCCGCAAAACCATGTCTCTGCTTTTTAATATGCTGTGTAGGTTGATCATAGCTTTTCTTCTAAGGAGCAAGTGTCTTTTAATTTCATGGCTGCAGTCACTGTCAGCAGTGATTTTGGAGCCCAAGAAAATAAAATCTGTTTCCATTTTTTTCCCCATTTATTTGCCATGAAGTGATCGGACCAAATGGCATGATCTTAGTTTTCTGAATGTTGAGTTTTAAGCCAGCTTTTTCACTCTCCTCTTTCATCTTTATCAAGAGGCTCTTTAGCTCCTCTTCACTTTCTGCTGTGAGTGGTGCCATCTGCATATCTGAAGTTACTGATATTTCTCCCAGCAACCTTGATTTCAGTTTATGATTCATTCAGTCAAGCATTTCACGTGATGTACTCTGCATATAAGTTAAATAAGCAAGGTGACAATACACAACCTTGATGTACTCCTTTCCTAATTTTTAACCAGTCCTTTGTTCCATGTTCAGTTGTAACTGTTGTTTCTTGACATGCATGCTGGTTTCTCAGAAGGCAGGGAAGGTGGTCTGGTATTCCCATCTCATGAAGAATTTTCCACACTTTGTGGTGATCCACACTATCAAAGGCTTTTTTTTTTTTTTATATATATATTCATTTATAATTTTATTTTTTCATTTTCATGGTGTTAATTCCTGCATTTCCTTTTTTCTTACATTATATTCCATTGTCAAGTAGTCAATGAAGTAGATGCTTTACTGGTTCCCTTGCTTTTTCTTTGATCCAACAGATGTTGGTAATTTGATCTCTGGTTCAAATTGGTTCAAGCCTTTTCTAAATCCAGTTCATACATCTGGAATTTCTTGGTTTACCTACTGTTGAAGCTTAGCTGGAAGACTTTTGAGCAATACCTTGCTAGCATGTGAAGTGAGTAGAATTGTACAGTAATTTGAACATTCTTTGGCATTGCCCTTCTTTGGGATTGGAATGAAAACTGAACTTTCCTAGTCCTGTGGCCACTGCTGAGTTTTCCAAATCTGCTGACATATTGTATTTACCAGGAACATCTTGTATGATTTCAAATAGCTCAGCTGGATTTCCATCATTTCCACTAGCTTTGTTACAGTAATGCTTTCTAAGACCCACTTGACATCATACTCCAGAATGTCTGGCTCTAGGTGAGTGATCACACCCTAGTTGTTGTCCAGGTCATTAAGACATTTTTTGTAGAGTTCTTCTGTGTTTTACTGCCACCTCTTTTTTAATATCTCCCACTTCTGTTAGGTCTATATCTCTTCTGTCCTTAATTGTGCCCATGTTTTCATGAAATGTTCTCTTGGTATCTAATTTTCTTGAAGAGATCTCTAGTGTTTCCCATTCTATTGTTTTCCTGGATTTCTTTGCATTGCTCACTTTCTTATCTCTCCTTGCTATTCTCTGGAACTCTGTATTCAGACGGATATATCTTTCCTTTTCTCCTTTGCCTTTAGCTTCTCTTCTTTTCTCAGCTGTTTGTAAGGCCTCCCCAGGCAATCATTTTGCCATGTTTTTTTTTTTTCCCTTAGGGATGGTTTTCATCTCTGCCTTGTGTGCAGTGTTATGAACCTCCATCCACTGTTCTTTGGGCACTCTGTCTAACAGATCTAATCTGTTGAAACTATTTGCCACTTCTACTGTATACTAATAAGAGATTTGATTTGGGTTATGCCTGAATGGCCTGGTGGTTTTCCCTATTTTCTTCAATATAAGTCTGAATTTTGCAGTAAGGAATTTATGATCTGAGCCACAGTCAACTCCAAGACTTGTTTTTGCTGACTGTATAGAACTTCTCCATCTTCAGCCACAAATAATATAATCAATCTGATTTTGGTATTGACCATCTAGTGATGCCCTCGTGTAGAGTCTTCTCTTGTGTTGTTGGAAGAGGGTGTTTGCTATGACCAGTGTGTTCTCTTGACAAATCTCTGTTAGCCTTTTCCCAGCTTCATTCTGTATTCCTAGGCCAAGTGAAAGTGCAAGTGTTAGTTGTTCAGTTGTGTCAGATTCTTTGCAACTACAGGAACTGTAGCCCACAAGACTCCTGCGACCATGGAAATCTCCAGGCAAGAATACTGGAGTGGGTAGACTTTTCCTTCTCCAACGGATCTTCCCTATCCGGGGTTATAACCCTGTTCTCCTAAACTGTAGGAAGATTCTTTACCATCTGAGTCACCAGGGAAGGCAAACTTGTCTGTTACTCTAGGTATCTCTTGACTGCCTATTTTTGCATTCTGGTCTGCTGTGAGGAAAAGGACATTTTTTTTTTTTTTTTTTTAATGTTAGTTCTAGAAGGTCTTGTATGTTATCATAGAACTATTCAGCTTCTTCAGCATTAGTGATCGGGGCATAGAATAGGATTGCAGTGATAATGGATGGTTTGCTTTGGAAGTATGTATATATATATGTATTGTATATATATATATACACATATATATATATTCACACACACAGATATGCATATAATATTATGTAACATCATATATATAATATATATATATAAATGTAAGATGAATCCAGATTTCAATGATGAAAACCTCTAGATCTGCATGAATGTATCCAATTTGAAAGATAAAATGTTATTTGACATTTAATCTGAAATACTGGCTAGCTATTTTTCTTTTTTCTGTTGACTAAAAAGCTCACTATTCAAATCTCTCCCAGAACAATGAACAATATAGTGTGGGAACTAATTATGTTTTCCAGTACAGAACATGGAAACTCATCTCACGTCTCATTGGCAGAACACCAACTTCAGAAAAGTATGAGATCATACCACCACCAAGCACTTTAATGTGATTTTCTTCCTGATTCCTTTAGTATGACACTTCTGTATCTGGAATGCCATCAGCTATGACCTTTTCAGCTTGCAAAAATCTTTTAAAGACAATCATCAATGCCATAGAGACAATGCATGTCTTTAATCTTTTTTTTTTTTTACCAAAAAAGAGCTCCCATTTTCTACATACAGTTTTACTGAAAATTCATACTAGAAAGTGCCAAAATCACTTGATCTATCATATCCTGAATAAACAAATACTACCTATTTCTCCAACCTCCTCTCAAGACAGTCTTCTTTTTTGGATACCCCAACCTCATTGGCCTGCTTTCAGGTTCTTCAATTCCTCTAGCTTGCTTCCTTTCTACTCATCCTCTTTCTTTACTGAATTAATTCTGGAAACTGGTTTGGGGCTCTGAGAAGCCCTTCATTGTTCTTCAGATTACACAAAGTTGCTCTAGTTATACGGCCTTGTATTAGGTTCTACTACACTATTTAACATCACTACAATTTAATATTTTTGCATCTGTTTAATAAAAGAGAAACAGAAGCATCTGTTATAAGCATTGTTGCCATCTGAAAAACATAATCTAGTTATTGTGCTATCATATATGTTCAATATTTATGGAATAAATGAGGGAATAAATAAATACTTCCTCCAATGTAACATATGCTCTTTTATTGGCATTACAATTGCAATATATCTGTGTGTATTGTGAAACTGAAATGTTTAAATCCTAGGGTAGAAATCTTTTCAAGGTAAAGTTTAATGTTTCAAAATATTCAACATAGTTAAACCTGTTCAGAACCGAAAGATCCACAATTTAGTCTCAAAAAATGCCTATGCTGTTGATGACGGTGGTTGGAGAAGAATAGGCTGGGGGGAGAGGTAGAAGGCTCACTGAAATGGGTTGAGGAGTAAATGAGAGGTCAAAGGGAGGATGGAAGCGATTCACTGGGGAAGTTACTGAAATCGTGAGGCACTCTGTTACATATGTAGTTGTTGCTGTCGGGGGTATCTGTTTTCTCTAGGACAGATATAAGTGTGTTTAATGTTAGAGAACTAAAACAGCAGGTATTTTAGAGCTAAGAAGGATATGCAAATAATAGATACAAATGTCCTTGAAAGAGAAAAAATCCAGAATCATTTTATTTCTGAGAGGATTAGCCTTCGTTGGTGATAGGTGGAACTCCCTTGCTCTCTTCCTGATCCAATAAATGTTGGCCATGATCTTTCTTTCTTCTTCTTCTTCTTCTTTTTTTTTTTAATAGAGAGTTTCAAGTCATCTTTCTTACTCTCTTTCACTCTCTTTAAGAGGCTCTTTAGTACCTTTTCACTTTCTGCCATAGAGTGGTATCATCTGCATTTGTGAGGTTGTTTATATTTCTCCCTGCAACCTAGATTCTGGCTTATGATTCATCCAGCATGGCATTTCACGTGATGTATTCTGAATACAAGTTAAATAAACAGGGTGACAATTTACAGCCTTGTCATACTCCTTCCCAAATTTTGAACCAGTCCATCGTTCCAAGTCTAGTTCTAAGTGTTGCTTCCTGACCTCCCTATATGCTTCAGAGGAGACAGATAAGGTGGTACGGTACTCCTATCTCTTTAAGAATTTCTCACAGTTTGTTGTGATCCATGTAATAAAAAATGTTAATGTAGTCAATGAAGCAGAAGTAGGTATTTTTCTGGAACTCCCTTGCTTTCTTCCTGATCCAATAAATGTTGTCAATTTGATATCTGCTTCTTTGGACTTTTCTAAACCCAGTTTGTTCACCTGAAAGTTTTCATTTCACTTACTGCTACTGCCTAGTTTGAAGGATTTTGAGAATAACCTTGTTAGCATGTGAAATGAGCACAGTTGTATGGTAGTCTGAACATTCTCTGACATTGCCCCTCTTTGGGATTGGACTGAAAGCTGACCTTTTCCAGTCACCACTGGAAACAGTGTGACCACTGTTGAGTTTTCTAACTTTGCTGACGTATTGAGTACCTCATTTTGAAAGGCCGGAAGGGGATCAGGATGGGGAACACATGTAAATCCATGGCTGATTCATGTCAGTGTATGGCAAAAACCACTACAATATTGTAAAGTAATTAGCCTCCACCTAATAAAAATAAATGAAAAAAAAAATAGTATCATCTATTAAGATTTTTAATAGCTCAACTGAAATTCCATCACCTGCACTAGCTTTGTTCATACTAATGCCTCCTAAGGCCCACTTGACTTTACACTCCAGTATGTCTGGCTCTGGGTGAGTGATTACACTATCATGGTTATCCTGGTCATTAAAATCTATCTTACATAGTTCTTCTGTTCATTCTTGCCACCTGTTCTTAATCTCTTCTTCTATGTCCGTATTGTTTCTGGCCTATATTGTGTTAATCCTTTTATGCAATGTTCTCTTGTTATCTCCAATTTCTTGAAGACATCTCTATTCCTTCCCATTGTATTATTTTCCCATTTTTCTTTGCATTGGTAATTTAAGGAGACCTTACTCTCTCTCCTCACTATTCTCTGGAACTCTGCATTCAGTTGGGTATATCTTTCCCTTTCTCCTTTGCCTTTCACTTTTCTTCTGTCCTCAGCCTCCTCAGACAACCATTTTGCTTTCTAGGATTTCTTATTCTTTGGGATGATTTTGGTAATTGCCCCCTACCCTATACAGTTAATACCCTCCATACATAGCTCTTGAAGTACTCCATCTACAAGATCTAAGCCCTTGAATCTAGTCCTCACTTCCACTGTATAATCATAAGGGATTTGATTTTGGCCATGTATGAATGGTCTAGTGGGTTTTCCTACTTTCTTTCAATTTTAGCCTGAGTTTTGCAATAAGGAGTTTATGATCTGAGCCCCAGTCAGTTCCAGGTCTTGTTTTTGCTGACTGTATAGTGCTTATCTATCTTTTGTTGCAATAAACATAATCAGTATCATTTCAGTAGTGACCATATGTCAATGTCCATTTGTAGATCTGTCTCTTGTTTTGTTTGAAAACAGTGTTGCAGAGACCAACATATTCTCTTGACAAAACTCTATTAGTCCTGCTTCATTTTATAATCTAAGGCCAAACTTGCCTGTTATTCTGGGTATCTCTTATGTTCCTACTTTGGCATTCCAGTTCCCCATGATGAAAAGGACATTATTTGAGTGTTAGTTCTAGAAGGTGTTCTAAGCCTTCATAGAACCAGTCAACTTCAGCTTCTTCAGCATCAGTGATTGGGACATAGACTTGGTGTGATATTGAATGGTTTACTTTGGAAATGAATTGACACCATTCTGTCTTTTGTGAGGCTGTCCTCAAGTACTGCATCTCAGACTCTTTTTTTGATCATGAAGGCTACTCCAATTTTTTAAGGCATTCTTGCTCACAGTAGTAGACACAATAGTCATCTTAATTAAATTCACCCATTCCTATACATTTTTGTTCACTGATTCCCAAGAAGTCAATGTTTAATCTTGCCCTCTCACATTCAATTTACCTTGGTTCATGGACCTAACATTCCAGGTTCCTATACATTATTGTTCTTTGCATCACTGGACTTTATTTCCACCGTCAGACACATCCACAACTGAGCATCATTTCTGCTTTGGCCCAGATGCTTCATTCTTTCTTCAGCTGTTAGTAACTAACTGCCTTCTACTCTTCCATGGTAGCCTATGAAACACCTTCAGGGTCCAATATGACTGGGGGAGGTCATCTTCTGATGTCACATCCTTTGGTCTTTTCATACTGTTCATGGTGTTCTCCTAGAAAGAATAGTGGAGTGGGTTGCTATTTCCTTCTCCAGTGGACTGCATTTTATCAGAACACTTTGCTATGATCCAGCCATCTTGGGTGGCCCTTCAGGGCATGACTCACAGCTTCTTTGAGTTATACAAGCCTCTTCACCATGACAAGGCTGTGATCCATGATGGAAATTAGTGACAAGATACTGAAGGGTTTTCTTTATGACTTTTTTGTCATAGATAAGGGATCAAGATAGAGGTAGTGAAGAAGAGATGAAGGGTATTAGAGAAATACTGAAACCTCTGTTGCACTAAGTCAAAGCATGGACTATGGATGGAATATGGAATTTCTAGGTAATTTTGATGGCACAGTTATGTTAACAGATCAAAGTTTCTAATGTTTCAATCCCCCATGTTATCTTCTTCTAAATAGTGTTTAGGAGTTCAAGGATATGTTCAGTCAAAATAGGGCAAGAACTTGATACTGAGAAGTGATTAAAGTTGTAAACCATGTAGATGTGATAAAGAAGGACATAAATAATTGGATATTTTAGAATAAACAGAGAGAAAAATGGGGTAAATGAGTGTTAAGGTGTCAGAGTTTCAGTGCTTTCACTAAAATCTCTGAGCGAGTTTAGATCTTAGAGTGGTATTTGTTATGATTTCTCAAGCTGATGTCCATCATTTTGATTGCTGAATAGTTACCTATGTAAAGAATTCATTTTTTACTGTAGATATGAAAAATTGAGGTGTGTCAGGAGGATAATTTTTATTTTAATATTAAAATATTTAGGCAAATAGGAAAGGTAAAAGGTAAGTTTCCATTCCATGTGATCAATTTCATCAAATTTTATGTCTGAATTTATCATGGAGATTACGAGAAGAAATTCTGTGGTAAGACACTTTATTGGCTTGTTTGTTTCTATTTATCTGATGCTATGTGTGCATCAGTGAGTTAAGTTCTTTAAATTGCATTTCCATCTTGCTGCTGAGGACTGGAAAGTGTCTTTCTGAGGGCAGAGTAATAAAAGAAAACAGGAATTACCCCTACGGAAATAGGATATTGTCTGGAGAATTCTGAGTAGTGTGCTTACTTTTCTGGTTTTGTAGCCCAGATATTTGGATTATTGCATTCTAAGGTCATGATTAATAATAAAGTTGCTATTAATAATGAAGTAACTAATATTTACACATAATTCTAATTGTATCCTGGCCATTGTGCTAAGAGCTCCATGGAGTTGTAGGAAATATATTTGTCAAAGATGCTATAGATTAATTCAGAAAATGCTCGAGAACCTAAGTAACTTTCCCAGTGTTACAGTTAGAACAAATCAGAGAGGAATTCCATTTGAGGAAGTTATCTACTCGGCTCTTTACAATATGCTTTCAGAAGTCTCTAGCAATCATGTCTCTCTTGTACTCAGCCTGACAACTTTGCCAGATGAAGCAAATGTATTTGCTGGCTCCTCTGTGTGAGTGAGAAATGGCTCTCTTAAGTGTAGTTTCTGGACTGTTGGCAGTGGCATCAATTTACTAGGGATGCACGTTCTCAAGCTACCACCCCAGACCAACCAGTCAGAAGTACAGATTGCTAATTGGGGCAATCTATCATGATTATGAAACACACCACAGTCTGAGAACAACAACAGTGGGGTGTAAGGTCATAGCTCCTGAAGTTATTTGATTTGCTCCACTTAATTGTGCCTGGGAGGCTCCGACATTTGAATGCTGGATCCGGTGCTCAGGCATTTTTACTTTCCAAGCAGCAACCTCCTATTTCTGTACTATTACACATGGAGATCAATACTTATCTAGTCCTATTCTCCCCAAATTCTTCAGACATTCTTCAAGCTTTCTGAACTATAGATAACACCATTATTACCGTTATTATCTGTTAGAGGTGGTAAAACTTGCTTGGCTTTTAAAAAAAATGTCTTTTGTCATTTCAAAGGAAGGAGATGTTAAGTGATCATTTTTTTCTTTGGTAACTCAAACGCTCTCTGTTTCTCTCCCTTTTTCATGACACCATAATCATTCTACAACTTTCCACTGGTGCTCCTCATCTGACCTCACTTTATAACTAGGATCTTCTACAGAATTTTCTACTCGATTTTCTCTATACAGAATTTATAGGTTGGACTGTACTCTAAGCTTTGTGAACAACTCAAGTCAATATCTAATATGCCAGGATTACTACTTTAAGAAAGTTATGAGAAAGTTTGAATTCTATTAATTTGTGTTTTTCACAACATTCTACGGGCTAGTCAAACTGGATCACTTTGAAGATGTGCTTAGATTTTTAAAGGCTCAGGATTATTTGTGTTTTTGAAGACTAATAGCTTTAAAGACTAGCAGGTTAAACATTATTTCCTCACTCAGACCTATTTTTTTCTTAAAAACATATTTATTATTTATTAACAAATTATTATTTATAATCAGTTAAAATAAATTAGAATGAAATACCATTAAAATACTATTCATATTATAATGTATCTATTCTTCTTGTGCTTTTATTCTCATTTTACATGTCCTTTCTTTTCTACTGTTTTCATTATTTTGTTTAAAAATAAATTGGCAGGCCACATTAGGAAATATGAGCTAATTAAAAATGTTTCAAGACAGTTTCTTCTAGGCTTGATCATGAGTTTATTATTATATTATAATATATTATATTATATAATTATATTATATTATATTATATATTATTATATTATATTATTATTATATTATATTATTATATTTGCTTTTTTTTCTAAGATGTATATCAGTTACTTTAGGTAGACTGCCGTATCTTAATTGACAAACTGATAGACACCAACTTTGTATCTCTGTTCTGTTAACATTATGTCTCAGTACATTTTACATTGCTCTTGTCCATATTACTTCTCTTTTAAAACGTTTGAAAGCAATTAGAAGACTATATAATGAATGGTACCTGCATCCTGGTGTCTAAAACTGTTTATAAAAAGTGGATATAATGTTTCTTGGTGGGGAAATCTTCACTTACTGAGTAAATCACAGACATTAATATCAGACAGTCTCAGCTTTGATGTGCTGAAAAATCTATTCTCAAAACATTCTTCATACTATAAATAACTCACTAATAAATCATTTCAAATAAATCAGTACTTTCTTCCTTAGTAATATAATTTTAAGTTAAATGCAATGTGTATGTTTTTGTTCCCACTATGGCTGATGCAGAAGGAACCTGTGTCTTAAGCTTTGATTTCCATAATAATACACAATAACTGAAGGTTTTCAGTAGGTATTAATTAAAACTTTGTGTACTGATTGAATAGCATATACCAATTAACTATATTAGACTGTGATCATTTACTGCAGGTCATTTTCAATGATCAGGACATGCCTCCTGTTTGAAGTTAGTATCCCATTAAATACATCTTTAGTTCAATATATTAAAAAATCTGAAGGCTTTCATACACTTATATTTTCTTCATTTTTATAAATAATTAAGCTGATAAAAACAATGAATTTATTTCATGTTCTGGTCATACACAAAACTATCTAAATTTAGGTATTTCCATTTATGACTTATTGCAATAAATTGAATTAAGATATAAGGGATACAAGATATAACTGGATATAAGAGATCACAGGAAGACAATCTGGGGCCCAGAAAGTTTAGGATGAGATACAGGTCTGTAACTTGTATGTCATAGACTTTCAGAGAGTCTGTCTACAATCAGCTCTTCCAGCCAGTACCCAGGAGACTTAGAGTAGACCCAGTAAAAACACCAATCCATGGTTTCACATATCCCCTCCATGTTCATGTAAAGAATATAGTACCAATGATATTTCTCAACTAGCCCTATTGCAATTTAAATCAGCAGAAAAATCCTCATATGAATACAAGTGGTAATTCATGAAAACAATACTCCAAAGGCATATTATACTTTTCTATTCTCATTTCTCATTTTTAATTGTATAAATCTATTGCTTGAGATTTTTCAGAGATCTCATTTTGATGTGCAGCACTTTGCCTCTCAATGTTTTTGAGAGGCATTTTAATGTTTATATAGTGAATTATATTTAGTCTTAGAAATGAAGGCATTTCTAACCAATATTGTAGTGTATAGTCTTCCTTTCTTTATCATTCTTTTCTCCCAAAGCTCTACCACCTGGAGCAAATGTTACTTTTTGATAGCTACATTTACAATTTGACTCAAAGAAATTTTCCTTTTCCTTCAGGTTGGGACATTATGCGATTTGACAGATGAATAACATGACTTATAATGCTTTTATATGCAGAGTTTCCTAAACTAACATTCTATTTTTCCTCATTTAAAAACTCTATTTGTTAAAAAAGTAAATATTGCAATATTATTTTTGAGAAATTGTTCTTTTCCACATTCTTGTTCTTCTTCGCTTTTCTCTAGTCCACGATAGGCTTGTTCTAAGTTTGCAGCAAGATTTTACACACCAGAAAGCAGTGAACTACCATTGAGTCAAATGAGAAAGACAGGTGAATGATAAATGGGAAAAGAAAGCATCAATGTAGCACTCCAGTTATGTACTCATTACTCATTACTTAAAATGTCTTTAAGAAAACCAACATTCGCTTAGTAACCTGGATAAATGTAACATTTACTCACTCCTTGAATCAATTTCATTTTAAAGTGATGATAGATCAAAACCACTTTTCATTGTAATGAAATCATTATGTAGCAAATAGCATATGAAAAGCTAGGTTACTAAAATATTTTCTCTACTTTTTTCCCATCCAAACACAAAGAAATTCCCATAGAAAGTGCATAACTGCAGTTTTTGCTTCTCTAATAATGAAGCTTCCTATTTCAAAAATACATAGGCTCATAGACAGTAAGTGATTCATTCAATATTGCTCTTTGTCGGTTTCCAAAAGCAATACAACATCTATCTAATAGCTCAGGATTGGGTCTGATTCCCCTGAGGCTTGTTCCTCACCTGTCTCTGCTTGCTCTGGAACACCAGAGTGCTGATCACTACAGGCAAATTTTCAAGCCCTCCAAGCCAGTTAAGTATTTGGCCAAATAAAGAGGGGCATCGTAAAACCTGGAGGGCAGGAGAGAGAAGGGTGAAGCTTAGTTTTTCATTCTTTCTCTCTCCCTTTCCCTCTCTCTCTTCCCACTTCTTCTGTTTCTCTATTGGGCACATATCCAGTAGTAAATTGAATTTTCTGCCTGTGCCCTTTTTTCTCTGGTCTCAGATAACACTGCTTCCTCCAGCCCTGAGAATTTTTTGTTTCTTTCCATTGATATTTTCTAGGCTAATTCATCACATCCAGTTTGAATTTTCAGGTCCTTGATCAATTATGTAACTGATTCCCTACATGAAATTCCTGCGGCTTAAATGCTTAAGTGTATTTCTGATTTCTTGGTTGTTCCCTGACTGATACATACAGTACTTAAAAATAAGCTGTTATAAGGAAGATCTCTATTATACCCCATATAGTATTCAGTCAATACATATTTTTTCATAAAACCTCAAAATCTCAGAGTTGCAATGGGTCTTAAAACTCAGACATTACGCCAGTAATCCTAAATATAGTTCCTAACAAGTTTCTCCAGTCATTTTCAGATATAGACAGGCATTTCACCTATTATCTTAAAAAAAAAAAAAGAAAAAAACAACTTTCTTCATGTCAAATTGAAATCTGACCTATTTGACTTGTATACATTACTCTATGTGGTTAAGAGCCTACATATTGCATTATATAAACCTATTTTCCTTATCTGAAAAACAGAAAATATTGCTTCAGAGTTTTTGCTAAAAAACTTAAAGGAGATGAAGAGTGTTAAAATATCTGATGACTCAGGGAAATATTAATTCTCTTCCTCATTTCTTTCTCTATTTCACATGCTCTACCTTTTAACATCATAGATTATTGGATATTTGAAGGATATCCCTCAAATTTCTATGATCAAGTTTAAGCACCATAGACTATTCAAACATTCCCCATAGAATGTACAGTCTTTTTCTTCCAGGTCAATGTTCATTAATTTCATATATAGCAATTCCTGTTTGTTGCAATAACTCTCACATGGAAACACCTGGAGTTCAGGTAATTTTGTTTATAACCAGAACAGTCCCCATGGGCATGTTGCAGTCCATGGGCTGCAAAGAATTGGACACAGCTGAGCGACTGAACTGAACTGACCTGAACTGAACCATAGTTGAACCGAACATAACCATAACAGAGCCAAGTAAAATGTGCTTATCAATTCACTCATTTCTAGAAATAAAGACAATGTACAGTAGCATGCAGGACAATATGAAGAAAAAAATACGTTGTCCTTAACTCTGAGATATCACTGATTATTAGGCATACTTGACTACAGGTGTGCTAAAATGTAAAAAAAAAAAACAATATTGTTGTAGGATATCATCAAATTTAAGATTCAGTCTGATTTCTTAGATGGCAAAACATGAAAACAGGACTAATTCTGTCCTGGCACAGGGTATTTCAAAGTTTAAAGCATACATTCAAGTAAAGCAAGTGTTTAACAGTTATTAATACTTCTCTGCTAACCTAGGTAAAATCACATGGCAGATCTATACCTACATATTTCATATTTTTAGTGTTACTACACATGATATTTTTGAAATTTATATTTCCTGATATTGAAAATATAAAGAAATACTAGACACAAGAGTCGGACATGACTGAGCGACTTCACTCTCACTTTTCTTTCTTTTTTTTTAATTAGTTGGAGGTTAATTATTTTACAATATTGTAGTGGTTTTTGCCATACATTGACATGAATCAGCCATGGATTTACATGTGTTCCCCATCCTGATCCCCCCTCCCACCTTCCTCCCCATCCCATTCCTCTGGGTCTTCCCAGTGCACCAGCCCCGAGCACTTGTCTCATGCATCCAACCTGGGCTGTTTCACACTTGACAGTATACTTGTTTCAGTGCTGTTCTCTCTGAACATCCCACCCTTGCCTTCTCCGACAGAGTCCAAAAGTCTGTTCTGTACACCTGTGTCTCTTTTTCTGTTTTGCATATAGGATTATCGTTACCATCATTTTAAATTCCATATATATGCATTAGTATACTGTATTGGTGTTTATCTTTCTGGGTTACTTCACTCCGTACAATGGGCTTCAGTTTCATCCATCTTATTAGAACTGATTCAAATGTATTCTTTTTAATGGTTGAGTAATATTCCATTGTGTATATGTACCACAGCTTCCTTATCCATTCGTCTGCTGATGGGCATCTAGGTTGCTTCCATATCCTGGCTATTATAAACAGTGCTGCGATGAACATTGGGGTGCACGTGTCTCTTTCAGATCTGATTTCCTCGGTGTGTAAGCCCAGGAGTGGTATTGCTGGGTCATATGGCAGTTCTATTTCCAGGTTTTTAAGAAATCTCCACACTGTTCTCCATAGTGGCTGTACTAGTTTGCATTCCCACCAACAGTGTAAGAGGGTTCCGTTTACTCCACACCCTCTCCAGCATTTATTGCTTGTAGACTTTTGGATAGCAGCCATCCTGACTGGCGTGTAATTGTACCTCACTGTGGTTTTGATTTGCATTTCTCTGATAATGAGTGATGTTGATCATCTTTTCATGTGTTTGTTAGCCATCTGTATGTATTCTTTGGAGAAATGTCTGTTTAGTTCTTTGGCCCATTTTTTGATTGGGTCATTTATTTTTTCTGGAATTGAGCTCCAGGAGTTGCTTGTATATTTTTGAGATTAATCCTTTGTCTGTTGCTTCGTTTGCTATTATTTTCCTTTCATACATTGGAGAAGGAAATGGCCACCCACTCCAGTGTTCTTGCCTGGAGAATCCCAGGGATGGGGGAGCCTGGTGGGCTGCCATCTATGGGGTCGCACAGAGTCAGACAGGACTGATGCGACTTAGCAGCAGCATCTGCTGTTGTTCACTCTGCTGGATGTTGTTCAGCAGCAGACACATGTTGTTCACTCTGCTGGATCAGCACAATATCATGGATAGAAAGGATAGTGTTTTGATCAGCAGAATAATGTGATAGTGTGGATCACTTCTGACTGTGTTATGACAAAGATTACAGAATTAAAATCACCTGGGAAATTTTATTAAAAAAAATATTTTTGACAGCTCAAGTGAACTCAAACTGTATCTAGCCATGTTTTTACTGATAAGAATGAAATAAGAATTCTCTCTACCTTCATGGTTTATATCTGAAGCCTAAGTAGTAGTGTTAGTCACTCAGCCGTTTCCGACCCTTTGCACCCCATGGACTGTAGCCCACCAGGCTCCTCTGTTCATGGGATCCTTCAGGCAAGAATAGTGGAGTGGATGGTCATTCCCTTCTCCAGAGGATCTTCCCGACCCAGGGATCAAACCCAGGTCTCCTGCACTGCAGGCAGATTCTTTACCACTTGAGCTGCAGGAAGACCATCTGAAGCCTTATGCTCTAGTGATGCTATGATCTCTGGTGTCTGCAGGGGCCAGATTAGCTATTTATGTATTTATTAGGTTGTGCTGCGTGGCTTATGGAATCATAGATCCCCAACCAGGGACTGAACTTATGCCCTCGGCAGTGAAATCTAGGGGTCCTAACCACCGGACAGGCATGGAATTCCCCAGAATAGCAATTTAAATTGAGTAATATGGATTACCACCAAGCTTTCTTTCTTTCTGATGGTAGGAGTGTTTTGTGTGCAAAACCTTTTAAAGACAGTCATATACTTGTGGAGGAAATATGTCACCTGCCATATCACTAAACAAAGGGTGTCCTGACCATCGAGCTGTCAGCATCGACAGCCATCCTTGGCAGTGCACCCTCAGAGGATTCAGGATAAAGAAAAACAGCACACTGGTCCTTAGTGATTAAGGCACATATCAAAGGAATAATGTTAATGCATTCAGCTTCTTGTGTCTTCAAATACATAGAAAAGTGCTATATTCATTATCTTGAGATATTTGATTTTCTGTAATTAGCAGTAATTTGTTAATGGTTGACACTGATTTTTTTTGTTTGTCCATTTGTTTGAACTCATATATCCTGGCTCCTCCTTACTTCTTTAGAATAGTCCTCAGAGATACTCCCAGACTTAAGTTCTCAGGAAATCCACTGAGTATAATATAATTCTCAACTTTTGAGTCATGTCTTTCTTTTCAGTAGACACTTTGCACATAGATCTGGCCTTTACTGCATGTATATATCAATTATCCTAAATAATGTAAAGACAGAATACTCCTCTTAACTGAGGCAGACCTCTGCCTCATCACTCCCTCCCATTAGAATTCTACTGCTCCATAGAATACTTTTTAATTTCTATTTTCTTAATTTGTTACTTTTGTGAACTGCCAGGACACAAAAAGTTGGAGATAAGATATCTACTTTACTTGATGACACTTCTTGAGAGAATGATCCCAACTTGTTGCAAAGAACTAATACAGTATTCTTCACACACACACACATACACACACCATTTGGAATTCTCATGGTATCTATTATCATAGGATTTGCTCTATTTTAAAACATATTCTGTGAATGTATTCTTTACTATAAATGTTGAACACCTATTTATGGCTTTGAAATTGCTATTTTTCTCTCATGTCCATCTCTTACTCTCTCTTTTTGGGAACTAAATATCTGCAACAGGGGCCTTCCTGATGACTCAGTGGTAAATAATCCACTTGCAATGCAAGGGGCATGGGTTCGATCCCTGGGTCAGGAAGGCCCCTGAGGAGGAAATGGTAACCCACTCCAGTATTCTTGCCTGGAAAATCCCATGGGCAGAAGAGCCTTGTTGGCTATGGGCTCACAAATGTCAGACATGACTGAGCACACACACACTGCACTGCTCACTGCTGTCTGCAGCAACTTCAAAGGACACACACCATACATTTATAAGTTACATAGTTATTAAAATATATTTTGAAATACTTAAAACTAGAGGAAATAGGAAATTCCCTTGAGGACATAAATATACTTACTGAATCTAGAATGAAAATGTATATTTTTCTACAAAATGCACAATTTTTATAGTTGTGAATTTAAGAAATAGTTGAATATATATTTTGGGTTTAGACTTAAGATTAATCTACTATATATAAGGAAAAATCTCTAGCTATTACATGAATAATTTAAATAACTCATTTAAAATATTTAAAATTTTAGAGCATTATAATAACTAAAAAACAAATTTAAATTATTGTTATTACAAGAAAGATAGTGATGCAAGGGATTCTATGAATGCACATGGGGCCACATTCTACTTTGGTTAAAGGAGACTAGTATCCTTGGTAAGAAGAGAAACATCATCCTATTTATTTATTTAGACTCTATCTCTAGTGTTAAAACATTAGGCAACTATTGTAGGTTAAATAATCCAAAATGATATACCAAAGTAACACAAGCAAATATATTACAGCTAAGTAAACACACATTTTCTATATCCAGTGCAATTTTTTGCTTGTGAAATTGCTTACTTATGCAATTTTTTTTTTAATTTAGAGAGATTAGGAAGACACCATACTGGAAATAAGGTGATTTCATGAGATAATTTGGCCAGAAACCTTGTGAGGTTATGTTATATGTAGTTGCTGGTTTATCCTTAATTTTTTGAGTAGGGCTATCTCTCTTTCTATCTCTGTTTATGTACTTGTTTAGAGGAATCATGCTTCTTAGGGTGTGGGAGCATGCTCTATCAATATATTACAAAGTACAAAAAAGACAGCACAGAGGTTCTAAAGAGACGTTAATCATAAGAAACATATATAAAGCTAGAAAAGTAGTTTAGAGCTCACATCAAAGAGCCCTCCTACCTGTGTGTGCTCCCAGTCACTTCAGTCATGTCTGAGTTTTTGCAACCCTATGGGCCGTGGCCCACCAGGCTCCTCTGTCCATGGGATTCTCTAGGCAAGAATACAGAAATGGGTTGCCATTTCTTTCTCTAGGGACTCCTTCCACCCCAGGGATTGAACCCACATCTCCTGCATTGTCAGGTGGGTTCTTTAGTACCAACTGGGAAACCCCAAAGAGCCCTTGCAACAAATAAAACCATTCACATTCTAATAGTTGTATTTTTATGTTTCTCAGGAACCTCCATACTATTTTCCATAGTGGCTCCACCAACTTGTATCCCCAAGAACATTGTGCAAGGGGATTCTCCACATCATCAACAACTTTTGTTATTTGTGGACTTTTTGGTGACAGTCATTCTGACAGGTGTGAGGTGAGATCTCACTGTTGTTTTGATTTTCATTTCTCTGATGATTAGTAATGTTGAATATATTTTTATGTGCCTGTTGACCATCTGTATATCTTATTTGAAAAAGTTTCAGGTCTCCTGTCCATTTTTTAATAGGAGACCGTAGTGAAAGAGGAGAGTGAAAAAGTTAGCTTAAAGCTCAACATTCAGAAAACTAAGATCATGGCATCTGGTCCCATCACTTCATGGGAAATAGATGGGGAAACAGTGGAAACAGTGGCCGACTTTATTTTTTGGGGCTCCATAATCACTGCAGATGGTGATTGCAGCCATGAAATTAAAAGATGCTTACTCCTTGAAAGGAAAGTTATGACCAACCTAGATAGCATATTGAAAAGCAGAGATATTACTTTGCCAACAAATGTCCGTCTAGTCAAGGCTATGGTCTTTCCAGTGGTCATGTATGGATGTGAGAGTTGGACTGTGAAGAAAGCTGAGCACTGAAAAATTGATGCTTTTGAACTGTGGTGTTGGAGAAGACTCTTGAGACTCCCTTGGACTGCAAGGAGATCCAACCAGTCCATCCTAAAGGAGATCAGTCCTGGTTGTTCATTGGAAGGACTGATGCTGAAGCTGAAACTCCAATACTTTGGCCACCTCATTCGAAGAGTTGACTCATTGGAAAAGACCCTGATGCTGGGAGGGATTGGGGGCAGGAGGAGAAGAGGGAGACAGAGGATGAAATGGCTGGATGGCATCACTGACTCCATGGACCTGAGTTTGAGTAAACTCCGGGAGTTGGTGATGGACAGGGAGGCCGGGCGTGCTGCGATTCATGGGGTCGCAAAGAGTCGTACACAACTGAGCGACTGAACTGAACTGAACTGATATATATATTTGTTGTTGGTATTGACTTGCATGACCTATTTATATACTTAAAATATTAACCTTTTATCCACCCTATAATTTATAAATATTTTCTCCCTTTCAATTGCTTATATTTCCATTTTATCCATGGCATCCTTAGCTGTACAAAACCTTTTAAGCTTAATTAGATACAACTTGTTTCTTTTGTCTTTTCTTTCTTTTGCCTAAGGGGACTGCTCTGAAAAGCTATTCCTATAATTTATGTCAAAGAGTGTTCTTCCTATTTCTTTTCTACTTTTATGATTTCAGGTCTTACATTTATATCTGTAATGCATTTTTAGTTTATTTTTGTAGGTGGTGTGAGAAAATATTTTAATCCCATTCTTCAACATGAAGCTGTCCAGAGTTCTCACCAGCACTTATTTAAAAAAAAATTGGCTTTCATCCACTGTATATTTTTGCCTCCTTAGTTATAGATTAATAGATCATAAGTGTGTTTTATTTTCAAGCTATATTCCATTAATTGATGTGTCTGTTTTCCTGCCAGTGTTACAGTGGATATACATTTGAAGAAAATGAAAACACTAATTTGAAAAATTCATGTACCCCCACATTCATAGAAGCATTATTTACAGTAGTCGATATATAGAAGCAACCTAAGTGACCATCAATAGATGAATGGATACAGAAGATATGTTATATATATTCAATGGAATATTACTTAGCCATAAATAGGAATGGAAACTGCCATTTGCAATAATATGGATGGACCTAGAGAGTATGAAATAGTGAAATAAGACCAAGAGAAAGACAAATACTCTATACTACCACTTTTATGTGGAACCTAAAAAAAAAACAAAACAAAACAAAAAACAATATAAATGAATGCATATTACAAAATGGAAACTGACCCACAGATATAGAGAACAAACTAGGATTATCAGTTGGGACAAAGAAAGGAAAAGGGATGAGGTAGGGATGGATATAGGATTAACAGATACAAACTACTATGTGTAAAATAAATAAACAACAAAGATATATAGCACAGGGTGTAATAACTACAAATGGAGAATGATGTATAAAAATATTGAATCACTATGCTGCACATATGAAACTAGTATAATACTGCAAATCAACTGCATTTAAATTTTGAAAAAAAACAAATCCACATTATACTATTTGTATATGGAGTTTTCCAAAAGCGCTCACTGAGATAGACTTTATGTTGCCAGGTATTTTTTGGGGAATGTGGTCTATGAAGGGAAAGAGAAAGAAGTAAATTAGACAAGTCAAGAAACTGAACTGATATTCCACGGAACAAAACTTCAATTGTCCCAGTAAGAAATTTTGGAGGAAATACTTTCCATCAGAATTATACCACATTGAGAAGAAATGAATCTGCTTTTATACCTACCTTGTTCAGTGATAGGATATGGGTTCTATCTGGAAGGGTATGACAGGGCATTTGAGGCAAATCCTGAAGCAACATGCAGACGGATGCTGTCTGCTTGATGGTGCTCCCTGGAAGAGAATGTCAAGTCTTTGCTTGAAGGAGGGTCATGGCAGTTCATCTCTTTTTCTGCCACAATTTGGGACATTTTTTGAGCTTCACTGTTTTTCATTTGAGTTACTTCTTAGCAAGAGATTGACAAAGACTGTATATTCCCTAGCATAAGCTAAGTAAAAAAAAAAAAAAAAAATGTTGTAACCATATTTGTCTTAGAAACCACAGGTAAGGGAAGATTTCACTTTAATATAGTTTTTCTAATGTAGAGTGAAAATACAGGCATAGCTTATTTCCTTGCTGCCATTTATTTATGTTTGTTTGTTTAGAAACTAATGGCATGCATCAAATTTTATCTTAGGAGATGAGTGAGCTTCATTTCTTTTTGCTTGTTTGTGTTGTGTTGTTTTGTTTTTAATTTATTAAAAAAAACAAGCATCTGTTAATTTCATGCTGCAGTCACCATGTTCAGTATTTTTGGACCCCAAGAAATAAAGTTTATCACTGTTTCCACTTTTCCCATTTATTTGCCATGAAGTGATGGGACTAGATGCCATATTAGTTTATTGAATGTTGAGTTTTAAGCCAGCTTTTTCACTTTTCTCTTTCACCTTCATCAAGAGGCACTTCAATACATAAGTAAACATGTATCTTATACTACAATTTAAAATATATATTTTTTTCAAAAGAGGTAGATGTATGTACTCTAATAAACAATTTGTTAATTGCTTTTATGCTTTAGTTTTTTATTTAGAATTAAAATATAATGCTTTCTTTGGGTTGTAGAATTCTTTTCTATAAAATAGGTATAAAATATCCAATAAGCTTTTTTTAATTATTTTTGTTTTGATTTTAAATTTATTTATTTTTTTAAATTGAAGGATAATTGAATTACAGAATTTTGCTGTTTTTTCTTTAAACCTCAATATAATTCAGCCATAGGTATACATATATCTCCTCTCTCTTGAACATCCCTCCCATCTCCCTCCCCATCCCACCCCTCCATGTCTGAGTTCCCTGAGACATACAGCAAATTCCCATTGGCTATCTGTGTTACATATGGTAATGTGAGTTTCCATGGTACTCTCTCCATACATCTCACCTCTCCTCCCCTCTCCCTGTGTCCATAAGTCTATTCTCTATGTCTGTTCCACCATTGCTGCCCTGCAAATAAATTCTTCAGTACCATCTTTCTAGATTCCATATACATGCATTAGTATATGATATTTATCTTTCTCTTGCTGACTTACTTCACTCTGTATAACAGGCTATTGGTTCATCCACCTCATTAGAATTGATTCAAATGCATTCCTTTTTATGGCTGAATAATATCCCATTGCTCATATGTGCCACAACTTCTTTATCCATTCATCTGTCAATGGGCATCTAGGTTGCTTCCATGTTCTTGCTATTATAAGAACAATTGCTACTGCAATGAGCACTGGGGTACATGTGTCTTTTTAAATTTGGTTTCCTTAGGGTATATGCCTAGAAGTGGGATGGCTGGTTCATACGGTGGCTTTATAGCTAGCTTTTTAAAGAATCTCCATACCATCTTCCATAGTGGCTGTATCAGTTTACATTCCCAACAACAATGCAAGAGTGTTCCCTTTTCTCCACACCCTCTCCAGCATTTATTACTTGTAGACTTTCTGATGATGATCATTCTGACCAGCATGAGGTAATATCTCATAGTATTGAATTTGCATTTCTCTAATAATGAGTGATGTTGAGCATCTTTTCATGTGTTTGTTAGCCATCTGTATGTCTTCTTTGGAGAAATGTCTGTTTAAGTCTTTTTCCCACTTTGTGTTTGGGTTGTTTGTTTTTCTGGTATTGAGTTGTATGCGTTGCTGGTATATTTTGGAAAATAATCCTTTGTCAGTTGTTTCATTTGCTACTATGTTCTCCCACTCTGAGGGTTGTATTTTCACCTTCCTTATAGTTTCCTTTGCTGTGCAAAAGCTTTTAAGTTTAATCAGGTCCCACTTGTTTACTTTTGTTTTTATGTCCATTACTCTAGGAGGTGGGTCATAGAGGATCTTACTTTGGTTTGTGGCATCAAGTGTTCTGCCTATGTTTTCCTCTAAGAGCTTTATAGTTTCTGGTCTTACTTTTAGGTCTTTAATCCATTTTGAGTTCATCTTTGTGTACGGTGTTTGGTAATGTTCTAATTTCATTCTCTTACATGAAGCTGCCCAGTTTTCCCAGCACCATTTATTGAAGAGGGTGTCTTTGCCCCATTGTATATTCTTATCTCCTTGGTCAGAAATAAGGTACCCACAAGTGAGTGGGTTTATTTCTGAGCTTTTTGTCTTGTTCCATTGGTCTATATTTCTGTTTTTGTGCCAATACCATATTGTCTTGATGATTGTAGCTTTGTAGTATAACCTGAAGTCAAGAAAATTGATTCCTCCAGTTCCATTCTGCTTTCTCAAGACTGCTTTGACTATTCTAGATCTTTGGTGTTTCCATATGAATTGTGAGTTTTTTTTTTGTTGTAGTTTTGTGAAAAATGCCATTGGTGATTTGATAGAGACTGCATTAAATCTGTAGATTGCATTGGGTAGCATAGTCATTTTCATAATATTGAATCTTCCAACCAGGAACATGGAATATCTCTCCATATGTTTATGGCATCTTTAATTTATTTCATCAGTGTCTTATAATGTTCTGTGTACAGTTCTTTTTTCTCCTTAGGTAAGTTTATCCCTAGATATTTTATTCTTTTTGTTACAATGGTGATAGGATTTGTTCCTTAATTTCTCTTTCTGATTTTTCATTGTTACTATATATGAATACAAATGACTTCTGTGTGTTGATTTTGTATCCTGTAGCTTTAGTAAGTTCACTCATTAGCTCTAGTAATTTTCTGATAGTATCTTTATGGTTTTCTAAGTATAGTGTCATGTCATCTGCAAACAGTGAGAGCTTTACTTCTTTCCTGATCTGGATTCCTTTTATTTATTTTTCTTCTCTAAGCTATAGATAGAACTTCTAAAACTATGTTGAATAATAGTGGTGAGAGAGGACACCCTTGTCTTGTTCCTGATCTTAAAGGGACTTCTTTGAGTTTTTCACCACTGAGAATACTTGCTGTGGGCTTATCATATATGGCCTTTACTACATTGAGACAGATTCCTTCTATGCCCATTTTTTGAAGAGTTTTAATCACATATGGTTGCTGAATTTTGTCAAAGGCTTTTTCTGCATCTATTGAGATTACATAATGGTTTTTATCTTTCAATTTGTTAATATAGTGTATCACATTGATTGATTTGCCTATATTGAAGAGTCCTTGCATCCCTGAAATAAACCCAACTTGATCATGGTGTATGAGCTTTTTAATGTGCTGTTGAATTCTGTTTGCTAATATTTTGCTGAGGGTTTTTGCATCTATGTTCATCAGTGATATTGGCCTGTAGTTTTCTTTTTTGTGTGTTGTTGTTGTCTGGTTTTGGTATTAAGGTGATGATGGCCTCAAAGAAAGAGTTTGGAAGTGTTCCTTCTTCTGCAATTTTTTAAAAATAATTTTAGAAGGATAGCTAATAGCTCTTCTCTAAATATTTGATAGAATTCACCTGTGAAGCCATCTGGCCCTGGGCTTTTGTTTTATGGGAGATTTTTTATCACAGTTTCAGTTTCAGTGCTTGTAATTGGGTTGCTCATAATTTCTATTTCTTCCTGGCTCAGGTTTGGAAGATTGAACATTTTTAAGAATCTGATCATTTCTTCTAGATTATCCATTTTATTGCCATATAGTTACTCATAATAGTCTTATAATCCTTTGTATTTCTTCATTGTCTGTTGTAACATTTCCTTTTTCATTTTTAATTTTATTGATTTGATTCTTCTCTCTTTTGTTCTTGCTGAGTCTGGCTAAAGGTTTGTCAATTTTGTTTATCTTGTCAAAGAACCAGCTTTTAGTTTTATTAATCATTACTATTGTTTCCTTCATTTCTTTTTAATTTATTTCTTTCTAATCTTTATGATTTCTTTCCTTCTGCTAATTTGTTGTTGTTGCTGTTCTTTTTTCCAGTTGTTTTAGGTGTAAAGCTAGGTTGTTTATTTGATTTTTTTTTTCCTTTCTTGAAGTAGGATTATATTGCTATAAAATTCCCTCTTAGGACTGCTTTTGCTGTGTCGCATAGGTTTTGATTGACATGTTTTTATTGTCATTTGTTTCTAGGATTTTTTTAATTTCCTTTTTGATTTATTCAGTAAGTTTTTAATTATTTTGTTTAGTCTCCATGTATTTGTGTTTTTACAGTTTTTTTTTCTTGTAATTGATATTTAGTCTCAATAGCGTTGTCTTCAGAAAATATGCTTGATATGATTTCAGTTTTCTTAAATTTACTGACTTTTAATTTGTAATCCAAGATGTGGTCTATCCTGGAGAACGTTCCATGTGCACTTGAGAAGAAGGTGTATTCTTCTGCATTTGGATGGAATGTCCTGTATCATTTAAGGCTTGTGTTTCTTTATTAATTTTCTGTTTTGATGATCTGTCTGTTGGTGTAAGTGGGGTATTAAAATCTCCTATTATCATTGTGTTGCTGTCAATTTCTCCTTTTGTTTGTTAGTATTTGTTTTATGTGTTGAGGTGCTTCTTTGGTGGGTGCATAGATATTTACAATTGTTATGTGTTCCTTTTGACTTGATCCCTTGATCTTCATGTAGTGTTCTTCCTTATCTCTTGTAATATTCTTTATTTTAAGGTGTATTTGGTCTGACATAAGGATTGCTCCTCAGCTTTTGAATTGATGCTTTTGCACTGTGGTGATGGAGAAAATTCTTGAGAGTCCTTTGGACAGCACAAAGATCAAACCAGTCAATGTTAAAGGAAATCAACTCTGAATATTAATTGGAAGGACTGATACTCAAGCCAAAGCTCCAATAATTTAGCCATCTGATTTGAAGAGCCAACTCATTGGAAAAGATCATGAAGGAGGGAAAGATTGAGGGTAGGAGGGGAGGGGGCAACAGAGGATGAGATAGTTGGATGGCATCATTGACTCTCTAGACATGAGTCTGAGCAAACTCTGGGAGGTGTTGACGGACAGGGACACCTGGAGTACTCCATCCGTCAGGTCGCAATGAGTCAGACATGACTGAATGACTAAACCACAACGTCAACACATGATCGGTTGAACTTGGGATCAACTACAAGTTCAGATAGGAACATTTTACTTTAAACAACAGATTTCTCCCCTTTGATCATCTCCAAATACACTATATTCTGATTATTTTATTCAGAAAAAATATGAGAACTATTGTAATCCTCTGTGTTCCTTCTCATCAAGTTCTGATCAGCTGCCCAATACATTTGGCATGTTGCTTTAGGGGTTTTCTTTTTAAGAAGACCTTGATTTAACTCATTTATTCTTTCAAATAGATTTTTAAATTGATTTCTCTCAATAATGATGGATTATTGTAGCATAGTTGAAAATGTATAGTGAATAAAAAAACCAATCAAAATGCATTAAATATTAGTTGAATGAGGGAAAGAGGAGACACAAAAGAAAAGATAAACAACAAACATTAAAACAACAGCAATTAAGATTACTCAGTTCTAAGAATAATGCTTATTTTGTTTAGAGAGCAAGATAAATTTAGCCATTCCAATAAATAATACATGAAAACATGATAAATAATACACAACTATTATAAGACTAGTGGTGTCTGCATGTTCCTTTCAGATAGAGCACATATTATAAGATACCTTATATTTCTAGATAGTTCTTATATATTCTTTATTGATATTTTTGGGTTCAAATGGATCACTATCTTATGTTTAAGATCACTTTCTTCTCCTTCAGTTGAAATGTGAAAACAGTCACTTTATTACACTCTCTCCCAATAATATTCATATGTCTTTTTGACTTTGTTCTTGATCAGTGACTAATGGTTGCTACTCTGGGAATACGCCAATAAAGGGAAAGTTAGTATTTTGCAGTGAGCAATTTCCCTCAGGAAACTTTACTTGTCATCTTGTAAATACAACTCACCAACTTCATCCTAGCTCCCAGAATATTTTTTTTTAACCTCATAGCAGTTCACATTTTTACTGTGATGTCTGACAGCATTTCCAGAAATTAGTGTGGCTGAAGTTTTGAGTATGGGTTTGTTAATGTGTGTGTGTGTAAATTTTGACAACACACAAAGTTTAATGACTTATGAGGTGTAAGTTTTTAATTATATTTAACTATCCACCAATAATTTATAATCTGTGGAATGGATTGTGATTGTTCTCTGACATTCTTTGTAATACATGATTTTTCTACTTTATCTAGGAACAAATGGGATTTTCTCAAATTTTTTTTCTGCAAGTGACCACCTGTCTGGTTTCTATGCATGTGTAATGATATTTGCTAAAAACATTTTAATTATTACTATTAAACATACTGGAGCTTCCCAGGTGGTTCTGTGGTAAATAATTCACCTGCCAATATAGAAGGTGCAAGAGACTCAGGTTTGATCCCTTGGTCAGAAATATCCCCTGGATAAGGAAATGGCAACTCACTCCAGTATTCTTTCCTGAGAAATCCCATGAACAGAAGAGCCTGGCTGGCTACAGTCCATGGGGTTGCAAAAGAGTTGGACATCCCTTGCCAACTAAATAACAACAATTAAACCTACTTCGGTCACGTATGGATGTGAGAGTTGGACTGTGAAGAAAGCTGAGCCCCAAAAAATTGATGCTTTTGAACGGTGGTGTTGGAGAAGACTCTTGAGAGTCCCTTGGATTGCAAGGAGATCCAACCAGTCCATCCTAAAGGAGATCAGCCCTGGGTGTTCATTGGATGGACTGGTGCTGAAGCTGAAACTCCAATACTTTGGCCACCTCATGCAAAGAGTTGACTCATTGGAAAAGACCCTGATGCTGGGAGGGATTGGGGGCAGGTGAGAAGGCGATGACAGAGGATGAGATGGCTGGATGGCATCACCGACTGAATGGACATGAGTTTGAGTAAACTCCGGGAGGTGGTGATGGACAGGGATGCCTGGCGTGCTGCGATTCATGGGGTCGCAAAAGTCGGACACGACTGAGCGACTGAACTGAACTGAACTGCACTGAGACATAGAAAGACTTGTTAGACATTTTCTATCTTTTTTTTTTAATTATTGTTCATGTTTCCCTCTACTTAAGAAAATAAATTCTGATTTTGTGATCCAGGTTTAACTACTGTTATACCATGGATAATGCACTCATCTAATTCCCCAGTATCCTCCATATTCTTAAATGCGTGGTCAATTTGCAGTCTTTACCTTCCTTGATCTTTTAGCAGCATTTGGCATAGTTGACAATTCCCTCCTTTCAATATGTTGTCTACAATGGATATCTTATCTAGTTTTATTTTTATCTCATAGTACCTTCCTCTCAGGACCTGTGACAAGTTCTTTTTCTTATAAATTTATTAATGTAAAAGCAGCTTTAGGGCTTCAACCTTTTTGATGCTTTATTCTCTGTCTTTACTCACTGCTTTGTAATGTGTTCTGGACTATGGCTTTAAATAGAATTTATATACCCATTTCTCTCCTCTGGCATCTGTGCAGTATGGTATAATGGTATACATGGAGGCAGAAATAAATTTGCCTATATTGTTATAGTGTTATAAATTTATTAAGGCTATAAACTGCTAAATAAAATATGCTATAATGGCATAGTTTGATGTATATATCAAAACTGTGGATGACTGAACTTAAGTTTAGAAATTTTATAGTGATTTATTGTAGCAAACCAGAGACTTGGGGCACAGCCCCTAGCTTATAGCACACCACCTGTTTTCCCATGACAAGCTCCTTCCCTTGCCACACTCTCAGTCATGTCTGACTCATTGCAACCCCATGGCCCCCACGAACTTAGCCCTCCAGGCTCCTCTGTCCATAGAATTCTCCAAGCAAGAATACTGGAGTAGGTAGCCATTGCCTTCTCCAGGGGATCTTCCCAACCCAGGGATTGAACCTAAGGCTCCTGCATTGCAGACAAATTCTTTACAATCTGAGTCACCAAGGAAGCCCAAAAAAGGCCTTACAAACATGTATTAGGATATCCCTGAATAAAAGTACAATCTCTGTCTGTATTTCTTGCAAAGAATCTTCACTTGGTTATACTCTGAAGATTGGGCTCAGGAAAAGACTTATACAGGTCTTTGGGACACTTTCACAGAGTATTGTGGCATCCTAGATACTTGAACTGGGGTTTACAGTGAATGGTCTATAAGGATTCCAGATGTTCATATGCCATTGACTGCACAAACTGCATGCACTAAGCGTAGCTGAATAGTCAGACAAGGAAAATTAGGGCCTTCTAAATCTTCAAATGAGTTTGAGTAGACTCCGGGAGTTGGTGATGGACAGGGAGGCCTGGTGTGCTGCGATTCATGGGGTTGCAAAGAGTCAGACACAACTGAGCGACTGAAATGAACTGAACTGAAATCTTCAAACCCAGGACAGTAGCCACTTTTGTATTACCTAAGAACACTATTGGCTTAAATCCAAATCTTCGTATCAGGCCTCTTGCCCACACTTTTGGCTTGCATGTCTAACAAATTGCTTTGTGTTTGTACCTGGGTGCCCAATACTCAGCTCAAACCCCAAAGTATCCAAAGTCTCCCTCATTTCTGGGATAGGAAGTCAGAGTCCTAAAATGGCCTGCAAAACACTAAATGACCTGGTCCCCATAAACCTCTCTGGTTTATACGGCTTTCCTCTCTCCTAACTTATTCACTTCTGTGCAGACAGCATGTTTTTGTCATAGTGTTCTTGCTCTACATGCTAACTATGCCTCAGTATTTTAGTATTCCTTTAAAAAAATATGATAAACACACAAAATAAGAAGAAAAAAAAAAAACTCAAAATACTAAAAAGCTGAAAGTAACGAGCAGAATCATATGAAAAAAAATGACCCAAAAGTTGGATTTATCTTATAGGAACTTTAATTCTGATTAGTATATTTAAGGAACTTGTGGACAAGGTAGATAACATTTAAGAAAATTCCAGCTATTTTAGTAAAATGAAGGGCATATTTTAAAAAATCAAGAGTTAGAATTAAAAGAAAAACATAGTATTGAATATTTTAAATAATTTTGATGTGATATAAGAATGGATACGGCTGAGAAAAAAACAATCATTGAACTGAAAGGCCCAGAAGAATTGTTCAAACCAAAAGGCAGCAGTGAAAAGAGAGTGAAAAAACCCTGATGCACACTATACAAGAGTTGGGCTTCCCAGGTGGCTCAGTGGGTAAAGAATCCACCTGCAATGCAGGAAACACGGGTGATATGGCTTGGATCCCTGGGTTGGGAAGATACCTTGAAGGAGAGCGTGGTAATCCATTTCAGTATTCTTCCTGGGAAATCCAATGAAGAAGAGACTGGCAGGCTAGGCTTGCACTCATGCACACATATTCAAGAGTTATTGTGTGTGCATACTAAATCACTTCAGTCGTATCTAACTCTGTGACCTCATAGCCTGCAGTCCTCCAGGATTCCCTGTTCATGGGGATTCTCCAGGCAAGAACACTGGAGTGTGTTTTCAGGCCCTCCTCCAGAAAAGAGTTATTGGGTAATGCTAAATGATCCAGAACATATGTAATTTAAAGTTTGAGAAGGATAAGAGATAGAGAGAATGGGACAAAATTTTATTTTTAAAAATAGAGAAGCATGTTTCAGAATTACTGAAAGAAGAAAAAAGTGCTCGCTTTGGCAGCACATATACTGAAAGAAGAAAAAGACGTAGTCAAAAGTTCTGAGATCCCCAAATACAACAAAACATACACTCAGGCATATCCTAATCAAAATTAAGTTTGAAACTCTTAACTATTATTTTAAAGTTTCTCATTTGACTTTGGACTTACATGAATTAGTTATTCTGATTATTTCAGAATGTTTTTATTGACCAAGAAAGGTAAAATGAACATGCATATTAAAATTACAACCATTATCTTTCAATTAACTTCTAGGCAAAATTTGAATGCAAATTACCAGTGCAATACTTTTGCACACATTCATCTAATAAATTATTTTTTATTATTCATAATGTTAACAGAAATATAAATAAGTTCACAAGAAAGACACAGCCACATTTATCAAGATATTATTTTTTAGTTATGAAAAAAATTTTGAACCATTTATATGTGGTCCAATTTGATGAGAAGTTTGGGATGCAATTCTTACAGCCTGTTCTATAAATCTCAATTATTTTCTGCTATCTTATCAACTACAAAAAAAAAGAAAACCGCATGCCAGATAAAGTTACTATCAAAACAGAATCTCTGTATTGAATATCTTTCAGAAGAGTATATGTCATTAATTTTGCTTTCAATATGCAGTTATTGGTAGGTGACATAACATTGACGCTGAGCGCTTTCAAATTATCTACCATATTTAGGTCTTCAATGCCAACATGTGGAAAAGGCCATGGCACCCCACTCCAGTACTCTTGCCTGGAAAATCCCATGGATAGAGGAACCTGGTAGACTGCAGTTCACGGGGTCGCTAAGAGTTGGACACGACTGAGCGACTTCACTTTCACTTTTCACTTTCATGCATTGGAGAGGGAAATGGCAACCCACTCCAGTGTTCTTGCCTGGAGAATCCCAGGGACGGGGGAGCCTGGTGGGCTGCTATCTATGGGGTCACACAGAGTCGGACACGACTGAAGCGACTTAGTAGCAGCAGCAGCATACTAACATGATGGACAGTATAATATTAAACACTTTTTCAAAACAAAATTAAACACCAAAGTGGCAGTTTTATGTCAATGCACACTTCTAAATATGACAGTTTTAATCTTTTCAGTGTCTACTGATAATGAATGTTCACAGATCCTGTCACAGAAAATGACCTCCACACCTCAGTTTTTCATAGCAGTAAAGACATTAAAGCAAGAAGTGTGTATCAGGACTAGATAATAAGGAAAATTAAATCATTAGGTCAATCAATTTTACAGTAGATATATTTTTTCCTCCAGCACTTTCAGTAAAATTATGTCTTGAGTGTGATTATTAATGCTTAAATGTTAATTAAAAATATTAAGCTTATCAAATTAAATGCCAATAATTGTAGGCAAGTTTTGAGTAATTTTATTTAAATATTAAACATTTTGAAACAAATAACTTTATATAAAGTTATATATTTAAAATTTCTGATAAAATATTGGTATTAATTGTGTAAGCAGATTGCTTCTGTCAATATTTTAAGATATAAATATATCTTGATTAAAAAAAGATATAAAAGACATATATGTTTAGTGTTCAAGCCAGATTCTATGTACTTTTAATTTAACCTTTTATAAAAATCTTTATTACTATTTCAATCAAACTTAGTGTTAGTCACTCAGTCATGCCTAACTCTTTTTGACCCCATGCACTGTAGCCCACCAGGCTATTCCGTCCACGGAATTCTCCAGGCAAGAATACTGGAGTAGGTTGCCATTTCCTTCCCCAGTTTCCTTCTCAAACTTCATAAGTGATTAAATACTCCTGAACTAGCAAAAAAGTAACTCCTCTAACTAGAGTGTTTAATTTACAATTAAAGGACAGCTTAACTTTATGGAATCATAACAATCATAGTTTTATTTGTAATTCACATTTTACTCTCAAAGAAATTTTTTTGACAATGAAGAAAGCACATATTAAAAACTACATAATGGACTCATCTGAGGAACATAATTATCACTGAGTTCATCCTATTTATTATCTTCATAAGAAAAACAAGAAATTCTCTTGTTGTCATTCAGGATGTTGATATTAATATCAATGTGTACATAAGCCAAATATTTCTTCCTTCAAGTAATAACACATTTTACATTTTTAGCACATTCTTTTCTGCTAAAAGGAGAAATATATCTCAAAGGTATCATGGCTGACATATAGAATTAGATTAATATTAACAGCAAGGCTATGGTTAATTGAGAGAGAATCTAGGTATTCAAATTAAAATTATCACACTCAGTTGAATTACTTGTGATATTTTGATCAGTGACATAGTTTTATTATTTGAGTGAGTATATTTCATTTTTTTCCTTGGTTTTAAGGCATGACCCTAATCCTAGAGTGTGTCTGTTATTTTTAAAGTATGAATTATCATCAGACTCAATAGAGTGTTTGAAATGCTCGTCAAGGTCTCTAAACTGGCTGACCTGAACTGAAACACAATGTCTCCCAGGATAGCATATCTCTGGTGTTTCTTTCCACTCTCAGCTCCTTTCCTCAGGAGTCTCAAAGTGCATCTCAGGCTTTAGACGATGATATATTGACATATGGAAATCTTCACTCACATTTCTGAGACTCTTTTGTCCTACACAGCCACCGTAATTCCCTGCCCAGCAACTACTAGTCAAGTAAACAGCCCTGAGTATAACCTTGGCCCTCTCAGTTAGTGAGAATAACTTCTGCCTCCTGTACTGTCAGTGAAAAGTACTCCAGGATTAAAACTGAGTAAACTGTAAAGGTAAATTATCTTCTCAAAAACACCTAACCTAATATATGGTTTTTCTTTTTTTTTTTTTTTTATGCTAGAAGGTAAGTGCCAACTTTAATTTATGTGGCAGAAGAGGAATCAAAATTATCTTATCTTCTGTATTGGTTTTGAACAATATCTACTATGTTAGCTTTGCTAAACATATTAAAATATGTATGATGATTTTTATATGAAGTGTATTGGGTATTTAATACCATCATTAATATGAATATACTATTCATACTGTTCAAGGGTTCTTAAGGCAAGTATACTGAAGGGGTTAGTGGTCAAACAGGAGATGGCAAGATTGAACATCAACATTTTGTGAATCAGCAAACTAAAATGGACTAGAATGGGTGAATTTAGCTCAGATGACCATTATAACAATGACTGTGAGCAAGAATCCCTTAGAAGAAATGGAGTAGCCATCACAGGCAACAAAAAAGTCCAAAATGCAGTACTTGAATGCAATCTCAAAAATGACAGAATGATCTCTGTTTGTTTCCAAGGAAAACCATTCAATATTACAGTAATCCAACTCTATGCCCCTACCAGTAACAGTGAAGAAGCTGAAGTTGAACGGCTCTAGGAAGACCTGCAAGACCTTCTAGAACTAATACCTGAAAAAGATGTCCTTTTCATTACAGGGGACAGGAATGCAAAAGTAGGAAGTCAAGAAACATCTAGAGTAACTAGTGAATTTGGCCTTGGAGTACAGAATGAATCAGGGCAAACGCTAATAGAGTTTTGCCAAGAGAACACACTGGTCGTTACAAACACTTTCTTCCAACAACACAAGAGAAGACTACACATAGACATCACCAGATGGTCAATACAGAAATCAGATTGATTATATTCTTTGCAGCCAAACATGGAGAAGCTCTATACGGTCAGCAAAAACAAGACTGGGAGCTAACTGTGGCTCAGATCATGAACTCCTTATTGCCAAATTCAGACTTAAATTGAAGAAAGTAGGGAAAACCACTAGATTGTTCAGGTATGACCTAAATCAAATCCTTTACAATTATACAGTGGAAATGACAAATAGTTTCAAGTGATTAGATCTGACGGACAGTGCCTGAAGAACTATGGACAGAGCTTCATAACATTGTACAGGAGGCAATGATCAAGACCATCCCCAAGAAAAAGAAATCCTAAAAGGCAAAATGTTTGTCTGAAGAGGCTTTACAAATAGCTGAGGAAAAAAAAAAAAAAAAGAAAGGTAAAGGCAAAGGACAAAAGGAAAGATATACCCATTTGAATGCAGAGTTCCCAAGAATAACAAGGAGAGATAAGAAAGCCTTCCTCAGTGATCAATACAAAGAAATATAGGAAAACAATAGAATGGGAAAGACTACAGATTTCTTCAAGAAAATTAGAGATGCCAAGGGAATATTTCATGCAAAGATGGGCTCAATAAAGGACAGAAATGGTATGAAACTAACAGAAACAAAAGATATTAAGAAAGGGTGGCAAGAATACACAGAAATGCTACACAAAAAAGCTCTTTATGACCCAGAAAATCACGATGGTATGGTCACTCACCTAGAGCCAGAGATCCTAGAATGTAAAGTCAAGTGGGCCTTAGGAAGAATTACTACGAACAAAGCTAATTGAGATGATGGAATTCAAGTTGAACTATTTCAAATTCCAAAAGATTATGCTGTGAAAGTGCTGCATTCAATATGCCAGCAAATTTGGAAAACTCAGCAGTGGTCACAGGACTGGAGAAGGTCAGTTTTCACTCCAATCCCAAAGAAAGGCAATGCAAAAGAATGCTCAAACTACCGCACAATTGCACTCATCTCACATGCTAGTAAAATAATGCTCAAAAATCTCCAAGCCAGGTTTCAACAGTACATGAATGGTGAACTTCCAGATGTTGAAGCTGGATTTAGAAAAGGCAGAGGAACAAGAGATCAAATTGCTAACATCTGTTGGATTATCAAAAAAGCAAGAGAGTTCCAGAAAAATATCTATTTGTGTTTTATTGACAATGCCAAAACCTTTGACTCAGTGGATCACAACAAACTGTACAAAATTCTTAAAGTGTTGGGAATACCAGACCACCTGACCTTCCTCTTGAGAAATCTGTATGCAGGTCAAAAGGCAACAGTTAAAATTGGACCTGGAACAACACTGGTTTCAGATCTGGAAAGGAGTGCATCAAGGCTGTATATTGTCACCTTGCTTATTAAAATTTTATTCAGAGTACATCATCAAAAACGTTGGGCTGAAAGAAGCACAAGCTGGAATCAAGATTGTTGGGAGAAATATCAGTAACCTCAGATATGAAGATGACACCACCCTTGTGGCAGAAAGTGAAGAAGAACTAAAGATCCTCTTGATGAAAGTGAAAAAAGAGAGTGAAAAAGTTGGCTTAAAATTTAACATTCAGAAAATGAAGATCATGGCATCTGGTCCCATCATTTCACAGCAAATAGATGGGGAAACAGTGGAAACAGTGACAGACTTTATTGTTTTGGGCTCCAAAATCACTGCAAATGGTGACTGCAGCCTTGAAATTAAAAGACACTTGCTACTTGGCAGAAAAGTTATGACCAACCTAGACAGCATATTAAAAAGCAAGACAGTACTTTGCCAACAAAGGTCCATCTAGTTAAGGCTACCGTTTTCTTAGTAGTCTTATATGGAGGTGAGAATTGGACTTTAAAGAAAGCTGTGTGCAGAAGAATTGATGCTTTTGAACTGTGGTGTTGGAGAAGACTCTTGAGAGTCCCTTGGACTGCAAGGAGATTCAACCAGTCCATCCTAAGGGAAATCAGTTCTGAATATTCATTGGAAGGACTGATGTTAAAGCTGAAACTCCAATACTTTGTCCACCTGATGCAAAAAGCTGACTCATTTGAAAAACCCTGATGCTTGGAAAGATGAAGGCGGGAGGAGAAGGGGATAACAGAAGATGAGAGGGTTGGATGGCATCACCGACTGAATGGACATGAGTTTGAGTGAAGTCTGGGATTTGGTGATGGACAGGGAAGCCTGGCATGCTGCAGCCCATGGGTTCTCAAAGAGTCAGACACGACTGAGCTACTGAACTGAACTGAACTGAATATAAATACAGACAACTATATATTTTCGAGTTTGCATGATAGTAAAATTGAACATTTGTCCAAATTATTAAATTAATTCCTTTGAATTTTGAGATAAAATATACTTCCTGTGGTTTGTATTAATATTAAGAACACCAAAATAATTTTTATATGAATACAACTCTGTCAATCTTTGTGTAGGTTTTACAACAAAATAATTTCTCTAAGGGATACCCAAACTTCGCTATTAAATTTCATTATCCTGAACAACTGTTTTAATTATTTGACTTTTAGTTATGTCATGTTTCAATAGAAATTATATAATTTTCTTTCAATCATTTAGAAATTTACTGGAGAAAACAATATCTTTTAGAGAATTTGAGTGCCTGGTTATCAAAGCAGTGCTTACACACCACTCTTTTCAAAATGCAAACTTAAAATTTGAACAAACAGAGTGAAAGGGAGGTTCAAGAAACAGAGGATATATATATAAATATATATATATATATACATATATATATATATATATATATATATATATATATTTCTAGCTGATCATATTGCTGAATGGCAGAAACCAACACAACTTTGTAAGCAGTTACTCTCCAGTTAAAAAAATAATGATAATAAATGAAAAATTTTAAATTCAGATCATGTAATTGTACCTGAAAGAGCCCATATATACAAAAGTAGATATGCATTGATTGGTAAATATAACAATAAAATGTTTATCTCTTCATTTAACTGTGCCAATAAATTAAATACATGGCAAAAAGTCACTGACTTAAGAAAAATTTCCTAGGGATAAGTAAAATTCTCTGGTGATAACCTGGTTTGAGAAAATATATAAATATGTAATGAAATATTTATATTAAGATGCATTTATATTACTTTAAATATCTTAAAATTTTTGAATATTATTCACTTAGAAATTTCTTAAGATTTTTTTAAGCTTTCTATATGATTTTGAGATTTTTTAAATTGAAGGATAATTGCTTTACAGAATTGTGCTTTTTTTTTTTTCTCTCAAACTTCAACATGAATCAGCCATTGGTGTACATATAGCTCATGACTTTTGAACCTCCCTCTTATCTCCCTTCTCATCCCACCTCTCTATGTTGATACAGAGGCCCTGATTGAGATTTTTGAAACATACAGCAAATTCCCATTCACTATCTATTTTATATATGATAATGTAAGTTTCCATGTTACTCTCTCCATACATCTTGCCCTCCTCCCCTCTCCCCATGTCCATATGTCTATTCTATCTGTTTCTCCACTGCTTCCCTGTAAATCAATTCTTCAGTACCGTTTTTCTAGATTCCTTATATATGCTTTAAAAAGAAAGAAAGAAGGTGAAGTTGCTCAGTTGTGTCTGACTCTTTGTGACCCCATGGACTGTAAACTACCAGGGTCCTCTGTCAATGGGGATTTTCCAGGCAAGAATACTGGAGTGGGTTGGCATTTCCTTCTCCAATGTATGTGTTAGTATATGATATTTATCTTTCTCTTTCTGACTTACTTTGCTCTGTATAATAGGTTCTAGGTTCATCCATCTCATTAGAACTGATTTAAATGCATTCCTTTTTATGGTTGAGTAATATACCACTGTGTGTCTGTACCACAGCTTGTTCATCCATTCATCTGTCGATGGACATCTAGGTTGCTTCCATGACCTGGCTCTTGTAAAAGTGTTGCAACGAACAACGGGATACATGTGTCTTTTTCAATTTTGGGTTTCTCGGAGTATAAACCTAGGAGTGGGATTGCTGGGTCATATGGTGGTTTTATTTCTAGTAAACAAAATTTTTTAAAAGACATTTCCATACCATCTTCCGCAGTGGCTGTATCAGTTTACATTCCCAACAACAATGCAAGAGTGTTCTCTCATCTCCACATGCTCTCCAGCATTTATTGTTCATAAACTTTTTGATGATGGCCATTCTGACTGGTGTGAGGTGATATCTCATTTTAGTTTTGATTTGCATTTCTTTAATAATGAGTGATGTTGTGTATCTTTTCATGTATTCATTAGCAATCTGTATGTCTTCTTTGAAAAAATGTCTGTTTAGGTCTTTTTCCCACTTTTTGATTGGGTTGTTTGTTTATCTGGTATTGAGTAGTATGAGCTGTTTGTATATTTTGGAAATTAATCTTTTGTCAGTTGTTTCATTTGGATTATTTTCTCCCATTCCTGAGGGTTGTCTTTTCACCTTGCTTTTAGTTTCCTTTGCTGTGCAAAAGCTTTTAAGTTTAATCAAGTCCCAATTGCTTACTTTTGTTTTTATTTCTATTACTCTATGAAAGTTGAAAGTTAAGTCACTCAGTCGTGTCTGACTCTTTGCGACCCCATGGACTGTAGCCCACCAGGCTCCTCTGTCCATGGGATTCTTAAGGCAAGAGTACTACGGTGCGTTGCTATTTCCTTCCCCAGGGGATCTTCCAGACCTAGGGATTGAACCCGGGTCTCCTGCATTGAAGGCTCACACTTTAACCTCTGAGCCACCAGGGAAAACTATGAGGTGGGTCATAAAGGATCTTGTTTTGATTTATGTCATCGAGTGTTCTGCCTATATTTTCATCTAAGAGGTTTACAGTTTTTGGGTTTATATTTAGGTAATTAATCCGTTTTGAATTTATCTTTGTGTATGGTGTTAGGAAGTGTGCTAATTTCAATCTTTAACATGAAGCTGTCCAGTTTTCCCAGCACCATTATTAAAGAAGCTGTCTTTGCCTCATTGTATAGTCCTGTCTCCTTTGTCAAAATAAGATACACATAGGTGCATGGGATTATTTCCAGGCTTTCTATCTTGTTCCATTGGTCCATATTTCTCTTTTTGTGCCATTACATACTATCTTGATGACTGTAGCTTTGTACTCTAATTTGAGGTCATATACATGGTTGACTTCTCCAGTTCCATTTTTCTTTCTGAAGACTGTTTTGGCTATTTGGGGTCTTTTTTGGTTCCACATGAATAGTTAAAATTTTTGTTTTAGTTTTGTGAAAAATGCCATTGGTAATTTGATAGGGACCACATTGAATCTGTAGATTGCATTTGGTAGTATAGACATTTTCACCATATTGATTCTTTCTACCCAGGAAGATGGAATGTCTTTCCATCTGTTTATGTCATCTTTGATTTCTTTCACCAGTTCAATTCAGTCCCTTAGTCGTGTCCAACTCTTTAAGACCCCATGGACTGCAGCACGACAGGATTCCCTGTTCATTACCAACTCCGGAAATTTACTAAAACTCATGTCCATCGAGTCTGTGATGCCATCAAACTATTGGATTCTATGTCTTCTTTTCTCCTGATGAATTCAATCTTTCCCAGTGTAACAGTCTTTTCCAGTGGGTCAGTTATTCTCATCACGTGGCCAGAGTATTGGAGATTTAGTTTCAGAATCAGTGCTTCCAATGAATATTCAGGATTGATTTCCTCTTTGATTGACTAATTGGATCTCCTTGCCATCCAAGGGACTCTCAAGAGTTTTCTCCAACACCACAATTCAAAAGTATGAATACTAAAGTGCTCAGCATTCTTTATTATCCAAATCTCATATCCATACACACCTACTAGAAGAAACATAGCTTTGACTAGACGGACCTTCATTGGCAAAGTAATGTCCCTGCTTTTTAATATGCTGTCTAGGTTGATCATAGGTTTTCTTCCAAGAAGTAAGGGTTTTTTTTAATTTCATGGAACAGCCACCATCTGCAGTGATTTTAGAGCACCCCAAATAAAGTCTGTCACTGTTTCCATTGTCTCCCTATCTAATTGCCCTGAAGTGATGGGACCAGATGCCTTGATCTTAGTTTTCTGAATGTTGAGTTTTAAACCAGCTTTTCCACTCTCCTCTTTCACTTTCATCAAGAGACTCTAGTTCTTTTTCACTTTCTGACACAAGCGTGTCATCTGCATAACTGAGGTTATTGATATTTCTCCAAGCAATCTTGATTACAGCTTTGCTTCATCCAGCCCGGTGTTTCACATGATGTACTCTACCTATAAGTTAAATAAACAGGGAGACAATATGCAGACTTGATGCATGCCTTTCCTGATTTGGAACCAGTCTGTTGTTCCATGTCCAGTTCTAACTGTTGCTTTGTGACCTGAATACAGATTTCTCAAGAGGCAGGTCAGGTGGTCTGGTATTCCATCTCTTGAAGACTTTTCCACAGTTTGTTGTGATCCACACAGTCAAAGGGTTTGTTACAGTCAATAAAGCAGAATTAGATCTTTTACCGGAACTCTCTTGCTTTTTTGATGATCCAACAGATGTTGGCAATTTGATATCTGGTTTCTCTGCCTTTTCTAAATCCAGCTTCAACATCTGGAAGCTCACTGTTCATGCACTGTTGAAGCCTGGTTTGGGGAATTTTGAGTATTACTTTGCTAGTGTGTGAGATGAGTGCAATTGTGCAGTAGTTTGAACATTCTTTGACATTGCCATTTTGGGGATTGTAATGAAAACTGACCTTTTCCAGTGCTGTGGCCACTGCTGAGTTTTCTAAATTTTCTGGCATATTCAGTGCATTATACTTTAGGATTTTAAATAGCTCAAATAGAATTCCACTAGCTTTGTTCACGCTGATGCTTCCTAAGGCCCACTTGACTTTTCATTCCAAGATGTCTCAATCTAGATGAGTGATCACGCCATCTTAGTTATCTGGGTTATGAAGATCTTTGCAGTATGCTTCTTCTGTGTATTCTTGCCACCTCTTCTTAATATTTTCTGCTTCGGTTAGGTCCATATTATTTCTGTCCTTTATTGTGCCCATCTTGGCATGAAATGTTCCCAGCTGTCTCTAATATTTTTGAAGAGATCTCTAGTTTTGCCCTTTCAATTGTTTTCTTCTATTTCTTTGCATTGATTGTGAGGAAGGCTTTCTTGTCTCTCCTTGCAATTGTTTGGAACCTTGCATTCAAATGGGTATATCTTTCCTTTTCTCCTTGGCCTTTAGCTTTTCTCCTTTTCTCAGCTATTTGTAAGGACCCATCAGACAAACATTTTGCCTTTTTGCAAATGTTTTTCTTGGGGGTGGGCTTGATCACTGCCTCCTGTACAATGTTACGAACTTCTGTAATAGTTCTTCAGTCACTCTGTCTATCAGATCTAATCCCTTGAATCTAATTGTCATTTCCACTGTATAATTGTAAGGGATTTGATTTAGGTCATGCCCTAATGGTCTAGCGATTTTCCCTACTTTCTTCAATTTAAACCTAAATTTAGCAATAAGCAGTTCATGATTTGATCTACAGTCAACTCCTGTTTTGTTTTGTTTTTGCTGACTATATAGAGCGTCTCCATCTTTGGCTGCAAAGAATATAATCAATCTGCTTTTGGTATTGACCATCTGTTGATGTCCATGTGTGGAGTCTTCTCTTGTGTTATTGGAAGAGGGTATTTGCTCAAGTGCATTCTCTTCACAATAAACTGGAAAATTCTTAAAGAGATGGGAATACCAGACCACCTGACCTGCCTCTTGAGAAATCTGTATGCAGTTCTGGAAGCAACAGTTAGCACAGGACATGGAAAAACAAACTGGTTCCAAATTGGAAAAGAAATGCATCAAGGCTCTATAGTGTAACCTGATTATTTACCTTATATGTAAAGTACATCATGAGAAATGCTGGGCTGGATGAAGCACAAGCAGTAATCAAGATTGCTGGGAGAAATATCAATAACTTCAGATATGAAGATGACACCACCCTTGTGGCAGAAAGCAAAGAACTAAAGAGTCTCTTGATGAAAGTGAAAGAGGAGAGTGAAAAAGTTGGCTTAAAGCTCAACATTCAGAAAACTAAGATCATGGCATCTGGCCCCATCACTTCATGGCAAATAAATAGAGAAACAGTGGAAACAGTGGCTCACTTTATTTTGGGGGGTTCCAAAATCACTGCAGATGATGACTGCAGCCATGAAATTAAAAGGTGCTTACTCTTTGGAAGGAATGTTATGACCAATCTAGATAACATATTAAAGAGCAGAGATATTAATTTGTCAACATAGGTCCGTCTAGTTAAGGCTGTGGTTTTTCCAGTAGTCACGTATGAATGTGAGTTGGACTATAAAGGAAGCTGAGTGCCAAAGAATTGATGTTTCTGAACTGTGGTTTTGGAGATGACTTTTGAGAGTCCCTTGGACTGCAAGGGAATCCAACCAGCCCATCCTAAAGGAAATCAGTTCTAATATTCATTGGAAGGACTGATATTGAAACTGAAGCTCCAATATTTTGGCCACCTGATGCAAAGACCTGACTCATTTGAAAAGACCCTGCTGCTGGGAAAGATTGAAGGAAGGAGGAGAAGGGGACGACAGAGGATGAGATGGTTGGATGGCATCACTGACTCAATGGACATAAGTTTGAGTAAACTCTGGGATTTGGTGATGGACAGGGAAGCCTGGTGTTCTGCAGCCCATGGGGTCACAAGGAGTCGGACATGACTGAGCTAATGAACTGAGCTGAACTGAACTGAACTGTGCATTCTCCTGGCAAAACTCTGTTAGCCTTTGACTTGTTTCATTTTGTACTCCAAGGCCAAGGTTGCATGTTACTCCAGGTATCTCTTGACTTCCTACTTTTGCATTCTAGTCCCCTATAATGAAAAGGACGTCTTTTTTTTTTTTTTTTTTGGAGGGGGAGAGGTGTTACTTCTAGAAGGTCTTGTAGGTCTTCCTAGAAGTATTCAACTTCAGCTTCTTCAGCATTACTGGTTGGTTCATAGACTTGGATTACTGTGATATTGAAAGTTTTTTTCTTTGGAAATGAACAGAGATTATTCTGTTGTATTTGAGTTTGCATCCAAGTACTGCATTTCATACTCTTGTTTATCATGATCTCTACTCCATTTCTTCTAAGGGATTCTTGCCCACAGTAGTAGATATAAATGTCATCTGATTTAAATTCACCCATTGCAGCCCATTTTATTCCACTGATTCCTAAAATGTCAATGTTCACTCTTGCCATCTCCCTTTGCCCACTTCCAAATTGCCTTGATTCACGGACCTAACACTCCAGTTTCCTATGCAATATTGCTCTTACAGCACTGGACTTTACTTCCATCACCAGTCACATCCACACCTGTGTTTGTTTTTGCTTTGGTTCCCTCTCTTCATTCTTTCTGTATTTATTTTTTCATTGATTTCCCATAGCAAATTGGGCACCTACCGATCTGAGGAGTTCATCTTTCAGTGTCCTATCTTTTCACCTTTTCATACTATTCATGGGGTTCTCAAGGCAAGAATGCTGAACTGGTTTGCCTTTCCCTTCTCCATTGGACCACATTTTGTTAGAACACTTCACAGTGACCTGTCTGCCTTGAGTGGGCCTACACAGCATGGCTCATAGTTTCATTGAGTTAGACAAGGTTGTGGTCCATGTTATCAGTTTGGTTAGCTTTCTGTGATTGTGGTTTTCATTCTGTCTGCCTTCTGATGGATGAAGATTAGAGGCTTATGGAAGCTTCCTAATGGGAGACACTGACTGAGGGGAAACTGGGTCTTATCCTGATGGGTGGGGCATGTTCAGGAAATCTTTAAATCATTTTTATCTTGATGGGCAGTGCTTTGTTCCCTCCCTGTTGTTTGACTTGAGATCAAACTGTGGTGGAGGTAATGAAGATATTGGCCACCTCCTTCAAATGCCCCCGACCCTGCACAGGCCACCATCGAACCACACCTCCACTGAAGACTCTTGGACCCTCATGGGCAATTCTGGGTCAGCCTCTTGTGGAGTCAGTACTCCTTTCTTCTAGATCCTGGTGCACACAAGGTTCTGTCTGTGCCCTCCAAGCGTCTGTTTCCCCAGTCTTGTGTAAGTTCTGACAGCTCGATGGTGGGGTTAATGGTGACCTCCTCCAAGAGGGCTTATGTTGTACACAGGTCTGCTGCATTCAGAGCCCCTGCCCCTGTGGCAGGCCACTGCTGACCTGTACCTTCTTTCATCAGTGTCTTATAATTTTCTCTGTACAGTTCTTTTGTCTCCTTAGATAAGTTTATTCCTAGATATTTTATTGTTTTTGTTGCAATGGTGAATGGGAATGATTCCTTAATTTCTCTTTCTGATTTTTCATTGCTAGTATACAGAAATGCAAGTGATTTCTGTGTACTGATTTCATATCCTGAAATTTTGCTAAATGCACTGATTAGCTCTAGCAATTTTCTGATACTGTCTTTAGGGTTTCCTATGTACAGTATTATGTCATCTGCAAACAGTGAGAGCTTTGCTTCTTCTTTTCTGATATGGATTCATTTAATTTTTTTTTTCTTCTCTGATTGCTGTAGCTAGGACTTCCATAACTATGCTGAATAATAGTGATGAAAGTTTACACCCTTGTTTTACTCCTGATTTTATGGGGAATGCTTTAAATTTCTCACCATTGAGAATAATGTTTGCTGTAAGTTTATCACATATGGCATTTACTATGTTGAGATAGCTTTCTTCTATTCTCATTTTTTGAAGAGTTTTAATCACAAATTGTTGCTGAATTTTGTCAAAGGTTTTTTTCTGCATCTGTTGGGATTACATTATGGCTTTTATCTTTCAATTTGTTAGTATAGTGTATCACATTGATTAATTTGAAAATATTGAAGAATCCTTGCATCCCTGGAATAAATCCAACTTGATCATGGGGTATGAGATTTTTGATGCATTGCAGAATCCTGTTTGCTAAGATTTTGTTGAGGTTTTGCATATATATATATATATATTATATATATATACATATATATAATATATATATATTAATCAGTGATATTGACCTGCAATTCTCTTTTTGTTGTTTTTGTCTTTTTCTGGTTTTGATATCAGGGTGATGGTGGCTTTGTAGAATGAGTTTGGAAGAGCTCCTTCTTGGGCAATTTTTGAGACAGTCTTAGAAGGATAGGCATTAGCTCTTCTCTAAATGTTTGATAGAATTCTGTAAAGCCATCTGGCCCTGGGTTTTTGTTTTATTAGAGATTTTTCATTACAGTTTCAAATTCAGTGCTTGTAATTGGACTGTTCATAGTTTCTATTTCTTCCTGGTTCAGTCTAGGAAGATTGAACTTTTCAAAGAATCTCTACATTTCTTCCAGGTTATCCATTTTATTGTCATATCACTGTTCATAATAGTCTCTTATAATCTTTTGTATTTCTACATTGTCTGTTGTAACCTCTACTTTTTCATTTCTAGTTTTGTTGATTTGATTCTTTTCTCTTCTTTTCTTGATGAATCTGGCTAAAGGTTTGCCAATTCTGTTTATCTTCTCAAAGAACCAGCTTTTAGTTTTATTAATCTTGACTATTGTTTCTTTCATTTCATTTTCAATTATTTCTGTCTGATCTTTATGATATATTTCCTTCTGCTAATTTTTGTTGTTGTTGCTATTGTTCTTTTTCCAGTTGTTTCAGTTGTAAAGTTAGATTTTCTATTTGATGTTTTTATTATTTCTTGAGGTAGGATTTTATTGCTATAAACTTCCATCTTAGAACTACTTTTGCTGCATCCCATAGACTTTGAGTTGTCGTGTGTTTTTTGTTTGTTTGTTTGTTTTTGAGTTGTCATGTTTTCATTGTCCTTTTTCCTAGAATTTTTTTTTTTTTAATTTCCCTTTTGATTTCTTCAGTAACCTGTTGGCTATATTGAAATGTATTGTTTAATCTTCAGGTGTTTGTGCTCTTTACAGGTGTTTTTTTTTTTTTTTCCTTGTAATTGATATCTAGTCTCATAATGTTCTGATTGGAGAAGATGTTTGATAAAATTTCATTTTCTTAAATTTACTGAGGTTTGATTTGTGACCCAAGTTGTGGTCTAGCCTGGAGCATGTTCCAAGTACACTTGAGAAGAACGTCTATTCTTCCGCATTTGGATGGAATGTTCTGAAGATCCATCTTGTCTAATGTACATTTAAGACTTATGTTTCTTTATTAACTTTCTATTTTGATGATCTGTCCATTGGTGTGAGTGGGGTGTTAAAACTTCCTACCATGATTGTGTTAGTATCAATTTCCCCTTTTATGTCTGTTAGTGTTTGTCTTATGTATTGAAGTGCTTCTTTGTTAGGTGCATAGATATGTACAACTATGTCTTCCTCTTGGATTGGTCATTTGATCGTTACATAGTGTCCTTCCTTATCTCTTGTAATATCTTTATTTTAAGGTCTATTTTGTCGGATGTGAGGATTGCTATTCCAGCTTCCTTTTGCTTCCCATTTGCATGGAATATATATTTTCCATCCTCTCATTTTCAGTCTATATGTGTCTTTAGGTCTGAACTGTGTTTCTTGCAAACAGCAAGAAATATATAGGTCTTGCTTTTGTATCCATTAAGACAGTCTGTGTCTTTTGATTGGCACATTTAATCTGTTTGCATTTAAAGTGGTTATTGATATGTATGTTCCTGTTGCCATTTTCTTAATTTTGGGGGGTTGATTTTGTAGATCGCTTTCTTCTCTTGTACTTTTTTGACTATATACGTTCCCTTAGCATTTGTTGTAAAGCTGGTTTGGTGGTACTGAATTCTCTTACTTCTGCTCGTCTGAAAAGCTTTTGACTTCCCCATCAATTTTGAATGAGATCCTTGCTGGGTACAGGAATCTTGGTTGTAGATTTTTCCCTTTCAGTACTTTAAATATATCCTGCCATTCCCTTCTGGTCTGCAGAGTTTCTGTTGAGAGATCAGCTGTTAAGAGTATGGGATTTCCCTTGTATGTTACTTGTTGCTCCTCCCTTGCTGTGTTTAATATTCTTTCTTTGTGTTTAGCCTATGTTACTTTGATTAGTATGTGTCTTGGTGTGTTTCTCCTTGGGTTTACCCTGTATGGAACTCTTTGCACCACTTGGACTTGAGTGTTTCCTTTCCCTTTTGGGGGAAATTTTCAACTTTAATCACTTCAAAAATTTTCTCATACTCTTTCTTTTTCTCTTTTTCTTCTGACACCCCTATAATTTGAATACTGGTGTGTTTTATATTGTCCTAGAGGTCTCTGAGACTATCGTCAGTTCTTCTCAGTATTCTTACTTTATTCTGCTCTTCAGAAGTTATTTCCACCATTTTACCTTTCAGTTCACTGATTCCTTCTTAGGTTTCAGATATTCTGGTATTGATTCCTTCTAGAGGATTTTTAATTTCAGTAATTGTGTTGTTTGTCTCTGTAAGTTTATTCTTTAGTTCTTTCTATTCTCTTTTAATTGATTCTTGCATTTTTTCCATTCTGTTTTCAAGGTTTTTTAATTTCTTTACTGTCATTATTCTAAATCCTTTTTCAGTTGGCTTGCCAATTTCCTTTTCATTTATTTAGACTTCTGTGTTTCTAGTTTGTTCCTTCATTTGTGTAGCATTTCTCTGCCTTTTCATTATTATTATTATTATTTTAACCTTATTGTGTTTGAGTTCTCCTTTTCCCAGTCTTCAAGGTTGAATCCTTTCTTCCTTTTGGTTTCTGCCCTCCTAAGGTTGGTCCAGTGGTTTGTGTGAGCTTCATATAAGGTGAGGGTTATGTTGAGTTTTATTTTGCTCATTTCTTTGTTTTGTTTTTTCTCTGATGTGCAAGGCTGAGTGAGGTGGTAATCCTGCCTGCTAATGATTTGGTTTGTACTTTTTAAAAATTTTTTTAGATGTGTTGTCCTTCACAGGGTGCTAGTGGTGGTTGGGTGATGCCAGCTTTTGTAATCAAGTGGTTTCCTTCGTGTGAATTCTCACTATTTGATACTCTGTAGAGTTAGTTCTCTGGTAATCTAGGGTCTTGTAGTCAGTGCTCCAACTCCAAAGACTCAGGGCTTACTCTCTGATCAGGAATGGAGATTCCACAAGAGATTTGTTATGGCATTAAGTGAGATTAAAATAAATGCCCCAAAACGAGAAACCAAAGATGAATCCCAGACAAGTGACAGTTGAAAATCAGGCAAATAACAATAAAACAATGGAATGTGCACATATACATATACAACCATAAGCAAAACCAAAACAGTCCAACAACAATAAAATACAATAGATTAGCTGGCAAACAAAGGAAACCAAACATTATGTCTACAAGTTAAGAATAAAAGCAAATAAAGAGCAAACTGAAAAACAAGACTAAATCAAAATGTCAAGAGGGAAATAAAGCAATGAAAACAAAACTAACAAATATGTTGAGAGTAAAAGAAAGAAAGAATAGGAATGCAAAGTTAAATAAGGTAGATGAACATTTATATACATTTAAAATTAACTGCAAGATGAAAAGAGCAGTAGGAAAAGCAAAGGAGTAAATGTAGAAAAAATAATAATAGGTTTAAAAAACTTGGAAAAAAAAAAAAAAAAAAGTAACAAAAGAAAAAGAAAAACTCCACAGAACTGCAAAAGCCCAACATAGAGGCAGAGGTTTATAGCACAATGAAAAGTTGACTGAAAAAAATAAATCAAAAGCTTAATTAGATTTCATAGTGTCAATAAAATCAACAACTATAGTGTCGGTGGGCGGGGTGGGGGCGGGGAGAAAAAGAAAAAAGAAAAAAATAGAAAATAACCTACAGAACAAGTCTAAACATAAGAATAATCAACGTTTTGTTTTGTTTTGTTTTGTTTTTTCAGTGTCTGCTGTCAGAATCCGTTCCCTCACTGGGAGTCACAGTCCACCTCACCTCCCTAAGATGCCCTCCAACACTGTGCTGATCTCTGGACCTGCTGTGTGGGTAGCTCAGATTCTAACCTGGTACTGCTCCTGTGTGTTCTTGCCTTCAATGTCCACAGCTATTAGAATTAGTATGTTTTCTTCTGTGGGAGCTTTCAGTGTCCTTTTATATATTTCATAGATGCAGAGTCTGCCTAGTTGATCGTGTGGATTTAATCTGCAGCCTGTACAGCTGATGGGAAGGTTTTAGGTCTTCTTGCATAGCCACACTGCCCCTGGGTTTCCGCTGTGGTTTTATTTCCCCCTCTGCATGCCGGTCGTCCACTGGGGCTTGCTCCTGAGTCTGCCCTGCAGTGGTGGTGCAGCTGCTTGCGTTGCAGGGGTCCTGGCAGCACCAGGTACCCAGGGGCATTGGCAGCTAGGGCAGCAGGAAATATAATGCTGTAGAAGGGAATGGCAACGAGTACTGTCCAATACACTCCAGTACTCCTGCCTGGAGAACCCCCCAGGAGAAGCCTGGCAGGCCACGGCCCAGAGGGTCACAAAGTGTTGGACACAACTGAAGCGACCCTGTGTGCCTAGACACAAGACTTCTGTTTGCCTGTTGCAGCTCTGCCAGTGTGAGATTTGAGCATGAAGGTAGCACAGCTGCTTGGGTTGCGGAGACCCTGGTGGTGCCAAGTGTGCAGGGACATGGACTGCCTCTGCCGCAAGAGTTATGGCCCTGTCAGAGTCTTTTTTGTGAGTCTCTTGTAGCTGGTGATCAGAAGGCCCCTTTGACCAGTCTTTCTCCATAGCTCCACCATTCCACACACATAGAGGGCTCCGCTGCCTGGGGCCCTTCGCTGTTGTTCAGCATGTCAGGCACATAGAGGTGTCACCCTGGCTGGGGACCTACTCTGTAGATTGGCACATCCGTCACTTAAAGTGGCACCCTGGGTGGGGTCCTATTCTGTAGTTCAGTCTGTCAGGCATTTGATGGGCCAGCCACTCTATTGTTCTGCTGCCGATGCTGGCATGTGGAGAGAGAGAGGCTATGGTGAAGGCTCCACCCCCTAACTGTGACTCAGCAGTATCTCTTGCTTCCATGGCTGCCTGGCTTTCCTACACCAGCATTTCCCACCCTGATCGCCTCCCTCACATCCCCTCGATCCATCTCTCCACAGTCAACAGCAACCCTCACGCTGGGATTGCTCCACAATCCCTAAACTCCAGCTCCCAACCACTCACCTTCTAGGGGACCTGCATCCCTCTCCGGCTTATGTATGGCTGTGGCAAGGATTGTCTGATTCTCATTCCATTTAGGCTGCCACAGATCAGCTGTTTCACTCTCAGCCTTAATTGCTTCTCCTCTGACTCACACAATTGCCCCAATATGGGGATCAGACCCCTGCTGCAGTTACCCCACCTGCCAGGGGCAGGCCTGGTCCTATTAACACTCCTGTTTCCCCCTCTAGCTCCCTTCTCCTAATGAGGTCTATATATTCTTTTTGTTGGTTAGGTACTCCTGTTCACTCTCAGCTGGTGTTCTGCATGCACTTCTGTGTCTGAAGGTGTATTCCTGATGTATCCATGGAGAGATATGTACCCCTGTTTGAGATTTTTTTAAAAGTCAGCTTCATTCAAGTTTGCTTCTATATTTCCAGAAAATTTACTTCCATATTTCCATAACATTAAAAAAAAAAAAAAATTGGGTGGTGGTGGTTTTAAAAAATCTATTCTATGCATATAAACAGAAATGCAATAAAGATGTGGAAAATTTACATCAGATCAAAAGTTCTTTTGTTCTATTCCTGGCCCTTGGCAATTATTATTTTCCTTTCAGCCATTATATGTGTGTGTGTACGGTTCATTGACATTTCTCCCAGCAGTCTTGATTCCAGTTTGTAATTCATCCAGCCTGGCATCTCACATGATTTGTTCTCTGTAAAATTCCAATAAACAGAGTGACAATAAACAGCCTTGACCTCCTTTCTCAATCCTGAACAACTCAGTTGTTCCATACAGGTTTCTAACTGTTGGTTCTTGAATCACATGCAAGTTCCTCAGGAGAGAGTTAAGATGGTCTATTATCTTCATCTCTTTAAAAGCTTTCCACAGTTTGTTGATTCACATAGTCAAAAGCTTTAGCATAGTAAATGAAACAGAGATAGATATTTTTCCTATAATTTTCTTGCTTTCTCTATGACCCAGTAAATACTGAAAATTTGATCTCTGGTTCCTCTGCCTTTTCTAAACCCAGCTTGAACATCTGGGAGTTCCCAGTTCACATAATGATGATTTTCACATAGCTTGAAGGATTTTGAGCATAACCTAACTAGCATGGGGGATGAGTGCAACCATCTGGTGGTTTAATATTCTTGAGTACTACCCTTCTTGGGGGTTGGGGTGAGGATTGACCTTCACCAGCCCTGTGGCCACTGCTGGGTTTTCCAAATATGCTGACATATTGAATGCCACACTTTAACAGCATCATCTTTTATGATTTCAAATAGCTCAATTGGGATTAAATCATATCCACTAACTTTTTCTTGTAGTAATGCTTGTTAAGGGTCACTTGACTTCATGCTCCAGAATGTCTGGATCTGAGTGAGAGACAACACCATCATGGTTATCTGGATCATTAAGATCTTTTTTGTACAGTTCTTCTATGCATTCCCACCACCTCTTCTTGATCTCTTCTCTTCTATTAAAGTGAAAGTGAAAGTTGCTTAGTCATATTCGACTCTTTGTGACCCCGTGGACCATATAGTCCATGGAATTCTCCAGGCTAGGATACTGGAGCATTTAGCCTTTTCCTTCTCCAGGGAATCTTCCCAACCCAGGGGCTGAACCCAGGTCTCCTGCATTGCAGGTAGATTCTTTACTAGCTGAGCCCCAAAGTAAGCCCTGTTCCTATTAGGTCTTTACCATTTCTGTCCTCTATTGTGTCCTTCTTTGGATGAAATGTTCCTTTGATATTTCCAGTTTTCTTGAAGAGATATGTATATTCTTACCCTTTCTGTTGTTTTTCTCTATTTCTTTGCATTGTTCATTGAAGGCCTTCTTATCTCACCTTGGTATTCTCTGGAACTCTGCATTTAGCTGTATGTATCTTTCCCTTTTTCTCTTGCTTTTCACTTTTCTTTCCTCAGCTGTTTGTATAACATCCTCAGACAACCACTTTGCCTTCTTGCATTTCTTTTTTTTTTCCTTTGGGATGGTTTTATTTGCTGCTCCTTGTACACTATTACAGGCCTCTGTCCATAATTCTTCAGGGAGTCTCTTTACTAGATCTAATCCCTTGAACCTATTCATCACCTCCACTGAGTATTCATAGTGGATTTGATTAAAGTCATACCTGACTGGCCTGATTGTTTCTCCTACTTTCTTTAGTTTATGCCTGAATTTTGTTACTCCAAGGCCAAATTTACCTGTTACTCCGGGTATCTCATCTTCCTACTTTTGCATTCCAATACCCTAAGGTGGTGAATAGTGCGGGGAGCCAGCCTGACTGCTCAGGCCCCTTCTCGGCCCTGAGAGAGATCAAAAGGTCCCTCTCTGTCCCGCCACCCCTGATTTGTTAAAGTGCAAATTGCCCTTTCTCACCTCCCTCAGGGAAATCGCTGCAGCCACCATTTGCCCATTTTCCTGACTCTGATAAGATTATCGGGCTCCTGTGAATGGCTTATGTCTAGGTAGTCTTTACCTGATTGTAAGACGCTGGTGCCATGCTCTGCTGGAGTTAAGATAAAACTCCTGAGCTAAAACTAGTGTCTGCAGTTCTGCACGTATGCAAGTCTTTGATCTAAAATTTGGTGAATCCTGTTAGTATATATATGTATGTTACCCCTCAGTAAAGTCGTCGGAATCAGTCACAAGCTGACTCCGTCCCTCTCAACCCCATCTTTCTTAGTCTTTTATTTTTCAGGTGCTCTGGTGATTGCGTCCTCGACCTGTTCATCTAGCCAGCAGGCCCGGCAGAATAGGACATCTTTTTTTTTTTTTTTTTTTTTTGATGTTCATTCTAGGAGGTCTTCCTTGTCTTTGTAGAACTAACTTCAGCTTCTTCAGCATCAGTGTTTGGGACATATACTTGGATTGCAGTGTTGTTGAATGGTTTGCCTTGGAAATGAACCAAGATCATTCTGTCATTTTTGAGGTTGCACCCAAGAACTGCATTTTGGACTCTTTTGTTGACTATGAGGGCTATTCCTCATAGTAGTAGAGGAAAATACTATGCCCATAATAGTAGACAAAATGGTCATCTGAATTAAAGTCACCTATTTCCATCCATTTTAGTCCACTGATTCCTAAAATGTCGATGTTCACTCTTGCTATCTCCTGCTTGACCACATACAATTTACCTTGATTCATGGACCTAACATTCCAGGTTCATATGCAATACTGTTCTTTACAGTACCGAGTTTTACTTTCATCACCAGACACATCCACAACTGAGCATCGTTTCTGCTTTGGCCCAACCATTTCATTCTTTCTGGAGCTCTTAGTAGTTGCTCTCTGCTCTTCCTCAGTAGCATACTGCATACCTACTGACCTGGAGGACTCATCTTTTAGTGTCATACCTTTTTGCCTTTTTATATAGTTCATAGGGTTCTCACAACTAGTATACTGGAGTGGCTTGCCATTTCCTCCTCCAGGGGACCACATTTTGTCAGAACTCTCCACTATGACTTATCCATTTTGGGTGGCCCTACATGGCCACACATATATTCTTCTATATTCTTGAATGTATAAGTATTCAGTATTTTTTTAGTGAGTGATATTACACTATCCAACATATATGGTTTATATAATATAATGTCAATGACTCCAGTATTCTTGCCTAGAAAATTCCATGGACAGAGGAGCCTGGCAGGCTACAGTCTATGGGGTCACAAAGAGTTGGACATGACTGAGTAATGACCACTTATACATTGGGGGGATAAACCACAAATTGCTTATCCAGTTCACTCACAGCTTTTGAGATCTCATCCAAACTCATGTCTTAAAATGTCATCCACTCCCAGTCCAGATCTAGCTTCCTAAAACCAGAGTTACACATTGAACTATCTATTTTATAACAGAACTTGGATATCTAACAGAAATCTCAGAATCAGTTGAAAATTGTACTCATATCCCTACCTCTTTCTCCAGCCAGAGCTGTACTTTTAACTGTATTCTTGCTATCACTCAATTTAAAATATTTTCCTCAACCTTGCCCCCTAACTTTCCCCTTTTACTCTATGTAAAATCCTTCAGGAAATCTGTCTCTAATTATGAAAGTATATCTAGAGGCACAGCACTTACCACCATTTCTCCAGTTAGCAGATTGTCTTTGCTTTCATCATCTCTCTTCCAGATTATTGTATTAGCCCCCAAATTAGTTAGTCTATTCAAATTCCAGCACTTCTTCCACTGATACACTCTATACAACAGCTAGACTGATCCTTTTAAAACCTAAGTCCATCTACGTTCCTCTTACAAGCAAACTCTTTCAGAGACTCATCATTTCACTCTGAGCACAAGCCAAGTCTTCAAAGTAGTCTACAAGTCTATGTATGATCTGGAACCTATCCCCTCCACAGCTCACTGTCATTTCTTTAATCCCATTTTTTTTTTTTTCCCCCCTGTTTTACTCTAACCATCTTGACTGGTATAAAATTCCTGGAAAATGTTAGATGAATTCTCATCTTAGGCCCTTCATATAAGTCTCTCCTCTGCTTGGAAAACTCTTTAGTTACATGACTAATATCCTTATTTCCTTTTCTCAAACATTAGCTTTTTAAATGGCTTACCTTGATGGTTGCTTTAAGTTACATCACTCTCCGATGCATTCCATTTCCTCTTAGAGTATTATAATTTTTTCATTGCATTTATCACCCTGTAATATAATAAAAACTGTACTATTAATTTTGCTGGACTTTGTTGAAAACTAGAGCATAAGTACCATGAAGACAAAGCTCATTGTTCATTTTGATTTCCAATGTATTCCAGATGTCAATATTAGTGTCCAGCACAATATTCAAAACATAATATTCAAATTGATTGAATAAACATAAATGCACAAAGTTCTGATCTATGGCTATTTTACAATGAATATAATTTATGTAAATATATTTCAACATTACATTTGCATTTTTATGTGATTTGTGCTTTAGACAATATAGTTTACCAAAAAAAAAAAAAAGTATATCTAAAAACATGCTCTAACAACATGCTCTTTTAAATGTACAGATAAAAACATAACACCTCTTTAAAAATGTCTTTACCAGCCAAGCTACCAGGTAAGCCCAAGATAATAAAATTAAATTTTACAAAGAAATGTATCTAAAAACAACTGTTGTTTCTAATGGCATCCTCTTTTAAAAGTATAGATAAAAAGTTAATACAACTTTAAAAGTAGTTTAGAAATAAATATTTAGTAAAACTTCAATATGCTTTTGGGGATGGAATTGGCAACCCACTCCAGTATTCTTGCCTGGAAAATCACATGGGCAGAGGAGCCTAGTGGGCTGCCATGGGGTCACAAAGAGTCGGACATGACTGAGCAGCTTCAGTCACTCACTCAATATGCTTTATGTGTTAGAATCTTTATTAGGCAGTTTGACATATGTATATCTTAAATAAAATGTTTTTAATGTATATAATAAATGCATTATGTATATTATAAACAATATATCATTGAATTACTTGAATCTCAATTCACTTATCATAAGAATTCAAACACAGATTTGCCTGATTTAGTGGTCCACTCTGCAAAGTCTGTGAATATAATATATTTATATGTTTACAAGCACAAGTCTATTATTTTATAACATAATATATAGTAAATGAAAATAACTGCACATTAAAATAAACTGTGGAAAATTCTGAAAGAGATGGGAATACCAGACCACCTGACCTGCCTCTTGAGAAACCTATATGCAGGTCAGGAAGCAACAGTTAGAACTGGACATGGAACAACAAACTGATTCCAAATAGGAAAAGGAGTAAATCAAGGCTGTATATTGTCACCCTGCTTATTTAACTCATATGCAGAGTACATCATGAGAAATGCTGGACTGGAAGAAGCACAAGCTGGAATCAAGTTTGCTGGGAGAAATATCAATAACCTCAGACATGAAGATGACATCACCCTATGACAGAAAGTGAAGAAGAACTAAAAAGCCTCTTGATGAAAGTGAAAGAGGAGAGTGAAAAAGTTGGCTTAAAGCTGAACATTCAGAAAACTAAGATCATGGCATCCGGTCCGATCACTTCATGGGAAATAGACTGGGAAACAGTGGAAACAGTGTCAGACTTTATTTTTGGGGGCTCCAAAATCACTGCAGATGGTGATTGCAGCCATGAAATTCAAAGACACCTACTCTTTGGAAGGAAAGTTATGACCAACCTAGATAGCATATTAAAAAGCAGATACATTACTTTGCCAACAAAGGTCCATCTAGTCAAGGCTATGGTTTTTCCAGAGGTCATGTATGGATGTGAGAGTTGAACTGTGAAGAAAGCTGAGCACCGAAGAATTGATGCTTTTGAATTGTCAAGGAGATCCAGCCAGTCCATCCTAAAGGAGATCAATCCTAGATGTTCACTGGAAGGACTGATGCTGAAGCTGAAACTTCAATACTTTGGCCACCTCATGCAGAGTTGACTCAATGGAAAAGACCCTGATGCTGGGAGGGGTTGGGGGCAGGAGGAGAAGGGGACGACAGACAATGAGATGGTTGGATGGTATAACTGACTTGATGGACATGAGTCTGAGTAAACTCAGGGAGGTCTGGTGTGCTGAGATTCATAGGGTCGCAAAGGGACATGACTGAACGACTGAACTGAACTGAAATTGCATTTTCTTTTTTTTTTTTTTTGAAATTGCATTTTCAATAGAAATGAAGTATAATAGATTAAAAATAACAATGTAAGAGAAAATGTTACATTGTGCATGTTCATGTAAAATATTAGAACTGGATTTAAATAAATGCAATATTTTTATTAGACATTCAAATGGTTTCTATGGTAGGTATTTTATATGTCAATAATTTACTTTAAAAATATGTTACTTTTTACACTTATGCAGGTACTATATACATTTTAATATTGAAATAGTTATGGTAATTAAATTAATTGATCCACAGTTCATAATAAAGCTGAAAATTAAAGTTGCTCAGTTGTATCTGACTCTTTGTGACCTTGTGGACTATACAGTCCATGGAATTCTCCAGGCTAGAATACTGGTGTGGGTAGCCTTTGCCTTCTCCAGGGTATCTTCCCAACCCAGGGACTGAACCCAGGTTTCCCGCATTGCAGATGGATTCTATACTAACTGAGCTATCAGGGAAGTCCTTCATAATAAAAGTATTAATATAAACCAAATGTATGTATTATATTATTACTTGTTTAGGCTTTTTGATAGCAATGAATATGCACTAGTTTGTGATTATAATGTTACTGCCTAGTCCACTTTGACCTACTATAAATAATTTTCAGTATTTTTTTTTCCTGTGGTCTTCTTAATCAATCCACAGATAAAATTTATTTTACCAGAATTCAAGTGACAGCATGAAAACAAGTCAGTCAGAGGCCAATCTTCCTTTTATGGAAGACTGCTATATCTTTTGAAACTTACTACATGTATTACTTCCTTCCTCTTTGGACTCTATCTTGAATACCTAAATATTCATTCAATGAGCTTATGATCCATTTTCATCCATATTCAAAACTGTTGTCTCATAGAACTTATCACATTATCTTGTAAACATTGTTAGGTAGGAATTTACCTGTAAGCAACATGGGGTGGTGGAGGCAAAAAGATTCAAGCTAATCTCTAAACTCCACCCCAGACTGGCTCTGGTTGGGCCCAGCAGAGCTCACAGATATGATGCAAAGTAGCCACAGAGACTTCTAATTCTGGCACCTGAGCCCTTGATGCACAGCTGTGCCCTCAAGTTACCTTGGATAGCTGGGAGCCCACTCGGTCAGTCAGTCAGTTCAGTCGCTCAGTCGTGTCCGACTCTTTGCCACCCCCTGGACTGTAGCCTGCCAAGATCCTCTGCCCATGGAATCTTCTAGGCAAGAATACTGGAGAGGGTTGCCATTTCTTCCTTCAGGGGGTTTTCTTGAACCAGGGATTGAACCTGCATCTCCTGTGTCTCCTGCATTACTGATGGATTCTTTTACCCACTGAGCCGTCAGGGAAGCCCACTAACTTGCAACTGTCAATCAAAACTGTCAGTTGAGGTCTGCCTAGATGAATATGTACAATTCTGTCTTGAAAACCCTGTACCTCATCATTCCAGTGCCCTTCCCTCTCTTGGTTTGGCCTACCTCTCTCTTAAGGTGTTCTTTCCATTCTTTCTTCAATAAGCTTGTTTTTATCAGGTAAGACCTCAGATTCTGCTTTGGGTCCTTACCAAGAACTGAGCCCTACAAGGAAGGGTCCTCTCAACTCTATCTGGTAACAACATTAAGGAAACGGTTTACAAGCCTCATCCCCTCCTAGATGCTGAACATCATGACGACTATACAGTCACACTTTTGTATTTTTAGAAGCAAGTGTAGACTCATATAGAAAGGGTGTGAACGATGTTTTTAGAACAAATGCCATGAAAGAAGGTTTATGCAGAAACGTTGTGAATCCTGTTTGTGGGTGGTATAGAGTTGAAGTCAATATCAACATATTAAGAAATTTATAAGTCCCAGTGTCATGAACACAGGCAAAGATCTGTAACAAGTAGGTTAAAGTCCAACAGAGATAAGATGCAGGTGTTTCTGGTTAATTTTAGAAACTTTAACCTGCTCTTTGAGGCAAACAAATCACTGCTTGATTTTAGGAATCTAATCACAATATTGAGATTATAAAATACATAAGAGATCATGTATCTGGAAAATTCCATTACTTTTAAACAAATTCCTATAGCGAAACCTAAAATATGAAACAATCCTACAAGACCCTTGGACTTTAAGACAGATGAGGAACTTGTAGCATGGGTTGTTTGATGTCTGATATCTCTCTTCACCTCCAAGGAAACTGAGTATCCTAGGGAAAAATGTTTGAAAATCAGTGAAAGTCCAGGATCCCAATATTAAAGATTACATAGGAGAAACTAAGATACTTATAATTTAAGTGACTACCTATTTTAAGCTCAAGTCATTGCTATTTGAAAATGAAAGATTGAACCATATCCAAAAAACTAGTGCTTTATATTATAGCTACTTAAATATTTCTTCTATAGAATTAAAAGTACACATAGCAATAGAAACTATACAAAATAAAACATAGAAACAAGAATAAAAATAATAATAATCACAGTTATTAAAATCATAAAATAAATTATGTATTAGTAATATTAAATTTGTTATTATTAATACATTAATTGCAGGAGAATTTGAAGTGGTTTCATACACAGGCAAATGAAATCCTAAAAGTAGAAAATGATCATGTAAGATATTTCAATAAAATATCTAAAAAATTTCCAAGCAGTGAAAATTATGTACTCATACATCCAAGAAGTTTAGTGAAAACTTAGGACAACAAATGTGAAGAAAACTTCTCAAAGGCACAGAATCATCAAATTGCTCAAGGCTAGTGATAAAGACGGAGAAGGCAGTGGCAACCCACTGCAGTGTTCCTGCCTGGAGAATCCCAGGGTCGCACAGAGTTGGACACGACTGAAGCAATTTAGCAGCAGCAGCAGCAGTGATAAAGAAAAAAATTGTAAAAGCAACCAGTTCTGGGTGGATGAACGGGCAGTATATTATTCATAGGAAAAAAAAAAAGAAAGAGAGAAAATAAAATCCTGTCAGAAACAATGAACAGAAGAAGATAGAGTGATTAAAGTAATGAAAAGAGAACAATATAAAACAACATAAAGCAAAAAAAAAAAAAAAAGAACAAAAAACACTGCAACTCAAACTTCTATCCCAGGCAAAACTATCTTTCAAATATGTGGTCAAGTGTTCAAAAACAAAGCAAAACAAAACAACCACATCATCGTCAAATAATAACACAAAAAAATGAGTTGAAATATAAGCTTTTTTTCAGACATACAAAGACTGAAATAATTCATCACTGGCAGGCACACTACATGAAATGTTAAAGGAACATTTGTGCAGAAAGATATAATTCCAGAAACACATATAAATCTACACAGAAGGATGAATATCAGAAGATATGCAGCTGATTGTTACTGATAGTAAAATATGAGATATGAAAGATATCTTTGAATAAATGAAGCAACTTCAGTATCTCTTATAAAAGAATGCAATACTATGTATAGCTGAGTTCTTAATTGTAGAGCAGAAATTAAACATAAGATTGTAAATTAACTATGACTCTCTCTCTCTCTTTTTTTTTTCAATAAAGCACTTTTACAGAATACAGTAGTAAAGAAAGTGAGGAAAAGTGAAGTCGCTCAGTCATGTCTGACTCTTTGTGACCCTGTGGACTGTAGCCTACCACGCTCCTCCATGCATGGGATTTTCCAGACAAGAGTACTGGAGTGGGTTGCCATTTCCTTCTCCATTCAATAGTAAATGCAACCGTAAAAGGCAGAAGTTTAACTTGCTGATTTACATAATTCTTCAAAATACACATATAAAAAACATATAAAGAGATCAAGGTGAAATATAAGAATAGTCCTAAATAGTTGTATGCATATTTGTGATGTCCTTTATTTAAAAGAGATCTCTCATTTGTAAGAGGTCTTATGATTACAAGTAGTCTAGTTCTTCATATATCTGCCAGTAGAAATACATACTCATTTTAATAATGCAAAGAAAATTGTCCTGGAAGTTTCAATAATTTGTAAATTATCTAATGTTCTAATCTATTATTATTTATTTACCTGTGAAATGTCAAATATAATGGAGAAAATTTCATAGTTTTCATGGAAAAATCATTACATTTTAATCATCAGGGTTCACACATTTGATTAATAGCTAAATTTATGAAAGTACAATTAAATCATAGTTTTGAAGTATATAACCTTAAAATGATTTATTAAATTTTTTGTAATGTAGAACTTTCCGATGGTGAAAAAATTAGCATATGTGGAGTTTTGAACATTTTCCAAATTATATATATTATCTGACTTAACTGTACTAATTATCTTTCCCCACTATCTTGATGAAAATATAGAAATTAAATTAGCTTCCTAGTGTTTACTATTGAGTTAATGCTGCCAAAAGTACGGAATGGAACAAAACAAAATTTAGAAACAAGAGATTTTTTTTTTTTCTCATAAAGTTAAGGAAACTCATGAACTTCTCAGTTAGCTGGTTCAAGGGTAGCAAATAAAGCATTCTGCTTTGTCTGCAGCATAAAATAAGACCATGCTTCCCATCTTCCCTTTCATTTAGGTTATGTCCCTCTTTCTGTGTTTGAGTCAGTGGAAGGTAAAATAAAGAGGTATATACCCCTTCCTAAAACATAATTTACCAGGACTAATCCCCTGTCTTCCAATATTGGTCCGTTAGCTACTGATAGCAGAACTGACACTGAATCTGCGTGTAAAACATCTACACCACACCATCAAGTAAGTGAGAATTACGTTAACATCCAGGGGCTTAGATTTCATGGTTGATCTTCTGTTCTAGCTGGAATTACTTTCATATACACAGATATTGTTCTTTGCAGTGAAGCACTTCCAAAGAGTAACTTAAAATGTGTGCTGTCAATTTAGGAATTTGACGATAAGAATATTGATAGGAGATCCTGCTTAAGCATTACAAAACATTTGGGAAAAAGGATTTCTGTGATAATTTGAAAGGCAGGCAATGTGTCTATCTATCCTCTGACTTTCTGGAAAGTGACTGGATAACAGATTGTTGGGCCTGGCTGTGATATGTTAACAGGTAGTTTAGGACATGATTAAATTAAAGAGATAATTTCAGGCAAAAAATTGTTGGTTTTCAAGCAGAAATAAAAAGGAATAAAATCTAGTCTTTAATGGGTTAGAAAAACCCTTTGCAAAAGTACAAAATACACATGGAAAGACTTAGCTTTGCAGGAAACATTTAAATTAAAGGTGAATTCTTAAAACTCAGCCCAGGCAGGAGCCTGCAACGTCCCCATTTGCCTGCAAAGTAATGAGCTATCCTTTTTTACTCTCCCTTCCCCACAAAAAAACAAAACTAACCTTAATGGCTTCAAGACAATTTCTTCAATTTGAGACAAAGAGGCGTGTTAATGAATACACAAAAATGTAAGTTAGGCTTAAGATGTATATTTGGGGGAGAACTTTGATTGTAACTATTGATGCAAAGAAATGATTGGAAGTTAACAAGACCTGATGCTTAAGGTATCAGATTGTATTAGAGTTTATGCTATGTATTTCTCATCCGTGAAAACATATTAAGCATTCTGAGTGACTACCCGGTGAATTTCAGTGTGCTCTATGCATTGTGTATACTTCCTTTCTCCAATAACATTGAGTTTGCTTGCCCAGTGGAATATGAATGGGCATGAATATGCCACATAGAAACAAAAACTTTAAAAGTCATTGTACAGTCCAATCAACTTTCTTGTTGTTCTGAGAATGCATTGTCTAAAATTGAAACTGCTCCAAAAGGCTTGATCCAGAATGAAGAAAAGTGGACCATGACTGAAGAAAAGTGAAGCTGACCAAAAGCTTATTCATAGCCTGGAGCTAAACAGAGATATTGCTGACTCATGTTCAAAATGTAATGTGGTCAAAAATAAACATTTGTTGATGTTAAAAGTCATTGATTTTTTAAAGGCTGTTTCGTATCACAGAAAAATCAAGAAAAAACAAATAACATAAATTCTAAATTTCAGTAGATTTTCTTTTCAAAGAGATAATCTTTTTCTTTCTTTCTTTCTGAGCTTTAAAATAAAACACTACCCTTAAACTAGCATCGTAACAAGTGTATAGCCCTTAATGACACCAAGTCCCTATCACTTTCATCAATTATAATAATTATATTAGATTTCTTTTGAGAAACAAAAAATATATTATAAGATTTATTTACTTAAGGAGATTCATTGTAAGAATAATTTTATGTGATAATGAAGATTAAGAAGTCCACAATTTACCTCTAGCAAGCCCTTTGCCTGCCCATACACAATGAAGTAATTAAATAATGCTATAATTCAACCCTACTTCAAAGCCTGGAGAACTAGGGGAATTATTGGTGAGTCAAGTTCCAGTTCAAGTCCAAAGGCTTGAGAACTGGGGATGTTGGGGTTTGGGGGTGGGGGTCAATATTGCAAGTCCTGGTCACAGTCTGAAGGCCCAAGAACAAGGAAAGCTGTCATCAGATAGCAGAAGATGAATGTTGAAACATAGTGCAAATTTGCTCTTCCTCTGCCTTTTTGTTGTATTCAGACCTAAAATGGATTAGATGATGCCATCCACACTGATGAGAATCTTTCTACTCAGTCTACACATTTAAATGCTAATCTCTTTTGGAAAATCTTAAGATATATACAGAAATAATGTTTCACCAGCTATCTGAGCACCTCCTGACTCAATAAAGTTGATAACTGAAAATTAACTCTCAGACCCAAGTAGCCTAATAAGTAAAGAAGACTCATCTAGAATGCAGGCAGAATAAGTGAACATTCTTTCAAAGAACAAACTCAAAATCAAATTCAGGGGTTCCTGTTATTGTCAAAGCAAATGATTGTTAAAATTCATGTCAGTGACAAATCAAATATCTCATTCTGTGTTTCTAATATAATTTTTTGAGGGGGACTATGGTAAAATGGGGGCTTCTCTGGTGGCTCATTGGAAAAGAATATTCTTGCAATGCAGAAGCCATAGGAGACAGAGGTTCATTCCCTGGGTAGGGAAGATCTCCTGGAGAAAAGCATGGCAACCCACTCTAGTATTCTTGTCTGGAGAATCCCATGGACAGAGCAGCCTGGCAGGCTACAGTCCATAGGGTTGCAAAGAGTTGGACACAACTGAAGCAACTTAGCATGCATGCAGATGGTAAAATGATTATTTTACCTCTTCTCTACCATTGCCTATTGAGTAGCAACATACTTTATTCTTTAAAGTAGGCAATGATAAACTTTTTCGTACAAGGCTAAATACTAAATATTTTAGGTTTGGAGGCCATAAAATCTCTGCCAGAACTATTCCATCCTACTCACATCTGTTACTGTAGCATTGAAAGTAATCATAGTCAACATGTAAACAAATGAGTATAGTTGGGTTCCAACAAAACTTTATTAAAAAAATAAAGAAAGTAAGCAGTCAGCTGGACCAGAGGCCATATTTTGTAGACCTTTGCTTTGCAATAGAGGGTTATGAAAGTCATGTATAAGACTGATGGAAAGGGCTGCACTTAATGTGCAAATACTGGACAAGCAGTGGGTGATGGCACTTTTAGTATTGCTATTGGATGATGGGTGGGGAGTGCTTTCCTTGTGGCTCAGTGGTAAAGAACCTGTCTACCAATGCGGGAGATGTGGGGTCAGTCCCTGATTTGGGAATATCCCCTGGAGAAGGAAATGGCAACCCACTTCTGTTATTGTGTCTGGGAAATTCCATGGACAGAGGAACCTAGCAGGTTACAGTCTACAGGGTCGCAAAGAATCAAACTCAACTTAGTGGCTGAAGAACAACAAAGAAGGTGAAGTGTGGTTTTTTTTGTTGTTGTTTGTTTGTTTGTTTGTTTGTTTTTTGCGAGTGGAGAGTGACCAGAACAACAAAATATGGCAAAGATTGCCTCCATATCTATAATCCCGCTTCTTGCATCTATGTGAGGGCATACAGTGGAGTTTCTTATTCTTTGATATGGTCAAGAATTAAGTTACATGGCTTATTGTGATTTGAGAGTTATCTGTTTAGAAGTGAATGTTATCTTAGATAATTTTAAATTTCTATCACTTATGTCTTGAACTGAATACTGTTCAGGTCAATATAATAGTATCTTGTATCAGTCTTGTTGAAGTATTTGAGTATGCATTTTGTTGTCAAATATGTTCTTCAGATAATCTTTTGTGAACATTCTAGGTAACAGAAGTACATTGAGTGGGAAGATGAGGGTAATTGTGTAAAGCCCAGAAAACAGTTTTTCTCCATATCCATGTTTATTTTGAGCCAAAGAGTGATATTTAAGTGTAATGAAGCACACAGTGGTTCTATTCTTAGGTGAATTGCTTTTAGAATTGTATATTGCACAAAGATACAATAAGGTTTAGAAGATAAAGACATTTACAAATTCAGAGAAACAGCTCTTATTTCTAAGATAAATCTGATTCTGTATGGTTCTAAAATCCTTTTGGTTAAATAGTTGCCTAATAAGATCATCATCAGATATTATGGCTAGATTTTATATAAGAAAAAGTAAATAACACATAGTACATGTCAATCTAGGAAGAACTTGAATAATTAAAAAAAAAAAAGTGAACTTCAAACTGTAGCACTTTCCTCATGATCCTGTTTTTTGAATGAGTAATCTCAGCATTTTGACTTAAGATTTGGGAAATTCCAAAATTGTCTTCAATAATGTCAAAAGAGAATGAGTTATATACTTGATATTCTGATTAAAAATCTGTTTGACCAAAAGGAATAGACTCTAGACCACAGAGATTTATGTACTTGTTTACTTGCTAACATGTGGATTTTCCCAAACAAATCTTTAATATTTTAACCAAGCTTGTATAATGCAGTTGATTTGAGACTTACCTCATTTTGCCCATATCAATGTAACCTGAGCTTTTTAGAATAATACAGCTTGGCTGGAGGGCAACATCTCCAGAACTGGGCTTCAAGTTCAGATGTGTTTATAATTACATCTTTTTTACATAATTTCAAATAGAATGTTATTGTAAATAAAATACCTTAAAATGACTTTAAAGATAAAATAACAGTTTAGTGTTTCTAAAATGTAAAATGTTTGAAAATTGATGACAATTAATTATGCAAAATAGCAAATTATTATTTAAATTGACTATATTCTTTGGCATTGACTTGCTCAGAGTAGGAAAGCTAAACAATTTTTGTCAATTTCATATTTGATTTGACAACATTTTGCATTGTAACCATTAACTCCTAAAACACATTAAGCATTTGGATAAGACACAATTTGGTGAAAGATATGGAAATTTTCCTTTCTGGGTTTTTGGTAAATTTTATTTGTAACTTGTCATTATAATCTTCATAGTCTTTTGAACAGTCCAATACTTTTTATAACTATATTTTCAAATAAATAATATTTCTGATTCTGTTTGTGACTTTTATAGTTCAGCAGCAGAAAACAGTTCTTGTTCTGAAAAAAACACTTTAAAGTCTTTAGCTCTGTAATAATTTTAACAATTTGTTCTATTTTCATTTCTTCCTTTTTTCCTCCCTTCATTCTTTTACTTTACTTTTCCTTCCTCCTTTTTAAAAATTTTCTTGCTTTTCCTTTTTGTAAAACGTAATCTCTTTTTCGAAAAGTACCAGCCTTGCTTTTATCAGTTGGCTATATTCTTTGGTCTTCTAGCAGGCAAGAGCATTTCTTCTACAGTTTCTTATATAGTCATTATGAGATTAAGCTCTTTCACATCATCATATGACTACACCCTGTGCATGTCTCAGCCTGGATGGGATCTGAACTTTTGGCCACTTATTGTCCTAAGGAAGGCATATCTGCCAGAATGTCAAGATACTTATCAAACACTTACCTTAAAATAACTCAAGACAGCCTGTCTACTTATTGAATGCTTACACTACGACAATTTGTAAGTCCTTAAAGACAATCTTTCCTGCTTATATCAGAATCAACAATAATTCCCACCAAGTTGAACTTACTTATAAAACAAAAAGAGACTCAGAGACGTAGAGAACAAATTTATGATTGCCAAGGGAAAGACTGGGGGGTAGGGGGGATGGACAGCTAGACTTTGGGATGGACATGTACACACTGCTGTATTTAAAATGGATAACCAACAGTGAACTACCATATAGCACATGGAACTTGGCTCCAAGTAGTGTGGCAGCCTGGATGGGAGGGGAGTTGTGGGGAGAATGGATATGTGTATCTATATATATGTATATGGCTGAGTCCCTTCTCTATTCACCTGAAACTGTCACAACATTTTTTATTGATCAGATATACCCCAATACAATATAAAAATTAAAAGAAAAAACAATCCCCACCAGGCAACTTAAAAACATTATGGCTTCTTGCCATTGTAAGACCTTTTCCCACTTCCCAAGAATATTCTTTCAGTTTTACCAGAATCTGTCTCTAGAATTACTTAATTTTTAAGATCATTCAAGCAAGCTATTTTTTATTTGCAGAATGAATCTACATGCATGTGCACACACACACACAGTCACATAAAGAGAGAGAGATATGTTTAGAAAAAATTAATTCATTATAGGTGATACTATTATAATTGATTAAATCTTTAAATTTATTTTTTAACTGCATTTAGTATTTTTGGAAGAAGCATGTTTAGCACATATTTACTGAACTTTTTGTGATTAAGTAGCAATTTAAAAATTAAAAAAAAAAGTGTTTAAATCTACAATGTTTCCAATATGGTTTAGATTTTCATGGATATATGAAACCTAGTAGATTTCCTATCTGCCTACATTTCCAGCATCTATGGGTTTCTAAGGACAAAAATTCTAAGTAATTTTGTTCAATTTTATATTCAGAGAGATTAGTATAGTACTGGTTACATAATATGCAGCCTATAACTAAATAATAATCATTTATAAAATTAATAGATTATTAAAATAACTACTTTGACTTTTAGAGAGTCTGAATTTTATATAACATATTGAATGTAGATAATTTATTTAGGTATATGTCATTTTAAGATGGATAGTAAATGCATTAGAATGCATTACCTAAGATAAATACCTACTTGGATACAGCAAACACAGTTTTCATTTTTTTTTTCAATTTTGCTATGATAAAGATAAATATAATCTTATACTTATTCTCCTAATTTGCATAATATTGCTGATATTTTGCAATGAACCAGAAGGAGTTTCCACTAAAAAAATGTTTTTAGTTTTTTTTAAAGAACTTATTTCAGTTACAGCTTTTGATTTCTGTTGTGCTGTGCTTAGTCGCTCAGCCATGTCTGACTCTTTGTGACCCCATGGACTGTAGCCCACCAATGTCCTCTGTCAAGGATTCTACAGGAAAGAATGGAGTGAGTAACTATGCCCTCCTCCAGGGGTCTTTCCAACCCGCAGATCAAATCCAGGTCTCCCGCATTACAGAAGGATTCTTTACCACATGAAACACCAGGGAAGCCCAAGAATACTGGAGAGGGTAGCCTATCCCTTCTCCAGGGGATCTTCACTGCCCAGGAATCGAACTGGGGTCTCCTACATTGCAGGTGGATTCTTTACCAGCTAAGCTACTGATAGAGTTAACTCCTAGGCAGGTTGATAAGAAGTCTGGGGTGCCTGGGGAAGAGAAAGTGGTCTGGGGCTCTCAAAGAGAAGATAGGAGTCTGGAAACTCAAGAAGGAAAAAAGGACAAACTTTTTCTTCCTTTTTTTTTTTTTTTTTTTTGACATTCCTTAGTCTTAGTCATATAAATGCCCAGAACTGATGATTACACAACAAACAACTCAGTTTAAACTAAATGCTAAAGACTATTTAACTCAATTCCTAAGAAAGGCAATGCCAAAGAATGCTCAAACTACCACACAATTGAACTCATCTCACAAGATTGCAAATTAATGCTCAAAATTCAGCAAGCCAGGCTTCAACAATATGTGAACTGTGAACTTCCAGTTGTTCAAGCTGGTTTTAGAAAAGGCAGAGGAACCAGAGATCAAATTGGCAACATCTGCTGGATCATTAGAAAACCAAGAGAGTTCCAGAAAAACATCTATTTCTGCTTTATTGACCATGGCAAAGCATTTGACTGTGTGAATCACAATAAACTGTGAAAAATTCTTCAAGAGATGGGAATACCAGAATATCTGAACCGCCTGTTGAGAAGCCTGGATACAGCTCAGGAAGCAACAGTTAGAACTGGACATGGAACAACAGACTGATTCCAAATAGGAAAAAGCTGTATATTGTCACCCTGCTTATTTAACTTATATGCAGAGTACATCATGAGAAACATTGGGCTGGATGAAGCACAAGGTGAAATCAAGATTGCCAGGAGAAATAACCTCAGATATGCAGATGACACCACCCTTATGGCAGAAACTTAAGAAGAACTAAAGAGCCTCTTGATGAAAGTGAAAGTGAAAGAGGAGAGTGAACCTAAAAGTTGGTTTAAAGCCTAACATTCAGAAAACTAAGATCAGGGCATCTGATCCCATCACTTCATGGCAAATAGATGGGGAAAAAGTGGAAACAGTGGCAGACTTAACATTCTGGGGTTCCAAAATCACTGCAGATGGGGACTGCAGCCATGAAATTAAAAGATGCTTGTTCTCTGGAAGGAAAGTTATGACCAACCTAGACAGCATATTAAAAAGCAGAGACATTACTTTGACAACAAAGATTCCTCTAGTCAAGGCTATGGTTTTTCCAGTGGTCATGTATGGATGTGAGAGTTGGACTGTGAAGAAAGCTGAGTGCTGAAAAATTGATGCTTTTGAACTATGGTGTTGGAGAAGACTCTTGAGAGTCCCTTGGACTGCAAGGAGATCCAACCAGTCCATCCTAAAAGAGATCAGTCCTGGGTGTTCATTGGAAGGACTGATGCTGAAGCTGAAACTCCAATATTTTGGCCACCTGATGTGAAGAGTTGACTCACTGGAAAAGACCCTGATGCTGGGAGGGATTGAGGGCAGGAGGAGAAGGGGACGACAGAGGATAAGATGGCTGGATGGCATCACCAACTCGATGGGCATGAGTTTGAGTAAACTCCAGGAGTTCATGATGGACAGGGAGGCCTGGTGTGCTGCGATTCATGGGGTCGCAAAGAGTCAGACACGACTGAGCGACTGAACTGAACTGAAATAAATAACCAATTAAAAATGATATAATTCTCTTGCTATAAATTCTCTCTTGGAGAGTGGGGCCCTCTCCGTCCTCCTTCTGATGTTTGTGTTAGAAGCTTTCTCTGTCCCTTCCATACTTAAAAAAAAACTCGGAGGGAGGAGCCAAGATGGCGGAGGAGTAGGACGGGGAGACCACTTTCTCTCCTACAAATTCATCAAAAGAATAACTGAACGCAGAGCAAACTTCGCAAAACAACTTCTGATCGCTAGCTGAGGTCATCAGGCGCCCAGAAAAGCAGCCCATTGTCTTCAAAAGGAGGTAGGACAAAATATAAAAGATAAAAAGTGAGACAAAAGAGCTAAGGACGGAGATCCGTCCCGGGAGCTCTTAGGCGGCATTGCTTGGGGTAGGGTCCGGGCCTGAGTGCCCTGAGGACAATCGGAGGGCGCTCCTGTGAGTTGCCAACTTGAACTGTGGGAGACCAAAAGAGAGAGAGGAAAATTAACCGGCCCGAACACCCTGCCGGCCGTTCGCAGAACAAAGAGACCGAGAAAGTCCAGAGAGGAGCTCGCAGGCTGCGGACCGGCCCAGCCCCGCCGGAGGCAGGAGGCAGGGGGGAGGGGAAGGTCGCGGCGAGACACAGGGCGCAGGCACCCGACCGGCGCGGGCAGGGACTGGGGCTGGGGACGCGGAGGGCAGAAGGCGCGCGCACCCGACTGGCGCCAGCGGAAACTGAGACTGGGTCCGCGGAAGGGAGGGGGCGCGCCACACCTGGGGAGAGTGCGCCCACCGAGCCCCTGGCTGCCTGGACCGCTCTAACGGGGAAGGCACAGAGAGCAGGCGCAGCTTTTCCTTCCGCGCTTTTGTGGAACACCCGAGGGCTGGAGCCTCGCGCAGGGCGGGGCGCGCTCCATATAGAACAGCCGGGAGCCTGAGCAGCGCAGAGGAGAGAGCAGCGTCAGCCCCTCCCCGCAGCGCCAGCCCGTCCCCGCAGAGCTACGGAACTAGCTACCTGAATAAGAGTTCACCTCCGCCCGCCTGTGTCAGGGCGGAAATGAGGCTCTGAAGAGACCGGCAAACAGAAGTCAAATAAACAAAGGGAACCGCTTCAGAAGGGACTGGTGCAACAGATTAAAATCCCTCTAGAAAACACCGACACACCGGAAGGGGCCTGTAGATATCGAGACGTGTAAGCTGGAACGAGGCGCTATCTGAAACTGAGCCGAACCCACACTGACCGCAACAGCTCCAGAGAAACTCCTAGATATAATTTTACTTTTTTCTCACTTTTTTTTTCTTTTTTTCTTTTTTATTTTTTCTCTTTTATTTTCCTTTAAAATCCCCTAATACTCCCCCATTACTCCTTAACTTTCATTTCCATAGATTTTTACGATTTTTTTAATTAGGGGAAAAAAAATTTTTTTTTCTTTCTTTTTTTTTTTTCTCTTCTTTTTCTTTCTTTTTTTTTTTTCTTTTGTCTTCTTTTTTTTCTTTTCTTTTTCTCTTTTATTTTCTATTTTTCTTTTTCTCTTATTTCTTTTAAAGTCCTCTAGTACTCCTCTACTACTCCTTAATTTTCATTTTCAATACACTATAACCTTACAAAAAAAAAAAAAAGAAGAAGAGAAGCCCTATTTTTAAACCGAAGATTATTCTCTCCCAATCTTGACTCTCTGTTTTCTACCTCAGAACACCTCTATTTCCTCCTTTCCCCTTCTCTTCCCAATCCAATTCTGTGAATCTTTGTAGGTGACTGGGCTACGGAGAACACCCTGGGAACAGACAGCTGCATAGATCTGTCTCTCTCCTCTTGAGTCCCCCTTTTTCTCCTCCTGCTCATCTCTATCTCCCTCCTCCCTCTCCTCTTCTTCATGTAACTCTGTGAACCTCTCTGGCTGTCCCTAACGGGGGAGAATCTTTTAGCCATTAACCTAGAAGTTTTCTTATCAGGGCTGTATAGTTGGAGAAGTCCTGGGACTACAGGAAGAGTAAAACTGAAATCCAGAGGCAGGAGACTTAAGCCCAAAACCTGAGAACACCAGAAAACTCCTGACTACATGGAACTTTAAGTAATAAGTGACTGTCCAAAAGCCTTCATACCTACACTGAAACCAACCACCACCCAACAGCCAATAAGTTTTAGAGCAAGACATACCACGCAAATTCTCCAGCAACACAGGAACATAGCCCTGAACATCAACATACAGGCTGCCCAAGGTCACACCTAACACATAGACCTATCTCAAAACTCATTACTGGGCACTCCATTGCTCTCCAAAGAGAAGATATCAAGTTCCACACACCAGAACACTGACTCAAGCTTCCCTAACCAGGAAACCTTGACAAGCCAATCGTCTAACCCCACCCACTGGGTTAATCCTCCACAATAAAAAGGAACCACATACCTCCAGAATACAGAAAGCCCACTCCAGATACAGCAATCTAAACAAGATGAAAAGGCAAAGAAATACCCAACAGGTAAAGGAACATGAAAAATGCCCACCAAGTCAAACAAAAGAGGAGGAGATAGGGAATCTACCTGAAAAAGAATTTAGAATAATGATAAAAATGATCCAAAATCTTGAAAACAAAATGGAGTTACAGATAAATAGCCTGGAAACAAAGATTGAAAAGATACAAGAAATGTTTAATAAAGACCTAGAAGAAATAAAAAAGAGTCAATTAAAAATGAATAATGCAATGAATGAGAGCAAAAACACTTTGGAGGGAACCAAGAGTAGAATAACGGAGGCAGAAGATAGGATAAGTGAGGTAGAAGATAAAATGGTGGAAATAAATGAAGCAGAGAGGAAAAAAGAAAAAAGGATCAAAAGAAATGAGGACAACCTCAGGGACCTCTGGGACACTGTGAAATGCCCCAACATTCGAATCATAGGAGTTCCAGAAGAAGAAGACAAAAAGAAAGGCCATGAGAAAATACTCGAGGAGATAATAGCTGAAAACTTCCCTAAAATGGGTAAGGAAATAGCCACCCAAGTCCAAGAAACCCAGAGAGTCCCAAACAGGATAAACCCAAGGCGAAACACCCCCAAGACACATATTAATCAAATTAACAAAGATCAAACACAAAGAACAAATATTAAAAGCAGCAAGGGAAAAACAACAAATAACACACAAAGGGATTCCCATAAGGATAACAGCTGATCTATCAATAGAAACCCTCCAGGCCAGAAGGGAATGGCAGGACGTACTGAAAGTAATGAAAGAGAATAACCTACAAAGATCCCATGCATGCACTGCTACACTCAGTGTCCCCAACCATGTAGGAGGCCATTGTCGACCCACACTTCCACTAGAGAATCCTGGACACTGACAGGCAAGTCCGTGTCAGTCTCTTGTGGGGTCACTGCTCCTTTCTCCTGGGTTCTGGTGCACAAGATTTCGTTTGTGTCCTCCAAGAATCTATTTCCCAACCCTGTGTAAGTTCTGACAGCTCTATGGTGGGATTAATGGCGACCTCCTCCAAGAGAGAGGTCATACCCAAGTCTGCTTCACCCAGAGCCCCTGCCCCTACCACAGACCACTGCTGATCCAACCTCCACAGGAGACGCTCACAGTTCTGTCTCAGTCTCTGTGGGGTCCCTGGGTCCTGGTGCACAAGATTTGTTGAGCCCTCTGAGCGTCTCTGACAGGAATGGGGTTTGATTCTAAATGTGAATTTGGCTCTCCTACCATCTTGCTGGGGCTTCTCCTTTGCCCTTGGAAGTGGGGTGTCTCCTCATGGCCACTCCAGCGCCTACCGTCTTATTGGGGTTTCTCTGACCTTGGACGTGGGTTATCTCTTCGTGGCCACTCCAGCACCGCACAGTCGCTTGAATATTTTAAACTGAGAATTTAGCTCAAAATTACATGATTCACCCACGGTTTCCTGGAAGGTGATTGGGCTGGAGCGGAGCCCACAGCTCCTGACCCTGGTTGGTGCCCAGTGGTGCATCCTTCTTAAACTTCCTCACCTTCCTCCTGCTCCTCTTCCCTGTTGTGTTAAGTAACATTGTAGTTAACACAATGTAAATCATGATGCACTCTGAAAGTCTGGTTTCTCAAAAGTGCAAATTGAGGAAAAAAAATTTTAGTTAGTGTGGAATTGATTCATGTGTACGTTATGAAATGTTTTAATCAAATAATTAAATTTAAAATAGTGTTAAGCCACTTGAATAATCTGTGGTCAGTCAGATATTTACACAGCAATACTAATTTTAAATAGGTGAACAATTTTTAAAATGATATAAAAGGCATGTACTAGTTTTATAGCATCAACTACTGTATATAATCATAACTGACACACATGAATGTGTGCACACACATGTACATATATGCCTATGTTGAAATGTTCTTTTCTAAGATAACCTTTACATCATCTGAAAATATCCTGTTTTTCTACCTCATATTTTATATTTAATGTAAGTTATATATTCTTGACTCAACACTATTCCATTAGTTCTCAACTTTTCATCACTTCTCATATTCTCACTTTTCTTCTGAATCTCTTTTCTTTTCTTCTCAAAAAATTCAATTTTTTAACTCTTCTCTGGCTAATTTCCCTTTAGTTGTGTCCTATACTGCTTTCTATGATTACCTCAATTTTCTAAACTATAACTTCCATGCCTATCACCCTTTTCTTAAAAGTTTACTCCAAATTAATATTACTTTTGAAAGCCCAAGCAGATGGGGGGGGGGGGGAGGAATGTTTGTCAAATACAGGTTTTATGAATTTCAAAATGTCTTTGAGTTATATGAAAGAAAATGAACTAAATACATAGCAAAAAAGAGTTAGATGTGGAGAAAGACTTCTGATTAAAAGGTTGTTTTTTTTTTTTTTTTTTTTGACAATAAGGGAACTGTGATATCTACTTCCCAGAAGGATTTTAAGAATTGAAGAGACTCATTTCTCTGATAGATTAGGTGCAATTTTGCCTGGAGGTAGGTGACAGAAGAGATAGACGGTGTACTGTGATATGAAATAACGAATAATAGGTTTTGAGTACCTTATAGCAGCAGTTCATCTCGTTTTTCTTTCCCTGAAATTTTGTAAGTTGTCTAGAGTTTGGATATAGGATTGTGTCATCTAGCAACTTTTGGATTAGCTACAATTTCTACAAACGTGGCCTTATCAGAATTTGTGAAATATTACACCATCCAATGTAGGTGCTGAAAGCAATTTCCTACTTTGTTTAAAGTAACTGCTTCTTCCTTCCCCCCCTCCACCTCTTTTGGGTAGTGAACATCTAACTGTTGTAAAAGAAGAGTACAATATATTTTTACAATAAAATATTCTGAGTAAAAAAATAAGAAAATCAATTATTTCATAAGAACAATTTATATTTGATATTGTTTAATGTGGTAAGTAAATGCCAAAGAATGCTCAAACTACCACACAATTGTATTCATCTGACTTGCTAGCAAAGTAATGGTCAAAATTCTCCAAGAAATGCTTCAAGAGTACATGAACTTAGAACTTTCAGAAGTTCAAACTGGATTTAGAAAAGGCAGAGGAACCAGAAATCAAATTTGCCAGCATCCAGTGGATCATCAGAAAATAAAAATAAAAAAATAAGAGAGTTCCAGAAAAACATCTATTTCTGCTTTATTGACTACACCAAAGCCTTTGACTGTGTCAATCACAACAAATTGTGGAAAATTCTGAAAGAGATGGGGATACCAGACCACCTTACTTGTCTCCTGAGAAATCCATATGCAGGTCAAGAAGCAATAGTCAGAACAGAACGTGAAACAACAGACTGGTTCCAAATTGGGAAAGGAGTGCATATATTGTCCCCATGCTTATTTAACTTATATATATATATATATATATATATATATATATATATATATATATATATATATATATATATATATATATATATATATACTTCAGGCTAAATGCTGGGCTGGATAAAGCACAAGTGGAAATCAGGATTGCCAGGAGAAATATCAATAACCTCAGATATGCAGCTGACACTACCCTTATGGTAGAAAGCAAGGAGGAACTGAAGAGCTCTTGATGAAAGTGAAAGAGGAGAGTGAAAAAGCTGGTTTAAAACTCAATGTTCAAAAAACTAAGATCATGGCATCTGGTCCCATCACTTCATGGCAAATAGATGGAGAAACAATGAAAACAGTGACAGACTTTATTTTCTTGGGCTCCAAAATCACTCTAGGTGATGACTGCAGCCATGAAATTAAAAGATGCTTGCTCCTTGAAAGAAAAGCTACGAACAACCTAGAAAAAATATTAAAAAGCAGAGATGTTACTTTGCTGACAAAAGTCCATCTAGTCAAAGCTATGGTTTTTCCAGTAGTCATGTATGGATGTAAGAGTTGGACCATAAAGAAGGCTGAGTGACAAAGAATTGATTCTTTTGAAATGTGGTGTTGGAGAAGACTCTTGAGATTCCCTTGCACTGCGAGGAGATCCAACCAGTCCATCCTAAAGGAGATCAGTCCTGAATATTAATTGAAATAATAGATGCTGAAGCTGAAACTCCAATAATTTGGCCACCTGATGCAAAGAACTGACTCATTTGAAAAACACTGATGCTGGGCAAGATTGAAGGCAGGAGGAAAAGGGGACGACAGAGGATGAGATGGTTGCATGGCATCACCGACTAGATGGACATGAATTTTAGCAAGCTTAGGGAGTTGGTGATGGACAGAGAAGCCTGGCATATTGCAGCCCACGGGGTCACAAGAGTCAGATACAACTGAGTGACTGAAGTGAACTGAACTGAAAGTAAGAAGGTTTCAAAAAGCCATGATTATTTCTTATTTTCTTATTATCAATCCTATGCATATTTAATACCTTCTTAAATATGCATGCACCTCAATTACATTTCCTGTTACAATAGCTGATAAAATCTTTAAATTTAAAAATTATAAAAAAAATTAAAAAATAGAAATTATTAATCTACTTTTGGAGAAAAAGAAGTCCAATCACAAAATCTCAAAATTGTCATGTCTGCAGTAACATAAATAAGTGACTATGTGAAAGTCAAGCATAATTACCCGAAGCTGCTGAAGAAAGCATCAAATATACCCGTTATCATCAGGAATTTTGGAAAAATGTATCCAGAAAAAGTAATAGAAGATAACACAAGATCCCCATGAGGCTACCTTTCTCCCCCACCAGTTACACCTCCAAAAAGTAATGAGTGGAGATAAAATAAGCTACAGAATCATGAGACTTTTTACTAATGATTTCCAAATGGATGGTACTGGGCTCAGAAGCAAGTATATTGGCAACTGAATGGAATACTGGAAAAAAGTCAGAGAAGAAGTAGAAATACCTACTACTTCACTTCTAGGCACAAATGAAAATATGTGAAGACTAATAGTTTGTTTTCTCTGGAACAAAAATACAGTGAAAGATAAAGAAAGAACAACTATAATAACTATTATTATCTGCAGTTTTGCACAGAGATCACTAATGGGCATTATTGTTATGACTGAAGAAATTTGTGCATGTATAAGTGCTATATTAGATTTTAGTTTTTATCAAGTTTAAATCAACAGTTTACTTTCTAATGTGACTATTACATTGGATTTATGTGAGAGAATGCTTATGTTTTTAAGAAATAAATGAAATTTGGGGGGATAAAATGTCAAGTGATTCATAATTTTGGAAAGTTTCCAAAAAAAAAAAAAAAATGTGTGTGTGTGTGTGTGTGTGTGTGTGTGTAGAGACAGAGAGAAAGAGAGAGAAGCAAATTTTAGTAATTTTCTGAATTTAGGTGAATGACATAAGAGCTCATTTTTCTAGTCTTGCCATACTTTTATAAGATTATGTTTTCTTTCAAAATATGAAATCAGGAGAATATGGCACAGAAAGAATATCTAGGCAGGATATATATTGTGGACACATACAGAGTTTGATTTTAGCACAATTACCTTGAGTATTCTGGAAGGTTTTAGAAAAAGAGTGAGATAATCTGATTTTAAAGGATCCCTCAACACTGTGAAAAATGGATTATGTGATGAATAATATGTCAAAAGACCACATACAGGACCAGTGCAGTAGAGCCAGGTAGAGTAAGCAAACAGGCATGCAGAGGATAAGGCAAAACATTTTTTTTTCTAAGGTGGGTAACATATTCTAAGGTAAACCCACCAAAATTGCTCATAAAATCCTGATGCCAGGGTTGGTAGCATAAGCTAGGGTGAGAAAAATGTTGCAAAAAAACCCAAACAAAACCAAAAGCATGCAGAGTAGTGGAGTTTGAGTGTCCATAACGATGTATTATCTGAGAGGCTTGTGTCTCAGGTGACAGGGTGAGCATGCACATGAGACATGGTGCAATTAGCAATGGAAGTTTCTTCAAAAGGAGGGACTCAATTAACACTATATGGAGTCCAGATAATTGCTGGATAATACTAGGATACAAGAAAACCACTGGTACTTCAAAGAGTGTGGTGTGCCAGTCAGAATGTGTATGCTTAGAGAGCTCACTTATGAAGACCCCTGAGCTCTACAAGCTGAAGGAGGTACCATCTTACCTCACAGGCTGGCACTCTGTTCTCTTCCTTAGATGCTTTTGTAGGTGGGAGAAGAAAATAAAATAAATATAAATGTATTAAGTAGCTTAACTGAGAAGGCAGAAAATAAAATCAATTCATGGAAACAGAATAATGATTAAGATAATATAAATTAGTAAATTAGAAAACAGATAAATATAGAATTACAAAGGAAATTCAAGAATTGATTCTTTATAAAACCTACAGAGTAAATAAACCCAGGGGATTCCAAGAAAGAAAAAATAATGGAAAACAATAGAAAGCAAATGAAATGTGTTACAATGCAAAATAGGAAATTACCATGGAGTATGAAAATAATTCTGACTGTATTTCCCCACAATCAATGCAAATAAGATGAATGAGTTTGGGGGAAATTATGAATTATCAAAATTGTACCCATATTTAAGGAGATGAATAATCAAGAAGGAAACTGGAGAAAATATTGAGTTATTTGCAAATAAACTCTGTGCTAAGATGATTTTACAGGTGAATTTATTTGCAACAGACATGAATGGTGCACATTAGAATCAACTGGAAAGAGGGAGGGCTTTGAAAAAAAAAAAATGATGACTGAGACTAACCCCAAGTGTTCCTCATTTAATTAAACTCTGTGCTGCTAAATCTTAATATTTAAAAATACACTTAATATTTCTTATAAGCAGAAGCATTTACTTAAGTTATCACCAACACTAATAAATTTTAATTATTAATCAAGAGAAACATTTCTAACTTGTTGGGCTTTTCCACTAATTGCTTGTATTTTTCAAATGTTTTATTTTTACATGGTTAAATATTCAATAATCACTTCTCAAATACTGGTTTTATCAATCTGTAAAACCTTCTGTTATTTTAACTTCAAGTCTGAATATTATAGATAGTGAGTGAGAATTGACAACTTTCATAAATGGTGCTTTTTTTAAATTTAACATTCCTTTTAAGGCCCTCAATAGAATTTTTATAGTGTTTATGCCTAGCTTTTAAGAACGCTATTTTTTTTTTTTTTTTTTTCGAAAAAGAATGAATGTCTCTTTTTAAAAGAGACATTTTTGTATATAGGATAGCATTTGTTTTGCTATGTTACTTTTATGATCAGCTAATCTATTGGATTATTTTATTGTTTCTAATAGGTTTCCTGATGCTGGGAGGGATTGGGGGCAGGAAGAGAAGGGGACGGCAGAGGATGAGATGGCTGGATGGCATCACCAACTCGATGGGCATGGGTTTGGGTAGACTCCAGGAGTTGGTGATGGACAGGGAGGCCTGGCGTGCTACGATTCATGGGGTCGCAAAGAGTCAGACACGACTGAGCGACTGAACTGAACTGAACTGAATAGGTTTTTAGTTAATATACTACACAAACAAGTTTGCCATCTGCAAATAATGAATGAACATTTAAAGAGGAGTGAATGCAGAACTCTATCCATGGATGTAAGAAATTACAGTTTAGCTAAATCACAACTTCACAAATACTATGGGTCAAATGGAAGCCCATAAAAAAAATATTTAAAGGATTTTCTGATGAACTTCTTATTTTAATTTATTCACTTTCAGTGATAAAAGAGAACTACAGTGTTTTGCATTTATCTGATGCAAAAATGAAAGAACATCAATGGTTCAGTATTCCTCACATTTCTACAGACTTAATCCTCTAAAATCTTAGTGATATTTATAAGAAGCATAAACATATATAAAAATTAGGGGGCACTTTATATCAAAGATATCAATAGTTTCTGAGTTTAAGGGAAAAAAATGCTTTCATCCCTTTTATCTTGCAAAGGAATCCCTGAGTTTTCATTTTAGTTTCATATCATCATATAAGGCTGGTAGTTCAATTAAGTAATTCTGTTTTATTCTTTGCTCTTTCAGCCTCAAACTATGAACTAGAAAACCCCTAAATTTTGACAGAATATAAATAAATGAAATGTAATGGAATGTGTATTATCTTACATTAGAAAATTCACTGGTTGAATGCAGAAAACAAAATAATATACTTTGATATTTTATATCTGTGACATTGAGGTTATTTGGAATACCATAATCATAGGTTCCATATCTGTATGTGGAGTAGTAATTTTCCCTTAATGTTTTATTTTGAGTTTTAAATGAAACAATATATATGAAAATGTGTCAATTGTAAAACTATTTTTCTAATTCAATATGGCAGGAAACTCAGAATGTGCTATATTATACTTTTTCCTGGAGATGCTATTTTTTAGATTTTCAATTCTTTTGCATTGCTTTTGTGACTTGTTTAAAGATAGCCATCTGTGTTATACACTTTAAAGCTAATTGCAATGATGTTGTATGTTGTCATATAATAAAGTTCAAGGTATTTAAAACATAAATTTTGTAAACTCTTAGATGTTTAGAACGTTTCATTTTCAGTCTGTGAGTTGCAAGAAATAAGAGACATAATTTGGGCTACTTCCGTTGAGCATGATTTCATTAGTTATGTTGTTTTTTTTTTTTACCCTAGTTTTCTTTTTTTGTTGTTGTTGATGTTGTTTATATGTATAGCAGATGGCCACAATCATAGAATTCAGCACAGCAATCAAAGGATCAGTGGTGTGATGCAACTTTGTCAAGGTCACAGGACGCACCCACTGGGAAAAAAGTGGCAACATCTGAAAATCAAGTGCTGAGCACTGTAGCTGCTTAGTAATCAGACAAGATCAGGACCAAGGGTGACCTAGAACTGCTGAATGAAATAAGAGAAGATAAAAAAAGGAGACCAGAAGTTTATTTACAGCAAGCAGACTATATAGGCAAAAGCATCCTTTTTGCTACTTCCAGTAGTTTAATGGCCATTGCACTCTTGATAGCTGCCTGTTCGTTAGGATAACATGGTTAATTGCATGAGCCAAAGTGAAGATAGGCACAGATTTGCATAAGAATATTCTCAGCTATTTTTTGAGTACACAAGAATACATGTTGAAATCTGAGCATTTCTGAGAAATGCTCATCAAAATTCAAATTCTCATCTGAGTTCAAATGGTGTGAGTAATTCTAACGATTTTGTGCAAACTCAACATGGACACATTAATGAAAATTATGTTATAAATGTCTGTATAACTTTTTAAAAAATGCTCAAAGGATTTTGATTTTCTTAACCACTCTTCCTTTCTCTTATTGATTTCATTGTCCTAATATCCTCTGAAGGTGAAGGTTTTCTAATTTCAGGTAACCAATCTTTTCTTCATCTCAGGTTCTTAATTTAGGGGAAAACATTCATTTTTGTTTTCTTACCTGGATGAATACAACTTTATGATTTTTTTTTTTTTAAGTTGCATTTTTTTTTGTGGCTGTACTGGGTCTTCACTGTTGTGCGAGTTCTTCTCTAGTTCCTGCAAGTGGGGACTTCTAATTGCGATGGTTCTCTTGCTGGAATCACAGGCCCTAGTGCACAGGGGCTTCAGCAGCTGTGGTGCACAGGTTAGTTGCTCTATGACATGTGGGATCTTCCTGGACTGGGGGTCTAACTAGTGTCTCCTGCATTGGCAGATGGAGTCATTACCACTCAGCCCCAGGGGAGGGCCTTTGATGGTTAATTGTATGTGTCAGCATAACTGTGCCATGGGGTGCCCAGATTAAAGATTATTTCTGGGTGTGTCTGTGAAAGCATTTTCAGGTGAGATCATTAGTTGAACTGGTGGACTCAATAAAGCAGATTTAGATTCCCCATCCCAATGTGGGTGAACGTTTGCAGACCCAAATCCAACCAAAAGCAGAGCAAAGGGGAATGTACTCTTTTTGCTTTCCTCATTGCTTTAGTTTTTCATAAAACATCTAATCAACAATTAAGATGAGATGAAAAGAGGGGAATTTGATTAAGCTAAACTGAATATCATAACCCGGGAGACAGGCTCTCAAAAACTCTGAAGGCTGTTAACACTGGTCATGAGTTAGAGATGCAAGTTTATATATGTTGAGACAAAGAAGTATGTATCATATTGATAGGTTAACATTAAATATAACCTCTATCATAGATGTTTTGTTCAAATGTACACCTTCAGAGCAGGGTTTTAGGTCAACATAACACCCTGTACAAAATGAGAAAGAAATATTAATCTTAAAATTATAATGCTTGCCTCAAAAGAAAGGGACTATTTTTCTCCTGCCTTGACAGGGTTAATATATAATGCAGATGGACACTGCACATTGGAGGAAGCCCATCACAAATGGGAACATGTTATGTGTGTTCCAATACTGATTCACTTTGTCTTGCCATAGACAAATCTATGATTTTTCATCACCGGCGGGACACTGCTCTTTTGCCCTTGCAGTGCCTTCAATGTCTCTCCTGAACTTCCCGTTCTGTAGACTAAGATTGGTATTGCACCACCAGCTTTCCTGGGTCTCCAGCTTGCATATGAGCCAGTTATATATATATATATATATATATATACTTTTTGGTTCTCTTTCTCTGGCAAAACTTGTCTTTACAAAGCCTCAACTGTCTGATTACTCTCTGCTCCATGATATGAAAAGATTTTCAAATTTAACTTAACACTTGACATCATTTACACAAGAAAACATTCTTTCTAATTTTCATATCAGTGTTAATACAATTTTACAGGAAGAATACCAACCTCAAATCTTGAAGCATAGTATCTACATGTCTTTTCTTGTAATTCCAATTAGTTATTATTTCTTCATGTATAAAATTTTGCTACTCACTCTGTTTTTTTCCTAGTGTCAATGTTCTAATGAAATATTTTTCATTTTACTACAAACCATTAAAAAGTCAAATTACATGATGGATGTCTTGTGAGAAATGTCTTTAAACATTGCATCTGGAGTACTATTTGAACCTATTTGAACAGTTCCTATAGTTCAAGGGACAAGAGCTATAATTAGTCTAAAGGGAGAAGCATCTATTAATGTATATATGCATGCATGTATTTAGGTATGAATATATAAATGAATATATCTGTTTATTTTTAAAATTTTGATGGGTCTTTCAGTTGTCTTGTCAAGTACATGAATAAAAGCATTTTTTTTTTGTATTTTGATAAAACTTACTGCAGTTATTAGTCAATCTGTGTTAATGAAGACATTTGATTTAGAAATGTTGCTCCTTTGTTCATTTTTCTCTAAATCTATGTTTTAGATTTTCAGTGCCTCCAAATTATTTCATTGTCTTAGAAACTTTGCATTTTTTTCCCCAGAAAGTCAGGAGACTGACTGTGCAATGTAATATTTGTAAGTGTGAGCTAATCTCAAACTTAGCCTTGAGGGAAGAGTTATGAAAGGAACTGTCTTTAGAAAAATATTCTAGAATAAGTTTTTCCATATATTTTATTTGACTAACCAAGCCAAGTTCTGATAACAATTAGACATATGGATGCTTTGGATACATTATGCTCTGTACAGAAATTTCCTTTGGAAAAAAAAAAAATGTTTTCTCTAGGATAATTTCATACCAAGAGTAGCATTCAAACATACTGTAGTGATTGTTCTATAAACTCAGTGTAAAACAAAAAACAGCAGCATATGATAGGCAAATTGGTTATTGTATAAAGATTATTTAAACAAACCATAAAACTATGAAAAAGTAAATCTTCTCTGGAATTTCATTTCCAGAATTTTTAATGTCATTTCTCCTCAATTTATTTTATTTGAAGAACATAGTGTAAATTTGATTACATTGTATGTCACAAAGCAATATTGAATAGTAAGTAAGTAAATAAGTAGTAAGGCAGCTGTGTTTTGATTCATACCACAGTCATGAGTTTGAAACTCTACCTTTCAATAGCTAATATTACACTGGCAATTCATTTTATATCTGTAAAACAAATTCAATTTTTATGTAGTGATAGATGTGATAAATAGAACGGCAGCAAATGTGGAGAAGAAAGTGCAGATATTATCATTATTGCAAGTGTATTTATTCTCAATATGGAGTTATGTTTTGCTAAATACAATTTTAAAAAATGAGGTATGTGTGCCCTTAAGTAGCACAAGCTGTACAGGTTGAATTGATCTCTACTTATTAACTTTTAATTATGAAACAAAATATCATAGAATACATTGAAGTGTAAATATAGAAGCAGGAAATTGCAATGAGAGATCTAATATGATATTTTTAGATATGTATCTAGAAAACACCCTATTAAAAAATTCAATGATAGATTCCATAAAAAGAGATACATTAAGGAAGAGACAAGTTAAGCCGCTATATATGTGCAATTAGAAAGATTCCAGTATGATAGCCTTGCATCAAGTCTAGAAATCAGTGTCACGAAATGAAGAGAAAGATAGGAGACATTTGGAAATGTGTAGAAAATTATTATTTGAGACTTAGGGTGATGTAAATAGAGTCTTAGACATGAACATTTTCAGAATGCTTGCAATCCACAGACTTTGTTTTTTTAAGTTGATTTGAATTTTTTTTTTGATAGGAGGATAATTGTTTTACAATAGTGTGTTGGTTTCTGCCATACACAATGTGCATCAGCCATAAGTACAATACATTCTCCCTCTGAGCCTCCCCTATCCCATCCCTCTAGGTCATCACAGAGGCTGGGCTCAGCTCCCTGTATCATGCAGCACCTTCCCACTTGTCTATTTTACCCATGGGAGTGCATTTATGTCAGTTCTACTGTCTCAGTTCTCCCCACCCTCTCCTTCCCCCACTGGGTCCACAAGTCCATTCTCTCTTCCTACCCTGCAAATATATTCATTAGTACCATTCTTCTAGATTCCATAAATATGCATTCATATATGATATTTGCTTTTTCTCTTTCTGACCTTCTTCACACTGTCCAGCAAGCTCTAGGTTCTAGACCAGTCAAAAGAGAACTGAAATCAGAAAGGAAGCGTGGAATGTAAGAAGCAATAATAAGCAAAATATTCATTAATTTTAAAAAACTGAAATATTGACTAAAAATAATAGTTGTAGTAAATATTCCCACCCATTACTTCTAAAATTAATGCTTAGCTCTATAATAATTCTGTTTTCTGACTTATTTTAACTCTAGAAAGAATATACCTTCTATTTTCTTACCAATAGATAATGAAGAATTTATGCACAGGGGATTCACAAGGTCTGTGAATACTGATACCAAAAGATTCAGATACATATGTGCAAATTTATCTAATAGTATAACAAAATGGGAACTTCTCAGGTGGTCCTAGTAGTAAAGAATCTGCCTGCCAGTGTAGGAGATGCAAGAGATGAGGGTTCGGGTACCCGCGGTTCTTGGGTAGGGAAGATCTTTTGGAGTAGGAAGTGGCAACTCACTAAAGTATTCCTGCCTGAAAAATTCCATGGACAGAGGAACCTGGTGGGTTAGAGTACATGGAGCTGCAGAGAAAAATGACTAAGTATCTATACGCACATGTACATGCACACACACACACACACACACACACACACATGCACACGGTGACATAAACAGTGTGAGATTCAAATTGAGGAGTAATGGGAGTATCTGTTTTGGGATTCTAGCTGCACTAATTAAAATCCCAGAAGATGATGCTGTTAAAGCGTTGCACTCAATATGTCAGCAAATTTGGAAAACTCAGCAGTGGCCACAGGACTGGAAAATGTCAATTTTCATTCCAATCTCAAAGAAGGGCAATGCCAAAGAATATTCAAGCTACTGGGCATTGTACTCATTTCACATGCTAACAAGGTTATGCTCAAAATCCTTCAAGCTAGGCTTCAACAGGACATGAACTGAGAACTTCCAGATGTGCAATCTGGGTTTAGAAAAGGCAGAGGAACCAACACTTGTTGGGTCATAGAGAAAGCAAGGAAATTTCAGAAAAAATCATCTACTTCTGCTTTATTGACTGTACTAAAGCTTTTGACTGTGTGGATCATAACAAACTGTGGAAAATTTTAAAGAGAGAGGTGTACAAGACCACCTTTCCTGTCTCTTGAAAAGCCTATATATGAGGGTAAACAAGTAACATTTAGAACTAAACAGGGAAAGACTGATGGATTCAAAATTGGGAATGGAGTAATACAAGACTGCATATTGTCACTCTTACCATTTAATTATTTTGCAGAATACATCACATGAAATGCCAAGCTGGATGAATCACAAGGTGGAATCAAGATTGCTGGGGGAAATATCAACAACCTCAGATATGCAGATAATATCACTCTAATGGTGTCAAGTGAAGAGGACCTAAAGAGCTCTTGATGAGAATGAAAGAGGAGAGTGAAAAAACTGACTTGAAACTCGACATTCAAAAAACTATGATCATGGCATCTGGTCCCATCACTTAATGGTGACTGGAAGGGGAAAAATGTAGAAGCAGTAATAGATTTTCTTTGCTTGGGCTCCAAAATCACTGTGAACCGTGAATGCAGCCATGAGTTTAAACGATGCTTGCTTCTTGGAAGGAAAGCTATGGCAAACCTAGAAATTATATTAAAAAGCAGATGTGGCACCTTGCTGACAAAGGTCCATATACTTCATCTATGGTTTTTCCAGTAGTCATGTACGGATGTGAGAGTTGGACCATAAAGAAGGCTGAGCACCAAAGAACTGTTGCTTCCAAACTGTGTTTGCAGAAGACTCTTGAAACTCTCTTGAATGGCAAGGAGATCAAACCAGTCCATCCTGAAGGAAATCAGCCCTGAATATTCATTGGAAGGACTGATGTTGAAACCGAAGCACCAATACTTTGACCACCTGATGTGAAGAGTTGACTCTGGAAAAGACCCTGATGCTGGTAAAGATTGAAGGCAAAAGGAGAATTGAGTTTCAGAGGATGAAATGGTGAGATAGCATCACTAACTCAATGGACATGAATCTGAGGAAATTCTGGGTGATAGTAAAAGAAAGAGAAACCTGGCATGCTGCCGTCCATGGGGTTGCAAATAATTAGACATGGTTTAGAGAATGAACAACAACATCAAAATGTGAGCATCATATCACACTAAACAACAAAGAACTGAGAAAGCTAAACCCTCGGGGGAAAAAATGTTTCTTCCCTGAACATTACTTGTCTCAAAAATAGTAGAGCAAATATAGATAAAAAGTACTTGTACATACAAACTGCACAAAGTTATACAACATACTATCATATTTTTAAATTAAGAGGTGACCTGGGAATGCACACACACACACACAACACACACAGATACATGTATACTTAGAGTATTTGCCCCAACACACAAAATTAGGAAATTAAAAATAGAATGCTGAAATCATGCAAATACATTATGGTTACTATGGATCTTTTAAAGCTAATGAACTTTAACTTTTAGAGAAATATTAGAAACTTGAGTACTTCTAGTAAAACCCTGTCCCCGCACATGTATAACCCCCTCTCTATTAGCATCCTGCACCAGAGGGTACACTTATTGCAGTCAGTGAACTGACACCGATACATCATTATTATCCAAAGAATATAGTTTCCATAGGAGCTCACTCTTGGTGTTGTGCATTGTACACGTTTGAGTGAATATATAATAACATCTATCCATCACTGTAGAATCATACAGAATAGTTTCACTGCCCTAAGATTCTTTTCATTATGTATTAATACATCATGGCAATACATTTCCCTTTTGTAATACATTAAAAGGCACCAGGAAGGATTTTAAAAGTTGATGTACATTGTCTGTTAGTCAAGGGGCCTTGAATTATAGAGACCCATGTGGGTGTTCATTTGGCAGATAGAAGTTTTAAAAGGAGCTGTTTGAGGAGACAATTGTGTCTTTCAATTAAACCAGCTACCTGGGACTTATTGGGGTGTCAAAAATTTTATGCAATGCCACTTCCAAGACCCCAGCATTGTATATTCTGAGAAGTGAAATGAGCACTTTAGTTGTTCTTAATAAAATCTAGAACACTGAAAGAAAGCTCTAGTGAGGCTTTAAATTGTGGCTTTATTATATGCAGAAGCATGTGCAACTCTGGCATATTGGGTATCAATGAAATGAAGAGATTCCGAGAGATTTTCTAGGACAACTAGAAACTTTTAGGACAACTTTTAGGCAATGGCTCAACAGTTTGTAAAATGTGTAGGTGGAGCACATTTTTTTTTTCTAAACAAAAGCATCCATGTTAAAATTACTGCCTAAAATTTGGCAACTGACCCATCTCTTATCAGTTAAGGGATGGAAAACAGCTGTGTTATAGTGAGCTCCACCATGTATGATGATGGCAATGACGTTCTTATTGTCCATGAATCCCCACTGCCATTCACTCAATTAATCCCAAGGGTCTCCCCAGGTAGCAAAGGGGTTTGGGGAAGGGGTGTCTTCCCTAGGACCATGGCATCTTGCAAAGGACTGCAGATAGGAAGGTCACTCCTTCCTGCTGGTGGAATATACCAGAGGACCCATTTTGTACTGAGAATGTCTCCATTCTGTACTTAGAATGTCTTAGTAGTCATGCCAAGCTTGTGGAGTACTGTTTCCATGATCCAAGACTTAAGGGGAAGGTGAGTGCTAAAGGTCAAAAGGCCAGAATTAGTGAAAGTCTCCATTTCCAGAAAAATCCAGTATGTGGCCAGCAATTATCATTCTCATGGTGTAGAGTCAAGAAGAGTAGCTATTTGCATCAGAAACTCATGAGCAAGTTATGACTATTATAGGTGGTCCAAGAGATACCAGGGTCAGGAAGGCTGTTACAAAAGCATCTACTGAAGGAGTCTTGAAGGCACTAATGGAAATGCCAATTGATTGCAATTTGTATATATTCTACAACCTTTTGTCAAGAGGACCCCATTTAACGTGGGCAGATTTGAAGGTAGTAGCATAGTGAAGTTAAGTAAAGAATACACTGCATTCAGAGTTCAAAAAGGAACAAAACCTGTTAGACTTGTGTATCTTTAATGACGGTATTAAATGAATCTTCTCTTATCCATTCGTCTGCTGATGGGTATCTAGGTTGCTTCCATGTCCTGGCTATTATAAACAGTGCTGTGATGAACATTGGGGTGCACGTGTCTCTTTCAGTTCTGGTTTCCTCAGTGTGTATGCCCAGAAGTGGGATTGCTGGGTCATATGGCAGTTCTATTTCCAGTTTTTTATGAAGTCTCCACACTGTTCTCCATAGCGACTGTACTAGCTTGCATTCCCACCAACAGTGTAAGAGGGTTCCCTTTTCTCCACACCCTCTCCAGCATTTATTGCTTGTAGACTTTTGGATAGCAGCCATCCTGACTGGCGTGTAATGGTACTTCATTGTGGTTTTGATTTGCATTTCTCTGATAATGAGTGATGTTGAGCATCTTTTCATGTGCTTGTTAGCCATCTGTATGTCTTCTTTGGAGAAACATCTGTTTAGTTCTTTGGTCCATTTTTTGATTGGGTCATTTATTTTTCTGGAGTTGAAATGGTACATATACACCATGGAATATTACTCAGCCATTAGAAAGAATTCGTTTGAATCAGTTCTAGTGAGATGGATGAAACTGGAGCCCATTATAGAGAGTGAAGTAAGCCAGAAAGATAAAGACCAATACAGTATACTAACACATATATATGGAATTTAGAAAGATGGTAACGATAACCCTATATGCAAAACAGAAAAAGAGACACAGATGTACAGAACAGACTTTTGGACTCTGTGGGAGAAGGCAAGAGTGGGATGTTTTGAGAGAACAGCATCGAAACATGTACATTATAAAGGGTGAAACAGATCACCAGCCCAGGTTGGATGCACAGGACAAGTGCGTGGGGCTGGTGCACTGGGAAGACCCAGAGGGATGGGGTGGGGAGGGAGGTGGGAGGGGGGATCAGGATAGGGAATACATGCAAATCCACGCTGATTTATGTCAATGTATGCCAAAAACCACTACAATATTGTAAAGTAATTAGCCTCCAACTAATAAAAATAAATGGAAAAAAGAAAGAAAGAAAATAAATAAATAAATAAATGTTACAGCACTGTTAAAAAAAATGAATCTTCTCATAAAAAGATATTGTCAACATAACATCATATCTGTGTTCCTGGATAAAAGTAGAGGTAGTTAAGTTCTTGTGCAGAGACAGTGTGTAACTGCCAAGTGGCTGATATATTCCAAGGGTAGTCTGATAAAACTGTATAGCATCCTGATAGAGGCTAAGGCAATCTAGTTGAAAAACTATTGAAATAGGTACTGAATAGAATATATGAGTTAAATCTATAACAGTAGAATAATTTACATGATGCTGATTGGAAGGAGTTAATTATTTTAATAACATCAGATATTGCGTATGGGGGGATTAATTGAAAAATAACAACTTTAAAAAGAAAAGAAAAGAAAAGAAAAATAACAACTTTAAAGTCATAATAATTCACTGTGAGAATAATTTTTTTCCAGACTGAAGAACAGGCAAAATTGGGTTGTCAAGTAGAAAAGCAATGGGGATCAGCACCTCTTTAATATTTGTTTCTCGCATAAGAAATTTTAGTCCTTGATAACCCTGGTTTCAGTTACATTGGGCCTTATTAACTATTTTAATTGGGGAGCAGTGGGGCCCCCTTTTACTATGCCACTTTGTAAGTGCAAAATAAGTTACTATTAATTATTATTCCTTGTGTCAGAATGCCTATGCCCACTCTGGGGTATTTTAAGCCAGTGGGTATCAACTATGGGAAATTTAGGCAACACTATAAAATGAGGTGTAACAACTTTTCCTCTATTTTATATTTAGTTACAGTCTCAAAATTATAGGGATTTCATGTTCAAATTATGCAATACTATAATTTGAGCATCACTATTAATAATAAATCAATTAAAATCTGCCAGTGGATGCATTTAGCAAATGTTGAAGTTAATTTAGGGGCTTCTCACGTAGCTCCAGAGTAGGCAATGGCGATCCACTCCAGTACTCTTGCCTGGAAAATCCCATGGACGGAGGAGCCTGGTGGGCTACCGTCTATGGGGTCGCACAGAGTCGGACACGACTGAAGTGACTTAGCAGCAGCAGGTAGCTATAGTGGTAAAGAATCTGCCTGCTAATGCAGGAGATTAAAATTTGATCCCTGGGTCAGGTAGACTCCCTAGAGAAAGAAATGGCAACCTACTGCAGTATTCTTGACTGAAAAATTCCATTGACAGGGGAGCATGAAGTTGCAAAGAGTCAAAAACGACTGAGCGACAGCACACACAAAGTTAATTTAGAACCTGTTGTTGAAGCACAGAAGTCAAAAATGCCCTTTTACTGTTTTTGTATATAAATTATTTTAGTAAATTTTGGATTTTCAATTGGGTCAAATTATAATTTAATATAATTATATATATATATATATATATACATGTATATATGTATATATGTGTGTGTATATGTGTGTGTATGTATATACATATATGTGTGTGTACATATATATATATATATTTCCTCTTTACTTCCTTCCTCCATATCCAGTCAACCTCCCATCCTTCCTTGATTCTGTTCTTCCTTCCTTTTATTGTGTCTTCACTAGGTATACTTTAAGAAAGTTCTCTTTGTGTTGATCATACTTATACGCGGGCTTCCCAGATGGCTCAGGGGTAAAGAATCCACTTGCCAATGTAGGAGACATGGATTTGATCCCTAGGTTGGGAAGATCCCCTGGAGAAGGAAAGGGCAACTTACTTCAGTGTTCTTGCCTGGAAAATCCCATAGACAGAAGAACTTGGCAGGTTAACAGTTCAAGGGGTCACAAAGTCAGACACGACTGAACAACTGAACTCATATTTAAACACACACATTTTTCCTCTCCAGAGCTTCAAATCAGTGAGGGTTAGGAACACCTCTCACCCTAGAAGCAATTATCCTACACCATAAGAGCTCTAGCCTTGGCTGAGATGTGACTTAACCCTTTATTCCCTGCATCACAGGGCTGCCATGGGTGTCCTCCCCTTGCCCCGAGAGGGTTAAACTTCTACTGCAATGCAGGCACAGACTGCAGCGTGGGGCGGTGAAAAAGTACTCATCAATCCAACCTTTACCACTCCGCCTTGTCCCTCTTCATGGATTCATAGACCTCCTAACACCTCATCTTCCATTTCTATCTTTGTCTTACTCATAGTGCAAACCTTTAGGTGATTATAGGTGTTAAAATCTAACACAGGGACCAGACATACAAATTCCCTGAGCAGATGAAACCAGTTTGTCACATGCACTAAGCTTAATTTAGCTTATTTTGCAGACAATCTAGGTTAACCTGACCTGGGTCACTTCTTGCTTATGCTTCTGAAAATTGTAAGTGAAACTCAAATAGTTCCTGAAAATTGATATGGGGAAATTACTAACCTTTTCCTTTCACTTAAAAGAATTCTGTTAAGGATAAACACTTACTGCCTTCACTCTATAGAGCTGCATTTTTTTCCATTCATCATGTTTTGTTGATTTATTTATTTTAAATTAGAGGATAATTGCTTTGCAATATTGTGTTAGAAATTGGAACACTTCCTAACAGCATACACAAGGGTTGACTCAAAATACATTAAAGACCTAAATGTAAGACCATGCACTATAAAAATCTTAGAGGAAAACATAGATTTGAATACTCTTTGACATAAATCTCAGCAAGGGCCTCTATGACCCACCTCCTACAGTAATGAAAATAAAACCAAAAATAAGAGAAAGGAACCTAATTAAGCTTAAAAGCTTTTACACAGCAAAGGAAATGATAAAGAAGGTGAGTTCAGTTCAGTTCAGTCACTCAGTCGTGTCCGACTCTTTGCGACTCTGTGAACTGTAGCCCTCCAGGGTGTTCTGGAGTGGGTTGCCCTTTCCTTTTCCAGGGGATCTTTCTAACCTAGGGATCAAACCGCATGTCCTACATTAGCAGGAGGATTCTTTACCACTGAGCCATGTGGGAAGCCCTCCTTTAGGTTACTCATTTTCAATGCTGCTACCAGTAAAACAGCATTCCGTTTCTCATCTTCTTGCTTCTGTGGTTGTTCCTTGTTGTTGAATACTTAAAAGAAAAGAAAAATCTGCTAACTGAGAAGGATTCATTTCAAAGACACCATTTAATTTATATATAGAAATTATAATTATATATGTATATATATATATATATATATATTTGTAACCTCTGGGACACTTTGCTGATGAAGGTGATTCTTATCATCCTCCCCAAAACATACACAGTTGCTTTATAACAATATAACTCTGAGCCTAGTGTTTTGGTCTGAGTGCTCCTAGTTCTGACACACTAAATTATTACTCACTACTACTTAAGTAATTTGTTAGTTTAACATTTTTAAATGAACTTCTGTTGTGGGGGGGGGCGGTGAAGGGCAGGGTGGCTAATCTCATAGGCAGCCATCTAGTTCCAAGACCACCAAGCTCACCTTTGAGGAACTGATTTGCACCTAAGAAAGCAATAACAAGCTTCTGGGGGTGGCCAAGTTAGTTCCCCTATTCTAAATATCGGTCCCTTTCTATGAGAATATGTGGACACACTTACTCTAGGCCCAAACATATTAACCAGGAGTCTGCATTGATTTAAACAGGTGGGTAACTTGGGCAGCTGTTCTTGTGGCAGGGTGAGGGAAGGGCACACAAAGATGAACTATTCATTTCATTGCCCCAGAATTCCCCTTTGGATTAAATAATGAACTACTGGTCTCCAAAGTTGTAACCCACACATACTGTTGAGGGTCTGGAAAACTTGAAGCTGGCTGGTGATAGCAGCTACTTCTGCAACATCAAGAAGACAGGTAAGCTCCTTTCCAAAACTGAGTAATTTGGACAATGGAAAAGGGTAATACTTCTTTACAGTGGTATAATTTCAATCAACACTTCTTCCACAGAGGTTGCCCCAAACATAGGGATAAGCCAGAGCTCTGCCCTGAATAATAAGAAAGACATTCTAACACTGAAGTAGTGATGGACCTCTGGATTTAGTATTCACAAGATACAAGCCATGACAAGTAAGACACCTGAACACCTGACCCAGGAAATTGCATCTTACATTACTCCTGTTGCCCTAGATACACCACTACCTGGGTTAGAATTTTACCCTCACCCCTGTCGCTCCCCTGAGAATTTAAAGTTGGGTAAAACAACCACTTGCAGACACACCAGCAAGCAAAAAAGTTAGAACGTACTTTACCACAGGCAGTAGTTCTGACCCAAGCCGCTCTTCAGTGGCTCTGGAACCAACTGATAATCCAAGGGCATCCTTTTCCCCAAAAAAAGCCTGTCCAAGAGTCAGTGGCAATACTCACATGATTGTGCTTTTAAAGACAATTGCTTTATAAGATGCAAAGATTCCTGTGAGGGGGAGCCAAGCACAGAGGGAACTGGATAGATGAAAAGCAGAGATTGTGTTGTTGCTGCTGCTCACAGCTGCGAATGAGGAAGGAGTCCAGGCAAGGCCACAGAGAAGTTTGCACATGAGAACAGGAAAAGAGTAAGATGAAGACACAGTGGGTAGCCTATTTATGGCAAGCAGGTTGACATGGGTAGCTTACTCAGGGGATTCCTGTGGATTGGCTGTTATGAATAATTTCACAGGTTCCTAGACAAAGAGCCTGCCCCAAGATGTCTAGGACCTGGCCCAGTAACAATTAGGATGGGGATATAATGACCTGGGGTGTGAGGGGCCACTAAAGGAAACCGTCGGTGTATGGCCTTAACCATTCGCTAAAAAAATAGAAACTGGCCCCCAGCCAAGGTCTCCAAACTGAATCAAGATAGAATGCAACTACAACCACAGCAATTATATTAGAGTGGCAAGAAAAAAAACATTTTATATAGTCTAAAGAATTTATAACTACAAGTCTAACCTCATATGTGTTTTCAGATAGAATTTATATAATCTGTTTGGCCTGTGAACTCTATGCATAAGGAAAAATCATAAATAGTCTGGAGTTGAGAATATTCAAGAAGTGAGAAAGAAATTAATACAAATTTCATATCAATAAGAAACTCAACCTTGGTCTTCCAGAATTCTAAAATGAAATCCTTCAAAATATTCTCAAAATTCAAATTTTATAATAAAAAGACAAAAGCAAAAATTATAAAAACAGCAAAAATAATTAAAAAGAATAGAAAAGAGAAAGAAAGATTATCATGAGTAAAGTAGAACAAGAAATAATAAGCAGTAACATTGGATGCTAGAAAAGTCTAAGAAAATGCATTGACTGGAAGAAAGATACTAGAAACATGCATATGTACTTAAAATATTTCTAAATAACTTAGAAAAATTAAAGATGCAACAATTGAAGTGGTTAAAATGTCCTTGTTCAACAGATTAAAATTCATATTAGACACAATGTAAATTTATAAATCAGAACACAGATTTGAGAAATAAATGTATTCTGCAGTGTTTGAAATATAGGGAAAGATTAAGAGATATGAAAAATAGAAAGAAAAAGCCTATTATTAAACTGCAAGAATTTGTCACCAACAGAATAACAGCAAACACAGCTTCAAATACATAAATCAAAATGTCACAGACTATAAAAAAAAAAAAAAAAGAAACACTCTATAACAGGAAACTGTTCATTCACATATCTCTTGCAGGAATTGTCATATCAGTGATTTAGAATTAGCAAGGATTCAAAGGATTTGAATGGCATATTTCATAGTCTTTATTTTTATAACAGATTATTTTAAACTACCCTGGTAACTGATCATACTTTAGATTATAAAAATAGGCTTTAACAAATTCCAAGGAATTTTTATCATACAGGATACATTCTTTGGACAAAATTAATTACATTAAAAATTAAAATTAAAATATTACTAAAACACCTCATAGTTATAGAAATGGAAAGCAATTCTAAATATATAAAACAATATATTGAAAGAAATGAAAGAAAATAAAAATAAAGTTGATATACATATTGACGATATTTATAATTCACTGAATAATGGTATAATGTATTAAAACTTATAGCATGCAGATTAGATAATTGATGGATATTTAGAGTCAATTTCTTTTAAAATAAAATGATCTTCTAAAGGAGAAAATATGAAATGTTATCAAGGAAAATTTTTTAATAAAGGATAAAATAAAGACATAGAATAACAAAATAAAAGAAAAAGACAATGAAGAGGATTCAAAAGATATAAGACCGAAGTCTTTATATATATATATATATATATATATATATAATTTGTTAATCTGTGCCAAGTCTTAGTTGCAGCATGCAGGGTCTTTAGTTGAAGCATGTGAACTCTTAGTTGCGTCATGGACATTTAGATCTAGTTCCCTGACCAGGGATTAACTGGACCATCAGGAGAAATGCCTAAAGCCTTTCTAAGAAGCTAAACTTTGGTCTCATTGATGAAGACAGGAATTTGAAGTGGAAAAATAGTATAAGTTAATATAATATTTATAGTATATAATAGTATATAATATATACTAACTACATGTATAATATATATAGTATTATAACTGTATATATACACACCATATAATAGTAAATAATATATACTAACTTACATACATACTAGGTTATATACTAACTTATAACTTAGTGTAAGTTAAAAGGGGTACATACATGCAAAGCAGCAGTACTTTTTAAAGGAAAAAGTTTATAAACAGTTATTTTTACAGTCATGAAATATTAAAGAGAACATACATTTTCATAGAAAATGTATTATTTCTAAGCGGTATCTCAGGCAGAAAGAGGAAATCTAAACAGAACTCTAAACCTTAAAAAATTATATTAGAAATTAAGTACTTAGATACATAATCAATATGATATTAAGTTGTTTTATAATCAAATTTGTCATATTCTAAAGGAAAAGACAATTTTAAAAATATGTTAATATCACTACATAGAATTTGGATGGTTTTATTTCTAAAACACCTTCTAATGTATTCAAACAAATCTATAAGATCATTTCTATACCCTAATTTATTATATATATATATATATATATATATAAATACATGAACATTCTAATAAAAATATTGACAACTAGCTCACATTCAAATTCAAAATGTTTATGCACATATAAGTATACGGGAACTTTCAGTTATAACCTAATTTTAGTTATGAAAGAATTGGCAGTTCTGAGTCTTTTGTATTTCCATATAGATAGGCTATCCACTCCAATACTCTTGGGCTTCCCTTGTGGCTCAGCTGGTAAAGAAGCCACCTGCACTGTGGGAAACCTGGATTCAATCCCTTGATTGGGAAGATCCTCTGGAGAAAGGAAAGGCTACCCATCCCAGTATTCTGGCCTGGAGAATTCCATGAACTCTATAGTCCATGGGGTTGCAAAGAGTGGGACATGACTGAACAATTTTCATTCACTCACTCATAGAATTTAAAATTATTTGATCTAGTTTTGTGAAAAAATCTTGACTGTTTTGATAATTATTGCATTGAATCTGTAGATTGTATTGTGTATTATGGTTGTTTTACAATGTTTATTCTTCTAATTCAAGAGCTCAGTATATTTTCCAATCTGTTTGTGCTGCGTTTGATTTCCTTTATCAACATCTTATAGTTTCTAAATACAGATCTTCTACCTCCTTAGATAGATTTATTCCTAAGTATTTTATTCTTTTTCATGCAATAGTGAATCAGACTATTTCCTTAATTTCTCTTTCTGATAGTTTGTTGTTAATGTGTAAAAATGCAATAAATTTCTGTGTATTAATTCTGTACCCTTCAACTTTATCGAGTTCATTTATGAGCTCTAGTAGCTTTCTGATAGAGCCTTTAGGATTTTTTTTTTTTTTTAATGTATAGTATCATATCACCTTTGAACAGTGACAGTGACAGTTTTACTTCTCCTTTATGATTTTGGTTCCTTTTTATTTATTTTTCTTTTCTAATTGCTATAGCTAAGACTTTCAATGCTATGTTGAACAAAATTGGATGAAGTAGACATCCTTGTCCTGTTCTTGATGTTAGATGAAAAAAATTGCAGCTTTTCACCTTTGAATATGATGATAGATATGGGTTTGTATATGTGACCTTTATTATATTAAGATATGTTGCTTCTATGCCCACTTTATGGAGGGTTTTTATGGATGTTAATTTTGTCAAAAGTTTTTTTTTTTGTTTGTTTTTTGTTTCCCTGCATCTATTGACATGATTTTTATTCTTCAATTTGCTAATGTAATGTATCACTATGGGGAAAAAAAATAACAGAAGAGGAGGAATTATGCTCCTTGACTTCAGATCATACTACAAAACTACAGTTATCAAAACAGTATGATGCTTGCACAAAAACAGACATATAAATGAATAGAACAGAATAGAGAGTTCAGAAATAAACCTGTGTATTTATGGTCAAATCAGTATGTGACAAAAGAGGCAAGAATATACGAAGAAAAGACAGTCTTTCAATTAGTGGGACTGGGAAACCTTGAAAGCTATATGCAAAACTATAAAATTAGAATACTTTCTAACATCATATACAAAAGTAAACTCAAAATGGATTAAAGACCTAAATGTAAAGCTTTATACTATAAAACTCATAGAGGAAAACAAGAAGAATAATCTTTGAAGCAAATTGCAACAATATTTATTTCCATCTGTCTCCTAAAAGGAAAGGAAATAAAGGAAACAATTAATGAATATGACTTGGTTAAACTTAAAAGCTTTTGCAGAACACAGGAAAACATCAACAATATGAAAAGACAGTTACTGAATGTAAAAAAATATATATATTTGCAAATTATATGACTGATAAGGGTTACTTTCAAAAATATATAAACAGCACACACAATGAAACATTAAAACAAATAATACATAACCAGAAGATGTTCAATTTGTATGATGTGCAATTTGTATGATTGGAATGTGAAATACTCTTGTGCTAAAAATACTGAAGAAACTTTTCTGAATAGACATTTTTCCAAAGAGGACAATGGATCAACAATAGGCACATAAAAAGATACTCAACATCACTAGCCATCAGGAAAATGCAAATCAAAACCGCAGTGAGATATCACCTCACACCTGTCAGAATCATTTCAGTCAGTTCAGTTGATCTGTCATGTCTCTTTGTGACTTCATGGACTGCAGCATGCCAGGTTTCCCTGTCCATCACCAACTCCTGGAGCTTGTTCAAACTCATGTCCGTTGCTGTTGGTGATGCTATCCAACCATCTCAGCCTCTGTCGTCCCCTTCTCCCCATCCTGTCAGAATGGATATTATCAAAAAAGACCCCAAATAACAAACTTTGGTAAGGATGTGGAGATAGGCTACCTTCATACACTGTTGGTGGGAATGAAAACTGGTGAAGCCTCTGTGGAAAACGGCATGGAGGTTTCTCATAAAACTCAAAATAAACCACCTTCTGATACAGCAATTCCATTTCTGGGTATATATCTGAAAAAAGCCAAAAACACTAATTCCAGAAGATACACATACACAATGTTTGTAGCATGTTATTTACATTTGCCAAAATACACATACACAATGTTTGTAGCATGTTATTTACATTTGTGTCCATCAACAAAAAAATAGACAAAGAAGAAAAAGAGGAAATGGGCTCAAGTTAATGAAATTAGTTTTGAAAAAGGAGAAGTTACAGATGGATACCACAGAAATACAGAGGATCATAAGACAATAAATGGATCACAAGACCAATAAATGGACAACCTAGAAGAAATGAACAAATTCTTAGAAAGGTACAGTCTCCCAAGAAAGAACCAGGAAGAAGTATAAACTGTGACTTAAAAGCTTGCAAAACAGAAAAAGAGACACAGATGTATAGAACAGACTTTTGGACTCTATGGGAGAAGGCGAGGATGGGATGATCTGAGAGAACAGCATCAAAACATGTATATTATCAAGTGTGAAACAGATCACCAGTCCAGGTTGGATGCATGAGACAAGTTGTCAGGGCTGGTGCACTGGGATGACCCAGAGGGATGGGATGGGGAGGGAGGTGAGAGGGGGGCTCAGGATGGGGAACACATGTAAATCCATGGCTGATTCATGTCAATGTATGGCAAAAACCACTACAACATTGTAAGGTAATTAGCCTCCAACTAATAAAAATAAATGGAAAAAAATAAAAACTTCTAGCAAACAAAAGTCAGATGGCTTCATAAGGTTGCCTAGTGGCTCAGTGATCAAGAATCCACCTACAATGCAGGAGCCACAGGAGGCAAGGATTCAATCCTTGCATCAGGAAGATCCCCTGGAGGAGAAAATGGCAACCCACTCCAGTATTCTTGCCTGAAAAATCCTATGGAGAGAGAAGCTTGGTCTGTTACAGGCCATGGGGTTGCAAAGAGTTAGACACAACTGAAGTGTAAGTGTAGCAGCTGCATCAGCTTCTGAAACTTCCAAAAAACTGCAGAGAAAGTGATATACCCAAACTCATTCTGTGAGGCCACCATCACCCTGATATCTATTCATTTAGTTTTAATTTGAATTATAAGACATTTTTGAAGGGCTTTATTGTTTAGAATCCCAAAAGCCCAATGTTAGGATTTCTGATAGGTAGGTAAATTGTGTTAATTGTTTCCAAGCTTCTTCAGTATTTTCAACACAAGAACATTATAAGTTTCTTCTTAAACATAGACTTCACTGATCACAGAAATTGTGCAGATTCAGTATATGTAGAGTTGACATCAATATGGTGTTGTCTTTCTATATCTAAAAATACATCATTATCATTTTATTATAGAGGATTTTAACACATCCTACTCCCTTAATTCTCTTCTATGCTTTAGTATAGACTGATCTTTTGAAATTAGCAACAAATAAAAATAATTAAATGCAAAATATGTACTATTATATACCCACCTAACAAGTGGACCTTTATAGAATTGTTGTAATATTTTTAGTATGCCTGGACTGCTGAAAGACACTGTTGCAACTATCAGTCTTTTCCTTGGTGCTCCAATCCTTGATGTTGTCTCTCCATAAACATGAAGGATTTCCCTTCATCTAGGGATTCTTTAATGTCTCTCAATAATGGTTTATAGTTCTCTATTTAGAGATATTGGGCATCTTCTATAGAATATGTAACTAGTTATTTGATATTTTTGGTGCTACATATAACTAAACCATAGTTTAAAATTTATTTTCTTATGTTTTCATATTGGTTATATAAAAATAACTTATTTGATGTCAACACTTTATCCACTCATTTTACAAGGATTTGGATTAATCTTCTGACATACTGAAATATTAAGGAACATGTTATAAACTTTTAAATGAAATAATAATGGCATGTTCAATATAGAAAAACAGAATACCATGTCAATATCAATATTACAGAAATTAATACACAACTTTAATTCAACTCCAAACAAAAATAACAGATTTTTAAAAACTTGGCAGCTCGAATCTTTTGTTAAAGAGTTTATGTAACCATGGAGATAATCATATAAGTTTCTGCTATTTTTGCATTATCTTCAACAGGTGTATATACTAATATAGTATTTGTTTTATAAAATTGAATTCATTGTAACTTTATAAAAGCTTAATGTGCCAAATGCCTAAACCAAAGGACATGATAAAAAGACTATAGTTTTAAAGCCAAATGAAAGGCTGAGTCCTGAATTCTTCCATGAGACTCTTTCCCAATTATTTGTTGTAATCCATAAGTTAAAAAAAAAAAAAAGATACATAAGAGAAAGGGTACCTGCCAGCTACCATTTTTTCCCTTTCAAGGACAAATAATTATTTTGTGTTTACATTTAGTAAGTGTTCTGTAAGTTCCCACAAAATTATTCCAATTTAGAAATCCAACTATTAATAAAAATCATCTTCTTGATTTTGAGTTTTCAGTGAATTTAAAAAAGATTCTATTATTCATGCACAGTTTAATCCTTCCAGCCAGGAATGTATTCATTTCAAAATTTTGAATATGTACCATATGCTAGACTCTGATATAAAATAATGAGCAACTGTTCTTTCAGAAATAAAGAGATTGAAATCCAGAAGGTAGATTGACTTGGTCACAGTTACATGAGCAGGGAATAATATGTGTTTATCTTGATCATTAGTCTACTATGAGTTCTGTAAGGTACTGCAGTGTTGCAACTTATATCTTATTGATGTTTATTTTATTGCATTTTGTTTATTTTTACTCTATTATTGGGTTAGTTTAATGGAACTGCCAACTCCTCATTTTGGCCTAGTTGATCACATGGGAGGAACTGTTAAATGGTGAATTGGTGGATCATTTTCAACAAAGAAAATTTTTGAGAAAACAAATAAATAGCAGCATGGTAAACCAGGAGCCAGTATGTATAAGATAAGAAACTTATACAAATGCATTAGTTGGATGTGGACTTTCAAATACTTTCAGATATACTTAGTTCTTAGAAAGCATTAACTATGAATGGTGATTTGCACCATCCCTCTTTTAATTATTTTATTTGCAGTGTCAAGGTTTGCTGATTCATGAAACAGTAAATTTGCCAGTCTATTTGGAGAATGAAAGTAGTTTTAGCTGAAGGACACTAATAATCTTTATAAGATATTTTAATGCTATAGAGAACTTAGTGCCTATTAATAGTAATTAGCAAAACAAAATCAACTTTGTAATAATCACTGATAAATGGAAAATAAAATGTTATATACCATTCCTCCAGTGTTTCAAATGTAACCTAGAATTAAAAATATTGTGTTATCTATGAAACTTATAAAAGACCATATTTTCAAGAAAGATAAAGTGATAATAAGTCATGATTTTGTAAAATAAGTTCTAATAGCTCTGATAAATATAGAAAATGCAACGTATTTGACTCCCTAACTCACTATCTCATTGCTAAATCTTTCTTAAAACGGTTGTACATGAACTTTCACAAGAATCATTGAATATATACAATGTTAGGGATATCAGAAAGGGTGACAATAGCTTAGAAAGGCTGAATAAATTCTGCAAGCTATTTGTCACAGCAGAAGCAGGTGAAAACCACACCTCTAGTAACAAAAGACAATATTATGCAATTTATGGCTCAGAACCCAAAATATGCTCAGAAAGGAACAAACTAAAAGCAGTGATTTGGTACAGCATTGAAATCGGAAATATCAGAGCAAAATCTGTAAACAAAAAATCTTAAATCCTATCAATAAAACTGCCATATAGTTAGCCATCGGTAATGGGTAGAATGGAAGTGAAAAGAAAGTGAAGTTGCTCAGTCATGTCTGACTCTTTGCCACCCCATGGACTGTAGCCTACCAGGATCCTCTGTCCATGGGATTTTCCTGGCAAGAGTACTGGAGTGGGTTGCCATTTCAGTGGCCCTTAAAATATATGTGCACACACAAACCACTGGAACCTATGAATATGACTTTATTTGGAAAAGGGGTCTTTGAAAATCTAAGCTAAACATCTTGAGATTAGATCATTCTGGGTTATCAGAATGGTATTTAAACCAACGGGACAAGTATCCTTAAAAGAGAAAGGCAAATGGAGATAAGACAGAGAAAAAGAGAAGGCATAGGCAAAAAGAGGCAAGCAACAGATTTTCTTCTAGAGCCTCTTCAGGCAACACAACTCTGCCTTCACACTGATCTGAAACTTCTGACCTCCTGAGCTATCAAAGAATAAGTTTTGGTTAAGTAACAAAATTCGGGTAATTTGTTATAACAGTCACAGGAAACTAAAACACCAACCCTCCCCCTGATAAAGGAATGGAAGTTTATTCTCTCTGGGGAGGTTGGTTCAGAGTATCCGGGAATGTGAAGTATGAGTGAAGGCAAAAAAAAAAAAAATAGTGAGGTAAATAAGGAAGTATGTATAGCGAACCGAGAAGTATTTACTATACATGCTGCATTTCTGATTATGAGGAAAGCCACATTGACCCAGTATACCAAAGTTTGTTTGTTTGTTTTTCTTTTTTTAAGACATGTAACAGCCCCAAAAGTGAAAGTGAAAGTGTTGTGTCCATCTCTTTGCAACCCCATGGACTGTTGTCTGCCCAGCTCCTGGGTCCATAGAATTCTCCAGGCAAGAAAGCTGGAGTGGGTTGCCATATCCTTCTCCAGCAGATCTTCCGGACATGACAAATATTGATGGCAGTTAATTTTACTTAAATAAGATACACGGTGACAATTTGAGTAATTGATGATGATACTCATGCTCTACTCACCAAAGACAAAACTTTCATTTAAGTCTTTGATGTAAGGAAACCATGCAGATCCAATATATTTGAGGAAAACCACTGGGGGAAAAAAAAAATAAAGTAGATAGACAGAGATTAAAGTAAAAAGAAAATCTCACATACTGCATATGAAAATGTAAAAAAAAAAAAAAGAAATTAGACGACTCAGATTGACAAAGAAGATATATTTTATTGATGTAAGAATGTATATGAGTAAACCTATGGCTGATTCATGTTGGTAATGTTTGGTAATGTTGGTAATGTTTGGTAGAAACCAATGCAATACTGTAAAGCAATTATTCTTTAGTTGAAAATAAATAAATTTTAAAAAAGAAGAAAAATGAATGCATAGAGTGAACCTTTTACAAAACAAATAAGGATCTGTCAGGGTTTAAAATGTTAGAAAAAAATTGAACAAGCATGAGAATTGTTGTATATAGAGCCAAGAAAATGTATCTTTAAACTGTACCCGGGGGAGCTGGGGGAGGGAAGGCTAGTGGAGGTATTAGAATATCAAACCAGGGAGTCCAAAAACTAAGAAATGGTAGTCAAAAGTTTAAAACAAAATTACAGAAAAGAAAATATCAGCTACAAACAATGTAATTTCTGCATGTTAGAGGACAGTCAGATTGAAAGGGTCTACTAGGACAGTCAGATTGAAAGGGTCTACTGAGTGTTCAACACAAAGAATTTTTTAAAACTCTATATCAAGACATATCATTGCAGAATTTTGCAATTTAAAGTACCAAAGATAGAAGAGACTATTCTAAAAGCCTTTAGAAAAAGCACACAGACAGAAATTTGAATGATTGAATATTACAGTTTCAGAAACCATTAAACAATCCTGAAATCCATATTATAAAGAACAAAGAAATTAAAAATTATCTGTGCAACCATTTTCTCTGTGAGAATTCTATGCTAATCATATAATTAGGCATGTGTGAATGTAAAATAGTCACATTCCTAGATATGCAAGTACTTTCACCATTCTTAGAAAGTTACTGAGAAGATTCTTATACAATTTACTTAATAAAGCAAGAAATTGACTAGTTCTGATAGACAGAGAGCCTGATGAACTCTGGATAGAGGTTCATGACATTGTACAGGAGACAGGGATCAAGACCATCCCCATGGAAAAAATGCAAAAAGGCAAAATGGTTGTCTAAGGAGGCCTTACAAATAGCTGTGAAAAGAAGAGAAGCGAAAAGCAAAGGAGAAAAGGAAAGATATTCCCATTTGAATGCAGAGTTCCAAAGAATAGCCAGGTGAGATAAGAAAGCCTTCCTCAGCGATCAATGCAAAGAAATGGAGGAAAACAACAGAATGAGAAAGACCAGAGATCTCTTCAAGAAAATTAGAGACACCAAGGGAACATTTCACGCAAAAATGGGTTCTATAAAGGACAGAAATGGTATGGACCTAACAGAAGCAGAAGATATTAAGAAGAGGTGGCAAGAGTACACAGAAGAACTGTACAAAAAAGATCTTCACGACCCAGATAATCACAATGGTGTGATCACTCACCTAGAGCCAGACATACTGGAATGTGAAGTCAGGTGGGCCATAGAAAGCATCACTATGAACAAAGCTAATAGATGTGATGGAATTCCAGTTGAGCTATTTCACATCCTGAAAGATGATCCTGTGAAAGTGCTGCACTCAATATGCCAGCAAATTTGGAAAACTCAGCAGTGGTCACACAACTGGAAAAGGTCAGTTTTCATTCCAGTCCCTAAGAAAGGCAATCCCAAAGAATGCTCAAACTACTGCACAATTGCATTCATCTCACATGCTAGTAAAGTAATGCTCAAAATTCTCCATGACAGACTTCAACAATACATGAACCATGAACTTCCAGGTGTTCAAGCTGGTTTTAGAAAAGGCAGAGGAACCAGAGATCAAATTGTCAACATCCACAATGGATCATCAAAAAAGCAAGAGAGTTCCAGAAAAACATCTATTTCTGCTTTATTGACAATGCCAAAGCCTTCAACTGTGTGGATCGCAATAAACTGTGGAAAATTCTGAAAGAGATGGGAATACCAGACCACCTGACCTGCCTCTTGGGAAACCTCTTTGCAGATCAGGAAGCAACAGTTAGAACTGGACATGGAACAACAGACTGGTTCCAAATAGAAAAAGGAGTATGTCAAGGCTGTATATTGTCACCCTGATTATTTAACATATATGCAGAGTACATCATGAGAAACATTGGGCTGGAAGAAGTACAAGCTGGAATCAAGATTGCCGGGAGAAATATCAATAACCTCACATATGCAGATGACACCACCCTTATGGCAGAAAGTGAAGAGGAACTAAAAAGCCTCTTGATGAAAGTGAAAGAGGAGAGTGAAAATGTTTGCTTAAAGCTCAACATTCAGAAAACTAAGATCATGGCATCTGGTCCCATCACCTCATGGAAAATAGATGGAGAGACAGTGGAAACAGTATCAGATTTTATTTTTTGAGGTTCCAAAATCACTGCAGATGGTGATTGCAGCCATGAAATTAAAAGACACTTACTGGAAAAGTTATGAAAGGAAAGTTATGACCAACCTAGATAGCATATTAAAAAGCAAGACATTATATTGCCAACAAAGGTCCGTCTGGTCAAGGCTATGGTCTTTCCAGTGGTCATGTATGGATGTGAAAGTTGGACTGTGAGGAAAGCTGAGCACTGAAAAATTGATGCTTTTGAACTATGGTGTTGGAGAAGACTCTTGAGAGTCCCTTGGACTGCAAGGGGATCCAACCAGTCCATCCTAAGGAGATCAGTCCTGGGTGTTCATTGGAAGGACTGATGCTGAAGCTTAAACTCCAATACTTTGCCCACCTCATGTGAAGAGCTGACACAGTGGAAAAGACCCTGATGCTGGGAGGGAATGGGGGCAGGAGGAGAAGAGGATGACAGAGGATGAGATGGCTGGATGGCTTTACCGACCTGATGGGCATGAGTTTGAGTAGACTCCAGGAGTTGGTGATGGACAGGGAGTCCTGGCGTGCTACTATTCATGGGGTGACAAAGAGTCAGACACGACTGAGCGACTGAACTAAACTGAACTGAACTGAAAGCAAGAAAGAGAAAATGGTAGGGTCCAGGGCCTGGGGTTCAGACAACAAAGGAAATGACAGAAGCTCCAAGAGGACCCCAAAAAGTAATCCTCAACCATATGCTATGCAACACTCTGGAGGCACTCAGGTTCAGCTTGGATTAAAAAGCAAACCTTAGAATCATTATTGGGGCCTGCAACCTCTGAACAGAAAGTGTGTCAGCCATTCAGAAATAAGTGATAAAGTTAAATAATGAAAATTTTATATATGTTAGAAAAAGAAAAAAATTCCAAAACGTTGTAAAAGAACACATTAATTCATCACATGTGATCTTAAAAAAAAAAAAGATGTAAATGAACTAATTACAAAACATAAACAGATTCATGGACTTTGAAAACCAATTTATGCTTACCAGAGGGGAAATGTGAGGGAGAGGAATAAATTCGGATTTCGGGATTGACACACTCACATCTTTCTTGCTGTTTTTCGGTTGTTAAGTCATGTCCGACTCTTTGTGACTCCATGAACTGGAGCATGCGAGGCTCCTCTGTCCTTCACTATCTCACAGAGGTTGCTCAAATTCATGTCCATTGAGTCTGTGATGCTCTCTAACCATCTCATCCTCTGCTGCCCGCTTCTCCTTCTGCTTTCAGTCTTTCCCAGCATCATGGTCTTTTCCAGTGAACTGGCTGTTCACATCAGATGGCCGAAGTACTGGAGCTCCAACTTCAGCATCAGTCCCTCTGAAGAATATTCAGGGTTAGGGTTATATAAAATAGATAATCATCAAGGACCTACTGTATACCACAGGGAACTTCACTGAAAGTTCTGTAATAACCTACATGGAAAAATATGAAAAAGAATAGATATATGCATATGTGTAACTGAATTACTTTGTTGTACACCTGAAACTGTATCAACATTATAAAACAACCATCAGTTCAATCACTCAGTCGTGTCCAACTCTTTGAGACCCCATGGACTGTAGCCTACCAGGTTCCTCCATCCATGGGATTTTCCAGGCAATAGTACTGGAGTGGGTTGCCATTTCCTTCTCCAGGGGATCTTCCTGACCCAGGGACCGAACCCAGGTCGCCCACATTGTAGACAGATGCTTTACCATCTGAGCCACCAGGGAAGTCCTAGAAAAACACTCATACCTCAATATATATATAAAAAAAAAATCAATTAAAAAGGGTAACAAATAAATCACATCAAAACAGATGATCAGCCTAGTTAGGATGACCTATTTGGTGTTATGACTTCAATAGTTTACATGTTTAACACAGGTATTCAGATTTCCCTTATAGAGGCTCTCTTCATTTAACAATTAAAAATTCTTTTCCAGAAAAAAATGAAAATACATCAGAAAATGGTTGATGTGTCCATTGTGAAGAAATAACTATATAGTCATAAAGATGGAAATTATGAAAATTTGTATAACAAAAAATGTGTTATAAATAAACAGGCAAGATTTGGCAGAAAAGGAATTTCAAGCATGCCTTCTGTATTACTTAGATAAAAATGGATATTTCTATATACAATAAAAAAATGTCATTTTCAAATCTGGAGTTAAATACCAGTTACCATGAGAAATTGTTAAAAGCGTAGGAATGATTGCCTATGTGAAGAGTACTTTGAATTAGATAGATTTCAAGGTAGTTAGAAAATAGATTTTTATTTTATCCTACTCAAAGCATTACTTCAAAGACATTTTCTAAATTTATATACTTTAACTCCTCATTACTGGCTACTCTCAAACAACAAATAAAGGTAGAGTTTATGAGGGATAGATGTAAAAATGCACTGACGGAAAGCTTTCAAAGTTCCCTCTTCAGTCCTTTCTACACTTTCTTTTAAGGGATATTTTTTACATTTTTTGCATAAGTGAAAGTTGCATCTGACTCTTTGCAACCCTGTGGACTGTGGCCTGCCAGGCTCCTTTGTCCATAGAATTCTTCAGGCAAGAACACTGGAGTGTGTTGTCTACCCTCCTTCAGGCGATCTTCCCAATCCATGGATCAAACACAGTCTCCCATTCTTTACCATCTGAGCCACCAGGGAAGTCCAAGAATGTTGGAGTGGGTAGCCTATCCCTTCTCCAGGGGATATTCCTGACTCAGGAATTGAACCGGGTGTCTTGCATTGCAGGCAGATTCTTTACTAGCTGAGTTATTAGGGAAGCCCTTTTGTATAAAGGTATATGATTAGAATCACTGAACTTCACTCCTTCTGGGAGTGGGAATTTAAAGAGTATTTGGATCTCTAGGAATCTAAGACTCTACCTTAATGTGGGGAACAAAAATAGAAATGATCTACTTTTTACAGATAGGATGAATATCTGTCACCTTTTCAAATAGTTTTCTAAAACAAGGCTTGAAGTAGCAAAAAAAAAAAAAAAATGTTATTGGTCATCTTCTCTTCCCTTTTTCCACTTCTGAAGAAAGGTACCATGGAAGATGAATTTAAAAGAAATATACAGGTTAAGAAAATAAAATGAAAAATGAATACCTTTAGTCATGGCCTCCCACCCAATTTCTAGTTTCAGACTCAAGCTCTCTAACTAAAATTAAGAGTCTCTATATATGCATGTATATATATGAGGTGGAGAAGGGCTTTCCTGATAGTTGGTAAAGAATCCGCCTGCAATGCAGGAGACCTGGGTTCGAACCCTGGGTTAGGAAGATCCCCTGGGGAAGGGAAAGGTTACCTACTTCAGTTTTCTGGCCTGGGGAATTCCATGGACTATATAGTCCATTAGGTCACAAAGAGTCAGGTACAACTGAGCAACTTACACTTCACATATAAGGAAGCTTGGTGTGCTGCAGTCTATGGGGTTAGAGTCAAATGTGACTGAATGGCTGAATATTAACTATATATATATGTATGGAACAAGGGACTCTTGAGAATCTTTTGAACAGAAAGATCAAACCAGTCAGTCTTAAAGGAAATCAACCCTGAGTACTCATTGGAAGGACTGATGCTGAAGCTGAAGCTCCAGTATTTTGGCCACCTGATGAGAACAGCCAAATCATTGGAAAAGACTCTGATGGTGGGAAAGATTGAGGGCAGGAGGAGAAGGGAGTGACAGAGGATGAGATGTTTGGATGGCATCACTGATTCAATGGACATGAACTTGGGCAAACTCTGGGGGATGGTGAGCAGGCAAGCCTGGCATGCTGCAGTCCATGGAGTAGCAAAGAATCGGACACGACTTGGTGATTGAGAAACAACAAATGGAACAATATGCCCCATGAGCCTGAGTAGGTTTCATTTCTCAAAATATGAGGATCATATTCAGTATAAAATCAAAATTCTTCAAAAGACACATTGAAACACAGACACAGATGCACACATACACACACAAACATCCTGGTTTAATGGAAAATTCATGAATGAAAAATAAGCAAGCCTACCTATCATAGGCATGCAATTAATGCAATCAAAACTTCTAGAATACTTCTGAGATTTCCAATCAGTCTCCAATTATGTAGTAACAGCATGATATCTTCATTAGCAATAGAATGAGATAAAAAGTAACCAAAAGGAAAGCATGCACTGATGTGCTGCTATATGCTAGCCACTGTGTTATTTCCTACTACTTTCCCACGGTAAAGCATCTGCCTACAATGTGGGAGACCCGACTTCGATCCCTGGGTCGGGAAGATCCCCTGGAGAAGGAAATGGCAACCCACTCCAGTACTCTTGCCTGGAAAACCCCATGGACCGAGGAGCCTGGTAGGCTACAGTCCTTGGGGTCGCAGAGAGTCGGATACGACTGAGTGACTTCACTTTCACACTTTCACTTTTCACTTTTCCCATGTTAGACATACAAGCATAAAATATTTTCCATCCATAATGTGAAATTTTATTTTAGCTGTATTTTAGATTAGGTGTGTGTGCAGAGTTGCTCAGTCATGTCCAACTCTTTGGGACTCCATGGACTGTAGCCCACCGGGCTCCTCTGTCCGTGGGGATTTTCCAGGTGAGAATACTGGAATGGGTGGTCATGCCCTCCTCCAGGGGATCTTTCCAACCCAGAGGTCGAACCCAGGTCTCCCACACTGAAGATGGATTCTTTACTGTCTAAGCCACCAGGGAAGCCCATGAATACTGGAGGGAGCAACCTATCCCTTCTCCAGGGGATCTTCCCAACCCAGGAATTGAACTGGGATCTGCTGCAATGCAGGTGGATTCTTTACCAGCTGAACTACCAGGAGAGCCTGTATTTTAGGTTACTCAAGTACATATTCCACTTGTGGACACAATGGTCTATGCTCTACATATATATTGCTTAGACAGTCATTCCAGGCCACAGCCATACTGTGGTTTACACCTTGAATGATTATTGGCAGATTCAGGATGATTGATATATTTTCAAATTGTATATTACATAAAGACCTAGTATCCAGAATACACAAAGAACACTTGCAACTCAATAAAAAAGTACAAACCCAATTTAATCTTTACAATAAACCTCTGAAGTAGGCAGAGAACTTATTTCATATTTGGGTACACTGAAGTTTCTAAAGAGGTTAAACATGGAAATCTACCAAAGAACCTATTCTGTTATCATGCTTCTCCACAGGACAAGTGACTTTCCCAATTTGAGGGCAGTGTTTACATTCCAAAAGAGCAGTTCAGAAAACTTGTCTGGTGAGTTCTCAGGAGCAAAGGTCAGTGAGTTTCACAGAAGCAAAGAACAACTTTATAGCACAGTGACACAAAATTTGACTTTTATTACAATAATATATAATAATAATTATTATATTTTACTTTTTCTCCAATAACATTATTTCTGGTTCTTTTTTTCCCCCTCCATTGTTATAGACTATTTACATAAAGTCTGTATTACTTCTTGTCTTGCAAAGGCTATTCACTATTTGCCCATTACAGAAAACAAAAACAAAATACATGCTGATCCTTGTCTTCAAAATTATACTACACAAAGAAAAACTCACATATAGTAAATTTGTCAATACAGTTATCTTGTTAACTATATTTTATTCAAAGCAGTATAAAGCTCACAGAAAGATTGAGAGGAGGTCAAAGAACTTCTGTGTGCCTCCTGTTTCTACACATTAAGAGCTTCTTCCTTTATCAATTTACCCGGCTATAGCTGTACATTTTTACAATGTAATAAACTATACTGACACATTAGAATCACCTGAAGTCAATAGTTTACATTATTGTTTACACTTGTTGTTGTATATCCTATGAGTTTGGACACGTATCCATCATTATGGTATCATACAGAGAATGTTTACTGCCATATAAATCATTTATCCTTTGCCTCTTGATCCAGTCCTACTCCATGAGTTAGGCAATGCCTGTTATTTTTACTGTATCCATTTTTTTTTCTGGATTTCATGTAGCTGGAATCATTATAGTATGTAATCTTTTCTAATTGACTTTTTTCACTTAGGAACATGCATTTAAGTTTTCTCCATGCCTTTTTTTTTTTTTTTTTTTTCTTATTTGTGGTTTTATTCAGAATTATTCTATTAATCTTTAACCCTGGTATCAAGGATTGACTTACTTCAAAAAAATCAAAGAATTTCTCCTTCAACTATTACTGAGATATAATTGTCACATAGCACTTTATGACTTTAAAGTATACAGTAAAATTGTTTGACTTAAAAATATCATGAAACGATTATCACAATAAGTTTAGTGGGCATCCATCATCTTATAAACCATTCCCAGTAAAAATAAATGCAAAAAGGAAAAATGGCTGTCTGAGGAGGCCTTACAAATATCTGAGAAAAAAAGAAAAGTGAAAAGCAAAGGAGAAAATGAAAGATATTCCCATCTGAATGCAGAGTTCCAAAGAATAGCAAGGAGAGATGGGAAAGCCTTCCTCAGTGATCAGTGCAAAGAAACAGAGGAAAACAGTAGAATGGGGAAGACTAGAGATCTCTTCAAGAAAATTAGAGATACCAAGGGAACATTTCATGCAAAGATGGACTCAATAAGAGACAGAAATAGTATGGACCTAACAGAAGCAGAAGATATTAAGAAGTCACAAGAATATACAGAAAAAAAATATACAAAAAAAGATCTTAATGACCCAGATAACCACGATGCTGTGATCACGTACCTAGAGCCAGACATCCTGGAGTGTGAAGTAAGTGGGCTTTAGGAAGCATCAGTACAAACAAAGCTAGTGGAGGTGATGGAATTCTAGCTGAACTATTTCAAATCCTAAAAGATAATGCTGTGAAACTGCTGTACTCAGTATGCCAGCAAATTTGGAAAATGCAGCCGTGGCCACAGGACTGGAAAAGATGTTTTCATTCAAATCCCAAAGAAGGACAATGCCTAAGAATGTGCAGATTACCACCAATTAAACTTTCACCTGTTAGCAAAGTAATGCTCAAAATTTTCCAAGCCAGACTTTAACAGTATGCAAACCAATAACTTTCAGATGTTCAGGCTGGATTTAGAAAAAAAGGCAGAGAAACAAGAGATCAAATTGCAACTTCCATTGGATCATAGAAAAAGTAAGAGAATCCCAAAAAAACATCTATTTCTGCTGCATTGACTATGCTTAAACCTTTGACTGTGTGGATCACAACAAACTGTGGAAAATTCTGAAAGAGATGAGAATAGCAGGCCTCCTGACCTGCCTCTTGAGAAGTCTGTATGTGGGTCAGGAAGCGTTAGAACTGAACATGGAACAGCAGACTGGGTCAAAATTGGGAAAGGAGTATATCAAGGCTGTGTATTGTCACCCTGATTATTTAACTTATATGCAGAGGACATTATGCAAAATGCTGGACTGAATGAAGCACAAGTTGGAATCAAGATTGCTGGGAGAAATATCAATAACCTCAAATATGCAGATGCTGCCACTCTTATGATAGAAAGTGAAGAGAAACTAAAGAGCCTCTTGATGAAAGTGAAAGAGGAGAGTGAAAAAGGTGGCTTAAAACTCAACATTAAAAAGTATGATCATGGCATCTGGTCCCATTACTTCATGGCAAATAGATGGGGAAACAGTGACAGACTTTATTTTGGGGGGTTCCAAAATCACTGCAGATGGTGACTGCAGCCATGAAATTAAAAGACACTTGTCCCCTTGGAAGAAAACCCATTACCAACCTAGACAGCATATTAAAAAGCAGAGACATTACTTTGCCAACAAAGGTCCATCTAGTCAAGGCTATGGTTTTTCCAGTAGGCATGTATGGATGTGAGAGTTGGACCATAAAGAAAACTGAACACCAAAGAATTGATGCTTCTGGACTGTGGTGTTGGAGAAGACTCTTGAGAGTCCCTTGGACTGCAAGGAGATCCAACCAGTCCATCCTGAAGGAGATCAGTCCTGTGCGTTCATTGGAAGGACTGATGTTGAAGCTGAAACTCCAATACTTTGGCCACCTCATGCAAAGAGCTGACTTATTTGTAAAGACCCTGATGCTGAGAGAGATTGAGGACAGGAGAAAGAGATGACAGAGGACGAGGTTGTTGGATGGCATCAGTGATCCAATGGACATGTGTTTGAGCAAACTCGTGAGATGGTGAAGGACAGGGAAGCCTGGTGTACCCTAGTCCATGGAGTCACAAGGAGTCAGATATGACTGAGTGACTGAACAGCAGCAATCATCTTATAAAGGTATGAAATAATTGCAAAGGATAATTTATATTGTTGTGATGAGAATTCATATGATTTACTCTCAGATATAACATACTATAGTGTTAATTATGCTAATCATATGACATATTTATTCCTAATACTAATGTATCTTATAACTAAGTATTTTTTTGTTGTTGATTTGTTCTCTTTTTTCCAATTTCCCCTCCTCCCACCACCTCTGCCCCCAGCTACTGGTTAACCACAAAACTGATCTTTTTTCTCTAAGATTGTTAGGTTTTTTTGTTTTGTTTTAAGTATAACTGATCTACAATATTATGCGAACTTTGGTACATAGAAAACTGATTCTATATTTTTATACATTAAAAATCATCACCATTGCCAGGAAGCATTTAACAAAAGGCTTCCTGTGTGCTGTTTTGGATCTGTCAGGAACCCTCTGGCCCTTATTGATTCCTGAATATTCAGGAATTAAGAGGAGAGGCACGCCTGTCCCGGGGCTGAGGAATTCAGGCATTTCTCATTACAGGGATAAGTACCCTCTTCCTTATTATGAGCCAAATGGTAAAAGGTGATTGTTTGCAACTCTCTCTCTTTGATAGGGATCATCTTTTGTTTTGTAAGTCTGGAATTTTAATCTTTGTCTTTGCTGAGAATAACCACCTTGTAAGACAGTATATATGCCCAGGCCATGTTGATTAAAACACCTTTGCTCCATCAGAGCTTTGGTCCCCGTGTCTTTCTTTCTTTCTATTCCTTCTCTCTTTCTCTCTCTCTATTTCTGGCTAATTCCTTGGAGCGCGGAGGCCCGCTGAGCTCACTTTCTTGCCCGGGCTTCTAAGACCCTCTCGAGAAGGCGCCCTGTGCCTTCACCCACCCGAGAGTGCGCCCGGTGCCCACGTGCAGCAGCGCAAGCCCTGAGAACAGGGCTCTATTGGCTTTCCGCGTAAACCAGGGGATATCAGCCTCTTTCTCTCTCTTACTCTCTGGGCCACCAGGTTCCGGTCCATTCAAGGACCAACAAGCGCTATCAGCCTCTCTCTCTCTCTTACTTTCTTATCGTCGACTCCAACCCACCAGGTTCCGGTCCACTAAAGGACCAACACACCATGAAAAGTCTAGTTACCACTTATCACCATACAAAGATATTACATAATCATTGACTGTGCCATACATTTCACTCCAGATTCATTTATCTGCTACCTGAAAGTTTGTACCTGTTAATTTCCCTCACTTATTTCACTCATGTTCCATATCCTTTGTGCTTCCCTGATGGCTCATTGGTAAAGAATTCACTTGCAAAGCAGGAGAGGCAGGAGATGCAGGTTTGATCCCTGAGTTGGGAAGATACCCTAGAATGGGAAATGGTAACCCACTCCAGTATTCTTGCCTGGAAAATTCCATGGACAGATGAGCCTGGTGGGTGACAGTCCAAATGGTCACAAAGAGTTGGACCCAACTGACTAAGGACACACAGTGAAACCTTTGCCCTTATGATAGCAAACTGTTTTTTGTGTCTATGATTGTTTCTATTTTATTAAATTTGACCATTTATTTTGTTTTTAGAATCTATGTGTAAGTAGAATCATATAGTATGTCCTTCTCTGACTGATTTCACTTAACCTAATGCACTCCAAGTTCATGCATGTTGTTACAAGTGACAAGATTTCATTTTTTATAGCTGAATAATATTCCATTGTATGTATGTACCACATTTTTCTTTATCTTTTCATCTACTCATGGGCACTTAGTTTCCTTCCATATCTTGGCTATTGTGAATATTGTTGCAATAAACAAAGGGGCATATATATCTTTTTAACACTTTTTATTTTCTTCAGATAAATACCCAAGAGTGGAATTGCTGGATCATATAGCAGTTCTGCTTCCCAGGTGGTGATAGCGGTAAATCTGCCTGCCAATGCAATAGATGTAAGAGACCCTAGTTTGATCCCTGGGTGCGGAAGATCCCCTGGAGAAGAGTGTGGAAACCCACTCCAGTATTCATGCCTGGAGAATCCCCATGGACAGAGGACCCTGGCAGGCTATAATCCATAGGGTTGCAAAGGGTCAGATGTGACTGATGTGACTTATCACACATACGTGGTAGTTTCATTTTCAATTTTTTGAGGAACCTCCATCCTGTTTTCCACAGTGGCTATACCAATCCCATAAACTATGAACAAGAATTCCCCTTTCTCTACATTCTCACCAATACTAGTCTTTTTTTGATAATATCCATTCTGACAGGTGTGAAGTGATGCTTTATTGTGGTTTTGATTTGCATTTCCCTGCTGATTAGTGACACTGAACATGTTTTTTATGTGTCTGATGGAGATCTGTGTCTACTAGAAAAATATCTATTCAGGTCCTCTATTCTTTTTTTTTTCTCCTCCAAATCCCTTCTTTCTTTATTTATTTTTTATTAGTTGGAGGCTAATTACTTCACAACATTTCAGTGGGTTTTGTCATACATTGATATGAATCAGCCATAGATTTACACGTATTCCCCATCCCGATCCCCCCTCCCACCTCCCTCTCCACCCGATTCCTCTGGGTCTTCCCAGTGCACCAGGCCGGAGCACTTGTCTCATGCATCCCACCTGGGCTGGTGATCTGTTTCACCATAGATAGTATACATGCTGTTCTTTTGAAATATCCCACCCTCACATTCTCCCACAGAGTTCAAAAGTCTGTTCTGTATTTCTGTGTCTCTTTTTCTGTTTTGCATATAGGGTTATAGTTACCATCTTTCTAAATTCCATATATATGTGTTAGTATGCTGTAATGTTCTTTATCTTTCTGGCTTACTTCACTCTGTATAAGGGGCTCCAGTTTCATCCATCTCATTAGGACTGGTTCAAATGAATTCTTTTTAATGGCTGAGTAATATTCCATGGTGTATATGTACCACAGCTTCCTTATCCATACATCTGCTGATGGGCATCTAGGTTGCTTCCATGTCCTGGCTATTATAAACAGTGTTGCGATGAACATTGGGGTGCACGTGTCTCTTTCAGATCTGGTTTCCTCAGTGTGTATGCCCAGAAGTGGGATTGCTGGGTCATATGACAGTTCTATTTCCAGTTTTTTAAGAAATCTCCACACTGTTTTCCAATGCACTTCATTACTTGATAGCTGATTTGCTTATGCTGAATGATATTTAGATGTCTGGCTATATCATAATTTATCCATTCATCTATTGAAGAATGGTTTCTTGGTTTCTTCTAAGTTTTATCAATTGCCAACAAAGATGCTATATGCAATGACCTGCAGGTTTTGTTTGGGCATGCATTCTCAACTCCTCCAGGCAAATATCAAGGAGCACAATGGGTGGATCTTACAATAAGAGTGGAAGTCTATAGCAACTTTGTTTTTTTTTTTTACTATAACTTGTACCTGTGCTGCTAAAACAATGAACAAGTTTCCAGTTATCTTTTAAGATTTCCATTTTTTTTTTTTTTTGCTTTCCTCATCTGTAGTGCCCTTTTACTATACTTTATTGCTGACAGCACTGTTTTTAATTTACTTTATTTAGTACATCTTATTCCTTGTTCTGAAGTAAGTATTGGCAAACCTCTACATTTTATTTGCCATGTCTAACTATAAATTTACAATATCTACAGCTCTATAATCTTACTATTTTGGCACAAATATATACTAAGTTTTCATTTTGATTTTCATCATGTACCTTGACAACACACAAATGGATTTGAATTGCTAGTTAACATCTTAGTAATCCTATTCACAGATTTTTTTTTTTTATTATAAATAAAAGCAAAGCATGTTTGGATTGTTATAACAGTAATTCCTTAATATCTTCTTTCTATAGTTTCAGGTAGCAATTTGCTACAGTATGTCTTCTAATATTTTTCCTTTAACACAAGTAATATTCAATAATAATGAATGAAATTGAGACTTATGAGTCCCCTAGTTGCAATCTCCTCTCAGTTTGATGCATACTGAGAAGCACTGCGGTTTTTCCCCTGAGTGCACTTCAGTGGGGTAGATGACAGAACATGAAAATGACAGCAAACACAACAGCAGCACTTCTGATTTTGAAAAAATTGTGAAATGATAGAACACAGTATGAAAACTAGTCATATCTTAACATTTTCCAAATTTATTTAGTTGTTTTGTTTTGTTGGTTTGCTTGCTTGCTTGAGTTGAAATTAGTGTGCATTTCTGTGGCAAAAAATATAATATCATGTGCAAATAAAAGTATTAAATATTGTACAGCATGTTGTCACAAAAAAAACACATAAATTGAATCAATTTTTATATACTACTTTTATGTTACATAGGAGAACTTAGCAAAGAAGGGATATATATTGTCCAACATTAGTTGAGAAAAATAAACTGAATAGGCCTGCATATACCTGGTCAATTAATTTATGACAAGGAAGATATGAATATACAATAAGGAAATAATTGTCTCTTCAGTAAATGATTTTGGGAAAACTGGACAGACACATGCCAAAGAATGTAGCTATACAACTATCTTGCTCTGTACACAATAATCCATTAAAAAAAATGGATTAAAGATTTGAAGGATTTGAAACCACAAACTCCTTTAGGAAAACATCAGGGAGGCATCAGGCTTTGTGATGTATTTTTGGATATTACTTAAAAAGGAAAGGTGACAAAAACAAGAATAAATAAGTAAATAATATCAAGCAAAGTTTCTCCCCAGTAAAGGAAACCATCAGCAAGATAAAAAGGCAACCTGTGAAATGGGAGAAAATGTTTGCCAATCCATGTTTAAAAAAGGGTTAATATCTAAAATATATTTTTAATTATGCAACTCAATAGAAAAATAATAAACAACCCAATTGAAAAGTGTGCAGAGGAAATTAATAGGTGCTTCCAAAGAAGACATACTAATGACCAACAGGTACCTGGAAAGATGTTCACCATAACTAGGCATCAGGGAAGTGAAATAAAAAACACCATGAGATATAATGCCACAGTCATTAGAATGTCTGTCATCAAAAAGAAGAGTGTTGGCAAGGATGCCAAGAAAAGCTAACCCTCTTCCACTGTTGGTAGAAATGTGTATAAAATTTCCTCAGAAAAGTTGAAAACAGATCAACCATACTGTCTACCAATCCTACTTCCAACAGTAAGAAAACAGTGTATCAAGAGATATATGCATTCTCTTTTTTATTGCAGCATTTTTCCACAATAGTCAAGAACTGAAAACAACCTAATGTTCTGTCAAATGACTGAATGGATAAAGAAGATGTGGTATACAATGGAATATTATTTACCAATGAGAAATAAAGAAAACCTGCCATTTGTGAAAAATTGATGAAACTTGAAGGCATATGTTAAGTGAAATAAGCTGGACATAGAAATACAAATACTACATGGTATCTTTTAGACAAGGAAACTTAAAAAAATACAGTACACAGTCACACTCACAAGAACAGAGAATAGAAATATGGTTGCTGGGGCCTGGATGATACAGGCAATATGGAGACATTGATAAAACACTACTCATTTCAAACACTCAGCTTAAAAAACCAAAACAAAACAAGGTTTAAGGATCTAAGTATCTAAAGTGAAACATGACTATAGTTGATAATACTATATTGTATAACTGAAACTTTCTAATAGAGTAGAGCTTAAGTGTTCTCTCTCTCACACACACACACAAATATGTGAGGTGACGCATGTACTAATTAGCTGCATAGGGAAATATCTGCACAATGTATACATACATTAAACCACTACAATGTATATTTTAATAATGTTATGATTTTATATTTCAATAATACCTCAATAAAACTAAAAAGACAAAAATATAAACTTTATAAACTTACATTTATATGAAATAAATTAAAAAAATTTGGTCAAATAACTAAAAAATAAGAATAGCTACTGTGCACAATTGCTGGTCAGAATAAAAGGATAATAGAAACTCTGAAAAGAAGCATATATTGAATATACACATAGAAGCCAGAAAATAAAATCTATACAAAATCATCAATATTTTAATTGATGGGAAGTGTGTAGGTATAATAAACTATGGAATAATTCATGATTTATAGATTTAATATAGAATAAGTTTATTGGAAATATTAGTATTGAGAAAATTTTGAAAAGGAAGAACTAAATGATGAACACAATCAAAATAAATATTCATAAAGAAGAGCAATTATCAATTAATAATTAACTCAGATGACCCGGATTGGTCAAATCCTGCATATTTCTGAGAAAGTCCTATCTTATGAAATGGCCCTTATCTAGCTACTCGAGATAATTATTAAAGCCTAGAAATATTTTCCCTAAGAGTGTTTTATATTCCTGAAGCCTTGGGCCACACTGAATTTGTGACAAATGACTTTCTTTTGTATACATGAAGACTTGGGTATCGTGTTCCTTGCAACTGTACCAGTTTGACCTGTTAAGTTTATCCTGTGGTGTGACTTATATCACATGCTTGGTTTTGCTCTATGGGGGAGGTGCTGAAGTCTGAGTAGCTGAGATCAGTCACACGGCCACTGCATGACTGACACCCATTAAGCACTGGACATTAAGGCTTAAGTGAGCTTCCTTGGTTGACAACATGGAATGTATTGTTATGCATTGCTGCTGGCAGAATTATGTGCATCTCTGTGTGACTCACTGTATGTGGACACCTAGATGATTTATCTTGGGTTTGACTCCAAGCACCATTTCCCTTGGTTGACTTTAATCTGTGTCCTTTCACTGTAATAAACCATAACTGAGTAGAACACCTTTTCTCAGTCTTCTGAACCCTCCTAACAGAACACTGAGTCTCAGTGGCCTTGGGAATTCCTGACACAGTAAATTAAATAGTGAATATAAACAGTGCTGCAATGAACATTGGGGTGCACGTGTCTCTTTCAGATCTGGTTTCCTTGGTGTGTATGCCCAGGAGTGGGATTGCTGGGTCATATGGCAGTTCTATTTCCAGTTTTTTAAGGAATCTCCACACTGTTATCCATAGTGGCTGTACTAGTTTGCATTCCCACCAACAGTGTAAGAGGGTTCCCTTTACTCTACACCCTCTCCAGCATTTATTGCTTGTAGACTTTTGGATAGCAGCCATCCTGACTGGCGTGTAGTGGTACCTCATTGTGGTTTTGATTTGCATTTCTCTGATAATGAGTGATCTTGAGCATCTTTCCATGTGTTTGTTAGCCATCTGTATGTCTTCTTTGGAGAAATGTCTGTTTGGCTCAATTTTTGATTGGGTCATTTATTTTTCTGGAATTGAGCTTCAGGAGTTGCTTGTATATTTTTGAAATTAATCCTTTGTCTGTTGCTTCGTTTGCTATTATTTTCTCCCAATCTGAGGGCTGTCTTTTCACCTTACTTATAGTTTCCTTCGTTGTACAAAAGCTTTTAAGTTTCATTAGGTTCCATTTGTTTATTTTTGCTTTTATTTCCAATATTCTGGGAGGTGGGTCATAGAGGATCCTGCTGTGATTTATGTCAGAGAGTGTTTTGCCTATGTTCTCCTCTAGCAGTTTTATAGTTTCTGGTCTTACATTTAGATCTTTAATCCATTTTGAGTTTATTTTTGTGTATCATGTTAAAAAGTGCTCTAGTTTCATTCTTTTACAAGTGGATGACCAGTTTTCCCAGCACCACTTGTTAAAGAGGTTGTCTTTTTTCCATTGTATATCCTTGCCTCCTTTGTCAAATATAAGGTGTCCATAGGTTCATGGATTTATCTCTGGGCTTTCTATTCTGTTCCATTGATCTATATTTCTGTCTTTGTGCCAGTACCATACTGTCTTGATGACTGTGGCTTTGTAGTAGAGTCTGAAGTCAGGCAGGTTGATTCCTCCAGTTCCATTCTTCTTTCTCAAGATTACTTTGGCTATTCGAGGTTTTTTGTATTTCCATACAAATTGTGAAATATTTTGTTCTAGTTCTGTGAAAAATACCATTGGTAGCTTGATAGGGATTGCATTGAATCTATAGATTGCTTTGGGTAGTATAGCCATTTTGACAATATTGATTATTCCAATCCATGAACACGGTATGTTTCTCCATCTGTTTGTGTCCTCTTTGATTTCTTTCATCAGTGTTTTATAGTTTTCTATGTATAGGTCTTTTGTTTCTTTAGGTAGATATACTCCTAAGTATTTTATTTGTTTTGCTGTGATGATAAATAATATTGTTTCCTTAATTTCTCTTTCTGTTTTCTCATGTTAGTGTAAAGGAATGCAAGGGATTTCTCTGTGTTAATTTTATATCCTGTAACATTACTGTATTCATTGATTAGCTCTAGTAATTTTCTGGTAGAGTCTTTAGGATTTTCTATGTAGAGGATCATGTCGTCTACAAACAGTGAGAGTTTTACTTCTCTTTTCCTATCTGGATTCCTTTTATTTCTTTTTCTGCTCGGATTGCTGTGGCCAACACTTCCAAAACTTTGTTGAATAGTAGTGGTGAGAGTGGACACCCTTGTCTTGTTCCTGACTTTAAGGGAAATACTTTCCGTTTTTCACCATTGAGGATAATGTTTGCTGTGGGTTTGTCATATATAGCTTTTACTATGTTGAGGTATGTTCCTTCTATTCCTGCTTTCTGGAGAGTTTTTATCATAAAAGGATGTAGAATTTTGTCAAAGGCTTTTTCTGCATCTATTGAGATAATCATAGGGTCTTTATCTTTCAATTTGTTAATGTGGTTTATTACATTGATTGATTTGTGGATATTAAAGAATCCTTGCATTCCTGGGATAAAGCCCAGTTGATCATGATGTATGACCTTTTTAATATGTTGTTGGATTCTGTTTGCTAGAATTTTGTTAAGGATTTTTGCATCTATGTTGATCAATGATATTGGCCTGTAGTTTTCTTTTTTTGTGGCATCTTTGTTTGGTTTTGGTATTAGGGTGATGGTGGCCTCGTAGAATTAGTTTGGAAGTTTGCCTTCTTCTGCAATTTTCTGGAAGAGTTTAAGTAGGATAGGTGTTAGCTCTTCTCTAAATTTTTGGTAGAATTCAACTGTGAAGCCATCTGGTCCTGGGCTTTTGTTTGCTGGAATATTTCTGATTACAGTTTAGATTTCCGTGCTTGTGATGGGTCTGTTAAGATATTCTATTTCTTCCTGTTTATAATTGCCAGGACATGGAAGCAACCTAGATGTCCATCAGCAGACGAATGGATAAGGAAGCCATGGTACATATATGCAATGGAGTATTACTCAGCCATTAAAAAGAATTCATTTGAATCAGTTCTAATGAGATGGATGAAACTGGAGCCCATTATACAGATGAAGTAAGCCAGAAAGATAAAGACCAATACAGTATACTAACGCATATATATGGAATTTAAAAAGATGGTAATGATAACCTTATATGCAAAACAGAAAAAGAGACACAGATGTACAGAACAGACTTTTAGAGTCTGTGGGAGAAGGCGAGGGTGGGATGTTCTGAGAAAATAGCATTGAAACAAGAATACTATCAAGGGTGAAACAGATCACCATCCTAGGTTGGATGCATGAGACAAGTGCTCAGGGCTGGTGCACTGGGATGACCCAGAGGAATGGGATGGGGAGGGAGGTGGGAGGGGGGATCGGGATGGGGAACACATGTAAATCCATGACTGATTCATGTCATTGTATGGCAAAACCCACTACAGTATTGTAAAGTAATTAGCCTCCAACTAATAAAAATAAATGAAAAAAATAGATAAATAAATAGTGAATAATTCAATTGTTAATTGTGAAATTTTACTATGCTTTAAGTGTTGAATATAACATGCAAAGAAATACAACATTTACAATTTATTGTAATCTCTAAGATAATGATAATATTAAATATGGCCTCCTTACAAATGTTATCTCATATTCCAATTAAAAAACCCAAATTCATTAAGAAATTCAATGAAATTCCATGGCTACAAATCTAGTGCAACCTGAAATAAGGCTAAAGAGTTAGTTATTCAGTCATGTTCAACTCTTTGTAAAGCCATGGACTGTAGCTTGTTAGTCTCCTCTACCCATGTATTTTCCAGGCAAGAATACTGGAGTGGGTTGCCATTTTCTTCTCCAGAAAAAAGTCTAGGTCACATACTATTAATTAAAAAAAAATTAATAAATGAATGCTTAATATCTTCCAGATATTATTTCTGAGCATCATGTGTGCATGCTAAGTCACTTCCATTCTGTCAGACTCTTTGAGACGCTGTCGACTGTAGGCTTTCCTGGAGGCTCAGACAGTAAAGTGTTTGTCTGCAATGCAGGAGACCCAGGTTCAATCCCTGGGTTTGGAAGATCCCCTGGAGAAGGAAATGGCAGCCCACTCCAGTACTCTTGCCTAGAAAATCCCATGGATGGAGGAGCCTGGTAGACTACTGTCCATGGGGTCGCAAATAGTTGGACAAGACCAAGCAACTTCATTTTTTTTGAGACTTTAGCCCACCAGCTCCTCTGGCCAAGGGTTTCTCCAGGCAAGAATACTGGAGTGGATTGCCATGCCCTCCTTCAGGGAATCTTGGCAACCCAGGGATTGAATCCATGTCTCTTTGCATGCATTCATGCATGCATGCTAAGTTGCTTTAGTCGTGTCCGAATCTGTGCAACCCCATAGATGGCAGCCCACCAGGCTCCCCCGTCCCTGGGATTCTCCAGGCAAGAATACTGAAGTGGGTTGCCATTTCCTTCTCCACATGTGTCTTTATGTCTCTGCATTGGCAGGTGGGTTCTTTACTACTAGAGCCACCTGAGAAGTCCAGGTCACATACTATTAACAAATAATTATATTAATGAGTGACTGCTTATTATCTTCTAGATATTTTTCTGAGCATCATATATGTACTATCTTATTCAATTCTCAAGTCCACTTTATATGGATTGCTATTATTCTCATTTTATTGATAATTTTTGAGATAAAATAGATGTTAAAAAATCACCCAAAATTACAAAACATCCAGTTGACAGTGATCAGATTAGAATCCAAGATGTTTGGTTTCTGTATCCCTAATCTTTGCTATCCTGATATATCACCTGTTTGCTCTATTTCTATGGCATAGAAAGCAAAAGCAAGTCCAATATTATGTATCTCTTGCATGGCAAACAGCATTAAATGTTTTGAAAGCATTATTTAATGTATCTACCCACAGAATTACATGTGAGGGTTTTCCCATTTAATGAAGTATAGGTTCAGTATTGAGTGACCTTTACTCAAGGTCACAGAACTAGCAAGGAAATGAGCCATAAATCAAATTTGTTGGCTTTTAGATGTTTTTCATAGGTCAACTTAATTAGGGACACTTGAAAATAGAGAGATGCAAGATGGAAGAGATGACTCAATCTCAGGTCAACAAAAAACTAAAACAGTAGTAAAATGAATAAAAGTGAAAGTGAAATTTGCTCCGTTGTGTTCGACTCCTTGCAGCCCCATGGATTGTAGCCTGTCAGAATCCTCTGTCCATGGAATTCCCCAGGCAAGATTACTGGAGTGGGCTGCCATTATAATCTCCAGGGACTCTTCCTGACCCTGGGATCGAAACTGGGTGTCCTACATTGCAAGCAGATTCTTTAACAACTGAGTTACCAGGGAAGTCCTAAAAAAGAATAAAGAAAACATGATTTATTTAACAGAAAGAAAACAATATATGTCAATGTGTAAGAAATAAACATATATAGAAATCAACTTTCCTTTAGAACAAAACCAAATATAATAAAGCAAAATTAAAAATCAAGATATGATCTAAAATAAGTTTATGGAGCAAATAGTAAAACTATTTTTCTGGTATAAAATGAAAATTACCTATTGAATAAAATTTTTAAATGTATTATATTGGTGCCCTTTGAGACCCCCTCATGTTAATTATGTCAAGGCTTTTGTTCAAAACAAGAAACAATTGTAAAACAAAATTTGTCAGAAACTGAGATACACCTTGGAGATATGTGTGTTCATTTCCAGCCTACCACAATAAAGCAAATATTGCAATTAAAACAAGTCACACTGTTTTTCATTTCCAAAGGTATATAAAAATTATATTTATACTATATGGTAGTTTATTAAGTGTGCAGTAGCATTCTGTGTAAAATAAATACCTACCTTCACTAAAACCTTATTGCTAAAAAATATAACCTTTAAATGAGCTTTCATTTAATAATATTTTTGCTGGTGAAAGATTTTTCCTTGATGATTATGGCTACTGACTGATCAGTGTGTTGGTTGCTGAAGACTGGGATAACTGTAACCATTTCTTAAAATAAGACAATAGAATGTTGACTCTCTTCCTATCATAAACAGTTCTCTGTAGTCTGCAATGCTGTATGAAAGCATTTCACCTGTAGTAAAACTTTCAAAATTAGAGGCAATCCTCTCAAAATTTGCTAGCATTTTACCAAATAAGTTGATTTAATATTCCATGACCATTGCTGCCATTTCAATGATTTTCACAGCATCTTCACCAAGTCTAGTTTCCATCTCAAGAAACTACTCTCCTTGCTCACCCATAAGAAGCAGTTTCTCATCTGTGAATGCCTTATCATGAGACTGCAGCATTGCAGGCACATCTTTAGGCTCCATTCCTAATTTTAATTCTTGTGCTATTTTTATCACATTTACTGATACTTCTTTCAGTAAAGCCTTGAGCCCCTCAGAATTATCCATGAGATCTGAAATGAACTGCTAATGTCGGTATTTTGACATCTTCCTACAAATCACACATATTCTTAATGGTATCTAGAATGGTGAACCATTTCCAGAAGATTTTCACTTTGTCCAGATCCATCATTGTAATCAACGTTTAGTGCAGCTATGGACTTACAAAATGTATTTATTAAATAAAAACTCTTGAAAGTAAAAATTAATTTTTGATCCATGAGATGAAGAATAAATGTTGTGTTGATAGGCATGAAAACAACATTAATCTCACTGTCTGCTTCCATCAGAACTCTAAGATAACCAGATACATTGTCACTATGCAGGACTCTTTTGAGAAATGTTTTGTTTTGCTTTGCTTTCATAAATAGCAGATCTCAACAGTGGACTACAATATTCTGTAAGCCACGCAGTAAACATATTTGCTGTCATTCAGGCTTTTTTTTTTTTTTTTTGGTCCCGTTTATAAAGCACAGTTTGAGTGGAATTACCATAATTCTTAAGGGTTCTAGGATTTTCAGGATAGCAAATGATCATTGGTTTCACCTCTGAGTCACCAGCTGCATCAGCAGCTAAGAGTCAGCCTGTTCTTTGAAACTTTGAAGCCAGGCACTAACTTCTCCTCTCTAGCTATGTAACATCTCCTTCCAAGACAGGGCTACACCAAACAGCTGTTGTTTCAACTGAAACAAGTGAAAGTGTTAGTTTCTCAGTCATGTCCAACTCTGTGACCCCGTGGACTGTAGCCTACCAGGCTCCTCTATCTTTGGAGCTCTCCAGGCCAGAATACAGGAGTGGGTAGATAGTCCCTTCTCCAGGGGATCTTCCTCACCCAGGGATCAAATCCAGGTCTCCCGCATTGCGGGCAGATACTTCACCATCTGAGTCATCAGGGAAGCCATTTGTTTCAACTAGCCACCTTCATTAATTATGTTAGCTAGATCTTCTGAGACAGTTGCTACATATTCTGTATCAGCAGCTGCTGCTTCATCTTGCACATTTATGTTAAAGAGAAGGCTTCTTTCCTTCAACTTCATGAACCAACCTCTGCATACTTCAAACTTTTCTTCTGAAGCTTCCTTGCCTCTCTCAGCCTTCATGGAATTGGAGAAAGTTAGGGTCTTGCTCTGGATTAGGCCTTGGCTTAAGGGAATGTTGTGGCTGATTTGGTCTACTGCTCAGACCACCAAAATTTTCTCCGTATTAGCAAGGAGGCTGTTTCACTTTCATATCATTCATGTGTTCCCTGGAGTTGTTGTCAGTCACTAAGTCACATCTGACTCTTTGCACCCCCATGGACTGCAGCACATCAGGTTCCCCTGTTCTTCACTATCTTCTGGAATGTGTTGCTCAGATTCATGTCCATTAAGTCAGTGATCCTAATAATTATCTCATCCTTGGGTGCCCCCTTCTCCTCCTGCTTTCAATCTTTTCCAGCGTCAGGGTCTTTTCCAATGAGTCATCTCTTCCCATCAGGTTTCCAAAGTATTGAAGTTTCAGCATCAGTACTTCTGAAAGGTAGTTGCTGAACAATAAGACGCTGGGATTCTTGGCCTCTGGAGGAGACGAATCCAATCCGGGGCCAGAGACGAGGCTGGATTGCTCAGAGTTTTTGTGTAATAAAGTTTTATTAAAGTATAAAGGAGATAGAGAAAGCTTCTGACATAGGCATCAGAAGGGGGCAAAAGAGCACCCCCCTCCTAGTCTTTAGCTGTAAGTTATATAGTCACTCACAGTCTGTTAATGAAAAGAAAGGGATGTCTTAGAATTTAGAATGGCACCAGATAATTCATCCCTGGCCATAAAATGATTGACTTGAATCTCGTAGAAGGGCAGATTACCAAACAAATAGTTTCATTTACATAGATTAGGGAACAATATCTGAGTAAGTAGGCTAGGCCAGTTGGCGGGTTGGTGGAACCAACTTGAAGATAGAGTCTGGGGTACATTAACATAGCTTAAGACAACATTTCCATAAGAAAAAGAAATGTATTGGTTAACTCAAGGTTTGAGAATAGTTAGCTTCAGGTGAAACCAGGTGTCATGGCAACACAGCATTTTAAAAGAAATCTTCTTTTAAATTTGTATAGAGAAGAAAAAATATCGCTGGTTTTTTTCTTCCTGCTGCTTAAGAGAGATAAATATGTCTGACTCTTGCAGCCTATTTCCTCCATTTGGAGACCCCCTGGCCTTCCTGCCTGTTTCCCTCTCAAGTGTTTCCAAGAAGTAGTTAACAAATTTAGAGTGGAATTTCTAAAGAAAATTAAAATACATAAATAAAGCCTATGTCAGTTATCTACTTTTGCGTGCCAAATCACCACAGAAGTTTGTGGCTTAAAACAATTATTGAATATTTCTTGTGCTTCAGGAGGTTAGAATTTTGGAGTCAGCTTGACTGATGATTCTCTCAAGGTCTCACAGGGATTCTGTCAGGTGATTGAAAGGACTGGGGCCATCTTGCATGTCTATTCACTCAGATATCTGAAGTCTGAGCTGGGAAGATTCAAATAGCTGGAGGCTACAACTGCTTGGGAAGTCAATTCTTGTTCTCTCTACATGATCTCCATTCAGTATGGCAGCTTCAGATAAACTAGAATCCTTACATGAAGGCTTAAGTCTTTGAGGGCAAATCTAAGAAATCAACACAGGAAGAAACTATCTTTTATTCTGAGCTAACCTAGAAAGTCTCATAGTCAATTTCTCTGCACTTCAATGAACCAAACTTCAACGAAGCAACACTATCCCAATGTCATGTAAATTAATTATTTTTCCCTCATTCTAGCTCACAGGGATAGGCACTGTCTTCACCTCTGTGTGAGTGTCAAAGATGCTAGTTATAACTCATTTAGATGGAGTTTTTCTCTAACTCCGTGTAGTATAAAGCTGCTATTTGTTGCCTCACAGCTCCCTGAGTGTCAACACTTTCCCTGCCTTTTTTGAACTTTTACTTGGTTATTGTTTATTTCTAGGTATCCATTCTCTCTCTCTCTCATTCATATGTGTGTGTGTGTGTGCATGTATTTAAACATAATGCCTATGATAGCATCCCAGTTTTGCTCCTTCCCTCTTTTCCATGTAGATCCAGCTAAATCCAATTACCTAAAAACAATGTTTCTTATGAGCCACAAGCTCTGTGGCTTATCCATCCATGACCTTCAATAAAGGAACTTGCCTACAAGTCCTTGCTCTGCCTTATCAATGGCTGCCCTGAGCTAACTTTAGGCTTTTGAGTGACTTCAGGAGGCCTTCTGGATGTGTCAAGCCTCTCCTTTTAGAAACTGTGTGATTTAAAAAAAAAAAAAAAAAGTATATGGCTCTCTGAGTGCAATTTTCAGGACCAACTTGGAGTGATTCTTAAAGAACCCCTCAAGGGAGACATACTCCCTTATTTGCAAGACATTTTGAGTGGTTTCCTCATACGTATGTTGAGATGAGTTGAATAGTCAACTGAGATCCTGTGCATATATTTGATATTCTCACTGTCCAGCAGTCTTCTCTCTGGAAAAATCTTCTATGGACTTTTACTTTTTCATTCTCCTTGGACTCTCAGTTAAGATGCTTCAACTTATCGAGTTTTCCAAGTTCATCTCAATTACCTCTACATGCCCAATAGTCTGATAATTCTCTAAAGTAGTTAAACCGGGGAAGTTGGAGGCTTCAACACTTTTTTTTACATTTTTTTTTTTTTTTTCCTCAAGGATCACTGTCCCTTGATATTCAGTTTGAGAACTATTGCATTGTTTTATTGCTTCAGAAAGGAGGTCAAATTCTGTCCTCATTAGTTCATCTTAGCTGGAATTGCAAATCCATGGTGGCTAACTTTTAATGTATTCTTCAGAATATGACTCAAATATTTTGTTAACGTTGAGTTAGAAAATAAACAACATGAAAAGGAGGATACAGCGTATGATGGCACCTTAGGTCCTAATTATGAGTGCATTTAATTATTTGAATTAACTGGCTGGCAAACAAGATGGCTGATATTTGGAGATTCATTATTATTTGCAATAGTGGTATAGTGGCATCACTTTTAGAACGAAAGTGGAAGCAATTGTTCTAGTAGTGTTTGTGTCTTTCTGATTCCTGCTTTCTTATTTCTGATCACAATGGAAGGAGATGTTGTTGAACTGATTTGAGTGGTAGTTTATGGATTTTCCAACTCCATTTTTGTTAGAGGAGTGAGAGATACTCTGATTGTGTGGTATGTTGAAGCCATTCCAAAATTCATCTATGGATTTAACACCTTACATTATTATTATTTTTTTCTATCTAAAAATATTTTGAAATTTTTATTGCTCTTGTTCTCTGTGTTAAGCTATGATAGAATTTTCAAGGTATATTACAAAGTATGTTAGAAAGATATATATATTCAGCTCTTTTTTGGATATCTGGTTTTCAAACAAATGTGTGAAGATAAATAATACTGGAGTAAGAACATTTGATTAAAATTCTCAAAGAAGTGCGTTCTTGTGGTAGACCAATGTTTGTAAGGCAGACTTGTAAAGCAAGGTTAGATGGAATGCCTCCCTAACTTGAGATAGGTAATCTAATTCTATTGCTATTTTTATGGCCATATCTTATTAAAGTGATTTTTCAATGTGCTTTACTATTTTACCTTTAGATAAGATCTTTCCTCCATTCTGTGGGCATCAGTCCTGATTTTTATTGGAAATGACTGCTTTTATCATTGCATATATATTAATAGATACTTTTGAAGGAGGCCAGAAATACCTCCAGCAGTAACTGAGAACCATTTAACATTCTAAATGAGTAAGTATTGTTAGGAATAACTTAACATTTAACACTTTTGAAGGACATAAAATATTTGTTACTGCATTTTGTAAAGGTAGCTTTTTTTCTGATGGTTCAAATTATTTAAGACCTTTAAATAACTTTCATAATGTTAGATCATTTGTCTTCTTCCTTTATATTCATTTTATACTATAGTTCTCATTTTGCAATTCTGCATCTTTTTTTATTTGTTTGATTTGGTTTGGTTTGATGCAATGGATTTAGAGCATGACACATCTGTTTTGACTCATATTTGACTCTGTAATTATGTAGTAATTTCCCAGAAAATGTTCTTGAATGAATAAGTTTCTGATTTTAAAATCTCAATTTGAACATCTTCAATATTTTATTTTCTCCTTTTTTGCTTGCTTACTATTTCAGAAACCTCTTGAAAAAAGTTTTCTATTAAAAATAACCATTGCTTTTCTTTTTTGTCTTCACTAATGATGTAAACTTTTATTTTCTATTTTACCTGCAGTGTTCTCATTTTAACAATTTGAATTGTTTTGCAAAACTTTATTTTACATTATTTCTCATTTTAAAATTTGCTAGACTCTACCATTTTATTTCTATAGTCTATATGATATGTATTGTTATGTTTGCCCACAGGACTCCAGAAAATAGTTTCATCTTTAAAAATGGCAATCAATAATTGGAAAAAGAAAATATGTATTATTTTTCTCCTGCTTCCTAAAACTTTTTCAATAGGTTTCTTTATTATATACCAGTACAGATTTTTTAAAGTAATAATTTTTCAAAAAAAAAATCCTTAAAATTTCTATTGTTTGATAATTTTGAGAAGCTGATCAGAATTCAGATATAGTTGTTCCAGTTGTACGTTTTGAGTCTCTGAGTTCCCTCTTCATACATCTTACAGTGTGAAGGCACTCTTTGAAACTGTATCATATATCTGATTACATAACTTAATATATATTCTAATTTAAAAAAAAAACAAAAATTCTGAATGAACTTTTTTGACTTTATTTTATTTTATTTTTTTTACTGAGTTTTGGTTGATGTACAATATTATATGTTAGAAGTGTACAATATAGTGATTCATAATTTTTAGAGTTATACTCCATTGATAATTATTATAAGATATTGTGTATATTCCCTGCCTTGCACAATATATGTGTGTGTACTAAGTTGCTTCAAATATGTCTGACTCTTTGTGACCCTATGTACTATATCCTACCAGGCTCCTCTTCCATGGGCTTTTCCAGGCAAGAATACTGGAGTGGGTTGTGATTTCCTTCTCTTTGCAATATATACTCATAACTTATTTTATACATAATAGTTTGTATCTGTTAACCCCACTATACCTAGAATGTCCCTTGCCCTTACCTCTCACCATTGGTAATCACTAGTTTGTTCCCTAAATCTGTGCCTGTTTTTTTTTTTTTTTTGTTATATTCACTAGGTGGCTGGGTTTTTTTTGAGATTTCCATATATAAGCAATATCATACAGTATTTGCCTTTGCCTGACTTATTTCACTTAAGATAATACCCTCAAATTCAATCCATGCTGCTGAAAGTGACAACATTTTATTCTTTTCTATGGCTGACTATTAAAATCCCCATAATACCTGGGTGATCTACAGATTCAATGCCATCCCTATGGCATTTTTTATTGAACTAGAGGAAATAATTCTAAAATTAGTATGGAAGCACACAAGACACAGAATACCCAAAACGATCTTGAGAAAGAAAAAACAAAGATGGAGGAATCATTCTTCTTCATTTCAGACTGTACTAAAAAGTTGCAACAATCAAAACAATATGGCACTGATGTAAAAAACAGACACATAGATCAATGAAACACAATAGACAGCCCAGAAATATACCCACAGAGTTATGGTGAATTAATCTAAGTCTTAAATGTAACAATGAACTAGCTATAAATAAGGAGATCTCAGGACAAAAGATTAACTAAATGCTGGTTGATTACAAGTTTTAGGTGTAAGATTTGTATCTGAATTTTAACCTAAATTCAAGAGCTTATACTGAGATTGGATGCAAACTACAGTTTTAATACTCATAAAGTGAAAGAAATAATAAAAATAAAAGAGCTCAATGAAGAGACACATGAGGTGGAGAAACCAATTGGAGATTTTTTTTTTTTTCCCCCATATATTTGAGTCATGTGTATGAGTGCATGCTAAGCTGCTTCAGTCATGTTCTACTCTTTGTAACTCTATGGGCTTTAGCCCACTAGGCTCCTCTATCCATGGGATTCTCCAGGCAAGAATACTGGAGTGGGTTGTCATGCCCTCCCCCTGGGGATCTTGCTGACCCAAGGATCAAACCCACAACTTTTGCAGCCCCTGCATTGCAGGCTGATTCTTTACTGCTGAGACCCTGGAGAAGCCCCAAGTGGGCTTTAGGAGGCATGATTATGAACAGAGCTGGTGGAGGTGATGGAACTCCAGCTAAACTATTTAAAATCCTAAAAGCCAATGCTATTAAAGTGCTGCATTTATTATGTCAGTAAATTTGGAAAACTCAGCAGTGGCCACAGAACTTAAAAAGGTTTGTTTTCATTCCAATCCCAAAGAAAGGCAAGGCCAAAGAATGTTCAAATTACTGTACAATTGTGCTCATTTCACATGACAGGAAGGTAATGATCAAAATCCTTCAAGTTAGACATCAGCTATGTGAACCAAGAAATTCTAGATGTACAAGATGTATTTAGAATAGGCAGAGGAACCAGAGGTCAAATTGCCAACATTTATTGGATCAGAAAGAAAGCAAGGGAATGTCAAAAAAAACATCTACTTCTGCTTCATTGACTACACTAAAGCTATTTACTGTGGAGATCACAAAAACTGTGGAAAACTCTACAAGAGATGGAAATACAAGACCCACTACCTGCCTCCTAAGAGACCTGTATGCAGGTCAAGAAACAACAGTTAGAACTGAACATGAAACAATGGACTGGATCCAAATTGGGAAAATAGTGTGTCAAGGCTGTGTATAGTCACCTCTTCTCATTTAAATTTTATGGAGAATACATCATTCAAAATGCTGAGCTGGATGAACCACAAGCTGGAATCAAGATTGCTGGGAGAAATGTCAACAACCTCAGATATGCAAATAATACTACTTCAGTGGTAGAAAGTGAAGGAGAACTAAAGAGCCTCTTGATGAGCATGAAAGAAGAGAGTGAAAAAGTTGGCTTGAAACTCAACATTAAAACAACTAAGACAATGGTATCCATTTCCATCACTTCATGGAAAATAGAAAGAGAAAAAGTTGAAGCAGTGACAGATTTTATTTTGTCAGGATCTAAAATCACCGTGGCGGCTGCCTGGCGATGGAGCAGCTGTGAAGAGATATCCCACTTCCAAGGTCAGAGAAACCCCAGCAAGACAGTAGGTGCTGGAGTGGCTATGAGAACATACCCCACTTCCAAGGGCAAAGGAGACGTCCCAGCAAGATGGTAGGAGGGGTGAATTCACATTTAGAATCAAACCCCATTCCTGACAGAGACGCTCAGAAGGCACAAACAAATCTCCACACCAGGACCCAGAGACCCCACAGAGACTGAGACAGCACTATGTTGGAGTGTCTCCTGAGGAGGTACGTGTCAGCAGTGGTCTGCATCAGGGGCAGAAGCTCTGGGTGCAGCAGACCTGGGTGTGGCATAAGCCCTCTTGGAGGAGGTCGCCATTAACCCCATCATAGAGCTGCCGGAACTTACACAGGATTGGGAAACGGACTCTTGGTGGGCACAAACAGAACCTTGTGTGCACCAGGACCCAGGAGAAAGGAGCAGTGACCCCACAAGAGACTGACTCAGACTTGCCTGTGAGTGTCCAGGAGTCTCGAGAGGAGGTGTGGATCAGCGGTGGCCTGCTGCACAGTTGGGGGCACCGAGTGTAGCAGTGCATGCAAGGGATTTTTTGAGGGAGCTCACCTTTATCTTCATTACCTCCACCACACTTTGGCCCCAGGTAAATAGCAGGGAGGGAACACAGCTCCACCCATCAACAGAAAATTGGATTAAAGATTTACTGAGCATGGCCCCATACATCAGAAAAAGACCTAGTATCCCCCACAGTCAGTCTCTCCCATCAGGAAGCTTCCAGAAGCCTCTTATCCTTCTCCATCAGAGGGCAGACAGACTGAAAACCATGATCATAGAAAACTAACCAATCTAATCACAAGGACCACAGCCTTGTCTAAATCAATGAAGCTATGAGCCATGCCCTATAGGGCCACCCAAGACTGACAGGTCATGGGATGGTTCTGACAAAACGTGGTCCACTGGAGAAGGGAATGGCACACCACTTAAGTATTCCTGCCTTGAGAACCCCATGAACAGTATAAAAAGACAAAAAGATGGGACACTGAAAGATGAACTCCCCAGGTCAGTAGGTGTCCAATATGCTACTGGAGAGCAATGGAGAAATAACTCCAGAAAGAATGGAGAGATGGAGCCAAAGCAAAAAAAAAAAAAAAAAAAAAACCAGTTGTGGATGTGACTGGTGATAGAAGCAAGGTCTGATGCTGGAAAGAGCAATATTGCACAGGAACCTGGAATGTTAGGTCCATGAATCAAGGCAAATTGGAAGTGGTCAAACAGGAGATGGCAAGAGTGAACATAGACATTTTAGGAATCAGTGGACTAAAATGGATGGGAATGGGTGACTTTAATTGAGATGACCATTATATCTACTACTGTGGGCAAGAATTCCTTAGAAGAAATGGAGTAGCCATCATAGGCAGCAAAAGAGTCCAAAATGCAGTACCAAAATTAGAGATACCAAGGGAAAATATCATGCAAAGATGGGCTCAATAAAGGACAGAAATGGTATGAACCTAAGAGAAGCAGAAGATATTAAGAAGAGGTGGCAAGGATACAAAGAAGTGTACCAAAAAGATCTTCAAGACCCAGGTAATCACAATGATATGATCACGCACCTAGAGCCCAACATCCTGGAATGTGAAGTCAAGTGGGACTTAGGAAACATCACTACAAACAAAGCTATTGGAGGTAATGGAATTCCAGTTATTTCAAACCCCAAAAGATGATGCTGTGAAAATGCTGCACTCAATATGCCAACAAATTTGGAAAACCCAGCAGTGACCACAGGACTGGAAAAGGTCAGTTTTCATTCCAATCCCAAAGAAAGGCAATGCCAAAGAGTGCTCAAACTACCACACAATTTCACTCTTCTCACACACTAGCAAAGTAATGCTCAAACTTCTCCAAGCCAGACTTCAACCTTATGTGAACTGTGAATTCTCAGATGTTCAATTGGTTTTAGAAAAGGCAGAGGTACCAGAAATCAAATTGCCAACATCCATTGGCTCATCATAAAAGCAAGAGAGTTCCAGAAAAGCATCTATTTCTGCTTTATTGACTATGCCAAAACCTTTGACTGTGTGGATCACAACAAACTGTGGAAAATTCTGAAAGAGATGGGAATACTAGACCACCTGGCCTGTCTCTTGAGAAATCTGTATGCAGGTCAGTAAGCAACAGTTAGAACTGGACATGGAACAACAGACTGGTTCCAAATAGGGAAAGGATATATCCAGGCTGTATATTGTCACCCTGCTTATTTAACTTATAGGCAGAGTACATCATGAGAAACGCCGGGCTGGAGGAAGCACACGCTGGAATCAAGATTGCCAGGAGGAAGACCAATAATCTCAGATATGCAGATGACACCACCCTTATGGTAGAAATTAAGGATTTCCCTGGTGGCTCAGACAGTAAAGCATCTGCCTACAATGCAGGAGACCCGGGTTTGATCTCTGGGTTGGGAAGATCCTCTGGAGAAGGAAATGGCAACCTACTCCAGTACTCTTGCCTAGAAAATCTCATGGATGGAGGAGCCTGGTTGGCTACAGTCCATGGAGTCGCAAAGAGTTAGACACGACTGAGCGACTTCCACTTCATGGCAGAAAGCGAAGAACTAAAGAGCCTCTTAATGAAAGTGAAAGAGGAAAGTGAAAATGTTGCCTTAAAGCTCAACATTCAGAAAACTAAGATCATGGCATCCAGTCCCATCATTTCATGGCATATAGATGGAGAAATAGTGGAAACAGTGGCCAACTTTATTTTTTTGGACTCCAAATTCACTGCAGATGTTAACTGCAGCCATGAAATTAAAAGACACTTACTCCGTGGAAGGAAAGTTATGACCAACCTAGACAACATATTAAAAAGCAGAGACTTTACTTTGTCAACAAAGTTCTGTCTAGTCAAGGCTATGGTTTCTCTAGTAGTCATTAATGGATGTGAGAGGTGGACTCTAAAGAAAGCTGAGTGCTGAAGAACTGATGGTTTTGAATTGTGGTGTTGGAGAAGACTCTTGAGAGTCCCTTGGACTGCAAGGAGATTCAACCAGTTCATCCTAAAGGAAATCAGTCCTGAATCTTCATTGGAAGGACAGGTGCTGAAGCTGAAACTCCAATACTTTGGCCACCTGATGCGAAGAGCTGACTCATTTGAAAAGACCCTGGTGCTGGGAAAGGTTGAAGGCAGGAGGAGAAGGGGACGACAGAGGATGAGATGGTTGGATGGCATCATTGACTCAATGGACATGAGTTTGAGTAATTACCTGGAGTTGGTGATGGACAGGGAGGCCTTGTGTGCTGCACTCTATGAGGTCACAAAAAGTCGGACATGACTTAGCAACTGAACTGAACTGAACTGAAAATCACTGTGGATGGTGATTGTAGCCATTAAATTAAATGATATTTTCTTCTTGAAAAGAAAGCCATGGCAAATCTAAACAAGCATATTAATAATGAGAGGCATCACTTTTCTGAGAAATGTTTATATAGTTAAAGCTGTTGCTTTTACAATATTCATGTTCTAAAGTGAGAATTGGACCATAAAGTAGGTCTAGTGCTGAAGAATTTATATTTTCAAATTGTGTGTGTGTGTTGCTGGAGAAGATTCTTGAAAATCACTTGGAATACAAGGAGATCAAACCTCAATCTAAGGAAATCATATCTGAATATTCATTGGAATATTGTTGCTGACCCTGAGTCTCCAGTACTTTGATAACATGATGCAAAGAGCCAACGCATTAGAAAAGACCCTGATGCTGGGAATGATTGAAGGCAAAAGAAGTGCCAGAATATGTGATGGTAAGATAGCATCACTAGCTCAGTGGACATGAATTTGAGCAAACTCTGGGAGATATTGGAAGACAGAGGGGCCTGCCATGCTGTAATTCATGGGTTCGCAGAGTTGGAAATGATTTCACCACCAAAGAGCAAGAACAGCTTTCTTTAATGTTCAAATCTGGAAAAAATCATAGCTTTGATTACAGGAGCCTTTGCTGGCAATGTGATGTCTCTGTCTTTTTAACACATTGTTTAGGTTGTCATAGTTCTCATTCCAAGGAGCAAGCATCTTTTAATTTTATGTCTGCGATCACAGTCGACAGTGATTTTGGAGCCCAAGAAAAGAAAATCTGCCACTGCTTCCACTTTTTCCCATCTATTTGCCATGAAATAATGGGGTTGGATGCTATGATTAGTTTTTATTGTTGAGTTTCAGACCAGCTTTTCCCACTCTCCTCTTTCACCCTCATCAAGAGATTCTTTTGTTCCTCTTCACTGTTGCCATTATGTAGTATCATCTGCATATCTGATATTGTTGATATTTTCCCCAGCAATATTGATTCCAGCTTGTGATTCATCATTCCTGGCATTCCACATGAAGTACTCGGCATATGTTAAAGCAGAGAAGCAATATACAGGCTTGTCATGCTCTTTTTCCAATTTTGAATCAGTCAGTCATTCTACATCTGGTTCTTAATGCTGCTTCTTGATCCACATGCAGGTTTCTTTTTTGTATGGTAATCTGGTACTCTCTTCTCCTTAAGAATATTCCACAGTTCCCTGTGATCCACACAGTCAAAGGCTTTAGCATTGTCAGTGAAGTAGAAGTAGATGTTTTTCTGGAATTTCTTTGTTTTCTCCATGATCTTAGGAATGTTGACAGATTTCTGGTTCCTCTGCCTCTTTGAAACCCAGCTTGTACATCTTGAAGTTCTTGTTTCACATACTGTTTTAGTGTAGCTTGAAGAATTTTGAGCAAAACCTTGCTAGCATGTGAAATGAGAACAATTGTATTGGAATGTTTTTGGCATTGCCCTTCTTTTGAACTGAAATGAAAAACTGATCTTTTCCACTCCTGTAGCCACTGCTGAGTTTCCCAGATTTGCTGACATATGGAGTGCAGCACTTTAACAGCTTTTAGGATCTTACATAGTTTAGCTGATATTCCATTACCTCCTCAAGCTTTGTATTGTTATTCAATACACACATGTTGAAAAAAATGCATAAATATTATTTACAGAGAATCTATTGTGTTTTGAGCACTGAGCCTCATCAGCCTTATATTCTGAGAAATCAGCTCTGGGAATTTAAATTTACCCACAATTTTAAACTTGGAACTACATTTTAGTCCACTTATAATAGTACAGAAATCATTGTCAAACAAAATTTAAAAGGCAATGTTCACAATTTCTTTTACAGTGAAAATAAAACTCATTTTTATTAATTTATTGAGATAAACTATAAAAACTGATGGACAAAAAATTATCGTAAATCATTTAGCAGAACATTCATTAAAAAACAAATGTATTTTTACCAGAAAATTTAATTTTGTGTAAGCCTGATATAACATTAAGTATTTTCAAATAAGACATTTTATTTTAAAATTTAATTGTATATTCTTGAATGTACTATAATCAAATAATGCAAGATTTCCATAGGAATTTCAGTGTTTTGATAAATTTTTTATTGTGATACAAATCACTCAACCCATAAGAAGAGTTGAATATGGAGATATTATCCATATTATCTTTTTCCCCTTTATTAAATTTTATAGTAGACTATTTCTATGATTTTTTTTCATTTTGCCTTTTTAAACACATTCTGTAGGATTTTACCTTTTTTATTTATTATTTTGATATTAATATCATATTTGACTTTTAATATCCACATCTCTTAATCATAATCACTCCCAATAAATGTTTTATTTATACTAATGTTTTCTTGTATTTTAAATATTGTTACATTCTATAATTATGATCAACTTTACTGGGAGAAATCTCTGTGTCACATTAAGCATATACATATATATCACATAATATATATATGAATAAAAATTTAGTAATGCATGAATAACAAATGGTTATTGCAACTTTTTTTTTGCACAAATAATAATTTATTTGGGGATTTTTATACATGTTACAAATGAAATGAATGTTACAAAATAATATAAGTAACACCGAGATGTCCAGTATGGGATTTCAGATGGTTCTCTAAGGTAGCACAGAGACCATACTTTGCAGGCTTCAACTGTGCAGGTGTGAAACATTTCTTTGGAGAATGATAGTCCAGCTGGGTTAGAGAAGACCACATAGGCCAACTCACAGAGCAGCCTCTGCTCTAGTACAATGTCACATGGATGCTCTCTTTGGAATTAACAACTCAGTAGGTCTGGAGAAAATTGAATAGTTTGCATTTTCAACCAGGTATTTCTAATGCTGCTTCTCTGCAAATTATATCAGGGAGGCATTGCTTCTCTAGTCATTTTAAGTGAAAGTGAAGTCGCTCAGTCACGTCCGACTCTTTGCGACCCCACGGACTGACTATAGCCTGCCAGGCTCCTCCGTCCATGGCATTTTCCAGGCAAGAATACTGGAGTGGGTTGCCATTCCCTTCTCCAAGTCATTTTAAGAGACCTAAATTAATGGATGGCCATCTCTATTTTTTTTAATACAGCCAAATTTGTTGATTTAAATTTTTTTGCTCTATTCATTTATAGAGTAAAGGTTATTAAGATATATCATGATATTTAGAAGACTGTATCTGAAGTAATAATTAGCATAATTATTATATCAGCTGCTATTATCTGAATGTATTAAGAATAAATGTGTAGATTTGATAATTGAATTTCATCATGTTTGTGTGTGTGTGTTTTATTAGCCTCAACTTATAAGATTTTATAGAATGTTCTGATTATTTTACTACTAAATAAGTTCAGTAAAGTAATAACCATCTTCAATATTTATACTTATTTTATAAATTCACTGAGATTTATGTGGAGATGGTGTGTCTAAATTAATCTTTTATATGACAGTTCAAATCATTTTCTAGAGTTTCTTAAAGCTGATCAATGTAGAAGAATCAAGTATATTCAGGATTAACTAAATTTTAATACTAGTTTTGCAGTACTTCATCGACTTCATTTATTACTCTTGAGAAGAATTATCTTTATCTCTTCTATCAATGAAGAAAATCTCTACCTTTGCATGTAACTATAGTATTTTGTGTCACTAAGATAAAATTAAGAAAACAGCTTTATTCAAACTCTTACCTCTTGCTTCAATTGAGGATAACAGTAGAAAAGGGTAGTAACTTAGAGAAAAAGATGTGTTTCTAAGTCTTACCAAAAACTATGAGTATGGATTTTCCTGAGTCATTTACCATCAAGAAACCTCAATTTCCTCATCAGAAAAATGAAATATATGACTTCTTATTTTTCTATTTCCCATCCCATTTCTTTTTTCATTCTCCTAAAATCAAATTTCACTTTGAAAAGTATATAAATTTATGAACTAAGATAGGCACATAAGAATGTGCTTTTTATTTTTAATTCAGTTTCAATTGAAGAGTAACTGCTTTACAATATTTTGATGGTTTCTGCTGCACAACAACATGAATCAGCCACAACTATGCATTTCTCCTCTCCCTCTTGGATCTCCCTCTGACCTCCCTCTCCCCCTGCTTTCGGTCATCACAGACCACTGGGTTGAGTTTCCTGTGCTATACAGCAGGTTCCCACTATTTTACACATTGTCGTGTATATATGTCAGGGCTGCTCTCTCAACTCATCCCAGCCTCTCCTTCCCCCACTGTGTCTACAAGTCTATTCTCTACATCTGCAGCTCTATTCCTGCCATGCAAATAGGTTCATAAGTACCATTGTTTTATATTCCATATATATGTGTTCCTATATATTTACTTTTCTCTTTCTCACTTACTGTACTCTATATAACAGGCTCTAGGTTCATCCATCTCACTAGAACTGACCCAAATTCATTCATTTTTATGTGTATTAGTCACTCAGTAGTGTCTGACTCTTTGCAAACCCCAACCAGGTTCCTCTGTCCACGGAATTCTCCAGGCATGAATACTAGAGTGGGTAACCATTCCTTTCTCTAGGGGATCTTCCCAACCTGGGGTAGAACTTGAGTGTCCTGCATTTCAGGCAGATTTTTTACCATCTGAGCTACCAGGGAAGCTTCGATTCCAATGTATATATGTACTGCAACTTCTTCATTCATTCATCTGTTGGACATCTAGGTTGCTTCCATGTCCTGGCTACTGTAAAGAGTGCTTCAGTGAACATTGGAGTATATGTGTCTTTTTGCATTATGATTTTCTCAAGGTATATTCTTAGTAGTGGAATTGCTGGATCATATGGTAGTCTTATTCCTAGTTTTTTTTAAGGAATCTCCATATTGTTCTCCACAGTGGCCATATTAATTTACATTCCCACCAACAGAGCAAGAGAATTTACTTTTCTGCACATCTTCTCCCGCTTTTATTGTTTGTAGATTTCTTTATGATGGCCATTCAGACTGGTGTGAGGAGGTGTCACATTTTGCAGTTTTGATTTACATTTCTCTAATAATGAGAGATACTGAGCATCTTTTCAGGTTTTGTTGGTTTATCTCTGTGTCTTCTTTGGAAAAATCTCTGATTTCTAAATACTTCAGATTTTTAACTTTAAATAAATTCAGACGCTTAAATTATATCAGGAAAAATGGACATATATTTAACAAATTTTAAATAATATTGGAGAATATGAACAAAGTTATTTATCAAATTCATTTTATCAAAGATGGAAATGTCAAAAGTCAAAATAAATTTAAGGAGAAAAGACAAGTGAATATATTTCTGATCGTGTAGTGTAATATGTGTTGCAAATATTACTCAAAATTTGTTAATTAGAAAAAACTGACAATTTAATAAACTTAAAATGGTTGAATATTAAAATTACTATTAAAATAATAGTATGTTATATTTATCATATATTAATATATTATTCTGAATATATGTATATAATTTCATCAATTATTTCCACACATGAATATTTAAGAGCTAGGGAGTTTTTAAATCAAAAGCAATTTTATGTTTATTTGTCCATTTAAGTTAAAGCAACCAGAACCACATTTAACACTCAGTTTGACACAACAAAAAATGGACATAATAGATGAGAAAATGATATGTAAGGCAGTGAATATCAGACAAGTAATGGCAATAATTCTTAAAGATGGGAAACAAGATTGCACCCATGAACTGCCTTGAAGGAGGTTCCAAGTTATGGCATAAGGAGAGGAAACCCATTTGGACTGATTTACTTGCTGAGTTCAGGAAATAAAGCTGAGAGGTAAGGGATATAATGGCAGAGAGAGTTCACAGGACAGAGCATCTGAGAGGAGGGGTTAGCACAGAAAGAGCATACCAGAAATTTGCAGAAAATTCCCATCAAGTATTCAGCTGAGTATTGATCTACACAAGAATCTGAGGAAAGCACCCAGTGCTGGGACAAACAGTCCCAGAGGATTAGAGTTAGCAACATACGGCAGAAGGGAATCGATCTCAGCTGTCACCAGTCAGAGTGAAAAATGACATTCATGAAGAATTGGGCTGAATACACACACACACACAAAAGCCATGTCTCAGATATGATAAATAATTTATACTGTAGTAAACATTTCTTCAGTTTTGACTAATAAGTCTTAAATCTAAGATCATAAAATATTAAACCATTTCCTAGTAAATTAACATCACAAACAAAATAACAATCTTTATAGAAATTGAGAAATACTTTACTCAATATATTTAAATTGCAAATTTAATTGCAAATTAAATTGCAAATACAAACACAAAAATTATCAAGCATGCATAGAAACAGGAAAATAAGACTCAAAACAGGAGGAAAATAGAAATCAATCAATAGAAACAGAGAATTGACAGATATTGGAATTACAATTTAATATATAAATGTTCAAAACTTACATAGAGACATGGATGATATGGGTAAGATAAATAGAAACCTATTGACATAAAATGTAATGTCTGAGATGAAAGATATATCTTAAATGGGACTAATAGTCAAGCAGTCATTGTTGAAAAAAAAAAAAATAATAAACTGAAGTCACAGAAATAAAACTAACAGAAAATAACAGTTGGAAATAAGAATTAACAAAAATCAACAGAAAGCCAAAGGAACTATGGAACAACTTCAAGTGCCTGTCATTGAAGTCCCAAAAAGGAAACGGATGGGCATAGAAAAATGTTTGAATAAGTAATGACTGTTAAGTTTACAAGCTCAAATAAAGTGATAAATTCAGACTCGAATCTCAGCCTCGAGCATGAGAAACATAAAGAAATTATACTAAAGCATATCAAAATTAAATTAAAGAAGGTATATACACATATATATATACACACATATATATATGTGTGTGTATATATATATACACATATATATATATATATATATATGTGTATATATATGACCAGCCAATCTACCTGGCCTGATTTGTACTCCTCAAATTTCAAGTCTTTAAAGAAAAGGAAATTCTGTGAACCTGTCACATTGGATAACTCTTAAATGCTATGTGATATCCTGAATTGGATTTTGACACAACAACAACAAAACATTACTAAGAAAACTGATGAGATTTAAAATAAGCCTATAGTCTAATAGTCCTCTCCAATGTTACTTATTTTCTAAATGTTGATAAACGCTGCACTCTTACATGAGACGCCAACCTTAAGAAAATCTGGTAAAGGATATATAAGAACTTTCTTACTACTTTTTCAGCTTTTTTTTTTTAAATGTTACTTTTATTTCAAAAGTAATTTTTTTTTTAAAGAAGTTTAAGCTCTTATTATGTGCCAGTCACCATCTAGCTAATGAGTAACATAGACATAGCTCCTGACTTAATGCAAGGAAAGAAGCTTGAACAAAACTTTTCTTTTTTTTAATCTATGATAATATGCTGCCAGAAATACAACTTATTGGGTCATTTAGGGATGTTCATTTGGGAATGAAATTAATTTGCATAGACAAGCATTTGTTAATAGAGAAAATGTACAGTTTTCTATACAGATCTAATGGTTTTCTGATTATAGGAATTATGGTCAATTTTGTACACAATGCAGTCATACTGCTAACTTTCAGTGGCTTAAAGATCCAAGGTAGGCATCTAAGAAAAGATCATCTTTGATATACAAATACATCTGATTGTATCTGGACATCCAGTATGGCAGTATCTTACAATAGATTAGAAACTTCCTGAAAAACAATTCACATTCAGTGTAGAGGAAGCTGAAATGTCCAAGTTTGATCAAAAGAGCAGCTTAGAAGTGTCAGGGTAGAGAAATAATCTAAAAATAAGAATTTGCCACTCAGACTGTGCTCATTTCAGAGTATCAGAAAGGAGGAACTGTTACAAAGATCAATTTAAAATTAAAGCTGCTTCTATAATCTCTCAAAATTGTAAGGAAAATTAAGAAAAAATAAAAATAAAAACTTGTTTTGCATTTGTTAGAGGACAGAAAAGAGTGAATGACAATTTCTTGGCTAAGGAATTGTAGAATACATTGGTTCATCAAACTGACAAAGGGATTGAGTGAGGAGTCAGTATTCCAGATAAGAGAAAAAACTAAAATGCAGGCTTTTCCTTGGTGCTGGCTTGGTGCCTTGATGACTTTGTATTAAAGGAGGCAGAGTAAGCACAGATCTCAGCATAGAAATCCAAAGCAGGAGAAGAAAATGGTAGACCCCTCAAGTCAAACTGAGAGCGCAATTTGTGGGATTCTACCAGGCAAATCCTGAGGACAGCACAAATTCCACAGGGGGAAATTTGAGGAGCATCAAATTTCTGTACACTGATTCATGGTGAAGCTAGAGGCTTACTGGCATGATCCATTAATACAAATGTAAATCTGTTTATTCAGAGAGAAGTATTGTTCAGTCTAAATTTCCTAGTCCCAGAAGGAAGAAAAATATGCAACATTTCACAAACTGTAATATTTAAAATAGAAATTCACAGCAAGAAATCAATAAACAAATGTGAATATTTGTGGATGAATAGCAAGTCATTATTTAAATTGATCTGTGGGTTTTTACTTTTCTTCCATTTTCCCTATGAGACATGGATCTGTAATAATCTAGTCTCTTCTAGAAACACAATTCTGATACTATAATCAATGAACACATGTATCCTCTCTTTCACTGAGGCTATACAGCAACTAGAACTTTGATTTTTTTAGTTCACTCAGTGATATTAGTATGAATTACTAAATACCAATATATAAATGTGGGTTTTGTTTTTTTTTTTTTGATCATACCTCAGTTTTTTGTTATCCTTTATTTTAAATCAAAAAAAGAAGAAAAAAATGTAGGAACCTCATTATGGTTAAAAAAAAATGTGTATAATGACACTTCAAAACAATTAACATTGGTTTAAATGCTTAATTGCTCCATAGTCTTTAGTTATTTATCCTTGGATGGTTTTACAGCAAAACATCTTGAAAGTAAGAAAGTACTGAGTGGCTATGGGTTGAAGTAGCTATTTAATATTGCAAAATAAAGGCTCTTCTTTTGGAATGATTTATCTAAATGCAGTTTGAATACGCTGTCAGCTTTAAAGAGTATCATGAGTGCTAACACTGTGCCCACATCATCTTATTGTTCAAGTGTTTGGATAATATCAGTAAATGACAAAAAAAGGATACATGGAAACACTACAGTAACAAACAAACCTTCATGTATTATATCCTAGACATTTTCTACAATAGCTATAAACAGTTCATTGCAAATGTTTCATTTCATGCTGATGATTGCCAGATGCTTACAAATGAAAGAAAAATATCTCACATAGTTCAAATATCTGAACAGGCAGATGGAACCCAAAAGTGAACTCATCAAGGCCAGTCTCACCCCACACACCTATCATCATTCATAACAAAGCAAATAAAGTAAAATAAAAGTAGGATAATTTGGCAACACACTAGTTCCCTTTATTTGTTAGGAATGAGCTTATCTTTATTTCACCATATGAAATCTTTTATCAAGTAGGTGGTTTAGAAATTTATGCTCTGGTTGAATTGAAGAGGTAGTGTCAAAAGTATTCATGGATGTATGTTAACCATCATTCTGTGAGGTGTCCATGAATCTCATTATTAGAGTTCTTTAGAAGACAATTAAAGATCACTTATTTTGGAAAATTGGGCAGAAACTTTGAAGGAATGTTCCAGAATACTATATTTGAGTATCAGTTTATATAGCCATCAGTTAAGAAACATAGACTCATGGGAGAAGAGACAGCAGCCTCAAAATGTTTGAAATTAACCTGAAGTGTTAGTTCAATAGTCAAAGCATTAGCTTTTTGGTACATTTCACTGGAAAGGACATACATTAATGAAATCAATTTCATTTATTTCTGGGAATCACAACTTAAAGGCATTTAGACTTTCTGGAATATGTTCAGGAAGCCATAATAATGGAGAAAGGTCACAAAACCAAGTGATATGAGGAAGTTTGGAGATGATTTGCCTGGAGAAGAAAGAAAAACCAGTAAATAAAAGAGTTTCCAGGAATTTGAAGAACAGTCACTTGGAAGATGATTTTTTTGGACTTGTCAGCAAATATTTATTGACTGCCTACTATATTTCATGTTAGATACAGAGAATACCTCATAGAACACAGGAATCATTTTGACCTCGACAGAGCTTCTCAGAGAAAGACAAACGACCAACTAATTTGAAAAAAGTCAATTACTGTACTTGAGAAAAGTATGATGAATAAAAGGAACAAATAGTTATAGAAACAATCAAGAGACATAGAATGGATCATGCAGTGCTTGAAGGGATTTTTATTTTTCAGAAGTATTATTTTTTAATATAAATTTATTTATTTTAATTGGAGGCTAATTACTTTACAATATTGTATTGGTTTTGCCATACATTGGCATGACTCCACCGCAGGTGTACATGTGTTCCATTTTAAACGAACACTCTAAGGAACTGAAATGGGAACCAGCCTTGGACATACAAGAGAAATACTTTTTTTTTTTTTCCAACAAATAGCAAATATTGTCCTAGAGTGTAAGAATATAGAGTCTCAGGATTATCTCCTGAGAATTCATCCTCTTTCTGCTTTCACCAACAGATATTCTTAACATTCCACAAACACAAACTGCCTTTCTCTGTTTCTTACTTCTTAGCAAGACATCCCATTTACCTAATTTTATATGTTATAAAATGAAGTCTCATATATGCTTCATAACATTTCTTATTGTTGCTCAGGTACATCTGTTTTTACATCACAGTCCTTTTTGTCCAGTGGTATTTATACCTCACAGATTACTTTGGTCCCTCAATAAAGAAAAGAAATATATATATAACACCTATTCATTTGAAAGGTTGGAATCCGTCTGACTAATCAAACAATAATTTCTTGTGCATCTTACAATGTTAGCCATTCATTATGTAACACTAAACATTCAGATCTACAACGCAAGAAGTAAACTTTTGAATAATATAAAAATATGAGAAACATAAAATTAAATGCTACAAGAACATCCAATGGGATTACATCAAGATAGGAGGTAAGAGATTTACTTTAGTGGAACAATATTGAAAAATTAGTAATTATTCAGTATCAGTTAATATGAATAGCTATTCAATATTTTGCCAAAAAGACACACAAAAATTAAAAGAAATAGCAAAATGATCCCAGAATAAAAAGCATATTATTTTATCTCACATGAGAAAAAGAGGATTTTTTTTTCTTTCCTTAAAGTAGATGATAAATTAAAAGTTGAGAACAAAGTTATTACCAGTAGCTTTAGGATGATGGCATAAAAATAACAGCAATATTTGAGGGTAGGTAAACAATATATGCAGGTCAGGAAGCAACAGTTTGAAGTGGACGTGAAACAACAGACTGGTTCCAAATAGGAAAAGGAGTACATAAAGGCTGTATATTGTCACTCTGCTTATTTAACTTATATGCAGAGTACATCATGAGAAACGCTGGGCTGGAGGAAGCACAAGCTGGAATCAAGATTGCCAGGAGGAAGATCAATAACCTCAGATATGCAGATGACACCAGCTTTATGGCAGAAAGTGAAGAGGAACCAAAAAGCCTCTTGATGAAAGTGAAAGAGGAGAATGAAAAAGTTGGCTTAAAGCTTAACATTCAGAAAACTAAGATCATGGCATCTGGTCCCATCACCTCATGGAAAATAGATGGGGAAACAGTGGAAACAGTGGCAGACTTCATTTTTGGGGGGGCTCCAAAATCACTGCAGTTGGTGATTGCAGCCATGAAATTAAAAGACACTTACTCCTTGGAAGGAAAGTTATGACCAACTTAGACAGCATATTAAAAAGCAGAGACATTACTTTGCCAACAAAGGTCTGTCTAGTAAAGGCTATGATTTTTCCTGTGGTCATTTATGGATATGAGAATTGGACTGTGAAGAAAGCTGAGCGCCGAAGAATTGATGCTTTTGAACTATGGTGTTGGAGAAGACTTTTGAGAGTCCCTTGGACAGCAAGGAGATCCAACCAGTCAATCCTAAAGGAGATCAGTCCTGGGTGTTCATTGGAAGGACTGATGCTGAAGCTGAAACTCCAATACTTTGGCCACCTCATGCGAAGAGTTGACTCATTGGAAAAGACCCTGATGCTGGGAGGGATTGGGGGCAGGAGGAGAAGGGGACGACAGAAGATGAGATGGCTGGATGGCATCACCGACTCGATGGACATGAGTATGAGTAAACTCCAGGAGTTGGTGATGGACAGGGAGGCCTGGTGTGCTGTGATTCATGGGGTCGCAAAGAGTCAGACACGACTGAGCAACTGAATTGAACTGAACTGAAAACAATATATTCTTGTTGTTCAGTCTGTGAGTCATGTCTGACTCTTTGCAACCGATCTCCCAGAGTTTGCTCAAACTCATGTCCATTATGTTGGTGATGCCTTCCAATAATCTCATCCTCTGTAGTCCCATTCTCTTCCTGCCCCAATCTTTCCCAGCATCAGGGTCTTTTCTAAAGAGCTGGCTCTTCATGTCAAGTAGCCAAAGCATTGGAGTTTCAGAATCAGTACTTCCAGTGAATATTCAGGTTGATTTCTTTTAGGATTGACTGGCTTCATATCCTTACTGTCCAGGGGGCTCTCAAGAATCTTCCCTAGCATCACTATTTGAAAGCATCAATTATTTGGCACTCAGCCTTCTTTAGGGTCCAATTCTCACATCCATACATGGCTAGTGGAAAAACCATAGCTTTGACTATATGGATCTTTGAAGGCAAAGTGATGTCTGGTTTTTTTGTTTGTTTGTTTTAATAATGCCTGGGATTGTCATAGCTCTTCTTCCAAAGAGCAAGTGTCTTTTAATTTTGTGACTTCAGTCACCATATGCGGTGATTTTGGAGGCCAATAAAATAAGATGTGACACTGTTTCCACTTTTTCCCTTCTGTTTTTTCCATGAAGTGATGAAACTGGATGCCGTGAACTTCATTTTTTGAATGCTGAATTTTAAGCCAGATTTTTCATTCTCCTCTTTCACCTTCACCAAAAGGCTCTTTTGTTCCTCTTCACTTTTTACCATTAAAATGGTATCATCTGCATATCTGAAGTTGTTGATATTTCTCCTAGCAATGATTCCAGGACTCCAGTTTGTGAGTTATCCAGCTCAGCATTTTACATGATGTACTTTGTATATAAGTTAAATAAGCACAGTGACAATATACAGCCTAGACGTACTCTCTTCCTAATTTTGAACAAGTCTGTTGTCCCATGTCTGTTTCCAACTGCTGCTTCTTGACCGCATACAGGTTTCTCAGAAGGCAGGCAATGAGGTTTGGTAATCTCATCTCTTCAAGAAAATGATACTGTTTTTTGTGATCCACACAGTCAAAGTCTTTAACATGGTTAATGAAGTAATTGTCTTTCTGGAATAACCTTGAATTTTCTATGATCCAACGGATGTTGGCAATTTGATCTCTGGTTCCTCTGCCTTTTCGAAATCCAGCTTATACATCTGGAAGTTTTCAGTTTACCTACTGCTGAAGACTAGTTTGAAGGATTTTGAGCATAATCATACTACTGTGTGAAATGAGTGCAATTGTACTGTAATTTGAAGATTCTTTGGCATTGCCTTTCTTTGAGATTGGAAGGAAAACTGACCTTTTCCAGTCCTGTGGTTACTGCTGAGTTTTCCAAATTTGCTGGCATATTGATTGTAGCACATTAACAGCATCATCTTTTAAGATTTAAAATAGCTCAGCTGGAATTCCATCACTTCCATTAGCTTTATTATTAGCTTTATTCATAGAAACACTTCTTAAGGCGCACTTGACTTCACACTCCAGGATGTCTGGCTCTAGGTGAGTGACCACACCATCATGAGAGCTTTTTTGTACAGTTCTTCTCTGTATTCTTGCCATCTATTCTTAATCTCTTCTGCTTCTGTTAGTTCCTTGCTGATTTGTCCTTTATCATGCCTTTATCTTTGCATGAAATGTTATTTTGGTATCTCCAATTTTCTGAAAGACATCTGTAGTCTTTCCTATTCTATTGTTTCCTTCTATTTCTTTGCATTGTTTACTTAAGAAGGCTTTCTTATGTATCCTTGCTATTCTCTGGAACTCTGCATTCAGTTGGGTATATCTTTCCCTTTCTCCTTTGCCTTTAGCTTCTCTTCTTTTCTCAGCTATTTATAAGGCCTCCTCAGATAACCAGTTGCCTTCTTGGATTTCTTTTTCATAGGAATGGTTTTTGTCATCACCTCCTATACAATGTTACAAACCTCAGGCCATAGTTCTTCAAGCACTCTGTCTACTATATCTAGCACCTTGAATCTATTCATCACCTTCACTGTATAGTCATAAGGGATTTGATTTAGGTCATACCTGAATGGCCTAGTGGTTTTCCCAACTTTCTTCAATTTTGAGCCTGAATTTTGCAATAAGAGTTCAAGAGCTGAGTCACAGTGAGTTCTTGGTCTTGTTTTTGCTGACTATATAGAGCTTCTCCTTCTTTGGCTGCAAATAATATAATCAATCTGATTTTGGCAATGATCATCTTGTGATGTCCATATGTAGAGTGATCTCTCGTGTGTTGGTGGAAGAGAATGTTTGCTATGACCAATGCTTTCTCTTGGTAGAAAGAGAAAGCTCTGTTAGCCTTTGCCCTGATTCATTTTGTACTCCAAGGCCAATCTTGTTTGTTAATCCAGGTATCTCTTGACTTCCTACTTTCATTCTAGTTCTCTATCATGGAAAGGACATCTTTTTTTTTTTTTTATGTTAGTTCTAGGAGTTCTTTTAGATCTTCATAGAATTGTTCAACTTCATCTTCTTCAGCATTAATAGTTGGGGGCATAGACTTGGACTACTGTGATGCTGAATAGTTTGCCTTGGAAACAAGCCAAGATCATTCTGTCATTTTTGAGACTGCACCAAATTGGACTCTTTAAAAAAAAAAAAAAACTCTGAATGCTACTCCATTTCCTCTAAGAAATTCTTGCCCACAGTAGTAGATATTATGATCATCTAACTTAAATTAGCCCACTCCAGTCCATTTTAATTCACTGTGTACTATATAGTTATATGCAAATAGTAAATACATAAATATAAAGAAATTATAATACTCAGAGAGAGACACACACCTTGGAGACATTATGTTAAGGCAAAGAAATTCATCCCTCATGATTATGACATACAGCTCTCATTCTAAATTGATACCAAAACTGTAAATACAGCCACATAATAAATTAAATACTTAGAAACCAAAATTCCAAATTTTGGAATTTTGAATTCAAAATTTTACAGTGAATGTCTATGTGATACCTACTAGAATATCAATGATATAGGATTTTGTTAATGTTGGGATTCACATTTGTCACTTTTTCATGTATATCATGAGTTTGAAAGAAATATATTTTGTTCAGAATCAGAAATACCTATATTGAAACTAAATTGTAATATTATAATATGGTTATGATCATTACACACCATTGTGATTATATTTCTATAAAATAATATGTACTTTGTAGCATTTATTATAATAAAGTGTGCAGTTACTTAGGCCATTTTCTAAACAGAATCATATTAGGGAAAATTATTTTCAAAGCCACAGTTACTCCTTCACTGTTCTTAATCTGACATCATTATATGATTGTGGAGATTGACCAACCTCAGTAGACACTGGGAGTTCAGTCCCAAATTTTCATGAATTACTACACAGCTCCTAGCTTTCCCTGGAAGGTAAAGGACATATGAAGTGTTTAGTGTTTTCCCATCTCCTAGAATCCTTATTCAGGCTGGAGAATTCCACGGACTGTACTGTCCATGGGGTCATCAAGAGCTGGACACGGCTGAGTGACTCTCACTCTCACTTTCACTTTCTGAAGCCTTATAGCTGGCTATAGGTAATTTTCAGTGCTGTCAAGAGCAATCTCCTCTTCCAACTCATTTGGCTAAAGTCTGACTGTGGTGTGATGAGAGAGATACTGCATTCCCTTGAGGCACTGTCAGGAACCTTGCTGACAAAGGTATGATCTTATTTCTTAGGACAGGCCCATAGAACACCATCTTCTAATGTATGGTTTTAAGAACACTATCTTCTAATGTATGGTTTTAAGGGGTCTGAATTTTTCTTAGTAATTGTGTATATATAATAAAATATTTCCTTTAGAAAGTCCAGTTTGTTTGGATTGGAAAGTATTCTGTAATTTTTTAGCTACATGAAATTAAGAAAATGATTTAAATGCCATGTGTTTTTTACTTTTGTTTTTTCATACAAAAAATATGTGGAATAATACTTGTGTTATGAATCAACATATGAAAATTTCTTTGGATATTGCAATACAGTAAAAACAGCTATTCAATTACTACTTATTGACATAAATATTGACATGAATGCATGTACTGTATGTGTGTTAAATATATATAGTAATAAAACATACAGGTGTATAAATAACATGATATATGTATTATTTATATATGATAATAGTGGTGGTGGTGGTTTAGTCGCTCAGTTGTATCCGATTCCTGCGACCCCACGGGTTGTAGCCTGTCAGGCTCCTCTGTCCATGCGATTCTCCAGGCAAGAATACTGGAGTGGATTGCCAATTCTTTCTCCAATATATGATAGTACTGGGTAATAAATGATATGAAGATCAGTTTATGAGAATGTCAGGCAGTTTAGTACAACAAATTGGGACAAATCTGTATTTGTAGGAGTTTGATAGCAATCCTATGAGACTGTGGTCCAAGAACAGAACTCCAATTCCTGGTCAAAAATCAGCAAATCCAAGCCAAGGCATGGTCCTGGAGTGGAAGGAATATTAGACAGGAGCCCAGGTCATGAACTAAAGCATGGAGATGGAGAGAACCCTGTTGAAGACTAACCTAGCACTGTGCCATTAGAGTACACTTAATGAAATTTGGGCTAGGAAAACAGGAAAGCATGCATTCTTTAAATGTTCTTCTAATGCTGTGAAAGGTTTCCCAGGTGACACAGTGGTAAAGAATTCATCTGCCAGTGCAGGAGATGCAAGAGACTTGGGTTTTATCCAAGGGTTGAGAATATCTCCTGGAGAAAGAGATGTGAATCGATGCCAATATTCTTGCTGGGATAATTCTACGGACAGAGGAACCTGGTGGGATACAGTCCATGGGATTGCGAAGAGCTGCACCTGAGTGAGCAACGAAGTGCACATACACAGACACACACGCACACACATGCAATGTTGTGAATAACTGGTGACTCTACAGATGGAATAAACTCTTAGTAAGGATCTTGAGACTCTACCTCTAGGGAAAAACACTTACCATTCTGACCAAGAAATTGAAGAGGTAATCAAGCAAGCTGACTAAATTGCACTCTGTGTGAGAAGAAAGTCTTCCAAAAATGAATTTCCTTCCATAAGGATTTTTTGAGCTATAAATGCAAGTAATTCACCACTTTTTACTTATATTTCTAATGTATTAAAAGATATCTGGATAGGTGTCCATGATGGATTAATAGACAAAGAAGTTGTGGTACATATATAAAATGGACTAGTATTCAGCCACAAAAAGGAACTCATTTGAGTCATTCTAGTGAGGTGGATGAACCTGGGGCCCTCTATACAGAGTGAAGTAAGTCAGAAAGAGAAAAACAAACATAGTATGATATATTAATGGTATATATGGAATCTAGAAAAATGGTCCTGATGAACCTATTTGCAGGACAAGGATAGAGACATAGTCATAGAGAACAGACTTTGGACAGCAGGGGAAGGAGAGGGTGGGACCAATTGGGAGAGTAGAATTGAAATGCATGCATTACCATATTAAAAATAGATAGCTACTGGGCAGTTGCTATATAACACAGAGAGTTCAACGTGGTAACATAGGGAAATGGGGACGGGTAGGGGCTGGTGGGGAGGTTCAAGCCGGAGGTGACATGCGTATGCTTATGACTGACTCACATTGTTGTATGGAAGACAACAACACGTATTACAAAGCAATCATCCTCCAATTAAAAATAAATTGGGGAAATATTTTAAAAAATATATTTGCAAACCTAATTCAGACTTTCTGCACAAACACACACACACACACACAAACACACACACAGTCGTCTCTTCTGTATTAAACATCAGGGTCAGTGTCATTAAATTAAATTCTACTATGAGAATCAAATTATACTTAAAATTTGTTCCTAATATAGATGAAATAACTTTAAATGTCTTTTATTCTGGAGTAACATGATGTTCTTTGCAAATAGCTCCCTACATAGAACGCAGAATTTAGCAAAGAAACTTGTACTTCAGGCTTCTTTATGTGACTGAATTATTAACAGGATGAGTGATGCATTTAGAAAGAAACTATATGCAAGCTTTATGGAAATATTTTTTAAAGTTATTAAATGTTAAATGCTTTTAACAAATTTGTAAGCTTCACATCTAATTTAAAATATAATTTCAATTAAATGCTTTATTAAGGGCCCATGAGCATTGAATTATAATAATAAGTATTCTGTATATACTTTGATTCAAGGAATTATAAGTACTTGAAATGCTGGGTTTTATTTTCCAGTCTTCTCTAGGGACTACAAGAGAGGTTTACATGTAAGGAAAATCTTTTCCATTCCCCTTGCCCCAGGGTTCTGTCTGCCAGAGTGATTTACTTTGTGCAGCTATAACTGTATGTGTAGAATAAAATTTATTACATATCTCTAAATTCAAAATGGATGTTTATGGGATACTGAAGTAATAGCTCATATACAGCATCTTCATGAATGGAGCAAATGTATGAGAAAATAGATCATTTAAATTTTTTAAGATTTTAATTCCCCAGTAGAACAGGTCTAATGTGAGAGTGTCCATAAATATGCCTTTATAGGATATTTGGTTCACAAATAAAGTTACAATATATTTTCTCAAAAAAATTGCTCATATAAATATGTCAGACTTAAAAGAAGTTTGGTCAAAGGTTATCAAGATATAGTAGGAAACAATAGTTTTGGAGGCAGTGGAATTGAGTTAATTTTATAATTCTGCCTTTTTAAAACAATGCAACATTGGATAAGGAGGTATTTAAATCTTAGTTTATTTCTTTATGAAATGGGAAAGAGTAATTCAACTGCTATTATTATTGCAATTGTTATAATTATAATCCATTCCAGTTTTAGAGAGCTTACCTAAGCAGCGGCCAATGACAGGTTTAGATAACGTTTTTAATCCCATAGCTTCAAATAGTTGTGCCAAATCGGGACTATTGCTAAGCCTGAGAATCCCAGGTGGGGATTCAGTTGTTTCACGCCACAGATTCGTTCCAATGCTACAAGATTTAAAGCCACTTGGATAAATGACAAAAACAAGAAACTTCTAATAAACAAACAATTTTCCCATGGAACATTGGATTTTTAATCATTGGATCAAGAAAAAGAGCATTCCTCCTATTTCATTAGCATAGAAGTGATAGATCTTTGGCGTAGTGCCTCTTGAATAGACTGTGATGTGATCTGAAGAGACAATGTGAAAATGCCTAAGCTTGGATATAATTACTTTGTAATTTTGCTTTCCAAAACTGAGCCACAAGTGGAACTTCTGTTATCATCAACCCAGGAGGGTCTTGCTCACTTATGCATATTGCAGTGTGCTTAAATGTCAGCTTCTGTGGATGCCATTTGCTGAATCTATCAAGTTTAACAGAGTAGCTACATGACAGGGAGTTAAATGTATGGCTCTCCACTGGATTTTGATACCTTTAGAAAAGCATAGCATGATGTGAATCATATCTCAGGCCAACAGGAGAAAAGCTGGGACTGTGTGCAGTGACAACAATGTCCCAGTGTGCCATCTGCATGTGGTTCAGTTTTCTAAAACAGAACTAAGTTCAGATAAAATAATAAAAATTATAAATCCATATTTGAATGATTTAACCTGAATACATATATAAAAAATACAGATTAATGTTTTTTCAAAATAAAAAAAATCATAATATCTAGATTAATAGGTAAAGTGAATGAAATTGTTGTTCTTCATAAATTTTATTTAATAACTGGAATTAATGCATACTATTAATTTTCAAGTAGTAAAATTGTTTAAAAATTGGCCAGAAATCATGGGAAGAGGGCAATGTGTTACAGGGGAATAAACCCAGAAATGGAATAAAGTTTTAGCAAAGAGACTGGACAAATATAGAGGAAATTTACCAGATAAATATTATCTTTGATTTCCATAACGTTACGAGGAAGAATTAGAGTTATCTATGGCTCTGTAGCAAACTACTCCAACACATAGGGGTTTAAAGCAATAATATATTATTTCTTTTGATTCTATCAATCAGTTGCCTAAATGATTCTTTTGCTGGTCTTGCCTGAACTTACTCACACACTTAAGGTTATCTAGTGACGAAGCTGGGGTGGCATGATTTGGTGGAGTAACTGGGTTTCTCTCCACATATTATTTTATCCCTGTCTTCTAAATAATCTGAAGGTCACCAGTTTCCAGAATGTGAGAACAAAAACTGCAAGTCCTCCTGAGAATGAGCCTCAGAAGTCTCATGGCATTATCATTAGTGCTGCAGAGGAAATTGCAACATCAAGTGAGAGGATGTGGAAACTGCCTTTTCTTTTTAATGGAAGTATACATAGTACCAAAGATTTTGTGGCCATATTTAATCTAACAGGGGATTTAGATGGTCAGATTATTGACTTTTGGACTCTGTGGAAGAAGGCGAGGGTGGGATGATTTGAGAGCGTAGCACTGAAGCATGTATATTACCATTTGTGAAATAGATCACCAGTCCAGGTTCAATGCATGAGACAGGATGCTCAGGGCTGGTACACTGGGATGACCCTGAGGGATGGGATGGGGATGGAGGAGCAGGGGGTTTCAGGATGGGGACACATGTACACCCATGGCTAATCCATGTCAATGTATGGCAAAAACCACCACAATATTGTAAAGTAATTAGCTCCAATTAAAACAAATAAATTAATTTAAAAAATAATAAAGCCAAAGTCCAGTATTGTCACTTGTTCTTTGTTACCATTTACTTATTGACCTGTCCTTTCATTTCCTTATCTGTATGACTCTGATGATCGATGATCAAGCAAAAGTTTCTTACCCGATTGACAGCTAATATCTGTCACTGAACAGTGAATAGTAATGAATGAGATGCTGTCAACTGTAAATTGGCACTAGGTAATGAAGAGGAAAAATGACTAACACTGGGCTACTTAAAAGTATAAGTAGCACCTCAGGAAAAATTGACTGGATTCCATTGCTCCAGATCTGATATACACCACTTTCCCTTGTATGATATTAGTTCCACTATCTATGAATTTATAGAAAAAGCATAAATTCTTTATATAGATGTATATTATTATACAGTGATACTTCCCTTAAGTATGTTTGTTAGAGAGGCTATTACACATGTGCACAATGAAATGCATACAATACTGGTTTATATAGTGTTGTTTAAAAAAAAAAGTTTGGAAATCAATCAACAGAAGAAAGTCAGTGACAGGTAAAATAAGTGAGGACAACTTATCTAACACAACCTCTACATGTTGTATCATATGATTTTACTACATGCCGCATATGCTGTTACATATGGCTGAATTGCCACGAACAAACCAATATTAAAACACATTTTCCTTTTGCCACTACATGGTTAGAATCGTGTTTCCTTTGGGAATGTTAAAGAAAATTGACTGACACAGATTGAATTCACAGAACAGTGTGTTTGATACTTCTCAAGAGTATTTGTAAGAAAATTCTGACGTGTGAAGCAAGGAAAGTATAACAAGGCACACGACACCCTCAGTTTCCATCTGGTAGAACTTATGGACTAAACACTTCTGAAAACAGGAAGTGAGTCACCGAGGTAGAGAACAGAACCCACGCCTGCAGAAAAGGTCCTGGGTGGGAGTGGGGCAGTGAAGAAGGCCCCAGGGCTGGGTTGAGCCAAAGCAGTCCTTCCCCCTCGACCCTGGACCTTTTCTGAGCCTTAGGTCCTGACTCAGACCCCGCCTCCACCTGAATGCTGCCCCTGCCAAGCCGTTCTCCACCTCAGCCCCACCCTTCACAGCCAAGGTTTTTTCCTGCCTTTAGGTATTGTTCTATTGTTGATTTGAGAGGGATTTTTTTGTTTGTTTGTTTAATTGTTTTGTTTGTTTGTTTTCTTTTGCTTTGTTTTACTATTTGTCACTGGAATTTAGTTTTAACCTCCAGTTCTTATTCTTATTTTTTTTTCCCACTATTTTTATTTTTTCTACTATTCTTATATTTTCTACTATTTCTATTAGTTTTCTAAACATTTTATTTTCTTATTCTTCACTACTATTCTGTTCTCTCTTATTTTTAATTATATAGATATAAATATGAATAGCTATAGATATATATGGGCTTCACTGGTATCTCAGCTGGTAAAGAATGTGCCTGCAGTGCAGGAGACCCCTGTTCAATTCCTGGTTTGGGAAGATCCCATGGAGAAGGAATAGGCCACCCACTCCATTATTCTTGTGATTCCCTGGTGGATCAGATAGTAAAGAATCTGCCTGAAAGGCAGGAGACCTGGTTTTGATCCCTGGGTTGGGAAGCTCCTGGAGGAGGGTGTGATAACCCTCTCCAGTATTCTCGCCTGGAGAATCCCATGGACAAAGGATCCTAGCAAGCTACAGTCCATGGGGTCAGAAAGAGCTCGACATGACTGAGCTGCAGTCCATGAGGCGGCAAATAGTCGGACATGGCTGAGCAACTAAGCACGGTGCCCACACATATACGTATATAACTGTTTCCTTTTTGTTTTCTTCTCTGTTTATTATTGGAGTCCAGTTTTACCCTCTAGCGGTTGTTTCAAATATACTCATTTTTTCTAATGTATCTGGTACTATTATAAATTTATTTTTTAATACTTTTTGTTATGCTTTTTCTCTCTTTTTTTCCCTATTTTTGTCCCCTATGCATATCCCTTGGCTTGTGGGATCCCAGTTCATAGCCCAGAGATCAGGCCTGAATCCCTATGGCAGAAGCACAGTCTGAATTGCAGGAATGACAGAGAATGTCAGGTTCCTGGGAATATTAATCAGAGTGAGGTACCCCAAAGTTCTGTATCTCAACACCAAGACCTGACTCTACTCAACTATTACTTATATGTACTTATGGCTGATTCATATTGTTGTATGGTAGAAGTCAACACAATTCTGTAAAGCAATTATCTCCCAATTAAAAATAAATATAAAAATAAAAGAATGAGAGGACCTCCCTGATGGTCCATTGGTTAAGAATCTTCCCATCAATATAGAGGGCATGAGTGTGATCCCTCGTCTGGGAACTAAGATCCTGCATGCCATGCAGTGTGTATGGCCAAAAGAAAAGAAAAAACAAAAACAAAAACAACTAATAAACATTTCCTCGGAAGAAAAGCTATTACAAAACTAGACAGCATATTGAAAAGCATAGACGTAACTTTTCCAGTAGTCATGCATGGATGTGAGAGTTGGACTATAAAAAGAGCTGAGTGCAGAAGAATTGATGCTCTTGAACTGTGGTGTTGGAGAAGACTCTTGAGAGTCTCTTGGACTGCGAGGAGATCCAACCAGTCCATCCTAAAGGAAATCCGTCCTGAACATTCATTGGAAGGACTGATGCCAAAGCTGAAACTCCAATACTTTGGTCACCTAATGAGAAGAACTGACTCATTCGAAAAAGCCCTGATGCTGGGCAAGATTGAAGGCAGGAGGAGAAGGGGACGGCAGATGATGAGATGGTTAGATGGCATCACCGACTTGATAGACATGAGTTTGAGCAAGCTCTGGGAGTTGGTGATGAACAGGGAAGCCTGGTGTGCTGCAGCCCTTGGGGTCACAAAGACTTGGACACAACTGAGCGACTGAACTGAACTGAATGAGCATTTCCTGTGACAACCACTGTATATGTATATATGAAAAGAGCATTTATATTTTACATTAATCATTATTGTTAAAATCATACTTGTACATACATTTTATAAACTGAATAATAGTATAAGATTTTAATAAAAAGCAGAAGTCCCCTACCTGACTCTTCTAGTGCCATCTTGTTCCCAAGAGGTAATTACCTTCAATTCATTTAATTTTCTTCTAATATTTACAACCAAAATTATAAATAAAATTATTATGCTACAAAAAAGTGTGGATATATGTATCTTTATAAATGATTCACTGTGGTGAACAACAAAGAAGAGCACAACATTGTAAATCAGTTGTGATTCAATGAAAATAAGTTAAAAAGTAAATTAAATAAATTTAAATAAATTAAGTAAATTAAAGAAAATAAAAAGTAAATGTAGATAATAGAAGAAAATGAAAGAAGCTAAAGTTTTAGAAGTATGAGAAGTATGGAGAACATTTAGCCAGGTGACATGTATTCATGTCAAAAGAGAAAAGAAAATGTGAAAATGCATTTTCCCATTTATAATGAAGTTTATTTTTGAATGGGCTTTTCAGCAGAAGGATTTTGGCACAGTACTGTGAGTCCCATTTTTGGTATCATATCTAAAATACCTTTGATAATGAACACTGAACTCAGACAGACAGAATATTGATGGCTACCAGAAAAAAGAGTGGGGAAAATGAGATGTTAGTCAAGGAGTACAAATTATCATTTATCAGGTGAATAAGTTTTTAGCTGTAATATAGAGCATGGTGACTATAGATAACAATACTGTAACATGCACTTGAAAATTGTCATGAAAGTAGATCTTAAATGTTCTTACAGTAATACCAACAGGGTAATCAGGTGAAAAAAAAATGTGTCAACTAAAATTTATAGTGTCAAAAGTTTCACAATATATGTATATCAAATTATTATATTGTATACCTTGAATGTATACAATATTATATCCCCATATCTCAATAAAATAGAAATAAATCCTTTTTATGCATGAAAAAAAACCAACATGCAAAACATCAAACTAGAGCATTGGATTAAAATACTGGTATTGAGAAAGAAAACTGCTACCAGATCTAGACAGTCTGTTCTGAATGAAAATGACTAAACATAATTGCACAACACACACACGCACATACACAAAGTACTGCCAAATATTCAGTACATGGCTTCTTACCTGACTCTCCCCACCAAAGCTTCGAGAGTTTCATCCTCAGTCTCATACAAGGCAATGTAGTCATTTTTGATCTGCAATTAGTGCAGTACTGAAAACAGCACTACATTGTTGGAGTACTCTAGACTGAAATTTCAGATTCATAATTTTGTGTGTTCCATGGAATTATTTTTAATTTATAAAATGATTAAAGCAGCATAATATGTGAGGTAATTTCCAAGATCAAAATAAAGTATTTAATAATCAGTTGTATTTTGCTGGGCATATAGAAAAGAGGTAAAACCCACCTAGCATGTTCAACACCTTTTCCTGTGGCAATAAAGCCACCTATTTATTTAAAATAGTTACATAGCTTCAGAGAAGCCAGTACTGTTTAGTGGAATAAATTCTGATTTGAGAATGAGAGTCAGGGATTATAGGCAGCCAGATTAATTGTGAGCAACTTATTCTCTTTTCTGTATGCCAATTTCATTTTTGTGACAGAACTGATATGCTGTTTTATTTCTTTGTTTAATATTAATTTTGAAAATTAAAATATCATGGAAGTTCAAACATCCTAAAAAATGTAAAATTGTTTCAAATGCATTAAAATATTATTTTGTGAAATTAATAAATTAGTTAAATATTAAGAATAAAAAGTTGAATCACATATAATATCATTTTTAAAATATTACATTGAGAATCTCTGTAATTTACTAACTGCAAACTTAAATTACACAATGTCTTTATACTTTTACTAACACTTTAAAAATATATTTTTAAGTCTGGTTTTTTGCTTGTGTGAGGCTTGTAGGTAAGAGAGAGATGGAATATCTTAATCTTATTATTGGACAGTCTGCTTATAGCAAACAAGAGGTCAGTGTAAGTGAGCATAGATGTGTTGGTATATAGTGCAAGTGGGAAGGAGAGATTTAATATGCAGATGAGATGGGAAAAAGGAGTAGCAGTGTGAAATTATTATCTATGCTGACATGTACATGCTGTTACAACTTAAGAAAACTGGTGACATGAGAGCATTTTGATATGTGGCCTTATCTAAAATAACGTATTGAAATTTATGAAAGCTTATGCATAACAATTTAGGGTAAATGATTAGCTGGAAATATCTAAGGAAGTTTAATTCATCTAAGAGTGCCTATTTTTGGAAAAAAGCTCAGTAATAAATATGCTAATTAGAAACTATTTTCTTCATTGATCTTGCTAAAGAGCAAAAAAAAAAAAAAAAATTCTACCATCCTCAGTTTCTTTATAGAAATTAACAAAGTACAAAAGGGGTCTATTTTTATCAAAATAGAATTTGCCCATGGAAGAAAATGCACTCGTAAAAGTTGTAACACAAATATATAAACCAGTCTATTCACAGTGAGTTACTGCAAATTGCACTTGTATGTTTGCTGTATTGTACTGGCAATTGACCAAATATGGCAGCAGAGTTCATTATTATGTATTTGATGGGGTTTTCAAATTGTTAGAGTCCTGTTATAACAAGCATGTGTAATTTTCCTCTGGTTTGAGGTTAAGATGGGATGCCTGATAGTCAGAAATCTACAACTGTTCTTCCTATAACCCAGGTCTCCTTAATTGGTTCCAAGCAGTTACTTTACCATATCCAAGACATTTTTTTTTTTTTTTTTAAGTGGTCCATCCATTTAGAAAAAGCAGTGGAACCAGAGATCAATCTGCCAACATTTTTCAGATCTAATAAAAGCAAGGGAATTTCACAAAAACATCTACTTCTGCTTCATTGGCTACACTAAAGCCTTTGACTGTTTGGATCACAACAAAATGTGGAAAATTCTTAAGGAAATGGGAACACCAGACCACCTGACCTGTCACCTAAGAAACCTGTATGAAGGTCAATAAGTAACAAAACCGAATATGAAACAAAGGACTGGGTTCAAAATTGGGAAAGGAGCATGTCAAGGCTGTATATTGTAATCCTGCTTATTTAACTTATATGCAGAGTACATCGTGAAAAATGCCAGGCTGGATGAATCACAAGCTGAAATCAAGATTGCTGGGAAAAATATCAACAGCCTCAGATATGCAGATGATACCACTTTAATGGCAGAAAGCAAAGAGAAACTAAAGAATCTCTTGATGAGAGTGAAAGAGGAGAGTGAAAAAAACTGGCTTAAAACTCAACATTCAAAAAACTAAGATCATGGCATCCGATTCCATCACTTCATGGCATGTAGATGGGGAAACAACGGAAACAGTGACAGACTTGAATCACTGCCAACAGGGACAGCAGCAATGAAACTGAAAGATGGTTGCTCCTTGGAAGAAAAGCTATGACAAACCTAGACAGTGTATTAAAAAGCAGAGACATCACTTTGCCAACAAAGATCCTGTTAAAGCTACAGTTTTTCCAGTAGTAATGTGCAGATGTGACAGTTGGACCATAAAGAAGGCTGAGCACCAAAGAATAGATGCTTTTGAACTGTGGTGTTGGAGAAGACTCTTGAGAGTCCCTTGGACTGCAAGGAGATCAAACCAGCCAATCCTGAAGGAAATCAACCCTGAATATTAATTAGAAGGACTGAAGCTGAAGCTTCAATACTTTGGACAACTGATGTGACCAGCTGACTCATTGATATTGGGAAAGTTGGAGGGCAGGTGGAGAAGAGGGCAACAGAGCATCAAATGATTCGATGAAATCACTGACTCAATGGATGTTAATTTGAACAAACTCAGGGAGATAATGAAGGACAGGTAAGCCTGGGGTACTGCAGTCCCTAGGGTCACAGTCAGACACAACTTGGTGACTGAACAACAATCTCAGTAGCAATTTTTAAGTATTTGTTCAATAAATTGAAATAAATGAAACAGTAGCACAGGAAAACACTGAACTAGGGGTATAGTTTTCTTTGACATAACAGGGCTCCAAAGGAGACTCCTATGGGAAAAGCAATTGTGAAATTTTGATGAGAAAGTAAAAATTTCCTCACTTAGAAGAAATGTCTATTTATAATCAAGTAGATTAATGCATGGGTTATTCTTTATATTCTTCTACCTATTCTGTTCCATTGGTGTATTTTCCAATCCTCGATCCAGTCTGCAATTTTAATTATTGGAATTTTATAATCAGTCAACATGTGAGAGTTTAAATGTTTTAACATTACTCTCTCTTATGAATGTCTTAATTTTTCTTATCCCTTGTGTATATATTCATCCCATCTTTTAGTTTCATGTCAGTGTGAAATTTGTTCCCTTGGGAGTGTATTAAAGCTAATGAATTGTCCCTCGTAAATGATATGGCAAAAATTGAATTTATCACTTCTGAGATTTCATTATAAAATATTGTTACTTCTGTTTCTTGTTACTTGCTTTCTCTGATGAAGCAAACCACCATCTTTCAAACTGCCTTATGGATTGATTCATGTGCCCACCAAAGTACTAAAGGAAATCTCAGTATTTTTTTAATTGAATTTCTTTTATGGAAGTATCATTGATTTACAACATTATATTATTTTCAGTATACAACATAGTGGTACAATATTTTTATAATTATGCTTCATTTGAAGTTATTGCAAAATAATAGCTATATTCCCTATGCTGTACAACATACCTGTATTGCTTATTTTTTATACATTGTAGTTTGTCTATTTTAATTCCATACCCTATCATGTCCCGCCCTCTTCTCTTTCCCTATGATAATTACTAGTTTGCTCTTTATATCTGTAAATCTGTATCTGTTTTATTTTATATATCCATTTGTTTTACTTTTTAGATTTCACATACAGGTGATAATAGAATATTTGCCTTTGTCTGACATTTCACCAAGCATAATATTCTCAAGGTCTGTCCATGTTGTTGCAAATAGTAAAATTTTATTCTTTTTATGGCTGAGTAATACTCTGTTATATGACAAGTCTTCTTGATTAATTTCTCTGTTGATGAGTACATAGGTTGCTTCTATATCTTAGCTATTGTAAATAATGCTGCTGTGAATATTGGGGTACATGGTATATCTTCAGATTATTGTTTTCATTTTCTTCAGATACATACCCAAGAGTGAAATTATTGCATCATATCATAGTTCTGTTTTAGTTTTTTTGAGAAACCTCCATGCTGTTTTCATAATGGCTGCACCAATTTACACTCCCATCAACAGCACATGAGGTCCCTCTTTCCAAACATTTGTTATTTTTGGTCTTTTTGATAAGAACCATTCTGACAGGTATGAGGTGATATCTCATTGTGGTTTTGGTTTTCATTTTTCTGATGATTGGCAACGTTGAGCATCTTTTCACATACTATTAACTCTCTGTATGCCTCCTTTGGGAAAATGTTTATTTAGGTCTTCTGTCAAGCTTTTATTTGAGCTGCTTGGGTTTTAGCTATTGAATTGTATGAGCTATTTTATATTTGGATGTTAATCCCTTATCATTTGCAAATGTTTTCCCTCATTCAGTAAGTTGTCTTAGCATTTAGGGGATGGTTTCCTTTGCTTTGCAAAGGAAAATTAAACTTATGTTTAATTAGGTCTCATTTGTTTATTTTTGCTTTTATTTCTTTTGCCTCAGGAGACAGATTCAAAAGTATTGCTACAATTTATGTCAAAGCATGTTCTGACTATTTTTTTTTTCTTCTAGGAGCTTTATGGTTTCAGATCTCACATTTAGTCTAATTCATTTTTAGTTTGTCTTTGAGGAAATGTTCTAATTTCATTCTTTGACATGTAGTTGTCCAGTTTTCCCAGAACCACTTATCGGAGAGACTGTCTTTTCTCCATTGTTTATTCTTGCCCCATTTGTCATAGATTAATTTGACCATAGGTACTTGGCTTGGCTTCTAGACTCTTTATTCTGTACCATTGATCTATGCATCTTTGTTGCAGTATTATGCTGTTTTGATTACTGTAGCTTTGTAGCATAGGTTGAAGTCAGGGAGTGTGATAATTCTAGCTTTGCTCTTTTCTCTCAAGATTGCTTTGGCAATTAGGAGTCTTTTTGATTCCATTAAATTTTAGGATTGTTTGTACTATTTCTGTGAAAAATGTCATGAATATTTTAATGGGGATGCATTACTTTATAGATTGTTTTGGATACTATGGATATTTTAATAATATTAATTTTTCAAGTCTAAGAACATCAGGTACGTTTTCATTATTTCTATCATTTTCAATTTCCTTCATCAATGTTTTACAGTTTCCAGAGTGTAATTTTTTCACATCTTTGATTCCTAGGTATTTTATTTTCTATGTGCTTTTAAACAAAGTTGTTTCTTTCTCTCTCTTTCTGATAGTTCATTATTGATGTATCGAAAATCAATAGTTTCCATGTAATATTCCCTCTTGCAACTTCACTGAATTCATTTGTTAGTTCTAATAGTTTCTTTTTTTTTTTTTTTTTTGTGCTTTTTTTTGGAGACTTTAGAATTTTCTAAAACGGTATCGTATCATCTGCAGTTAGTGACCGTTTTTCTTCTTCTCTTCCAATTTGGATGATTTTTATTTTATTTTCTTGTCTGATTGCTGTGACTGATTTCCAATATTTATTTAAGTTAAAGAGGTGAGAGTGTGCATCCTTTTCTTATTCCTGATTTTAGAGGGAAGAATGGTCTAGCAGCTCCACTCCTGGTTGTAATGGACAGTTTATTGTCAGAATAATTCTAGATTTAAATGTTTGCATATGTTCTCTTATACATATACATATACATATATATATACGCAGCTCCATAACTGATGCCATGAATACAAAATACATAAGACTTCATAAATTCTAATTTTATTTTAAATATTATTACTTTAAATATTTTACCCCCAAAGCTTCTTCTAGTATAATTTACAGAACACATAACTTTCAACTAATGCTATTAACCAAACACATTAGGGCTTCCCTGGTGGTCCAGTGGTCGAGAATCTGCCTTGCAATGCAGCGGAGTCTAGTTCAATCGCTGCTCTGGGAGGATCCCAGATGCTTCAGGGCAACTGAGCCCATGAGCACAAGTATTGAGCCCATGTGAAGTAACTGTTGAAGTCTGTGCACCTCGAGCCTGTGCTCCACGTGAAGAGAAGCCTGCACACTGCAACTACCGGTAATTGCCACTCTCCGCAGCTAGAGAAAGCCTGTGCATAGCAACAAAGGCCCAGCAAAGCCAAAAATAAATAAAATAAAAATAAATATTTAAAAATTGGCACATTAAATAATAAATGAAGGTTTATTCCTCTGCAATAAAAAGATTCTGTTTTCATAATTTCCAGAGTGATCTCTCTGTTGTCTGAAATGTCACAAAAAGCCATTAATAATGTTATTCCATATTGGAAACTCTTCTTGCTGGTCTGTCTTATTATTTCCAAAATGTTGTTGACATTTTTCATTTGACTAGTCACCATCCGGCAGTTGGATAAGAATTCACTTTCTAAAATTTTTATAAGAACTAACCTCCTAAAGAACCATAAAAAGTATGAAAATAAGTGAAAAACAGGAAATCCTATGTGGCTCAGAAAGAAATATCTGATTAATTTTGAAACTGAGACTTGGCTATTATAGGATCTAGTTTAATAATTTCTGACAATTTCATTGCTAAAGATTTCATCTTTTACAGTGTTATAGTAGTGTTAAGACTATTAAGAAAGAATTACATTTTATTAGTGCATATATTCAAGTTTCTAGGATGTCGATATATATATATTCAAGAGCTTATTATCTTTCAACAGAATCAAGTGCACTTCTTATTCTCTCCAAGTTTGGTAGTGCTTGCAAGAGACTCAAATTTTAAAACTGTTGAAAGAAGTCCTCTCTACACTGTTTACAAAGGTCTACATCCTTAATCAATTAATTTCAGTTCAGTCGCTCACTCATGTCCAACTCTTTGCGAACCCATGGTTTGCAGCATGCCAGGCCTCCCTGTCCATCACCAACTCCAGGAGTTTAGTTAAACTCATGTCCATTGAGTCGGTGATGCCATCCAATCATTTCATCCTCTGTAGTCCCCTTCTCATCCCGCCTTCAATCTTTCCCAGCATAGGGTCTTTTCAAATGAGTCAGTTCTTCATATCTGGTGGCCAAAGTATTGGAGTTTCAGTTTCAGCATAAGCCCTTCCAATGAATATTCAGGACTGATTTCCTTTCAGATGGACTCGTTGGAACTCCTTGCGGTTCAAGGGACTCTCAAGAGTTTCCTCCAACACCACAGTTCAAAAGTGTCAATTCTTCAGTGCTCAGCTTTCTTTATAGTCCAACTCTCACATCCATACATGACTACTGGAAAAAATAAAGCTCTGACTACACAAACCTTTGTTGACAAAGTAATGTCTCTGCTTTTTAATATGCTGTCTAGGTTGGTCCTAAATTTTCTTCCAAAGAGCAAGCATCTTTTTATTTCATGGCTACAGTCACCACCTGCAGTGATTTTGGACCTCCCCAAAATAAAGTCTGTCACTGTTTTCACTGTTTCCCCAGTCTATTTGCCATGAAGTAATAGGATCAGAGCCATGATCTAAGCTTTCTGAATGCTGAGCTTTAAGCCAGCTTTTTCACTCACCTCTTTCACTTTCCTCAAGAGGCTCTTTAGTTCTTCTTCACTTTCTGCCATAAGGGTGGTGTCATCTGCATGTATGAGGTTACTGATATTTCTCCTGGCAATCTTGATTCCAGCTTGTGCTTCATCCAATCCAGCATTTCTCATGATGTACTCTGCATATAAGTTAAATAAGCAGTGTGACAATATACAGACTTGACGTACTTCTTTCCCAATTTGGAACCAGTCTGTCATTCCATGTCCAGTTCTAACTGTTGCTTCCTGACTTGCATACAGATTTCTCAAGAGAGAGAGATCAGGTGGTCTGGTATTCCCATTTCTTTAAGAATTTTCTACAGTTTGTCATGATCCACACAGTCAAAAGCTTTGGCATAGTCAATAAAGCAGAAGCAGATATTTTTCTGGAACTCTCTTGCTTTTTCAATGATCCGGCGGATATTGGCAATTTGATCTCTGGTTCCACTGCCTTTTCTAAGCTTGAATATCTGGAAGGTCACGGTTCATATACTATTGAAGCCTGGCTTGAAGAATTTTGATCATTTCTTTGCTAGCGTGTGACATGAGTGCAATTGTATGGTGGTTTGAGCATTTTTTGGCATTACCCTTCTTTGGGATGGTAATGAATACTGACCTTTTCCAGTCCTGTGACCTCTGCTGCATTTTCCAAATTTGTGGCTTATTGAGTGCAGTACTTTCACAGCATTATCTTTTAGGGTTTGAAATAGTTCAACTGGAATTCCATCACCTCCACTAGCTTTGTTTGCAGTGATGCTTCCTAAGGCCCACTTGACTGTGCATTCCAGGATGTCTGGCTGTAGATGAGTGATCACACGATCATAATCATCTGGGTCATGAAGATCTGTTTTGTATAGTTATTCATGTATTTTTCATATCTTCTGCTTCCATTTCTGTCTTTTATTGTGCCCATCTTTGCATGAAATGTTCCCTTGGTAGCTCTAATTTTCTTGAAGAGATCTCTAGTCTTTCCCATTCTATTGTATTCCTCTATTTCTTTGCACTGATCAGTGAAGATGTCTTTCTTATCTCTCCTTGCTATTCTTTGGAACTCTGCATTCAAATGGGTTTATCATTTCTTTTCTCCTTTGCCTTTTGCTCCTCTTCTTTTCACAGCTATTTGTAAGGCCTCTTCAGAGAACCATTTTGCCTTTTAGCATTTCTTTTTCTTGGGGATGGTCTTGATTCCTGTCTCCTGTACAGTGTCATAAACCTCCGTCCATAGTTCTTCAAGCACTCTGTCTATCAGATCTAATACCTTGAATCTATTTTTCACTTCCACTGTATAACTGCACATAATTGTACATACACAATAATTCTGCTAATTGAGCTTTGGTTGTTTTATCAATAGTTTTCTTTCTTTTTTTTAAATTAGAGTTAAGAGAAAAAATGTTTTACATAGGTGTTTTACAGTTGACCATTATTAAAAGAATGTTCTAATTCTATGTCCATTCCCAATCCATGCCAGAATCAAGGAGTTTTCTATTAGTGTAAATTGTGGATCTTACTTGTTTGAAGCATATGATATCTTAAAGGTACTGAGACTGTATATCTTTATTCTTACTTAGAAGAATGCATCTGCAGTTTGTAACATAATTTATTGTTATACATGCCAACGTTACATTTGACTGCTGTCAGTTAATATATGAACAAGAGAATGTGCAACTGAAATATATGTGAAGATGAAGTCATTACGGGTAGCTTAATTAACCCACAATCAATCACTTCAAAAGGAACTTTTATTATCTCACACTGATTCAATTAGCATATTTATGCTAGAAAATATTACATAATGGAAGATTTATTTTAAATTGACACAGTGCCAAGTTCTGTTTCTTAGTGAAGCTTCCTTTGTTCTCATAATAGTCAGAGAATGTTAAGCAACATGTTGCAGGCAAACAAATGAAAAACCAAAGATTTGTTGTGGATTTTTAAAGAAATTATAATGAGCTATATGAGATAGACAGATTTAAATATGCAATGCAAGTGAAATGGTCCCAGGATCTTTAAAACTGTACTTTGCTGCTTCATCAGGTTTTTTTTTTTTTTTTTTTAAGCTTCTAGACTTTATTTTTTTTCAATTATTTTTATTAGTTGGAGGCTAATTACTTTACAATATTGTAGTGGTTTTTGCCATACATTGACATGAATCAGCCATGGATTTACATGTGTTCCCCATCCTGATCCCCCCTCCCACTTCCCTCCCCATCCCATCCCTCGGGGTCATCCCAGTGCACCAGGCCCGAGCACTTGTCTCATGCATCCAACCTGGACTGGCGATCTGTTTCACACTTGATAATATACATGTTTCGATGCTGTTCCCTCAGATAATCCCACCCTCACCTTCTCCCATAGAGTCCAAAAGTCTGTTCTGTACATCTGTGTCTATTTTTCTGTCTTGTATATAGGGTTATCATTGCCATGTTTATAAATTCTATATATATGTGTTAGTATACTGTATTGGTATTTATCTTTCTGGCTTCCTTCACTCTGTATAATGGGCTCCAGTTTTATCCATCTCATTAGAACTGATTCAAATGTATTCTTTTTAATGGCTGAGTAATATTCCATTGTGTATATGTACCACAGCTTTCTTATCCATTTGTCTGCTGATGGGCATCTAGGTTGCTTCCATGTCCTGGCTATTATAAACAGTGCTGTGATGAACATTGGGGTGCACGTGTCTCTTTCAATTCTGGTTTCCCATCAGATTTTTCTTATCCAACTTAAGTACTGAAAACACAAGAATAAAAGCAAACTTATAAAATTTTATTTATTGAAATGTTAATGCAAAATGCAAATAGAATATTATGAATTCTAGTAATTTTGCAAATGCTATCAAATTTTTAACATTTCCAAAGGATAATTCAGATATATATTGTTTTGTAAAAGCAACCTGGAAAGGCTGTGATGTTATTATTGGAAAATAATGAAACATAGTTAATTATACTGTTTAGTAATAAAAGAGAAACTATTTTTCAGTAAGTATAATTTTAAAGTGCTTTTTAATTAATACATCTAAATAGGTATATAATAAGTATTTAATATACTTAATACATAGAAAACATTAGATTTCAAATGATTCATTTTTCTTATTTTTTCCATGTAACTATAAGATGTGTTATAAATAATAAGATAATGTGTTATAGATAATGCCTAGTCTCATTATCTTATGTCTTACATCTTATCTTATATATGTCTTATATTTCATTCTTACTAATATAATTTCTATTACTGAACTCTTAAGAGTTCTTTTCATTGATTAATTAATTTATCTGATAGACTTCATTCAATTCTCAAATTCATTTGAACAGAACATTACATTACAACAGAACAGTTTTCATTGTCACTATTATATATAATACAGCTATCTGAGAGAAACAGGACTTCCTAAAGAAACATATGTTCACCATAGTTTAATTATCAATAATATGCTGTCTAATAATTAAAAAAAATCCTTTTAGATAATAAAATAATTTAAAAATTTTCAAAGGAAAATATTTCATTGTGATGGAGTGTTCATATGTTAGCAATCTTGATATATTAAATTCTTATTCCAACAAAATGATTTAATTCACCAAATGGTTAGAAGGGAATTTACATTTAAACTCTTCCATATTTCCATTCACTTTTTAATAATTGTACTTATTCTCCCTATAAAAATAACTATGACCCCTTAACTACATTATGCTGTGCAATATAATACATCGTGGGATTTACTATTTTAGAATAAATCAATAAAACAATTTTCTTATCTTTCCAATAATTTCCTCTATTTGTTTCAAATATTTAACTAAGTCCCTAGGAATACCTTATAACATACTATAAATATGTGGAATTCATAGTTAATATGCATATCTTTCTTTGTATGCCTCATACTAAATTATATAACATAAAGACATTTAAGCTTAGGAATAACTGAACGATGTGAATATATGATACCTAGGAAAAATCACATCAGTGATATAAATGCTGTTGTTAAGTCACTCGGTCACGTCTGACTCTGCAACCCCATGAACCACAGCATGCCAGGCCTCCCTGTCCTTCACCATCTCCCAGAGCTTGCTCAAACTTTTGTCCATTGAGTCGGTGATACCATCCAACTACCTTATCCTCTGTCGTCCCCTTCTCCTCCTGCCTTCAATCTTTCCCAACATCAGGGTCTTTTCCAATGAGTCAGCTTTTTGCATAAGATGTCCAAAGTATTAGAGCTTCAGTTTCAGCAACAGTGCTTCCAATAAATATTCAGGGTTGATTTTTCTTTAGGATTGACTAGTTTGATCTCCTTGCCCGATGTACTCTCAAGAGTCTTCTCCAATACCCCAGTCCAAAACCATCAATTCTTCGAGGCTCAGCCTTTATGGTCCAACTCTCATTTACACAGAAATATTCATGCTAAAATGAATATTGAAGGAAAAACACCACTTAACATTTGGTTATTTTGTTTGTTATGCTTTACCTTTGATTTTACATTAGTCCCATATACACATAATTGGCTAGATTATAATGCTATGGCACAAAATAATAATTAGGCCACCTATGGTCTTCTTTTGTTTTTGATTAGATAATTCATTTTAAACTTTTCATAATTTTGTTATAGAAAACATTTATGAAACAATCACACAACAGCAACAAAATTAGAATATAAAGAAATTTATATCTGCATGAATGTTTGTTTTCTATCTTATCCTCTCCACACATGGTCTACATGGCTCAGAATTGTGTGCCTATTATTTCTTACATGTATTTATATGTGCGTTACTTTCTATTAATATTTACCTTTATTTTCCCTTTAACAAAGTTTTCATGATTAGATATGTGATAATTTATAAGAAGCATTATGTTAAAGACAAATCCAGGAAAATGTATCATTTATTTATTGGTGAATAATATTCCATTGCTTGAATATACAGAATTTTATTTATCCTTTATGGAATGGTATATATTTTCTCTCTCTCTTTTTTTTAATAGAAATCTTATAGTCTAAGCTCTATTTTAACCTATAATCTAAGACTCTGTTTTCATTAGATCTATAAATTTTCTCAGAATTGCCCTCACCATAATCTCTACTGTTCTTAGAAGCTTTCTGATGCCTTAAATATCTCCCCGCTCTGTTGTAAATGAAGTCATTTCTTTTGAGAAAAATGGAGCTATCTATTTTATGGCTTGCTTTTCCATCTAGATAAAGTAACTGAGCTAGGGCTCTGGAGCTGAAAGGGTGCACAACAGTATGCTTCTCTATCCATGACATTTCCCTCTAAAAACTGAGTGCTTGATGGGGATTTTACAAATCCATCGGCTATTGCAGGATACTTAGGCTTAATCCCTGGGTCAGGAAGATACCTTCAAGAAGGGAATGGCAGGCCAGTCCAGTATTCTTGCCTGGGAAATCCCATGGCCAGAGGAACCTGATGGTCTACAATCCACAGGGCCACAAAGATTTGGACACGACTGAGTAACTAAACAACTAAAACAACATGTATGGTTTTGGCTAACCTCCCTGGGTATGGAACCACTCCTTCAAACCTGGGGAAGGGTTACCAGGTCCTCAGAATTCTCAGCATGCCACGCCCAAGGTAGATCTTCCATTTCATACTGCGGAGCTTACTGGAAGAGTGAGTCCCACCTCTTGACCTCATTTACTAGGAGCATACTATTATCAACAGAGAACTGGAGGAAAGATGAGAAATGCAGAAATCCTGCTCCTGCTGGAAGAAAAGTTCCTCAGGGAACTGGGGAAAGAGAAGGCCTGTGTTCTTAGCTGAAGGAGATTGGAGAGGAGTGTCCATCACACAATTCTGGACCTAACATGTTTTCCTGCCCTTTCCCAAGTATTGATGTCCTCCTGAAATATAAGGTTCTTATACCTTAGGGGATGTAAGAGTATATTTTGGTGGTGTATAATTTTGGTGGTGGCTGCTATCCTCTTTCCAAGTGACCAGGGATTTCAAAGAGTGAGCAGGGATTTCAAAGAGTGCCCAGGATATCAATGACTTTTTTCCACAGGGGAGATAAACATGGATGGGATTGGTGGCAGTTTTGGCCATGGCTGCTATTTTTCTCCATAATATTTTCTGTTTTCAAATGGCAACATTTTGGAAAGAAAATCCTGAAAGAAAATGCTTGGTTTTCTATGCCTGCAAGCCTCAGAGTTTCTTTCTGTCTCTTTAACTCACACATGGCCTATAGTGACTTGTTAAAACATTCTGGATTAATTGTTCTACCTGCTTATATGGCATCTAGAGTCATGGGTTGAAGGTAGGCAAGTTATGAGGTTATGTATTTTTGTAGTTTTATGTCTCAAGATTTGAATTTGATTGTCCAGGGATCTTAGTTTTTTGAGGGATTTTTTTTTATAGTTGTTTATTTACTTTTTGTCTAGTTTTTCAAACTTTGCAAGTGGCAATCTTTTCAGCTTTCTACACATTCAAACTAAAAGCATACCTCTCTGATTTATTTTTAATTCACATCACTACGCTAAAAAAAAAAAAAAAAAAAAAAGTTAAGCATTTAATCTGAACCCTTTTAAAAGTACCTTTTGTGGTTTGGGTTTGCCTTGTGGCTCAGCTGGTAAAGAAACCGCCTGCAATGCGGGAGACCTGGGTTCAGAAGATCCCCTGGAGAAGGAAAGGCTACCCACTCCAATATTCTGGCCTGGATAATTCCATGGACTGTAGAGTCCATGGGGTCTCAAAGAGTCGGACACAACTGTGCAACTTTCACTTTATGTTATTTGAACTGGTTAGCTTCTGATAGTTCATTTTATTGATTTGGAGTATTCCTGTCTATTAAATTTATGAGATAATGCCTATATTCTAAGAAATTTCCTTTTGCTTAAAAGTAAGTAATGTCTTATTAATGAAGTTTCAAATCACAGAAACTCTGCCAAACTGACTGCCTAACTCATGAGACCATGACTTTACAGAAAATGATTGGTGTGCAAGGTGAGTCACTTATTTACCTCATATTAATTTTCAATAAAATGAATATAAAATGAAATACATAATTATACAATAAAACCTAAATTCAGTTTTCATATCAAGCATTTATACTAAAATTAATTTGAAGCCTTTTCCAATTATAATATAGCTTCATAAGCAGTTCTAATTTTCACTTGTTTTATAAATGAATCTAGTTAGCTATTTGCAATTTTATTTAAATATTGAAATGGTCATAATTTATAAAAAAGTTTACTATTTTTAATGATTAAGTTTTTACAGGTATAGTACTGAGAATTACTCAAAAAAAGTTACTACGATTTATTAGGGAATGAACAAAGAATGTATAAATAACAATGAAGAAAATATTCAGCTTTCAATTAGAAATAATTTCATTAAATTTTAAAATTTAGACATAAACTTCAAGATGAAGGCCAAAGTTATTTACACAACATTGATTATAAACATGAAAATAGGATCTGTCATTTGTTGCACATTTATGATGCTTATGAATTTCTATTGCAAACTATGAAGAGATGTTATATAACAATTCCATGGTAAATCTGTTAAATGTTGACAAAATTAAATCAATGTGCCTAATTCCCAAATGCTTGATTTACATAATAAAACACTACCCAATTTAAGATATTCATATTGATTTTACACTATCAAAAAAAAATTCTTATGGTATCACAAAGAAGGTTGCAAAAAGCATTTTCTCTATTGGGAGGTGGTAAATATTCTATATTAACAGAAATATAAAAAGAAGAAAATCCATAGCCTCTAGAATTTCAGGCTTGAACACTTCAGCCAATTCTTTTTCATCCTATATATACCTGATGGCTTTTTATAAATTGATATATCCAGTCTCTAAATTTTATGACTTTTCTTTCATTTCTGCTAATTTTGCAGTTGATATTTCCAATTCTACCAAAACAGAGATCACTGATTTGGTTATATCACCCACCCTATACCAGTCTAAAACTAATAAATTGGAATGATTTTATTTTCCATCACTTAAAATTATATAACACTATATATATTACATTTACATATATAGATAATTGCTTTAATGCATATATACATATGTATGTAGTTTTGAAAAATAGGTATTATCAGTTTTGTACAAAAGGGCATTTTTCATTCATTTGTAATTCTAACATTATTTAATACTTTTCTTAGTCAAAAAATTTTTTTTTTGAGAATTTGTCCTGTTGTTAACATCAATTTTTGTGTCTGATTGTATCCACTTTTATTGAAGTCCCTCATTAAATATCTTCTGGGTTGCCTTCAACTGCCCATTGCATGAGAAATGTTAAAAGTTAATACATTTTTTTCATTCATTATTGATGCATACATTTTTCTATGAAGCACAACCAATAATGGATGCATCAAAAACCATGTGTATAATTAAATATGGTAAATGCTGCATATTATTTTCTTGGGTAACTAGTACAATTTATTTTTGTATAGCACTTTATGCATTGTGCTATCAACAAATTATTTATTAATATATTAATATAAGATAAACCATATGCCTTTTTTTTTTAGCATTGATTTTCCTATTTTATTTTATGCATTAATTACAGATTTTTGCCTGACACTAACTCAAAGACTCCAGCTGAAATTTTGATTGAGATTATATAATACTTCTAGATTAAAAGGAATAATGCCACACCTAATAAAAAATTATAATATATGTCATACATTTTTTATTAGGTGTAGCATTATATCCTGGGCTCCTCTGGTAACTTAGCTGATAAAGAATCTGCCTGCAATGCAGAAGACCCTGGTTTGATTCCTGGGCCAGGAAGATCCCCTGAAGAAGGGATAGGCTACCCACTCTAGTATTCATGGGCTTCCTTGGTGATTTAGGTGGTAAATAGTCTGCCTGAAATGAGGGAGACCTGGGTTCAATCCCTGGGTTGGGAAGATTCCCTGGAGGCAACCCACTCCAGTAATCTTGCCTACAGAATCCCCAAGGACAAAGGAGCCTGGTTGGCTACAGTCCATGGGACTGCATAGAGTCAGACACGACTGAGTGACTAAGCAACAATATATATCATATACAGTATATATGTATTATATACTATATACTTATAGCATGTGCTATATATGATATACTTATGTATGTAGTTATGCCCATAACATATACCTATTATATAATATATCTTCATAGCTTATTTTATCTTATGCATAGTACTTTTTACCCCTTAACCCCTTACTTCCATATTGCCTGCCTCCTCTTTTTTCTCCTCACTGGTAACCAGTGGTTTATTCTCTATAACCATGCATTATTTTGTTGCTGTTGTTATATTCACTGGTTTGTTTTATGTTTTAGATTCTCCATTTTAGTTATATCACATAGTATTTGCCTTTCTCCACCTGACTTATTTCACTTAACATAATACCCTCCAAGTCCATCCATGTTGTTGCAATGGCTTAATTAATCTCAAATATTTTTTGCACAACAAAGGAATCCATTGACAAAATGTAAAGACAACCTGCTGAGTGAGAGAAAATATTTGCAAATAATATAACTGATAAGGGACCCAAAAATACATAGACAGTTCAAACAACTCAACATCAGAAAAAGAAAGAAAAAACAAAAACCACTTGATTTAAAAATGAGCAAAAGACCTGAATAGGTATTTTTCCAAAGAAGTTATGCAGATGGCCAATAGACACATGAAAAGATGATCAATATCATCAATCATCAAGGAAACACAACATCACCAATCATCAGGGAAACACAGATTGACACCATGATGGCATATCACCTCACACCTATCAGAATGACTATCATCAAAAAGAACACAAATGACAAATGTCGATGAGGATGTGGCGAAAAGGGACACTAATTCATACATTGTTGGTGTGAATGTATATCAATGCAGCTGCTGTGAGAAACAGTGTGGGGGTTTCTCAAAACCTAATAATAGAACTATGATATGATTCATCAATTTCACTTCTGGATAATTCAATTCTGAATTAATATTCATAATTAATAACCCACTTCTGAATTAATATTCATAAATATACATCCACTTCAATATTCATAGCAGCATGATTCACAGTGGTCAAGATATAGAAGTAACTTAAGTGTCCATCAACAGATGCATGGATAAAGAAGATATGATGTGTATATGCAATGAATTACTCAGCCATAAAAAATGGTGCATTTACTTTTACCTTCAGAAATCTTATACTTTCTATGTTGTTCATTTTAATATTCTACATTTATTTTTGTAATTATGAATACCCATTTTCTTTTAAATTTTGAAGTTGGTTGTATGTAGAGAGGAATACTATTGATAATTATACATTGACATTCAATATTCACTAACTCAGCACATTTATATTAGATAATAGTGATGTGTCAAACACTGTTCTAGGTTCAGTGGATACATCAGTGATCAAGGAGACAACTATTCCTATCATTCTAGTTTTAGTGCTTCACCAGAACTAGGGATGGAGTGGGAAGACACAATAAAAAATGAACAATAAAAATTTTGAAAAGTATAAAACTGTATTGGTAAGTAGAGTAGTAATGGATGAGTCTCACTAAGAAAGTGATAATTACTAAAGATATGAATGATGTGCTATGGTAATTATATAGCTATACTGAAAAATTTATTTGAGTAATAGGGATCAATCTTTCTTCTTCTTCTTTTTTTTTTTTTCCTTTGGAATATTTTCCCCAAAACTTTAAACTTTTTAAAAAAAATTAATTGGGGTATAGACAATTAACAATATCATGGTAGTATCAGGTGAATGGCAAAAGGACTTAACCATACATATACATGCATCCATTGTCCTTCAAACTCCCTCCCATCCAGGCTGGCACATAACATTGAGCAGAGTTCCACATGCTATACAATAGGTCTTGTTGGTATCCATTTTAAATATAGCAGAGTGCACATAACCTTCCAGAGTCCCTGACTATCACTTCCCCTTCAGCAACCATAAGTTCATTTTCTAAGTCTGAGAGTCTATTTCTGCTTTGTAAGTAAGTTCATTTGTGTCATTTCATACTGAGTGAAATAAGTCAGACTGAGGGAGCAATCACTCTAAAAATCCATGAGTTGGAATTTGATTGGGAAATTTTAGGAATATCAAGAGATACATATCAAGAAAAAAAAATAGATGAGAGATGGGGTAGTAGACAATAATGTCTGAAAATTAAAAGAGTACAAGTAAGGTATAGTATTGGAGATCACTGTAAGGGTATTTTCTTTTACTTAGACTCCTCAGAAGAGTTGGATTGATGGATTGTGAGCAAAGAACTCAAATGATTAAGCTTAATTTATTAAAAAGTGACTTGGTTTTCTGTTCTGGCAAACAGACTAGATGAAACTACTTTAAAAGCTAGAAAGTAAATCAGAATATAATAAGAACACAGGCAGGGACTTCCCTGGCAGTACAGTGGTTAAGACTCCACATTTTTTACATTTAGATCTTTAATCCATTTTGAGTTTATTTTTGTGTATGATGTTAGAGAGTGTTCTAGTTTCATTCTTTTACAAGTGGTTGACCAGTTTTCCCAGCACCACTGGTTAAAGAGGTTGTCTTTTTTCCAGTGTATATCCTTGCCTCCTTTGTCAAAGATAAGGTGTCCATAGGTTTGTGGATTTATCTCTGGGCTTTCTATTCTGTTCCATTGATCTATATTTCTGTCTTTGTGCCAGTACCATACTGTCTTGATGACTGTGGCTTTGTAGTAGAGTCTGAAGTCAGGCAGGTTGATTCCTCCAGTTCCATTCTTCTTTCTCAAAATTACTTTGGCTATTCTAGGTTTTTTGTATTTCCATACAAATTGTGAAATTCTTTGTTCTAGTTCTGTGAAAAATACCGTTGGTAGCTTGATAGGGATTGCATTGAATCTATAGATTGCTTTGGGTAGAATAGCCATTTTGATAATATTGATTCTTCCAATCCATGAGCATGGTATGTTTCTCCATCTGTTTGTGTCCTCTTTGATTTCTTTCATCAGTGTTTTATATTTTTCTATGTATAGGTCTTTTGTTTCTTTAGGTAGATATACTCTGAAGTATTTTATTCTTTTTGTTGCAATGGTGAATGGTAAGAACAGAAACTTACAGAAACTAGAGGAGAACATAGGCAAAACACTTTCTGACATGAATCACAACAGGATCCTCTATGACACACCTCCCAGAATATTGGAAATAAAAGCAAAAATAAACAAATGGGACCTAATGAAACTTAAAAGCTTTTGCACAACAAAGGAAACTATAAGCAAGGTGAAAAGACAGCCCTCAGATTGGGAGAAAATAATAGCAAATGAAGAAACAAAGGATTAATCTCAAAAATATACAAGCAACTCCTGCAGCTCAATTCCAGAAAAATAAATGACACAATCAAAAAATGGGTCAAAGAACTAAACAGACATTTCTCCAAAGAAAACATACAGACGGCTAACAAACACATGAAAAGATGCTCAACATCACTCACTATCAGAGAAATGCAAATCAAAACCACAATGAGGTACCATTACACGCCAGTCAGGATAGCTGCTATCCAAAAGTCTACAAGCAATACATGCTGGAGAGGGTGTGGAGAAAAGGGAACCCCTTTACACTGTTGGTGGGAATGCAAACTAGTACAGCCACTATGGAGAACAGTGTGGAGATTTCTTAAAAAACTGGAAATAGAACTGTCATATGACCCAGCAATCCCACTCCTGGGCATACACACCGAGGAAACCAGATCTGAAAGAGACACATGTACCCCAATGTTCATCGCAGCACTGTTTATAATAGCCAGGACATGGAAGCAACCTAGATGCCCATTAGCCGATGAATGAATAAGGAAGCTGTGGTACATATACACCATGGAATACTACTCAGCCATTAAAAAGAATTCATTTGAATCAGTTCTAATGAGATGGATGAAACTGGAGCCCATTATACAGAGTGAAGTAAGCCAGAAAGATAAAGAACATTACAGCATACTAACACATATATATGGGATTTAGAAAGATGGTAATGATAACCCTATACGCAAAACAGAAAAAGAAACACAGATGTACAGAACAGATTTTTGGACTCTGTGGGAGAAGGTGAGGGTGGGATGTTTTGAAAGAACAGCATCGAAACATGTATATTATCTAGGGTGAAACAGATCACCAGCCCAGGTGGGATGCATGAGACAAGTGCTTGGGCCTGGTGCACTGGGATGACCCAGAGGGATCGGGTGGAGAGGGAGGTGGGAGGGGAGATCGGGATGGGGAATACATGTAAATCCATGGCTGATTCATGTCAATGTATGACAAAACCCACTTCAATATTGTAAAGTAGTTAGCCTCCAACTAATAAAAATAAATTTAAAAAAAACAAAACAAAACTGAGAAGTGGTTAGATTTTGAATATAATAGAATTTCCTGATTGTTTAAGATTTCAAATGTAAACAGATAAGTAAAGCTAATTTTTCATTTTTTTTTTTACTATTTTATTTTAATTTTTATTTTGACATGAGCACCTAAAAGAACAGCACTGCCATAATGTGAAAAGGGAAAGAATTTTACAAGACCTAGTTTCAAAGGAGAGATCAGGAAGCACATTCAGATGTAATAAATTTTGAGTTATCTAAACATAGTTGCTGAAGTGTCATTTATTTTACTTATTTACTTGTGTATTTTTGGCTTCACTGCAAGACTTAAGAGATCTTAGTTCCAGGTCAGGGATTGAACACTCACACCCTTCAGTGGAAGCCTAGAGTACTAAACACTGGACCCTGAACCACCACAGAATTTCCAAAGTGGTATTTGGACAGACAAGATTGTAGAACAGGAAAGCTGTCTGAGTTGACTCTATTAAATTTGCCATAATGAATATTTAAATAATATAAAATAATAAGACTGTATGATTTCATCCAAGGTGTGAAAGAAACTAACCAAGTATTGAGCTTTGTATCAGTACTATTTTTATAATTTTTGTTGACTTGATATCATTATGTTGATACAGTTTTTAGCTGAATATAAAAATTGGGTTGATAATTTATTGTTTTCTATCAGCACTTTAAAAATATCAATTGATTGCTTTCTTTCCTTTAATGAGGTGGCATATGCCTTTCCAATCTGTATCATTATTCTGCTGTATGTAATGTTTATGCAATGATTCTTTTTTCTTTATTAGATTTTTAGTTTTCTCTGTCTTTTGCTTTTAGCATCTTAACTTCTATATGTTTATATGAGTTTATTTTCTTTTCCTGTATTTCTATACTAGCATACTTGGAATTCCTTGAAATTTGGGGGTTTTTCATCAGATGTGGAAATGTTTTAGCAATCATTCCTTCACATATGTTTCTTTCCTATTGTTTGGCTTATATTCTATGAAATTACACATATTAGACAATTTGATTTTGCCTTTCTTGAGGCTCTGTTCTTTTATTTTTTAGTTTTAATTTTTCCATGGGTTTTATTTTTCAGATTTATTTGTATCTGACAATTCTTTTTTATGCCACTCTGATTCCTGTCATCATCATTTTTTTTTATTACAAATATTGCAATTTTCAGATTTTTGGTATATTTTATTTCTTTTTTAAAGTCTCCATGTCTTTTCTGGAATTCTGTATACAATTAAATCATTGTGACCATGTTTTCCTTTAAGTTCTTAAGAATATTTATAATAATTCCTTTAACAATTTAACAATTGTTATATTTCAGGTCTCTTTTAGTATGCTTTTATTCACTTGTCCTTTTTTTTTTAATAGATTACATTTTCCTACTCACATATAAAGTTTTTTTTTTAAACTTGGATATAGTGAAGATTCTGAATTATATTATCTTGTACTGTAAAGACATTATTATATTGTTCTACAGGGAAATAATTATAATATCTTATTATAAATTCCTTATTCCCTAAACTTGTTTAGGCTTAATTTTATATTTTGAAAGTGTAAGTCATTTAACTTTGCAAAATTGTTAAGGGACTCCTGTGATAGACTAATACAACCCTCAAAACAATAAATAAATAACTATGCCTTTATCTTCAGATCTTGTTACATGGCATAGGCAACTTTGCAGATGTAATTAAATGCAGAATTTGGGGAATACATGAATATTCTTGGTTATCCTGATGGGCTCAATGTAATGACAATGGTCTTTATGAGTAAAATACTGAAAAAAAAAGAAAAACCCAGCACCAGAGAGATGAAACCTAAGAAAGACTAGACTGGCCATAGAAGTCTAGAAGACAGAAATTGTCATGAATCAAAAACTGTGAGTAAAATATAGAAACTGGAAAAGACAAGGAAGTGTATTCTGCCTTCAGGTCTCCATAAGGAAAACATCCCCGCCAGCTTTTTTGCCCAGGAGGCCCTGATTTCAGACTTCTGATCTCTAGACTTACAATAAATTTACATTATTTTGGGTTCCAAGTTTTTTTTTTTTTTCCAGCAATAGGGAACTAATACGTCCCATCACAGATAACCATGTTTAGATATCATATTTAGCAAGACGCCATTCAGTTTTTCATAACTGGACAAGGAAAGAATATATTGTTGAAATATTTTACTTAAATATTGACTCTATTAAAAAGGTATAAAAAATAAGATATTAGCAAAGCAACAACCCATATTTTAAAGATGTTTTATAATAATTTTTGAAATAAATAGTGTTAAAAAAGACCTTCCTGGTAGCTCAGACAGTATAGAATCCCCCTGCAATGAGAGAAACCCCAGTTCCATCCATAGGTCAGGAAGATCCCCTGGAAATAAGGCTACCCACTACAGTATTCTTGCTTGGAAAATTTCACAGACAGAGGAGCTTGGTGGGTTATAGTCCATGGGTTTGCAAAATGAGGGATGCTTTCACTTTCATTTTCAATGTCAAAAACATCCGTTGGTAGAATTTTATTATTTTTTTTTTTTTAGTTTAATATTAGCAACTCTTTGGTTGATGTTATTAGGTCCTATTCTTATTTTTGAAATTATTATAATTGAAAATTCAATTTTACTTTAATTGCAAATTAAATCTAGGCTCTTGTAGATTCCCATTTAAATTCAAGAGGCTAATGAAAAAGTTAACTCTGCCTACAGAAATTACATAACTAAAGTAGAAAATTTGAGTTGCATTACCACCAGATTTTTAAGGATAGACCAAATGCACATACACTGGCATGTTGCTATGTACAACCTTTATTGTTAGTCTATATTCAGCATGCAACCATGAAAGTAACCATGAAAGGATTTTCCTTTCCAGTACATATGTTTGCATTACTTTAAGCATTCAATATGTAGATGTTCATTGCCTAGCAAGGTAGAATGCTGCTATCTATTACATAGTAACTTGTCAGAATGACAGCCCCCTCCCCCAATTTTACTCAATGAGATTGATGGATTTACTGCATATTATTCAAATCTTCTCCTTTTGTTATCCTGATAAACATTACTCTTACTAGGAGCTCTATACTATATTTACACTCTTGCCATATTAAGAAAACTTACTGTATTTCAGATAATTTAACTGTTTTTTGGGAATGAGAAATAATCAAGAAAATGAGAGATTATATATGTTTATTTAGAAGGAAGTTAGTACTGTAAAATGGATTTAAGCATAAAATATCTCCAGAGATATGCCAAGTACTCATGTGTAAAACATATAACTATAATGCAAAACAAAATATATATAATCATAACACAAAATGTGTATATGCCTATATAAATGTTTAATTTATTAAGATTTAAAACATGCAGTTTTTGATAATTAACACATATATGTGAAATCTAGGAAAAGGTTACAAATGAAACTGTTTCTAAGGCAGGAACAGACATGCAGACCTAGAAGATGATAATTAAATCATTCTTCAAACTATATCTTCTATTGGCAATGTTTTCTTTACCCTAAATTTTTTCAATTATTTTTTCCTACTACTTCACCTAAAATATCCTCTACTCGATTCTACCTGCCAAAATATAAGTATTTAAAACTCAGGTTAACTGTCATTTTCCTTTGGAAATACAGATTTCCTATTTTCCTTTGTGTTATTTTTCTCTTCTGTATCCTCAACACATATCTAATAATTATAATTATTTCATTCATAGTTTCATCCTTGAAATGTTTACCATGTACCTTTATTAATAAGATGTGCTTGTAAGCTCTGGTATATCACACCAGAGAGATTAAGGTGAGACATATTCTATGTTATGCCCTAATCAAGGAAAGTGCAAATTAATCATTTTTATAAAAAACTATTAATTCTGTATGTATACTTGTTATATCTAAAAATATAGTATCCAATGTAAAATATATTCAATTATAACATTATATTTTTCATATTACAATCATTTAAATACTTATAAAAGAAATACACAACTCTTGCTTCACACAAACATGCAAATATATGTTGGAAAGCATCAATTTTGTCTTAAAAATGTAGAAGATTACAAGGCAGAAGACAAATTAAAAATGTGTCATTCTTTTTGATAATGATTAGTCAAGTATCGTTCAAGCAATGACATTTTATAAAACTTGAAGGTTGTAAAAACAGCCAAACTTGTTACTGAGAAAAATATTTGTAATAAAATTTTATGGTGAGCTGTGATTTAATATGCTAAAATTCAGACTGGCAGAACTGTTTATAACCTAAATTATTGACTCATGTAAAGCAAAATTTTATGAAGAAGAAATCACCCATCAAGTGAGTATTATTTTCAAACATATTTTTTGATTTATTACTTTGAAATGAGTGTGAGTCTTAAATGTGATCATGCTTCTACCTTATGAATGGGTTTCTTGCAGTCAAATTTCTTTCCATAAGGGCAAAAGTGGCCAGTAGAGAAAATCTGTGATATTAAAGACAATTGTGCCCTATACTAATTTATTCTGTCTACTCCCAGTCCTCATTTTATCTTAGATTAGAGAGAGAATAAAAGAAAAGTTCAAAGGTATTTCCTCCATATTCTGTCTCAAATACTTTTTTTATTTTTTCAAAGAACCACTAGGAATAAATTTTAGCAAGACTTCCCAATAATCTCCAAATATTTGTTTGGTTATCCAAATCACTGTGCACTTTAATTGCATAAATAATTTTATGTCACAACTTAGCAGCAAATACCTAATTATTCCACAAAGTAGAATACATATTAATGCAATATTCAACAACAGAAATTCTGAACTTCCATGCTCTTCAGGAATTAGTAAAATCTTTTTAGTCTACTTTAAAATATATATTCAGGATTTGACAATATCTAGACTTCATATGGGCTACCCTGATTAAATACACTTATTTTTCTCACTTGAGTTTTTAATAACACCTTTAACTCTAACTGTACTCCCTCCATTTCCTCTTGTCTCTTCATTACAGACTACTGTCCAAACAGGAACAAAGGTGATGCTTTTAAAACATAATTCTGACTGTCACTTTCCTTTTTCTAAATAACTTCATTGGCCTCCCATCTCACTTATAATAAAACAGAAAGATTTTCTTCCATTGTCCTGGATGTCTATGAATCATCTGCTCTCTCCTTATTGCTCTTATATTATCTTTTATGTCTTTCTTCCTATTCTCTCCACTCTACCCACACTAACTTCCTTGTTCTTCTTCCAGTATAGCAAGTGCCTCAGGGCTGTTATAAATTTTGAAATTTCTTATTGGAATGACATTTCCTTAGAACTCTGAATCTGTGCTACTTTATCTATCAGTTCATTCACATCTTTTCTTCACGTTCCAATATACCATGAAATTTTAGATTACCCTATTTAAAATTTTAATACCCTCAATGATTTATATTTCTTCATAGATTTTAATTGCCATTAAGAGCAAGCAGTATTGTATTCCTCTTATTTATTGCCTAATTTCCAAAGCAAAATTTAAACAGTACTAGAGGAGGTATTTCTGTCTTTTATATTTACTTTCATTGGTTCTAACATAGTTCATCAGAAGCAATATTTACACAATTATTATTTGAGTATATTAATAAAATCATTCCACACAGATTAGGTAAACATATCCTATGCAATAGCCATTGCACCATATGCTGGAGAATTAGGACGTTTGTAAAGCAGAGATGTTTAATCTACAGAGAATGCAAACATACAGAGGAGAGTGGCATCATCATAATTGCAGAATAACAATTTTCCATGGTTTTCTCCTCAAAGAATACCAATTTATAAAACCACTCAGAAATTATATTTTGTGGAAGTTGAGGAATACAGCTTATAATTCCCAATGCATAACTGGAACAACAACAACAAAAATCCAAAATTGGATTACCCTCAGCTTCTCCCAAGATTGTACCGCTCAGTGGCAAGAACGACATTCCTCCCTGTGATTTCTGGTGCTGGGTAAAGTGAGAGCATGTGAGTGGGCACCTGGCTGCCCCATTTTCACAGGATTCTCCCAAAGTGCCCTGGACTTTGTTTCTCACCCATTCAGAATACTGAGATCTTTCATGAAACTGAGTGACAAGGAGTTGTCAGAGGAACAATAAATAGGACTCTTTGAGGTCATAAAAAGGAAGGCAACCCTACTAGTCATCCTAAAACTTCTTGTGAGCTCCTGGAGATCCTCACCTGCAGATCCCCCAAGGGGCCCATGGGCGTCCTCAGTTCTGCTGCCTCGCTCAAACACACATGCCACTCTGGCCATTTTCCCCTGTGTGTTTCCAAAGCAACAAGAGCAAACTTTTGCAGATGGCTAGTGAACCTATTCAGAACTGCCCCTACCATGTATTCCTGGGAGAAACTACACACGTGAATTTTCAGCCTCAAACTAGAGAAAGCAAAAGAGAGGGTTGAGAAAAGACATGCAAATTAAGAATTCTTCCACAAAAGGGCAACAAAGTATGGAGCAGGTATACTCATTGAGAAGATATAAAAAGTCTCAAAATCTCAAGCAAGTCTGAAGCCATCAGTAAAAACATGAGAAGGTGACTTAGTTTTCAATGAAACAAGAATGAACATTAGGGAGTACAAAAAAACCAAGAAAGTATGATATCACTAAAGGACTTCAGAAACTTCCAGCAAGTGACCCCAAAGAAATAGAGAATTGCACTTTGTTTAATAAAGACTTCAAAGTGATGATTTTAAGAAAGCTCAGTGAGCCACAAGAAAATAAACAGCTTAATAAAATCAGAAAACAAAATACAAACAAAATGAGTTTAGCAGAGTTAGAATTTATTTTAAAAATACATGCAAATTATGGAGCTGAACTAAAAATGCAATAGTGAGCACAAATAGCAGACTAGGTCAAGAAGAAGAAATAATCTGTGAAGTAGAAGATGTCATTTGAAATTACCTAATCAGAGAACAGAAAAAAGGTGTAAAAAGCCTACATGAACTACAGTTTACCATCAAAAAATCTGCACATTATTGGCATCCCAGATGGAGCAGAGCAGGAGAGAGGTGTATGAGCTCATCTAAAAATAAAGATTGATAAGATCAAATTTTTCTGGAGCGATTTGGCTACCAATAATGAAGCAATAAGTCACCTCCAAATTTCATAATAAACATTAAACAAAAGCCTATAGTAGGGACACAAAGAATAAAGACAAGAGATAAAAGGATACCAAAATAGAAAATTCTGAAATACATGGAAATAAACAATATCCTCCAGAAAAAGTAATGAGTCAAGAAATTTAAAAAAAAAAAAATGCTTGAGCAAACGAAAATGGATACAATATATGAAAACTCATGTGTTGCTGCAAAAGCAGTTATATGGGAAAGATTTGCAGCAATAAGTGACTACATTAAGGAAAAAAGAAATCTCTCAAAAAATAAGTAAAATTTACACATGAAGAAAGTAGATAGAGGAAGAAAGGAATCCTGAGTTAGGACAAGTAAGGAAATAAGGACAGGGAAGCCTGGCACACTGCAGTTCAGGGGGTGGAAAGAGTTGGCTGTGACTTAACGACTGAACAACAACAGCAATAACAAACCACAGAAGACCTCAAGTGTCCAAAACAATGCTGGGAGAGAAAACCAGAGCTGGAGGAATCAGGGTCCCTGACTTCAGACAACACCGCCAATCTATAGTAAGCAAGACAGTATGTCAGTGACACCAGAACAGAAATATAGCTCAATGGAATGGATTAGAAAAGCCCAGAAATAAACCCACACACCTATTGTCAACTTATCTTTGATAAAGTAGGCAAGAATATAATGGAGAAAAGAGAGTCTCTTCAATAATTGGTTCTGGGAAAACGAGGCACTTTATGAAAAGATTTAATTGAGAATACTTCCTAATGCAAAGAACAAAAATAAACTCAAAATGCATTAAAGACATAAGTGTAAAATGACACACTGTGAAGTCGTTAGTGGAAAACACAAGCAGAATACTCTTGAATATCAATTTCAGCAAGATCTCTTTTTGATCCACCACCTAGAATAATGTAAATAAAAGCAAAGATAAACAAATGAGACATAACTAAACTTAAATGCCTTTACACAGCAAGGAAAACCATAAACAAGCCAAAAAACAGCCCTTAGAATATATTTGCAAATGAAGAAAATATTTGCAAATGAAGAAATTTAGAAAGAATTCATCTCCAAAATATACAAGCAATTCATGTATATCTCAATATCAAAAGGGTGCTCGATATTGCTCATTATTAGAGAAATCAAATCAAAACTACATGAAGTATCACCTTACACCAGTCAGAAGGGCCATCCTGCCCCCCCCAAAAAAAAAAAAATTTAAAGTAATAAATGCTAGAGAGGGTGTGGGAAAAGGGAATTCTCTGAAACTGTTGGTGGGAAAGTAAATTGTACAATCACTATGGAGAACTGTTTGTAGGTTCTTTAAAACCTAAAAATAGAGCTACTATATGATACATCAATTCCACTGCTGAGTATATATCCTGAGAAAAACATAATTTAAAATACACATGCAGCTCAAAGCTCAATGAACACTATTTTCAATAGCCAGGAAACTGAAGCAACCTAAAGGTTCATGAGCAGACACATTGATAAAGAAGATGTGGTACATATATGCAATGGAATATTACTCAGCCATAAAAAGGGATGAAATCAGGTCATTTATACTGGTGTGGATGAACCTAGAATTGGTCATATAGAGTGAAGTAATTCAGAGAGAGAAAAACAAATATCATTTCTAAAATAATAAAAATCTACATACATTAACCTATTATTGCATTAACCTCCTTATTGCAAAATTCAAACTTAAATTGAAGAAAGTAGGGAAAACCACTAGACTATTCAGGTAGGACCTAAATCAAATCCCTTACAGTTACATAATGAAGCAGACAAATATATTCAAAGGATTAGATCTGATAGACAGAGTGCCTGAAGAACTATGGATGGAGGTTCATGAAATTTTACAGGAGGCAGTGGTCAAGACCATCCTCAAGAAAAAGAAATGCAGAAAGGTAAAATGTTTGTCAGAGGACGACTTACAAATAGCTGAGAAAAGATAAACAGCTAAAGGCAAAGTAAAAAAGGAAAGATATACCCATTTGAATGCAAAGTTCCAAAGAATAGCACAAAGAGGTAAGAAAGCCTTCCTCAGGGATCAGTGCAAAGAAATAGAGAAAAACAACAGTATAGGAAAGACTAGAGATCTCTTCAAGATAATCAGAGATACCAAGGGACTATTTCATGCAAAATAGGCACAATAAAGGACAAAAATGGTGTGGACCTAACAGAAGAAGAAGATATTAAGAAGAGGTAGCAAGAATACACAGAAGACTTTACAAAAAAGATCTTCATAACCCAGATAACCACGATGGTGTGAACACTCACCCAGAGCCAGACATTTTGGAATGCGAAGTCAAGTGGGCCTTAGAAAGCATGCCTATGAACAAAGCTAGGGGAGATGATGAAATTTCTGTTGAGCTATTTCAAATCCTAAAAGATGATGCTTTTAGGATTTCAAATCCTAAAAGATGATGCATCGAATATGCCAGCAAATTTGGAAAACTCAGGAGTGGCCACAGGACTGGAAAATGTCAGTTTTCATTCCCATCCCAAAGAAGGGTAATGCCAAAGAATGATCTGCTGCTGCTGCTGCTAAGTAGTTTCAGTCATGTCCGACTCTGTGCGGCCCTATAGACAGCGGCCCACCAGGCTCCTCTGTCTCTGGGATTCTCCAGACAAGGATACTAGAGTGGGTCGCCATTTCCTTCTCCAATGTATGCATGCATGCTAAGTTGCTTCATTCATGTCCGACTCTGTGCGACCCCATAGATGGCAGCCCATCAGGCTTCTCTGTCCACAGAATTCTCTGGGCAAGAATACTGGAGTGGGTTGCCATTTCCTTCTCCACAAAGAATGTTCAAACTACCGCAAAATTTCGCTCATATCACCTGCTAGCAAAGTAATGCTCAAAATTCTCTAAGCCAGGCATACATGAACCATGAACTTCTAAATGTTCAAGCTGGTTTTAGAAGAGGCAGAGTAACCAGAAATCAAGTTGCCAACATCCATTAGATCATCATAAAAGCAAGAGAGTTCCAGAAAAACATCTATTTCTGCTTTATTGACTATGCCAAATCTTTTGACTGTGTGGATCACAACAAACTGTGGAAAATTCTTAGAGATGGGAATACCAGAACACCTTACCTACCTCCTGAGAAATCTGTGTACAAGACAAGAAGGAATAGTTAGAACTGGACATGGAACAACAAACTGGTTCCAAATTAGGAAAGGAGTATGTCAAGGCTGTATATTGTCATCCTGCTTATTTAACTTATATGCAGAGCACATCATGCAAAATGTTGGATGAAGCAAAAGTTGGAATCAAGATTGCCAGGGAAATATCAATAACCTCAGATATGCAGATGACACCACCCTTATGACAAAAAGTGAAGAAGATCTACAGAGCTTCTTGATGAAAGTGAAAGAAGACAGTGAAAATGCTGGCTTAAAACTCAGCATTCCAAAACCTACAGTCATGGCATCTGGTCCCATCACTTCATGGCAAATAGATAGGGAAACAATGGAAACAGTGAGAGACTTATTTTGTGTGTGTGTGGGGGGGTGCTCCAAAATCACTGCAGGTGGTGACTGCAGCCATGAAATTAAAAGATGCTTGCTCCTTGGAAGAAAGGTTATGATCAACATAGACAGCATATTAAAAAGCAGAGACATTACTTTTCCAGCAATGTCCATATAGTCAAAGCTATGGTTTTTCTAGTCATCATTTATGGATGTGAGGTTTGGACCATCAAGAAAGCTGAGTGCTGAATAATTGACGCTTTTGAACTGTGGTGTTGGAGAAGACTACTGAGAGTCCCTTGGCTTGACTGGACCAGCCAATACTAAAGGAAATCAGTCCTGAATATTCATTGGAAGGACTTATGCTGAAGCTGAAACTCCAATACTTTGGCCACCTGATGCAAAGAGCTGATTCATTGGAAAAGACCCTGATGCTCGGAAGGATTGAAGGCAGGAGGAGAAGAGGATGACAGAGGATGAGACAGTTGGATGGCATCACTAGTTCAATGGACATGAGTTTGAGCAAGGTCTGGGAGTTTGTGATGGACAGAGAAGCCTGGGATCCTGCAGTCCATGGGGTCGCAAAAAGTCAGACACGACTGAGTGACTGAAATGAACTGATGTACATTAACACATGTATATGGGATCTAGCATATTAAAAAGCAGAGACATTACTTTGTCAACAAAAGTCCATCTAGTCAAGGTTATGGTTTTTCCAGTGGTCATGAATGGATGTCAGAGTGGGACTATAAAGAAAGCTGAGCACAGAAGAATTGATGCTTTTGAATTATGGTGTTGGAGAAGACTCTTGAGAGTCCCTTGGATAGCAAGGAGATCCAACCAGTCCATCCTAAAGGAAATCAGTCCTAAATATTCATTGGAAGGACAGGTGCTGAAGCTGAAACTCCAATACTTTGGCCACCTGATTAGGCTGACTCATTTGAAAAGACCCTGATGTTGGGAATGATTGAGGGCAGGAGAAGTGGATGACTGAGGATGAGATGATTGGATGGTATCACCGTCTCAATGGACATGGGTTTGGGTGGACTCCGGGAGTTGGTGATGGACTTGGGAGGGCTGGCGTGCTGCAGTTCATGGGGTCGCAAAGAGTCGGACAAGACTAAATGACTGAACTGAAATGAATGGGCTCTAGAAAAACGATATTGATGAATATATTTTCAGGGAAGGAAGTAGAGAAAGGACTTGTGGAGGCAGTTGGCAAAGAAGGCTGTGGGGCAAATGAGGAAAGTAGCGTTGACATACATACCCTATCATGTGTAAAATAGATAGCTAGTGAAAAGCTGCCATATAGCATAGGGAATTCAAGTCAGTGCTCTGTGGTTGTCTAGAGGGGTGGGATGGGGAAAGTCTCAAGGCAAAGTTTTATATGTTATAAAACATGTTTAGCTTATTCACTTTGTAGTACATCAGAAATTAACACTGGAAAACATTACAAAATAATTATACTTCAATTAGAAAATAACTCAAAATAAGTAAAGAATACAAATAGAGGCATTACACTGAGATTTAAATCATATTAAAAATCTATAGCAATCAAAACAATGTGGTACTGGAATCAAATAAACACATAGAAAAGTAGAACAGAATCAAGAGCCTGGAATAAAATCTATGCATCTATGATCAATTGATTTAACAAGGAGTCAAGAATATTCAGTTGCAATATGGCAATTACTTCAATAAGTCACTTTAGAACAACTGGTTATTCAACTATAAAAGAGTGAAAATGGACCCTCTTCTTATCATACTATTCACAAAAGTTAACTCAACATGGACAAAATATTAAATATAGACCTGAAATTCTAAACTCCCTTAATAAAACAGTGAAGAATTTACTTGACATTGGCACATTTTTTTTTTTTTTTTTGGCTATAACATCAAATGCATCAGCAACATAAGAAAAATTTAAAACATAGGACGATATCAAATTAAAGAACTTTTGCACAGCAAAGGATATTATTATTATTAAATTTAAAAGGATGGCAGAATATTTACAAACTATAACAAGATGGGGATTCCTTGGTGGCTTAGATGGTAGAGTCTGCCTGCAATTCAGGAGACCCAAATTCAATCCCTGGGTCCGGAACATCCCCTTGAGAAGGGAATGGCAATTCACTCCAGTATTCTTGCCTGAAAAAATCCTATCGATGGAAGAGCCTGGTGGGCTACAGTCCATAGGGTCTCAAAGAGTCAGACATGACCGAGTGACTTCACTTTCACTTTCAAACAAGATGGGCTTCCTTGATGACTCAGAGGTAAAGGATCTACCTGCCAATGACACAGGTTCAGCCTCTGGGTCAGGAAGATCCCCTGGAGAAGAAAATGTCAACTCACCCAGTATTTTTGCCTGGGAAATCCCAGGAACAGAAGATTACAGTCCGGGATACAGTCCATGAGATCACAAAAAGTTGACCATGACTTAACAACTAAACATCAGCAACATACCAGACAGTCCCAATGAGATATCACATCGTATCTATTAGAATGGCTATCACCTAAAGATAAGAATTTGCAAATGCTGGTGAGGATGTGAAGAAAAGGGAATCCTTGTGTGATTTTGGTTCCTCAAAAAATATATAATAGGACTAACACATGGTCCAGAAACCCCACTTTTGTTTGTATATCTAAAGGAAATAAAATCACTATACTGAAGTGATATCTGCATTCCTATGTTCATTGGAGCATTATTCATAATAGCAAAGACATTGACATGTCTCATGATGAATAAATGGATAAATATATATATAATATATATAAATATATTTAATAAATATATTTATTTAAAATATTAAATTTTAAATACATATTTAAAATAAAACAAATATAAATATATAAAAATATATAAATATTATATATATATGTATAAATATACATATACATGTATAAATATAAATATATATAATAAATGGATAATATATATATTATAAATATATATATCATACATATATATGATAGAATATTATTCAGTCATAGAAAGAAAGAAATTCTCCTATTTGGTACGATTTTGGTGGATGATGAGGCCATTCTGCCATGTGAAGTTAAGTCAGACAAAGAAAGACAAGTACTGTATGATCTCATTTTTATGTGAATCTAAAAAACATTAACTCAGAAAGCAAGCAGAAACACCATTGCTAGAGGCAGTGCTTGGGGGAAATGAGGGGATACTTGTGAAAAGGTACATATTTTCAATTATAAAATGAGCAACCTTTGCGGACCTAATGTAGATCATGATGATTCTTGTTAAAAAAAACTCTGATAATCTTTTGGCAATATATATGAAGACCAAATTATGTTGCACATTATAAACAATATTATATATCAATGATATCTCAATAGCATTGGCATTAAATAAAAATGCATGTAATAACATGAAGTGAGACAATGACACCGCAGAGGTTCATTTGGTATCCAGCATGGTAACTACTAAAGCAGAAAAGTGCACAGAGTCATGAGAGTTTCATATCAATCCAGAGTGATCACTAGTGTGCCGTTAATCTCATTTCTGAGTTGAGTTGGAGGAATCACTGTGTGCTGTGCTTAGCTGCTCAGTCATGCCTGACTCTTTGTGGCCATGGACTGTAGCCCGCCAGGCGCTGCTGTCCATGAGGATTCTCCAGGCAGGGATACTGGAGTGGGTTGTCATGCAAGCCGTCAGGGAATCTTCCCAACTCAGGGATCGAACCCAGGTCTCCCGCATTGCAAGCAGACTCATCTGGGACTTCCTTGATAGCTCAGTTGGTAAAGAATTTGCCTGCAATTCAGGAGACCCCGGTTCGATTCCTGGGTCAGGAAGATCCACTGGAGAAGAGATAGGCTACCTGCTCCAGTATTCTTGGACTTCCGTTGTGGCTCAGCTGGTAAAAAACCCACCTGCAATGCAGAAAACCTGGGTTTGAACCCCAGGTTTGGAAAATCCCCTGGAGAAGGGAAAAGGCTACCAACTCCAGTATTCTGGCCTGGAGAATTCCATGGACTGTGTAATCCATGGGGTCGCAAAGAGTCGGACACGACTGAGCCACTTTCACTTTCACTTCACTTTTTTTTTTTTTACCATCTGAGCTTCCAGGGAAGCCTAAGGAGGAATCACAGCGCAATGCGTATGGATTTAGAAGTAGTCCCTGATGTAGAGGAGCCTTGTATATTTAAATAGCATTAAATACCGACTGTACAGCTTGTAGTATTAAAGGCAGAGGGACGCAGTTTAGGTCTGTGCAAGAAGATTCAGGACCCTTCAGGCCGCAGTAAGAATTTTGAAATTCACCATGAATTCTCAGAAAATGTATTTTCTATTTTAAAAACAGGACTGGCATCATCAATTTGAAAGATTATCTTAGTTCTGTGTGCAAAATATTTGCTATTGAGTAGAAGCGAATATAGGGATAACAGTGCTAATATTATTATTCAAAGAAAATGTGATTGTGACTTGTACTAGGATGTTAGTGGAATTATAAAGTGAAGATTTAAGGTTTATTTAGAATGTACATTTCCTGAAAAAATCCATCAAGTTGAATATAGGTAATAGTTTACCTATAATGAAAATAATGAGCAATAATTTAACATGTACAACTTGAGATTTAGTAGTTGTACTCATTCATGAAATTTACTACCACACTTACGATACAGATCATTTTTATTTCTTCCAGAAGTTCCTATGAAAATTTTCAATCCATTCCTCCTTCCATCTCTGATTTCAGGCATGCACTGATCTTCTTTTCTCAGTATAGTTTAGTTTGCATTTTATAGAAAGAGAAACGCATAGAATTAACTGTCATGTGTCTGTCATCTTTCATTTAGCATAAAACTTTTGAGACTCAACCACTCCTGTTGCATGGATCAGTAGTTTATATATATGTGTGTGTATATATTATGTATGTACATATATATGCATGTATATATAATGAAATATGTATTAATATATCAGGAATGTGAAATAAATGTGCTAGGTGATATATATTTTTAATGATAACAAACATATCAAACTTATTCAGAAGCCTGTGACAAAATAAGTTAATGCATTTTAAGTGTGATATATACTTATGTTCTAAACATTATACACTTGTCAAAACTTTGCATTTCATGTATGTATTTTCTCTCATGCTTATATATGTAAGTGATTAGAGAAGTCTGTTGAACAATAACTCAAATAAAATGATAAAGATAGCCATGGGGAAGGTTGATGTAGCTTTCAGAAGTGTCAGACAAATCTAAGGATGGAATTCATTATTTACCCAATTACTCAGAAGCTCCACAAATAACATACTGAAAATTTTAAGGACTAGAACATTTTAACGTAAGTGGTTAAATTGTTTTGGCAGATGCAAGAAGTGCAATCATCAGAATTGTATACCTAAAAATCCTAGTAATTGGAATTTTTAAGCATAAGATTAAAGTGCTGTTTTAGAGAAGGTATTCAATCAGAAAATAGTACAGTTATATAGAGACAGAAAATATTCTAGCAATTCATCAACAAATATCCTGAGCTGACAACTAGATTAAATAAATGAACAAAATATAACAGGTTGGAGACAAGCCATCGTGAAAAGAAACTTGCTAACTGAAGCTGAAATTAATGCCATTAAACATGATGTTGCAGGAGATTTGTGATTTAACCAAATAACAAATGAAAGCTCCCTGCTGTTGATGTATCAGGAGATGAAGATTAAATGGAAAGGAAAAAAATAGGTGAACAAACAATGAACTTGGAATGTATGTGAATGTTGAACATAGTATATATACATGAACACATGCACATATATAAAATATAAGTAAGTATAATATATTATGTGTATATATACACATATTATATATAAATATATACATATAATATGTTATTTGTAAATATCAGTAGAAGATACTTTCCTCCAGGACTTGTAGTCTCTTAAGGGTCAGAAGTAAGTAAGAAAAGGAAAAAAGTAATGAAGCTTAATGATCCTATTAAATTCTGGAGGCCAGTACACTCCTTAGAAACACAGGATATATATCAAAATTGGGAGATTTTCACAAAGGTCTTAAAATGCTAACATTGTAAGATTTTTGGGGGGTCCTTTCTCTGTTTCAAATCCTCTGAACTCTCCACCAACCAATGTAAATTTGTTAGCTTATGGGGACATGTTTTCTTGTCCATTAAGGGAATGAAAAATAGCACCACTAGTAAAGTTTTTAAATTTAAAGTCATACCTAAATATTGCTTACTTACTGGAATACTTTATTATTTAAAATATTCCCAGATGGTTACCTTCATATATTGAAAAGTTGAGTATTTCATAGATATATTTCTCCTGCCAAAAACAGCTAAAGACCACTGCAAGAGAAGCATAAGAATACATAATGTGGACAAGGATGGATCATGGTAATCAGTTTGGAATAAAGAAAGTCTTACTGCAAATAAATCATCATTAAATACCAGGAAGACATATCAACTATATTGGAGGAGAAGGGAAGCAAATATGGACACTAAATTGTTCTGCCATTAGTTTATTTTACTTGCAGTGTTAAACATCTAACATTTATTAGTACATTACAATGGATTTTTTTTTTTTGCCACATGGACCTCACACAATGCAACAAATACATAAGAAACAATCTCATTATACTGAGCTGCATAAATTCTCCTTCTTTATTATAATTTTGATAGAAATAAAATCTCAATTACTGTTAATACAAACATTCATCATTAATATAGTAAATATACACATTTTTATAGGGCATATATAATACCTGACATTCTTCTAGACACTGAGGATACAACTGAGAACAAGACAAAATCCCTTTGCACACATTGCTTGCAATCAAAGTGGGGAGACAGAAAGTAAACAAATAAATCAGTGGGTGTGTAATATATAATGAGTTTCTGACTCTCCCTGCTTAGAGGGGCCTTTACTGACTAAGCTCACAAAAACAGTGCCTCCAAAATTCACACTTATTTTACTTTTTTTTTTTTAATTTATGCTTGGTCTAATTGTATATAATACAATTTATTGCTTTCATTGGTTACTCTGACACCTGTCTGCTCAGCTCGCTCTCGGGAGTTGTAAAAACAACAGGCCAAAAGTGGAAGTAACAGTCATTATTCAATCACTTACAGTGTCTAAGAACATGTTGCTGCTGCTAAGTCACTTTGGTCGTGTCCGACTCTGCGACCCCATAGACGGCAGCCCACCAGGCTCCTCCGTCCCTGGGATTCTCCAGGCAAGAACACTGGAGTGGGTTGCAGAACATGGTAAACTGGAGAAATGTCTATGTCCACTCCATCACCACATCCCCACACTCCAGGTCAGGTGGCTGAGCACAGATGTGGAAGTTATCTCATTGACAGGGAACCTTGAGGCTTCTCCAGTTGCAGATTTATGAACCCTGAAAGCAAGGGGTAGGAGGGAAGAGCCAGGAGTGGGAAAAGTGCTGAGCCATGAGTTAGAATGGCAAAGAGTGTCAGGTATCCCCGCTTTCTCCAATAAGGTGATGTCAGTGGAGGCACTTGAGAAAGTCCTCTATCTAAGGCTTTCATAAAGAAAGCCTCAAAGGAAATGGCCCACGGTTAGAAATGAAAATAATGCATAAGAGCATGGCTGGCCAGAGGGGCGAGTGTCCTTGATGGCTACTCTGTTCAGAAACTGCAGCTCACTGGCTGTTCACTAAGTCTGGTGTGGGGAGGGCAGCTTTTCCCTGTGAGGCCTGGCAGGAAAAGCCTTTAGAATTGCCTACACTCAAGCCTAAAATATCACACACAGGTTTTTAACAAGGAGCCAGACTCTTCAGTTAGCATTTAAAAAGATAGCTGAAAGATGTCACTTTAGTAAATTCATTTACTCATAGAAAGCATATGTATAGATCGCTCATTATGTTCCATGTAATTGATAGGAACTACAGGGAACTTCCGTGAACTTCCAGATGTTCAAGCTGGTTTTAGAAAAGGCAGAGGAACCACAGATCAAATTGCCAACATCTGTTGGATAATCGAAAAAGCAAGAGAGTTCCAGAAAAACATCTATTTTTGCTTTATTGCCTATGCCAAAGCCTATGTGGAAAATTATGAAAGACATGAGAATACCAGACCACCTGACCTGCCTCTTGAGAAACCTGTGTGCAGGTCAGGAAGCAACAGTTAGAACTGGACATGGAACAACAGACTGGTTCCAAATCGGGAAAGTAGTACGTCAAGACTGTACATTGTCATCCTGCTTATTTAACTTATATGAAGAGTCCAGCATGAGAAACACTGGAATGGAAGAAGCACAAGCTGGAATCAAGACTGCCAGGAGAAATATCAATAACCTCAGATATGCAGATGACACCACCCTTATGGCAGAAAGTGAAAAGGAACTAAAGAACCTCTTGATGAAAGTGCAAGAGGAGAGTGAAAAAGTTTACTTAAAGCTCAACATTCAGAAAACTAAGATCTTGGCATTCGGTCCCATCACTTCATTGCAAATAGATGGGAAAACAATGGAAACAGTGGTAGACTCTTTTTTGGGCTCCAAAATCACTTCAGATGGTGACTGCAGCCATGAAATTAAAAGATGCTTACTCCTTGGAAGGAAAATTAGGACCAAACTAAACAGCATATTAAAAAGCAGAGACATTACTTTGTCAACAAAGGTCCATCTAGTCAAGGCTATGGTTTTTCCAGTAGTCATGTATGAATATGAGAGTTGGACTATAAAGAAAGCTGAGTGCCAAAGAATTGATGCTTTTGAACTGTGGTGTTGAGAAGACTCTTGAGAGTCCCTTGGACTGCAAGAAGATCCAACCAGTCCATCCTAAAGGAAATTGGTCCTGATTACTCATTGGAAGGACTGATGTTGAAGCTGAAACTGGAATACTTTGGCCACCTGATGTGAAGAGCTGACTCATTTGAAAAATCCCTGATGCTGGGAAAGATTGAAGGAGGGAGTAAAAGGGGATGACAGAGGATGAGATGGTTGGATGGCATCACTGACTCAATGGACATGACTTTGAGCAAGCTCTGGGAGTTGGTGATGGACAGGTGGGGCTGGTGTGCTGCAGTACATGCAGTCACAGAGTTGGACACAACTGAGCAACTGAACTGAACATAGTTGATAGGAGTCACTGATTTTATGTAAATTTGTATATGTTATTTATCACCATGGGACTTATAGTTCTTTAGTGTCTACATTTAGTAATAACAGCCATAATAATAACAAAAAATATAGGTCTTAACATTTGCTAGACTTTGTTCTAAGTAAGTTAAAATATTGATTAATTGAAATAACATAAGAACCTTATATAGAAGCTTTGTTAATACTTCAGTTTGAGGATAAGGAAGCGTGTGCATGAGTGCTAAGTCCCTTCAGTCATGTCCAGCTCATTGCAATCCTATGGACTGTAGCCCACCAGGCCACTGTCTATTCTTGGGATTCTCTTGGCAGGAATCCTGGAGTGTGTTGCCATGTCTTCCTCCAGGGATCATTACAACCCAGAAACCCAAACAGCATCTCTTTTGTCTCCTGCATTGGCAGGTAGGTTCTTCATGACTAGTGCCGCTCGGGAAGCCCCAAGGAAGCATAGACACAGCAAGCAAACACAGAGGTGATAGCAAATATGGCCACAAATTCTCCTCAAATACTTGTTGCTTGTGGCATCCATCTTCCTTTCTGGGAGCAGTTATGTGACTTGTTTTGACCAGTGTAATGTTAACAATTGTGATGTGAGAAGATATTTGTCCTCTCTAGTACTGTTCTTAGGAAACTATAACTAGAAATGTGAAAAACACAGAAAGCCGGGCTGTCCTGATTGAAGACAATGTCTCAGTTATCCAAATCTTCCCACCCAAGGGCTATCTAATGTCTAGACAACTTAATTTTCTGCCATTGTCTGTCGGCTTGACTTCTGTTAACATATAAATTCTTGTATAAGTGAACTCAGCTGAGATCTACAGATGATCCATCTAATGTAGTCCAAACCCAACTGCAGATTCTCAAAATTGCAAGCCACATAATCGGTTATTGTTTTAAGATACTAAGTTTTGGAGTGGTTGGTGCAAGGCAATATATTATTTATACCATGCTTGCTTGCTTGCTCTGTCACTTCAATCATGTCGGACTCTTTGCGACCCCGCGGATTGTAGCCTGCCAGACTCCTAGGTCCATGGGATCCTCCAGGCAAGAATACTGGAGTGTGTTACCACTCCCTTCTCCAGGGGATTTTCCTGATCTAGGGACTGAACCCATGTCTCCTGAATCTCCTGCATTGCAGGTGGATTCTTCACCCACTGAGCCACCTGGGAGCCTAGTATTTATACCATGGCAAATACTAAGACTTAAAAGATACTCGTAGAGGTTACTTTGCATTAGGTTAACATATTGCCCTCTCAACCTAATGTTAAAAAGGCATAAATAATATTGAAATAAATGTAAAAGTCAACTGTTTTACCAGATATCAACAATGAACAAATTAAAAGCAAATACCATTTGCATTAGCACTCACAAGAAGAAAATACTTAGATGCAAATTTAGAAAAATATGTACAAAACTTCCAGAAGGAAAAATGCTGATGAGATGAACACAATTGAACTGAATAAATAAAGAGATAGCCCATGTTAGTGGTTAAGAATACTTAATATTGTCAAGATGTCAGTTCTTCCCAAATTTATATATTTAAGGGAATCCCAACCAAAATGCAAGCAAGTTATTTAATGTATATCAGTAGACTGATTCTAAAGTATACATGGAGAGGCAAACAAGCCAGAATAGCCAACAAAATATTAAAGCAAAACAACAAAGTTGGAGGGCTGACATTACCTGACTTCAGACTTAACAAAAAGCTAAAGTAATTAGGAGAGTAAGGTATTGATAAACAAATAGACAATATAGATCAGTGGAACAGAGAAAAGATCCCAGAAATAGACTACCCTAAATATAATCAACTGATATTTTATAAAGGAGAAAATGCAATACAATAGAACAAAAATAATATCTTGAATACAAAGTGCTGGAATGAGTGAATATTCACACGTGAAAAAAATCAATCTAGACAGAATTTACACACCTCACAGAAATTAACTCAATATAGATGACAGACCTAAGTGTACAAAAGTATTAAAGGAGTCTGGGAAACCTCGATGACTTTGATTAAGGCAATGGTTTTCTTGGTTTGACTCAAATATATAAATAAGCTGGACTTAATTAAAATTAAAAGCAAACAAACAGAAAAAAAAAAAAAAAAAAAACATTCTACTCTATGAAGTACCATGTCAAGAGAATAAGAAGACACACCACAGAATAGAAAATGCTTGCAAAAGACACATTTGAGAAGAGACTAATACACAAATGGACAAGGAGCTCTTAAAACTCAACAATAACAAGACAGCAACCCAGTTAAAAAATAGACCAAACACCTTATCTAACATTTCACCAAAGATATGCAGTGGCAGATAAGCACACAAAATGATGCTCCATATCACATGCCATCAAAAAACTGCAAGTTCAAATGAGATACCATTATACAACCTGACTAAAATTTGAAACACTGACAACACGAAAAGCTGGTTGGGATGGGAAGCAACAGGAATTTTCATACATTGCTGGTGGAAATGCAAACTGCTTATCTCATTTTGGAGGACATAGTGATGGTTTGTTACAAAATTAAATGAATTCTTACCATAAGATCCAGCTTTCATGCTCCTTGTTATTTACCAAACGAATAGGAAACTTTGTCCACAAAAAAACCCTTCAAACAGATGTTTATAGAAGCTTTGTGCATAATTGCCAAAACTTGGAAGTAACTAAGATGTCCTTCAGTGATGAACAGATGAACTGTTGTACATTCAGACATTTGAATATTATTCAGCACTTTAAAGAAATGAGCTCTCAAACTATTAAAAGACATAGAGGGTCCTTAAATTCATACTAGTAAGTGAACAAAACCAGCCTCAAAAGGCTAAATACTGTATAATCCCAACTATACGACATTCTGGAAATGGCAAAACCATGAAGACAATAAAAAAATCAGTGGTTGCCAGAGTTGGGACAGGGGGGATAAATAGAGTACAGAAAATTTTAATTTAAGTATTTTTAAAATATTCTGGGTGAAACTAAATTGATGGATACACTTCTTTATACAGGGCTTCCTTGGTGGCTCAGATGGTAAAGAATCTGCCTGCAATGCAGGAGACCCGGGTTCGATCCCAATCAGGAAGATCCCCCAGAGAAATGAATGGCTACCAACTTCTGTATTCTTGCCTGGATAATGCCATGGATAGAGGAGCCTGGTAGGCTTCAGTCCAGGGGGTCTGAAAGAATCAGATATGACTGACTAGCACCACAGAATGTGCAAATTAACTCTACTGTAAAGTATGAAAGGTAGTTTTGATGTATTCATGTAGTGTTGCTAATTGCTAGTTAAAAAACAAAACAAAACAATGTACCATTATGGTGAGTGATGTTGGTTATGGAGGAAGCTATGCATGTATTGGAATAAGAGAAATATGGAATATTTCTGTATTTTTCTCTCATTTGAGTTGTAGAACTAAAACTGCTCTAAAAATTATCTTTAAGAACCATGAAAAATAAGTAGCACCACACAGTAGGAGCAAATGGAAGAAAGCATATTTTATAGAAATAAAAAATAAATAAAAAATGATATTGAAAAGGAAGGGATATCAATTCAAATCTATTGAAAATTTCTTTTTGAGCTCAAGCTACTAAATCAACAAAACTATTTACTTTAAATTTAAAAAAGGAATCTCCAAATTAGTAAAAATAAATTCCATTTTATAAACTTTTTTGATAAAGACTGATTTATTCTCAGATAGCCTGCAAATATATAATAAGATAAAGAACATATGAACAACAATTGTATCATTACAACTGTTCATAGTTCTGTGGGCCAAATTTTCTAACTTAATCCTGTGTTTAGCATAAGGGTTGATAATTTATTAAAACAATTTGACAAAAAACAGAGGACTATTCCTCTTGATTAAGGTAAATTTTACTGATAGATATTTTTAGCTTTCTATGTCGAAGTAAATTTGTGTGTGTGTGTGTGTGTGTGTGTGTGTGTGTGTCTGTGTGTGTGTGTGCTCAGTCATATCCAACTCTTTGCAACTCCATGGACTACAGTCCATCAGGCTCCTTTATCCATGGAATTTTCCAAGCAAGAACAGTGGAGCAGGTTACCATTTCCTTCTCCGGAGGATCTTCCTGATCCACGGATGGAACTTGTGTCTCTTGTGTCTCCTGTGTTGGCAGGCAGGTTCTTTACCACTGCGCCACCTAGAAAGCCCCAAAATAACTTTACTTTCAATATTTAAAGACAGATCTGTTGACATTTAGGTTGAGGCCTTTCAAGAAACTTTCACATTTTTGACATAAGAATGTATATATATTTTGAATCATATATTGTCTGACTATGAACTACATATTATGATCTAAATGTATTTTTTCTAAATATTAAGGTGTATTTGCTGCTGCTACTATGTCACTCTCTTTCCTAATTTCTTCATGGGGCTAGTCATTAGAAATTTAATATCTTCAAAATGAAATTTTTATTTGATCACCTAATCTGGTCTTCCTGGTGGCTCAGCTGGTAAAGAGACCATCTACAATGCAGGAGACCTGGGTTCCATCCCTGGGTTGGAAAGATCTCTTGGAAGGGAGGGGGAATGGGAACCCCCTCCAGTATTCTAGCCTGGAGAATTCCCATGGACAGAGAGGAGCCTGATGGGCTACAGTCCATGGGGTTGCAAAGAGTTGGACACAACTGAATGACTAAGAACACAGCACACAATCTGTGTTCCCAGAACTTGAAATAGAATAGAGCTTTTTAATTTGATAAGTTTATACATTTACAATTAAAAGGTCACCTTCTGCTTTAAAGTTCCATGTTGTGCACATTTATCACAATTTAGCCTCAGCACAGAGGTCATAATACGTTAACATATTTGCTATAATTAATTCTACAGAGGTGGTAGAAATTAAATAAGTAGTAACAATGTTTGGGCTTCCCTGGTGATAGTGATAAAGAACTGACCGGCTAATGTAGAAGACATACAAGACTCAGATTTGATCTCTGGGTAGGAAAGATACCTAGGAGGAGGGCATGGCAACCCACTCCAGTACTCTTAGCTGGAGAATCTCATGGACAGAGGAGCCTGGCAGGTTACAATCCACAGGGTCACAAAGAGTTGGACACAACTGAAGTAACTTAGCATGCAATGTTACCTAAATAATCCTTACACCAACTGATGCAACTTTGTTACACTTTTTCTGTTGAAAATGCAATGATATGTTAATTAGCAATACTTATTTTCTTAAAGGACACTTCCAAATCAGTCACTATTTATCACTACTCTTCTCTATCTTGGTGATTTTTTTCAGTTAGAGAACACTGGAGGTCAACCCCTCATAACAGCTCTTAGAGCAGCTGAAGTCAACCCTCAGCATTTTGATGCCACTCATCTACTCTGAGTCATGCTTTCTTTTAGCATAGTTAATACTTTATCATTAAATTGCATTCCCTATATATTATCACTGACATTCAGCTTGAAAATGAAGAATAGATGCAAAGTAGAAAAATTCTTGCATTTCTTCCCTTTAAAATGTCATAGGGCCCAGACAAACAACTCATTCCACATTTTCTGGTTTCACTGTCTTCCATCGCCTCCTAATGACCACACTTTTGAATGGGAGAAGAGCTAATGTCTCACTCAGCTCCCTAGGTCTGCTTTGTGTATAGAAGTCAGTAATTTGACTTCAGTGATTTATACTCACAAATATTTCTGTCATGGCATTTTGATGATACCTTTGTGAAAAACACCCTTACACAACCTCAAAAATCTCATTTAATTTTCTCCCTTTAGCTTTGCTTAAGCTGAAGAAAGAAGACCCATGGCGGTGAAATGACAGGTAAGAGTAGCCATGTGTTTCTATCTTATATATAGCAATCATATTTCCATTTTTAAAGTTAACTGCCAGAAACCATCATGCAAACTTATTATATATAAAAAATGTATACTATAAATATAGATAGGTATATATTTAAATTATATTACAGGCTTTTGACCTGGCTCTAGCCCCTCTCAGTTGCCCCAGAGCCCTTGGATGCAGGTCTTCAGAACTTGGTGTGACTTTAACTGTATCCCTACCCCTCCCAGCCACAATCCATGATCACTTCTGCTGGCTCAAAGACCTGGTAGGTTGCACTTCCACTTTTTTTTTTCCTCCAGAATAGCTAAAATGGACCTAAACAACCCATGTATTTGGCTTAAACCACTCCCAGCAAAGTTCATGAGCAGTCCTGCCAGCCCAGGGGCCCAGTAGGAAAATTGTTCATTAATGCCCCGGGAGGCAGGCCAGCCAAAGCTCATCTGGCAGATCCTGAAACAGCCCTATGACTTGGTTCCAGGCCCTCCTAAGTGCAGCATAAGAGCAGTTCTGCTTGCCCCAGCACTTGCCCCAAGAGACACTCCCATCTGTGTCTCCTGAGGTCAGCTTACCAACCTGGGTCCCACTGCAGATGCTATATCTCCACAGCCAGGCAGCCATTCTGTCTGCCCAGCAGCGTGACAGGAGGCACGCCACCTGGGGCCTGGAGAGCCAGACCTGTGGACCTCAGCCCTGGTTGTGAACCCTGAGGCAGCCCTGGGCTGAGTTCCAGCTCCTCTCAGCCATGGCCTGGGGACAGTTCTGCCCTCCCAGGGACTCACCTAGCGAACTGGCAGGAGCCTTCTCAGGGACCTGCTAGAATCCATACATCTTTTAGAAACCACACACCTCTTAACAGACCCAGTGTCAGCAGACCTAGCTGCAGAGACTGAAACAGATGCTTGTCATAATACTACTCTACTGAAAAAGGTTCTGGAGGCAGTAGCATCCACCCAAACACCGGGCAGGACCCATGCATCCCCAAGTCCCTGGTAACAGACCTACCAACTGCAGAATCCGCTGTGGACCTGCAGTAGCCTCTAGTGCTGCTGTAACTTAGATTTGGTGATCCATCTCCAAAACAACGTAACTGTGACTCTGCACATAATAATGCCAGCCCTGGGAACTGACAAAAAGTCTTTGCTTGCTGAAACCTGTCTACAAGGTCAAAGGAGGTACTTGCTCCTTCACATACCTAGACACCAATAACAGCCTACAGGTATCATGAATAGTCAGGCATATATGACCCTATCAAAGAAATGGATATTTATGAATCACCTGAAAAAGAATTCAAAAATAATCATCTTACAGAATGGTTATTTCATCTTATGCAATGAAATGCAAAGTAACTTAGATAAGTAAACAAATCAGGAAAGCAATAAATGAACAAAATAAGATTAACAAAGAAATTTTGTTGTTCACTTGCTCATCGTGTCTGACTCTTTGCGACCCCATGGACTTCAACATGCCAGGCTTCCCTGTCCTTCACAATCTCCCAGAGTTTGCTCAAACTCATGTCCATTGAGTCTGTGATGTCAGCTCATCCCCTGTCAGAAGAAAACCAAAGAACTAGAAACCATACAAAAAAACCGAACACTAATCCTGGCTCTGAAGAATACAATGACAGAACTGAGCATTCAATAAAGAGCTTCAGCAGCAGACTCAAGCCAACGAAAGAATCAATAAATTCAAAGGCATGGCATTTTAGCCAGAAAGACAAATAAAAAGAAAAACAAAATGGTAAGATGGGATGCTTGTCATATTGACTGAAGTGGTATATAATGGGGCAATTTTGGGTTACTGATAACTTCTTAACCAGGATAGTGATCACGCAGGTATACTCACTTTTGATAATTTCAGCTGTAAAATTAGAATTTGTCTTTCGGTCTTAGTTGCATTTTCTCTTTTGATGGCATATCCCCCAGAGAGGTACCTCGGTAGAGTGCTGAATAATATTGCTGAATAGTTTTCCCCATACAAAGGCTGTACAACTGCTCTGTGAAATTCTTTCACTTCCGTGCTGATTTTTATTTTTTTATTTTTTTTTTTTGTTTTCCTCTATTACAGTATCTTTTATTTATTTATTTATTTTATTTTATTTTATTTTTTCCAGTGGGTTTTGTCATACATTGATATGAATCAGCCATGGATTTACATGTATTCCCAATCCCGATCCCCCCTCCCACCTCCCTCTCCACCCGATTCCTCTGGGTCTTCCCAGTGCACCAGGCCGGAGCACTTGTCTCGTGCATCCCACCTGGGCTGGTGATCTGTTTCACCATAGATAGCATACATGCTGTTCTTTTGAAATATCCCACCCTCACATTCTCCCACAAAGTTCAAAAGTCTGTTGTGTATTTCTGTGTCTCTTTTTCTGTTCTGCATATAGGGTTATCGTTATCACCTTTCTAAATTCCATATACATGTGTCAGGATGAATGGATAAGGAAGCTGTGGTACATATACACCATGGAATATTACTCAGCCATTAAAAAGAATTCATTTGAACCAGTCCTAATGAGATGGATGAAGCTGGAGCCCACTATACAGAGTGAAGTAAGCCGTGCTGATTTTTAAATTCTGTCTTTTTCCTTTGAAATGACTACCACTTTGAAATGAATATGACAAAAAAGTTGAATACCACTTTTTTCCCCTCCTGGATTCCATGTCTTCCAGTATATTTCTATTTTCCCTTCTTTAAAACTATTACAATCTTCAGTAGCATCCTGTAAGTTAGTGTGTGAAATACAAATAATTTGATACTTTAGATGTTTAAAATATCTCTAGACAATTGCTGTTTATTGATATTTAGTTTTATTTAGGATTCCAGAGTGAAAATCTAATACCACCAAAATTAAAAGATTCTATTTTCTTTTGAGTATCAGACCCTTGTTCTTGAAAAACCTCATGTCCTGTGTACACCAAAGCTTTAATTTTATCTTTAATACATCCTTTCCCTCTCTATCTTTGAATGCCATCAATGAACACACAACTAACATTTATCTATAGTGTTGTTTAGTGTTATTCTGTAGCCATCAATGGAATGGCTTTCACTGGACCTTGCTTTAGTCATTTTATCACTCAAGGGCGTTTCACTGAGGAAACATGTTTTTCACTCACATGAGGTAAATTTGGATCACTTTTTGTTAGTTCTCTCACCTCAGTTTCTTCTCTTTATCATTCTGAGTGTACTATTAGAATTTTTTTGTGGTGTTCTGCACTAACTGATCCTTATGTTTTCTCATATTATACAACTTTTTTTTTTTTTGAAATTTGTTTCTTACTCTCAAGTCCCTCCATTGGCCTCTTCACCAAGCACCGCTCCATGATGTATTTAATACACAGGAACTCAGACAACCTGAAAAAATCTTGATATACTTGTACAAAAACAGAATATCTTCTTTTACATCTAAACAGTACATTTCATGTATTATGAAAATTTTGACAAGTGTCTTTTTTATTCATTTATTAATTTCAGTTTCACTCTGTCATGTTAGAGACTTTATCCACGAATCTGGTGAGATTTAACTTTCTATTCATATTGTAACAAAGGAAACAATTAAAAAAAAAAAAAAAAAAAAAAACGGAATTTGCAGGAATTTGACCTTGGGCCAGTCAGTTCTTCCAGAAATAAATCCTCAGATAATATGACTTGGGTACTATTATTCTAGGTATTTATTATATGTTATCCAAAATCCCATTGCACTACTGCACCATGAAAGCTTTTACAATGACATATCTTTAAAGTTTTGTCTTTGTCATTTCTAATTCTTTCCCTCTTATTTTCTATTGAAACACTAAAATAGAATTTCACACACATTCTGTCATTGAGGAATTCTTTCTAAAATATCATATGACTTACATGATGATGAGTTTTAGTAAACCTTCAAAGAACAGATTATTTCAATTTTATAAACACTGTCTAAAACTATAGGAAAAAATATTTGAAGTATTGTACACAACTCAGGGCTTCCCAGGTAGTAAAGAATCTGCTTACTAATTCAGGAGGTGCAAAAGATATGGGTTTGATCCCTGGGTTGGGAAGATACCCTGGAGAACAAACAGGAAGATTGTTTCAATATTCTTGCCTGGAAAATCCCATGGAGAGAGGAATCTGATGGACTACAGTCCATGGGGTCCTAGAGTCAGACCCGACAGCACGCTACACCACCATCATTACCCAACACAATGTCACAATTTAACATCCAAAGAAAGCCAAAAATGTATATGTGTATAATATATATATATATATATATATATATAAACATTAAATATAAGCACAGTGTGAACTGTATATAAAAATATGAGAAAACATTAGCAAAATGTTTAAAAGCAAAAATACAAGTACCGCAAACGTTAATTTATTTTGGTTCAGCAACTTGAAATAGATTAACAATTAGGAACTATATTAATCTAAATCTTCATATTAACTTATTAAATAGAAAAAGTATGAAGATTTTAGAACAATTAACAAGCTAAATAAATGGTTTCTTATCCTTAAGACATGTGCTAGATAGCAAACTATTTGAAGCATTAGCATTAAATCTCAAAATTTAATTATGTTGCTTAAAGTTATTATTTTAACATTTTACTGGCAAAGGTACTCAATTCATTAAGGTAAATAAAAAATATAAATGTAAAAGAATCACCAGGAAGATATAAAACATTTTTAGTTGTGTGTTTGCAGGCTCAATCGTGTCTGACTTTTTGTGGCTCCATAGACTGACTGTAGCCCGCCAGAATCCTCTGTCCACGGAATTTTCTAGGCAAGAATATTGGAGCAGATTGCCAGTTTCTTCTCCAGGGGATCAAAATATGTTATTCCATACCCAGCAATCTCAAAGAACCTGACAAGCCATTGTATCTAATCAAGATTTTGTAAAAGGTGCTTGTCGCTATCAACGTCAAAAATGGAACAATATTCTGAGTACCAATTATCCAGAAATGCTTTATTTCCTCTAGTTATCTTTTCTTATCTTCTCATTTCGATACATGAACTCTAATTTTGCTACAGTAACTTGCCACTGTGGCTTAAAGACATATTTTAGGTCCTATTTGTAGCTAGTTTTGGCCTTCTGACAAATTTTTGACTAATGAACTATGAACAGAAGATTAGTAAGTGATTTCAGGAAGACTCTTTAAATAAAAGACATAAGATATTTCTTCTTTCCTTTGTGCTTACTGTCTGGAACTCAAATGCAAAGATTGGAATGGGAAAATCCATATTTAAAAAAAATAATAAAATAACCTTGAGAATGAAAGCCAAAGATAGTAGAGAAATAGTCCAAAATAATACAGGTTTTTGTTCTTGAAAATATTAGTTACAGACTTCTTACCTGTGAACTTCTTTTACAAGTTTGACATGACTTTTTTTTTTCTTTTTAAACCATTGTTTTCTTAATCTTGGCTTTGCACACTGAACTTCATCAAAACAACTTTCAAACAACACAATATAGTGAAGAAATGGATTTCAGAAAATGGATTTTGTTTGCAACAGAAATTTATATTGTAGTAAGATAATGGCTGAGAATAGAATACAGTTAATTTTGTTAATTTTGCTTGTTTGCAGTCTAACACAGTTTTCACAGTTTTTACACTTTTAGTGGACATTTTTCTCAGTGATTCCTTTTGTGTGTTTGTTTACCATGTAACCGAAGTGCTGAAATTTCTTGGTTCATTGGTGACTAAAATCCGAAATCTGGTGTATTCATGACTAAAATATTCTCTATATATCTTATACTGGGGAAAATCTAGAATTCTTATGCTTTTCACTGTACTTTTAATAAAGATGAAAAGGCTTATTTTGTTGCATAATGTCTTAATGTTTTTTGATTACCGTATTTGTTCAATGAGAGAAGGCAGCCTATACTAAAGAAGGACATAAAACCAGAATAAGCTTGAAAACAAAATGCTCCACTTTATACCTTCCTTTACTGAAGGAAGTTACTAATTAATACCTTTAGAATCTGAATTATTTCATCTTCTTCTAAGTAATTTGAATAGGACAAACTACCACACAATTGCACTCATCTCACACGCTAGTAAAGTAATACTCAAAATTCTCCAGGCCAGGCTTCAGCAATATGTGAACTGAGAACTTCCAGATGTTCAAGCTGGTTTTAGAAAAGGCAGAGAAACCAGAGATCAAATCACCAATATCCGCTGGATCATCAAAAAAGCAAGAGTTACAGGAAAACATCTATTTCTGCTTTATTGACTATGCCAAAGCCTTTGACTGTGTGGATCACAATAAACTGTAGAAAATTCTGAAAGAGATGGGAATACCAGACCACCTGACTTGCCTCTTGAGAAATCTGTATGCAGGTCAGGAAGCAACAGTTAGAACTGGACATGGAGCAACAGACTGGTTCCAAATAGGAAAAGGAGTATGTCAAGGCTGTATATTGTCACCCTGCTTATTTAACTTACATGCAGACTACATCAAGAGAAACACTGGGTTGGAAGAAGCACAAGCTGGAATCAAGATTGCCGGGAGAAATATCAATAACCTCAAATATGCAGATGACACCACCCTTATGGCAGAGAATGAAGAGGAACTGAAATGCCTCTTGATGAAAGTGAAAGAGGAGAGTGAAAAAGTTGGCTTAAAGCTTAACATTCAGAAAACTAAGATTATGGCATCTGGTTCCATCGCCTCATGGGAAATAGATGGGGAGACAGTGGAAACAGTGTCAGACTTTATTTTTTTGGACTCCAAAATCACTGCGGATGGTGACTGCAGCCATGAAATTAAAGGATGCTTACTCCTTGGAAGGAAAGTTATGACCAACCTAGATAGCATATTAAAAAGCAGAAACATTACTTTGCCAACAAAGGTCCGTCTAGTCAAGGCTATGGTTTTTCCAGTGGTCATGTATGGATGTGAGAATTGGACTGTGAAGAAAGCTGAGCACTGAAAAATTGATGCTTTTAAACTGTGGTATTGGAGAAGACTCTTGAGAGTCCCTTGGACTGCAAGGAGATCCAACCAGTCCATCCTAAAGGAGATCAGTCCTGGGTGTTCATCGGAAGGACTGATGCTGAAGCTGAAACTCCAATACTTTGGCCACCTGATGTGAAGAACTGACTCATTGGAAAAGACCCTGATGCTGGGAAAAAATTGAAGGCAGGAGGAGAAGGGGACGACAGAGGATGAGATGGCTGGATGCAATCACTGACATGATGGACATAGGTTTGAGTAAACTCCAGGAGTTTGTGATGGCCAGGGAGGCCTGGCGTGCTGCGATTCATGGGGTCGCAAAGAGTCAGACACAACTGAGCGAATGAACTGAACTGAGTGTGTGTTTGCAGGGAAAAAGATAAATCATAGGAACACCAAAGAGGAAACTTAGAAACAGCTCACACAATCACTCACTCCTTTGACCCAATCTTGCTTTATATCATTTGATAAGTGAATTTTCCTCCATCATCTAAATAAATGCAGATAGCTGGGGGAAGAAAAGCTATCTATATTAAAATATAAGTATTCAAATCACAGAACAGTATTTCTTTGAAACTATCTTATATTTGCAAATTAGCAACAAATTTAATAACCCATGAAATTTCCTAAACAGTGAATTAATGCTGAATTGCTTATATGAAAATATTTGCTCAATATTGTATAAAAAATAAATTCAAATATGTGAGTTAGTATTATCAGTCTCATCAAATGTAGTTAAAATTTTAAGTGGTAAACTGGAAACAGCTATTCTTTGTTGCAGATACTATTAGAATACCAGTTTAAAATGTTATCCCTGATGCATAACCTCTTTTGGTATCTTTGAAATACATATAGATACTTTTTATTCACATAAAACTTAATTTCTGTGTATAACCCTTTATTCAAAAGAAGCTATTTGGAAATTACTTATAAAGATAACTTTTTCAGATGATAAAACAAATCAGCATAAAATTAAAAAAAAAAAAAACAATACCCTTGGAATTGTGATTAAAATGACACCTGGTAGTTAAAGAAATTATATGAGAAATAGATCTTTGCAACATCAGAAAGGCCTCCTATTTCTTTAAAGCAGATGTATTCATAAGAAAAAAAAAAGTATCAGTAAACATTGAAGCTTACATTTTCAAGTAGAAGAGTCTTTAAATACATTCTATCAAGGCTTCATTTTCTCTTGCTTGATGATAAATACAATTTAATTATTGATGTTTTCTGAGGTACTAAACTGAAGTGGCATTTGCTTATTTTGCACTATTATTCTGTTTTTGAATAGACTGTGACCTTGAAAATAGGATGTCTTAACATCTCCACTTGCCTAGGAACTATCACTGTGCCCGGAGTTAAAAAGTGACTGATAAAGTTTACTATCTTGTCAGGAATCCTCTGGCCCTTATTAATTCCTGAATATTCAGGAATTAAGAGGAGAGGCAGATCTTTCCCGGGGCTGAGGAAGCCAGGCATTTCCTTTATTAGTTTCTCATTATGGTGATAAGTACCCTCTTCTCTCTTTAATAGGGATCGCCTTCTATTTTGTTAAGTCTGGATTTTTAATCTTCATCTTTGCTGAGAATAACTACCTTGTAAGACAGTATATATGCCCATGCCATATTGATTAAAACGCCTTTGCTCCATCAGAGCTTGGGTCCCCATGTCTGGCTGGCTGGCTGGCTGGCTGTCTTTCTTTCTTTCTTTCTCTCTCTCTGTTTCTGGCTGATTCCCTGGAGCGTGAAAGCCGGCTGCATAACCCAGGGAATACTAGCCTCTTTCCTTCTTTCACTTTCTCATCATCGACTCCGGACCACCAGGTTCCAGTCCATTAAAAGACCAACACTATCTGAATATATTCATGAACGAATTAACCAGTTCAGTTCAGTCACTCAGTCGTGTCCTACTCTTTGCGACCCCATGGACTGTAGCATGCCAGTTGTAAAACTATAAAGTGAAGCAAGGACATACCTGCCATTAAATTAAATAGCAGTCACATCAGGGCTGTGGGATTTTGGGCAACTAGACAGCGTCTGTAATGACCTGGAAGTCTGTTTATTGATAGTAGTGGTGGTTACTTGTTCAACATGTAAAAATCCATTAAGTTAACCATATGTTTTAGGCCTAATCTATGCCTTGTTTTACAACAAAAAGATCTTTTGCCAATGCATTTAAGGAAGTAAACTAAATAGCTCACATAATCTGTGGTAAAGTTGATAATGCAGGCTTAAAAATAGGATTAAGCCTTGAGTTTTGGATAGCTACAACCTCAACCAATTTCATATCATGGAAATGATCAGTTGAAGACTGCTTCCATTGCAATTGCCATCATCATCCTCATCCCGTGGTCATTACCACGACTGTTAGACAAAGGAATCCACACCTCTCTCTCTCTTTTTTAATTGTCATTCTCTCTAGATTCAGAATCTTAGTAGAGATGTTTGTTTGATTGAGCCTAAATCACATGTTTGCCTATAAAAGAGAGGAAAATTTAATAGGAAAAAATTAACATTTATATATTTCTCCTTTGCCATGGAAAGCAGGCCCTGTCTCCCTTGAATAATTATACTACAGAGAATCTCCAGTTAGAGAAATAGATGTAAATACTAAGCTCCAAACCTGCAATGTAGAATAGAGCTAACAATTTTTATCTCCTTATAGACATATCAGTTTAAAGGAAATAGAGAAATTACTAGTAGAAGGTGATGGCTTTGTTGATATACTAGAAAATAACTGAATATCTCACTAATCTGGGTGGCCACACACCATTTCTCTGGAAACAGAACATGTTTACATTTTATCAACAGGAAAAGCTAAGCATTATATGAAAAGAAACCAACACAAGTACTGATTCTAAAGCAGAGTGAAGAAAGCAATGAAAAGAGTGTCTGGGATGACACTGAAGAGATAATTAAAACTCAATTAAAGGGCCTTGAAGGCTGCATTATGGATTATTAAGTTTATTCTTTGGTATAATGGAAGCAATTGAAATGCTTAAATAGAAAGTTTTTATGAAAACATATATAATACTTTGCTGAATATGTTTTTGCTTTACGTGACTAATATTCTTAATTACTTTGAGAAATATTTTTGTATCCCTGGTTTACCCAGAGTTTATGATTAAGGCATGTTGAATACAATCAAGGCCATTGTAATATCTACTGGGACTACAGGATGGTTTTCTTATTTAGCCAATGCATTTCCTAATATTAATCAACCTCAGAGTTCTAGGGTGTATCTTTCATAATAAAATGCTTTTTATGCTAAATGCATTATTAAAATGTATTAGTTGATATTTTATTTTGGATTTTGGCATCAAAAATATTTATGACTGAAACTCTTCTATAGTTTTAAATACATTTAAGTTTCTATTAACATGTTTAGCCACACTATACAGGATAAACTATTTCAATGTTCATCTTTCCCCTCATTCTATGATCATTAAGAATCATGTCTCTTCAAACTGAATAAAATCCCTACTTAAAAACTATGTTTAAAATAAAATATCTGTGTCTGTACCGTGTCTTTGGCATGATTGGTCAGACTTTTTCAACTGTCATTCAAATCTAAGTCTGTCTTCTCTTATAGTGATGCTTTTTGTGTTTTTTTGGTTTGTTTTTGGACAATCAACAAAATGCAAACTGCTTAGATGATCTCTGTCCTTCCCAGGATGCTCTCTGTTTTCCCTCTCCTGATCCAAATTATTACCCCTTTCCTGCATTGAAAACTTTTCCACTAATGTCTGGCACTTGACCAACATTCTCCTTAACAATATTCCCTCTCCCCAAATCTACCAGCCAAGAATAACTTTTTGAATATTTCTTATGTCTTCTGTCCTGAACTAAAATGTATATATCAGCTAAGAATAGTGCTCTCACTGCAAGCGTTCAGTTTCATATGCCATCTACTCCAGTATCAGAAAGTGAGATTACAAGGCTCACTGCCTCTCCAATTCCATTTCTTTATTTTTCTTCTACACACTTGTCATCTGCTTCTTTATGTCTCATTTCTTCCATCTCTCCTATCCATTTCTTATAATTTGTTTATAGTCCATTGCCATTTAAGAAACTCACTCATATTCACTGAATATTTCCCCTATTTCATATGATTTTTCTAACCAGTTCAAGTGCTGCCAAATCACTCATTTCAGGATTCTCAAGGACAGCATATCCAAACCCTTTATCACTCGGTTCCTTGACTTCTTACAAACTATATTCTTTACATAATCTGCCCAGCAGCTTCTACAGTCGCACACTTTAACTTATCACAAGAAATGGGTTCACCCAGAGGGAGGGATCAGATGTATGACTACGGTCATTATGGCAGATGCCATCACAATATTGCAATTATCCTTCAATTAAAATAAATAAATAAATTTACTTAAAGAAATGGCTCTCCCTTCTAAGTTGAAATCAAGCATTGATTCAAAATGCCTATTCAAACATCCAAAGATAAATGTTCCTTGATTTTTTTTTCCCTATTCATCTGTCCTTTTCTTTCTTCCTTTCCTATCATGAATTTCTTAGATTCCAGGACACACTATGTCATTTATTATGTACACACAAATAGGTCATTACTATTACCGAAAAACATGCAAGCTGTCAGTATAATAATCATTTTAAATTGATTGGCTGTAAGTGAGTTCTTAAAGATCTTAATAAATATTTCCCTTTCTTTGAATCAGATCCTTCTCGCATTTTCAGTAAAGGATGTTTTAACCTTTTCTGCTTTCTCCATCATGATCCAAGTAAACTTCTTTCTATGTCAGTTCAAAATTATTAATAAGTGCATTTATATACTATAAACTATCAAAATTTCATTAATTTAAAATTACTTGCCTTGAACCTACTATCTCCAAATTAAATTGTATATCAACTGTTGAATTCTTCACCTTTTTCATGAATCTCATTTTTGCCAAATTTATCAGGGATAATATATTTTTAATTACCTTTGCTATCTTCTTACCGTCTTCCATTTTTATTTTTCCTTATCTACTGACTTTTTGGCATAAATATTATACCAATGCAGTTTTTCAATTAAAATCAGCCAACCAACTAATCAAGATAAACTTCCTGTTCTCCAAGTTTCAAGAAGTAGCTATTTACACTTATTTTCTTCATCTCCTTATTATTAATAACATGACTATGATAAAGACTTGCAACTCCAATGAACATGCTGTTATAAAACTCATTTGTTGTTCAGTCGCTAAGTCATGTCTGACTCTTTTGCGACCCCTTGGACTGTAGCCTGCCAAGTTCCTCTATCCATTGGATTTCCCAGGCAGGAATACTAGAGAGGGTTGCCATTTCCTTCTCCAAGAGATCCTCCTGACTCAGGGCTCAAACTCAAGTCTCCAGCATTGGTAGGCAGCTTCCTTACACTGAGATACTAGATAAGCTAACAACTCATTTACATAATTCTAAACATGATGAACAAAATTTGTTCTTCAGTTCACTTTGCTTTTCAGGAAACTGTAACAGATGGCTGATCATTGTCTCTGAAGCATTGTCCCCTCTTTATTTCTGTGATGTCATATTGATACAGATAGCCTTTAATTAGATTAAAATAGGAAAATAAAGAACACATTCAAATAAAGTATGTGTTAAATACATTAGCATAGTTTCCTATGAGGAAAACTGAATGTGCATAGAATATGAAGATAAAAGGGAAACATGTATGTATGCATACATAGTTCAAAATATATATAATGGGACTGGAGGGGCGGGAGGGTCACCTACAAGCGTCTGCAATGCCCGCCAGCCACGTCCGGATTGCGCCGTCTGCGCGGGGCTGCTGGCTCACACCCTGCGAAGCTGGGGCGGGGAAGCAAGGAGGGTCCGTGCGCGGCGCCCTGGACGAGAAGTCGGACCTTCGCCGCTGCGGCCATCCGCGCCCGGCTGGGCTATTAGCAAAAGATGGTGGATCCCTTGGCAAAGAGTGAAGCAAATACTAGACGTATAAATATAGTAGACAACGGTTTTGGAGCAGCTGGCCAACCCTAACTGTACCTGGACGTGTTCTTACTGGCGAAGGCGTATTGACTGAGTTGTGCAGGAAAAAGCCCAAAGCAAGGCAGTTTTTCTTACTTAATGATATTCTTGTGCATGGCAATATTGTCATCCAGAAGAAAAAATATATCAAACAGCATATTATTCCCCTGGAAAATGTCACAATTGATTCCAGCAAAGATGAGGGAGACTTGAGGAATGGATGGCTGATCAAGACACCAACGAAATCATTTGCAGTTTATGCTGCCACTGAGAAATCAGAATGGATGAATCCTATAAATAAGTGTGTCACTGATTTACTCTCCAAAAGTGGGAAGACACCCAGTAACGAACATGCTGCCGTCTGGGTTCCTGACTCTGAGGCCACTGTAGGTATGTGTTGTCAGAAAGCAAAATTCACACCTGTTAATCGTCGTCACCACTGCCGCAAATGTGGTTTTGTTGTCTGTGGGCCCTGCTCTGAAAAGAGATTTCTTCTTGCCAGCCGGTCCTCTAAGCCTGTGCGGATTTGTGACTTCTGCTATGACCTGCTTTCTACTGGGGACATGGCCACGTGCCAGCCTGCTAGATCAGACTCTTACAGTCAGTCACTGAAGCCTCCTTTAAATGATGTATCTGATGACGATAGCAGTGACTAAGGGCATTTTTTGAAATATTTAATTGGGTGTGACTATCTGAGAAATCAGCTCTGGGGGAATGTAAAATTCTGAGCTTTCTCTCAATTTTGCTCTTGCCATGAATTTGCCTGAGAAACTTTCAACCTATGTACCTCAGTATACTCTATAGAAAATAGGTCCTGTTATCATCCCCCTCCCCACGGTAACCTCTCCTCACCTCCCCCAGCTCCTTGTTCTTCTACAGGGATAGGCTATTGCAAATGTATCAGACAAATGTTTGGCTTCTTGTTTTAATTCTAGACTACTTTCTTGGATGGTTGGGAAGAAATGTTTAACATATCACGTGCTGCATTGTTGTTTATTATATGTTCTGTTATATGGAAAAACTAAAAGCAAAGAATGATGGAGAAAGGAGTAAGATGTGGTTAGTGAATTATGTTATTAGATTTTTTCTAACCATCCTATCTAAAGGTTAAGATACCAGTAACAGAAATACATGTTTTGGAAATGCTTTGACTTTTTCATATACCGGGTGGTGCCTTATCATAATAGCACTGTTGCATGAAATAAGCCCCTACCTTCTCACTTTTTAGTTTTGTTTTAAAAGTACACTGGTGCTTTCTAAGGTGATAAAATTAATGCTATAGATGGGTGTAATTAGGAAATACTTCTCATTTGACACCTACAAGTAACTAAATGTTGAGGTCCTTCATTCTGTATGAAGATTTTTTCATGAAATATTATTGTTATTATATTTTTACTTTTTATAGGTACCAAATTATAATTGCCATTCTTAGGAGTTTGGTTTGAAATGTACCAAGGACAAATGGTCATTGCATTATTTCCACTGACATATTTTTAGGTATAAATTCATCTGCTTTAACATTATTTCTAAAATGAAAAATCTTGTACAATTCCTCAAAATATAAACAATCTCTTTAAAAAAAATCTCATGCTAGAGCACAGATAATAGTTAAAGATTTGGAAGAAATAATGTAGGAGGATGGTTAGTACAGACCAGTTAAGTTTGATAGACTTCATATCTGTGGAAGTATTTTCTATTTCAGTGTGAAACTATCTCGAATTTATAAATATAGTGTTATATTTTATAAAATTTTGTAAAATCCCAAATAATATTTCTATTTTTGTAAAACAATGTTTTACATTTTTTAAATTTACATATTAAAATTTTAAATAAACATATTAAAACATAATATTTAATAAAATATATTTAGTATGTTTCTGAAATCAGTTTGCAATCTATGGAAACAGAGTAGCAGTTGATCTTTCTAAATTGTGAACTTTATTGAGTCCGTCTATTTTGCTTTTGAGAACGGATAATTTTTCACTCTTTGTTTTTGAGGCAGCCATTAGGTTGAAAGTATATTTATCATATAAAACTTGATGCATTTTGCACTGCTCTCTCCATTTGTATGCTGCAAATAGTCTTTCAAATATGAAAAATCAGCCTGAAGTTTGTTTTAAATTCTAAATCCTTTGTTTTAAAATCTTTAAATCTGGATGTATGGCAAATGTCATGAGAGGTTTGATTTAATAATTTGTGACAGAGGATTCTTTGGTTTGGCTAAGCACCTGAGATAGGTCTCCCTGTAGGAAATGTGAAAGAAAGGTACAGCAGGTATTTTGTTTGTTTTAATACGATATGGACTTTTGTTTTTAAGCAATATTTACACATAATCAATAAACATATCTGAAAAGAACCATAAAACCTGACATGTGCTAATGGAGACTTGCTGGTACTTAGGAACCTAGGAAATCCAAGAACCAAGGGAAAATGTTCTGGGATAACATTTATGTTATCAACCTCTATTGACTCTGTTTTTACAATAAAAAGTATTTTACAACTTTAAATATATATATATATATACATATACATACACATACATATATGTATATGTATATATATATATATATAATGGAATATTCAGTTCAGTTCAGTTCAGTCGCTCAGTCGTGTCCGACTCTTTGTGACCCCATGAATCGCAGCATGTTAAGCCTCCCTGTCCATCACCAACTCCCGGAGTTTATTACTCAGCCATAAACAGAAATTAAATCAGGTCACTAGCAAAGATGAGAATGGACCTAGAGACTACCATACGGAGTGAAATAAGTCAAACAGGGAAAAACAAAGACTGTATCCTATCATATATACGTAGAATCTGAAAAAAAGAAAAAAACTGGTATAGACAATCTTCTTTACAGAGCAGAAATAGAGACAGATGTAGGGAACAAACATATGGAACCCAAGGGGGTGATGTGGGATGGGATGAACTGGGTGATTTCAACTGACATATATACACTTTGATACAATGTATAAAGTAGATATAGAGAAGGAAATGGCAACCCACTCGAGTATGCTTGCCTGGAAAATCCCATGGACGGAGGAGTCTGGTCTGCTACAGTCCATGGGACCGCAAAGAGTCGGACACGACTGAGTGATAGGTTCTATAAAGTAGTTAACTAGTGAGAACCTACCGTATAGCATAGGTAATTCTGCCCAGCTCTGTGATGACCTAAGTGGGAAGGGAATTAAAAAAACAGGAGGTATATGTTTATGGATAGTTGATTTACATTGCTTGCTATACAGTAGAAATTAACACAACATTGTAAAGCAATTTTACTCCAAATAAAAATTATTTTAAAATGAGTGAGCTAAAAAGGCCTAATGAAACTAGTTTGCTGAGGACAGAGAGGCATAACTACCTCATCACTCAGCACATGAAATATTAAATGACATCACATTGAGCCCTTGAATAAAGTAGCTATAAGTAAAATGCAGCCATGAAATTAAAAGACACTTACTCCTTGGAAGGAAAGTTATGACCAACCTAGACAGCATATTAAAAAGCAGAGACAATACTTTGTCCACAAAGGTCCGTCTAGTCAAGGCTATGGTTTTTCCGGTGGTCATGTATGGATGTGAGAGTTGGACTATAAAGAAAGCTGAGCCCAGAGGAATTGATGCTTTTGAACTGTGATGTTGGAGAAGATTCTTGAGAGTCCCTTGGACTGCAAGGAGATCCAACCAGTCCATCCTAAAGGAAATCAGTCCTGGATGTTCATTGGAAGGACTGATGTTGAAGCTGAAACTCCAATACTTTGGCCACCTGATGCAAAGAGCTGACTCATTGTAAAAGACCCTGATGCTGGGAGGGATTGGGGGCAGGAGGAGAAGGGGATGACAGAGGATGAGATGGTTGGATGGCATCACTGACTCAATGGACCTGGGTTTGGGTGGACTCTGGGAGTTGTTGATGGACAGGGAGGCTTGACATGCTGTGGTTCATGGGGTTGTAGAGTCGGACACAACTGAATGACTGAACTGAACTGAATTGAACTGAACTGAAGTAAAATGCTGATTAGCAATTCCTAAAAATAAGTCAATATGTCTTTCTGGATGACATGTTTTAGAGGATATGAAATGAACTAGATCAATTTCCTTGGTAGGTATGAAGTAACTTAGATAGTTGCTTTAAATCCCAGAACAGTTTCATTCATTTAATTTTAAAATGTTAATGCATTTATATCTGAATTTTCATGAAGAGCAGAGGTGGATAACTATATTATAGCTTTTTGAAATATCAGCAAAGGACATTGAAAATGCTTGAAACCTAAAAATCATTGATATCAATATAGGAAAACTGCATTTTAAGCTGAGAAGTATAGAAATTAAGAAACAAAAATTGCTTGATCTTTAAAATGTGAATTTTTCTTAGTGAGAAAATATGGCATTGGACATAGAGACAATATTTTTTTTTTCCAAATAAATGGCAAATTAAAACATAGGTAGTTTAAAAGAATGCAGGTAATTTATTTAACATATTTTCTATAGAATTTCTCTCTAGTTGTAAACTGTGATGCACACAAGAGATATCTGGGAGGTTTTGTTTATGATGGCAGCTCTTTGATAAAATTCATCATCTTAACTTCATATTAAAACTATAGTATCAGAACTTGGATAGATTATTAAAACAAAGAAAAGTGCCAAAAGTGTGTCTACTGTGATATTGGAAATATATTTTTATTGTTATATTAAGACTTTAATTATCTCTGGGAAATGAAAAATGATAATAACTCACATTGACTGATTTATTTTCTTATATCAGTGTTATTCTAAGAATTTTACAGGTTTTAATCCATGTTTCCTAAAATAACCCAGTGATATATTTCCTCCTCTTTTTATTATTTTCTGTTTAAATGAAATAGCTTCTTATCCAATAAATTATGAGTGAAAAGTCAATTATGGAAAAATTAAGTTGCCCGAGTTTGTACAACTAGTATATAGCGTGGTGGTTAATGTATGGCTCTAGCTCCAGAGTAAATACGTTCAGTCACTATGCTTACTCTTTAAAGAATGCAGAGATCAGAAAAAAATTATCAGTAAACATCTAAATCTAATATTAAAAATACATTTAATGGCATGTTAGGGAGAATTGCAAATTTTCTTTTTTCAGTTATCCTTACTCATTATACAGGGGAGATGATGATGATGATTTTAATTAACTGTGAAATAATCTTAATAGTTATACAAAAAATCCACTATTTCAAGTATTAAGTGTGTCTAAATTGCAAAATGAATTGATGCAAAAATAAAATATCCATCTCAGGATTTTTTAATACTTGGAGTTCATTTTATGCAAAACTCTACAAACATATAGTAAATGTTTGTACATTTTTTGGGTGATGTGGTGTCTCAGTTTCCATCATGTTTTTCAGCAGAGTACTTGGCCAACAAAAGATGAGAACCATTTTCACTAATGTAAAGGACAGAGCTTATCCGTTGAATGATCTCCAAATAGCTATTTTAGTGATGTTCATTTAATGTGCCAACACAAAGATAATGACAGATATTGACTGCACTACTAAACTAAATTGCTAGACCTTATTGAGTCTAAAAAAAAAAAAAAAGTCAACTGAATAAAGACACTCTTTGATTATATACAAGAATAATCAAGTCACTTGAGCTGTGTCTTAGCTCAAATGTAAAATGCCTAGATTTGATAAGGTCAGTTCCTATATAGATTGATGTGGGTTATTAAGAAATCAATAGCACAAGAATTATTGAGCAAGCTAATGAATAATCAATGATGTTTTCATCATGATATAGGACCTAAGCCAGCACTATGTAAGATGAGAAATATTCCAGCCTCAATGGCATTAACATTCTGCAATTGCAGTTTAAATTTTAAATAACTGTCTAGTATATCTGCCATTACTTATATAATTTCTTCAAAGCATTTTACATAAAAAAATTATACAGTACTGGATAATTTCAGAGTGTTAACATAAGCCAAATATGATTCTATGTGCTTTACTGTGGACAAATCTATGAGGGAGGCAACATCCCAATTTCCATTCTTAAATAGAAGATGTATGTTTGGAATTTACCTATCTATATGTATTTCTTCTACTTCAATGCAATTTCTCTTTCATCAGGGAAGTTTTAACAAGCTGATTTTATTTTGGCATATAATTTATATTAATCTAACCTATTACCAAAATATTTTTACAAATATTTTAGATGAATTTAGGAAAAAATAACTTCTTTGATATCCAAATATCTCTTTGTGGAGCATGATTGTAAAGGAAATTAACAAATACTAAAATAATCATGCTTTAAGGATATGGTAGAAACAATACTTTATGCAGATATGAAAATAATAACTATTATATTTTATATATAATATATAATATAATAAATATATTAAATATATAATATATAAATATATTAAATATAATATAAAATAATAACTATTATATTTTATATTTAAAAGCCTTGATTACAGTCCTTTCAATCTTACATGTTTTGGAGGATAGTTATCCTTTAAAACTGGAAGTGTGTGATAGCTTGGTCAAATTTTCCCTAAGTCACCTACACATTTAACAGAAAATAGGAATTTAGCATACAAAAAGTAAAATTATTTGTGCTGTAAAGTGAATACCAGAAGATTTGTCCACAGTGTAAATCTGACAATTGAATGAGGAAAAATTGACAATTGAATGAGGAAAAGCAGGACAGCATAACTGTTTGCTCACATGAACCAAGAAAAATGAGAAGATTCTATACCTAGAACATGTCTCAAAAATGACAGAATGATCTTGGTTCATTTCCAAGGCAAACCATTCAACATCACACAGTAATATAAGTCTATACCCAACCACTGATGCTGAAGAAGCTGAATGTTACTATAAAGACCTACAAGACCTTCTAAAACTAACACCAAAAAAAAAAAAAAAAAATCATTTTCATTATAAGGGATTGGAATGCAAATATAGGAAGTCAAAAGATACCTGGAGTAATAGGCAAGTTTGACCTTGAAGTACCAAATGAAGCAGGGCAAAGGCTAACAGAGTTTTGTCAAGAAAACATACTGATCACAAAAAACCCCCTTTTTCCAACAACACCAAAGCCAACTCTACACATGGACAACACCAAATGGTCAATATCAAAATATTCTTTGCAGCCAAAGATGGAGAAGCTCTTTACAGTCAGGAAAAACAAGACTGGGAGCTGATTGTGGCTCCTTTTTTGCAAAATCATGAGCTCTTTATTGCAAAATTCAGGCATAAATTGAAGAAAGTAGGGAAAACTATTAGGCCATTCAAGTATGACCTAAATCAAATCCCTTATGATTATACAGTGGAGGTGATGAATAGATTCAAGGGATTAGATCCGGTAGACAAAAAAAAAAAAAAAAAATCTGGTAGACAGAGTGCCTGAAAATCTATGGACAGAGCTAACATTTTACAGCAGTCAGTGACCAAAATCATTCCAAAGGAAAAGAAATGCAAGAAGGCAAAGTGATTATCTGAGGAGTCTTTACACATAGGTGAGGAAAGCATTTTATATTCAAACTATACCTTTACTCTTCTTAAGTCAAACTACTCAAAAGTAAGTTATTTACTGGTAAATGTAAATTATTCTGATTCTATTTCCTTTAATATTTTTCTTTACTTTTTTTAAGTGAGGGATAAGTTTGCAGCAGTTGCTACTGAGCCAAACTGGGGTCCACTTGCCCATGTACAGTAAAGCATATCTGCTGACACTAAGCTAAGATGAAGGAAAGTATAGTGGTTATTGCAGGGTGCCAAGCAGTGAGTCTAGTACTTAAAAGGTCTGACCTCACCCAAAGACTTTCAGGAAAAGGTTTTTAAAAACTTGGTGAAGGAGGGGAATTGTAGTGTGTGAGATGAGCTTATGGAGATTCTTCTGATTCTTCAGTGGGGAGGTAATTGGGAATCGACATCATCAGCCTCCTGGTTCCAAATGGTCTGGGATTTAAGTCCTTGTGGGAAGCTTACAATTAACGTTTTTCACCTGACAGAGGTTTCATATCTGTAAAACAGTTCAGAGGTTATGGCTCAGAATAGTATCTATAGCTCTTGAGGAGGAAGTAAAATTCACTGACTTTGTTTAATGACTAAAGTATCATTATTTTGTTTTGACTGACTGTTTCCCTTTCTTTTTGCGTTTTCTCACTTCTCTGATTAAATTTAATATGTAATATGGGGGAGGCCTAGAAGCCTTAAGTTTTTCCACAATGGGCAGGTGTTGGACATTGGAAGGGAATGGTCTGTTCAGGGAATGGTCTGTAGAGTCCTGCTCAGTTACACAGTTACCAAATTACCAAATTTCTAGTAAAGATACTTTACTTTTGAAGCTTTCAACTTATAGAAACCATACTTGTAAGAAGAGAAGAGATCAAAGACATTTTAGTGGGGTGTTGTTGTTGAATCATATTTACTAAATTAAATCAATGGGGATTTACTCAGCAACTTACTCAGCAGGAACCAAGAAAAATATTTTTATTTTGAACAGTAAATTGGATTTTACTAGTGCGATTTTATTCAAGATGGTAATGTCAGGAGAGTGCATAATTTCCTTGGTTTAGTCTCAATGCAACAAATATTTGAAAAGACGGACAAGTGTTACAGCTCAGTTACAACTCAGCATTTTATTCGGTAAACAAAGGATAGCCTGTCCCCGAGGCATGAAGGTGGGCCAACCCCAAAGGAGAAGCCTCAACCCCTCCTCGCTCCCTCTTGTTATACTTTTTGTCTCCTCCTCCCAAGCCTGCGCTATGCAAGTTAGGGCTAGCACCTATCATCAAGCTGGAAGGGTGCGCGTTTCTTTCACCTGAGCTTCCGACTCCAGTCCAGCAATTTTTCCTCTGTTCCCTTTTCTCAGTCTGTTTTCTTTTCTTTGTCTTTTAGCCGCTGCCATTTTGGACCCCATTTCTTATTCTAACTACCCAACATCAAGAGATGGGAGGCCCCAGTTCTTTGGGAATAGGAGTGTCAAGGTCTCTCTGGCTACTTCCTGCTGAGCTGAGATGGCAAGGGATATTGGGCCTCCCCCTCTTGCTAGTCTCAAGCTTCAGAGTCCTTACAGTGGTGTCCATCTGTGGGCGAGTGAATTCCCTTGGCTAAGACAAACCAAGAGATAAACAGCAGTGTAGCACAGATGGAATGCAAGAGTTATCCTGAGAAAGCTTAACCTCAGAAATTTAATTTGGGGGGCAATCCTTAGAATGGCACTTATTTTTAGTCCTGAATAGGTATCGGAGATCTCCCAGAGGCTCACAGGTGTACTGAGTGTCCTCTTCTGGTTTCTTCCATGGCTTGATTCATGAGTAGTGAATCTAGGAACCATGCCCCAGTAGCCTGACTGCTGTGGGGGTAGAACGTCTTATAGGGTAGGGCCCATCCATGTGGGCCGGAGTTGAGCTCTTGGGGACCCATCTTTCCAGATCTTAATAAGGACTTGAGTCCCTGGGGCATATAGTGGTGGCCATTCAGAATCTTTTGGGTCATGCTTGACACCCCATAAACAAATATCTTGTTGGAATTGCCCAACAGCCATGGTATAAGACCACAGGGTCTAGGTCTCTGGATCTAGGAAGAGGTCATTGACTTAAATAAAATGTCTCCCATACAGCATCTTATATGGGTCAAAAGTGACCTGTTCCTTGGGTGCAATGTGGGTATAGAGGAGAGCTCCTGGTAAAAACTTCTTCCTTCCGAGAGAGGTCTCCTGGGTTATCTTTTTTGTCACTGATTTTAAGAATTGGTTGGCTCTCTACCTTTCCTGAAAACTGAGGCCTCCAGGCACAATGGAGGTAATAAGTAATGCCCAGTGCTTTAGAAACCCCTTGGGTGATTTTAGAAGTAAATGATGTCCCATTGTCACTCTGTAGTGACCTGGGCAGGCCAAATCTCAGGATGATTTCATGAATCAGTTTTCTCACCACCTCATCAGTCTTCTCAGTCTGAGTGGGAAAGCCTTCAATCTAACCTGTGAAGTATCTATCATGATTAATAGATTTTTATATCCTCCAGAAACTGGCATCGAGGTAAAGTCCACCTGCCAGTCTTCCCCTGGGTAGGTCCCATGCTGTTGGACAGGCTGGGCCAGCTGGGATCTTTGAGTTCCTTGGGGGTCGTTCAATTGGCAAGTGAGACACCAGGAGACTCCTTGCCTTATAGTCATTTGGAGGCCTGCTCCTCTGAAGGACTTTTCTACTGATCTTTAGAGTGCCTTGTTCCCTTTACGAGTGGTGGCAAGTAAGGAGTTAACCAACTTCCACTGGAGTGTCCCAAACTGAAAGAGTGTTTGGAACCACCCCATATAATATTCCTGAAAGCCCTCACTCTTAGCTTTAAGAGTCTCACCTTCAGTATGTGAAGGAGTTTCTGACAAATTAGCCTGTGAAACTAGGCAGGCAACCCCTATTAGGTCATTGCTCTGTACTGCTGCCCTCTTAGCTGCCTGATCAGCTGCTTGGTTCCCTCGTCCCACTTCTGTGCTCCATTTTTGGTGTCCTTTACAGTGGGAGACTGAAACCTCAGCGGGCAGATGGACTGCCCAAGAGCCTAAGGATTTAATCACCATAATTGACTGGGGAACTTTACTTGGCCTACTGGCCTCTTTCCTTCGAAATAGCAGCATGCACATGTAGCACCAGAAAGGCACACTTGGAGTCAGTGTAAATGGCAACTCTTTTCATTTTCCCAGCTCTAAATCTCAAGTCAGAGCTATGAACTCACCCAGCTGGGTCAAAATATCTGGTGGCAAAGGTTTAGCCTCTACGGTCTGGAAATTGGAGACTATTGCATATCTGGCTCTCCCTTTTCCATCTAAGACAAAGCTGCCTCCATCAGTGTACCAGAATCCCTCAGGATTGGTCAGAGGATCTTCTGACAATCCCTCTCGGAGTTTTATTCAATGGTCCAAAGTGTCTAGACAGGAATGAAAGGGGAGCAAGCCCTTTGGGGTAGGCAGGAGGGTAGCTGGGTTAAGAAGCTCAAAAGGGTATACTGTCAGTCCTGAATTTTTCATCAGCATTACCTAGTAATTGAGGATCCCTTGACCAGACATCCATAAATGGCCTCTCCCATTCAGGATTTGTTTCACTTGGTAGCTTGTAAAAATAGTTTGGCCTCAAGAGAGAGTTTTAAAGCATCTTCTTCTAGGACTGCAATAGCTGCAAAGTTTCAAAGGTGGGGAGGCCAACCACGGATGGTTGAGTTGAGCCTCTTGGAGAGTAAGCTATTGGCTGGGGCTCAGGCCCCAACTTTTCAGTTAACACTTCCAAGGCTATTCCTTCCTTTTTGTGGACAGGTAGTTGGAATGGGCTTTCCTGACAGCTCAGTTGCTAAAGAATCTGCCTGCAGTGTGGGAGACCTGGGTTTGATCCCTGGGTTGGGAAGATCCCCAGGATAGAGGAAAGGCTACCCACTCCAGTATTCTGGTCTGGAGAATTCCATGGACTGTATAGTCCTTGGAGCCGCAAAAGTTGGACACGACTGAGTAACTTTCACTTCACATAGTTGGAATGCTTTTTCTGGGTCTGGCAACCTCAAGGCGGGTGCTTGGGTTAAGGCTTGTTTTAGTGTAGCCTCTACCTCCTTTTGAGGAGATCTCCACATCAATGGGATTGAATCCTCCCATCCCTTTAACTTTTCATATAAGGGCTGGGCGATTGGGCCATAGTTGGAGAAGGCAACTGGAGGAGTCCTTGTACTCAGTAAAAGGGTAGCTTCTTGGATGCATGAGTAATCTGAACTCCCAGGTGATGACTTTGCCTGGACCATCTGTGCCTTAGCAAGGGAGACTTTTTATGCCCTCTCTGCCAAAAAGTTTAGAATCTGAATCACGTGTTTCTAGACATTTTCCTCATCTACAGAGCATATTAATAGGTCATCTACATATTGTAATATTTTCCCATTAGGTCCAAGGTCCAGATCTAAGAGATCCATCCCAACTAAGAGTCTGTCCAAAGAGATGGGGGCTATCTCTAAACCCTTGAAGCAACACTGTCCAGATCATGTATTGTTTTTCTCCTGGAACCTCCCATAGTTTTTGCTTTTGGAGAGGCTGTAATGAACTCCTCAGTGGTAAACAGGAACTGTGGGGCTCTAGGAGATGAGAAGCTTACCATCACAAGGATGGCCCCCCAGTTTAGTGTGTGTGTGTGTGTGTGTGTGTGAATTGCTCAGGCATGCAGTCGTCTCCAACTCTTTGAGACCCCAGGGACTGTAGCTCGTCAGGCTCCTCTATTCATAGAATTCTCCAGGCAAGAATACTGGAGTGGGTTGCCTTTCCCTTCTTCAGGGGATCTTCCCAACCCAGGAAATTAACCTGGGTCTCCTGCCTTGCAGGCAGATTCTTTACCATCTGAGCCACCAGGGAAGCCCTTAGTGAATATGTATCTTCTCAATCAGGTCATAGTATACTCATTGACCACCAGAAACTCATAGGAAAATATCTATCCATCCCTGCAACAAAGAAGTGCTCAGGTGAATCTTTTTGTAGCTGTTTTCCCTATAGCACCCAAAAGGGTACAGGTCTGGGGAAAGAAGTCTCCAGAGTATGAAGTCAGAATACAGTAGGTATCCCCTGCATCAAGCAAAAAATTTTCAGACCTACCTGCCTTATCTAGCTACACCCTTGGCCCCAGCCCCATGACGGTTATCTGTGACAGGGGGGTTGACTGGAATGGGGCACTTCAGTCCTGCTGAACTATCATGAGGGAAGGCTTGGCACTTGATCTTGAGGCTCCTGGGTCCTAAGGGCAGAATGCCTTCCAACTGATGGCATTTGTAGCAGACTGTTTTAGGAGGCGTGTCATGGTTTCGACATTTTTTGGCCCAATGCCCCGCCTGTCTACAGATTAGGCATTTGTCCTTGTCCTTCAAGGACTCAGGGTTTGCCATAGGGCTTCCCTGGAAGGTAACCAGCATCTGGGCATGCCTTGTCTCTTTCCTTCTCTCCTTTTCCTGGGCCTTTGCCACCCTCTCCTATTCTGTTATAAAAGGTATTGGTGGCTTTCTGGACCACTTTGTGAAAAGAGGCAGCAGGGTCCTAATGCTGTAGCTGTTGCAACTTTATCCTGATGTCTGATGCACATTGGGACAGAAATTTGTCTTTTAAAATCACCTGTCCCACATACGGGTCTAAGTCTAGATTGGTAAACCTTTGGAGGGTCCCCTTCTAGTCTTTCCAGAAAGGCAGTGGGGTTCTTGTTGGGCTCCCGCATTATTGCTGAAACCTGCACACAGTGCTACAGCACCACAATAGGCTTCCTTCTATTTCCATGGGTGAACTTAGGGTGAGTCTTTTTAAAGCTATTCTTATCTAGTACAGGTGCAACTTGAGAGATGGGCATCCCCAGGTCAGGTAGCAGATTCCCAGGCAGGCTGAGGCAGGTCAGTCTCCTGAGACCCTCATACTGGAGTTGGGTGTCCTCAAGGTCTCCAGCATGACTAGTGCTGGGTTGGATTAAGTGGTTGTAATCAGAGAGCCAGGCATCCCTGGCGTGGGAGTTGGGTGTCCCCAGGGATTCCAGCAGAGGGGTGTTGGATGGTCCTGATTGATTACTGGTTTATCCACCCCAGATGGTAATAGATAGCATAATGGAAAGCAATCCAAGTCTGTGTCCTGAGACTGGGAACCTGGAAAAAAATAGCAAAAGACCTAATTCTCTTTCACCCTGATGAAAGGTATATCACAGATTTCCTCCCCTAGTCCTCCATAAGAGCAATTTAGGGTGTCTCCAATTTCAAACATTTCATTATCATAGGTCCACTTTAGGTAACAACAGAAGTAATGATAAAGGAGTGGGCTATCAGGTAGGGGCTTTAAGAGTATTTTAATAATGGGCTGGGTGGAGCAAGGTTGCCTGCAGAGGGAACAGGGTTGTGGTTGTAAGAGTTGATGCATAAAGTGGCTTAAGGGCCAGGGACAGCTAAACTTACAGAAAATGTCAAGAGGAAGCAGACCAGATGTTCAATAAAGTGAAGTGGAGAGTTGATCCAGGGGGTATGTTACCAGCTTTAGAAGAAGAGTGGTAAGTGTTTGGGCCCAAATGGTCTGTAAAGATAACTCCCAAATTAGCAAACATCATCAGTGGAGGCCCAGTTGCTCTTGAACGGATGCCACCAACAGATGGATTTCTAGTAGGCATTGTGTGCCTACCGCCTGCCCTAGCAGGTCCACTGACTGATGCTGTTGTCATGCATGTCATAGGAAACAGGAGACGAAGGTCTGAATCTCCAGAGGGATTGGATACTATACAATATTTCCCAAGGACCAGCCATTTTCTGGTAGTCCAGCCACAAAGGTGCAGACAACATTGTGGACTCAGACAGGGCTCACAAAAAAAGCACACCTTCTGGAGCTAGAAAGCTGATGACTGTCCCAATACTTTGCAGACAGTGGCATAGGTGGAGGGTGAGACTAGAGGATGGGAGGAAAAAGGAGTGGGAAGAATGTACGAAGGAATCCCCTTCATAACTTGCCGGGAAAGCGGCTAAATGCCTGACTTGTGTCCGCATAGTTTTCTTTGCTCTGATCCTTGGCACAAGGAAAATTAAGGACAGAAGAACTCTTACCTTCTTGGGCAGCAGCTGCTGGGGTGCAGTGGACAGTGGAGCCTTGAGGACACTCCAGGGAATAGCCCCTGCCAGGATCCCTTAATTACATCCCCAGCTGCTCCCCTGTTCACAAGGGGTTTGAGGAGACAAGAAATGAGAAACTGTTAAGGAATTAAGATTTTGTTAGCTACATGGTCCTTCCAGCCATAGAGGCAAGACCTTCCTACCTTAAGTGGAGGTCTTCTGAGACTGAATCGCATGAGCTTTCCATCATATTAGGTTTTGCTGTGCCCGTTCTTGACGCATCATTTCTTCTGTGCTGGGTTTCTGCCGTGTTTGGATGATGCTGGTCTGGGTTTCTGCTCTTCACATCTTCCACTGTGTGAGCTTTCCCCAAGTTGGGCTTCTGCTGCGCTTGGCCTCTGCCTCTCTTGAGTCAAGCCAAGGTTGCCACAGGAAGGTTACATCTGGGTCACAGGACCAGATATGTTGTGAGAGCGCATAATTTCCTCAGTTCAGTCTCATCGCAGCAAAGATTTGAAATGGCAGACAAGTGTTACAGCTTGATTACATCTCAGAGTTTTATTCTGTAAATAAAGGAAGGCACCCAAGGCATGAGGGTGAGCTGACTTCAAAGGAGAGGTCTCAACCCTTCTTGGCTCGCTCATTTTAAGCGTTTTGCCTCCTACCTCCACCCCCAGGGTGCCCTAAGCAAATTAGGGCTAGCACCCATTATCCATCAGGAAGGGGACATATTTGTTTCACCTGAGATACCCATTCTTTGCTGTTCAGTCACTCAATCATGTCTGGCTCTTTGCAACTCCACGGACTGCAGCACACCAGGCTTCCCTGTCCTTCACCCTCTCCCAAAGCTTGCTCAAATTAATGTCCATCGAGTTGCTGATGTCATCCAACCATCTCATCCTCTGCCGTCCTCTTCTCCTCCTGCCTTCAATCTTTGCCAGCATTAGGGTCTTTTCCTGCAAGTCGGCTATTCCCATCAGGTGGCCAAAGTGTTGGAGCTTCAGCTCAGTATCAGTACTTCTAATGAATATTCAGGGTTGATATCCTTTAGGATTTACTGGTTTGATCCCCTTGCAGTCCAAGAAGAGTCTTCTCCAACACCACAGTTCAAAATCATTCATTATTCATCTCTCAGCCTTCTTTATGGTCCAACTGTCACACCCATCCATGACTATTGTAAAAACCATAGCTTTGACAATAAGGCCCTTTCTTGGCAAAGTGATGTCTCTGTTTTTTAATACACTGACAATTCAAAGAAGAGACATTACTTTTCCAACATGTAATATTTGAGTTTGAGCAAGCTCTGGGAGATGGTGAAGGACAGGGAAGCCTGGCGTGCTGCAGCCCATGGGGTTGCAAAGAGTCAGACATGACTGAGCAACTGAATAGCAACAAGACTGGTCACAACTTTTCTTCCAAGAAGCAAGTGTCTTTTAATTTATTAGCTGCAGTCAACATCTGCAGTGATTTTGGAGCCCCCCCCCCCCCCCCAAAATAAAGTCTGTCACTGTTTCCATTGTTTCCCTATCTATTTGCCATGAAGTGATGGGATCAGATGCCATGATCTTAGTTTTTTGAACATTGAGTTGTAAACCAGCTTTTTCACTCTCCTCTTTCACTTTCATCAAGAGGCTCTTTAGTTCTTCTTCACTTTCTGCAATAAGGGTGGTGTCATCTCTATATCTAAGGTTATTGATATTTCTCCCGGCAATCTTGACTTCAGTTGTGCTTCAATCAGCCCGGCATTTCACATGATGCACTGTGCATATAAGTTAAATAAGCAGGGTGACTATACACAGACTTGACATACTTGTTTCTCAATTTTGAACCAGCCTATTGTCCCATACCCAGTTCTAGCTGTTGTTTCTTGACCTGCATACAGGGTCCCACTGTGGTCCTAGGATTTTTCCTTTGTTCTCTTTTCATGGGCTATTTCTCTTCTTTTGCCTGTCTTTTAGCTGCTGCCATTTTTGACTCCTTTTTTCTATTCTAGCTACTTAACAATGAGAATATTTCCTTAAATTTAATAATTTCTATCTAGCCAAAACCAAGATAATTTATTTAAATCTTTATTTTATGAGAGGGTTTTTTTTTTGTTGTTGTTTTTTTAAAGATCATTGCAATTTTTACTGGTGGGTTAAGAGACATATAATTGTATACAGAAGCCTTCCAGAAATGTATTTATGACTGCATGAAAACAATATTTTTCATACAAACACTGGATGCTCTCAGAAGCTTTATACTTTTTAAGATAGTTTTATTTTTTCAGTGGAATATTTTTAAATGTGCATCTGAATTATCTCAAATAATTCATGCATGGAAATATAAAGATTGTGACTAAAATAAAGGCACAATGTTTGATATAAAAATTAAAATTTGACTTTATACATATAGAAGTTTTGGAAATTAGTAACTATAAGCACATATAACAGCATAGTGTATTTACTTGAACACATGATACTGACTTACAACAAACACAATCAGGAAAAAAATGACAAATCTTATCTTGAAATAAATAAATACTATTTGGGGATCACTCTAATGTTCACTGATTCACAGTTTTACTTTTTTTCATTTAAATACACAGAATAAGAAGGGCAAAAAAACCCCCATTCATTATTGAAGTAATTATTTCCATAATTTTTTATGGCTTTCATAAAGAAATGCAGTAATTACACTGTGAAATTTCACTTCTGACAAAGACATATTAATTTGTAATTGCTTATAATATAGATTTCAGAACTTCTGCATTCTGCACATGCATTTCATTTTTTATAAATTTAATACATAGTATAACATGATATAGACATAATACATTTTTTTATAATATGAATTTACTTAAAGCAACAGTTTAATTTAAACTTCAGCTTTTTAAGTATCGTCTGTCCATCTGCAACCCAGTGGTTTTCTATTTGGACTCTCCCTGAGATAGAAAGCAAATCTTAAAAGCATATTTATGAAAAATTTATTTTTGGTATTAATTCAAGACAGTATTCACATACTTAAAATTCATAAGATAATATCCTTATAAGCATAAGCTAATTTAAAACACTCAAAAATATCTCAAAGTTCTCCTTTCCTGTTAATGGACCCAAAGCACTTGTCTTCCACAAATAAAAGCATAACTTAAAAGAGTTTTTTAAAAAATATTTTTTGGCTAGCAAATTAAGATGTAGATGTTAAAAAATAAATACTATATTTGTCAAAAATCAATAAAACATTTAAAGGTTCAAGCTTTCATGAGTTTCTACAAGAATAGCATTTAAGCTTTAGCTACTCATTTATTCTATGCTTTTTCTTTTTTTTTTTTTTACTGTTCAAGTAAGATCAATGCTGATTTCTCCTGAAAACTGGCATAAAAACAGTCAGTTTTTTTTTTTTTTAATAGAGAATCTCCATTTACTGTTGAAAGGTAATGATGAATATTGGTCAATTTTAATATATCAATTTTTCTTACTTATTTCAGTTAGCATAAACATAAGAAGAAACCCCCAAAACTTAGCATAATATAGTGGATTTTTTACTTCTAGTAAATAAATAATGACATATAGTGTGAGTTTTATTTATTTTGAACAGAGCTGTTTCCCATTTTAATCATGTATCTTTTGCAAAACCACTGTTGCTTTGCAGTCTCTGCTGTCTTCTGCCTTGTAAATTGAATCTCCTGCTAAAACAAGTCAGCTTTCTTTAACATAAAGCTGTAAGTATGTGTGCATGAGACAGAAAATCAGAATCCCTATGGTAGGTATCTTGTTTAATTAGTCTGGAGATTTTGATAAATCCTCAATATTCTGGGTTCAAAAAACAATTGAAACTCTCATTATTTTGAGAAAGGATTATTTTTACTTAGGTACTTTTCCACAGTAGCTACTTGTACACTGCTGAAATTAGAATTAATAGGCAATATATTTGGCTTGAAAGAGGCATAACAAAATAACTATTTTACTTCATGGATATGTGAATTTGGGTATAAATAAATAAAAGAGAGAAAATAAGGCAGGTCTTGGGATATTGCACAATGTAATAGTATCAGATGTCATTGTTTCCAGGGGGATGGAAACAGCAATTTCTGTGTACTAACTCAAACTAAAATGTCATAAAAAATTGCATTTCACAGCAGCAAGCCAGAAAAATAGTACATAACATCATTGTTAGAAGTTTTATTTAAGCATCTTCAACACACTTCATGTGCTACATAACTCTTAAAATAGGAAAGAATAACAAGCATAAATGAGTTGCACAATTAAAAATCAAAAGATATATGCTTTGACAGGACAGAGAACTTACAAGGGGACATCATGAAAGTGTCAACCAATCTAATAATTAGGTCTACTCTTAATTATGTGGGTACTGTTAGATGCTTACTTAGGAGAATGTTTTCACAGCAAACCATTAGAAATATATATTTCTTGAGATTAACTGCTCCCAAGGATTTATTTTTATCACTTTTTATATAAAATGTGTTTTTTTTTAAATATTATCACATTAATAAACATGTGGTCACGTGGCGATAGTGGTAAAGAATTTGTCTGCAAATGTAGGAAACTTGAGACTTTGGTTCGATCCCTGGGTTGGGATGATCCTATGGAGAAGGGCAAGGCAACCCACTTCTGTATTCTTGCCTGGAGAATCCCATGGACAGAGGAGTCTGGCGGGCTATATGTCTGTCCATTGGGTCACAAAGAGTTGGCCACAATTGGAACAACTTAGCACACACGAACATCAGCTTTGTTGTTGTTGTTCAGTCACCCAGTTGTGTCCAACTCTTTGAGACCCCAAAGACTGTAACACACCAGGCCTCCCTGTCCCTCACCATCTCCCAGAGTTTGCCCAAGTGCATGTCCATTGCATCAGTGATGCCACCCAGCCACCTCATCCTCTAATGCCCTCTTCTTCTGCTGTCGATTTTTTTCAACATCAGGGTCTTTTACAATGAGTCAGCTGTTTGCATCAGGTGACCAAAATATTGGAGCTTCAGTTTCATCGATCCTTCCAATAAGTTACTCAGGCTTGATTTTCTTTAAGATTGACTGGTTTGATCTCCTTGCTATCCAAGGGACTCTCCGGAGTCTTCCCCAGCACCACTAGTTGGAAAGCATCAATTCTTCAGTGCTCTGCCTTCTTTACAGTCCAGCTCTCACAGCCATACATGACCACTGGAAAGACTATAGCCTTGATTATATGGACACTCCTCCCAATGTAAGAAACATAAAGGAAGTGGGTTGAATCCCAGGGTTGGGAAGATCCCCTGGTGTAGAAAATGGCAACCCACTCCAATAGGAGCCTGGCAAATTACAGTCCACAGGATCACACAGAGTCAGACACAACTGAAGTCACTTAGTTAAAAGAAGTAGCTGCTTATATATTGTCATAAGGATTGATTCAGTTATTATTAGAAAAGCATCTCAAGTCTGGAGTATAGTAAATATACATAGATTTGTGTTAAACATATAAATAAGGTAAAAATGCATTTTAAAACAGGGATCATGCTTAATAGATTAAGAATAAATGGTCTTTGGAATATTTCTGACATATAAATGAAATTGAGAAAAAAGTTTTTAGAAAGCAGATATGGAAAGCATGCTTATGCAACACATACTGCAGAAGAAATGGCCAATGATGCAACAAAGCAAAATGCAAAACAGAGAAAATACTTCTATCTTTTCTGCTATTTAAGATCTATATCTGCATATATTATAAGATATAGATCTCTTTCTTATTTTTTATTTTTTCTTGTTAGTAGAGAGGGATTGCACATCCATGTATGTGAGATAAACAAATGACTTCCAAACTATGCAAAATTAAATGCAGAGTAATAATCTCTGCACAAGGGGAAACACATGATAAGGAGGGTAAGAGAATAATGGGACCTGAAGAATAGTGTATGTTCCCCATCACCCAAATATACAAATATACTAGGTGTTAGACTATTGGTAAAAGATCACTATAAACGTTCTCATTAAAAAAAAAAAAAAAAAGACAGAGAATAAACATTTTAGATTCTGAAAACTAACATATTTAAAATTGTTATAAAATTTAGCTTATTTTATAAAGCAGTTATGTGTGTTGCTTTTAGAGAACTAAATGTCTTTATGAATATGGAAGGAAAATCAGAGATTTGATCAGTTTTTCTTAGTAAAATTAAAAACTTAGAATATCTGAAGGCTTTGCAGCTCTCTATTGTTGTTTTTGTGGTTCAGTTGCTAAGTTGTGTCCAACTCTTTGCAACCCCATGATGGCAGCATGCCATGCCTCCCTATCCCTCACTATCTCCTAGAGTTTGCCCAAGTATCTAACCATCTCATCCTCTTTTGCCACCTTCTTCTCCTGCCCTCAATCTTTCCCAGCATCAGGATTTTTCCACTAAGTTGGCTGTTTGCATCATGTGGCCAAAGTATTAGAGCTTCGGCTTCAGCATAAGTCCTTCCAACCTATTCAGGGTTGATTTTCTTTAGAATGGGCTGGTTTGATCTCCTTATTGTCCAAGGGACTTTCAAGAGTTTTCTCCTGCACCACAGTTTGAAAGCATCAATTCTTTGGTGCTCATCCTTCTCTATGGCCCAGCTCTCACATCCATACATGACTACTGGAAAAACCATAGCTTTGACTAGATGGACTTTCGTCAGCAAAATGATGACTCTGTTTTTTAATACACTGTGATAGCTCAGCTGGTAAAGAATCCGCCTGCAATGTGGGAGACCTGGGTTCAATCCCTGGTTGGAAAAATCCCCTGGAGAAGGGAAAGTCTACCCACTCCGGTATTCTGGCTTGGAGAATTCCATGTACTGTATAGTCCATGGGGTCGCAAAGAGTCAGACACGACTGAGTAAATTTCACTTTCAGGTTCACTATATTTGCAATCGGTTTTCTTCTAAGAAGCAAGCATCTTCTAATTCCATGGCTGCAGTCACCATCCACTGTGATTCTCAGGCAATCAGTGGTGTCCGACTCTTTGGAACCCCATGGACTGCAGCACACCAGGCCTCCTGGAGCTTACTCAAACTCATGTCCATCGAGTCGGTGATGCCATCCAACCATCTCATCCTCTGTCGTTCCCTTCTTCTCCCACTTTCAATCTTTCCCAGCATCAGGGTCTTTCCAAGTGAGTCAGTTCTTCCAATCAGGTGGCCAAAGTATTGGAGTTTCAGCTTCAGCATCAGTCCTTCCAATGAATATTCAAGACTGATTTCCTTTAGGATGGATTGGTTGGATCTCCTTGCTGTCCAAGGGACTCTCAAGAGTCTTCTCCAACATCACAGTTCAAAAGCATCAATTCTTCAGTGTGAGCCCAAGAAAATAAAATCTGTCACTGCTTCTACCTGTCCCCCTTCTATTTGCCATGAAATGACGGGACTGGATCCCATGATCTCAGTTTTTTGAATGTTGAGTTTTAAGCCAATTTTTTCACTTTCCTATTTCACCTTCATCAGCAGGCACTTTAATTCCTCTTTGCTTTGTGCCAGTAGAGTGGCAATATTGGCAATATTTCTTCCAGCAATCTTGATTCCAGCTTGTGCTTCATCCAGCCCAGCATTTTGCATGACATACTCTGCACACAAGTTGAATAAGGTTATAACAGTTGCCTCTTGACACACGTACAGGGTTCACAGGAGACAGGTAAGGTGGTCCACTATTCCCATTTCTTTGAGTGTTCCAGTTTGTTGTAATCCACAGTCAAAGTCTTTACCATAGTCAATGAAACTGTACTAGATGTTTTTCTGGAATTCCCTTGCTTTATGATTCAGTGAATGTTGGCAATTGGATCTTGGTTCCTCTGCCTTTTCTAAATATATCTTGTACATCTGGAATTCTCGATTCGGGTACTGCTAAAGTCTAGTTTGAAGGATTTTGTGCATAACCTTACTAGCATGGGAAGTGAGTACAATAGTCTGGCAGTTTGAACATTCTTTAGTACTGCCCTTCCAGGGAATGAGAAGGAAGATTGATATTTTCCAGTCCTGTGTCCACTGCTGGGTTTTCCAAATTTGCTCACATATTGACCTCAACACTTTAACATTATCTTTTAGAATTTTAAGAAGCTCAGCTGGAATTCCATCACCTTCACTAACTTCATTGGCAGCAACACTTCGTAAGGCCCTGTTGAATTCAACTCCAGGATGTCTGGCTATAGGTGTATGTTCACACCATTATGTTTATCCATAAGACCTTTTTTGTACAGTTCTGTGTATTCTTGCCACCTCTTCTTGGTCTCTTCTGCTTCTATTAGATCTTTACCATTTCTGTCCTTTATTGTTCCCATCTTTGTGTGAAATATTCCTTTGTATCTCCAATTTTCTTGAAGAATCTCTAGTCTTTCCCCATCTGTTGTTTTCCTCTATTTCTATGCATTGTTCATTGAAGAAGACCTTCTTATCTCACCTTGCAATTCTCTGGAATGCAGCATTCAGTTGGGTATACATTTCCTTTTCCCCCTTGCTTTTTTGCTTCTCTTCTTCCCTCAGCTATTTGTAAAACCTCCTCAGACAGCCACTTTTCCTTTTTGTATTTCTTTTCCTTTGGGATGATTTTGGTCATTGCCTCCTGTACAATGTTACAAACCTCTGGCCATAGTTCTTCAGGCACTCTGATTGCCAGATCTAATCCCTTGAATCTATTTGTCACTTCCACTGTATAAGGGATTTGATTTAGGTCATACCTGAATGGCTTAGTGGTTTTCCCCACTTTCTTTAGTTTAAGCCTGAATTTTCCCCTAAATTGCTGATGATCTGAGCTAGAGTAACCTCCCAGTCTTGTTTATGCTTACTGTATAGAATTTCTCTATTTTTGGGTGCAAAGAATGCAATCAATCTGATTTTTACATTGGCCATTTGGTGACATCCGTGTGTAAAGTTGTCTCTTGTGCTGTTGGAGAGGGTGTTTTCTATGACCAGTGTGTTCTCTTGGCCGAATTCTGTTAGCCTTTGCCCTGGTTCCTTTTGTACTCCAAGGTCAAACTTGCTCATTACTCCAGGTATCTCTTGACATCCCACACTTGCACTCCAATCTCCTATGATGAGAATGACTCATATATAGGTCTTCATAGAACTGGTCAACCTCAGCTTCTTTGTCATCAGTAGTTGGGGCTTAGACTTGAATTACTCATGTTGTGAATACATTATCCTTTTTTTTTTTTTAAAATTTTCAGGCTGACATTTATTATTGGTGAGGGATAACTTAAAGAACACTTCTGGCCATTGGGATATAGGCTTATTTTCTCTCAAATATATTAATATTAAATGACATTAAAAAGAAGAAAAACTGTTTTGATTAAATAAACTGAACAATAACAAGGTTTAGATCAAAATCATGATTTGATTTAATTTGACATTTTTTTTACCCAGGAAAATTTTCCCCTAAATTATAGGTAATTTGCAAGGAATTTTCATAACAGCATTACCAAAGTAATAGGTTTTGCTGTAATGTTTTCACAAACATTCCTTTAAAAGTGTGGAATTAATGTTTCATGTGTTCTGAAGCAAAAGGCTAAATTACTTTATAAATGGAATATATTTGGTATATATTGCAACATGTCTGGATTTTTAATTTACCAGTTTTATCTTCTGGCTAAATATCCAATTTACTCTCAGTTTTTGGGGAAGAATTTGACACATTTATTTATTTACAAATTTCAAATGTACATCTTTAGTCTTCGAAAGTAACAAGGGAACTACGTTAGTTCAATTTCTCTCAGAAGTAATTTTATTTTCATCTCCCCAAGAATTGTTAAAAGTATTCTACCAGTAGCTTAGGGAATTCATTGCATTATAGAAACATTGCCAATTGCACCAATGCAATGTTCTAGGAAAGGAACTTGATGATTTTGACTCCGATTAACACTTTGACAAGGGAAATACAAGCTCCTCTATGTGAAAGGAGTCATTGATCCTTCCTCCCCCTCTCTGTTTTCTTGTACATCTTTTAACTTTTATTTATGTTTATAAAGCAAAATCAAGCATCACCCTGGGGATACTGATCTGGAAGATCTAAGATATTCACTGCTTTTATAGACTAACACTTGCATCATGGAGACAGACATTGAGTCAATTCAGAGCAGGTGTGATTCTCAGAGGTAAATTTCATTCAGTAAATATTTACTGAGTGGCTATTGTATGTGAGAAACTGTTCTAAGCTTTAGGGATTCAAAGACCAGACCTCAAAGATTTTAGGAAAGAGTGGTACAGACAGACAGGCAAACAGATAATTTCTGGCTTTTTTTTTTTTTTTTTTTTCTGTTCTAAATACAAAACTTTTTTTCCATTTTCCTTTAAAATATCCTTGAGAATACAGAAAAATCAAAGTCTGGCAACAACACCAAATGTTTGTTCTTGCTTTGGAGAAGTTTTCCACTAAATGAATGATAGAAAAGATTGAATTTAGAATACAGTCTTGATTACTCATTGTATGCCATATGCTTAACCAGAACAGACAGAACTAAAAAGAGACTGACGCAATGACTCCACCAATTATCTATGCATAAATCCAGAGTTCAGAGCCTGCAAAGATGAAAATAAAAACAAAATTTCTTCCCTCCCAAGAAATGCATAAGAAAGAAAAACAACAGGTGGATTTCCCCCTAAAATAATATAAAAAAATATATTTTGAGCCTATCAGAGCCAGAATTCTTAACTCATCCCCTACTAGCCCCTCCTGTAGTGCAAACAAACTAGTTCCCAACATGTAAAATTGTAAACAATAGAGAACAAGAGGTTTAAAAAGTGGGAGAGGATATCCTAGACAAAGCATAAGTGTTTAAAGATGGGCCTTGTAAGTGAAGTGTTTGCAGCAGTCCTCAATTTTGGCTGCTGCTAGGAACCAGAAATAGTAACATAGTAACAGAAAAAGTCACATAACACTAATAGAGCAGGTTGCAGGGGACATTATAGATAAGCAACCTCAAAGTAGAATAACAGTGAATGGTTAGATCTATATAGGCCTGGAGGTTGTGAATCTCTGTCTAGATTGGGAGTGACTTTTACTTAAATCTGGCCTACTTTATTAGCAAACAAGAATATGAGCATGCAATTAAAATGCAATCCAATATTTCAACAGAATATATGTTTTGTGTGTGTGTGTGTGTGAGTGAATATCCCAAATTTAACAATGACATTAAATACTATCTAAAAGCATTATGTGTGGCTAACTTTGTAGACTATGTTAAATCCATCTGCGTGCTCTATTTGGCTTAGAGGACACAGTGTGAATCATCTATAGAATATAATTTTTTTATTATAAGATGATGAGTGATAATTAGACTGAAAAAATAACATTTTATATATGACACTATTCTGAAGAATTTGGCCTTCCCAGGTGGCACCAGTGATAAAGAACTTGCCTGTCAATGCAGGAGACTTAAGCGATGCAGGTTTGATCGCTGGATATGGAAGACCCCCTGGAGGAGGGCGTGGCAGCCCACTCCGGTATTCTTGCCTGGAGAATCCCATGGGCATGGATGGAGGACCCTGGTGAGCTGCGGTCCATGGATTCTCAAAGAGTTGGACATTAATGAAGCGACTGAGCATGAGCATGTTCTGAAGACATTACATTAAATCCTTATCAAAAAAAAAAAAAAAAAAATCAAAGGCACATAGCTGTTAAATACCTTGACAGAAGCCAAGACATCTCTCTAGGCCTATCACTTATCAACAGGCAGCTTATCTAGTCTCGGTGTTCACACTGACTTAATTGGAGTCTTTCACTCTGAAACAAAGAGAAGAGAAAGTAATCACCCACAATCCATGGTCTAATTTCTAGGGTCAATTAGAAATTATTTTCACTTGCTTTTAATAAAGGATTGTGATGGTGTTCCCTATGTCACCCCTACTGCAATACAGACAGAATGAAGATATTATGAAGATTTTTTTAGGATGAATTTAAAGAAAAACTAGTCCCTAGAATGACTTTTTCCCCCTTGGTGGCTTCCTTTTCTGATCTTTTATTATCATTAATTTATTTTAATTGGAGGCTAATTACTTTACAAAATTGTGGTGGTTTTTGCCATGCATTGACATGAACAGCCTTTACATATCTATCCCTCATTGATTTGTTTGTTTACTTTGAGTTCATTATTGCTGAAACAATAAAGAAATATTTTCCTTCAGTAAACAGCATCCTAGCAGAGCACTACGGGTTTTAAATCTTTTCAGTATCAGATCTGAGGGAGTGTCAGAACATGCTCAAATATAATTCAAGACAGGACTCAGATTTTTTTTTTTAATAAAATATTTCCTCTTAATATGGCTTGTTTCAAATCAGTGTGCAAACTAAGAAGTATTTCTCAAACTTAGTAGAAAATTAAATTTCATTCAATTTCCATTGCTGTTATGGAGTTTTGTCCATTTAAAAGATGAATAATCTACACTTAGCTTGAATATAAATGCTATCTAATCTGGCAAAGCTTTGGGCTAAATACAATGATGACCTTTTAAGCATCATAAACTGAGACTCAAAATATTATGTATGGAGCTCCAAGAAATGGATAGGATGGACTTTTTTAACCCAGACTTTCATCCTCCAAAATAGATGCTTTTTTCAATTAAACCATGGTATTCCTTTTCTTTTATTTTATACATTTTGAGGAAAATTATGAGAAGTAAATGTTTTAACAAACATTAGGATGACTCATTAGATCTCTCCTCACTGAATATAAATGCAAAGTTTCTTTATCATATATAAACTCACAATGCTAACTTTAACTTTTCTTCTATATTTAGATGTTTTATAATTTTGTTTTTTTATTTGCATTATGTAATGTAATAAAAATAGATACAGATGTTGCTTTCTATAAAAATAAATGCAACCATTCTATGTACTGTAATTAGGGATCCCTTTCACACTTTTTTATATGTTTAATATGCATTAATATATCTTATATACAGCAATGATCAGTCAATAAATGTTTCATAGATGCAAACAGGATAAAATAATTTGCATCTTTGGCAGACATAGATGTATTTCTATGTATATGCACATGCAATTTCTGCCTTTTTTTCTTGGTCTGTCTTAGTATTATCTCTTATATTCATTATAAGTATCTTCCATGTGGATCTTTAATTTCAGAATTTATCAAAAGTTCAGGAGAGAACATGTAAATTTGAATTAAAGCTGGTGCTTTCATTGAATATGACATTAAATGTTTGGAGGGGAAAAGGTTTATATGAATTATCTTAAAAGACAAAATGAAATGTAGCATGATATTTGGAATATAAAATTTTAAAACTACTTATTGTGAAAAAACTATACAATAAAGGATAAATGATGGCCCTCTGAAAATTAAATTATACAATTAGCAAGTGATGAAATAAACCAGAGAAAAGTTAAAGCTAAAATTTGATTTTTGTGCAGTAGGACTTGATTATAATCATATAAAGGCATACTCATCTATCTAAATCATTTGTCTCAAAGAATGAGAACAAAAAATAAAACAGTATCTTAGATATTTATTAGTCAATGAATTATTTTAAAATAAGGGTTATAAAAACAGAAAAAGTATTAAAAGTCCAATCAAATATTGTACATGAAGTAGGATAATATAATATCCATTATTGGGTAAATTTATAAACATCACATTTTGGTCACTTGCCATTAAACAATTTATTAACACATTTTTTTTTCTGATTCAATGTTCACAAAGCAAACAGATAAAATCAATTTCTGGCTTAATCTGACATGTCATAAAAAGAAAGCAGATATAAATTGACATTAAAAGTAGTCAGTGGAAGACAAGCTAATAAACACAACAACGTAACACTGTATGTAAAATATATATAAATGTGGGTATGGATGTGGATGTCTATCTGTGATGAACTTGCAGTTTACCCTATGAACAATCTCTAAGAAAGTATAAAACAAAGCAAGATGTTAATAATTTACACTGGTATAAAAAACTTCATAATTTCATGGTTAGTTTGTTTTTAAGGCAACATTTCAACAAATTTAATACTAAAATGTGTCGTTCAAAAGTCTTCTGTGAATTATTGCAGAAAAAAAACTTAATCTAATGTCTAGGATATTAATAGAGGAAAATTATGTCCTGAAGTAAGAACCAGGCATTCCTTCTCAGTGACACTGATGACATAATAAATCCTTCCTTCACCCTAGTTTCCCAGTTGTGATAATGTTACATCAAAAGAAATTCTCAAAGGCTTTTCAAAATAAAAGAAATCAGGAGTCCCTTTTTCCATCTATAGTAACAAAACATTCCCTAATCATTTTTCAACCTTGCTAATTTGTAGCCAAATTTTCAGCCTTAGGGGATCATCAGCTCATTGGAGTTGATTGACAGATCTGGCATTGTAAATTCTCTAGAGCTTCTCGAGGGAAAAAGAACTGAACACTTCATAAATATGATATTTTCAACTGCTAGCAATGTAAGCATAGTCATTCCCATCTTCTACAACATCAGTTCATTTCAGTTGCTCATTTGTGTCTGATTCTTTGCTACTGCATGGCCTGCAGCACACCAGGCTTCCCTGTCCATCAACAACTCCCGGAGCTTGCTCAAACTTATGTCTATCCAGTCAGTGATGCCATCTAATCATCTTATCCTCTGCCGCCCCCCTTCTCCTCCTGCATTCTTCTTTCCCAGCATCAAGGTCTTTCCTAATGAGTCAGCTTTTCTACAACATGGGGACACAGAATTAAAAGAGTACTGAAACTCATATTTCAGAAATTAGATAGTTCACCTTTGAAACAGTTCTAGAAAACAAGTGGACTGTTAGAATGTAAAGGAGAACAAAGAGAAGCCTGAAAGAGCTGCTTTAGATTTGCACCATGCACATATGAGGCCATCTTTTACAAAGTTGTGGCTATACTTATCTCCCTCTTCCCATTACTTTCATTAACTCTTCTAAACGCAGAGTGTCAGACTTTTGGACTCTGCGGGAGAGGGCGAGGGGGGGATGATTTGGGAGAATGACATTGAAACATGTATATTACCTATGTGAAACAGATCGCCAGTCCAGGTTCGATGCATGAGACAGGGTGCTTGGGGCTGGTGCACTGGGATGACCCTAGGAATGGGATGGGGAGGGAGGGGGGAGGGGGTTTCAGGTTGGGGAACACATGTACACCCTTGGCGGATTCATGTCAATGTATGGCACAAACCACTACAATATTATAAAGAAATTAGCCTCCAATTAAAATATATATATATATATATATATATATATATATATATATATATATATGTAAAAATAAAGGCATAGTGTCTTATCTCAAACTGATTCAATTGAATGTAGGACAAAAGATATAAAAATGAGTGGATACAGTCAGAAAGAAAATAAAGTGTGCCCTAAAGGTATCTCTGGTTGTGTGCTGAGTCACTTAGTCATGTCCAGCTCTTTGCAACCCCATGGACCATAGCCCACAAGGCTCTTCTGTCCATGGGATTTTCCAGGGGATAATACAGGAATGGATTGACAGTTCCTACTCCAGGGGATCTTCCCAATTCATGGATTGAACCCGTCTTTTCCATCTCCTGCACTGACAGATGAATTCTTAGCCACTGCACCACCTGGGAAGCCCTAGAATTGATATTAGCCTCTTCTTTTAGAGGTCTACCTTTTACTGGCATTCTTAAGAAATGTCAGTAAATGGAATCTTTGCTTTATTTCCTATCTACCTTTTATTTCTTCCACTTAGCCATCTCTGCCAGGTCTAGTTCTATTTCTTCTAAATTCTCCTAAATTATTTTCATAAACTTATAAGCCATAATCAACCCAAGTCTTTGCCACTTAATAAGGAGTTTGAGCAGTCATTCTAGAATCAAGTCCTCAAGACCTGAGCACCCTGTTTCATGCTTCAAACCTGAACTGGTGATCTGTTTCGCATGATATTATATGTGTTTCAATGCCATTCTCTCAAATCATCCTACCCTTGCCTTCTCTGACAGAGTCTAAAAGACTGTTATATACATCTGTGTCTCTTTTGCTTTCTTGCATATAGGGTCATCATTACCATCTTTCTAAATTCCATATATATGCATTAATATCTTGTATTGGTGTTTTTCTTTCTGACTTACTTCACTCTGTATAATAGGCTCCAATTTCATCCACCTCATTAGAACCAATTCAAATGTATTCTTTTTAATGTCTGAGTAATATTCCATTATGTATATGTACCACAGCTTTCTTATTCATTTGTCTGCCGATGGACCTCTAGGTTGCTTCCATGACCTGGCTATTATAAACAGCACTGCAATGAACATTGGGGTACATGTGTCTCTTTCAATTCTGGCTTCCTTGGTGTGTATGCCCAGCAGTGGGGTTGCTGGGTCATATGGGAGTTCTATTTCCAGTTTTTTAGGAATCTCCACACTGTTCTCCATAGTGGCTTTACTAGTTTGCATTCTCACCAACAGTATAAGGGGGCTCCCTTTTCTCCATACCCTCTCCAACATTCATTGCTTGTAGACTTTTGGATAGCAGCCATTCTGACCGGCATGAGATGGTACCTCATTGTGGTTTTAATTTGTATTTCTCTGATAATAAGTGATGCTGAGCCTCTTTTCATGTGTTTGTTAGCCACCTGTATGTCTTTGGAGAATTATCTGTTTTGTTCTTTGGCCCAATTTTTGATTGGGTCATTTATTTTTCTGGAATTGAGCTGCAGGAGTTGCTTGTATATCTTTGAGATTAATTCTTTGTCAGTTGCTTTGTTTGTTATTATTTTCTGCCATTCTGAAGGCTGCCTTTTCACCTTGCTTATAGTTTCCTTTGTTGTGAAAAAGCTTAAATTTAATTAGGCCCCATTTGTTTATTTTTTGCTTTTATTTCCATTACTCTGGGAAGTGGGTCTTAGAGGATCCTGCTGTGGTTTATGTCGGAGAGTGTTTTGCCTATGTTTTCCTCTAGGAGTTTTATAGTTTCTGGTTTTACATTTAGATCTTTAATCCATTTTGAGTTTATTTTTGTGTATGACGTTAGAAAGTGTTCTAGTTTCATTCTTTTACAAGTGGTTGACCAGTTTTCCCAGCACCACTTGTTAAAGAGGTTGTCTTTTCTCCATTGTATATTTTTGCCTCCTTTGTCAAAGATAAGGTGTCCATAGGTGCATGGATTTATCTCTGGGCTTTCTATTTTGTTCCATTGATCTATATTTCTGTCTTTGTGCCAGTACCATACTGTCATGACAACTGTAGTATAGCCTGAAATCAGGCAGGTTGATTCCTCAAGTTCCATTCTTCTTTCTCAAGATTACTTTGGCTATTCGAGGTTTTTTGTATTTCCATATAAATTGTGAAAATATTTGTCCTAGTTCTGTGAAAAATACCGTTGGTAGCTTGATAGGGATTGCATTGAATCTATAGATTGCTTTGGGTAGTATACTCATTTTCACTGTGTTGATTCTTCCAATTCATGAGCATGGTATATTTCTTCATCTATTTGTGTCCTCTTTGATTTCTTTCATCAGTGCTTTATAGTTTTCTATATATAGGTCTTTTGTTTCTTTAGGTAGATTTATCCCTAAGTGTTTTATTCTTTTCACTGCAATGGTGAATGGAATTTTTTCCCTTAATTTCTTTTTCTGTTTTCTGTTAGTGTATAGGAATGCAAGGGATTTCTGTGTGTTAATTTTATATCCTGCAATTCATTGATATTCATCAATATTCATTGATTAGTTCTAGTGATTTTCTGGTGGAGTGTTTAGGGTTTTCTATGTAGAGGATCATGTCATCTGCAAACAGTGAGAGTTTTACTTCTTCTTTTCCAATCTGGATTCCTTTTATATCTTATTCTTCTTTGATTGCTGTGGCTAAAACTTCCAAAGTTATATTGAATAGTAGTGGTGAGAGTGGACACCCTTGTCTTGTTCCTGACTTTAGGGGAAATGCTTTCAATTTTTTACCATTGAGGATAATGTTTGCTGTGGGTTTGTCATATATAGCTTTTATTATGTTGAGGTATGTTCCTTCTATTCCTGGCCTGTAATTTTCTAGTGTGTGTGTGTGTGTGTGTGTGTGTGTGTGTGTGTGTGTGTGTTCTCCTTGTCTGGTTTTGGTATCAGGGTATTGAGGTATCATGGTTGCCTTGTAGAATTAATTTGGATGTTTTCCTTCCTCTGCAGTTTTTTGAAAGAGTTTTACAAGAATAGGCATTAGCTCTTGTCTGACTGTCTAGCTCAGATTGTCTAATGAAATTCTCCTGTGAAGCCTGAGCTTTTTGTTTTTGGGGAGATTTTTGATCACAGCTTCAATTTCAGTGCTTGCAATTGGATTGTTCATATTTTCTATTTCTCCTTGGTTCAGTCTTGGAAGATTGATTTTTTTCCTAATAATATCTCCATTTCTTCCAGGTTATCCATTGTATAGTCATATAAATGTTCGTAATGGTCTCTTATAAGCCATTGTTTTTATGCATTGTCTGTTGTAACCTCTCCTTTTTCATTTCTAATTTTGTTTATTTGATTCTTCTCTCTTTTTCTCTTGATGAGTCTGGCTAAAAGCTTGTAAAATTTGTTTATCTTCTCAAAGAACCAACTTATAGTTTTATTAATCTTTACTATTGTTTCTTTCATTACTTTTTCATTTATTTCTGCTCTGAGCTTTATGATTTCTTACCTTCTACTAATTTTGAACTTTTCTTTTTCTTTTTTTGTTTTTTGTTTCTTCTTTTTCTAGTTGTTTAGGTGTAAAGTTAGGTTGTCTATTCAATGAGTTTCTAGTTTCTTGAGGTAAGGGTGTCTTGCTATAAACTTTCCTCTTAGAGCTGCTTTTGCTGCATCCCATAGGTTTTGAGCTGTCGTGTTTTCATTGTCATTTGTTTCTAGAAATATTTTGTTTCCCTTTGATTTTTTCAGTAAGCTGTTGGTTATTTTGTTAAATATCCTTGTGTTTGTGTTTCTTACAGATTTTTTCTTGTACTTGATATCTGGTCTCATAGAGTTGAGGTCAGAGAAGATGGTTGATATGATTTCAATTTTCCTAAATTCACTGAGATTTGATTTGTGACCCAAGATGTGGTTTATCCCAGAGAATGTTCCACGTGAGCTTGAGAAGAAGGTGTATTCTTCTGCATTTGGATGGAATGTACTGAAGATATCAATGAAATCCATCTCATCTGAAGTATCATTTAAGACTTATTTTTCCTTATTAATTTTTTGTTTTGATGATCTGTTCATTGGTGTCAGTGGGGTGTTAATGTCTTCTACTATTATTGTGTTACTGTCAATTTCTCCTTTTATGTCTGTTAGGGTTTGTCTTATGTATTGAGGTGCTCCTATGTTGGATGCATAGATATTTACAGTTGTTATGTCTTCTTTTTGGATTGATCCCTTGATCATTATGTAGTGTCCTTCCTTATCTCTTGTAGTATTCTTTATTTTAAGGCCTATTTTGTCTATGAGGACTGCTACTCCAGCTTTCTTTTGCTTTCCATTCACATTGAATATATTTTTCTATCCTCTCACTTTCAGTCTATATGTGTGTTTAGGTCTGAAGTGGGTTTCCTGTAGATAGTATTTATATGTGTATTGTCTTTTCATCCATTCAGCCAGTCTGTATCTTTTGGATGAAGCATTTAATCAGTTTACATTTAAAGTAATTATGGATATATATGTTCCTATTGCCATTTTCTTAATTGTTTGGGGTTCATTTTGTAGGTCTTTTTTCTTCTTTTGTATTTCTTGACTATGTAAGTCCCTTTAACATTTGTTGTAACCTTGTTTGGTGGTGCTGAATTTGCTTAAATTTTGTTTGTGTGAAAGCTTTTTGTTTCTCCATCAATTTTGAATGAGATTCTTGTTGGATACAGTAATCGTGGTTGCAGATTTTTCCCTTTCAGTACTTTTAAGATCTCCTGCCATTCCCTTCTGGCCTGCAGAGTTTCTGCTGAAAGTTCAGCTGTTGAAACGCATATGGGGTTTCCCTTGTATGTTACTTGTGCTTCTCCCTTGCTGCTTTTATTATTCTTTCTCTGTGTTTAGTCTTTCTTAGTTTGATTAATCTGTGTCTTGGTGTGTTTCTCCTTGAGTTTATCCTGTATGGGACTCTTTATGCCTCTTGGACTTGATTGACATTTTCCATGGTGGGAGAGTTTTCAACTATAATCTCTTCAAAAATTTTCTCATACCATTTTCTTATACTCTTCTTCTGGGACCCCTATAATTCAAATGTTGGTGCATTTGATATTGTTCCAGAGGTCTCTGGGACTATCCTCAGTTTTTTTCATTCTTTTTACTTTATTCTTCTCTTCAGAAGCTATTTCCACCATTTTATCTTCCAGCTCACTGATTCGTTCTTCTGCTTCAGATATTCTGGCATTGATTTCTTCCAGAGTATTTTTAATTTCAATAATTGTGCTGTTTGTCTTTGTATGTTTATTATTTAGTTCTTCTAGGTCTTTGTTAATTGATTCTTGCATTTTCTCCATGTGTGTTCAAGGTTTCTGATCATCTTTACTGTAATCATTCTGAATTTTTTTCAGTTAATTTGCCTATTTTTTTCATTTATTTGGACATCTGTGTTTCTAGTTAGTTCCTTCATTTGTGTAACATTTCTCTGCCTTTTCAATTTTTTTTTTATTTTATTATGTTTGAGATATCCTTTTCCCAGAGCTCAAAGTTGAATTCTTTCTTCCTTTTGGTTTCTATCTTCCTAAGGTTGGTACAGTGGTTTGTATAAGCTTCATATAGGGTGAGATTTGTGCTCAGCTTTTTTTTTTTTTTTTTCCCCTTTGCTTGTTTGTTCTTTCCCTGATGGTGAAGACTGAATGAGGTTGTAATCCTGTCTGCTGGTGATTTGGTTTGTATTTTTGTTTTGCTTGTTGTTTAGATGAGGCATCTTGCACAGGGTGCTACTGGTGGTTGGGTGATGTCACGTTTTGTATTCAAGAGGTTTCCTGTATGTGAGTTCTCAGTATTTGATCCTCTCTAGGGTTAGTTCTCTGGTAGTCTAGGGTCTTGGAGTCAGTGCTCCCACTCCAAAACTCAAGGCTTGATCTCTGGTCAGCAATGAAGATTTCACAAGTGGTTTTTTATAGCATTAAGTGAGATTAAAACAAATACACAAAACCGAGACAACAAAGATCAACCCCAGACAAATGTCAGTTACAAAATCAGACAAATAATAATTAAAATAATGGAATATACACATATAAATATACATCCATCATCAAAGTCAAAACAGTCCAACAAAAATAAAGTACAGTAGATTGACCTGGTGAACAAAGGATGTCAAAAATTCTATTTATCCATTAAAAACAAAAATAACTAAATCACAAACTGGAAAACACAACTCAAGCAAGGTGCCAAGTGAGGAATAAAGCAATGGAAACAAAACTAAAAAATATGTGAAGAGGAAAGGAAAGAAAGAAAAGAAAGAAAGAATAGACAAGCAAAGTTAAATAGAGATAGATGAAGAAGATGTATATACATTGAAGATTAACTGCAAGGGGAAAATAACAGTAGGAAAGCCAAATAAAGGAATAAATGTAAACAAATATAATATGTTTAAAAAATTAAAATTATAAAAAGACAAAAAAAAAAAAAAAGAGAGAGAGAGAGAAAGGCAAACTCCACAGAATGGCAAAAGCCCAATGTAGGGGCAGAGGTTTATAAAAACAATAAAGAGTGTGACTAAATGTTCACATATATGTATACATCCATAAGCAAATTCAAAACTCTCTGACAAAAATAAAGCACAATAGATTGACCTGGAGAACAAAAGAAATCAAAAAGTATATCTACTAGTAAAGAACAAGACTAAATAAAGCACAAACTGGAAAACAAAACTACAGCAACGTGCCAACTGGGGAATAAAGCAATGAAGATAAAACTAACAAATATGTTGAGAGTAAAAGAAAGAAAGAGAGATAGACAATGTTAAATAGAGAAAGATGAAGATGATGTATATACATTAAAGATTAACTGCAAGGAGAAAAGTGCAGTAGGAAAATCAAGCAAAGAAATAAATAAGAAAAATAATAATCAGTTTAAAAAATTAAAGAAAAAGAAAGAGAGAAAGGCAAACACCACAGAATTGCAAAAACCCAACTTAGAGGTAGATTTATAACAACATTAATAAATGTGACTAAGAAGAAAAAGAAACAAAAACTCAAAAGCTTAATTAGATTTCATAGTGCCAATAAAATCGACAATTACAACAGAGCGGGGGAGAAAATGAGAATAAAATCCAAAAGAATCTATAGAACAAGTTAAAACATAAGAATGATAAATGTTTTTCTTGAGTCACTGCTCTCAGAGTCCTTTCCCTTGCTGGGAGTCACAGTGAGTGCTGGAGGATGCCCTCCAACACTGTGCTGGTCTCTGGACCTGCTGTGGGGACAGCTCAGATTCTAATCTGATCCTCCTCCTGTGTGTTCTTGCCTCCAATGTTCACGGCTATTAGAACTAGTGTGTTTTCTGTTATTGGAGCTCTCTATGTCCTTTTATATATTCCATAGACACAGTCTGTCTAGATGATTGTGTGGATTTAATCTGCAGCTTGTACAACTGGTGGGAAGGTTTGGGGTCTTCTTCCTTAAACATACTGTCCCTGGGTTTCAATTGTGGTTGTATTTCCACATGCATGTGGGTCATCCACTGGGGTTTGCTCCTGAGGCTGCCCTGGAGGACTTGGGTTTGGCCTGTGAGGGCCAGGTGTGGAGGTGGTGCAGCCATTTGGGTTGTAGGGGTTCTGGCAGCACCAGGTTCTCAGGGGAGTTGGCGGTCAGGGTAGCAGGAAATATAGTGCTCTAGAAGGGTATAGCAACCAATATTGGCCAAAACTGTCCAGTATTCTTGCCTGGAGAACCCTCCTGACAGAGGAGCCTGTCAGGCCACAGTCTACAGGGTCACAAAGAGTTGGACATACCTGAAGCGACCCTGTGCGCATAGATGTAAGACTTTTCTTGCCTGTGGCAGCTCTGCCCCAGTGAGAGTGGAGTGTGAAGGTGGTGCAGCTGCTTGGTTTGTGGGGACCCTGGCAGGGCCAAGTGTGAAAGGACATGGACTGCCTCCACCGCAAGAGTTATGGCCCCATCAGAGTCTTTTGTCTAGCCTTTTGTAGCTGGTGGTCAGAAGGCCTCTTTGGCCAGTAGCTCCACCCACTTAGGCACATAGAGGGCTCCCTTGCCTGGGGTCCTTATATGTTTTTCAGCACATCAGGGACACAGAGAGGCCCCCTGGCTGGGGTCCTACCCTGTAAATCGGTGCATCAGTCACTTAAAGAAGCACCCTGGATGGGGTCCTGCTCTGTAGTTCAGTGCAATCAGGCATTTGATGGGCCAGCTGCTCTACTGTTCAGCTGTCAATGCTGGCATGTGGGGAGAGACAGCCATGGTGATGGCTCCACCCCCTACATGTGACTTAGCAGTATCACCTTGCTTCTGTGGCTGCCTGGCTTTCCTCCACAGGCATTTCCCACCACAATCTCCTCCCTCACATCCCCTTGATCTGTTTGTCTGCAGTCAACAGCAGCCCTCACCCTGGGGATTGCTCTATAATACCTATTAACTCCAGCTCCCAGCCTCTGCACCTTCCAGGGGGCCCGCATCCCTGTCCAGGGTATGTATGGCTGCAGCAAGAACTGTCTGATTCTCATTCCATTTAGACTGCCACAGATCAGCTGTTTACCACCCCCCGCCCCCAGCCTTAAATGTTTCCCCTCTGACTCAGACAATTGCCCTGATGTGGGGATTGGACCCCTGCTTCAGTTCCCCCTCCTGCCAAGGGCAGGTCCAGTCCTACTAACACTCCTGTTTTTTCCCCCTAGTTCCTTTTTCCTACTGAGTTTTGTGTGGTCCTGTGTATTAGTTTCCACTGGCCACGTACTCCTGTATGCTCCCAGGTAGTGTTCTCCATGCACTTTTGTGTCTGAAGGTGCATTCTTGATGTATGTGTGGAGAGAGATGGACTCCATGCTCACCTACTCCTTGTTCATCTTGTTCTCTTCCTTTTTTTTTTTTTTTTTGATTCCCCATGTAAGTGATACCATGTGGTATTTATTTTACTGTCTGTCTTATTTCACTTAGGATATTGCTTTCCGAGTTCATTCTTGTTGTCACAAAGGATAGAATGTTCTTCTTTTGTAAGGGTGAATAATAATTTGGTGTATACATATTTACCACTGTTTCTCTGTTCTTTCATCCATTGACCGAAACTTAGAGTATTTGCTTCCATATCTTGGATTATGTGACTAATGCTGCAATGGAAATGAGAGTACAGATATCTAGTAAAGTCACCCACATACAAATGAGAGCCATTCCAAGAAAGCATTTCTAAGTCCACTTTGTTTATAAATACAACAAAGTTAAGCACCCAACTAACACAATCAGCTATATAGTACTATACTGTATTAAGTTTATAGTGCTTTTCATAAAATGGTAGATATAAAACAAACACAAAAAAGACTATGTTTTAATCTTATAATGTATTACCTTGAAAAGTATGGTAGTACAGTACAACAGCTGGCATACAGGGGCTGGAGTCAAGTGAAGGGACAAGAAGAGTTAGTGGCTGGAGGAGGATGTGGAGGTGATAGAACTGAAGGATCATTAGCAATAGAAGACAAGCTAGAAAGGAAAGGAATACATCAAGACTGTATATTGTCACCCTGCTTATTTAATTTTCATGCAGAGTACATCATGAGAAATCCAGGCTGGATGAAGCACAAGCTGGAATCAAGATTGCCAGGAGAAAGATCAATAACCTCAGATATGAAGATGACACCACCTTTATGGCAGAAAGTGAAAAGGGAATAGAACCTCTTCATGAAAGTGAAGGAGGAGTGTGAAAAAGCTGGCTTAAACTCAACATTCAAAAAACTAAGATCATGGAATCCAGTCCCGTCACATCATGGCAAATAGATGGGGAAACAATGGATACAGTGGCAGTTTATTTTCTTGCGCTCTGAAATCGTTGCAGATGGTGACTGCAGCCATGAAATTAAAAGACACTTGCTTATTGGAAGAAAAGCTGTTACCAACATAGACAACGTATTAAAAAGCAGAGACATACTCCTGAGTATTTTATTCTTTTTGTTGCAATGGTGAATGGTATTGTGTCCTTAATTTCTCTTTCTGTTTTCTCATTGTTAGTGTATAGGAATGCAAGGGATTTCTGTGTGTTAATTTTATATTCTGCAACTTTACTATATTCATTGATTAGCTCTAGTAATTTTCTGGTAGAGATTTTAGGGTTTTCTATGTAGAGGATCATGTCATCTGCAAACAGTGAGAGTTTCATTTCTTCTTTTCCTATCTGGATTCTTTTTATTTCTTTTTCTGCTCCGATTGCTGTGGCCAAAACTTCCAAAACTATGTTGAATAGTAGTGGTGAGAGTGGGCACCCTTGTCTTGTTCCTGATTTTAAGGGAAATGCTTTCAATTTTTCACCATTGAGGATAATGTTTGCTGTGGGTTTGTCATATATAGCTTTTATTATGTTGAGGTATGTTCCTTCTATTCCTGCTTTCTGGAGAGTTTTTATCATAAATGGATGTAGAGTTTTATCAAAGGCTTTTTCTACATCTATTGTGATAATCATATGGTTTTTATCTTTCAATTTGTTAATGTGGTGTATTACATTGATTGATTTGCAAATATTAAAGAATCCTTGCATTCCTGGGATAAAGCCCACTTGGTCATGATGTATAATTTTTTAGTATGTTGTTGGATTCTGTTTGCTAGAATTTTGTTAAGGATTTTTGCATCTATGTTCATCAGTGATATTGGCCTGTAGTTTTCTTTTTTTTTTTTTTTTTTTGTGGCATCTTTGTCTGGTTTTGGAATTAGGGTGATGGTGGTCTCATAGAATGAGTTTGGAAGTTAACCTTCTTCTTTAATTTTCTGGAAGAGTTCAAGTAAGATAGGTGTTAGCTCTTCTCTAAATTTTTGGTAGAATTCAGCTGTGAAGCCATCTGGTCCTGGACTTTTGTTTGCTGGAAGATTTCTGATTACAGTTTCGATTTTCATGCTTGTGATGGGTCTGTTAAGATCTTCTATTTCTTCCTGGTTCAGTTTTGGAAAGTTATACTTTTCTAGGAATTTGTCCATTTCTTCCAAGTTGTCCATTTTATTGGCATAGAGCTGCTGGTAGTAATCTCTTATGATCCTTTGTATTTCAGTGTTGTCTGTTGTGATCTCTCCATTTTCATTTCTAATTTTGTTGATTTGGTTCTTCTCCCTTTGTTTCTTAATGAGTCTTGCTAACGGTTTGTCAATTTTGTTTACCTTTTCAAAAAACCAGCTTTTAGCTTTGTTGACTTTTGCTATGGTCTCTTTTGTTTCTTTTGCATTTATTTCTGCCCTAATTTTTATCTCCTTCTACTAACCCTGGGGTTCTTCATTTCTTCCTTCTCTAGTTGTTTTAGGTGTAAAGCTAGGTTATTTATTTGATGTTTTTCTTGTTTTTTGAGGTAAGCCTGTAATGCTATGAACCTTCCCCTTAGAACTGCTTTTACAGTGTCCCAGTGTGGAGAAAAGGGAACCTTCTTACACTGTTGGTGGGAATGCAAACTAGTACAGCCACTATGGAGAACAGTGTGGAGATTCCTTAAAAAACTGGAAATAGAACTGCCATATGACCCAGCAATCCCACTCCTGGGCATACACACCAAGGAAACCAGATCTGAAAGAGACACATGTACCCCCACTGTTCATCGCAGCACTGTTTATAATAGCCAGGACATGGAAGCGACCTAGATGCCCATCAGCAGATGAATGGATAAGGAAGCTGTGGTACATATACACAATGGAATATTACTCAGCCATTAAAAAGAATTCATTTGAATCAGTTCTAATGAGATGGATGAAACTGGAGCCCATTATACAGAGTGAAGGAAGCCAGAAAGATAAAGACCAATACAGTAGACTAACACATATATATGGAATTTAGAAAGATGGTAACGATAACCCTATATGCAAAGCAGAAAAAGAGACACACATGTACAGAACAGACTTTTGGACTCTATGGGAAAAGGCAAGGGTGGGATGTTCTGAGAGAATAGCATTGAAATAAGTATACTATCAAGGGTGAAACAGATCACCAGCCCAGGTTGGATGCATGAGACAAGTGCTAAGGGCTGGTGCACTGGGAAGACCCAGAGGGATGGGATGGGTAGGGAGGTAGGAGGGGGGATCGGGATGGGGAACACATGTAAATCCATGACTGATTCATGTCAATGTATGGCAAAAATCACTAGAATATTGTAAAGTAATTAGCCTCCAACTAATAAAAATAAATGGGGAAAAAAAAAAAGAGGAATTACTTTGCTGACAAAGTTCTGTGTAGTCAGAGCTATGGTTTTTCCAGTAATCATGTGTGGCTGAGAGAGTTGGACTATAGAGAAAGCTGAGCGCCAAAAAATTGATGCTTTAAAACTGTGATGTTGGATAAGACTCTTGAGAGTTCAGTGGACAGCAAGATCAAACAAGTCAATCCTAAAGGAAATCAACACTGAATATTCATCAGAAGGACTGATAGTGAAACTGAAGCTCCAGGACTCTGGACATCTGATGCAAAGAGATGACTCATTAGAAAAGACCCTGATGCTGGGAAAGATTGAAGGCTGGAGGAGAAGGGGAAGACAGAGGATGAGATGGTTGGATGGCATCACTGACTCAATAGACATGAATTTGAGCAAGTTCCTTGAGAGGGTGAAGGCCTGCTGCAGTCCACAGGGTCACAAAGACTCATTTGTGACTGAACGACTGAAAAACAAACGAGTGAACAGACTAGAAGTGTTACTGCCTGGAGGAGGATGGATATGATAGAGCTGAAGGATCGCTAGCAATAGGAGACAGAGGGCTAGTTGCAGTTTCACTCAAGCCTGAGGTTGATGGCACAGATTCTGATTGCTTTCTGGATTCAATTTTATCTTGAAAATATGACCCAGTGATATCTGGGTAGTATCTCTTTTTTGTCTCGTCATAGATGACACGATAGCACTGGATTGTATTCTGAACGGCTACTCAACACTTGTGTACTGTCCTATGCTCCGGTCTTGTGACTCACAATTACCAGTGCTTCCTCGGATAGAGAACACCCCCTATCACTCTCTGCGTTGTGAGTCTCTCTGATTCTTCAGTTACTGATTGCATGTGGTCTATCATCTTTCCACCCTGTTCCACTCTCGTTTATTTTCACTTTTGTTTCTGTCATTATCACTTGGCATTGCCTAGCACTACCAGCTGTATTGCTGCCGCTTTACACTTGCTTCTAGACACTCTAGGCTTGAAATAAAGGTCCCCCACTACTGTACTCTGGACAGTTCTGGACAGTAAAGCACACAAGAGCACAGCCACCTGCAGGGGGTGCACACATGCGAATGTGTAGGCCAGACACATGAACTAATTTATGTGATTGGATTTTAGAACACATGTTCACATCTGTGATAATTTGAAACTTGAAAGTTCGTATGTAGGGAACTTACTGTAGGAAGTTTCATTTCCTTTGGATTTAAATTCAGAAGTCCATTCGCAGGACGATATGATAGTTGTGTTTTTTAGTTTCTTGAGGAATTTCCGTACTGTTTTCCAATGTGACTTTACAAGTTTACATTCCAGCCAACAGTGTATGAGTTTCTTTTTCTCCTTATCTACATAGGAATTTGTTATCTATCTTTTCTAGTGATAGACAGCCTAACAGTTGTGAAATGATATATCAAAGCTATATTAAACCAGTATAATATTGGCATAAATACAGACACACAGATTAATGGAACTTGATAGAAAAGCATGCATATGTGGTTAATTATGCAGATATGTTACTTAATGGATGACAAAAAACCAAGAATGTGCAGTGGGGAAAGGATCAAGTTTGCAAGAAATGATGATGAAAAAACTGGACAGTCACATGCAAGAGAATGAAACTGAACCATTAACTTATACCATACATAAAAATAAACTAAAAAATGGATTAAAGACTTGAATGAAACACTTGAAAACATAAAAATTCTAGAAGAAAACACAAGAAATAAGCTCTTTGACCTTGGTCTTGGCAAGGATCTCTTGTACTTGACACCAAAATCAAAGGTGACAAAGCAAAAAAACAAAACTACAGTAGAGCAAACTAAAATGTTTCTGAAGAGATGAACAAAATGAAAAGGCACTACATGGGATGGGAGGAAATATTTGCAAATCAAAAATTAGATTATGGATTAATGCCCAAAATATACAAAGAACTCAATAGCAAAAAAAGAAAAATTAAAAATGAACCAAAACTCTGAATAGAAACTTTTCCAAAGAAGACATAAGACTTACAAGTACATAAAGAGATACTCAATATTATTAAGTATCAGAGAAATGCAAATAAAAAGTACTTGTTTTGAATATCTGTAGCATTAATAAAACACGAGTAGCAAAAAATATCCATATCTCACCATCAGGAAAAATATTACACAATAACAAACATAATAAATTATGGATTATTATTAAAATATGAATTTAAGCAAGTCAGGAAGTCTCACAGGTCTAAAAAATATTTTTTATACTGTTGTTTTAAAGTTTTTTGTTTATTACTTTTATAATTTATCTTAGAGTTTAATAAATCCATGAATTACTCAAACAAATCAGAAGAGAATTTATGTGGACCAAAATAGCATTCACTTGCCAATATATTAAAATACTTACTCACACCAAGTTAAGAACAGGCTTTTACCTATGGAGAAAAATATGTCAGTAGTTTTGTTGTATTGACAAACTTCCAGTTATTATATGATAGTGTTTCATTCTGGAGACCAGAAGGCAGAGATTTCACTCAAAGTAGTCTGCACATTGCATTCCTTTAAGTCTAAAGCTGGATTAACAAAAGACTTTTCAGATAAAAAGTGTTAATGAGACAGTATCTACCTACATTTTCACATTTCTGCAATTAAAAAAAAACAAGGAACATCATTGCTGTTCAGTCTCTAAGTCGTGTCTGACTCATTGTGAACCCATGAACTACAGCATGTAGTTCCCTATCCTTCACTGTCTCCCAGAGTTTGCTCAAACTCATGTCCATTGAGTCGGTGATGCCATTCAACCATCTCATCCTCTGTTATCCCCTTCTCCTACCTTCAATCTTTCCCAGCATCAGGGTCTTTTCCAATGAATCAGCTCTTCACCAAAATATTGAAGCTTTAGCTTCAGCATCAGTCTTTTCAATAATATTCAGGGTTGATTTACTTTAGAATTAGCTTACTCAGTCTCCTTGCAGTCCAAGGGGCTCTCAAGAGTTTTCTCCAGCACCACAATTTGAAAGAATCAATTCTTCGGGGCTCAGCCTTCTTTATGGCCCAACTCTCACATCCGTACGTGACTACTAGAAAACCCATAGCTTTGATTATACGAATCTTTGTCAGCAAAGTGATGTTTCTGCTTTCTAATATGCTGTCTAGGTTTGTCATAGCTTTTCTTCCAAGGACATGTTTACTATTATTAAAATCATCATTAATATATGATTATTGTTATATTAAAAAGCAGAGAAATTACTTTGCCAACAAAGGTCCATCTAGTCAAAGATGTGGTTTTTCCAGTGGTCATGTATGGATGTGACAGTTGGACTGTGAAGAAAGCTGAGCACTGAAAAATTGATGCTTTTGAACTGTGGTGTTGGAGAAGACTCTTAAGAGTCCCTTGGACTGCAAGGACATCCAACCAGTCCATCCTAAAGATCAGTCCTGGGTGTTCACTGGAAGGAGTGATGCTGAAGCTGAAACTCCAATACTTTGGCCACCTCATGCAAAGAGTTGACTCATTGGAAAAGACCCTGATGCTGGGAGGGATTGGGGGCAGGAGGAGAAGGGGATGACAGAGGATGAGACGGCTGGATGGCATCACTGACTCGATGGACATGAGTCTGAGTAAACTCCGGGATTTTGTGATGGACAGGGAGGCCAGGCATGCTGCAATACATGAGGTTGCAAAGAGTCGGATACGACTGAGCGACTGAACTGAACTGATTGTTATGATCATTATCATATTTCTTATTTTATTTAATCAAGTATTTCCACGTATTTTGTTTCATAATTTCTTTTACATTGTCAGTTAATAAAGTTACTCCCAGATTAAGTAATATCCTATGCCCAACTTACTCTTCTGTATTGATTACATGAATGTAACGAAGCTGGCCACGAGTTTGAGTAAACTCCGGGAGTTGGTGATGGACAGAGAGGCCTGGCGTGCTGCAATTCATGGGGTCGCAAAGAGTCAGACACGACTGAGCGACTGAACTGAACTGAACTGAACAAAGCTGGCAGACTATTTCTTCTTATAAGTTTTACTTTCCTCAACCTGAAAGATAATGTCTAACTCTCTCTTCCTGGCTGTCTGACTTAAGATGGCAACCCACTCCAGTACTCTTGCCTGGAAAATCCCATGGACAGAGGAGCCTAGTAGTCTATAATCCATGGGGTCTCAAACAGTTGGACACGACTGAGCAACTAAATTTTCTTGACTTAAGATATACATATTGCACTAACATGGCTTTGGATTTAAAAGAGAAATGCAGGTACAGTGGCCTTTCCAACATACCTTACTGAGATCCACCCCCCCCCCCCCCCACCTCCCCTGGATAATAGCATTCCTTCCATCCAACTTACTATTAAGACAAATCTCATTGTCAGAATTTTTCTCTTCCTCCTCTGTGATAATACACCGGTGAACATAAAATGTACTTTGAAAATAAAATATTTTAAAAACCCATTGAACCCAAATAAAGATAAAGCAATTCACCAATATTTTCTTTATAAAATTTTATCTAGGTCTCACGCATATGTATGTAAATAGTATCCTAACTACTCTGAGCTGTTACATGGTTATGAAAAATAATCTATAGGTGAGTATAATATAAAATCAAATTAAGCCAAAGAAAAATTTCAGTTTCTTAATACTTATAAAGAAAGGAGAAAAGCACATTTTATTCAGACTACTGCAATAGGGGATAGAAACTTCCATAGACAAGTGACTTCAGAGAGTGAACTCCTCTGAAAAGGACTGAGAACATTAGGAGGAACTTTGACTATAGTGATTATATCATCTGTTTTTACTAACTGACTAACCAGTACTTATCAAAATAAGTGTCCTACCCTCCATGTGAGATTACTTTTCAATGGGATGCATCATAGTTCCTTGTAAAAGCATTCCTGGGTTGCAAAATTGGCAATGACTGGGAGAAATTTACATATCACCTGGCAGAAAAAGAGTTATAATTCCAAATTTTATGAATGTATGCTCTAAGAATAGGTACTTATATTGAGAAATTCTAGTCAAGCTGAGGGGAAGATTAAAGTCATATTAGCAACACCCTGGAGAGATGGCATGAGTAGATACTATGAAAAGTGTGTGCTAATAACAGCAGAATCAGATTGGGCTTCTGAGCTTGAGAATGGAAGTAGAAATGGTACTCCATCTAAACTGAGCACCTGAGAGCCTGTTCACCATTTTGTAATCATCATAAAAGCAATTTATCTGGGATAGTAGCATGAAGAGGGAAAGATTAAAATCCCTAATAATTTTGAACATGAAACCTTTTTTAATAAATATAGGTTTGTCAAATTCCTTGGTGGCTCAGACATTAAAGAATCTGCTTGCAATGGAGAAAACTCAGGTTCAGTCTCTGTGTCAGGAAGATCCCCTGGAGAAGGGAATGACAATCCACTCCAGTATTCTTGCCTGGAGAATTCCATGGACAGAGGAGCCTGACAGGCTACAGTCCATGGGGTTCCAAAGAGTCAGACACGACTGAGTGACTACACTTTCACATTCAAAGCAAATTATACTCCATTTATATTCTTACCTTGTTGATTGGTCATATCATTAGACTTCATTTTCCAAAAGTTATTCATAAGATTTCTCTCTTTCATTTTTGCATCAAGGGACATTCTTTGGTTAATCTTTATCATGAAAAGTGTAAGCGTTTGTCACTCAGTCATGTCTGACCCTGCAACCTCATGGACTGCAGCCCACCAGGCTCCTCTGTCCACAGAATTCTCCAGACAAGAATACTGAAGTGGGTAGCCATTCCCTTCATCATATATACATATTGGCTTCCCAGCTGTTGCTAGTAGTAAAGAATCCACCTGCCATTGCAGGAGACACAGGAGACATGAGCTCAAGCCCTGGGTCAGGAAGATCCCATGAAGTAGGAAATGTCAACCCACTCCAGTATTTATGCCTGGTGGGTCCCATGGACAGAGGACCCTGCAGGGCTACAGTCCATGGGGTTGCAAAGAGTCAGACATGATTGAGCACACACATAACAACAACAACACACATACACATATATATTAATAGAGGATATAGTGCTATCTCCTATGAGAAAGAACTTTTTGCTCCAAAATTCAACCCGTTAAGTAGAAGGTAAATTTCCTTAAATCTGAGGTTTTTATTTATTTATTTTTTTTCTTAAGTGTCCCCCCACCAAAAAAAGAGTGTTGGAATATGCTTCCATGTTTGTAAAACAGAATCGACTGGACTTTATTATAATTCATTAGGTGGTTTTCTCTGAGGTATGTTCACTTTTTTTTTCTTTAATCTACAGGACATTTAGTAAACAAAATGTACAAACATATAAACAATAGTCTAAGCCATTTTGAAAGTGGATAGTAATTTTCTTTATCTAAGCATTTTATCGGCACAAGAAAAAGATGTATAAATGAGAAGACAGAGAAGGTTGAAGTATAGAAACCCTTTCTTAGGGACTTGAAGCACCTTTGCAAAAATGTTTGAAGGGTATCTTGCTTATCTATGACAGGTTGAAGACTCCAATACATGAAGTTTGAGAGAGTTTTTAATCATGGTCCATAAAGTTTAACCCAATGAATGCTTCCTGATATTTACTAGTGACTTCGATGTCATGGCTGTACCCTCTCTTAAATTCAATGAATTATGTTTTAATTTAAAAGAAAGCGCAAGTTATTTGAGTGGCAATAGGGCACACAACTGCTGCATGACAGATGTTTCCAATGTTATAGATATGCTCTTCATATTTAGTTTATAAGCATATTGCCTCTGAAAAATTTATTAGCTTACACATTTTACTTTTAATCTAAATAAACATATTTGGTCTTGAAAGAAACAGAAGTAACTTCTTCACTGGTAAAGACAATTGCAAGTTAAATGCAATAATTTTTATCCACATGACCATTTTTTTAATTTAAAGAACAAATTGTAGTATACGTTAAAGCTGCATAGATTTGTATGCCTTTAATTACCTAGCCATTCATGAATTCAAGTAATGCAAAACCAGGTAGAACTGTGGGTATACATTATAGTTTTTATATTATACACTATTTGATTATTTATGGTCAAGACATTGAAATTAAAAGGATAGAATTATGCCATTTTCTTACTAGAACTAAAGTTTTAATAAGAAACAAAAAAATTCTATCATCTTTCCTATTTCACAGTGACCTGTGTATGACCAATAAGCAACTCTGTACCATTATTTTGCTTCAATAATAATAGATATATTAAAACTATTATACAAAGCTAAAATGATGTAATTATAGAATGTCAATATTCCACTACAAGACTTGAGATATTCATTCAATTTTTCATACACTGTCAGATAATTATTAGTATATCTAGAGAGAAGTCTAACTTCCTATGCTCTGCCCTTTGCTGTCGACCTCAGTGATAGAAAGAGGTACCTTGTGAGATTTTTTATTTACTGGCCTAAAACCTGTGATATGAGATCATGGTAACAATTTTCTTGAATGTTGATGTTTTCTCTATCTTTGGCTTTCATGCTGAATGAGTTCTGACCATTCAGATTATAATGACTAAAAGTTTAAGTGGGTAAGTATTTAGTTTCTGATGATTAAATTAAATAGTTGCAGATGATAAAATAATTAACCACTTTAAACAGTTCCATACACACTGAGCCACAGATTTGGGTGATTGCCATTTCTGATACATTATTTTGACCCAAGCTGTGCAGGACAGGACTTCCCAGGTGATGCTAGTGGTAAAGAACCCACCTGCCAATGCAAGAAACATAAGCAATGCTGGTTGGATCCCTGGGTTGGGAAGATCCTCTGGAGGAAGGCATGGCTACCCACTCCAGTATTCTTGCCTGGAGAATCCCATGGAGAGAAAAGCCTGGTGGGCTACAGTCCATAGGGTTGCAAAGAATTTGACAGCTCTGAACCACTTCACATGCATTCACGTGCATGGACAAAATTGTCTGCTTGATGAAATAGATGAGATATTAACTTTTATTCTCTTTTATTCTTTAATTAGTTTTTGCTTTTATTTTGCTTATGGATTCAACAAGATCATAGGACCCTTTGACTCCAGTTTAATTCAGACTTTAAGAAAGACATAGCTATCACTTTATTTGCAGGTTTCCTTTCACTGTTATTTTAATTTGACCTTCCATTTGCATTTAGTTTCTTCCATGAAATACTATAATTCTGTTATATTTTATGTTGTATCTTTATGTTTTATGTCAAAAACAAAAATATGGTATGTATCTTTATGATTGATAGGTAAATGTTCAGTTTGTTCATCTTTGGTTTTAAGTTACTCATCTGTTAAGAGTTATGTGACAGAAAGTTGAGCACTTTACATGGATTATCTATAATAAGCCCACTATACAAATAAGAACTAAGATTTAGAGATGTTACATAATTTGCATAAGATTCCAGGACTAACTATATAAGAGAGACCAAATACTGGATAACTGAACTGTTGTCGGGGGATGTTCAGCTTTAAGGGATCCAATATGTTATTCTTTTCTTTTGTGTGCTGTTTTTCAAGGACTCTCTGTTCCTCATCAGTTCCTGGAAAACAGGAACAAGCAGAGCTGCATGCAGTTCTCAGGACTGAGATCGTGAGAGAGGGCACCTGCATGGATTTCCTTCAGTGGCTCCTTTCAGTGACCTTACTTAAATGTAATCTATTCAGTTACGTCCCTCTTACTCAAGATATTGAATGCTTTCTGGCCCTTTGAAGATTGTTATTTGTTTGGCTTTGTTCTTGTTCAATTTTTTTACTGTGTAAAGCTGCCTTGTATGAAGATATATAAACCGGTATTTCTGCAAATGAATCACCCTTGTTTCACTCGAGACTTGGGTCCCCTGCGTCCCTCTTCTCATCGACTGCAGTCCCCAGGTCCCGGTCTACAGAGACCGTGACAAACTGTGTATCATTGAATCAACAAGACAAATATAACTTGTGATCTTGTAACAATAGTAGACTGGCAGGTATAGAAGGACACATGCAATTCCAAGACAGGTCCAAGGCAAAATTGCAAATAAAAGAAAAATTCACAAGAATGAGATTCAAATGCATTAGAAATAGAGATAAATACAGATGTTGGGGATTTTGTTTTTATTTTTTCTCAGAAATATTAATATTATATTATATATATTAATATATATATATATTTTGTTACATTCTTGTACCTATAGCATGCAATTTACTACTTGACCCTGTGTGAGCAAATAAAAATCAACATAAATTTCAGAGTGTACATGTAGACTATAAACTTCTATAATCTATTTGCACTAACAAATATTTGATCATCCTATTCAATTAAATAGCCATTCTTACTTTTAAATGTAAATATGCACAATTTTTTTGTTTTTACTTAAATTTGTAATATAATGTGAAATAATACAGCTTTATAATAACACTTTTAGGTATAATGCTACCTTTCTTTAACTAGTTACTCTTTTCCAAATTTCACTTTTATTTTCCTTTTTGAGTACACTTATGCCAATTAACAAACTCCTTATATTTCTCCTTGCCCAGATTAAATAAATGATTTATTCATACCCATTGTAACATAATGAAACATTAATTTCATTTTCTAGAGGACCTTTGTCTCCCCATAAATTTAAAGTATCTTGAGAAGTTATTAACTGCCTAAGGAGATTTTAAATACAAATTAGAATGTAAAAATATTTTAAAAAGTAATAAATACTCCAAATAATTTATACAATAAGTTGTTCAATTAATATTTTCAATATTGCTTATTATCCTTTTACTTGAAATATCATTAAATATTTAGAAATTAATTTTATGACATTGATTTTAAAACCATCTTATGCTTAAGCTCATTCATAAGATCTCATAGCTTAAAAATTTTCTTATATAATACTTAAGAGCTTAAAATGGGAGTATATATAGTGATAGTACTAAAAACTCAAATTTTAGGCTCACATATAACATTAGACAAGAAGAGATATGTGAAAGATTATTTTGAAACATAAAGTGAATTAGAAAGTTTTTGTACATAAAAGTATGGAAATATTTTCTAAATATACCTATGCCATCATAATGCTTTTGGAAAATTTGACTGACACTTAAGTTCCTTTTATTATAAGACAGGCATTATTTTCTAAAGAATGTTCATTTCTTATTCACTTATATCCGTTAACTCATAAAATTTCAGTTGCATTCTATAATGAATTATAGTTTGAAAAACGTGTCATTTTACCAGTATCAAGAATGTTTTGGCTCACTGATTTTTACATCCTAACAAAATTTGTTTAATTCATTATGCTATACATAAATAATTTTATTATAAAAACAGAAGTATTGGATAGTCCCCAAAAATGTAATTTTAGCTGTAAGTTAAAAATTGATTTTAAAGAACATTTAGTTGAGCTAAATCCATATCAAAAATAAATAAAATATTTTAATAATTAGAAGATGCTTCTGCCGCTGTCGCTTCAGTTGTCCCCTACTCTTCACGACCCTGTGGACCGTAACCCACCAGGTTCCACCGTCCCTGGGGTTCTTCAGGCAAGAGTACTGGAGTGGGCTGCCATTGCCTTCTCCAATTAGAAGATAAACAAATAGAAATCAAATATTCAAGGTGAACCAATAATTGAAGTTTAGAAACCTTTTTTGTCTTTTATATATAATCATAGTCAATTATATTTTAATTACTTGTTTGTGCAATTAATTATGATTTAACCATTTTGTTTGGATGTAGCAAGTTGAAAATTATCTATTAAGCCTGATACATAAAACTTAATATTCAATAACCAGTGGATATGAATGGATAAATGTCATATTCATATATTATATAAGAAGAGAGCAAATGTAAAGTTGCTGCATATCACTTTACTACAATAATTAAGACTAAATAAAATTGAATATTTGAAAATCTTGCTGCTGGAAGGAGGAACTAACTTCCCCTTAAAAGAAGATCTAAAAGCTAGAAGAAAAATGAACACATCAGAAAGCAAAGTTAGGCTAGTTTCACTGTTTCATAGAGACAGAGAAGGGAAATGAACAAGGAAGTTCTCTGAAGAGGACAGGGTCTAAATTTAAATCAGAAGCTAATCAAAAATACTATTAAACTTTAATAATAGTGAAGCTTTTCAAGAAACTTACTTTTAATATTCTTTAAAACTAATTTAGTGAATACATATGCCCATACCCAATATATGAATAACCCAATTACTATTCATAGATACAATTTGTATATTCAAGATCTGAACGTTTTTTCAAGACTTCTTCATAAATTCCACTGAGTTATGCTGTTGCTGCTGCTGCTAAGTCTCTTCAGTCCTGTCCAACTCTGTGAGACCCCATAGACGGCAGCCCACCAGTCTCCTCCATCCCTGGGATTCTCCAGGTAAGAACACTGGAGTGGGTTGCCATTTCCTTTTCCAATGCATGCATGCATGCTAAGTCGCTTCAGTCATGTTCGACTGTATGCAACCCCATGGACAGCAGCCCACCAGGCTCTTCTGTCCCCAGGACTCTCCAGGCAAGAACACTGGTGTGGATTGCCATTTCCTACTCTGCCACTGAGTTATGATCGAGTTTTAAAGGGATGTCAGCCTCTCCCCTTTGCAATTAAATCTTTGCAATTAGTTCTGACACCTGTGGTCATAGAAACAAAATCAAATACTTATTTTCTTAGAATATTAATATTGAAGACACATTTCATTCTCGTTTTGCCCCAAGGTATCCATTTACAGTGGCTTCTTTTTTTGTCTGCTTCTCTTTTGTAGTTTACCCTACTTTTTCTTCCATTTAATTCATTACGTGTATTCTTTTGTATCTAATCTATTAAACTTTTTTTTATCATCTCAATTCTCTTTCCTTTTGCTAGCTATGTATTGGTTATAAAATCAGGAAAATAAGTTGGTTCCCACCTCATTAATGGTATGAAGTTTGCTTTTTTAAATATTTAAGCAAAGATATTTCCCAGGTTAATATCCCTTTGTTTTAGAAATCACGAAAACAATATTTGAAGTAAATCTGCCTCACCTTAATGCCACTGTCAATTTCTGGACTTCCAAAAACTTAACTTATGATGATAAAACTGCATAATCTAGTCCCAAACACACAGGCATAGCTTACAATCTTCATGTTTGGAAAATTCTCTGCAGGGAACATATATAACATATGCAGATATGTTAAAAATGCAAGATTAATGCTGAGTGTGTGAATACTTCTTGAAAATCAAACAAATAAAAAAAAACACACAAGTCATTTTCTCATGTTCCAAATAACTTGAAAGAAAACATTTTTTTTAATGGGCATGATATTTGCATGTAATAGAACATAATTCTGTGTTGCTAATCAAAGTAGATGTGAGATAGATATCAACCTCAGTCATCTTTGGAAGGAAAGAATGTGCTGCTGATCTTAAGACCATGCCTCTCACAGTCAGCTGTTGTCCTGCATGCTGTGGTTTATTTCCATTGGGGAAGGACCCTTTTCAGCCCTTTACTTCTTCCCTCTTTCCTGCTTAAAGAACTATCCATTAAAGTCCACATTCTCATCTCAATTTAAAAATTTTGCAGAAATATCCCCCCCCCCCCCCATGAGGGGGATCATAAATTAGTCCTTCACGTTCTGGCCTGAAGAAGTGCTTAGTCACTCAGTCATGTCCAACTCTTTGTGACCCCATGGTCTGTAGCTTGCCAGGCCTCTCTATCCACTGAATTCTAGTATGCAATGCTAGCTAGCTCCTTAACTACTAGACTTAAAGCCACATGTTTGAACTTAGCTTTTGTCAAAATGGTGTTGTTTTGGTCTTTAACTGCTGAGATTTTATGTTCTAGGTGCCACAATTGTTCAGAACTTGGCCAAGATAAAAAGATCCATTTTTTTTATTAGATAAAGTAAAACTCAGTTGCTGTTTATTTAGGCTGAAGATATTGAGAGAGAAATAAGGAGTAGAATTTGAGGAGCATAATGATTCTTTATGGGGATGGAAACAGTGGCAGACTTTATTTTTGGGGGCTCCAAAATCACTCCAGATGGTGACTGCAGCTATGAAATTAAAAGACACTTACTCCTTGGAAGGAAACTTATGACCAACCTAGACAGCACATCAAAAAGCAGACACATTACTTTGCCAACAAAGGTCCGTCTAGTCAAGGCTATGGTTTTTCTGTAGTCATGTGTGGATGTGAGATTTGGACTATAAAGAAAGCTGAGCACCGAAGAATTGATACTTTTGAACTGTGGTGTTGAAGACTCTTGAGAGTCCCTTGCACTGCAAGGACATCCAACCAGTCCATCCTAAAGGAAATCAGTCCTGAATATTCACTGGAAGGACTGATGTTGAAGTTGAAACTCCAATACTTTGGCCACCTGATGCGAAGAAGTAACTCATCTGAAAAGATCCTGATGCTGGGAGGGATTGGGGGCAGGAGGAGAAGGAGACGACAGAGGATGAGATGGTTGGATGGCATCACCGACTCGATGGGCATGAGTTTGGGTGGACTCCAGGAGTTGGTGATGGACAGGGAGGCCTGGTGTGCTGCAGTCCATGGGGTCGCAAAGAGTCGGACACGACTGAGTGACTGAACTGAATCAAATGATTCTTCATCAGGGAAGGAGACTGGATAGCATTTACTGTAACTGGGTAGGTAAAGTTGAGTAGTTCTGGCTGCTGCGTATCTGAGGCCGTAGGGCTTAGGCCAAGGGTATGTTGATCTCAGCTTGAAATTGAAGTTTATGAAGACATCTTTCAGCCAATGTTTGGGTCACCTAGAAACACAGGGACCTGGGTTCCTCAGGGCCAGGGTGAATGCAAGAAAGCATACACCAGCTTCATGAGGCTTTGTGGGAATCTCAAAACATTCAGGTGTTATTTTCCCTGCAAGTAGCAATGATTCAACTATTGGGGAAATAAATGTTTCTAAAGATGGTTCATTTGTACATAAAATGGGGTAAGAATCAATTCTCCATATTTTCACTATTTTTCTATCCATATCTAAATTTTAGAATGCATGTTGAGTCCAGTGTGCAATAAGGAATATAACACAGTGACTTTTGACTTTAAGCTATTTGTGTCAGGCCTAGATATGCAGAACAGAGAGCATTCTGGTCATTTTCTGCTTTGGGCAATTTTAAAATCTCTGTTTGGAATAGCCTGTCTTTAGGAATCAGGTTTTCTACAGATCCAACAAGAACATGGAATAGGTTGATGATACATGCAGTGATAAACCAAAGACAAAATTTTCAAAGCGTATGTGAATTAAGCTGGAAGAAAGACATTAAGCTTTCCTTGAGATAACACATCCTACCTTAGAAGAGAAGTTCCTCAGATATGAAGGGAAAAATGAGATCTGAAAGGTCCCAAAAGAAATATGTAAAAGAAAAAATAAAATGCTCTAAATCCATCTTACTGTTATTAAGAAGGCTGCCTTAGATGTTATTAGACCATAAGCTAATGGGTCCTAAGGAAATCAGACCAAGCAAGAGGCAAGTCAGAGAGCTGACAGAAATGATGCATTCAGAAGTGAACCGATGGCAGGAAATTAAGTAGAGGGACTCTCTTAAAGCAAGAACTGAAAAACCCAGAGGAAAAGGAACAGGGGTATATATAAAAGATTAAAATAGATATAATCAATCTAGAGACATTTCCGGGGAAAAGATTCAGAACACCAGCATTATCCTTAAAAACTGCTTGATAAACTACAGTGTAACAATTTCACTATGGGTGAGGTCACAGGAATCATTTTTATACCCTAAGAAATGTGGTCAAGGAATGTCTGGAATTAAGACTATAAAGGAAGGCTGAATAAAATGCAGCATAGAATGAGAGAGACAATAACGGGTCTTTGGATGGTTGATTAATGAGCTAAAATATCCTGTGTGTTACTGTTAAACTTGTGAAAGTGAAAATGCAAAAGAATTTATTTGGGGGGTGGTTTGGTATATCACAACTATATTCACTATGGAAACTTAAATATATATTTAATAACTGTACTTTGTATTATTTATTTAATATTAAAATTAAATATTTATTAATTAATAAATTTTACAAGTTATATAGACTCATCCTTAAAGCACCCATAATCCTCTTGCTTAAGTATTCTAGGTAATAATGTGCTGTGAAATAAAAACTATAATTAACTCAACCTTCTGCCATTATTTTGCTTCTTTACATACATTTTTTATTGTTTAGAATTACTTTAACTGAATACTTTAAATTTTTACTTAATTGTGGATGGGGAAAGCATTATCTTTTAAATGTTCTAATTTAAACCTGGGTTAAAAAAAAAAATGTTTTGGTGAGAGCAGTTAGGGGCAGCATGTCCAAATATATAGCCAGTGAGTACAGTCAGTCACTAGGGAAATATAAAGTTGCTCTGAAAACTTTAGATACACAAGTCCACAGTGTGCATAGGAAGTTAAACATGTACATTCGATGAACACAGAAAGCTTTAGAGATAGAGAGGGCTGTTTCTCCCACTGAGGCTACCCTCTCTTGAAGGGTTATGGCTTCTGTGAGAAGCCGAGCTGTAAGCACCAACCATGTTCATCCAGTGGGACTTCCATATTTATCTATTCTATCCTCCTGCTACTCTTTAATGTTCTTGCTACTGTGGCTTCATGGCTTAATTCCTCCAAATTTAGTTAGGTAACACAAACTACGGTAAATAGAAAATTAATATTTATAAAAGAAAATTAATTTGACTACAAATAAAAGGCACCTAATGATGACCCTTCACTTAATTTCTAAAGCAAAATCCTGGAAAACCATAGTAGATATTTCACAACTGTTCTGAGGACAATTTTTCAGTGCTTTTTAAAAATTACAATGCAGAATGTTTTTAAAAAGTACACATAAAACAGCTTTGTGTCTTTTTAACCTTTTTCTTGCTGTATTTAAGCTATATGCCAATGATCTTATTTATCACACCAGGAACACAACTGATGTTTTCAGTTCTTGCCTACTATGATAAAAGGCACACCAATGGGCAGATTCAAGTTTATGCTCAAGTTAAGTTTATGTATATATAGGAATATTGAAGTTATACATAGTTTCATCACCCATTGACCACATAGGATGGTTCTTATTTCTAGAATTCTTTCAAAATACTTGAGTAGCTTTTACTATTCAGAATACAACACATTTGGGCAGTTACTCATTTAACCAAGATTCTTTGAACTTATAACTCAAGAGAGGTACATGGTTATGTTTTAGGAATACTGAGACAAAAATGAGAGTACTCAAGGTATTTGTGATATTAGGCGGAGAAACACTAAGTGAAGAAATCTAAATCCTTAATTGTGTTTACTGGTGCAATCAAAGTATGGGCAATGTACTATATGAATAGTGTAGGGATATCTAATCTCGTTTTGTGGTGGGTTTAGTAGCTGATGTTTTGGGGGGTTTGTTTTTTCTTCTTCCCCAAGTGGATATAACATCAGTTTAAAAAAATAATGATTAGCCTGATGAAGAAAGTATGAAGGAAGCCAGTAATAAGGGATTATGGAAGTAAAGCATATAATAAACAGAAGCGATGGTGTGGGGGCTGAAGAAAGTGGCATTCTCCAATGTTCAAGAAGTTTTTGCTGTCATAATTATTCTTTCAAAAATTCATTTCATCTTATCCTATCAAAAATTTTTCAATAGATGATAGCTATGCATCAATAATAACTGTATTATCTGAAAACAAATGGCAGTGAGTGGGTCAGACAATCTTATTCAAAATAGTCTTTTTCATGCATTGTAACGTAATTAGCCTCCAACAAATGAAAATAAATGGAAAATAAAAATAAAAAAAAAAGTCTTTTTGAAGCACTTCAGAGATTAGCTGGTAGTTTACACACTTATGGTATATAAATAACTTGCGATACACCTGTATCACTTTTCAAAATGTTTGTATTAGTTCAAATTAAAATTATTTTCCTCCACTGTTAAAACAAGAGGAAAAAGGCAAGCTCCACTTTTTCAAGTGACAGAAACATGGTAGCAAAGGTATGACTGAGCTGATCCAACTTTTCTAGGCTGGGAACAGATTGATTTATTTTTCTCAATTTTTATTTCATTTTCAAGTTTATGTATTTATCTATAGCCATGCTGCATGCCATGTGAGATCTTAGTTCCCTGACCGGGGACTGAAACCATGTCCTCAGCAATGAAAGCACAGTCTTAATCCCTGGACTGCCAGGGGATTCCTGAGGTTGATTTAGTAAAGCATCCAATTATTAAGATTTGAAAGCAAATAGTGCAATAGCTAGGTATAAAGACCAGTGGATGCTTCTGGTGGAATCCTAGGAAAATACATTTGGGACTCTAAAAAGAGATGAAATATGAGGAAGAAAAAATCCCCAGAGAAAAATAAAATTAGGATCAAAAAGTAGAGAAGGGGAATAATAGCACCAATCTTAAAATTGTTAAAGATTCAGCAAGACTCTACAAAAGAAAGAGAGAAAAAGAAAAAAAGTAGTCAGGTCCCAATGCCACATTACAGGATACAGAAGAAAGGATTGTTTTCACTGTTAGTACTGAAAACATGAAAAATTCATAAGCATAGAAAGGCATACTTTTGGATAGTATCACCTGCTAGAGGACATTTCTAAATTTGAAAAATACAAAGAGCACTTTGTATTTTAACCTCTGAGAGACAGAATGATATAAGTAGGTGGAATTTCCCCCAGGAAATTGACAGTTTAATGACACAAATTCCTAGGTGAATCCTCCCAAATAATTAAAGTTGGTAAATGGTTGACAAATCTCACACTGATTAAATTACTGATGGAATAAAAATAAATCAATATTTCCTATTTTGTTAACTTTCTAGTCTATCATCTTTCTTCTTGATGACATCAAATTTTGCTAAGAAGCAAGATGGCTATAGCAGCTGTTGAAATTGTTTTTAATTCAATGGTTTTGCAGAAATGAGATAGACGCAGCAGCATTCTTAAGTTGCTTATATTTTCCTTAGACATTTTGGAAGAGTAAAATACATGAACTTTGTAATGTTTGAAATGACTCTAGGGATACTAAGCTAGCTTTCTTTCTACCTGATAAAAATATCACAGGCTTACCTGTTCAGGAAGGATTCATTAGTCTTTATCTCTGAGGGCCATACACTCCCAGATTGGTTAGCTCAGTACTAGTTTAAAAACAGACTGAAAATGTGAGGAATGATGCAGAGTTTTTTTTGTGTTTTTTTTTGTTAATTCAGTGGATTACCAAAATGAGACATTACTTAGAAGTCCCAGCACATAGTACTGATGAAAATATTAATAAGTTGTACTCAGACTTCTTTTACTTTTTTTATTATTATTTTGCAATATTATAAAATTTTATTTTTGGTTGATTTGTAGTATTGTTTGCCTCATTCTTAATGTTGATTTTTTTTTCCATTTATTTTTATTCATTGGAGGCTAATTACTTTACAATATTGTAGTGGTTTTTGCCGTACATTGACATGAATAAGCCATGGATTTACATGTGTTCCCCAACCCAAATCCCCCTCCCACCTCCCTTTCCATCCCATCCCTCTGGGTCTTCCCAGTGCACCAGCCCTGAGCACCTGTCTCATGCATCCAACCATTTTAATCTGCCTGCAATGCAGAAGACCTGGGTTTGATCTCTGGGTTGGGAAGATCCCCTGGAGAAGGGAATGGCAACCCACTCCAGTATCCTTGCTTGGAAAATTCCATGGGCATACCATGGAGTCACAAAGAGCCAGACAAGACTGAGTAACTAACACTTTCACTTTCAGAGATAAGATACCCTTATTGTCCCTCCTTTTGATATAACACTGCTCCTCTCCACTCATATTTTAATTATATTCCTTTTATGTAGAATTTCTTTTCTTGACATTTTTCTAGTCTTCTAATTGGTTTTGTCAGAATCTCATATTCATTGAGAATATTTCATAAGTGGGTAGGCACAGCCTGCATTAACATTTATATATATAGTTCATACATTATTTTTCTATGACTGTTTAGGGAAAACTTACTGCTAATTTCACTCAATACCCAGTGTGATTCATACAGTTTGGGTAAGTGAACTTGGATATAGTCAGCAACATCTTCTATGTCTTCAACGACAACCTGTAAGATCAGGAAGCATAATTAGTTCACCTTGAACAATTTTTACTATCATTGTAGCATTCATGAAGTAATTTGCTTCTTTAGCATCCATTTCATTATTTTCTCCCTCTTACTAATCTAAAATATATTTGAGGGCGTCTCACTGATTTGTCTTGGAGGTTTCACCTCTAGATTTGTATATTAAGATAAAGAAAACTAACAGTAAATTATTTTGAGCAGGACAGACAAATATTACAGTAGTGGATGTGTGGTATAGATGGAATGTTTGTGTTCTTCCAAATTTCATACATTAAAATCAAATCTCCAAGGTAATTAGGAAGTGGGGCCATTTGAGAGGTAGTTAGGTCATTAGAGTGGGGTCCTCATAAATTGAATTATCGCCCTCTTGAGAAGATGCCAGGGAGCTAACATATACAGATACAACATGAAGATGGCAATTTGCATCCAGGAAGAGACTCCTCACCAAAACTCTAAGTATTATCTATCTATTCATTATTAAAGTATTTTAACAAAGTGACCTTTAGATTGTGGTGGCCCTAATGCCTCATTAGCCTATGTAAACAAACCAAACCTAAGTCAGAGTGAATGCATCCATACCTGAGAAAGCAAAGGTTAGGAAAAGTCCATCACAAACAACCAATGAGGCTTTCCCAAATAAGGTAATCACTTAAGTCATAAGTAATCAAATAATTTATTTGCTGTCCTTTCGTCTCTTCTAGATAAAGCGTCCATCCCCAGTCCCTACTGGTGGAGCACTCCTTACAACTTTGGCTTGATGCTATTCAGTTCAAATCAATGTTTGCTCAAAGAAATGATTCAAATTTAATATGCACCGGTTAACTTTTTAACACTATATTTTTCCTTTTTTGCTTCATTTTTATTGCTTTTGTTGGGCATGTTTATGAAGGATACTTTTGTTAAAGAACATGCTCCTTTAATTTTAGATTTATTTATAATCAAAAATTTTGGAAGGTTTTGTCAAAATAGAGTCCTGCCATTCTTCAGGGTTTTGTGGTATACTATGAAAGTAGCTCCTTTATAAGCATCTGCCATATTATACCATTATGCTGTTTTCTTGGAAGGCAAATGTGTGATTGAATCAGGACACTAAAGTTGGGCCTTATATTAACTCTCTGGCAGAAATTACTCTGCATATATTGTATATCACTTCATTCATGGCTTCAAAATATTCAGACTCTAATTAAAAAAAAAAAACAGAATACTGAAAAAATTCCTGAGTATGTGAAACATAGTAAAAGTAATTTCTGAAGTATTTTTCCACTTTTAAAACTCTGAAAACAAAAATGTACTTAAAATTGAATGAGTCATTGTAGAAATATTCTATTTAGTAAAGACCCATTTGTTTTTGTTTTCCTAGTCATTCACTTGCTGACATATTTAGTAGTAGTCAGTGTATTGGTATTGCTGTATTTTCTTCCAAAGATGTTTGTTTCTTTATCCCACATTAATATTAAATATTCATTTTTCTATGCCCAACCATTTATAATTCAACATAAATGCTTTGAGTATTTTCTTCACTATGTTGATTTCTGATTAAAAAAATCCTGCATAATTATGGTGGTATTAATTATTCTAAAAGCAAAACTGTTCTCTTCAGGTTCATTTTGTTTTGTCCATTCCTACCTATTTTCTATTAATATATTATTGCTATATATTTTGGGTTCTAGTCTCAATTTCAACAGGGTGGTGGTGGGGGAGTCCCCATGTGACCAAGCAGTTCTTGAACACCAGGTGAACTTCCTACAATTCAATTCAACTATTCCACTATGGACCTGAAGATAGCATCAGATCCTACAAGGTAAGACCTCAGTCCCACAGACTGTCCCTCTCTCACTTTTGACATCACTTGGATTCCTGTTTGCCACTTGTGCTTTGTACCAACCAGCTATATAGCTTGGGCATTCCAGTGACTCCTCTTTGGCCTCAATTCATTTAAGAGAGCACTCACATTATTCAGAGAAGCATGTCACTTACTAGATTCCCTGTCTTTTATAAAAGGATATAACATGGAAAGAGAAATGCAAAAGATGCATCGGGCAAGTTATGAAGAAAGGACATGAAAGCTCAATCTCCATGTGTTCACCAACTCAGAATCTCTCAAAAATAGTCTTTTTGGGTTTTTATGGAGGCTTCATCACATCAGTGTGCTTTATTAAATCATTGGCTTCTGGTTACTGATTCAACATCCGGCCTATCTCCCCTCCTGGAGAGGAGATGGAAAAAGGTCCATCAGGGGATGGACAAAGTTCCACCCTTGAATTCATGACTAATTGTCTTGGCAACCAGTTCCCATCCTTGGGTGCTTTCCAAAAGTTACCTTACTACCATAAACCTATGGTTGATAAGACAGCTGCTGCTGTTGCTGCTAAGTCCCTTCAGTCATGTCTGACTCTCTGCGACCCCATAGATGGCAGCCTACCAGGCTCCTCTGTCCTTGGGATTCTCCAGGCAAGAGCATTTGAGTGGGTTGCCGTTTCCTTCTCCAATGCATGCATGCATGCTAAGTCACCTCAGTCATGTCCAACTCTGTGCGACCCTATGGACAGCAGCCCACCAGGCTCCTCCATCCACAGGATTCTCTAGGCAAGAATACTGGAGTGGGTTGCCATTTCCTTCTCCAGACAAGACAGCAGAAACAGTGAATAACAAGACACTAACTTCACCTTTTGTGGCTCTGAAGCAATTTGAGGAACCAAAGACAGTAGACAAAATATTATAACAAAACATGCTCTTATCACTCAGGAAATTCCAAGAATGTTGGGAGTTGTTAGTCAGGAACTCTGGACTATATATTTTGTTCATCTGAATGACTAAATATGTATTTCTTATAAATCTGCATATTATACTATGATCTTCTCACATAATCCGCATTTTCAAATGTCCATATTTTTCTTTTTCGTAGTCACTCTATAACAGATGGTCGAAATCTGTCTCCAACAGCTGTCATATGGTTCTTTCTTTCTCTCCAGGTGCATTTATTTGACTGCTATCACCTGTGAATTCTGAAAATCCCACCGGGTTGAGTTAAACAAGTGTAACAGAGCTTGTAAGGAAAGTCTAACCAGGAAAGTATTTGCATCAACAAGGCTGTAAGATGACTAACTATTTTGAAATACTAGCTCACCTATTTTTTTTTTTAATATTTGACATTCCACACACACACACACTAACAAAATACATTGCCATTATTGTTAAATTTTAACACTGTTGGATAAAACAAGCTTAGCTTCATACTAACATGCCCCAGAGTATTTATACTGAGAGACACCCACTGCTCCAAATACATAGCAATGAGCGAAGAAAATATGAAAAGTAGAAAATGAGAAGACATAACTAACTTTAAATATACCAAAACAGCTTTATGAAAGGAAAAATTACAGCAAATGTTGCATGGTACTGACCTCTGGTTAATAAATAGGCAGTGGTAGCAGACAATATGACTCCCCAGGGAAAAGGAAGAAGGACTATCCACATAAGATTAGGAAAAGAAAGGCAGGAGTGAAGTTTTTCTTGTGATGAAAAACTGTTGGAAAGTTAACAATATACTGACTTAGGTTAAGAGTGCATCAAAAAATATGGGCCAAAGGAGATAACAAAGAAAGACAGTCAGGAGACCAGTACGGGAGTCATTCTGTGCAGTCTTCTCATGCAGCATCTGCAGAATCACCCACATCCCTGGAAAGCAGGGACCTGGTTCTATGTTACCATCTAGGAATTGTGGGGCAGGAGCGATGGCAAAACTGCTAGCTAGGGGAGAGTGTATAGAAAATGGGAAAGGAGGATGGTGTTGAAGGAGGGAGGAGAGAGAAACTCCCAATCAAAACTGAGTTTGCAAGTAAACATTTACTATTCAGTAAACAAAAAAATTAAAAATGCTACTATGAAAGACAGGAATGAATCAATACCGTGAATGATATTTTGATACATAAACAATGTATTTATATGTGATTAATTAAACTGTTTATATTTTCAAAGAGAAAATATGACATCTTGAGATTAATTTTAACCAAACAGTAATTTTGAGAAAGAAAAAAAAAATGGAAATTGAGAAGACAAAATTAGACATAAATCCATAAGAACAAATTAGACATTTGGAAAACAAAAATTAAAATAAAAAAGAAATGGCATCTATTTTTAAATTCTTTGCTTGATACTATCAAAGATTCAAATAGTAAATTGCAGGAGTAAAATTAGAAATTTGCAAATTTCTGTGGTAACTATTTGATGAAAAAAAAATGAAGATGATTTAAACATTCATGTTAACCAGCTGGAACATTTTTTGTTAACCTATTCGAACACTGTGAAGTTCATTTGGACATTGCACCTGAATATGTATATAAACACTTCATCCCTGCCTGTTGCTTTGTACTCAGGAATATCTATCCTTCTCTCTCTATGGCCCCATCTCTTTCTCTCTCCTTCTCTCAAACATCTGCCTTTATGTTGGCTTATGTACTTTCCATTCTACTGATGATTGGGGTTTTAGGGATAGATTTTGACAAGTTTCAAGACTACTTTTCTTTTCTTTTTTTTTTTTTTAATTTGTAATCCTAAAGCAAGAGAGAAACCTTTCTTTGTCATTATCTCTAAATCATGTTACATGAAAGGTTTGGTTTTTTGTTTCTGTTTTTTAGATGTTTTACATGACCACCTCTTGTAAGTAACGTCCTGTCCCTCCTGCAGGTCTATTGAATAGACCAAAACACCGCATTGCCAATGAACACACAATGCAGGTCTCTTCAAGGCACCAGGGATACAGCAGTGAACCCACAAACAGAGAAATAAATACCATGCATCATGTAACTATTCATATTTGTCTCTCTGAATACATTCCCTATTACTGGTGCTGCTGCTGCTAAGTCACTTCAGTCACGTCTGACTCTGTGGGACCCCATAGACAGCAGCCCACTAGGTTCCCCCGCCCCTGGGATTCTCCAGGCAAGAACACTGGAGTGGGTTGCCATTTCCTTCTCCAATGCATGAAAGTGAAAAGTGAAAGTGAAGTCGCTCAGTCGTGTCCGACTCTTCGAGACCCCATGGACTGCAGCCCACCAGGCTCCTCCTTCCATGGGATTTTCCAGGCAAGAGAACTGGAGTGGGGTGCCATTGCCTTCTCCATTCCCTACTACTAGGCCAACCCAAACTTTATGGCTGACAGATTCGATCTGATACTATTTTTGATACTGCTTTTTCACCACATGCTTAAGAAAGGAGCTTGCCTGTTTAAAAATAAAAAGTAAAATTTTACTGATATACAGGAACCAAATATCTTTAGACTGATGGTAACCTGTTTTAAAAAATTATAGAAGTTTGCTTCTATAACCAGATCATAATCAAGAATTACTTCAGAAGCTATAATCAAGAATAACTATCAGTTATAAAATTATAAAATAGTGTTTCTAATATTAATAAGTTGTTCCTGTTAACTTATTAAGAGCATGTAAAATGTCTCTTTTGGCATTCTTTATTTTGTGTTAAAAGTATACATTTACATCAGACTCTCATAATCTGAAACATTTTGTATTTCTCTTTCCCACTTCATTGCACAGACTCAGACCTGTGGTATATAAGCCTAGAGTGTGTATATACATTTAGTGTGTATGTGTGTGTATACATGTGTGTGTGTCTATATATATATATATATATATATATATATATAAAGAAAGAAAGTATATACAAATGAACAATTGAATTAATGCCTCTGCAATTTATCTTTTTAATGGCATTTGTTTTGAAAATTCGATGATGATCCTGTTCACCAAAACTTTTCAATTATTTCATTCTTTTCTGAAAATTATTTATTTTCTGTATATGATTTAGTATTATTCCATATAAGAGGCAAAGAAGCAGTGAGAGAAACATAATCATCCATTCAACAAATTCAGGAGAAGTAAACTACTTATGAATCCAATCCATAACATATGTTAAGGATAGAAATATTGTCAAGGGCAGAACTATGTTTAAATTATTATCTAGGTATCTATAATCATTCTGAAATGGCAAATTCAAGTATTTATTCACATTAATTCAGTTTTCTTCTCTGTTAAATTTTCTAATATGTACATGTTAATGTGTAGTGTACATTCTCTATGTGTTGCTAAAATTTACTTATATAAAATAAATGCTATGAGATCTAGGATTTGAGAATTGATTCAAAATTGTCCAGCAGGGCAAGCAAGTGATAATTGGAACACAGAGATAGAAACAGCTTGGTCATGGTTGGTGATTATCAAAGCTGGTTGATACTGTCATGGAACTTCTTTTTGCTACTTTCTCTGCTTTTGTTTATGTTTGAGATTTTTCTTTAGAAGATATTAAAATATATCAACTCCTGATAATACTAAAAAATATTTGATATGTGCTGACATTGTTTTCCCTTTATATATCCAAATGTCTGAAAGAGATGTGGGTATGTCATGTTTTAGGCTCAGCTATTTCTTTCCATATTTGTCCTAGTATATGGGCATTTTTCTGTCTTCAAATGCCTACAGAAGATTGAAGAATAGTGAAGACATGTTTAATTTTCTACACCTTTCAGTCTAGTTGGATTTGCCCACATGACTTTGTCTAGGACTTTAATGGAGGATAGTGAGGAACAGTGTTAGAAAAAGAGATTGAAATGACACACATCAATTTCTCACCCTGTCTGTCCAGAGTCCTTTTAAAGATAATAGCACAACACAGAAGATCTACAGGATGTGAGTTTGGGACAGATACAAAAGTAAAAGGGGACAGTGACATTTATTAGACTTTTGGAAAACACAAATTTTACTAGAGAAAAATTGACATTAAGTTAGGAGGAGAAAACTGACACTAGATCTTTAATTGAGAATATAAATGTAAAGCGTTACATTTTAAAGTGATATATACAGTCTCTGATTAAATCAAAGTATGTTATTCCTCTAGAACTACTTGGTAATCTCTTTTTGTTTTTACATCTGCAATTTAATAACAGACAATGAATTCTCTGCAATAACTTCATATAAAAAATTTTAAAAAATGATTGAGGAGTGTAATAGGAAGCTGTATATATAAGCTTAAAATAGTAAATCTTCAAATTTTTAACTTACTAATACAAAACTTCATTCACAATTTACATATCCACTTAAAATTTTAATTTTAAATCCCAATACTGGAACCATGGAAATAAAGAGGGAGTGATAAATACAGGAAAAAATATAGGAATAGAGAAACAGAAAAAAAGAAAAAAGAGAGTGTATGTGTGTTATGACTTATTCAGAAGGTTATGTAAGATTAGATAAATGACCCTTTGCACTCTCTGCTTTTATTCTTGGATTATGAATTCAAGATTACTACGAAAATAGAGCTTTTGAAATGCTAAGAAGCTATTTCACCCAGATGAAGAATGTTTTATTTTCCCATCCAGATTCCAGTACAGTGTGCTTCATACACATTATGATTTACAAAGAAAATATAGAAACACATAATTGTACATAGCTAGATTTGCTTTATCCTATTTCATATATTTTATAGAATAAATATTAATTTCATATTTAAACACCAATATATGTAATTACAGCCTCTCCTGTGGCTCAGCGGTAAAGAATTCACCTGCTATGCAAGAGATGCAGGAGATGCAGGTGATGCAGATTTGATCCTTGGCTCAAGAAGATCCCTTTGAGGAGAAAAAGACAATCCATTCCGGTATTCTTGCAGGGAAAAATGCCATGGAGAGAGGAGCCTGGGGGGCCGCAGTCCATGGGGTCAGAGAGTCAGACATGACTGAGCCACTGAGTCCACATATACAATAACAAAAACTGAAATAAAAGACAAATATGAAACACGAAAATTATTATAAAGCATAAAATCTACAATCATACAAATTAGTGATTTTGTTACACATATTCTACTTTTTGTTCCCTCAAAATGAGAGAGTTAAATTGTTTATTATTGTCAATTTATAAAATGGGAATCAATTCATATAGTGAATGAACACTCATTGACTGCTTCCTGTAGTAAATATTGCTCAAAGAAAAAACTGATTTTTTGGTCTTGTGCAGCTTATATTTATATATAGCGGGGAAAGACAGATGGTCAATGTATAAACAAATGAAAATTCACCATAAGATCAGGCAATTATTAGGTGCTACAATGTCAGTGAAAGCATATGGGAGAAGAAAGAGGGAGATGGAGAGCAAAGATTGTCATGTGTTGACAGACCTTAGATCAAAACCAGATGACTGTTGGTAATCTTGTATGGTTCAACCTTGCATATTATATTGAGAGTTCAGATAAAGCCTTTCTTAAGTGGTAAAAATTGAGCAGTTAAAGAACTGAAGGAGAGAGCAACAAGGATTTCCTTAGGCAATCATTCCAGATGGAGGGATCAACTGCAAGGTGCAGAGACCAGAGCAAGTATACTGTTGAGAAGCTAAATGTTCCTTGAATGGAATGAGAAACAAGAGTATGTGAGATGATGGCAAGAGAATCACAAGAACCTTTTAGAAATTTCTCTGTGAGAAATTTGAATTATTATTTTAACTAATAAAAAGACTTTGAGAACTTTTAAGTGGAGATGTGAGGTGATTAGTAACATATATTTAAATAATGACAGTGTTTTTTATGTACTGAATAATGTAGAAGGAAAATAACAGAAACAGGTAATCAAAATGTTCAGTTATCTTAGCTGTCCTGGTGACAGATGATGGTTAGTGTAGAAGAGATAGGAACTGAGATGGAGAAAGATGCATGCTATAGATGGACCATATAGGCTGTACTGTTGAATGAAACATAAAAATGAGAGAAAGAGAAAAGTTATAGACGACTCCAAGTTTAGAGGTCTGAGCCACTGAGTGAGTGGAGTTAGCATTCAATGAATCAAGGAATATTACTTACAGAGCAGATTCAGGAGAAGGATAGGAAGTTAGATTTTTGCCCATGCTAAGTTTATACAAGTGTTGAGATCATGGAAGAAGTTGGAAATGAAAAGACAGATATGGGAAGAGTCATCTTTGTCTAGATAATATTTGATATTATTGTCTTGGGTGAGTAGGTCTGGGATGTGAGTTCCACACAGATAATGGGCCTTGTGGCATGACAACATACAGAGATTAGAAAAATGAAGATTACGTAACAAAGTTTTCTTGAGAAACTAGAGAGGGATGAGGGAAGCAAAGAGAAGCTAGTTTGCTCAAATATAAAACTATGTATCGTTTGATATGTTCATATGAACACTTAGAAAAGATTAGATAACTATAGCATCAAGACTCAAATATTTTCCTTGAAACTTAAAAAAAAAACACCTTATGTTTTGGAATGAAGTCATAAAAATTATGAATTTATGCATGTGTGTATGTGTGTGCATACGTGTGCATGATCAGTTGTGTCCAACTCTGTGACTCCATGGACTGTAGTACACCAGGCTCCTCTGTCCATGGAATTTTCCATGCAAGAATACTGAAGTAGTTGCCACTTCCTCCTCTAAATGGTCTTCCCAACTCAGGGATCAAACCTGCGTCTCCTGTGTCTCCGGTAGGCAGACAGATTCTGTACCACTAAGCCACCTGGGAAGTCTTATGCATTTATACTTTTATTAAAATGTGACCTGATGCAGATTATCATTCAATAGGGCTAAATGTTATCATGTGTAGAATGGCACAAATGACAGAGAAGGTAATCTATTACACAACATTTTGAATCGATCTAGTAAATGGATTATTTTATTCTACATTGGTTCTCCACCTGTTTATTCTTAGTCCCAGCTGTGATATATGATAATAGAAATAAGTTTGCTTGGGCTTCCTCTCACTCTTCCTCTTTTTCTACAAATTTTAACATACTCTACTTAGAGTCTCCAAGTCTTCATCAGCTAACAAACATGGTTCAAATATATGAGCTTAGACTATTCCTTTCTCTACCTATCTTTGCTAATTCTTAACTTACTTAACATATGTGACTTAATATTAATGAATGTAAGAGCAAAAGGAAATTATTGAATGGCTAGCCTAACCATGTTGGAGTTAAAAAGAAGAGATTTAAGAACAGAATACTGAGAAATGATTCTCAGGTTTCTTGATTTGGATGACAAGCACATTTGGTGGTACTCCTGTATATCTTTTCTGTGATTTGTGTAATTGCAGCTATGTCCCAGATTTGCTATTTATTTATCATTTTTGAATCTGTGTGACAAAGTGGTGAAAAGACAGCTAATTTGGATATAAGACCTAAATAAGAGGCATTGTTTGCCTCATGCAAGCTATGTGATCTTGTTTACCTTGGACTTTGTTGAATGGAGTAAGCCTCAGTTTTCTTCAATAGGAAAATGGGGACAATTAAGCAGAATTATATCTGCCTTTAAAACTTTATGTAAGGGTATGTAAACGTGGTTGATAGACGCTAAAAAATTTAAAAAAAAATTCTTTTAATAGAATTTAGGAAACATGTTTGCATTTCAGTCTCATGTTTTGTCACTTGAATATCTGATTTCATATAATAACAAGCTAAATTCCAGTAAGATTCTATTTGAATTTGATTAGGAAAAGCATGACTTCTTTCTAGGTAGGTATGCATTTCTTCATAGTAAGTCATTGCCTAGAGTAGCATTTTGCAGATCCCATAATGATATGTCTGAAAGCCTGTATTGAAACTACCACTTTTGTTTTTATGTTTCTAATTTATAAAGCATATAAAGTGCAGGTGAATTTATTCCAGTGTGTTTTATTATTTGAGAGTATAATAGGCTTCTTTTACACATATGAGGACTCTGAGAAGAGCCATTAAAGGATTGTGCTAACTTTATGATAATAAAAATAATCCATAAAGCAAAGTAAATAGAAAAACTGCATGTATTTAAGTGATTCAAGTATATACTCATGTTCCTTTGAAATACTGGATAAGTTTAAAATGAGTTGTTTTGGTTTTGCTTCCTAACATTAGAAAAATCTCTTCAAAATGTCAACCAATTGTTTTACAATTGGAAAAAGAAAACGGTGAATATGAAAGGATATACTGAAAAATAACTGAAAACTAATGTATAATTTGCTACTGATAAACATCATGAAGTAATGGATAATTTAAAATCAATGATTTTATTTTTCTGAGTTTGTGCATATTGGATACTATGTTGTCTTACTCCCAGATCTAGATCTTTCCATATAAAATATCTCTATCAGAACTCCATTAACTTAAATGAACATAGTAAATACTTATGCAGAAAGATTAGACATATAAAGCAAATGTCAATTCTTTTAAAAAGGAAATTAATATTTTTCCTTTTAGATAGAATCATACTTCTGAATTTTGGAGGTCATTGAAGAGTTACAATTATATTTGTGGCAACTGTGAAAACTAGAGACAGTTCTAAAAGAAGGACTTTATTTCTTTTAGGCAAACTAACAGAGGTAATTCTTGAAGAGAAATGACCTGTATTGTTTTTATCTTGGATGCATAATGGTAAAGAAAAGAGTGAGTTGGTACCTTGATGTGATTTCAGTCATGCACATATTTATAAACTGTTCGTACTTCTGTATTAATATTGTATGTATTCTAAATAGAACTCATAAAAAGGGAAAGGTGAAATAAGGATTATAATTTGTAATTATTATTTCACATTTAATTTATTTTATTTGAGTACCATCATACAATGATATATTAATTTTTGAAAATCTGAATTTAATTCTTTGTGATACATCAGTCAATTCCTTCTATATTTAATTTTAATGGTGATCAAACCTAAAAATGATACACAGATTCAAAGATGCAAATTAAACAGCACATTTCTGAAAAAAGGAAAATATTAAAAACTTATTTTCAGCATTCTTCTGCAGTAACGGACTTGTTTTGAAAGCAGTTCAACTCTTTTTATTGTCTTCTTTAGCTTAAAAGTACATATTGCTCATCCCTTTTTAAAAAATCTGCTAGGTAGTCTATACTGACAGTGAGTTATTATCACTAAAGAAGTCAGCACATTTGGAAATGTCTTTCTATAAAATAAAATAGCTCAAGCTTAAGTTCAATATGATATAGCCAGTGAACTTCCACAGAAAAGCTCTTCAGAGACACTACCTAATATATCACTGATATTGTAAGCAATCTATTTTAATTTCTCATTTTTATTAGTGCAACCATACCAATTATATAAAATATATTATAAAACACAGTTCAAATTGCCATGATGTACTGGAAAACAAAAAAAATGAGCAAAGTCTTATTCCTTGTAGATTTGCTATTCCTTTATGAAAGTAGTGCAATATGGTAGTTAGGGTTAGGGTTAGAAGAAAAGATTAGTCAATGAAAAAAGCTGTGATAAGAATTATGGAAAATAAAGCACAAAGAGAACAAAAGAGAGATTTAAAAATGAATAGATCTTTAATGAGACATAGCACTTCAAATGATCCTATTTATATTGAATTTATTGAATTGCTATTCCCAAAGGATGGAAACATGAGAACAATAACATCAAATATTAAAAACATATCAAAATGTATATGCATATATACAAAATATTTGAAGGCATAATGGCTGAACATGTTCCAGATTCTCAGAGAACAATAAACCCTGAGATTCCTGGAGGTCAGTAAGATCCAATCATAGGAAATGTGAGTAAAACTAACCCCAGGCACATCTTAATTGAATTGTTTATAAAACAGTGGAAATGTATGAAGAGAAAAATGTTAAAAGTAGACAGGGTGGGGGGGGAATAAGTAAAGAGAAATAAAAATATAGATGACAGCATCTTTACCGGAAAATATGCACATGAGAAAGAAACGGAGCAATGACTCAGTGCTGAAAAAGATTTGAAAAATAATATCTAGTGAAATATCTTTCACAGATAAAGATAGAGAAAATTTCAGACATATGAAAGCAACTTTTATCACTAATGAAGAGTCTGGCTCCACAACAATATCATCCATGTGATTTTTCAAATCTGACTATACATTCTTGTCTTACAGGCTTATTCAGGGAAACCTACCCATGACCTGGCCTTTCATAATCTAAGCATTTATAAAATATATGTCCTTTTTTTAAGCTTTCAAACACTTGCCTTGTTCAAGAGTTAACTTAGAACAAAGCCTAAACTTTTTTTCCTAACTTCAGTTTTCCCCTGCTTGAACACATCCTCTGCCTTTGCAGTCAGAAAGTTCAAATTATAACTTTGATTTTCCATGCCCTCTACTAAAGACTCTTCAGCAATTTCCCATTGTTTACAGAATCCCTAAAGTTATAATATGCAATTCAAGACATCCCCTATACCACCTTTCTTTTTACTTATTTATTTATTTTTCATTTACTTATATTAGTTGGAGGCTAATTACTTTACAATATTGTAGTGGTTTTTGCCATACCTTGATATGAATGAGCCATTAAGATATCCTTCCACTGTGGTCTCACACTTACCTCTCCCTACATCAGGGTACTGCAGATCCTGGCATACAACATACTATGCTACACCCCTATGCCTTTAACTATGCACTTCTTTCTGCCAAGAATACTCCCAAATATTTTTGTCCCCTTACCAGGCACAACTAATTTCAAGCTTCACTCTTCTTTGAAAATCTTGACTAAATACTATCCTTTTGTATTATTACATACTTATTCTTGCTTCACCATTAGTGGGGTATTGATCAAATTGCCTGTCAGTATTTACTTCCTAAAGGACATCACACTTTCTGAATTTGGAAAATATACTTACAGTTTTTTGTTTTTGTTTTTTCCCCCCTCTGCTCCTGGAGTATAATAAACACTCAATAATGTGCTTTTGATATAAACTGATCCTTACTACTGGCAAGAAACTCTGCTAACTAACTGGACATGTAGAAGTAACAGGTCAGCCAGTGTTGATTAGAGGATGAACATACTATCTCAGGAAAACACAGTTTTAAATATATTATAAAAATAGTGAAAGTCGCTCAGTTGTGTCTGACTCTTTGCAACCTCATGGACAAAAAAGACCATAGACATCTCCAGGTCAGAATGCTGGAGCTGTTCCTTTCTCCAGGGGATCTTCCCAACCCAGGGATTGAACCCAGGTATCCCACATTGCATGTGGATTCTTTACCAGCTGAACCACCAGGAAAGCCCTGAATAGTTTAAGTGTGATTCAGGAGACAGCTTTGGAGCAACATCTAATTTGAGAAGTTGGTGGTGGCCATCGGATATTTGTATTTTTGTGGCTGTAACAGTGTAATAGGCCAGGAAAAGAGTTGTCCTTACACTAACTGAGACACAGCTACAATACCACCACTTTCATTTGCACAAGTCGTGGTATCTTTCAAACGACTGCAGTGATGTTAGACTATCGTTATTTTGGTTAATATCTTAAAAGCATTTATTTTTATTATATCAAATAACAAGATAAGGAGAAGCTTGAGGTTAGCTGTCACTAACAGGGGCTATAATCAACCTGCAATTACTAGAAGCAGATTATTATAAAGGACACATCTATATCAGTCAGAGAGGAGACCTATCACAGGAAATAAACTATGCACTTGCAAATCACATTGTTCTTCCATTATACCTGGTTCTCACAGCTGATTAGAAGAAGACAAATGAACTAGAAAATGTTAAGCTTGTTATTTTTTTCACATTGAGTAAGGTCATGGGTTGCTTAAGTGAATGTTTTCCTTGATGAGTAGTCTAAAAAAGAGTTAGCTGAGGAAACAAGCTTACTATGGAGCTGATATCAACAAAGAACCAATGAAACCTATACCCAGGTTAGATAAAACAAGGCCCTCAACACAAAAACACACAGGCGTTTTGATGCCAGAAGATAGTATTCCATTTAACATTCTGTTTAAAGTCCATGGAAAACTGGAGATGATAATAACAGAATTTTTGTATTAAAATAATGCTTTAACATTGTTAAATTATAATAAAGCCTTCAATTTAATAATAACTGAGTAAGCACAACTCATCATCATTATCATCATCAATACTAAGTTAAGAAATAATTAATTTCCAATGAAGTGTAAGGAAATCAGTCCTGAATATTCATTGGAAGGACTGATGCTGAAGCTGAGACTCCAATACTTCAGCCATCTGATGCGAAGAACTGACTCATTTGAAAAGACCCTAATGCCGGGAAAGATTGAAGGTGGGAGGAAAAGGGGAGGGCAGAGGATGAGATGGCTGGATAGCATCACCAATTCAATGGATGTGAGTTTGAGTAAACTTCAGGAATTGGTGATGGACAGGGAGATCTGGTGTGCTGCAGTCCATGGGGTTGCAAAGAGTAGGACACGACTGAGCGACTGAAATGAACAGGAGTGTAAGAAAACAGCTAAATAATACCATTTTTATAATTTTCTATTAAGATAGTAGTTTATTGAAAATTGTACAGAGATTGGAGTGATAGGTGGCTAGTGTCCCTGATCTAGCACTTACATTAGTAAATACATATCATATGAAAAATCTATTAACTTTTGCAAAACCCCATTTTGTCTATTGAAAAATATGAATAATAATGTCTATCATATGTTTCCCAAAGCTTATTATGTGTTTTACATACACATACAGAATATAAAGTGTTTTATTTTTTCTGTAGTATTTACATAGTCTTTATGCTCTGAAGTCTGTGCTTAAGTATGAAAGGAAAATAAAATATGCAACAGCTAAATTATGAGGTAAATATTATACATATTAAAAACTCAAGAATGTGCAATTGCTAAAGTTCTCACAGTTATTAAAATTAGACTATGGGGACACAAAGAGATAATTGTGGTTCATCATCACTTGTCTAACTATATATCTCAGACTATAACTCAACTGCTGACCTTTGGTCAGAAGCCTGCAATCCTCACACTTCATTCTGAATCGAAATTTATAAATTTCGATAAGCCAACTTTTATTATTAGTCCTATTGTTTAAATTTAGGCTGGGTCATGGTGATCACAAGTTGCTGCCATCTGGCAGCTGTGTGCCAGCCTTTGTGAAATAAGTTTTTCATCAGATTCAAGTTCTAAGTGGGCAGACGGTCACACTGAAAAATGACCATGATGTTTGTAACTAATTGATATCGTTTCTGCGAGACTCAGTTAAGAAACCAAGTCTTAGATGAATACTGAGACTGAACTCACTAGCCTAGAAGAAGATAGCAGCTGTAGATAAGAAAATCTAGATATGAGACTCTGCAGAGAGTGGAGAAAAGTAGCTTCTTTGAGTAAGGCTTTTCTATATACATACATACCACATGCTCACTTGTACTATTATTATAGTAGTAACTAGTAATAATTCAAAAGTAAACACTTTTTTCCATCTTTCTAAATGAAATATATTAAAATTATAGTTAAACTAATTTAATGATAATCTGTTTTGTCAAAGTTGTTTTTTTACTTTAGCCTTACCAGCAATCCCCAAACTTTTTGGCACCAGGGAGTGATTTCATGAAAGACAATTTTTCCAAGGACAAGGGTGGGGGGATGATTTTATGGTGATTCAAGTGCATTATATTTAATGTGCACTTTATTTCTAATCTCGTGCCACGCACTGATCTGACGGGGTCCGCGGCTCGGAGGTTGGGGCCCCGTGCATCACACGTTCGTTAAATACTAAGTCATAGTTAAATAAACTTCTTTTTTTCCACTTCAATCCTTTGGTATCCTTGTCAATTAACCACTCTATTGTCAACACTGAGTTTGTAATAGCTTTATAAGAAGAACACCTTCTGGAAAATTCCTTGATGGTCCTGTACAGAGGTTAGGATTCAATGCTTTCACTGCCCGGCCTGGATTCAAATCTTGACCAGGAGCTAAGATTTCACAAGCTGCTTAGTACAGCCAAAAATAAAAAGAAGAAGAAGAAGAATACCTTCTGTAATACCACATAGATGCTAAATCAAATTTAGTGCATAATTTTTCTGTCATCACAATTTTGTCTATAATCATTTACCTAGAGAACACACCTTAGTCTGTTTTCTATTTAGAATTAAGTGATTTTTAACATAGAAAAAGAAGCGGCTTACGTATAAGAAATGATTATGGAGCCAAATTTCACATGATGTTTCTGAATAGTAGAACTTCTATACTCCTCAGGAGAATTATAACATCTAGGAAAAATAATCTTACTTTACTGTAACTTATAGTATTTCTCTAACTTAAAGACAGTTATTTTATCTTACAAATTGACATAGCAAGATGTTTTACAACTAAATATATTTAAATATAATCTAGGCACACATAGTTTTATTTTAAACTCTCCATATACTACATATACTATAATACATCAATTTTTAAAAGCTGAAAAACATACAGAAATTACCATTGGTGAAATAATGGGCATTATAGATCTTCCACTGAGATTTTCTGGTTTCTCAAATAACTGAAAAATATTGGTAAAATAATATGAACATCAAGTGCCGTAACAATGCTATTGAATCGTCAGGGGTTTTAGTTTCATTACCATTAATAAACTTCAGAAAAAAAAAATGTACACACACACACACACACACACACACACACACACACACACATATATATATATAGATGTTGTTCTTGATCTGTCCCTAAGTCACGTCTGAATCCATGGACTGCAACACGCCAGGCTCCTCTTTTCTTTATCTCCCGCAGTTTGCTCAGGTCCATGTCCATTGAGTCGGTGATGCCATCCAACCATCTCATTCTCTGCTGCCCCTTCCCCTTTTGCCTTCAATCTTTCCCAGCATCAGTCTTTTACAATGAGTCAGCTCTTCTCATCAGGTGGTGAAAGTATTGGAACTTCATCATCAGTCCTTCCAACGAATATTCAGGGTTGATTTATTTTAGGATTGACTGTCTTGATCTTCCTGCAGTCCAAGGGACTTTCAAGAGTCTACTCCAACACCACAATCCAAAAGCATCCATTCTCTGATGCCCAGCCTTCTTTATGGTCCAATTCTTACATAGCTTTGATTATAAGAACTATTTTGTCAGCAAAGTTATGTCTTTGCTTTCTAGTATTCTGTCTAGTTTGTCATAGCTTTTCTTCCAAGGAGCAAATATCTTTTAATTTCATGGCTGCAGTCACTGTCTGCAGTGGTTTTGGAGCCCAAGAAAATGAAATTTGCCACTGCTTCCATCTTCTTCCCTTCTATTTCCTGTGAAGTAATGGACTGAGATACCATATTAGTTTTTTGAGTATTGAGTTTTAACCAGCTTTTTTCACTCTCCTCTTTCACCCTCATCAAGAGGCTCTTTAGTTCCCCTTCACTTTCTATTAGAGGGGATTATCTGCATATCAGAGTTGTTGATATTTCTCCCAGAAGTCTTGATTCCAGCTTATGATTCATCCATATGTGTAAACTATAAGCATTCTAGTATTTCATGTAGCATTATAATCTTTGTACTCCATAATTGACTGCAATGTCAACTGAAATAAGAGTCTTCTACTACAAGAAGTACCCTCTAGCATCAAACCAAGTTTTAAATAAACTGAAGTTACATTATAGTAGCTACCATAACCCCAGTATCTCCTGTGTCAGTAAAAGTTAAGAAAACTGAGATAATTATGGTATAACACCCTAATGGCAGAAAGCAAAGAGGAACTAAAGAGTCTCCTGATGAAAGTGAAAGAAGAGAAGAAAAGTTGGCTTAAAATTCAATGTTCAAAAAATGAAGATCATGGCATTCAGTCCCATCACTTCATGGAAAATAGATGGGGAAAAAATGCAAACAGTGAGAGGCTTTATTTTTGGGGGGTCTCCAAAATCACTGCAGATGGTGACTGCAACCTTGAAATTAAAAGACTTTGCTCCTTGGAAGAAAAGCTATGACCAACCTAGACAGCATATTAAAAAGCAGAGACATTACTTTGCCAACAAAGGTCCATCTAGTCAAAGCTATGGTTTTTCCAGTAGTCAGGTATGTATGTGAGAGTTGGACTGTGAAGAAAGATGAGCACTGAAGAATTGTGCTTTTGAACTGTGGTGTTAGAGAAGGTTCTTGAGAGTCCCTTGGGCTGTAAGGAGATCCAATCAGTCAATCCTAAAAGAAATCAATTCTGAATATTCATTGGAAGGACTGATGCTGAAGCTGAAACTCCAATACTTTGGCCACCTGATGCAAAGAACAGACTCACTGGAAAAGCCCCTGATGCTGGGAAAGATTGAAGGCAGGAGGAGAAGGGGATGACAGAGGATGAGATGGTTGGATGGCATCACCAACTTGATGGACATGAATCTGAATGAGCTCCAGGAGTTGGTGATGGACAGGGAAGGCTGGCATGCTGCAGTCCATGGGGTCACAAAGAGTCAGAAATGACTGAGTGACTGAACTGAACTGATGGTGTTCACTTTTCATCTAACATAATGCTAGGTGTTTTATATATATAGAAACATATTTATTGCTAATAACTAAAGATCAAGTTTTGTTTTATCATAGTCATTAAAAATGACAGAGATATTAAGCAAATATCCCAAATCAGACAGTTAGTGGAAGCAAAGTCTAGCCTAGAAAGGAGCCCGTTTTCAAGGCAAAGTTCCTTCCCCAGATTCTACATAACAACTCCAAAACTTTCTACAAGTAGGCTGCCAAAGAATTATTGACAGTTTGTTTTCAGTTAAGAAAAAATAAAGAATCCATTACACATTTATAGGACAATTATAAACCAATATATCTCATGAATGCAAATGTAAAAACTTTCAATCAAATATTAGTGAATTTGAAACACCATGTATAAAAGAATTACACACCCTGAATAGGTGGAGTTTATTTCAGGTATGCAAAACTGGATCTCGATCAACTTTAAAAAAACTTTGAAAATACAACAAGTTGATGAATATAACACAAGAGAAACAGATTCACTGGTATAGAGAACAAACTAGTGGTTACAAATGGGTGTGAAGGGCAGTAACAGGAGTGGGAGGGTGGGAGGTGCAAAGTACTGGCTGTAAGACAGGCTCAAGGTGTATTGTACAACTTGGGGAATATAGTCAGCATTGTGTAATAACTGTAAGTGGAAAGATTCTTTAAAACTGTATAAACAGCTTTTAAATTGTGAAAAAGATAACTAGCTAAATAAAAATCAATCAATATCATCCACCATATGAAATAGGAAAACTCATATGATATTATAAATTGGATCAGAAAAAAAAGAAAAATTTTTTTTTACAAAATACAGTGCCATTTTTAATAAAAACTCCCAGCAAATTAGGCATATATGGGGACATCCTTAACCTGCTGATGAAGTACTATAAAAACTGTTATAACTAACTTCATACTTAATGGTGAGAAATAGACACTTTTCCTTTGAGATCAAGAAAAATGAAAATGTCTTGCTCTTGGCACCCCTTTCAACATCACATTGAAAAAAATCAAAACAGTACTGAAGAAGCATAACATTAGAGAACTGATACTGTTTCAAGATTTACTCTAGGACTATATTAATCAAGACAACTTGATATTGGTGAGAAAGCAGACATATTGTCCAAATAAATAGAACAGGGAAACTATAAGAGAAATATAATAAATATAATAAACTTAAATTTTTGCAAAAGAGTAAAGATAATTCAATGGGGAAAGGATAATCTTTTCAAGAAATCATGCTGGGAAAACTGGACACCATTTTCATTTTAGCAAAAATGGAATCTCCATATAGACCATATTTCTTAAACAAAAAGTAACTCATAATAGATTTAGAGCTAAATGAAAATGTGAAACTATAAAATTTCAAGAAGAAAGACTAGAAAAAAAATCCATGTGACCTCCATTTGAGGATACATTTTAAAACACAAGAATAAAATGATATTATTTATGAAAAAATTTATAATATGATTTTATTAAAATAAAAAAAAAATCATGCTTCCATCAGAACATTTTAATCCAAAATAACAAAAACCCTTAAGACTCAACCATTTGAAAACAAGCAACTCACTTTAAAAACAGGGGAAAAATACAAACTGTTACCTCACCCAAAAAATATACAAACAAGAAATAAGCAAAGACATGCTCAATAAGCTTTTTTTTCATTAGTGAAGTTTGAAAAGAATAAAATTTGATTTATGTTAAAATAGTTAAATTAAAATAATGAGATACTGCTACACTCTATTCATAGAATCAAAGTCCAGATTCTAACTACATTAACTGCTAGTGAGGATCCAGGGAAACAGGAATTCTTATTATGGAAATTCAAGCAGAGAAGCCATTTTGTAACAGAATCTATCATTTATCCCAAAGTTAAACATACTCTTTTCACGTCATCCAGCAAAATGTTCTCTTAGCTAGATTTTAAAACCCATATCTACACAGAAACCTGCACATAAATATTTTATATAAATTTTATTCAGAATTATTCAAATCAAAACACTAAAGCTATCTGCCAATAGGTAAATAAAGTTAGTGAATGCATGCAGTGGAATATTATTCAGCAATAAAAATAAATTCATTTTCAAGTAACAAAAAGATGTGAATGAATCATAAGTGTATAGCTCCAGGTGAAAGAAGCCAGTCTGAGAGTCACCTATTGTGTGATTAAAGTAATATGAAGCTTTGGGAAATGATAAGCAATAGAGACGGTAAACAGGTTAGTGGCTGCCAAAGGGCAGTGAATAGATGGAGCACAAGGGTTATGTTTAGGGTGGTGAGAACATTTTATACAGTACTATAATGGTAAGCACAAGGCATTAAACACTAATCAAAATTCAGAGAACTTCACAGCATGTACAGTAATTTTAAAACATGAAAACTAATAAAAATATCAGGTAGGAATCCAGCAGGATCTCAGAATGGAAGGTAGAATCTGACAAAGGAATCTAAATATGTTAAAAATGTGTGAAACAACTTCACTGAAGGGAATGGCTAAATAAAGCACTAAATTATAGAAATGTCAAAGTGATTGGAGTCTGTAAAGCCAAAGTAAAAGGACCTGTAGAAAAGCACCGAGTCTCATTGAAAAAGTCTGCCCTCCATACTGTGGGGATAGAAGGTAATAGTTCTGAAACTACTATATATGCATGATGGAGCCAAGAGTTAGTCACTCACTCATGTCTGACTCTGCAACCCCATGAACTGTAGCCTGCCAGGCTCCTCTGTGCATGGGATCTTCCAGGCCCGAATACTGGAGTGACTTGCCATTCCCTTCTCCAAGGGATCTTTCGACTCTGGTATCGAACCTGGGCAACCTGCATTCTGGGCAAATTCTTTACCCTCTAAGCCACCAGGGAAGCCCTGGTCTATGATGGAGCTGAATGATTAAGTAAATAATTGGACAGTGGAATGTTACAAGTAAGTTACAGAATGAAGTTAGAATAAACCATATGGTAAAGAATCATAAATCCATATTAAGTGTAATAATGATAGAGATGAATACATATAAAAATTAATAGATATGTCTAAACACACAGGATAAACACAGGTTAGAATATAGACATTTATATCTATGTTTTGTCAATTGAAGGGCCTTGAAACAGCAACATTCTATTAGCCTTGAGAATTTCTATCATCCAGACATGGGTTTTTAATACCATTTATCTTTAAAAGAAATGGATGGTCCTAGGACCGTAGCAGGAAATAAACAAATGAGCATCGTACATTGTCTAATACAAGAACATATTAAAAAAAAATACATCTTAAAACTCCTTATATTAAAGGGGTTACATTAAAGTGATACAGAAGCCAATCAATTAGTCCCAGTGTGAACTCTGAGTGATTTGAGTGATAAAATGTTATGGTATTATACCTCAAAGTATCATATAAATATCATGAATCCACATTGACATTAAAACTGATTAAACAAATAAATAACTGAGAGTGAAAAGACAAATCCCCCTTAGAGAAGAATTCCAAATATTTTATGTACATAGTGAAAGTGTTTTTATTTCAGGTGTGTCCAACTTTGTGCAACACCATGGACTGTAGCCTGTTAGGCTCCTCTGTCCATGGGATTTTTCAGGCAAAAATCCTGGAGTGGGCTGCCATTTCCTCCTCCAGAGGATCTTAATAACCCAGGAATCAAACCCAAGCCTGGCTTTTGAGGCAGATTCTTTATATTCTGAGCCTGTGTATACTCTACCATTAAATGGTGAAGCATAATTTCCTACTCCTTAAGTGTTGCTTGTGCATACTAACATTCTTCAGGATGGAAAATTAGTAAACGGCAGTAAGTTTACAGTAGTAAAAGTTAACAAGCACTACCTATACCAGGTAATTAACGTTTAGAGTGAATTATTTGGGGACTATGCTCCCTTGTAATTTACTCCATGATTATCCTTTCCAATATCTGTTGCCCCAGTCTAGTAATATGAAAAAAAAAAAAGCAAAATTCAATTGAAAAACAGTCTGCAAAAGAACTACCACGTTAGTACTTCTCAATATGTTTCTGTTGGATCATAGAAAAAGCAAGAAAATTCCATGAAAACGTCTACTTCTTCATTGATTATGTCAAAAGTTTTGACTGTGTGTATCACAACAACAAACTGGAATATCATTCAAGAGATGGGTATTCCAGACTACCTTATCTGCTCCCAGAGAAACCTGTATGCAGGTCAAGAAGCAACAGTTAGAATCGTACATGGAACAAGGGACTGGTTCCAGATTGGGCAAGGAGTACATCAAGGCTGTATATTGACACCCTGATTATTTAACTTATATGCAGAGTACATTATGTGAAATTCCAGGCTAGATGAAGCACAAGCTGGAATCAAGATTGCTGGGAGAAATATCAATAACCTCAGATATGCAGATACACCACCCTGATGGCAGAAAGCCAAGAGGAACTAAAGAGCCTCATGATGAAGGTAAACAGGAGACTGAAAAAGCTGGGTTGAAACTCTCCATTCAAAAAATGAAGATCATGGCATCTGGTCCCATCACTTCATGTCAAATAGATGGGGAAAAAATGCAAACAGTTGAAAGACTTTATTTTCTTGGGCTCCAAAATCACTGCAGATGGTGACTGCAGCCATAGAGCAAAAAGACCCTTGCTCCTTGGAAGAAAATCTGTGACCAACCTAGACAGCATATTAAAAAGTAGAGATATTATTTCCCAACAAAGGTCTGTGTAGTCAGAGCTATGGTTTTTCCACTAGTCATGTGTGGATGTGAAGTTTGTACCCTAAAGAAGGCTGAGCCCTGAAAAATTGACACTTTTGACCTGTGGTGTTGGAGAAGACTCTTGAGAGTCCCTTGGACTGCAAGGAGATCAAACCAGTCCGTCCTAAAGGAAATCAATCCTGAATATTCATTGGAAGGACTGATGCTGGAGCTGAAATGTCAATGCTTTCGCCACCTGATGCAAAAAACTGACTCATTGAAAAAGACCTTGATGCTGGGAAGATTGAAGGCAGGAGGAGAAGGAGACGACAGAGGATGAGATGGTTGGATGGCATCACCAACTCAATGGATATGAGTTTCAGCAAGCTTTGGGAATGGTGATGGACAGGGAAGCCTGGTGTGCGTCCTTGGGGCTGCAAAGAGTCGGACATGACTGAGCGACTGAGTAACAACAGTACTTCTCAAAAGTCAAGGTCATTACAAACAGGAAACATCAGAGAAACCATCACAGAGAAGTTTCCTGATGATGCATGAATAATAAACGTAGTGTGTTAACCTCAATGGGATCTTGAAACAGATAAAGACATTAGGGGAAAAAACAAGAGTCTGAAGAATGAATCAGCTTCAGTTGGTAACAGTTATCAAATTTTTATTCACTAGCAGAACAAAAGTATCATGCCAAGGAAAGATGCTAAAAATAAGGGAGACTGATATGGGAATGCATCAAATCTGTGTTATCTTTGGAATAATTTTATAAATTTAAAACTGTTCTCAGTTCAGTCCCTCAGTCATGTCCAACTCTTTGCAACCCCATGAACCACAGCATGCCAGGCCTCCCTGTCCATCACCAACTACAGGAGTTTACCCAAACCCATGTCCATTGAGTCGGTGATGCCATCCAACCATCTCATCTTCTGTCATCCCCTTCTCCTCCTGCCTTCAATCTTTCCCAGCATCAGGGTCTTTTCAAATGAGTCAGTTATTTGCATCAGGTGGCCAAAGTGTTGGAGTTTCAGTTTCAACATTAGTCCTTCCAGTGAACACCCAGGACTGATCTCCTTTAGCATGGACTGGATGGATCTCCTTGCAGTCCAAGGAACTCTCAAGAGTCTTCTCCAACACCACAGTTCAAAAGCATCAATTCTTCGGTGCTCAGCTTTCTTTATAGTCCAACTCTCACATCCATACATGACTAGGGGAAAAACCATAGCCTTGGCTAGATGGATCTTTGCTGAGAAAGTAATGTCTCTGCTTTTTAACATGCTGTCTAGGTTGGTGATAACTTTCCTTCCAATAAAACTGTTTATAAAAGTATTAACATAAATGTCAAAATATTTTAATGTGCTGCTATTAAATATCAATATATAAATGTAAGATATGATTATTATAGAAATAATTTAGATGTTTAAAATTTTGTATAAGAAAATAAAGCAAAATATGCTTCTACTGAATTAAAGTGGTTTATGTGCACTTTAATTTTAGAAGGAAAGTGATATATATATACATAACCTCTGAAATCAAATGCAGAACATAATTATTTATTTGATATCTCTATTCCATTAATAATCTTTTCCAGGTTTCTATCACTGCATTACCCACATTTGCTTTGTATTGTATATATGTGTGTATTGCTTTAACTAGTATATGATATTCTTTTTTTAATTTACTTTTAATTGGAGGAAAATTAATTTATAATATTGTGTTTGTTTCTGGCATACATCAACATGAATCAGCCATAGGTGTGTATATATATATGTATGTGTGTGTCCTCCCTCTTAAACATTTCTCCTAACTCCTAACCTATCCCACACTCTAGGCTGTTGCAGAGCACCAGATCTGAGCTCCCTGTATCACACACTGAATTTCCACCAGTCATCTCTTCTACATCTGGTGATGTGTATGCTTCAATGCTACTCTCGCAATTCATCCCACCGTCTCCTTCCCCCACTGTCCACAAGTATCCTTTGATGCCCTGCAAATAGCTTCATCAGTGCCATCTTTCTGGATTATATATATATATATTTATTTATTTTTCTCTTTCTGACTTAGTTCACTCTATTTAATAAGCTCTAGTTTCACCCACCTCATTAGAAATGACTCAAGATCTAAGAAGGATGTATTTTCAAACCTTACATTTCACTACTTAACATAATACAAAGCTTGTTGCTCAAGCAATATTTATTGAAAACATAACCAAATCAATGTAAAAGAATGGATTTTATAAGCTTGTAGCATAGAAGTACAATCAAAACATAACCAGATATGATTATAGAATAGTTTAAATTATGAACCAATTGTCTTTCATTGTAAATATCAAAAATATAACTTAATGTCTGTCATCTTATTAAATATCATATAGGATTTAAATTAGATTTTAAAACTTTATTTAAGAAAATAGATATATATTTCAAATGAGTTAAAATGATTTACATACACATTAATTTTAGAGAGAAAAAAAACAAGATAAAATGTGACATGTATCTAAACTCTCAAATACAGAATATAACTATATATGTGTCTCATATGCTTATTCCATTAATAATAAATGGAATAAATCAAACTGTCAATTTTTAAATGCTTAAGAAATTGAGATCAAGAAGAGAACATAGCATATATTCATAAAATAGGTGTGTGCATCATATTTGTATATAAAGTATTAAATGTTTTATGTCTTTCAAAAAACTACATGTATAAACACATGGTATTTTCTCTAGAGTTCATTTATTTTTGATGCAAAAACCAGTGGAAAAGATTCTATCAGTATTGATAAATCGAGATTTGTGTCATATAAAAATATATTTTTATATCCATTCTTGCAAGTAACACAATGACAACTTTTATAAGACAATTTTTATAGATTTTTAGCATATAGGTGTATTATATTACTTCAAAGTACCATTCAGCCAAAACCATTTATCCAAAAGTCCATATGAATTGGACTAATCATTTGCTTTACATAAGTTGGGTGAATGTAGCAATAGATCTTAGAATATAAGGAAAAATGGCTGGACTTAATGTTTTATGTAATCTTCTGTTAATAACAGTTCTCTCGGTATTGTTTTTGAAAGGCATGCAGTTCAGTTCAGTAGCTCAGTTGTGTCTGGCTCTTTGCAACTCCACGGACTGCAGCACGCCAGGCTTTCATCCATCACCAACACCTGGATCTTGCTCAAACTCATATCCATCGAGTCGGTGATGCCATCCAACCATCTCATCCTCTGTCTTCCCCTTCTCTTCCTGCCTTCATTCTTGCCCAGCATCAGGGTCTTTTCCAATGACTCCTTTCTTCAAATCAGGTGGCCAAAATATGGGAGCTACAGCTTCAGCATCAGTCTTTCCAATGAATTTCCAGGACTGATGTCCTTAAGGATGGACTGGCTTGATTTCCTTGTAGTCCAAGGGACTCTCAAGAGTCTTTTCAAACACCACAGTTCAAAAGCATCAGTTCTTCGGTGCTCACCTTTATGGTTCAACTCTCACATCCATATATGACTACTGGAAAAGCCATGGCTTTGACTAGATGGGCCTTTGTCAGTAAAGTATTGTCCTTGCTTTTTAATGTGTTCTCTAGACGGTCATAGCTTCTCTTCCAAGGAGTAAGTGTCTTTTAATTTCATGGCTGCAGTCACCATCTGGAGTAATTTTGGAGCCCAAGAAAATAAAGCCTGTCACTGTTTGCATTTTTCTCCATCAATTTTCCATGAAGTGATGGGACTGGATGCCATGATCTTCATTTTTTGAATGTTGAGTTTTAAGCCAGCTTTTTCACGCTCCTCTTTTCTTTTTTCATCAAGAGACTTTTTAGTTCCTCTTAGCTTTTGTCCATAAAGCTTGTGTCATTTGGATGCCTGAGGTGAGGTCATTGATATTTCTCCCTGGAATCTTGATTCCAGCTTGTGCTTCATCCATCCAGGCATTTCACATGATGTACTCTGCATAAAAGTTAAATAAACAGGGTAACAATATACAGCCTTGACAGACTCCTTTCCAAATATTGAACCAGCCTGTTTTTCTAAGCCAGGTCTAACTGCTTCCTGACCTGTATACAGCTTTCTCAAGAAGCAGGTAAGGGAGTGTGGTCTGGTATGCTCATCTCTTTAAGAATTTTCCAGTTTGTTGTGATTCACACAGTCAATGGCTTTGCTGGTCAATGAAGCAGAAGTAGATGTTTTTTTTCTGAAACTCTCTTGTTTTTTCAATGATCCAGCAAATGTTGGCAATTAGATCTCTGGTTCCTCTGTCTTTTCTAAATCCAGCTTCAACATCTGGAAATTCTTGGTTCAAGTACTGTTGAGGTCTCACTTGGAGAATTTTGAGCATTACTTTGCTAGAGTGTGAGATGAGTGCAATTGTGCAGTAGTCTGAGCATTCTTTGGCATTGCCTTTCTTTGGGATTGGAATGAAAACTGACCTTTTCCAGTCCTGTGGCCACTGCTGAGTTTTCCAAATTTGCTAGCATATTGAGTGCATCACTTTCACAGCATCAACTTTTAATATTTGAAATAGCTCAGTTGTAATTCCATAACCTCCACTAGCTTTGTTCATAGTGGTGCTTCCTAAGACCCACTTGACTCCTCATTCCAGGATGTCTGGCTCTAGTTTAGTGATCATACCATCATGATTATCTTGGCCATGAAGATCTTTGTATAGTCCTGTGTATTCTTGCCACCTCTTCTTAATATCTTCTGCTTCTGTTAGGTCCACACCATTTCTGTCCTTTATTGAGCCCATCTTTGCATGAAATGTTCCCTTGGAATCTCTAATTTTCTTGATGAGATTGCTAGTCTTTCCCATTCTATTGTTTTCTTCTATTTCTTTGCATTGATCACTGAGAAAAGCTTTGTTTTATCTTCTTGCTACTCTTTAGAACTCTGCATTCAGATGGGTGTATCTTTCCTTTTCTCCTTTGCCTTTAGTTTGAAAGTCATTGGGAGATAGCAATTTAGAGAATATAAACCTAACAAGTCCTATAATAAAATTAGTCTATGTTGGCCTTTCATAGAATGAACAATGAACTTATATGAAGTTGATAATCTTCTTGTAAAAATTAAAGAGTGATAAAAGACATATATCTACTTAGAAATAGATAAATGTTGTGAATATTAAATTTTTATCCAAACATGTTTGCATGTTTACTTACAATTAAGACACATGGAATGCTAATACCTTTGATTTCTATGTCATAGAGCATGGAGAAAAGAATTTATTCTGGAAGTATAATAAGACATGTATAATTAAAAAATAAAATCAGATGTTAATAATTGATACTAAAGTTTTCATAAAACATAAATCTGTAAACAATGTAATGTTCCATGGTACTCTTTAAATAAAAGAATTTGAAAAATATTGATCTAGGTAAGGAAATAATAAGTGCTATTATTATATAATTTACATGTATATATATATATATATATATATACATGTATAAGTGTATATGGTGTTATTAACCATAACCTCACATAACCCGTGTTGATGGGCACCTGACAAAAATTATGACTTTGATTTCTAAATAGTAGAGATCCACTTGTGGATGCTATTCTATTAAAGAAGAATGCTGGTGGTCTAAGAAGAAATGATTCTTTGAAAGTCATCTATACATAACTATTTTTCGGGTACATCATATGATCAGTTCATCTTAAAGCTGTAGCAAATTTTCAGGAATTTATGACAAAAATAAGGACTGCACTTTCATTTCTATTTTAACCCTCTGTAAATGCTCTCTGATTTTTTTGCAAGAGAAAATTGCTTCCAACTCTGATTCTTGCAATCAGATTTCTGTCTCTGTTAATGGGATACCATCATTCTTAAGACTCAATCAGTAGCTTGATTGGCACACTTGAATTATCCTTCCCACATGCACAATCAGAGAGGCCACGAGTGAGATTTTTATTGTCTTCCTGTGATGTGCAATGTAAAACTGCTTTTAGAGCTTTTTTGTCACTATTGTGTGTTTGTCTCTGCTTCCCACTGGATTAGAGGCTCTATCAGATGATATCATATCTAATTACATTTCTTCTGGGTACTTGGCACAAGATCTGCCAATTTTACTTTCTCAATAACTATTTGTTGAATAAAAACAAGTCCTTATGTCTTGTGAACTCCAATTCATTAATCTATTTAAAACCCATTTGCCTCTCTCCACTCCTGTTATAGCCTCCTCCATGACTCTGCACTTCTAGGCTTAGTTCTTTCCAGTCTCTTCTCTTATTTCTCTGTATTGCAGCTAGAGTGCTTTTTCTAGCCAGTATCACTAGCTTCCACCCCAACAGATAAGAGCCCTCCGTGGATCACCCGTGCTCTTGGGATACAATTCACTTTTCCTTTTTTTTCTTCCTACCCCAATCTATCATCATTCACCTTGCCTCCTAGCTAACATTACTAGTTTCATCTTTTCACACCTAATATTTCACTTCTACACCCCAGACATATGAACCACCTTTATGTCCTTGAGCATGCCCCCCAGTTATTTACCTCTAAAGCTTGCACTCCCTTTTCTGTTTGAAACACTCTTTCCTTAATCTGTTCCAGGCTAACACCGAACCATTCTCTGTGTCTCAGGTTAGAGATATGAGAATAAGTGCAGATGCAAGAAAATATTATGGAAAGGACATTTAGTTTGCTTCTCTGTCCTAACTATTGCAAACAGTGCTGCAGAGGACATAGGGGTGCATGTCATCTCTTCAAATTATTCTTTTCTCCACGTATAGGACCAGGAGTGGAATTGTTGAATCTTGTGGTAGCTCTATTTTCAGTTTTTTAAAGACCATGCATACAGTTTTTCATAGTGGTTGTACCCATTTATATACCCACCAACTGTGTAGGAAGATTCCCTTTCTCCACACCCTCTCCAGTATTTATTGTTTGTAGATTTTTTTAATGATGGCCATTCTGATGGGTGGGAGGGGATACCATATTTTTGATTTGCATTTCTCTAATAATTAGTAATGTTGAGCATCTTTTCATCTGCATTTTAACCATCTGTTTGTCTTCTTAGGAAAAATGTCTATTTAGCTCTTCCACATATTTTTGATTGAAGTGTTGTTTTTTTTTTTTTTTAATTTTTTTATATAGAGCTATCTTTTGAGCTATATTTTATATTGAGCTTAATAAACATATAAAATATATTTTATATTGAATTATATTTATATTAAGCTGTTTGCATATTTTGGAGATTAACCCCCTGTCAGTTGCTTTGTTTTCAAATATTTTCTCCTATTCTGAGGGTTGTCTTTTTCTGTTTGTTTGTTGATGGTTTTCTTTTGCTATGTAAAAGCTTTTAAATTTAGTTAGATCCCATTTGTTTACTTTGGTTTTTATTTCCATTATAGTAGGTGGTGGATCAAAAAAGATCTTGCCATAATCTTTTAACTAAATTTTTGTTTATTATATTGGAATATAGTTCATTTACAACGTTGCATTATATTTACAACAGACATACTGTTCGGTGGCTAGGTTATGTCTGACTCTTTGTGACCCCATGGACTGCAGCATGCCAGCCTTCCCTGTCCTTAACTACCTCCCAGAGTTTGCTCAAACTCACGTCCATCGAGTCAGTGATGCCATCCAACCATTACATCTACTGCCGCCCCCTTCTCCTCCTGCCTTCAATCTTTCCTAGAATCGGGGTCTTTCCCAGTGAGTCAGTTCTCATCAGGTGGCCAAAGAATTAGAGCTTCAGCTTCAGCATCAGTCCTTCCAATGATTATTCAAGGTTGATTTCCTTTAGGATTGCCTGACTAGATCACCTTTCTGTCCAAATAACTCTCAAGAGTATATACATACATCCATTCTATTCCAGATTCTTTTCCCATTTAGGTTATTGCAGAATATTGAATAGGGTTACTTGGGCTATACAGTGAGTTCTCCTTGGCTATCTGTCTTATACATAGTACTGTAGGATGGGCTGGTATATGGAGGCAGTGGTGACCACCCCCCTTGCACACCACTCAACAGTGGAGTTTCTTTCCTGGGTAGGCCATGCTTCCTCTAGGGGCATTCCCAGCCACAAAACCCCTAATTCCTTTCTACTCTGCTGTATCCATGCAGCCAACAGAGGTCCTTCACTGATCCACTCTCTTAACTCCATGCTTTAGGACTCAACCCTTGTCAGTATTGGTGGATTTCCATCTCAGAAAGGGGACCCAGAGTTGATTCCCAAGAAGACTTTGGGGTGGGTGGTGCGGACACTGGGGTCCATGCGGGTGGAGGAATACTTGGCTTGAGGGGCAGGCGAGTCGGCTCTGATGGCTTCCCCTCCCAGTGCCCTTGCAGACAGATGGTGGGAAAGGGGTTGCGATTGTACTGCACCTAGCATCAACACCTTGTTTCTATGGCGTTCCAGGCTTTTCCCACAAACTTTCTTACTTGTGGAGCTCCTTACTCCAGTTCCATCAGGAACAGTTCCACCAAGGAACAGCTGTTCCTTCCCTGGATCGGTGCTCCCAACCTCACTTTTCAGCAACCAGTCCACCTCCACAACGGGAGACGTAGGCTGGGATGTGCAGGGCTGCAGCACAGACAATGTGTTCAATTTTCACTTTGTCCTGCCTTCAAAAGACCATCAGCTGTGTTATCCATTGCTCTCCTGGAAATCTTTTTCTGTCGCAGCTGATTTCCCCACAATCAGGGTGTTATTATGTTGGGCTTTTTTGTTTGTTTGTTTGTTTGAGTGAGGAAGGGAGCTTTCTTCATCTTCGGCTTCCTGCCGGGTTGCTGGTCCTTTTTCTGATTCCTCTTTTCTTTATTTCATCCTGTCTGGTTGCAAAGGGATTTTTCTTGTCTTTTAGGTGTCTGATGTCCTCAGCTAGTGTTAAGCAAGAGCTCTGTGAGAAATATTCCATTTGTAGATGCATTCTTGATGAACTGATGAGGAGAGATGAATTCCTCATCCTCCTTCTCTGCCATCTTGAATGTGATTTATGTCAAACAGTGTCTGTCTATGTTTTCCTCTAAGAATTTAAAGTATCCAGTCTTATATTTAGGTCTTTAATCCATTTTGAGTTTTGTGTATCATGTCAGGGAGTGTTCTAATTTCATTCTTTAGCATGCAGCTGTCCAGTTGTCTCAGCACTGTTTATTGAAGAGACTCTCTATTCTCCATCGTATGTTTTTGTCTTGTTCTCATAGGTTAGGTGACCACACACTTGTGAATTTACCTCTGAACCTTCTATCCTGTTCCCCTGAGGCATGAGTAAAGAAGTTGTGGTACATATAAACAATGGAATATTAGTCAGCCATAAAAAATAAACGCCATCTGTAGCAACAAGAATGGACCTAGAAATTGTCATACTGAGTGAAGTAAGTGTGACAGAGAAAGACAAATATATGGTATCACTTATATGTGGAATCTAAGATGAACTTACTTACCAAACAGAAATAGATTTGCAGGTGCAAAAAACAAACTTATGGATACCAGAGAGTAAGGAGGGGGGGGGTAAATTGGGAGATTGAGATGGACATATACTCACCACAGTATGTAAAATAGATAACTAATATAGCACAGGAAACTCCACCCAATACTCTGTAATGGCCCGTATGGGAAAATAATCAAAAAGAGGGAATATTTCTATATGTATAACTGGTTCATTTTGCTCTACACCTGAAACTAACAAAACATTTTAAATCAAATATACTCCATTTTTTTTAAAGAGTGAAAAAAATGGTATAAAAAGGAAAGAAAGAATTTCAGGTTTCTGGTTCCTCATGTAAGGCACTTGGAAATCATCTCTCCATCTGTTCAAGCAAATCAAAACTGAATCAACTGAAAAATGAACAACATTTTGGGTATCTGTAAGATAAAAGAAGACAGAGAAAACTGCTGTCCTTAAGACTGTCCAGACAAGTGAATAACAGGAGTCACAGATTTGGATATGTTTCCTCCTCTATTGTCTTAAAGTCCTGTGTAACTGTCCTTAAATGCTTAGAATTCACCAAGGATGTAGTGGAGTGGAGATTTTGTTGTTTAACATTTTCAGAAAGAGGTCCAAAGGTGCAAATTCCAGGTATAAAATTAAGTACTTGAAAATCTCTGGCAGTCCAGTGGTTAAGACCTGGACTCTGACTTCCATGGACCTAGGTTCTATCCCTAGTTGGGGAACAAAGATACCATATGCTTCACGGTGCAGGGGAAAAAAAAAAAATGAAGTACTCTGAACGTAATGTATTCAGTTCAGTTCAGTCTCTCAATCATGTCCAACTCCTTGCGACCCCATGAACCACAGCACACCAGGCCTCCCTGTCCATCACCAACTCCTGGAATCCACACAACCCATGTCCATTGAGTCGATGATACCATCCAACCATCTCATCCTCTGTAGTCCCCTTCTCCTCCTGCCCTCAAATCCCTCCCAGCATCAGGGTCTTTTCCAATGAGTCAGTTCTTCGAATCAGGTGGCCAAATTATTGGAGTTTCAGCTTCAGCATCAGTTCTTCCAATGAACACCCAGGACTGATCTCCTTTAACATGGACTGGTTGGATCTCCTTGCAGTGCAAGGGACTCTCAAGAGTCTTCTCCACCACTGCAGTTCAAAAGCATCAATTCTTTGGCAATCAGCTTTCTTTATAATCCAACTCTCACATCCATACATGACCACTGGAAAAACCATAGCCTTGACTAGACAGACCTTTGTTGGCAAAGTAAGGTCTCTGCTTTTTAATATGCTGTCTAAGTTGCTTATAACTTTCCTTCCAAGGAATAGGCATCCTTTAATTTCATGGCTGCAGTCACCACCTGCAGTGATTTTGGAGCCCAGAAATATAAAGTCAGCCACTGTTTTCACTGTCTCCCCCATCTATTTGCCATGAAGGGATGGGACTGGAAGCCGTGATCTTTGTATTCTGAATGTTAAGCTTTAAGCCAACTTTTTCACTCTCTTCTCTCACTTTCATCAAGAGGCTCTTTAGTTCTTCACTTTCTGTCATAAACATGGTGTCATCTGTATATCTGAGGTTATTGACATTTCTCCTGGCAATCTTGATTCCACCTTGTGCTTCCTCCAGCCCAGTATTTCTTATGATGTACACTGCATATAGGTTAAATAAGCAGGGTGACATTATACAGCCTTGACGTGCTCCTTTTCCTATTTGGAACCAGTCTGCTGTTCCATGTCCAGTTCTAACTGTTACTTCCTGACCTGCATACAGGTTTCTCAAGAGGCAGGTCAGGTGGTCTGGTATGCCCATTTCTTTAAGGATTCTCCACAGTTTATTGTGATCCACACAGTCAAAGGCTTTGTCATAGTCAATAAAATAGAAATAGAGGTCTTTTCTGGAAGTCTCTTGCTTTTTTGATGATCCAGCAGATGTTGGCAATTTGATCTCTGGTTCCTCTGCTTTTTTTCTAAAATCAGCTTGAACATCTGGAAGTTCACGGTTCACATATTGCTGAAGCCTGGCTTGGAGAATTTTAAGCATCACTTTACTAGTGTGTGATATGAGTGCAATTGTGCGGTAGTTTGAGCATTCTTTGGTATTGCCTTTCTTTGGGATTGGAATGAAAACTGACCTTTCCCAGTCCCTTGGCCACTGCTGAGTTTTCCAAATTTGCTGGCATATTGAGTGCAGCACTTTCACAGCATCATCTTTCAGGATTTGTAATAGCTCAACTGGAATTCCATCACCTCCACTAACTTTGTTTGTAGTGATGCTTCTTAAGGCCTACTTGACTTCACATTCCAGGATGTCTGGCTTTAGGTGAGTGATCACACCATCGTGATTATCTGAGTGTGAAGAATGTTATTATAATATAATGATTATTGTTAACAGAGCTCTACTGTATACAGGAAGTTTATTGAGTAAATCCTAAGAGTACTCATCATAAGAATTTTTTTTTCTTTTTTCCTGTTGTCTTAGTATTTATATGTCATAGTAGATGTTAATCTACTGTTATATCATTGTACAGTATATGTAAGTCAAATATTGTACTGTACACATTAAACTTACAGAGATTTTATGTCAATTATTCCATCTTTTCATGTGTATACTTATTAATAATATCAATTTCTTATTGTTTAACTTTGTATGGTGTATTTTTCAAAGAATCATTGGATTTCATCTAATTTGGTGAATTTATTTTCATAATGTTGCTCATAATAAGTATCTACTATGCTTTCAATGTCTAAGATCAGTAATGGTACCTTGTTCATTCTTTTACACTGATTGTGTTCTTTCTTTTTCTTATTGTATTTTGTAAACATGTGTCAATTGAAATTGTCTTTTCAAAGAACCAATATTGTTTTATTGATAGTCTATATTATTTTTTGTTTTGTGTTTCACTGATTTCCTAGTTAAACCATTAACCTGCTCTTTCTGTCTCATTTTCTCTGGGTTTCTCAGAGTTGACAATTTGATCATCTTTAACTTCTCTTTGCTTCTAATGTAAGTACTTAAATGTATAAAAGTATAAATTTCACACTGCAGACTATTAGCAGCAAGCCACATACTTTGATATGTTTATTTCATTATCATTTATTTTAAAATGTTTTCTATTTTTCCTTGTGATTAATTATTTGAAACTAGTTTTATATAAGAACTAATTTATTTCCTGGATGACTTAATTAATATTTTCATTTCATTATGGATAAAAGATACAAATCTGTATAATTTTGACCTTGCAAAATAAAATATTGAGTGTATCTCAGCCTAAGATATATCTTAGCAAAAATAGTGTGGGTACTTGCAAATAATTTGTATACTTGTTTTGATGAATGTTTTATACTATAAATAGAAATTAGATCATTCAGATATGTTGTTTAGATTTACTATATTTCTTCTTTTTTTTTTTTTTAACCAGTTGTTCTCTTCCACTTTTGAGAAAAATTTGATAAACTTTTACTGTATTTTTTAGTTTATGCATCTCTTTACTTTATGAACTTCATTGTGTATCTTCATGTTAATAGTTGCATATATATGCATGATGGCAATGTTTTTTTTTTTTTTCAAAGTTTTGATAGTTTTACCAATTTGATTGTTCCTTTTTATCTCTGGTGATACTCCTCGTCTACTTAGTTGGACATAAAACACACCTGATTTTTCATGCCTAATTTGAGATTTAGCTATCTTCTTTCTTTCAACCAGTCTGTCTTTACATCTACAGTAAATCTAATATTAACAGGGTATAATAATACAATACCTTTAAAAAATCCAAGGTAATAATCATTTCCTTATAACTAGTGTTTATTTACATATAATGTAATTACTGATGAAATTTGTTTTAAGTTTTTCGTCTTGCTATTTGTTCTTCATGTGTCCTCTATTCTTTGTGACTTCTTTTATTTTTTAATATTTATTTATTTATATGGCTGTGCAGGCTCTTATTTGAAGCATGTGGGATTTAATTATCTGACCAGGGATCGAACTCTGGCCCCCTGCATTGGGAGTGCTCTATCTTAGACACTGGACCACTAGGGAAGTCCCCTTTGTGACTTCTATTGAGATAATCAAATATTTTTTTTAGGACTTCATGCAGTCTTCTATTAGCTTTATAATTATGCCTCTTTGTATATAATAGTGGTTACTTCAGACAGCATAATAAGTGTTCTTAATTTATCACAGTCTACCTTGAATTAACATTGATTTATTTCATACATAATGTAAAAAATCACATTATAATGTCATTTACTCACCTTCCTATTTCCCTCTTGCTTTATTATTTCAAATATTTTTAATCGTGAAAAATGTACTCCATTGCAAAAGTCAGAAGCAGGGCAATAAAAGCAAGAAGATATAGTAATGACATACATTTAGAAAAGTAGCTGTCTCTGCTGGAGAGACAGCTATATTTAATCTATATTAAAAAAAGAGAACCATAGTCTTTGTATTCACATGCTTTAAAAATTAATAAAAAATTTTGAATATATTTAAAAGACTAATGACAGAAAAATGGGTTATATCTACTTTTAATTATATAGAGAAAATGACCAGTATGTATTAAATAATAAAATACATTGAAACAAATATGTATTTCATGTTTGAATATGCATAAAAATATCTGGAAATATATACCAAACTATTAATTCCAATTATTATTAACAATAGACTGCAAATAAATTCTTTCAAAATAGAATTTCTCTATTTGCTGTTTTTGATTTGCTGTTTCTGATTTGACATTTAATTAATAAAAATGTATGAATTTTAAAAATTCAGTTCAGTTCAGTCATTCACTCGTGTTTGACTCTTTGCAACCCCTTGAACTGCAGCACGCCAGGCCTCCCTGTCCATCACCAACACCTGGAGCTTGCTCAGACTCACGTCCATCCAGTTGATGATGCCATCCAAACATACCATTCTCTGTCATCCCGTTTTCCTCCCGCCTTCAATCTTTTCCAGCATCAGGAACTTTTCCAATGAGTTAGTTCTTTGCATCAGGTTGCCAAAGGATTGGAGTTTCAGCCTCAGCATCAGTTCTTCCAATGAATATTCAGGACTGATTTCCTCTGGGATGGACTGGTTGGATCTCCTTGCAGTCCAATGAACTCTCAAGGGTCTTCTCCAGCACCACAGTTTAAAAGCATCAGTTCTTTGGTGCTCAGCTTTCTTTATAGTCCAACTCTCATATCCATACATAGCTACTGGAAAAACCATAGCTTTGACTAGACGGGCTTTTGTCAGCAAAGTAATAGACATATATGAACTTTTAAAATTAGGGTTAAACCAAAAATAAATAGAACAATATGAAAGTACAAAAAATGACGGAAATAAAATCCAATCCATTTAACAAACATATTTTAAGCTATGGATAGTTTTTTATTTTGCTTGCAGTCTGAGTTTCTATCGAGTCAGTAATGAGAAAGTATTGCAAAATATAAGAAATAGCTAATATCATGAAATTAAAAGATGCTTACTCCTTGGAAGGAAAGTTATGATAGCATATTGAAAAGCAGAGACATTACTTTGCCAATAAAGGTCCATCTAGTCAAGGCTATGGTTTTTCCAGTGGTCATGTATGGATGTGAGAGTTGGACTGTGAAGAAAGCTGAGCCCCGAAAAATTGATGCCATTGAACTGTGGTGTTGGAGAAGACTCTTGAGAGTCCCTTGGACTGCAATAAGATCCAACCAGTCCATGCTAAAAGAGACCAGTCCTGTGTGTTCATTGGAAGGACTGATGCTGAAGCTGAAACTCCAATACTTTGGCCAACTCATGCGAAGAATTGACTCATTGGAAAATACCCTGATGCTGGGAGGGATTGAGGGCAGGAGGAGGACGGGACGACAGAGGATGAGATGGCTGGATAGCATCACCGACTCGATGGGCATGAGTTTGAGTAAACTCCGGGAGTTGGTGATGGACAGGGAGGCCTGGCGTGCTGCGATTCATGGGGTTGCAAAGAGTCAGACACGACTGAGAGACCGACCTGAACTGAACTGAATATATTTGATAGTTATTTGTCCAGAAGGTTTCATTGAGGAATGATATCCAGTTCACTGATCAATTCTAAATTTATACAACCCATCACTTCTGTGACTGGAGGTAGGGGATATCAGAAAAATTATTTGTAAATTAATATGGGAAGAAGAAGAAAAATCAGGGAATTCTTATTTCATCACTCATTCTGAAAATGAGAAATATAGTTCATGTATGGAGGCTAAAGCTAAATTTGATAGAAGATTTAATGAAATAGATAAAGATCTAGAATAATAAGGATGAAAATAAAATTAAAATAGGAAGCAGCAATGTCAATTACACATCTGGATTTCCACTTTTAAGTGAACTTATTTTTATGTTGCATTCTCTAGACCCATAGAAGACATTGCTATTCTGTCTTCTAATTTGATGTTCAACATTTTCACATCTCTGTGTTTTCTCTTTCTTTTGCCTCTTTTTGTTTAACTATCTAGTAATAATGATTATAATGACATTTCTCAAATAACAGTGCATTTAATTTGTTTTAGCCATATTGCCTTGTTTTTTCCCCTTTTCTAACACAAATTACATAACCAATATCCTATTGATGACTAGTTTATATCAGAATAGTCATTTTCCTTTAATTTAATCAGAGAATATTTCAAGTAAACACACACCTTAAGTATTTAACATTAGGTATTCAATAGAGTTTTATCTTTTCTGTTCCTTTCAAATTCTAAATTGCCATCAAACATCTCAAAGAAAAAGTTGCATTATTATTTTAAGGCCTGGGCACCCTATGTGTAAGCTGTTTAAAAATCTGTATAGTAAGAAAGCCATTTTTGAAGTAATTTCATTATCAAACAATTCTGTCACCGAAAAAAAAAAAAAAAAAGTGTCCTTCAATCCCCATTATCTGCTGCAGAGATCAAAACTATTTGCAAAGCTTTGTGATTCCAGCCATAAAGCCCTTAGAAATACTCTTGATTGGGATTGAGACAGCAACAGTTTTTTCTAGGAAAGTGATAAAAACTGTGTGCAAGCCTTTCTTATTTTTTTTTTTTACTTTTATATTTTTTAAGAAATAATATCATATTCTTCTTTTCTATTATGTTTACTGTCAACTGATATTTCTACTTATACTTTAGGTAAACCTAATTTTCTAGTATTTTGTTTGCTTTCCATGTGAAATTACATCCAGTGAGTTCGTATTTTACAAAATACAAAGACTTATATTCATAAACTATGCTTTATTCTTACTGTTAGCTTTGGACCCAAATTTCAGAGTACTGGATGTCTTTTATGTTTGAAACCGTTATTCACCGTTTTTGCACTGTTGCCATATATAAATAATCTGTGTTCCAATGTACTGAGAAATGTTAATGATGACAAATTTCATAGATAGACTCTTGAACTCCTTTACCAGAAGCCATCCTAAAATATGTCTTTTAATAAATCCTTGATCTGGATTACCCTGGAAGTTGTCACGGGTTATCTGAATACACAGACACTGCTAATTAGAGTTAATGTTGGTATTAGACACAGTTTGCACTAGGTGTGCATAGCAGAGTGACTTGTACAGTAAATCCTAGAGAGGCTGTCAGTGCAAACACCAGTGAGCAAGTTTGGAAGAATGAGGATAAACCAACTCTTGTTCTATTGCAATGGACTATAGTTTTGTGACAGTGGCTGAGAACCAGGGATACTGAGAAGAGCTTAACAGTACCATGACAGGTATGGAATAGTGTCAGTTATTAACATTTCCAGGTATTTGGAAGTATACAGCTTTACTAAATGAAACTACTATTTTGTTGAGAACATGTGGAAAAACTTAGGTCTGTATTAGGTGACCTGATATATAATCTTTTTAAAATGTCTATTCCCAATGGTCAGATCTACATTTAGATACAATCTTACATTTTTAATATAAGAATAATGAATGCATTTTTAAAATTGAGATGAAATTCACATAACATAAAATTATTTTAAAATTTAAAACTCAATGACATTCACAATGTATACAAGCAACACCAGATAACTTTAAAAAACATTTTTATTGCTCTTAAAAAAACAGATATTAAATAATCACTTCTTGTATGCACCTACTCAAATGCACCTGGAAACTATCAAATGATTTTTGCCTCTATGGATTTACCTATTCTAGATATCTCATACAAATGGAATTATATGACATGTGACCTTTTGAGGTTTTTTTTTTTTTTTTTTTTCCGTGATGCTTTTAAGGCTCTTCTCCATTGTAACATGTATTAGGACTCCATTCATGTGTATAGCAGTTTAATATTCCATTGTATGGACATACTAAATTTGATTATCCATGATCTATTGTGAGATATTTTAGTTGTTTCCAACTTTCAAATGTTGTAAATAAGTTTCTATTACCAATAGTCAATATGTTTTGGTTTGAACATATATTTAATTATTTGGGATGGGAAAAGGAAAGTGAAGTCACTCAGTCGTGTCCGACTCTTTGTGACCCGATGGACTGTAGCCTATCAGGCTCCTCTGTCCATGGGATTTTCCAGGCAGGGGTACTGGAGTGGGTTGCCATTTCCTTCTCCTTCTTATTTGGGGTATATATAAATAATAGAATGCTTGGTCCTCTTATTACTCTTTTACTTTATTTATTAATAAGTTTACTTATTAACTTTTTGAGGAACCACAAAACATTCTTCCACAATGAGTATGCCATTTTTATTCCCACCATCAATGTATTCAATACAAGGCTCCTAATTTCTCCATATGCATGCCAACACTTATTATTTTTTTAAATGCATTATTGTTATTATAGTCATTCTAGTGGGTAGTTTTGTAGGCTTGATTCTGCTCTTTGGGCCTTTCAGGTTCTTTTAACTATTATCTCTTCTTTCTGTTCTTTGACTGGCTATTTTCAGGGTCCTCCTAGGTATTTTCTAGTTTACTCTAGCTGCTATATTTTATCTTAGTGGACAGCGAATAGTTCACCTGACTCACAATATTTTCAGAAGACACCTGCCATCTTCAAAGCTGCCATCCTGCTCTAATAGATTTCTAAATTAAGTGAAACAAAAGGAAGCACTTTATATCATCCCTAAGGTATCTCCTAAACAGGTTAAAAGAGATAAGCACAATTCTTTGATAATAAGGTCTTCACTTTTCTCTCCGCAACAATTAATGAGAGCCCTACACTGGGAACAGGGTTTGCCTCCTTCAAGACAGCTGAGACAAGGATGGTGGTGGTGTAAAAACAAGTAAACATATCACAAAGTTTCCTAACGTTTTTGAGTTATCATTTTCTGATTAACATTCTCTTGGTTGCTATTACCTTTGACTATCTTCCGAGTTCCTAAAAGTTAATTCTGAGAGTTACTGCTTGACTGTTCAGTTGTACATGAAGAATCATGACTTTGGAGCTACCTATATCACCATTTTCACTGACATTCATCACACCACACATGCACTTTAAAAGTGCATTCAAAAAATGGTAAACTATAATCACTATTGGTGTATTTCCTTTAATGCATTTGTTTAAAAATATACATGTTGAAAGCAAAAAGAATTATCAAGAAAATGTTATTCTCTATTTTGCAATTATTTCAAAATCTACCTATGGAAATGGCATTTCATATATATATATACAAATATATACATATCATGAACCACTCCAATCTTTTCAACGTCTTGTTTTTTTAAAGCACACACAAATGTATTACTATTATTTTTTCATGTAAGTATACATTAAATCAATATACTTTTTTGATTTTGCTGTTTCTCACCTCCAATATTTTCTCCATTCTGTTGTTTAGAATATTTAAACATGTGTGTTTGGAAGTTCTAAACATTTCTAATCTACCTTCAGTTTCAGACATTTATCATTGAAATAAAAATTATTTCCCAAAGAAAATGAGTCATTCAATTTTATCTAGAAAGCATTTAATTCAATAGCTATTCTATCAGAATTTGAGCCAGTTATTGGGAATGAAATGAGGAATGAAGCATGCCCTTGAAGAAGTTCATCATTAAGCAGTATACGGGGAAATAAACTGATGTGAGCCTTTACTGGTCTCTGGGAGAAAAACTCTGGAACTTATAATTTTGGATAATTTTCAACAGCCAAACTCAAATATTTTCCTATTTTGTTTGTATTAGATAATGCAGAAAAATTCTGACTCCATTTAATATGAATTTCCACTTCCTAAACATCACTATTTTATTGGAGTTTTGCAAATTAGCAAATAGGGCAGTATATTAAAATCAGGAGCCTAGCAGAAAAGCAGAATGAAATCTAATGTGATGTATTTAATCTTTTAATGATGTAAAGTAATTAGCCTCCAACTAAAACAAATAAATGGAAAAAAAATAAAATAAAACCCTGGGCTGGGAAAAAAAGATGTTTTATATTAAAACATGTGGCAAAAAAACTAGATTCACCAGGCAGCTATAACAATAAACTAACCAATCAAATACATTGTGATTTTTACTTTCAAGTGGGGAAAAAAAAAATAGCACTTTTTTTATAGCCTTTAAGTAAGTACAATGCACTGTCTGGTTCTAGGTATAAAGTTTGGAAATAGCAAAATATGATTTCATTTTAGAGACCTATTTATAATAGAAGAAGTTAAGGAACTAGGATGAAACAAAATTATGGGTAAACATTCCAAATCCTTTGCTTCAATTCATATCCACTAGATATATGATTATCCTTACCACCTTTTTTAAAATCATTAATTCCAAAATATAGATGTTGACATCAAATATACTTAATTCATGCAAGTTCTGAGTGCACCTCTTGAATTGTATTTGTTTTCTTTATAACTATACTATAGCACTATAAAGCAAACCATCAGCAAGAGAAAGTTTAAACTTATTTTGAACTTTTAAACTTACATTTTCTCTATTACCAAATCTCCTGTTTTTCCTCTACTACCACCCCTGAAATCACAACCCTTTATATTATTTTCCCATGTAGTTATTCTTTGAAATAATTTTCTATATAGTACATGGCTGATAACATGACATAATGTAGCTTGTCAAGTGCCAAATAACTCTCTAAACCGTCCAAGCATTAGAAGGAAATTAAATCATTCACCTAGATATAACTTATATAAGTCAAGCTCAATAATTCACCAAATAAATTTACGGTGTTAACGAAGGCCATGTATAAAGTACATATAGTAATTTTTGTTACTCTATCAACATTAATAGGAGAAGGCAATGGCACCCCACTCCAGTACTCTCGCCTGGAAAATCTCGTGGACGGAGGAGCCTGGCAGGCTGCAGTCCATGGGGTCGCAAAGAGTAGGACACGACTGAACAACTTCACTTTCACTTTTCACTTGCGTGCATTGGAGAAGGAAATGGCAACCCACTCCAGCACTCTCACCTGGAAAACCCCAGGGAGCAGGGAGCCTGGGGAACTGCCATTTATGGAGTCGCATAGAGTCGGACACTACTGAAGCGACTTAGCAGCAGCAGCAACATTAATAGAGATCAGATATTTAAGTTAGGATAAGTATTCAACAAAAGAAAAAAAAAATTCTTGTATAAACCCAAGGTTTCAGCTTTTGTCACTAATTTATATACTTTATTAGTCTATGATTAGTGTGTTACCATTAGCCATTGATTCCCCCTCATTTAAATGAACGTTGTTTTTTAGAACAGTTTTACTTTCACAGAAAATTGAGCTTAAAAGTACAAGTTTCCCATATATCACCACGTACCTACACACACACATAAAAAAGTGTGCAAACTCTCTTACTATCACCATTCATACTGCTTGTATGAGATGTTGATAGTGAGGAAGGCTTTGCATGTATGGGGGCTAGGTACTTAGGAACTTGATTCTGATGCAGCTTTATTTATGTACAGATAAGTAATCTCTTATCTACAACAACTACTACATAAATTAACAGAAGCTTTAAAAGTAAGTTTGGTCCCATTTACAGTTTCTTCTTTTTCTTTTTGTAAAAGTAAACACTTTTCCATACTTATTTATGATTTATGAAATTTTTGTTCAAGAGTATATGATAAAAGTGACTTTTTAAAAATTATCTTTATTACATTTCATTTTTTAAATTTTTTTCAATAAAGTGTTTTTTAAAATCTGGAACACTAATATGAAAGTGATATTCAGTTACTATGCTGTTGTTCAGTTGCTGATGTTTAGATTAAAAACATTTTCTTCATAAATAAATATTTATCTTTGAAGATGTCCAGTCATCTTAAACACATTTGCTGTTGTTCAGTCACTCAGTCATGTCCAGCTATTTGCAATCCCATGGACTGTAGCGCACCAGGCTTTCCTGTCCATCACCAAAACCCAGAGCTTGTTTAAATTCATCTCCATCAAGGCAGTGATGCCATCCAACCATCTCATCCTCTTTCATCCCCTTCTCCTGCCTTCAATCTTTCCTAGCATCAGGGTCATTTCCAATCAGTCAGTCCTTCATAGCAGGTGGCCAAAGTAATAGAGCTTCAGCTTCAGCATCAGTCCTTCTAATGAATATTCAGGACTGATTTCCTTTAAAATTGACTGGTTTGACCTCCTTGCTGTTCAAGGGACTCTCAAGAGTCTTCTTCAGCACCACTGTTAGAAAGCATCAATTCTTTGGCACTCAGCCTTCTTCATGGTCCAGTTCTCACATCCGCATATGACTACTAGAAAAACCAGAGCTTTGACTAGATGGACCTTTGTCAGCAAAGTGATGTCTCTACTTTTTAATATGCTCTCACTATTTGTCACAGGTTTTTTTTTCCAAGGAGCAAGACTTCCCTGGTGGCTCAGACAGTAAAGCATCTGCCTACAATGCGGGAGACCCGGGTTCAATTTCTGGCTCCGGAAGATCTCCTGGAGAAGGAAATGGCAACCCACTCCGGTACTCTTGCCTGGAAAATCCCATGGACAGAGAAGCCTGGTAAGCAACAGTCCATGGGGTCACAAAGAGTTGGACACGACTGAGCGACTTTAACTTTAAGCATCTTTTAATTGCATAGCTGCAGTTACCATCTACAGTGATTTTGGAGCCCAAGAAATAAAGTCTGCAACTATTTCCATTTTTTCCCCATCTATTTGCCATGAAGTGATGGGACTAGATGCCCTATTAGTTTATTGAAAGTTGAGTTTTAAGCCAGCTTTTTTACTCTTGTCTTTCACCTTCTTCAAGAGGCTCTTAAATACATAAGTAAATTCATATCTTATACAGCAATTATATATATATATACATATATATATATATTTGCCAAAGAGACAGACATATGTCTTTTATGAGCAATTTTTAAATTTCATTTTATGTTATAATTTTTTACTTAGAGTTAGAATATAATGCTTTCTTTGGATTGTAGAAGGCTTGTCTATAAAATAGACATAAAATGTGCAATAAGTTTTTGCTTTAACAATATACTGATGTCTTTTACAACAGAATAAAGTAAGTTTAGGTACATTTTTATCTCATTTAGTGTTTAGTACTAAGGTAATACATACTCTTTTATCTATACTTTATTATTTAATTTAGCAACCAAAGTTATTTTAATTATCATATAATTTATACATCAAAATTCAATGCTTTGAATAGAAAATTTCCACTCAATTTAGCACTGATAATATTTATTTCTGTCAGAAAACCATTCTTGCTCAATTTGTTCATTTTGCTTTTGAGTTGAAGGCTTATCCACATTTGCCTTTGTATGAGATTGTTAACAGAAATATATTTGAACATTTTATTAAGACAAATACAATATTTTTTTGTAAATGTTCATGAGGAAGAAATGTCTATCTCTGTAAGGGTGCAGAATGAATATGATTGTTTCAATCTGGTTAAATCAGATTGTGATAAGAGTGTGTGTGGGGGTAGTTTTTTTTTTTTTTCCCCCCCTAATAACCATTGAATTTCATTATTAACATGATGGTGAAGAAATCATTATTGTATAATTTTATTGACTCTTTTTTGTGTTCAATATATGTTGACAATCTACGCACCAAATTCATCCTTAAAGATTTTGCTATTAAACTGTTTAAAATATTTAGATGATATTAAATGTTATCAAAATTTCAAGATATTGTGCATTTCAATTTTTATTTATTCTTTCATTCAACAAATTTTCAGTTGGTATCTGCTGTGTTCCAGGCACTTTTCTAACAGCTGGAAATACAAGAATGACCAAAAGAAAAATGAGTACAGATTCAGGGTATTTATTTTTAGAGGTGGGATCTGCAAAATAAGCACCAAAATAATAAAGCAAGTTAGCCAGTGACATGAGTGAATGAGAGAAATAAATCAGGGAAACACAGGTAGTCATGAGCAACTGGGGTGTTTGGTCGTCACTTTTGTTACTGGATCCAGATTAGATTGCATGAGAAGAGGTAATATTTAAGTAAATAACTAATATTTAAGTAAGACATTTAAGTAAGACCTGCAAAAGTCCCTGAAATCTGAACATGCTGGCCATGTTAGAGAAAAATGCAAAAAGGCAACTGTTGTGCTCACTGAGTGGAAGATTATTAGGAAAATAACTCTGAGGGACAATTGGTTAGATAGAAGAGGACAAAATAGGTCATTTTAAATAGTTTGTCTTTTACTATGAGTGAAATGGAACACATGGCATGAATATGAGGAGAAAAACAACATGATCTGTCTAAAGCTACTAAGATTGCTTTGACTGATGTGCTGAAAATAAGCATGCAGTAGACACAGAAGTAAAAACAAGAAGAAAGTTTAGGAGGATATTTCAATAACTCTGAAAAGAAATGATTGTGACCCACACAAGCTCAGTGTGGGTATGTTCCATGGGTTAACGATTTTTTTTTTTTCTGAGAATCAGTTAAGCAACATTTTATAAGGAGATACATCTATATAATATCGCATTTTATACTAGCATTTGTACATATATAAATACTAATAGAACACATTTACATATAAATAATTGAAATTTACTTTTAAGGTGAATAAATCTTATGACATAAGAATAGAATCTCTTTTCATATAGTGTGGTTATAATTTTAAAATTACTACTGGTCTTATTCTGTCTCTAGACCATTCTTATCTCACACTAGTGTGCTGTAATAAACTATATATCTTATTTCTAATTATATTTCTAAGATAAAGATAAATTATGTGTGGATGTCATTTTTACACAAGACCATAAAATTCAGTTTCTGCTTATGTAATTGCTGCTGCTGTTTGCTGTTGCTTAGTCACTGAGTCGTGTCTGACTTTTTTGCAAACCTATGTTCTGTAGCCTCCCAAGCTCTTCTGTCCATGGGATTTCTCAGGCAAGAGTACTGGAGTGAGTTGTCACTTTCTTTTCAAGGTGTTCTTTTGAATCAAGGGATCAAACCTATGTCTCCTGCATTGGCAAGCAGATTCTTTACCACTGAACCATCAGATACACAATGGAATTATTAAAAATCAAATATAATTTTCATCAGTTTTATGCGTAAGGCAGATTTGTCTCTGTCAATATCTTATGAAGACTAATGGCTTTTTAAATGATTCTATTACTTCATATAAACTATGCTCTTTTTAGGTATTTTCTATAGGCTTTTGGGAAAGGATGTATACTTTCCATTGCTTTAGGAAAGTGACTTCCTTTTATTTTTAGGATATCTATAGTCAGAAGTTTGAAGGTAGATGACTCTTCCTCTTTATGGAATATGTTGGATGACAAGTTGTCAGTTTGGTACTACTCCTCCGACTCAATGTCAGTGAAATTGTTTTCTGTAACATCCTCCCTATATTGTTCGAAGTGAGACTTGGCCAAAAAAGGATAACAGCAAGATTTAGAAGGCAGAAAGGAAACAAAAATCCTTCCTCTTGGTAGGTTGTGGTACACAGACACAATGATAAATTGGGGCAAGTTCACAATATTTCCTCCCGCTTGCATTAGAGCTGAGCAGTGTCCCCTGGAGGAGGAAATGGTAACTCACTCCAGTATTCTTGCCTGGGAAATCCCGTGGACAGAGGAGCCTGGCGGGCTACAGTCCATGATGTCACAAAAGAGTCGGGTATGAATTAGCAGCTAAGCAACAACAGCACAAAGCCCATCACCTAAAATTATAAAAGTGACACTTCACCTAGAGGTAGTGGCCTTCACAGAGGAAGGAGCTTTCTTAAAGGTGATTTCTCTCTTTCAGTTATTTTTAAAAATTTTATTGCAATATAGTTGATTTACATTGTTATGTTAGTTTCAGGTGGCCATTGACAGATGAATGGATGAACATGATGTGGTAAATATATATATATATATATATATATATATACACACACATACATATATATATATATATACACATACATATATATGTATGTCTACAATGAAAACTTACTCAGCCATGAAAAATAATGAAATAATGTCATTTGCAGCAACATAGATGGACCTCAAGGTTATTAAACTAAGTGAAGCAAGTCACACAAAGATATGTATATGATATTGCTTATATGTGGAATGAAAAAAAATGATACAAATAAACTTAGTTACATAACAGGAAAAGACTCACAGACATAGAAAACAAACTCTGGTTACCAAAGGGGAACAAGAAAGAGGGATATATTAGTTTAAAATTAACATACTCATACTTCCAAATATAAAATATATAGCCAATAATGACTTATATGTAACTATGCTCAATATGTTGCAATAACCTCTAATGGAAGAGAATGTAAAAGTGGTTTCTTAAAACTTTCTTAAAGGTTCTAGATATTCACAAGCTAACTTCCATGGTTCCGTTTCAGCTTCCAGATAGACAAGGTTTCTCAGACTTTCCTGCAAGTCCCACTTTATCCACCACTGCTGATGCTTCCGGCAGATCTAGTGACTTTCAGTTCAGCTCACCTCACTCCCTTTGCAAAGTCTCACTTGCCAGCTCCTTCTACATTTTCGTTAAGGGCTTATTTCCACACTGGGACAATATTCTACTGATTGCTACACAGGAATATATATTCCATCTTACTGACTCAGCTTGTGGGAGAAGTTCTTTTAATCATTTTGAACTCTATATTGTGCAGACAATAGAAGAATGTGTGGAAAGTATATGGGAATTCATCTAAATTTATAGAAAAGAAAACTGGCCACTTATTGTCCTTCAAGACATCTCTTCTCCACGTGTGATTCAAAGTGCTTATCTGGGAATAAAATAAATAACACTGAATAGAGATGAAGAGGAAATTACTGTTTTAACAACATAAAATGTCATATATTGACTGGCATGTATACTAATATCTATTGTTAACATTTTTTGAGTTAACATGGATAACATTTAATGTTAACTTGTTAACATTTTTGAGTTAGGCATGAGAATCAAACCTTTTCACAAGTCAACATAGTGAGTAAAAGTCACATTCTCATTACAAGTGAAGACATTAAGGCTCGAGACATTAAGTTCAAAGAGATGCCGCAAAATATGTGTCCAAATTGAATTATTTTACCGTTGAAGATGTTATACACCTATATAGTGAACACTTTATGAGAGAAAAACACCTGTAACTCAGAGGAAAACATAAACTTTCGGTAGCTTTGAATCATTCCCTTTACTATTTTTAGTTGAATAATTGGGCACCATTATCTCCTAGATTAATATAATACATTTAGGTTGACAAAGATGTTGAATGTGCAAAATAACCCGTATAACATAGAGGATATATTTATTTTTGAAGTCAAGGCCGCTCATATAGTTCTCAGACTATCTGTCTAGAAAATGGGCAGAAATGAAAAATATTGTGATATATAGAGAATCATCAGTCTTAAGATCAGTGCACATTTTCTTTTCCTGATAGAATTGAACCTGAGAGACATAGGTGAAAAGAGTAACCAAGTAAGTTCTTTGTCCTAGACTTATTAACTGAGATTTAGATCCTCTCATTATGGTGTTCACATTATCACTTAAAGTGATAAACTATAGAATCTAGTGACTCTGAAGGCGCTATAAAATTCTAAATTTGCCCAATTTGTAGAATGAAATTATCACTAGCAGTAAGAGACTTTGTTTCATTCACTATATCATACAAATAAAAATTACTAATTATTGACACTCAAAAGAAATGGTCTTCTGTCATATTTATTGGTTAATTAAAGATTAAATGAACATTTCTACACTTAAGGAAGCGTCATTGACCTAATACCATAAAGTAAGATATTTATAGTTCTATAGATAAATACAGTGGGATTATCTATATAATCATAACTTGTACTTATGTCTAACCTTAAAAAATACTTTTACAGTTAAAAATTGAAGATGTAATGAAGTAATTCTGAGAGATTCACTTGATAATTAGCCTACAAAGCTATATAAAGGCATATGATTAATGACTTAGACAATTTCCTTTCTTCAGGAAATAAAATATAGTATTAATATGCATGTGTCTAAGTCATTTTGACTAGAATAATATGCTAATAAAATAAACCAGATTAAAAAGATAATATGAGTATAACTTTAAAATAAACTGTGAACAGTGGCACAAATGCAAAAAAAGTATTTTAAAATATATTTAAGATGCAGTTACTTATTTATTCCTATCATGACCATATGTGCATTTAATTCCATACATACATCAGGCCTTCACTCTGCTTTCTTTGGTGCCACACCTAAGCTTTTGAGTGATGCTTACATTAACCCCTTGATCATATAGGCTAGTTCTAGGACAAAGCAATCGTCTTGAATTGCAGAAAAGTCCTTATTGCTACTTGAAAGCTATTTTGCTTTTCCTTCATCTAAATGCTCTACCTATTTACTCATTAGTTAGTCAAAATCTTCTCTATTCCCTTTAAGTAATCCATCCATCCTACTTCATTATCACACCATTAGATGGCCTTATCTCCTGGCCATTAAGTGTAAACTGTTTCCAAGTATTGACCTTTTCTACAGATTTATGTACATGTGTACACATTCTTAGTATTGCCTCTTTAGTCTCAGATATGTTAGATTCTCTTCCTGTTAAACAAACAGCTTCTAATCCTAAAATCTGGTGCTCACCTCCTGCTATCACAAGCAGAAATTTGACTTGCATAGTTATTTTGTCTTTCTCCTGTGTCTTCAACTTCTCCTTGTCTGGTAACCCTTTCATTCCCTTATATACACAGATATCTTCTAATTCATAAGTTTTTCCCATCATTTGATTCTTATTTCCCCCATCTTTTCTCATTGCTGATTCCACTGTGCATATTTCAAAAAGAAAGACAAAATATTTTGAAAAAAATAGTATACATACAAAATAGAATATAATATATATGTTTATGTAAATATTGTTCAATGAAGAAACCAATGGAATGGGAGATAGCAAGTACTATAAATTATGATTTAAGAAAAATCCTGAAATAAAAGATTACATATGCTGTATATTTAAGCAGTATCTTATAATTGGATAAAACTTACCCAGAAGGTCAATAGTTTAAAATATGATGATAAAATTTTTGAATTTTAAAATAAAATCAACTTTTCTTTCGTCTCCAGCAAAAAAATCAAGGAGCCAATGATTTTATATTTATCAACAATATAAAAGCTACAGACAGTCTCTAATAATGAAACTTGAATCTTATAAAGATTCAAGAAGTCAGGGAATAATGAGTTATTCTGAAAAATGTAAAATGGAATTTGCTTTTAATGATCAGAAAGACAGAGATATATCAACATAAAAATGAAGGTTAAAAAATAAATACATATTTACTTACAGAACTACCATAAAATTGCATGAATTTTGAAATAGAGTTGACTCTTAGTCTCAGGTATACATATGAATAATAGGCACTAAAATATTTATCTTTGATGTTACCCTTTGCAAAAACAAAGCAATAAATGACTATAGTTAAAGAAAAGTACATTTTTTTTTTTTATCCAAAACACATACCTTTGGCAAATCTAGTACTTATTTCAGAACAATTTAAAATCTCTGGTAGTTTATAATCATTTGCTACACAGTTATCCACCTTAAACTCTTAATCTCTCAAAATGTTTAAGCTACTAATTTGTAAGACAAATCAATATATTTTCCCCTAATAAGTTATTATGAAATGAGACCTAGGATTTAATATTTCTTCTCTGATTGCTCAATAGATTTGAGAAAGGATGACAAAATATGCAAAATTTTTAACATCTCAACATATTTCTGTTGTACAAAATTATTTTCTTCATTATTTCTGAACTGCTTCAATTGTAATCAGCAACCATATTTACAGCAACAAAAATTAGTGCTTTATTTCTTAATGAAATAGAGTAGCTATGCTATTAAAGGTAATTGTAGTCTACTGAAACATTAAATATAACTTGCAGGTCACACAAAAATAAACAAAAACCTGTTTTCATCGTAATTATTGGTCATTAGAATATTTCTCTAAAATTTAAATTGAACTTCAAATTATAATTTAAAATAATTATTCTTAACAGTTTATTTTATTTTATTTTATTATTTAAGAGTAAAGCAATTATCCTCCAATTAAAAACAGAAAAACTATGGCTAACTGCATTAAAAATCACTAAAAAAACATATAGTGCTGTGAAATGTAATCACTTTCACACTTTAGCTATTCTACACACACACACACAAATAGTGCATGTAAAAACTGGTGAAATAGAAGTAAGGTCTGTCCCCCTGTTAATTGCATTATACCAGTATGAATTTTCTGGTTTTGGTTGTTTTTCGGTTGCCCAGTCGTGTCCGACTCTGAGCATGACAGGCCTCCTTGTCCCTTACCATTTCTTGGAGTTTGCCCAAGTTTAGATCTATTGCATCAGTGATGCCATCCAGGGATCTCATTCTCTGACACCCTCTTCTCCTTCTGCCCTCAATGTTTCCCAGCATCAAGGACTTTTCCAGAGAGTCAGCTGTTTACATCATATGACCAAAATACTGCAGCTTCAGCATCAGTCCTTCCAATGAGTATTCAGGGTTGATTTCTCTAAAGATTGACTGGTTTGATCTGCTTGCTGTCCAACAGAGTCTTGCTTTCAGGAGTCTTCTCCAGCACCACCGTTCAAATTCATCAATTTTTTGGCATTCTCCCTTTTTTATGGTCCAGCTTTCACAACCATAAGTGACCATGGGAAGACCACAGCCTTGACTATACAGAGCTTTATTGGCAGAGTAAAACCCCTGCTTTTAAACGCACTGTCTAGGTTTGTCATAGCTTTCCAACCATGAAGCAATCATCTTCTGATTTCATTGCTGCACTCACCATCCACAGTGATTTTAGAGCCCAAGAAGAAGAAATGTGTCACTGTTTCCACATTGCCCCCTTCTATTTGCCATGAAGTAATGGGAGTGGATGCCATGATCTTATTATTATTTTTCTTTTTTTTTAGTATTTAGCTTTAAGCCTGCTTTTTTCACTCTCCTTCACCCTCATCAAGAGGCTCTTTAGTTCCTCTTTCCTTTTTGCCATCAGAGTGATATCATCCACATATTTGATGTTGTTTATGTTTCTCCTGCTTAGTCTGTTACCACTTATAACTCAACCAGCCTGGCTTTGATACTATACAATAATTAGCTAAGATATTACCTTTAGTGGAAAGTAGATAAAGGGTGAAAGACACCTCTCTGCACCGTTTCCACAACTTCTTCTGCATCTATAATTGTGCCAAAATTAAAAGTTAAAAAGTAAACTAAAATTACTATAATTATCATAGCTATCTAAGTTACAAGAAAAAAAAAAATTTGAAAAACTACAATGTTCCCTTAGGGACATAGCAATTCATTCATTTTTTAACTGTCAATTTTCTCACAAAATCTTTTTGAAAAAGAAAGAATAACTACATTCTTGGAGTGGGGCACTGTTTTCACCTTAGTGCAGTCATATTGAAATTTGACTCTTTGCAGGTAAAGTTGACTTAGTATCAGTGAACCCAGAAGTTTGAAGCTTGAAGCTTTTTTTGCAGCAGGAACACTTGAACCTGATGCAACAGTGTACCTTGACGCCAGAGGCTCCACAGAACAGAAAACAGTCCTTCGGTGACCTGCAGACTCGCCTCCATGAGCTGATGACGCGGCTGGAAGATCAGCAGAGGAAAGGCATTTCCGGGAGGGCGCCGTCTCCTTCCTCTCCCGCCCCTTGCTCTTGTCTTAACTTTAAGTGTCAAAATGAGAGGGCAGGTCGTCTGGTTTCACTTGAATGATCCTGACCCATCAGTTCAGGTCAAGGCGAAACGGTTCTTGGGTGCGGTGATTGTTGTGATTGACTCCCAGGAAATGTCAGTGGGCAGAATGCCCTGTGGCACCATCCAGAGTAGTGTCCTACGCAAATGTGTGCTTCCGTAGGCAGAACATCCTCACAGGAAACTGTCACTCTCGTAGGTTGTTAAGATTAGGCAGGGAGAACAGTTCCTTTCACCTGGTTACTATTGGGGATGTATCCAGTTTTGGGGGCTGCAGAGGAATCTTTAGCCAGCCACGCCCTGAAATAGGTGTCCACCTGCACCTGCCTAATGCCTGGGTTTCTGACCACCTGTCCATGTCCCAGCAGGTACTGAAGAGGGCTCTTCCTCTTTTTTTTAAAGATTAATACCACTTATGAAAATAAAAAGAAAAATTTATATCATATTTTAATTTTTACATAAAATAACATGATCACATAAAAAATAACTGAAAATGTAACAGACTGGTATGACAAAATCTTATAAGGAGCAATTTTTTAAAGACAACTTTTTTGCCCATCTAAATTTAGGGAAAGTTTACATACATATATACATATATATATGTATATATATATACACACACACATATATATATATAAAACAAATATAGTTCATAAGATCATATGAGCTAAATAATTACTTTCTTAATCCATTGGGAAATTTAATATTATTTCATAATATATCACATTTCTTTATTGTTCTATGTGTTTTGTAGATTTAAGCTATTATTTTGATTTTATCTTCCAGTTTAACAAAGGAAAAACACCTTATTTGGCTTAACAAATTTATAAATAGAAGATATAAATCTGAAGTATTTAATATTTTTAATTTTCCTTGTGCTTAAAAAGTATTCACCATATTCTAAAAAATGATCTATCTATTGAGAGAGAAATCAGTCTTATCACTTTTTAACTTCTGATGATGGAAGTTTTTGTTTTTCTGAATACCAATATTCATTCACTCTTCCAATACATCAGTTCTTTAGAAAGTAGATTTGTAAATTTGATTTGCAGGATGAACTTCATATTATATAAATAGAAAGTAAAATATTATTTTGATTATACTATTTGCAATGTCCCCTTCATTTCCTCAGTTGAGTTTTCATTATGAGATTTAATGAGGTGTTGCTATTGAATATAGTTCTTTACCTTACAAAACAATCAGTGTGTTTTGTTTCTAATTTCATTAACGATAAGCCTCTCAATTCAAATAGTCATTTAAGTATAATGTAAAAATAATATTCAATTTATCTTATAACATGACCCCTGTACTTAATTTTAATATTAATTGAGAGTGAATATTGGAATGCAAACCTTTGTGAATACTGGCACAAGTAACATATATTGGCTATTAGATATTAAAGGGAAAGGAAATAACTTCTAATTTCTTATGAGTGATATGAGTTAAGCACTCATATTGTGTTTCAATCACATAATCTCTATATATTTTCTCACCAAAACACAATTGAGCTGGTAACACTTGTCCTGTCTAGATCATAAAGGATTAAATGTGAATGTGATAACCTCAGAGACAAATTTAAAATTACTTTTATTTCAATTATATTCATGTGACAGAATCTATGTGAGAATTTATAAAAGAAGAAATCACAAGAGGACAAACAACTGAACATTCTAGATGTCAAGCACTGAGTAGGCATGATGTTTCTAAAAAGCTTGTACTTTAGAATAAGGACTAATGCACAAGTGAAAAAAAAATAGAACCATTTCCTTAAATTCTTTAATTTAGAATGGTTCCTTTAATCATTCTTTCTCTAGTGACTTGATTGCTATTTTCATTGCTATTGATGAATGTATATTTTATATGCACATTGTGTATGCAAATATTGATAGGTTAGAACTCTGCTTGTATTTCCAATTCTCTGTCTCATTTCAAAGCTTTCAATTTTTAACAACTGAATTTACAACTTTCAATTTAACAACTGAATTTGGGAGATTTATAATCTCCCAATCTTTTATACTTCTTAAACCCATAAGCTCCATTTAAAACATAATTGTTGATTTTTCTTATTTTAATATATCAAACATTAAAAAGCAGAGACATTACTTTGCCAACAAAGGTCCATCTAGTCAAAGCTATGGTTTTTCCAGTAGTCATGTATGGATGTGAGAGTTGGACTTTAAAGAAAGCTGTCCACCAAAGAATTGATGCTTTTGAACTGCAGTGTTGGAGAAGACTCTTGAGAGTCCCTTGGACAGCAAGGCGATCCAACCAGTCCATCCTGAAGGAAATCAGTCCTGAAAATTGATTGGAAGGACTGATGCTGAAGCTGAAACTCCAATACTTTTACCTCATGTGAAGAACTGACTTATTGGAAAAGAACCTGATGCTGGGAAAGATTGAAGGCAGGAGGAGAAGGGGAGGACAGAGGATGAGATGGTTGGATGGCATCACTGACTCAATGAACATGAGTTTGGGCAAACTCTGGGAGTTGGCGATGGACAGGGAGGCCTGGCGTACTGCAGTTCATGGGGTCGTAAAGAGTCGGACGTGACTGAGTGACTGAACTGAACTGAAGCCTAAAACTGTTTTAAATAATTAGTTTTAATATTTTAAAAAAATCAAACATCATGCTGCCAGAAAAGTTCATACTAGATCATAAGAATGACCAAGAAACAAGGATAATTTATTGCAATGTTTCTATGCATTTTTGTTTCTGTATACATAATATGCCTACTGGAAATATGTATAATAAAAATCAAAATCCTATTTCTAACTTGTGTTTGTGATTATAAATAATTATGCAGAAATTATAAATGCAGATGCAAAATAAGACATGAAAATAATATTACCATCCTGATTAACATATTTTATAATGTTTAAAAATAGAGATACAATTTACAACAACATATTTACATTGGAAATGTTATTTCCTAGCCTACTTTTAATCCTAAAATTAGTTGCTAATGTTTTCTACAAGTATTATATATATGTACAATATATATATAACCTCACAAAAATTTTAGAATAACTACATACTAATCTGTAGTATAGATACATTGTGTTTATTCAACCAAACATCAAATTAACCAAGTAAAATACTAGTAAACATTTGGAAATCTTATTTAGCCCAATCATAATAGAAAGTACACTTAAAACTTGAATTACTGCTAATATACTTCTTCTGCCTTTGATAAATTTTTAAAGTGAATTAATTGTCTCCCTTGTTAGATCTTCTATAATTTGGTTTGAATTTAGAAATATGTATTTTTAATTTGATTTTATCTACCTTCATAGAAATTTAGCCAGTAAGTATTGACATAATATAACAGATAATGATGTGTGCTAAAATGTATAGTGATGATAATTTCTGTCCTGCTTCTCCATCTATGAAATGTTTTATATACATTATGTGATTTCATCACTCATGTCATATTAAAAATAGTTATTCCACAAGTTGATATGTTTACAAAGATTATGATTTTTATTTGTTAAAATAGGGAATATTTTCTGACGTTAAGATAAAAAGAAAGCAGCAACAACAGATTTACTTCCTTTTAAATCTGTTATTTGCCTCTGTACAACACGGGGTTTCTCAAAGAAGAAACTACAATACTTGTTAAAATAAAATGACCTTATTTAGAAAAGTTAAATTCAATATGTTATATAACATAAAAATCATATATTATTTACTTCATTATATGCTAAAGCCATAAAAATATAAGTTTCTATGCTTAAATTCACCTGAGAAGGAATAAAAAAAAAAATGTTTTGATCTCATCTTAAGGAAATAAGAAAATTTAGAGAAAATCTCAGAGTTGGGGGTTTGAAGATGGGCATTGACAGAAACAAGTTTGTCAAAGCTGGGGGAGTCAACATGGCCCTGTAAACGAATGAACTAAGATTTGACAGGTAGGCATGGCGGGTAGGCGACAGGGAGCAATGAATGGGAGCCTGAAAGATTTATCACTTTCATTTAGTGAAACATGACTGAAGATAGTTTTTGTTCGTTCATTTTTGTGTTATAATTGTTCTTATAACTCAGGGAAGCATCAATCCATTTGGAAAGCTTGAAACATTTTCAGTTGCCTATAAACAGACCACCTTGGTGAGCACTGAGCATTAGCACAAACAAGGTAATAGGATATTTTCACCTTCTTCTTACTTAGTTACATTTTTAAAGATGGAAAAAAAATGACTGGAGATAATTATCTCTCACAATATAGCATTGTATAAGATGCTATATATTTACATATATATATACAACACACACACACACACATATATATATATAGTATAAGATGCAGGAAAAGATTTGTGTGTACGCTCAGTCATGTCTGATTATTTGCAACCCCGTGGACTGTAGCCTTTCAGGCTCCTCTGTCAATGGGATATCCCAGGGAAGACTACTAGACTGAGTTGCCATTACCTCCTCCAGGTCATCTCCCTGACTCAGGGATCAAACTCGTGTCTACTGTGTCTACTGTATTAGCAGGTAGATCCTCTGCTTCTGTGTCCCCTGGGAAGTCCAAGAGAAGATACAGATGAAGTATATTTACGTTTTCATGTTTTGACCCACATTCATACATATGTGATGGGCTTATGTGCTTTTTCTGTTACTTTAACAGAGTGATTGTGATGGGATTATTTTCCCCCCACATTGAGAAATTCTGGAGTGATTTCTATAGGAGCAGGAGCATCATCTAACCGCCACCCCCAACCCCCACCCCAGCACTGGAAACTATCGTTAATTTAACCAGTTTTAAAGGACTTTTTTTTTTTCCCCTTCCTTTTATCATTTCTACAGATGTCAAGAAAAAAGGATGTTTCAGCTTTTCACGCATCAACTGAGTGCTCAACACATTGTCATTACAGCTGGTGACACTGTGAATACCTGAAGAGCAAAGCTGAATACAAATCACATCTAAGGATCCACGTTTATTAAAATGATTCCATCAGTATTTTCTTCTTTATTTTACCAGAGAACTCCTTCTATTGTTCAGAAGAAAAAAAAAAAAATTTGACAGGGTAGATAATAACAATCACAAGCCAGTGTTCCAGAAAGTCACTTCTTTAAGCTTCTAAGAGAAGACCTGCCTTTCTAGAAAACAAAGTTGCTGTTGGCTTGTGTACCTTGGAAGATAGGTATGCCCTTGTGGTTTAGACCCTGGGAGTTGAGAGTTTATCTCAAGAGAAACAGTTTACAGGTGCTTTGACCTGGTGTGATTGCATTTGCGCATGTTTGCATGCCTTTTTATCTCATTGATTTTTCACAATTAGCCCCAGGATTCGTTTGACTTGTAAAAGTCCTGAACTAAAAAGTTCCTCTTGAAATAACAATATCTTTGTGTTTTTCCTCTTGTCTTAAAGACTAGATTATCCCCACTACCGTTCATTAAAGATTAATGAGCAGTAATTAATTATTAATTACTGGGACGAAAGATTATATGCATTTGCCTTGGGCTTGACAAGCTGTCAAGGACTTCTGCCAAGGCTGCCAGACTCAGCAAGTTCCAGAGAAGGTGTGACGCTGAAACTGAAAGTTAAGTGACATTTTTAAGAACTGGGGGAAAAGCATGCGAGCAACAACAACAGAAAATTTCCCTTTAAGTTTCTCTTTGTCTTTTGCACGTGAAAAATAACAGAAGGATAATGTAGTTTTTTTCACTGCTTCAAAGTCCTGTTAACTGCATATCATGTAATAATTTCTTGCAATAGTGCCCCCCAAAAAGAGATTCCTAAGAGTAATGATCAAAGAAAGGATAATTAATTATCCTTATTTTAATAAATAAAACATTTGTAGTAAATGTTTCTGCAAATAAAAATAATGCATATAAAGCTATATTTAAAAATGAAAAATCTCAAGCACATTGATGAGAAGTGTGTCTGAGACTCAGAATCAAGGATCGAGTGCATTACTCACACTTTAAATTTTAATTTCTATATTCAAGATCTGCTCAGCTGAATAGAAAATGAGGTATTTTGCTATTCTGAGTATGCAGAGTTCAGCCTAACTGAAAGATATTTAATGACAATAAAATGTGTATCTTTGATTTGAAAAAGATTATTTTGAACTATATTTAATATCATTGTGAGGAAATCTGTACAGATGATGGCTAAACATTGTAGTGCACTCTTGTTTATGTCACCTTAGCATAAGAGATGTTTTACTATTAATTGCAAATTTTTACCATTTAAAATATTTCACAAATCAATTTTTCTAAAATAAGTTAATTCCTGTATTTACTAAGTTCACCATATAGTTGAAATACTGTCTATTTTCTTATTCTCAAATAAAGATAGGGACAGATTAACATTTAAGCTTCTGTCACACAGTAAAAGTCATAAAGAATATTTTAACATATTACAAGTGTTTTATGCTCATGGACCATTTGTATTATAAAAAATGGGAAATAATGTTAAAAGTCCCAGGAAGACCAATCATAAGTAACTATGAATTTTCTCTAATAAGGTGTATGTGTTATATTTAAATGTGTATATAGTGTATATTTAAATGTGTATATAGCATATTATTTTTATCAATGTGGGCAAAATAAGCATAAAGTCACAGTTTTTCAGGAGAAAAATTCAGTTAAACTTGCATAAAAATATTATGCCAATTTTTTGACATACCCAACAATTTCTAGAACAAAGTCATCAAAACTTCTGCTTATCAGTTTCTCCCATTAAACTTGCACATTTAAGTTATGCTTCTGCAACACCATAGTTTTTTCTACCCTTGGAATAGTATTTTCTACTATTCCATCGTTTTTATATTTTAAGTCTCCTTCTTCTCCTGCCCTTATATATAATAATATAATAATGAATATAATTAAACTTATAATGAGTTAGTATGAACGATTTCATTTTCTGGGATCCTTACACATTGTGTCTTGTGTAGAAGTTAAAAGTCTGACTATTTTGAGCAAAACTGGCTTAACCAACTGCGACATGCTGAAACAAAGAACAAATTCTTGAGATCCTGGCTTGCCCTGACACTCCTGTTTCAGAACTGCTATAACCAAATGATGACATTTTTGTGGAGACACAGAAATATGAGATAATTTTCAGAATCTCTTGTATCAAAAAGTGATCACAACGTGTCTCTCTGATCTGGTTAAGGTCTCTTTGTCTTTCAAAATTAAGAACTGAGAAATATATTTCTTATATGCATTCTAATTGGGTACTGATAAGATCTGGACACCATTGGTAAAACTGAGAGCCTTAGGTACTGACATTGGTCTTTCAATTACTTACTGCCTATCAGGCATTACATCTTTGTGTGTGAGAAAAAAAGTTTACCTTCCTGAATGTCTTTGAAGATTTTGAAAACTGACTTTACATAGAGGAGGATTTTCAAATTTCAGCACTATTGATATTTTGGGCTGGATAATTCTTTGTTAGGGAAGTTGTCTTGCATAATGGAAGATGTTTAAGGGCATCTCCGGCCAGTACCTTCTAGATGACAATAGTAACCTACCTGGCCACTCCTCAGTTCTGCTAATGTTTGCAGCTAATACTTCTTCAGCCAAATAGCCCTCGGAGGAGGATTTGGGGCAAAACAACCCCCAGTTGAAAAACATCAAAGTAGTATAATAGACTTGTAGCTTTACCACTGTGTTTACTGTAGCTTGTTTGAAGAATATTTCAAATTCTAGAGTCTGAGCACTGCAAAGTTCCAGAGTGAGTGAGAGATAAAATCTAAGAAATCTACAACTCCTTTATGACAAATGTGACAAATGGAGGAAATTCATGCAAAAACATTGGGAAACTATCCATATTTTCTGTTTACAATTGTTTATTATCTTTTTCTTACAGGTGTAGTACACATATACATTCTGTCTATGTTGAAATTGCTGCCAAATCTCTGCTTGTTTATAAGAAGAAAAAATTTTACTAGTTTCTCAAGAAAGCAGAGTAATTAGCCAATTACAATGGGATATTTATAATTGCAACCATATGTATCTGTGGACAGATTTGAGTGACATTTTTGGAAATTACTTATTCATTCAAATATGTCATTCCTGCATACCACAGAAACAAATTATCTTAAATTGAAAGACTATTCAATATAAAAAAGAAAAAAATACAAATGGGTACCAAGGTAGCAACTAGAAGTAATAAAATGGGCTATATTTCTGTAAAATAATTTTAATGATTAACAAATGAAGATTTATATATGGATATAAATGTAATGAGGGATAGAAATGTAATAATCTGGATACAATATATAGTATATTAAAACTGATGAATTTTGGATGAATAAAACTGAATTGAAAAGTTTGTTTTTCTTGAATATTATCAGAATTTAAAATAAAGTATTACTTTATTAAGTGAACTTAATTTTATATCAGATTTTGAGATTATTTCCTAATGAAAACCCTAATTGTGTTGAATTTTCTATTGGTTTCCTCCATTGACTTCATGGGTCAGAGAAATTATCAGTGTTTCCACAAAATATTTAAAGTCATTAGAATGTAAATATATGTGTTCAGATAAACTGACTTATAAAAGGTCAATGTTTGTATCAAACTGATTATTTCTGGTTAACCACTTCAAGAGCTGTTTTTGGAAAAATTTGTCATAGTTATTTTTGTGACAAACATATAGTAGAATCATGTTGTACTAAAATGTAAACTTAAATACAATATCCTAGATTCTTTAATTGCTTTAAGATCTTGTAAGGATGTTTGAAATGAGTTAATTAATAAATCATCTTTTGTTTGATAAAAAAACATTTAAACGAACTTAAAGTCATAAAAAGATAAGAATAAGAGATCAGGGAGAAGGATCTTCACTTGGTTTTTTAGATAGGACACATATAAAAATGAGTTTCTTTATACTACTAAAATAAGGTCAATTCTATTTTGAAATTAACTTTGGAAGCTTTAAATAATATTGCCTTCTAGCTATATATATTTGCATGTATTTGTATATATAAATGTACCTATAAATATGTACTTGTATTTGTATTTGTACTATACTAATAATGCTGAAGCTGAAACTCCAGTACTTTGGCCACCTCATGCAAAGAGTTGACTCATTGGAAAAGACCCTGATGCTGGGAGGGATTGGGGGCAGGAGGAGAAGGGGACAACAGAGGATGAGGTGGCTGGATGGCATCACCGACTCGATGGACATGAGTTTGAGTAACCTCTGGGAGTTGGTGATGGACAGGGAGGCCTGGCGTGCTGCAATTCATGGGATCACAAAGAGTCAGATACGACTGAGCGACTGAACTGAACTGAACTGAATGAATGTATATTCTTACCATCTCCTACTTGACCACATCCAATTTTCCCTGATTCATGGACCTATTCATGGACCATTCCAGGTTCCTATACAACAGGAATCGGATTTTACTTTCATCACCAGACACATCCATAACTGAGCGTCCTATCCACTTTGGCCCAGCTACTTCATTCATTCTGGGGCTATTGGCAATTCTCTATCCTAGTAGCACACTGGACACCTTCAGACCTGTGGGGTTCATCTTTTGGTGTCATATATTTTTTGCCTTTTATACTGTTCATGCTGCTGCTGCTAAGTAAGTCACTTCAGTCGTGTCCAACTCTGTGCTACCCCATAGATGGCAGCCCATCAGGCTCCACCATACCTGGGATTCTCCAGGCAAGAACACGAGTGGGTTGCCATTTCCTTCTCCAGTGCATGAAAGTGAAAAGTGAAAGTGAAGTCGCTCAGTCGTGTCCGACTCTTAGTGACCCCATGGACTGTTCACGAGGTGAACTGCACACTGGGGGTGGTTTGTCCTTCTCTCCTCCAGTGGGTCACATTTGGTCTGAACTCTCTGCTATGACCCATCCTTCTCAGGTGGCCCTGCACAACATGACTCATAGCTTCATTGAATTACTCAAGCCCCCTCACCACCAGTAGGCAGTGATCCAAGAAAGGGTACCTGAGTCAGTTGCCATGCCCTCCTCCAGGGGGTCTTCCCAACCCAGGGATTGAACCCAGGTCTCCGTCATTTTAGAGAGATTATTTATCATCTGAGTCACCAAGGGAGACCAAGAATACTGGAATACTATCCTTTCTCCAGGGAAACTTCCTGACCCAGGAATCAAACTGGGCTCTCCTGCATTGCAGGCAGATCCTTTACCAGCTGAGGAACCAGGGAAGCTCCCTGGTATGTCAGCAAATCTGGAAGACCCAACAGTGGCCACAGGACTGGAAAAGGTCAATCCTCATCCCAATCCCCAAGAAGGGTAGTACCAAAGAATGTACTAACTATCAGACACCTGCACTAAACTCCCATGCTAGTAAGGCCATGTTTAAAATCTAGCATGCTAGGCTTCAGCATTATGCAGACCAAGAACTTCCAGATGTCCAAGCAGGGTTTAGAAAAGAAAAAGGAACTAGAGATTTAAGTTGTCAACATTTGCTGGATTATAGAGAAAGCAAGGGAATTTCAGGAAAATATCTATCTCTGTTTCATTGACTACGCTAAAGCCTTTGACTGTGGATTATGACAAACTGTGGAAAACTTGGAGAGATGAGAATACCAGACCATCTTACCTGTCTTTTAAATAACCTGTATGCAGGTCAAAAAGTAATAGTTAGAACCCTGTATGGAATCACTGATTGGTTCAAGATAAAGGAGTACAACAGATCTGTCTGCATTCATCCTGTTTATTTAACCTATACACCGAGCACATCATGAATTATAAGCTGGAATCAAGATAGGTGGGAGAAATATCAACAACCTCAGATATGAAGATGATACCACTCTAACGGCAGAAAGCAAAGAGAACTAAAGGGTCTCTTGAAGAGGGAGATGGAGGAGAGTGAAAAAATCAGCTTCAGACTAAATATTAAAAAAAAGAAAACCTAAGATCATGCCATCCAGCCCCATCACTGCATGCAAAGAGAAAGACAAAAGGTGGAAGAGGGACAGATTTCCTCTTCTTGGGCTCCAAAATCACTGCATGGTGACTGCAGCCATGAAATCAAGAGACTATTGCTTCTTGGTAGGAAAGTGATGACAAACTTAGACAGTGTTGAAAACCAGAGACATTACTCTGCCAACGGAGGTCTGTAGAGTCAAGACTATGGTCTTTCCAGTGGTCATGTTTGGTTGTGACAGCTGGATCCTAAAAAAGGCAGAGCAATAAAGAATTGATGCCTTCAAAAAATTGGTACTGGAGAAGACTCCTGAAAGTTCCTTGGACAGTAAGGAGATTAAACCAGACAGTCTTAACGGAGATTAACCCTGGATTTTCACTGGAAGGACTGATGCTGTAGCTGAAGCTCTGGTATGTTGTTCATCTGACACAAACAAGCGACTCATTGGAAAAGTCCCTGATGCTGGGAAGGATTGAGGGAAGACGGAGAAGAGGGCATCAGAGGATGAGATGCCTGGATGGCATCACAGATGCAATGAACATGAACTTGGGCAAACTCCAGGAGATGGTGAGGGTCAGGGAGGACTACCGTGCTGCAGTTCATGGGGTGACAAACAGTCAGACATGACTGGCTGACTGACCAACAACAACATTTGTGTGTGTTTATAATACACATGTAAAAGCTTTTTGAAGCTAATAATTTAACAAATTGTATGTGTAATAGAAGATGTGTAGTTTGATTCTGGCTTTGAATATTTAATCTACTGCTAATAAGTGCTAGTGAAGCGTTATCATAGTTTCATTGAAATACCAGCTCACAACTTTTAGGATAGCCACTACCAAAAACATGACAGCAAGAGACAAATTTTGGCAAGAACATGAAGAAATTGGAACCCATATGCACTGCTGTTGGGAATGGAAAATGGTGTAGCTGCTATGGAAAACAACATGGTGGTTCCTCAAAAATTAAAAAGAAAATTATTAACATTATGTCATCCAGCAATCTCACTTATGAATGTACACCAAAAAAAATTGAAGCAAGGTTGTCAAGAAATATTTGTACACCCATGATGATAGCAGCATTATTCACAGTAGCTAAGTGTCCACAACAGTTGAATGGATGAACACAAAATGATGTTTTAATACAATAGAACATTAAAAGAAATGAAACTATGACACACACTATCACATATACGAACTTGTAGAAAGTAGGCTAAGTGAGTTAAGCCATTCACAAGAGCACAAGCCCTTTATGAATCCACTTACATGAGGTATCTAGAGTGGTCAAATTCATAGAAGCAAAAGGTTGAATGGCGATTGCCAGGGGCTGGTAGTAGCTGAGAATGGGTGATTCTTATTTAATGGGCATGAGTTTCTGATTTGCAAGATGAAACATGTCTAGCTATCTATTCCACAACTACATAAATTTATTCAACACTACTGAACAATGCTTACCTGGTAGCTCAGATGGTAAAGCGTCTGCCTACAATGTGGGAGAACTGGCTTCGATCCCTGGGTCGGGAAGATCCCCTGGGAATGAAATGGCAACTCACTGCAGTACTCTTGCCTGGAAAACCCCATGGGCCAAGGAGCCTGGTAGGCTACAGTCCATGGGGTCGCAAAGAGTCGGACAGGACTGAGCGACCTCACTTTCACTTTCATTGAACAACGCACTTACAATCATTGTGGTGGTGAATTTTGTTATGTGTATTTTATCACAATATTTTAAAAAGTCATTATTTACCATCTGTATAATCTTCCCAGATAGGAGAATTTGCTTTTCTCATTATAATATCTTATTCCAAAAGCCTGATGACTTTAAGTTTATATTTATCATGTTTTCAAAGTACTTTTTGAAAAACATGAATAGAAGTTTCTCAAGTCTGCAGGAGTTGATGTTGTTTTAATAAGTTTACCAAGCCAAACCACTCACCAGCACTCCACCCTTTCTGTTCTGAGATGGTGGTACTTTTAACACCAAAAGTAAAAGTAATTTTTTGTTCTCCCAAATGTGCAGAACATGAAGGGGTTGCTTTTTAATTTGTAAACCTTTGCTTGGTATGCAAAAGCAAGAGGAAAATTAGAAAGATATGGGTACAGTTTCAAATTCTTAATTATCCATATTGCTTATTTAAGCCATGATGGAATAAAAGTTATCAGAAAAAAATAAACTCATCCTATAAAGTACATCAATTTTATATCAAAAAAAGAAACAAATATTGCTTTAACTAACAGACCCAGGAGATTCTGTAAGGGCCTCACTGTATCCATTTATCAAATAATTTTAAAATTGTGATTTATTATACCACACAGAAGTCTACTTTCCTCTAAACTGATATTAATTAAGAGTTGGTCTGAAAAACATAATAACAACCAGTCACTTCATTTTTTTTCTTTTTTTTGGCCTTATAAACAGGTTGTTTCTGTTTCCCTGTTATGTTGCGTCGCTTTACCCTCTGACTCAGGGTGTCCAGGGTGAGGGGATAGAAATAGAGAATTTCAGAGAAAAGTACTATAACAAATGTCCTTTATTATTTATATTACAAAAAACAATCCCTGGTATCTACCATACCTAGGCTAGGCTGCTTGCCAGTAACTCAATAGGCAAGTGTCAGTGGAAAGTTAAGCTGTTTTAATCAGAAAAGTTGGCAACCTAGGGTGGTGGTGGACTCATGTCCATGGACCAACTACAAACAGCATGCTCAGTGAGAATAGTTTTTAAAGAAAAATTCGGTGGGTGGGGAGAATCTCAGTGAATCATCAGGACGGGAGGTTGGGTTCTGCATCCTTCTCCACAGTGTGCAGTTTCTTCAGATGTTATCTTGCCCACCTGTTCTGGCTGCAGGATTGCTTAGGGGGCTGTGGGGATAGAAAGCTAGTCATTGTTTAACTGCTTCATTCTTCATCCTTCTTTTATCTAGGAAAAGTATCAACAATTTAGACAAGGCAGGGTGACATCCGGGAGAGCATTAAGTCGGGAATTAGTTTCAAGTTGCTTAGTGAGCTCATTCCTATAATTAGATTCTTCAAAGGTTAAAGGGAAACAGAAATGGACAAACAGGAAAGGAGCAAAAAAACAGTTTTTAGTATAAGCTGATTAATATTGCCACCAACTATATTACTGAAGTAACTAACTAAGTTACGACCCCTAGGACTCTTCTCTGAAAACAGATGAGTTTGAGAAAGCAGAACCAAGATACAAGATCCATTGCATTTGGATTAATCATACATGAGTTAGTGAGATTCTTTAAGGAAATGGTCTGTGATCATTTATTTAAAAATATGCATTTTTTGCTACAAAGTATAATTTTCATTTTATATATATATATATGTGTGTATATATATATATATATATATATATATATATATATATATATTTTTTTTTTTTCCCCCAGAAACTAGTTTTTTCTTCTGTCTTCAAGGCCTCAGCTCCATACAAAGGGCTTCAGGAGAGGTTGTGGGGCAGCACCTTAAGATGAAAGTTGGGATGGGAGTTGGTTCCTGGTTACCTTGCTTTGAAAGACATAACTGATGCAGTAAGATAGCATTGCAGGCAGTTTGGGAGGCACACAGATTTTAGTGATAACTCATTTTTGGAATATTCCTAATGCCTGTGGCCTCTAAAATATTTCAATTGATGAATTTCTTAATGGCCTGTCTTTGGGCACATAGAAGCACTTTTTGGCATGACTATTGTTATGTTTTTGTTTTTTTTTTTTCCCTCATCTTGAAAGCAAAGACCCAAGGAAAGATGAGATAGGTTTGTAATACGCTAATCCCTAATGAACATTTGGGGGAAAATATTTAATGTCTATCTTCTACCTCAATTTAACAGATAATAGAAACAGAAAACTTGGGTAAAATCTTCTTTGGATACCATCCAATTTTAACAAATATCTTAAGATTCATGGAAAATGTCTTTGGAAAATCTTAATGAAGATTATAAAAGAAAAATGTCTAAGGACATAAAGAAATGACTGTATAGAGTTGATTTACTGGCCTTATTTGTATTCTTGGATTGCCTGGTGGCTCAGATGGTAAAAAGTCTGCCTGCAAGCTAGAGACCTGGGTTTGATCACTGGGATGGGAAGATTCCCTGGAGGAGGATATGGCAACCCACTCTAGTATTCTTGCCTGGAGAATTCCATGGACTGAGGAGCCTGGCAAGCTATAGTCCATGGGGTCACAGAGTCAGACATGTCTGAGCGACTAAGCACAGCACTGAGTAGTGACCAGTAAAATACACAAAGCTTTTACTTAGGCCCTTTATTTTCATGAGCATAGAGTTATTTACATATGTTTAAAGGACAAATCCTCATTTCTACCACCATGCTCTATTGTTTACCAAACTGTAGCCTTAGAGGTGGTAAAAAAAATTAGTTCAGTTCAGTCACTTAGTCCTGTCCAACTCGTTGTGACCCCATGAACCACAGCACAACAGGCCTCCCTGTTGATCACCAACTCCTGGAGTCCACCCAAACCCATGTCCATTGAGTTGGTGATGCCATCCAGCCATCTCATCCTCTGTCGTCCCCTTCTCCTCCTGCCCCCAATCCCTCCCAGCGTCAGGGTCTTCTCCAATGAGTCAACTCTTCACACGAGGTGACCAAAGTACTGGAGTTTCAGCTTCAGCATCTGTCCTTCCAATGAACACTCAGGACTGATCTCTTTCAGGATGAACTGGTTGGATCTCCTTGCAGTCCAAGGGACTCTCAAGAGTCTTCTCCAACACCACAGTTCAAAAGCATCAATTCTTCTACGCTCAGCCTTCTTTATAGTCCAACTCTCACATCCATACATGACCACTGGAGAAACCATAGCCTTGACTAGATAGACCTTTGTTGACAAAGTAATGTCTCTGCTTTTTGATATGCTGTCTAAGGTGGTCATAACTTTCCTTCCAACAAGTAAAGTGTCTTTTAATTTCATGGCTGCAGTCACCATCTGCAGTGATTTTGGAGCCCAGAAAAAAAGTCAGCCACTGTTTCCACTGTTTCGCCATCTATTTGCCATGAAGTGATGGGACCGGATGCCATGATCTTAGTTTTCTGAATGTTGAGCTTTAAGCCAACTTTTTCACTCTCTTCTTTCACTTTCATTAAGAGGCTCTTTAGTTCTTCTTCACTTTCTGCTATAAGGGTGGTGTCATCTGCATATGTGAGGTTATTGATATTTCTCCTGGCAATCTTGATTCCAGCTTGTGCTTCCTCCAGCCCAGCGTTTCTCATGATGTACTCTGCATATAAGTTAAATAAGCAGGGTGACAATATACAGCCTTGACGCACTCCTTTTCCTATTTGGAAACAGTCTGTTGTTCCATGTCCAGTTCTAACTGTTGCTTCCTGACCTGCATACAATTTTTTTAAAAAAATAGAAAATTAATTATGGCTTTTTAAATCCACAAGATAGATGTTAACCTTGTATCTTTCTTATCCCATGACTTTATACTTACTGACAATATAATGCATATTAACACAACTTTTTCATCTGTGGAAATGAGTTGATCTGATACAATAGAAGAAGCAGAATATATTGCTTAAATTCACAAACTGCCTTAAGTAACCACTGCTGAGTTAGTGTAATATCAGTTTTTATGCAAATATTTTTTAAATGAATCTATATCTAATTTTCATTACCTATGAAATTAGGGTGAAGGAATGGTAAACAAGTCAAAAAATGTTTAAATGATCTTAGCACAAGAGCACAACAAACTGACTCTATGATCAGGAAAATGTTTAAGAGTGTTTAAGATAACAGTGTGTTTAAGATAACAGGTTTCACTGTTGAGGATAAATGAAATTTAATGCAAAAAAAAACAAATATGTAAATGTGACTTTTTATCATTCTGTAGCATTTTCTATTAAGCCCGGTAAGGGCCACCTGATTCTCAGGAAATGTAACTTTGGGTATTATAGGGTATGTGTTTTAAACTATATAGAGAGATTAATTTAAGAGAGCTTGTAAGTACATTTACTCTTTTTGCTTTTTTACTGTCTAATACAAAAGATATTATAGGAGCCCATCAGGCTTCCCTGTCCGTGGAATTCTCCAGGCAGGAATACTGGAGTGATTAGCCGTTCTCTTCTCCAGAGTATCTTCCTGACCCAGGGACTGAACCCTGTTCTTCCGCACTGCAGGCAGATTCTTTACTGTCTGAGCCACCAGAGAAGCCTAATGTAGAGGATACCAAGACATTAGGTTTTTGTCGTCTGTTGAAAATTTTCCAGCTTTGTGTCTAAACCAGCTTTGGAAGATTGTTATACATCTAGTCTCTCCCATTTCTACACACTTTGAGAGCAGGTCACTCTTTGTGATGTACTCTCTTCCAAGGAGTTCTATTAGCATACAGACTGGAAGACAGAGATAGTGTTTTTTTTCTGGAGTAAAATGAAAGAGATTGTTTTGAAAAGTAGTGATGTGTCCCTCTGCAGCAAAGGAGAGCCATGATTATAGACCACTATCAAAAGATGGGCAATCTTTATATTCAAAATTCTCTGTCATACAACCCACTGTATGGATCTAAGACTGGCCGTAATGTGCCCCTCAGCTTGGCTAAATTTTAGACAGTCTTATTCCAGACTCTAGGCCTCTGATTTTCCTTTTTAGGAGAGTTTATTTTAGAACACTTACTGTAAATTCTTTCTTTGCCCCATTGAGATATAAATCTTCTAGTCTTTTGCCAGGCTTACTACCATCTTTCTCAAGGACCTAGGAATGGTCCTTTGAAATGGAATCATCAGAAAGTTGAAAGCCCTAGCTCCCCAGTCTCTTTGGAGGGGTAGAAAGCTGACTTATAAATGTGCCAATTAACAAGCACAGTTGACCTCATCATATTGCCACCTCCGGGGTAATGTATTGTAGTACTTTTCCACTAACCTACTACAACACTTAAAAACTCTAGTTCCTTTTCTTTCAATGCAGTTGAGTTCAATCTTTCTCCCTTATTGCAATAGACTTGCTCTTTTCTTTAACACCCCTTCCTGGGATTGGGCACAGAGGCTATTCTGGCTCCTCAAGAAGGATGACAAAGAAGAAATCCTCTGGCTCACTTATGGAGATTGTGGCTAGAACACACATTATACCCCTTTTGCAATCATCTTGAATAAAGCCTGCACTGCCTGCTCAACCTACGGAGTACTATTTTTCTTTGACACATCCAAATCCCATCATATTGCCCATCATCTGTGTCCCCTGTCTTTTCCCGGGAGTCTCATGTGTTCTACAAGCATCCATAATACTTTAGCAAAACTAAGTTGTTAGCTTGCAAGTAAGACATAATTATTACACTCTTCACAGTTCTTGAAACTAGAAATCCTATTTCAGCATTTCTCTCCACACTGACTATGTAAGTCCGAGTTCCTTATATCCAGTTTTAATGAGCTCTGCCATCCTGCTAGTTCCCTCGTTAATGAGTTAAATGTGACATTGACACATGCCTATTATCTATTTGCATGACAGTGAGAATATTAACAATTTGAGAACTGTGCTCTTCTTATAGTGTTAATATGCCAATGTGCACCTATCATTTTCAATGACCTGGTTCGCATAAGGAGATATCTTAAAATGGTATAGTTTAGATGCCACAGGATGAGGTATGGGAGAAACTCAGTTTCATAATTTCCTCAGTCTGTTCACTTGCAGGAGGCAGATTCACATAAGATATTTCACCATGCCTCATCTGTCTGCAAGTAGTAATCTCCTACTGCTGTTATTAAATATTAAAAAGTCATAAAATTATTCCTCTTATACTAAGTGATATACTTGATTTTTAGTTCTTAAAACATTTTACTAAATGCCTTTGTGTGTGTGTGTTCCATGATTAGGCAACAACTAGTTTCTGAGTATCTACTATGCACTGAGCTCTTCATTGAGATACAATAATAAATAAGAAAAGTGTAAGTTAAAATATTTTTAAAATATATTGATGTTTCCATTCAGTAAGGAGTCCAGCGATGTGTTTTAAAATGTAAATAATCAAGGACAAAAATAAATTTTCTTTAATATAATTTAGCATGTCTGGCAGGGATTCCAAGTGGCAAACACTGGCATAAAAAAGAGCATAGTCAAAAAAAAAAAAAGAGCATAGTCAGGATGGAAATTTTGTTTTGTTAAAAAAAAAAAAAGCATAGAAAAAAGTTAATACCAGTACTGCACAATCTCTTCCAAAAAATAGAAATAGAGGAAACAATTCCTAAATCATTCTAAGAGGCCAGTATTACCCTAATATTAAAATCAAATAGAGATATTACAGGAAAGAAAAACTACAAATCAATACCTCTTATGACCATAGACAAAAAAGAAATAAAATACAACTAACAGAAAAATAAATGCAAGAAGAAATAAACAAAAACTCAAAAACAAACAACAAAGAAACCTACTTCAACAAAATATTGGGAAAATTAATTTAACAATTTATAAATTGTTATTCATGCTGTGACAACTTGGGATTTGTTCTAGGTATGCAAGTCTGGCCACACCAATAAGCTATCACTGTAATCAACCTTATCAATGGGATAAAGAAGAGAAAGCATATGAACACATTGATTCAGAAGAATCATTTGATAAAATGCAGCATCCAGTTATAATAAAAATGCTCAGCAAAGGATAAATATGGAAGAGCATCATCAAGTTGGTAAAGAATGTTAAAGAAATCCAAGAACTAAAAGAATTAGTGGTGAGAAACTGAGAGAAGCGTTCCCATCAGATCCTAATGTGAGATGAGAAAGAAGCATATGACATGTTGCTCAAACTTACCATTGAGAAACTGCAAACTAAAACAGCAATAAAACACCACTACACACACATAACAATGCTACATTAAAAAAAAACTGACAATACTAATTGTGAGAGTGTGGATTGATAAGAACTCACATTCAATATTGGTGGAAATATAAAATAATTGCAACTTGGAAGGCAGTTTGGGAAATTTTTACAAAGTTGAACTTGTCTTACCATACAATAGAGCTTTCATAATCCTAAATATTTATACATCTGACCTGAAAATCTATACAGGAATATTTATAGCAACTTTATTCATAATTTTCAAAGATGAAATTAAATAAGATATCCACAATAGCTGGAATAATACACTGGCATGTACAAATTATATAATGTTCAATGATAAAATGAGTGAATTATCAATGCACAAAAAATATGGAGGAATCTTAGAAATATATTGCTAAGTGAAAGAAGCTATTAATAGTATGAAAAGTCCACATATTGTACGATTCCAATTATATAGTATTTTGAAAACAGCAAATCTATAGAAACAATAAAAGACTGGAAGCTTCCAGGGGAGTGAGAGGGAAGAGGAATGCATAAGTGAAGCTCAGGAGGTTTAGGTTAGTGGAAATAGTCTTTATGATAGTGTGATGGTGGATACATGATATTACATATTTTTCAAAATTAATAGGATTTTACTATACATATATATATATATATAATTTATGAGTGAGGGGGTCTCAGGAATGCATGCACGCTATGTTGAGGGAATTTAACTGTGTTGCATATGCGTGAAACAGAACAATAAGGGCAGTGTGGGGGAAAAGGTGGTCATCTAAGCAATTCTAAGAATGAGTGGAGCCTATAAACTGAAAGTAAAAGGAGACACATTTATGCATTGTAAAGGTTGCTTCCTTCAGGGATGTGGGTTAACAGTTCTGACAGTGCTATACTAGTGTCAACTTTAATAACATAATACCAGCTACTTTACCAGCAAGAGGATTTATTCCAAAATTTCAGAAAAATTGCAATTCAGGAAGTACAAGATAAGATAAACCACAGGCAGCTAGTGAAAACAAAGAAGAGGGACTTGCTTTCATAGGGAAAAGGGTGGGAGTTAGGCAGAGCTGGGACAACCAAAGAGTTTATTGGAAGGACTGGGAGTCCATGGTATGGAGGCCTCTGGTCAGCTGGGGTGTTACAGTCTCTGACCAGGTAGGTTCTTCTGCTGCTGAGAAGAGTATTTTTCTTCTGGCTGGATAATAAAGTAGAATCATCCTCCTGTTGGAGATAAAGATGTATATTTCTTCATATCCAAATAGGAATTAATGATGCATGGCAGTTTACGACAGCTTCCCTTAACAGGATGTCCTAACTCTAATTTTAGCTTTGTTTTGCTGTGTGTTAGTTGCTCAGTCATGTCCAGCTCTTTGAAAACCCATGGACTGTAGCCCTCCAGGCTTCTCTGTCCATGGGATTCTCCAGGCAAGAATGCTAGAGTGGATAGCCATTCGCTTCTGCTGGGGAACTTCCCAACACAGGGATTGAACTCAGGTCTCCTGCATTGCAGGTGGATTCTTTATTATCTGAGCCACCACGGAAGGAGGTTTCTTTAAACAATCCCACACATGTATACTAGAAATAAACAATTAAATGGATACCAGATAATGGGAATAACCTTTCTTACTTTTGGAGTGGGAACTTACAGATCCTTAAGGGAAGGGATAAAATGATCCATTTTTAAGTAGATTAGCAGTGAAAACACCAGTAAAATAAAGTTTATCCTTTATTTAGTTACAGATGGTTATATACAGAAAGGTTATACATATTTGTTTATATACAGCTTAGAATATATACATATGTGTTTCTACTTTAGATGAGATAACCTAAAATGAGCCATCAATAGTAATGCACACATTCAGAATCCAGATGTTGGTTTCTAACACCATTCTCCAATAAAAGGGACCGGAGTCCCTAAGAGAAAGCACTTATCTATAACTGAGGCATGAAGTATACAATATGAGTCCGGAGCATCTTGCAGTGCTAGGAAGTTTTAGTTTGTTTGTTTATTTTTTTTTTTTTAAGCACAAAAAGGTAAAACAAGCCAACAAACAAAAACTATATTGATGGGACAATGTCAAAAATATACATCAGTCAAATGAAAGATTTTCAGTAACCACATAAAGAACCATTTGAGAAATAAAATAAAGAGCATTGCATTCTATCCCAAAGTATAAATTAAATATGACTCCCCCGGTGGCTTAGTGGTAAAGAATTAGTCTGCAGTGCAGGACACCACCTGAAATACTGGAGACGCAGCTTTGATCCTTGAGTCAGGAAGATTGCCTGGAGAAGGAAATGGCAATTCATTCCAGTATTCTTGCCTAGAAAATACTATGGACAGAGGAACCTGGTGGGCTACGTTCCATGGGATTGTAGAGTCAGACAAGACTTAGGGACTAAGCCACCAGCATCAATTAGTTGATTGATAAATGTGGAAGGGAAAAGTCTCACACAAAATTATTTCAAAAACTTTGCATAGTCTGCCCTTAATAGGAGGTAGCAAACACCCCATTCCTTAAAAGTAGACTGTACTCAGGGACTTTCAAAATGTTACAGTATGAAAAGAGGGGATAAGATAAAATTCCACTGAAAATATGACCTCAACCAAATAATCAAGGTTTATATCAACAGTAATAAGTCATATTGATAGTATGGAGCCTACGCATGTCATGATAAGAGTGTCTGTTCCACTGGGGTGTTCCTCCCAAAAATATACTAACCTAGACCAATAACAAGAAAGACACCAGACAAATTTTAATGGAGGCAGTTTCTACAAAATATCTGACAAACACTCCTCAGAAGTGGCAAAGTCATCAAAAGCAGGGGAAGTCTGAAAAACTCTCACATCCATGAGGAGCCTAAGGATATGAAAACCAAATGGAATTTGGTATCCTATTTGGAAGTTTTAAGAAAAATAGCATGGAAAAACAGGATATATGACTATAGCAGATTATGGATTTTAATTAATGCAATGTATAAATACCAGATTATTAATAATAAAACTGTATTAATATAAGATGTTAATAATTTGGAAATAATTGATTATAGGGTATATGAAATTTTTCTTACTATTTTTTTAAATTTTTTCTCCTGTAAATATAAAACTTTTATAAAAAATAAAGTTTATCAATTTTTAAAACACACACATCAGAAAGTAGCTTGGTTCAAAGGAGGATAAGAAAAAGTTAATGAATAAATATGGATATGAAAATTTTCTTTTAAGACTAGAAAATGTTCCTTCCTTGCCTAGTGTGGGGGCTAGAGGATTAGAATTATACACATCACCTTTACTGGTGTGGGTGGGTGTGTGTGTGCCTGTGAAAAAGAGAGAAAGAAACAGAGAGAGAAAGAGAAAGGACCCAAAGGAAAAGTGGACTGTAAATCAGTCTTCCCAGCAAGACTTGCAATACAAATATTTTTTTCCAAAAACATAATATATTACTTTGTACTAGTATAATTCCAGTTAACATAATAGTTCACAAATCAAGGGAGGGAGTTATAAGTGACAAGTAAGCTATTTAACCAGGTAATTATCTGCGATGTAAACAATGTAAGTTGTAAATAGAATTCTATTTCTGAAACCTCTGAGTTTTGTAACTGAAATTATGAATTATGACAAAAGGGGCTAGCTAAATCTGATTATAAAAGAGCATTCGACTTTTTCCTTTAAATTACCTTCATGTTTATGAATAAAACATTAATATTTTGTTGAATTTCCAAGTTTCTCCAGACATTTTTTCCAGCAATATTAAAGTTAGATATTTCACACTTTGCATCTACTCATTTTAGATTTTTAAATCTCAGTTGTTTTTCTGTATTACATGTCCACGTATTTTATTCCAATATCTCATTATATTTTAAAATTGCAATTATTTTACATTTTTAATTTTTTTCAATTTTTAGCTATATTCAAATGTTCAAAAGTATTTGTTACATGGCAATATAAATTATAAACATTCTATTCTTTAATTGCAACTACCATAAAAAACAGTAGAAAGGGATTACCATAGGTCAAAAATGAAAATATAATGTTAGAAAGTGAACTCAGCATTGGGCTTTCCAGGTGGCTGTTAGTGGTAAAGAATCCGCCTGCCAATGCAGCAGAAATAAGAGGTGAGAATTCCATCCTTGGATTGGGAACATTCCCTGGAGAAGGGAATGGCAACCCACTCCAGTATTCTTGCCTGGAGAATCGGATGGACAAAGGAGCCAGGTGGGCTACAGTTGAAAGGTTTGCAAAGAATCAGACACGACTAAAGCGAGTTAGCATGCAAGATGGTAAAATAGGATCAACTTAAAACGTATGCAGAGGAAACTTGGAAGCAATAGTGATGTAAAGGAAAAGAGAAATTCTGATAGTCTCAGGTATTCTGAAATACAAATTGCCAAAAAATACTCTCAAAATTAGAGAGAATCATTCTAAATGGAATCCTGTAAAGAAAGTTCTTTGATAAATAGTGGGATCTGGTTTTTGGCAGAGTGTAGAACATACACTCGGAGAAGGCAATGGCACTCCACTCCAGTTCTCTTGCCTGGAAAATCCCATGGATGGAGGAGCCTGATGGGCTGCAGTCCATGGGGTCACTAAGAGTCGGACAGGACTGAGCGACTTCACTTTCACTTTTCACTTTCATGCATTGGAGAAGGAAATGGCAACCCCCTCCTGGGTTCTTGCCTGGAGAATCCCAGGGACGGGGGAGCCTGGTGGGCTTCCGTCTTTGGGGTCACACAGAGTCGGACAGGACTGAAGCGACTTAGCAGCAGCAGCATAACATACACTCAGGGGCTCACGAAAATAACGTTGGAAGATCAGAATACACTATGATGACAGACTTCATGGCTACAGATAGCTCACAAACGTTCCTTCTAGAAGACAGAAGCAAATCCAGAAGGAAAAAAAAAAAAAGGAAAGAGCATCATAATCTTTGCTTGTTTACCAGATTACAAAAATAAAATGATGAAATAAAAAACAAAAAAGAAACGCAAAATGTATTATTGGCCTCACTGGGGAATCTAAATGTGGACTGTATAATAGATTACAATAGTATGTAAATGCTAAACTGTCTGACTGTATAAATATGCAACAGCTGTCATTATGCAATAGAATGCCATTATCCATCGGGTGTAAGTGTCAGATAACAAGTATTGTATCAATGTACTAGGAACTCTAAAAATTATGTGGGTGCAGAGGATTTGAGGCACAATTCTAACTATTGTTAAATATACAAAATGTATTTGTTATTATTCATAATGCTTGTAACACTTTTATAGGCTTAAAATTTTTAAAAAATGGGAAAAGGAAAAATCAAAACTACTAGTATAAATACACTTTCACATCATTCCAAATTTCAGTTTTTATTAATTTGAGAGGATTTTTTTATTTAAAGAAAAAATGTTAGAAATCTTTTTTTTTTTTTCCTGTTAAGAAAATTCCTAGATGATATTCAAATCTTCAGCTTTAGTGTAGTAAAATTAGATTATATATTTAATTAAACAGAGCATAGGTATATATACACATTCATGAAAAACTTTCTGGCAGTTAAATTCTTATACGTTTGGAGAAGAGTATTAATGGATAATGGTGAAGGACTATTGTGAAATAAATTGTTCAATATTTTAAAATTATCTTTTACACAGGAATAAGGATACAATGTGTTGTTATAAATACTTATAAACAACAAAATGTAAAGGTTAAAGTTCAATATCATTATCATACAAAACAAGAAAGTTTATTTATTTGATATATTTATTATGATTTATTATGATAAATGACTTTTAACTATAAAAACATGAAACCAAGTCTTCCCTTATTCAGATTAATGTGATAACTAAAGACTATGCCCTATTTTATGGTTTACATAGCTTATTCACAAATAATATCAGAATGGATTTTCATAAGATTTTTATTAAGATTTGTAAGATTAAGATTTTTATTAAGATTTGTAAAACATATACAATTTTCTTCACTTTAAATGTGAAGAAAATAGGGTTCAAAATCGCAGGCCTAATGCCATAGAACTAATACAACACAGGATTGTACACACATCTTTCCAAACCCTATGTTACAAGCACAAATTTAATAGTCCACATTTTCCAGTTAGCAGGAAGGCCGACAGGAAAAATTTCTCCAGGGAGCTCACATTTCTGTGAGACAGAGACATTGATAGGTTTTGCTCTAGACCATCTTTTTTAATACTTATATAGAAAATAGCCCTGAAAGAGAAAGATAATCTCTTCATCTAAAGCAGGGTACAGATTTCTTTGATGCAAAATATAAAAAAGATGTCTTCCTATGGGACAAAGGTTAAGAAGGTTTTTTGTTTGTTTGCTCGTTTTGTTTTGCTTTGTTTCGTGGTTTTCTCTTTTTGGCTGCACTGGGTCTTCATTGAGATGTGAGGTTTTCCCTAAATATAATGCTGGGGGCTTCTCTAGTTACTGTGCGCAGGCTCTCTAGTTGCCCTACAGCATGTGAGATCTGGTTCTTTCAACCAAGGATCAAACCCACGTCCTTTGCATTGGAAGGCAGATTCTCAACCACTGGATCACTAGGGAAATCTCAGGCGTTTTTTAAAGTACTTTATGATTGGGGTCTATGAAGCACAGGGTTTTATGCTGTGAAGCCAAAGTACTACGTGCATAGCGTCCACCTGGGCCTGAATCTCCCTGAATCCCATAGGACCACAAAAACACGAGTAGCCGCTGGGAATAGAAAGTGGCAGCCAGCTATGCTGTGGGTAATAGTTTCTGTCTCTGATCCAGGAGTTCTGTGCCTCCTGCATGAAACTATGGCAGGTAGACTCTTCCTGTCCTTCAGACATAACACTGTCATCATGACATTGTGTTTATTCACTGCCTTATAAATCTAATGCAAAGAATTGGTAATATTGATAATTTTACTGATTTTTAACCTAGCTTTCCTTCTTTCCTTCCTTTCTCTCCTCTTCTTGTCTCTCCTTTCTTTCATTCCTTTATTGTTTCCTATTTGCAGAAGGAAATCTAAGTATTATCAGTAGTAGTTTATGATCTTAGCTCCTGGAACAAAAGGAAAGCAAGCCTTTTTATCAAATAATAGTGTTAACACAGAAGAATAAAATTCAATTCTGAGGGTGTGTGTGGGAGAGACGAACATGTGCACCTTTGATATATCTTTATTTGTAATTTCTCGTTGGCAGAATCACCAGTAGTAAAGTAGGGAAAATTATCTTTAGCATTTCAACATTATTTCTCAATCTGGAATTATCAAACATAGTTACTGAAAAACTTTCCATCAAACTTTTTGAACTTTTGCTTGTCAAGTTTGTGTTCAACTTCCCAACACTGTGATGGTTTCAATGTAGTCATTTAAAATTATTTTACGTAATTGGAGCTACCATTTTAACTACACTTTTACCTTTAGTTTCATTTTTTCCCACATAAAATGGGTCAGAGCACTAATGTGAATTAGAAACTTACAAGAATAGCCTATATTAATATATTTCAATTCATAAATTGTTGCTTCTTTTAATTTTATGGGCACTTATGGTGATAGAAAAAATATTCTTTCTTTAAAAATATGGAAAACTGACAAAAATCTACCATCAAAGTGATGAAAAAAACAATATACATTTTAATGATTTGGTGACAAAGTTTTTGTGATATAAAAATCATAAAGACAAAAGTCATAGAAATATGACAGATATGCTATATCTAAAGCTTTTTGATAATATATCAGCACAGTTTCATATGTACTATTTAAATTTTATAAAAAATTTTGTTTACATGGAACTTTTTTGCATTTTTAGCTTTTGCCTTTTAAAATAATCCATTGATTAGTTTTAATTCTAACAGGAAAACTTAAGACTCCTCCAGAAAATAATAAGAAAGCAGCAATTTTGTTATTAAATCTAGTTATAAAGCTTTCATATATATTATGTATTACATACCTCTCATATGTTAAAAGATTTGACTTTACAATCAAAGTAAGTCTTCAAATGATCCACAAAATCATTAAGCAAAGATGAATGGTTCAACAAGATAGGGACCAAGTCTTGTATTTATCTTTATGCCTTCTGGAGAGTTGTAGTCAATCAATATTTGTTTATTAAAAACTTTTTAGAAATGAACCAATGGAAAGAGCAAAGCCATGAAAAAGTTCTGGTTAAAATATAGCAAATGCAAACAAGTTAAATTAAAACAATAAAAAGCAAATACAAAAGTAAAAGTCTTCTTTTTAATTTAAGGTGAAAAACATAACAATAAACCAAAATGCTTGACTTATATTTTTATTAAAGAAGGAACAGCACAGGATTGTCAGCAAAGACAGATTATTCCTGGTCCATTCCCTAAGTCCCACAGCTAATCCATCAGCAAAGCTTGTCAAATTTTTCACATGTGCACAGATTTCATTTTCATCATTGCCATAGTCCTAAATCAACCACCATCTTCTTTTAATTAGAGTGCTGCAAGAGACTCCTAAATTCCATCCATGGTTCACCTCACTTCATACACAGCAGGGCACATATCAGGTACCATGATTTATAGAACATAAATCAGACTATCTCTCTTCTTCCTGCTTAAAACTCTCCAGTGACTTCCCAGCAGATTTCAAATACACTCAAATACCTTACTGTGGAGAAGGACATGGCAACCCACTCCAGTGTTCTTGCCTGGAGAATCCTGTGGACAGAGGAGCCTGGTGGGCTGCTGTCCATGGGGTCACACAGAGTTGGACACGACTGAAGTGACTTAGCAGCAGCAGCTGCAAATACCTTAATATAGTCTTCAAGGCCCATATCTAGCCCCGACTAATGTGTCCATGTTTATATTGGTCATGCTTTGCTTTTCACTTTATTCCCTATGAATACTGAATTTCCTTCATTCTTTTTAGCTTAAGAAAAATTTTCCCACTCTTTCTTCCACTTAACCATCATTCTTCAGAGAGGTATTTTTGACACTGACAACCATACATAAATTCTTTCCTCTATTCTCTATAAGAAGTCTTCCATTTTCCTCATAATAGAAATTATTTGATACATAATTGCACACTTTACTGTAAAATATTCCATGAAAATAATAAAGAACCGTGTAATAAACTATACTTGCTACAACAAAGCTTTGGCGACATTGCAAATTTTGCCATAATTGCTTTAGCCATTTTCCTTTTTAAATGTTTAATTGTAGTGTACTATACACAGAAAATAAATTTTAACAGGATGATATCATTATTACTATCACTGTTATTGTTAGACTATGGAAATATTAAAATATGTGAACTTTCTCTATAAGTTTCTGGCTGCTGCTCTGCACAATATCATACAACAACAAAGAATTATTCTCTTAGAGTTCTGGAAGTCAGACATCTAAAATCAAGACAGTATCAAAATTGCATCTTTTCTTTTTAACTGAAAAACTAACTAAATATATACATATGTATATATAATTAACTAAATATAATTTTATTTGATAAAATTAAATGTTTAAATTTAATATAAATAATAAAATACCATCATAACCAGACTTTTTAAAATGTCAAAAATGGATATAAATTTAATATTTTACTTTATATATTTTGTAAAGTAAGTCCTTGTTGGGAATCTATTTTAAATATAGCAGTGTGCACATGTCCCAAACTCCCAACCTAACCCTCATTCCCACACTTTCCCCTTGGTAACCATAAATTCATACTCTAATTCTATAAGTCTGTTTCTGTTTTTTAAATAAGTTAATTTGCATAATCTGTGTGAGTCTGTTTCTGTTTTGTAAATAAGTTAATTTGCATAATTTGTATGAGTCTAAATATAATTGATATATGATGTTTGTCTTCTGTGTCTGACTTCATTTAGTATGATAATCTCTAGGTCCACTCATGTTATTTCAAATGGCATTATTTTATTTTTTTGAATGTCTGCATAATATTTCATTATATATGTTTACTATGTCTTCTTTATTCATTCATATGTGGATATACATTTAGGTCACTTTCATATCTTGACTATGTAAACAAAGATTTCAATGAACCCTGGGGTATATGTACCCTTTTGAAATATTTTTGCTCTGAATATGTATGCTGAATCATATAGCAGCTCTAGTTTTAGATTTTTAAGGAATCTCCACACCATTCTCTGCAGTGGCTGTGCCAATTTGCATTTCCATCAGTGTGTAGGAGAGTTTTATTTTCTCCATACCCTCTCCAGCATTTATTGTTTCTAGGTGATGACCATTCTGACTGGTGTGAAGTGATATCTCATTATAGTTTTGATTTGCCTTTCTCCAAAATTAGAGATGTTGATCATATTTTCATGTCCTTTTAAACCATATGTATGTCTTCTTATGATGCATCTGTATGAAATGCAGAGTACATCATGTGAAATGCTGAGCTGGATGAAGAACAAGCTGGATCAAGATTGCTGGGGATAAATACCAATAACCTTAGGTATGCAACTGGCACCACCCTAATGGCAGAATGCAAAGAGAAACTAAAGAGCCATTTGATGAAAATGAAAGAAGAAAGTGAAAAAGCTGGCCTAAAATTCAACACTCAGGAAAGCAGGATCATGGTTTCTATATCCATCACTTCATGGCAAATCGATGGGGAAAAATGGAAATGATGACAGACTTTCTTTTCTTGGGCTCTGAAATAACTGTGAATGGTGACTACAACCATGAAATTGAAAGATGCTTGCTTCTTGGAAGAAAAACTATGGCAAGCATAGACAGCATATTAAAAAGAAGAGGCATCACTTTGCCAACAAAGGTCTGTAGAGTCAAAGCTATGGTTTTCCCAGTAGTCATGAAAGTTGGACCATAAAGAAGGCTGAGCACTGAAGAACTGATGCTTTCAAACTGTGGTGCTGGAGAAGACTCTTGGGAGTTCCTTAGACTATAAGGAGAACAAACCAGTCAATTAAAGGAAATCAACCTTGACTATTCATTGGAAGGAGTGAAGCTGAGGCTGAGGGTCCAATACTTTGGCCACTTTACACGAAGAGCTCACTCATTGGAAAAGACCCTGATGTCGGGAAAGATTGAAGACAGGAGGAGAAGAGGACAATAGAGGATGAGATGCTTGGATGACATCATTGACTCAATGGACACGAGTTTGTTCAGACTCGGGAGATAGTGAAGGGCAGGAAGGCTGGCATGCTGCACTCCATGGGGTTTCAGAAGTGTGGACATGACTGAGAGACTGAACAACAGCCACAACGGTGTCTTTATCATGAGATTTCTTTGTGATGCTCATGATCTCCTTCTCCCAAATTACATGATCTTCTCTGGGTAAAAAAGATTTCCCATTTGCATTAAATTCCTTCCATTTTTCATACCTAGTTGCCTCCTGAAATCTGGATTACTCCACTGCTTCAGTGTCATTCTGAATATAGTTTCTGAGTATTGCAGAATGCTGCTTCCAGTTATCTCCCACTGAGAAATCAGTATAAATCTTCTCATTCTATAATTTATCAATACCAGCTAGAAGCTAGGGATAATGCACTTGGACTGCAAAATGAAAATGCTCAGGATGTAATTTCATGTATGATCACAGTTTGTTTAAATTGTTAATTTTATTAAAGTTATTTTCTCCTATTGCATTCTTGCTACTTGAAAACTTACTTCTGCAACAATGAATACTGAGCTAAATCAAGGAAAGGGACAGTTAGGAAAATGGTAGCAATAGCTTGATTATTATTACAACTATTCATTATATATCTTTACTTCCTTCTTAGTACTCTCAGAGATGGGTAACATTATAATTACTTTACACTTCGAAGGTTAGAAAATTGATAATCTGGTAACTTGCCCCCTAGAAGTTAGTAAATTGCATATTAGTGTGTGTGAATCTTAGATTTCTCTCTTAGAATCCTTATTAGAATTTTTTTTTCTTTTTTGGACAATGATATTCTTCTGGTAAGAAACCAGAGAGAAAATGTTATTGATTTCAGCATCAGTTGATTGAAATTTATATTATCACCTAAATTTAAAAAAAAAGTATTGTTAATTTATGTTTCATAGAAACAGAAATAATTTCTACTAATCTGTATTGATGATATTGTGGGTATTTCATGAATATGGCAGGGAAAGAGCAAATCCTTTTTTAATTCCTTACAAGGGCACTGATTCAATTATGAGGGCCCCACTCTCATGACCTAATCTAACTGATTATTTCTCCATCTTAAAATTCTATCATGTTAGGGGTTAAGGTTTCAACATAGGAATTTTTGAAATAATGTGGGAATACAAACATTCAGTCCATAACAGAAAATCTTTTTTTTTTTTTTTTTTTGACTTGGCATTTATAGAACACTACAAGAAACAAGAATAGAATATATACATTCTTTTCAAAAACACATGGCTAATTCACCATGTTAGACCAACTGTTGGGAATTTTAAGAAGTCTCAATAAATTTAAGAAGATTTAAATAATTCAAACCTTCTTATATGAGCAAAACAGAGATACATGAGTTAAAACACATGGCAATTATTTTCAGAATCCAGATGTTTTAATTTTTTTCAAAGCTAGTCACAGAACAATTGAACATTCTTAGATTTTCAAGATTCTAACTTATGATTTTAAAATGTCAGTTAACATCAGAATGCCCTTCATTTCTCTGCCTTTATTGTAATTTGTATTTTAGCAGCATGCTTCAAATATGTATATTATTAGATCAGAGGTAAGGTACAAAATTTATATGTCATACTTTCAAATGATCAGAACCAGTCTGAGAGGGTACATTTGTTTTGGGACATATGTTCCATTTCACTGACTTTCAAATATGTTTGGGTGTATTTCCTGACATTTTTTATATGAGCCACTTCCATTTCATGCATTCTAGTCTGTTGGATCATAGAAAAAGCAAGAGAATTTCAGAGAGAAACATCTACTTCTTCATTGACGATGCTAAAGCCTTTTACTGTGTGGATCACAACAAAATGTAGAAAATTCTTAAAGATGGGAATACCAGACCACCTTACCTGCCTGCTGAGAAATCTGTTTGCAGGTCACGAAGCAACAGTTAGAACCAGACATGAAACAATGGACTGGTTCAAAACTGGGAAAGGAGCATGTCAAGGCTGTGTATTGTCACCCTGCTTATTTAAGATATATGCAGAGTACATCACAGGAAATGCCTGGCTGGATGAAGCACAATCTGGAATCATGTTTGCCAGGAGAAATACCAGTAACCTCAGATATGCAGATGACACCACCCTTATGGCAGAAAGCAAAGAGGAACTAAAGAATGTCTTAATGAAAGTGAAAGAGGAAAGTGAAAAAGCTGGCTTAAAATTCATCATTCAAAACACTAAGATCATGGCCTCTGGTCCCACCACTTCATGGCAAATCGATGGGAAAAAAGTGGAAGCAGTGACAGACTATTTTCCTGGGCTCTAGAATCACTGTGGATGGTGACTGCAGCCATGAAATTAAAAGACATTTGCTCCTTGGAAGAAAAGTTAGGACAAATCTGAACAACACATTAAAAAGCAGAGACACCACTTTGCCAACAAAAGTCCGTCTAGTCAAAGCTATGTTCTTTCCAGTAGTCACGTATGGATGTGAGAGCTGAACTATAAAGCAAGCGAAGAATTGATGCTTTTGGACAGTGGTGTTGGGGAAGTCTCTTGAGAGTCCCTTGGACTGCAAGGAGATCAAACCAGTCAACCCTAAATGAAATCAGTCCTGAATATTCATTGAAAGGACTGATGCTGAAGCTGAAACTCCAATGCTTTGGCCACTTGGTGTGAAGAGATGACTCATTGGAAAAGACCCTAATGCTGGAAAAGATTGAAGGCAAGAGGAGAAGTGGAGAATAGAGAATGAGATGGTTGGATGGCATCACCGACTCTATGGACATGAGTCTGATTAAGCTCTGGGAGTTGGTGATGGACAGGGAACTGAATTGAAGTTTGTACCACGAGAAGATTGTTTGTTTATTCCAGTAGGAAAGAGTCTGAACACTAACAGATCACATGTCCTAAATTCTTCACTATCTAGCATGCTGCTCTAGACATAAATAATTTTCTAGATCAGAACATGCCCAAGGGATAGATTCAGAGACACTTAATAAAAGATCTTCATGAGTTTAAACAAAATTGAAGGGTAATAATCACAGAGTTGATAAATTAGTGGCATAAGGAATATTACCTAGATCTATGTCATTCTATCTACACATTAGTGAGGAAATAATTGATGACCTTTATATGTAATGTTTTATATACATATTAGCTTAGGAATGAAGGCAGACAGAAAAAGAGGCCATGGATAATTAAGGTGCATTTAAAAAATGTTTGTTTTCCTGAGGTTTTTAAATAAGAAAACTGTCACAGGTTGTATCAGCATCTGTTTTAATTGATAAAATTTACTTGTGCTCTGTAGTGTAGCAGTTATAGGTAAAAACTCTGGTGCAATCTACATATTTTAAAATTTGAGTTTCACCAATTACTATCTGAGGGACCCTCCACAAATTATACACTTCAGCTTCATCTGTAAAATGTAGATGAGAGTAACTGCTTCACAGAGATTTATGAAGATTTAATGAATTTATATATATACATATATGTGTGTATATATATATATATAAATAGTTTAGAATAGCATTTGGAACATACAGTAAATATTAAATATGTGTTGTTATTATTGCTGAAACATAACTGATCAAGCAGAAGTGAGGAAATGAATAGTTTATCATGGTTGGTTAAGAACTAAAGCAGTTTACATTAATAAAAACACAAATAAGAACCATGAGTGGCTGGTTAAAAGAGTGTGGATAAGATTTAGTTATAAAGTAAGACACTTTTGTCTATTAGAGAAATGGGTTTTGCTAGTTGAGAGGAAGAGAGAGAGACGTAGGGGAAAAGAGAGAGAAAGGGGCAGGAAAAAAATTTTTAAAAAAACTTGATTTCTCATCTGTCTGAAGAAGTTGACTCATGGGATTACATGGATGACGATGACATCATTGACATTCACCTGTGTGACATTTTTATTAAAATAAATTATTATATATGTGGATAAGTTTGTACCTTGAAAACTAGATTAAGATTTCATCTATATGTGAATAGACACACACCTGTTCTCAGAATTTTCTAATCCACAAATGTTTTAGATCATGCTCTACAAGAGGTCAACACAGAATTTAGTGCAAAACCCATGGAGACTGAATGGCTGAAGGATTTTTTAACAAGTCACCCAGTATCTAAGGCAATAGTTTTTCATTAACTGATGAATTAAATATATGGCACTACAGTGCATTATCTTCCCAGGTAGCTCAGACGGTAAAGAATCTGCCTCCAAGGCCAGGGTTTGATGCCTAGGTCAGGAAAATCCCCTGGAGAAGGGAATGGCAACCCACTGCAGTATTCTTGCCTGGAGAATTCCATGGACAAAGGAGCCTGGCAGGCTACAGTCCATGGGGTTGCAAAAAGTCAGACACAACTGAGTGACTAACACTTTCACTTTTCATAGTATATTGAATAGAGTTCCTTGTGTTATACCATATGTTATCATTAGTTATCTATTTTATACATGGTGTCAATAGAGTTTATATGTCAATCCTAATCTTCCAATTCCATGGTTGATTCATTTTGCTCTAGAAACCAACACAACATTGTAAAGCAACTGTACTCCATAAAAATTAATTAAAAAATAAAATAAAAAGCTTAGTAACTCAAAAAACATGAATGTATGACAAGAACCACTAGTTTTATGTTCTTCAAATATGCAAGGATGATCCTCACCCCTATCTCAAGGAAGACATACCATTCTTGCTTTACCACCTTGGCTTTCATGACAGTGATGGTTTCAGAGGCTTTTCTTTGGTTTTTCTCGGTATGAAAGCCCTTACCAGATAGACCAAGAATGTTGTGGAAGTGTGACATAAACTACCCGTTCTGATATCCTAATTATGCATTCAGGGATCAAAATTGCTTAACCACTGGTCAAGTATCCTCAGCCTAGTCTTACATGAATATCTAACTCATTAGATGTGAGTCACCCCTTGAAGGATATACCTTGGGTCAGATAACACTTTCAATCAAGACAAACTCTGAAAGGGTGGTTAGCTGCTGAAGTTTGTCTGCTGAGAGCACCCCCAGAAGTTGGGGAAATATATCTGCATCAAAGATTCAGTCCATAAGAAAATGTGCACTAGTTACTTTATCAAACTAAAGTGACATTTTAGAAACTTTACTTCATTCACAATATACTAAGATATAAAAAAATTTATTACAGGAAATGTTATCTTCTGTTGTTGTTCCTATTTATTTTTTACGTAGTATCTGGATTCTTAGTGCCTGACATTCTAATTTATTTTCACTTTAAATTATTTGGAATTTCAGTTCAGTTCAGTCTTGCAGTCGTGTCTGACTCTTTATGACCCAATGGATTGCAGCATGCCAGGCTTCCCTGTCCATAAGCAACTGCTGGAGTTTACTCAAACTCAAGTCTGTTGAGTCGGTGATGTCGCCCAATCATCTCATCCTCTGTCGTCCCCTTCTCCTCCCAGCTTCATATAATTTGGAGTTTATTACTTTATAATTATTTTGTTTAATTTGAAAAACTGCTTAATTTAGAAACTTGAGGATCAATAATACCACTAATATTGAATTACAATTGTTTTAGACATTTATTTCAGAAAACAATATTAATACAATGTGGCTGTTGAAGCTGTGAGAACTGTGAGAATGTTTAAATATATAGAAAATCTCATAAGCCAAAACCCCCAAACTGTCACCATTTTTTAAAGACTTTCAATCCAGGTCTTTAAAACAGTTTTATTTTTACTAGTACATTTAAGAACATCACTGAGGATTTGTTTGTTTGATTTACATCAGTTGATTAAAGGAATTTCCTTTCCATGGTTTGTTTAAGTTAAATTAAAAGGATGAACCAGAGTAGTTTAACAGACGCCTCACCAAAGAAGATGCACAGTTGGCAAATAAGCATACGAAAAAGTTTTCCCCATTATATGTCATCAGGGAAATGACAAAACAATAAAATACCACTACACAAACTAAATTCTAGAACACTGACAATACCAAATTCTGACAAGGATGTAGAGCAACAGAAACCCTCATTCACTGTTTGTGGAAATACGAAATGGTACAGACACTTTGGAAAATAGTTGGCAATTTCTTACAAAACAAAATGTATTCCTATCATATGATCCAGGCATTGGAGTTCTTGGCATTTACCCAAAGGAACTGAAAACTTATGAACTTATATTCACACAAAAACCTACATGTAGATGTCTATAGGATCTTTATTCATATTTACCAAAACTTGGAAGCAACCAAGATGGACTTCAGTAGGTGGATGGATAAATAAACTCTGATATATGTAGACATTGGAATATTATTCAGTGCTAAAAAGAAATAAGCTCTTAAGCCTTCAAAACACATGAGAACACTTCAATGCATTCTACTAAGAGAAAGTAGCTAATCTGAAAAGGCTACATACTGTGTGCTTCCAACAATATGACATTCTAGAAAAGGCAAAACTATGATCAGTGATTGCCAAGGATTGTGGGGAAGAGAGAGGAATAAATAGGCAGAGCACAGAGAACTCTTGGGACAGAAAAGCACTCTATGTGATACTAAAATGATGGATACGTGTCCGTATACATTTGTCCAAACCCATAGAGTGTACAGTACCAAGAGGGATGCCTGGTGTAAGCTCTGGATTGCAGGTGATTATAATGTGCAAAAGTAGGCTCATCAATTTTGAAAACTGTACCAGTCTAGTGGGGGACGTTAATAGTGAGGGAAGCCATGCATATGTGGTAGATATCTGTATTTTTTTCTCAATTTTTCTGTGAACTTAAAACTGCTGCAAACAGTTATTTTTTTTAAAGAAAGAATATTCCTCTACAAAATATATTACAAATTATGCTTTTAGTTCATTTCTTGTGAAAATGACTATTATTCAGAATCATTTTACAAATCAGATTAATACACAATGAGATGAGATATCTCTTCTCTATTATTTACTATAGATCTATTAGAAATGTTTCATCATTTTTTTATTTAGTACTATCAAAAATTGTTTAGAATATAACTATCATAAATTATGTCTAGACCATAGCTACCATAACTAAGGGATTATAAAATAATATGCTACTTTAAAATATAATCTTAATACTATTCAACTTTATAAAGGAACAAAGTTTCAGGATGTTTGTAATGTATAAATGTGTATAATTTAGGAAGCAATTTTATAGCCATAGAAATTCATTCACATCACAACACAAAATTGCAAAGTTAAAATAAGATAAACTTAAAAGATATAAAAATTTAACCATACAAAGAAGGAAATACACACAAAAGTAAATACATGTACACATATATGCACGTGCATGTTGTTTTATGGATGTTTATTACTGGTCCTGATTTCTCATTACAAATATGAACTAGACCTTGAAATACCCTCATATTATAGAAACTTGAGAATGAATATGCATATTTATGAGTTTTTAAAAATGTGCTTGATTTTTAGAAATTTGAAATATGTATCTGTACAGAGGCAAAGATTTTATGCTTTCACGGTTTAGATAACATCACCAGTACTTAGGAAAGGGTTTGGCATATAATTCACTCAGTAAAATTATATTTGGAATAAACTCCAGTATTCTGGCCTGGAGAATTCCATGGACTGCATAGTCCATGGGGTGGCAAACAGTTGGACATGACTGAGCAATTTCAGTTTCAACTTTCATCTTGATAATAAATAAATAAATAAATAAATAAATATGCATCATATGCATAATAACTAAAATGAATGTACTTATGCAAATTAAACTTTCAATTCTCAATATCTACCTCTAATAACTGAATGTTGTCCTAAACAATGATTTATATTTTGGGCTATACTGAACTGTCACTTCCATAAAAATTTTTTACCACAGATTTGGGGTTCTAACTTACACTCTGAAGGGGAAAATTACTTTTCATTATCCTACCAGGTGCAAATTAATGCTTTATAATTTGAGCTTTATTATACATGCACTAGATTGTAATTAATGGCTTTCTCTCAAAATAAAATAGCATATTAAAATTGCTACATTCCTTAGAGGCATGAGAACAATTCAAGAAGAATTAAAAAGAAAAAAAAAAATCAATGAAATAATTTGTTGACTGCTTAAAGGAGAGATCAAAAGCAGTGGAGGATTTACCTCTATAAGGCTTCAAGATCCAACAATACTCTTATGGAGATTTTGCCCTACATTAAAAGAATATTAAAAAGAGAAGAAATTTGGTTTTAGGATGAAAATTGTAAGTTAGATTTCAGATGATTTGACTTGAGAGCAAAATATTCAAACAGAAGTGTCCTGCAAGAGATAGGAAGCTTTAGCTCATGGTAATAGCCATGTGGAAGGTATAAAAGAGGGTTTCAATTTTATAGATATAGTAATTAAAACTCTAGAAATGTGTGACATCTTCCAGAAAGATTATATACAAAATGAAACAACTCTGCATGAGAAATGGAAAATGTTTTGAAGTGTTTAGAACTCCTATCACGAGTAACAAATGAACAAGAGAAGTCTCTTAAAGTTACAAACGCCAAAGAAAAAGACACTTTCAAATATGACATAATTAACTTATGGAAGCAATGGCATCCTTACTAGCCCCTCCTTAATGTTCCTTTGAGACATATAAAAGCATTATAGGACTGATAGTTTTCTGTTAAGTCAATTGAATATGTTTTGTCAATATTTCAAAGTTTTATATTTATGTAAATATAAATCATGGCTTAAAGACTGTGTCAAACTAACATATCTTAATAGTGTCAATTAAAAAATGTATGATTATAAATATGCAACACAGAATCTATAATTCAAAAGACTTTCCAAGTTTCAAAATTTCATAGGAACCTTAAATATGGAATATTAAAATATTTATACTCTAATGCACTCATGTGAAAAAAATTCAATTTCGAATATTATCTCCTATATCTCCATTAGGATGCTTGCTTTGTGTTACTGATTGAGCTTCCTTCCTGGCTCTGCAATAAAGAATCCACTTGCAATGCAGAAGACTATCTGAAATGCACAGACATGGTTTCACTTTCTTGGTCATGAAAATCCCCTGGAGAAGGAAATGGCAACCCACTCCAGTCTCCTGCCTGAAAAATTCCATGGACAGAGGAGCCTGGTTGGATACAGTCCATGGCGTCACAAAGAGTTGGATACAACTGAGCACACACATACCTTAGTGAGAATTAAGAGTTCATGATTTCCTTCAAGTCCTCACCTATGCTTATTAGTTCTTATTCATACTCAAAATAATATACATTTTGTAACAAAAGATTTAAAAATGCTAGAAGAATTCCTATGATCAGATATAAGCCAATCTTTCTTAATTAATCATATTAGGCTCACTGTTAGTATTTATACCTGGTAACTGTTCTGAAGTTGATCAACATTTTCTTTCTTATTGCCGTGAGCATAAGTAACCTTAAGTCCTTGTTTAGAGACTTCCATAATTAACCACACAAAACTTAATGGAATGTTTTAGAGAACATAAAGAATCTGTCATATTTTCCAAAACTGGTGCATTGTGAGAAAGAGTTGAACAAATGTTTTGAAATTTCAGTAGTTTTCTGGTACTTAAATATATTGTTCTATATTTGCATTTGGTGACAAGTAGGAGTTAAATAACAAAGGAGTTAAATAACAATGAAAAAGGAAATTTAGCATTCCTCTAGAGTTCAACAAGAATCATTTTATTATTTTCTTTTAAGGACAATGGAGAAAGTAAAATGAGTGTCTTTAGAAATCTGGGAGAAAATCCATCTGAAAATGAAGCATTCATTTAAGAAAAGGCAGCAGCAGAAATCCTCAAGGCTGATTGTCCTGAGTAGCACTTGAGTCACTTAAGCCACCTGGAAATTCAATGGCTGAACGCTTCACTGGTTCTGCCACCGAGTGGGCAGGGCTGAGCCCGTAACTCAGACTCTCACCTAAGGACCAAGAGTGCTATACCTCTGCTCGTATCTTATCCTTTCCCACTGGTAAGTGACTAACCCCATGTAGTAGGTTTATATAGCAGGACTCAAGTGGCTAAACAAATTAAATTGGTGGTGGCCAACATTAACGGCTATTAATACATGAATTTCAGCTGCATTTCTCCTTAAAGGGAAGAGACTTCAGAGCCAAAAAGATGCCTGTTGAACTTCAAAAGGAAAGAAGAAATGTTGCCTCTATTTCAAAGCTCCCCCTAAAGTAACTTATAGCAGTCATTTCAGAATATTGTTTATTAAAAAGATGGCAAACAGGTAGAATTAAGTCATATTGATTCAAATTCTTATAGAAAAACACACATAGAGCTTATCTACTCAAGGAGTTAACTGAATTCATTGAATCACTAACTCATATTCCATTTCTTCATCAATTTACCTCATTACATTACCTACAGGTATCATTCACATTTAAAAAACAGGTAAGTGGAATATAAACAATTGGATCAAATGGAAAAATACCACAGCATTAAAGAAAATTCAGAGTGGACAATAGTAAAGTTTTAAAAGAAGAAAACATGCTAGAATAAAATGAAGAAAAAGCTTGATACATTACAAAATATTAATAAGTACTTATTTTAAAAAGTGAAAGAAAATCCTAAGAATTACTAAGTGATTTGATGCAGCACATAGCAATGGGATAACCAAATATCATATATCAAAATATCTTAGAGATATAGGTACTTTCCTCCCAGTAACGTATGTTTTTCTAAATGTGAGCAAGCAATTGTGTCTAGGGCAGCAATGTGTCCAGTTAAAGTAAAAACAATAACAACAAAACAGGAGCAATTTGACCAATTCAAATAAGCATACACATTTAAATACATAGCCTTTGCTCTCAGGAATGTATATCAATGAGCTTAGTCACTGACTGTGGAGAGGACTGGACTATATTTCAAAATGAGCGTTCAAATTCATAGCACCTATCAAAAGATTCAGCAACCTATCAACAAGAATAATGCACCTACCATCCCAACACTGTATGAAGCGAGAGGACAGGAGACAAGGGCATTCTTAAGCAACAAATTCTGAAGACAGACCAAAACATTATGCATATCAAGCAGGTTGTGAGGTCAACGTGCAGAAAATATCACAACATAAGTTAATGTCAGCGAATGACACCCTGAAAACACCTTTTGAAACTAGCCCTGACAACTAGAGCAGCTGCAGACATTACTCCACGTGGAAAGTCACTTGATGCAGCAGAAGGGCCTTATGGTTACAAGAAAACATTTGACAGGTATGCAAAATAAATGTGAATTATAAATACATATTTATTTATAATATATATACATAACATGTGTTACATCCGTCTGTGCTAATAGATGACTGAATTTCTAGAAGTTTTTTTTTTAATTTTTAGATAATATGGCAATGGTTTTTAAACTTCTGCACTTTTCCATTAATTATAAAAATATTTTGTTGAGAAACTTAGAGGCCTGTTCAGTTCAGTTCACTCAGTCATGTCTGACTCTTTGTGACCCCATGGACTGCAGCATGCCAGGCCTCCCTATCCATCACCAACTCCCGGAGTTTACTGAAACTCATGTCCATCGAGTCTGGGATGTCATCCAACCATCTCATCCTCTGCTCTCCCCTTCTCCTCGTGCCTTCAATCTTTCCCAGCATCAGGGCCTTTTCTAGTGAGTCAGTTCTTCGCATCAGGTGGCCAAAGTATTGGAGTTTCAGTTTCAGCATCAGTCCTTCCAATGAATATTCAGGACTGATTTCATTTAGTATGGACTCGTTGGATCTCCTTGCTCTGCAAGGACTCTCAAGAGTCTCCAACACCACAGTTCAAAAGAGACCTGAATACTAAGAAAAAACTGTGCCTTAATTTATTTAGAATTTTAGTAAGAGTTAAATGTTTAAAAGTTGTGTTCTTCCTTCCATTTTCTCTGACTTTCCCCCAGTTTTATACTACCTTCCCCTTTTCTAATGATTACATGAACCTCACGTGTTTCCTCATCTTCTAACACACTTTTACTTAGTCATTTAATTAGATCTTTCCTCAATTCTCAATGCCTTTTTGTATTCTGAATGTTTTTACCTCTCTAACTTTCAACATTTTGGCGTTTTATAACTTATTCACTGGGGTTGTTTAGCTATCATTACATAAAAGGAATAAACACTAAAATATATCCCACCCCCCTTATGAATAGAGTGACAAATGTATTATCTACTAAATCATATATTTTATAGCCACATTTTATAGCAATAACCTAGATATTAGTGTTCTCATTTACACATGAGTTAACCTGAGACCGGAGATACAGCTCACTTTTTTAAAGGTCAGTAACACTATAACTGGGCTTCCCTTGTAGCTCAGCTGGTAAAGAATCTGCCTGCAATGTGGGAGACCTGGGTTTGATCCCTTGGTTGTGAAGATCCCCTGGAGAGTTCCATGCCTAGAGAGTTCCATGGGCTGTAGAGTCCATGGGGTCGCAAAGAGTCGGATACGACTGAGTGACTTTCACTTTAACCCTACAACTTGGGAGTTTTAACTGATAAAAGGTGGAATCTGGGTTGATTCTATGAGGTCTTTGTCCAGATCTGTGAGTGGAACTGGTATTTTCCCCACAGCACTTTCCAGTTAAGTCTAGCTATTTTTTCCCTAGCCTCAGGAAAGTCTTCTCTAGCATTTCCGATTATCACAGCACTATTTCCACATGCAGAACATCTAGAGATGTAAAGGGAACCTTCAATCATGATTTTGAGCTATTAAATAAGTTCTAATTCTTATTAATGAAAATGTATCCCAAGCAAAAGCAATGGTAACAATACTCGAAGTATCACCTATATTGGCATTTTCAATTATATATCATCTCAGAAAAGTGAGTAGGTGAGAATTTTTTTTTTTTTTTTTAATGGAAAAACCTTTCTGCTTGCAATTTTGTGATAAAGTCAGGATCCATGGACTTAAAACTTACCTGGAAAGGAATTTCCATCAGAAAGCTTATTGTCATAATATCATTCCCATAACCTGGGGGAAACAATATTGTCTCTATCTGTTGCTGCTAGTAATAAGTATCTAAGTAACAAATGACTAATTGTTGTCCAAAAAGACAGGGCAAACTCTGGGCATAGAGCAGGGATCTGCATCTGGAGTAAACAAACAGAAGGCAAAACTTTAGCAATTATGTTGATCCAAAGGGCTTGAGATAAACAGGAAGTCCACTTTGTGTATATCAGCTCGGGGACAGAGAACAGCCTCGAGTGAGTGGAATTAAAGTAGAGGGAGCGTGGGAGGCGGAGGCCAGAGAAAGAGTGACTGGATCACAGCACAGGACCCCTTTTTATGAGCTTGCAACCTCAGCTGTAGGCAGGGATAAAACTCTCATGTACAACAAGCCAACGTGGACAGATGTTCAGAAACATCACTGATTTAAGGGTATTTGTGTAGCTGAAAAGTTAATTTACTGTGATAGATGAGTATTTCACTGCTAATGAAAATTTCATTTTGCTTTATATTGACACCTTCCGTAGATAATTTGAAACTAAATTTAATGTTATTTTTCTGGTATATTTTCATTTCAGAAAGAAATTTTAATTTTAAATGCTATTTTCCTTGAAAAGAAAAAAGAAAATTAATTGGCATATTTTCTGTGTTTTAGAGGAATTAAACAGTTGTGATTCATTTCTCTGAAATTTATGCTCCGGTTCCTCAGGAAACACATATGATAAAAACTCAATTCTATGTAAACACATAGAAGTGTAATGTCTTTTGCCATCTGCGAATGATCCCATGCTCACAGTATCCAGCATTTTCTCTTCCTTTCGTTAAATATGTGAATTCTGATGCATGATATAAAATAAAAATCGGACCATAAATTCACCATAAAATACTATCTGGAAGTCATTAACATAGTCATCAACCTTAAAGATATGTTGAATTGCATTTTTAGCATTAAGAAAAAATAGTCATCGGTACCAACAATTAAATGAATTAAATTAAATGAATCAGAAAAAAGTGAAATAAAAAAGTAATAAAGAAAAAGCTTATAAAGGTATAATTGGGGACAGAGTTGTGTTAATACTAAAATACAAGTCTATACATAATTCTTTTCTAATTTTGATAAAAACATAAATATACAGCTGTAGTTTTAGATGAGCTGTACTTTTTAATTGCTATCTAATATTTTCCACAATAATATGATAACATGTAGCTCAACAGCACACTTATCAGTGAAGATACTTTTTCTCATGCAAACCTTAAAATCAGCAAAGATTGAAGTTGAAGCTATTTTTGCCATTTACTTACCTGATATCACAAATTGAAAGTATTTGGTTTCCCATTTTCCTTTTTTTTTTTTTTTCTAAGTACACCCAGAAAAACTGGTGGGGAAGTACCCAGTGAGATCAATTCAGCCATACGCTGTACAGTTCCAACAAGCTCTCTCTTCTGGAGAAAGAATTGATTCCCTCAGCAGCTGCACATTCTGCCAGCCCATGGCCCTCAGCTGTCAGCCTTCTCCACTGACCACTTACCCTTGCTAAATTCACACCTCCTTCCTCTAGCAGCCTTATGCCCGAAGACTGACCAAGAGGGGGCAGATATCAAAGCCTGACCCTCTCTTCCAACTTCAGATAATATTGAGGGTCCATAGAGCTATTCAGCTGTGCAAGGGCTTCCCTGGTGGCTGAGCAGTAATGAATCCACTTGCACTGCAGGAGACCTGGGTTTGATCCTTGGGTCAGGAGGATGGCATCCCACTCCAGCATTTGTGGCTAGGAAATCCCATGAAATGAAGAGCCTGGTTGGCTGCAGTCCATGGGTTGCAAAAGAGTTGGACACAACTTAACTAAATAATGACAACAGCTGTACAACATCTGGTAGACCATACTGCAGTCATACTTCTCTTTTTGCCCAATCCTGTTTCCTTCCCCTCACTTCCACAGGTTTTGACCCCTCGAGATGAAATGTCATACACTCTGTTCTCTTTCTCAGAGTTGCCTTCTCAATTAACCTAACCTATGATATATATTATAACTTTATCATGTAACTGAATATCAGTACAGAAGAGACCAGCAGTCTAACCCCTTCATACCTTTAAGCATTAATTGCTCAGTTGTGTCTGACTCTTTGCAACCCCATGGACTGTAGCCCACCAGGTTCCTCTGTCCATGGGATTCTCCAGGCAAGAATACCAGAGAGGGTCGCATGCCCTCCTCCAGGTGATCTTCCCCACCCAGAGATCAAACCCAGGTCTCCTGCATTGCAGGCAGATTCTTTACCATCTGAACCACCAGGGAAGCCCCATTATTACTTTTAAGCCCTTTTGTAAATTCAAGTCATCATAAGAAACTGAAGAGATTCCCCTTCATCATAAGGTTTGTGCATTCCCTACAACTTTCATATCACTCACCATATTCAACTCCTCACCCCTGAGTTGTTTGTAATTCATGAACTATCAGCAGCAAAATTCTCTATATTCTCAAGTTCCTTTCTAAACAGTTCCTTAAATTTCCTTTTCTGACTAAAAAAATTAGAGTGTTCTTTTCTCTAGAGTTCTGTCCAACTGTAACTATTTACTCTACAGTCTTCCTTATACCACAGACGATCCCTCTTCTAGTCTTTGCCATTTCTAAATTATTTTCTATATTCAACCTTCACCCCCAGAAATGAAATTTAATATTATTAGATTCTATTCCTTATTCTTTTTTGCTATAGTCATAAAAATAAATAGTATATCAGAATATTCTAAAATATGGTTTGTTATTACTCTCAAAAATGCTGCACTCAAAATGTCAGTGACTTCAATATCCTTATAATTGATATTTACTATGATCACCTATGCTCTGTCAAAAATCTAGAAATAGCAACATTAAAAGCACCAAATTAATAAATAATATTTCATAAAAACTTATTTTGCATAAAACAAGTTCACAAACTGGGAGCTTTCACATTCAAAACTGACGTGAAACTCAGGGACCTGACATTACAGGACGGCTTATAAGTTGAAAAGGAGGAAATTGTTTAACCTTTACAGTGATTGGCTATTACAATGGAGTTTTGTAGACATCAGGGGATTGTTTAAAAGTGTGCTACACCATTGTAGGCAAATGACAGATTTATTTTATGGTTATTGCAGGTATTTATGAGAAATAATCTAAGGTAAGTTTCACTTATGTCCATGAAATAAGCTAAATTTTGTTTTGTTTACATGGATTAAATGATCTTATCTGCTCAGGAAATTTTCATATCTGATTTTCATTTTATACTTAACACTTCTCCATTCTTGAATTTTTCACGTCCAACAGTCTTGCACACTTCTTTGCCACCTGATCCTATGTTATATTGCAGAATTGTCATTATCAGTGATGGTGTCCTTTCAGTTTCAAACCTGGTCTTCCTTTCTTCCTACAAAGCCACTTGTCTAACTGTTCCCTCTCATTACTCAATTCCCACAATCATTTGACCACATAGGAAACTCCAATTCATGGAACCAGCGAAATTATATTGTTTCTATGTCACTCCAGCCCATCCCTTAGGTTACAAAAGATTTACACAATCTCAAATAAGTTTCTGAAATGTGGTTTATTTGACAGCAAGAGATTGACTGTATGGGTCACAACAAAATGTGAAAAATTCTTAAAGAGATGGGAATATCAGAACATCTTATCTGTCTCCAGAGAAACCTGTATGCGGGTCAAGAAGCAATGGTTAGAACCTTAAATAGAACAATATCCCGGTTCAAAATTGGGAAAGAAGTACCACAAGACTATATATTGTCACCCTGTTTATTTAACTCATATGCAGAATATATCATGCAGAATGCCAGGCTGGATGAGTTACAAGCTAGAATCAAGATTGCCCTGAGAAATATCAATAACCTCAGATATGCAGATGATACCACTCTAGTAGTGAAGAGGAACTAAGAGCCTCTTACTGAGGGTGAAAGAGGAAAGTAAAAAAAAAAAAAAATGGCTTAAAACTCAACATTTGAAAAATGAAGATCATGACATCTGGTCCCATCACTTCATGACAAATAGAAGGGAAAAAAATGGAAGCAGTGACAGATTGTCTCTGGGCTCCAAAATCACTGCAGATGGTGACTGCAGCCACAAAGTTAGAAGACTCTTGCCTCTTGGAAGGAAAGCTATGACAAGTCTAGACAGCATATTAAAAGCAAAGACATCACTTTGCCCACAAAGTTTCATCCAGTCAAAGCTATGGTCTTTCCAGTCATCATGTATGGATATGAGTTGGACCATACAGAAGGCTGAGCACTGAAGAATTGATGTTTTTGAACTGTGGTGTTGGAGAAGACTCTTGAGAGTCTCTCGGGCAGCAAGGAGATCAAACCAGCCAATTCTAAAGGAAATCAACTCTGAATACTCATTGGAAGGATTGATGCAGAAGTTGAAGCTCCAAGCTGAAACTCTGGCAACCTAATGTGAAGAGTCAACTCACGGGAGGAGAAGAGGGTGACAGAGGTTGAGGTGGTTGGACAGCATTACCGACTCAATGGGTGTGAACTTAGGCAAATTCCAGGAGGTAGAGAGGGACCAGAGGCCTGGTGTGCTGCAGTCCATGGGGTAGCAAAAGAGTTGGACAGGAATTAGTGACTGAACAGCAACAAGAGAAATAAGAGTAAAGAAATTCAGGGTAGCAGTGAAGCTGGACGTCTGCGTTATAAAGCGGCTCCATTTATTTTCTCAGCACTACATTAACTCCTACATGTCTGGAGCAGATCAGGTTGGGAGGTTGTGTAGTGGTAGTAAAAATAGTATACCTGTGGGCGCTCTGGCTGTTTTTCCTAATAATATGCACATATACAGTGTTATAAATTATGGGATATTGTTATAAAGCCCTACCAAAAATGATTCAACCCTGAATACCATTGAAAATATTTATTATGCATTTGTGATTGCACACCTATGTGCATGTACAGTAACAAAAATATGATTTACTAAGAGTACAAAGGCCTCACTATATCTTGTCTTTATGCCTCTCCTTTAAGTTGCTTAGAATTCCTGGCACAACAATACAAAAACTGCTCTGAATATGTACTTAATTTCAGATTCCTCTATCACCCTCCATACATTCCTGGTTAAATCTCACTCTCTGAATCTGCACTCAGGCAGCTAAACAAGAGCGTAGAAAAATGACAACGCCATGTTGATTGGAACTTAAATTTGTATCACTAAGTAAAGTGTTACATGGTAGACAATTGCATCTCATTTGCTTAGATTATTCTTATTCTAGATGAGATTTTACACCTCCTCCCTCTTCAAACCTCCAACGCTTTGCCACATTTTCTGATAATAATATCTACATGTTCTTATCTCCATATCTACACACAAATTTGAATTTTTTAGCCAATATGCTACTTCCTACATCCCCTTCCTACTCTACATCCTCCTGAATTCTGTCTCCCACATCTATAAAATATCCGTTCCCCAAATTATAGCTTCTCTCACCTAAATTATCAAATATGCCCTCTGTGAGGAACCATTCCATTTATCATACAACACTCGGCAATGTTACTACATATTGTAAATTTCGCTTGACTCCATACACCCTCTAGCTACTCCTCCACCTTCCTGTTCCCTTTTAGCACAAAATCATTTACAAGTCTATTATTAATGCATTTAAAAATGTTAATTCAAAATGATGTATGTACCCCAATGTTCATAGCAGTGTTATTTATAATAGTCAAGATATGTGCCCATCAACAGATGAATGGATAAAGAAGATGTGGTATATATACACGATGGGAAAGCACTCAGCCACACAAAGAATGAGACAGTTTTATTTGCATCAACAAATATGGATGGACTTGGAGGGCATTGTGCCAAATGAAATAAGTCAGAGAAAGATACATACTGTATGATATTAAATTTTTGTGGAATCTAAACAGTACAATAAGCTACAGAACATAAGAAAAAAAAAATCAGACTCACAGATATAGAGAACAAACTAGTGGTTACCAGTGGAGAGAGAGAAAGAAGGTGGGGCAGTATCAGTGTAGGAAACTAATAGATTCCAACTATTATGTATAAAATAAGCTACCAGAATATATTGCACAACACAGGGAATGTAGCCAATATTTTATAGTAACTGTAAAAGGAGTATAAGCTTAAAAATCGTGAATCATTATATTATACATCTATAATATATAATATTTACAGCAATTATATTTCGGTAAATAAATAGATAAATAAATAAATTAAATAAGTAAATAAGCTATCAGCCTTTAAAAAATTGTAGTGTAATTGCTCTCTATACTTTCATTCCTCAAATTCTATCTTAAGTCCACAAATTCGACCATTTCTTTCTCCATGTTTTACCAGGCACTGCAAATTCTAATCATAATTTATAATGAAAATATATGTTTAGAAAGTCAAGCTTTCTCACCGCTGTGATTCCCTCTCCGGGGCCTCCTCAGCTCTTCACAGACACACCCTGAGTATCCCCGGGCCTGACTCCTCTCACCCCTCCAGGCCCAGCCTGTCTGGAGGACTTGGATGCTCCTTATGTGCTAATGACTTTCACATCTACCTGGAGGCCCTGTTCTTTCCTGGACTCCGGAGTTGCATATCTTATTCCCTATCCTATTTATTTAGTTGGGTAACTTAAAAATCAATGCATCCAAAACCGAAGTCCTGATTTCTCCTCTTCTCTCAGTAGCAGACCTGCTCCTTTTGCTTCCTAATTCAATTCTTAAAAAAGAAATTCTGCCCTTTATTTGCTGAGGCTAAATTTAAACAGATAAATTATTTGAGTTTTGTCTCCTAAAGATGTTTACAAGGTTTCACCATTCTTCCGTACCTCCGTCATTGTCTGACACCTCCATTACTGGGGTTGACTCATAAATGCTTCCTGTGCTAGAACTTTCACTTCTGCAATTATTCACCACAGGGCAGCTGAGGCCCTCTATTAAAGAAAATCAAGTAAACAATTTCAGTCTTTCATTTATTATCTTCCAATGGCTTTCCATTTTTTTTTTTTTCAAAATGATACCTAATCATCAACAGTAAGAAAAACTGTCATTAATAGCTAATTGTCATCAGTTTTAGCAAAGGCTTTCCAACCTCGCATCTCATTACTCTCCTCCTATTTCCATGAGCTCCAGGACACTGGCCTTCTTGCCAGTTACTGCTGCTACTGCTATTGCTAAGTCACTTCGGTCGTGTCGGACTCTGTGCGACCCCATAGACGGCAGCCCACCAGGCTCCCCCGTCCCTGGGATTCTCCAGGCAAGAACACTGGAGTGGGTTGCCATTTCCTTCTCCAATGCATGAAAGTGAAAAGTGAAAGTGAAGTCGCTCAGCCGTGTCCAACTCTTAGCGACCCCATGGACTGCAGCCTACCAGGCTCCTCCATCCATGGGATTTTCCAGGCAAGAGAACTGGAGTGGGGTGCCATTGCCTCCTCCGCTTACCAGTTACAGACAATGCCATATGTCCATCTCTAGGTCATGGTCCTTCTGTTCTTCCCCGCCTGGGGTGGCACTCTCCAAATGCTTGCAGAGTCACTTATTTACTCCAAGCCTCTATCAAATATCTTCCTGAACATCCTCCACACATCGCACTTTCCTGGTTTTATCATCCCCCTTCTCTGTAGCACATATAGCGTGAAGTATTAAACCTGTTTACTTAAATATCTGCTTTCTTCCTCCAAAATATAAGTTATGGGAAGACAAGGGTTGTTTTTAGTTTGATTTTTCATTCCCTTGCACTTTCCAGTGTCTGAAACAATGTCTGAATATTGAGTATTCACTTAATGATTATTTGTTGAATAAACAGATACACATTTATTCTTGAGAAACTTCTTCCAAATGATATCATTTTAAAGTATGACTTAGTTGATGAAGTTGTAGAATTGCTTCCATTGCCTCTCTGAAAGGAGAACTATTCTTTGTTTTGTCATATGCCTTATACCACTATATTCTGTCTACACAAGTAGAAATATGTCTTCATTAATGAATGGAAACAGTTAACTTTTGGCCATGGAGTTTAAAGCTCCTTTGGATCAGATGCATCAGTAATATCTAAAGGCGTTTTTAAGTTTTAACTAATTCACACCATGCTTACACAAGTAATTTTCTCAGTTTCCAAAGCATAAGGTTCATTGACAACACTGCAAGGGATAACTTTGAAATTTAATAAATCAGATTTATTGAGCAGCTACAATATGACAGGCACAATGTTTGGTACTTTAAAACTGTGTGTCTCAGTTCCTGCAATAATTCTGCAAAGTTGGGTATTTATCCTACTTACAGAGGAAGATAATGTTTTGTAAAGGTAAGCAAGCTTCCATATTGAAACACAGTTCTCTTAAATTGAAGTCTTTAACCTTTTTTATAAGATTTCATTGAATTATGCAACCCACTCCAGTATTCTTATCTGGGAAATCCCATGGACAGAGGAGCCTGGCAGGCTACAGTCCATGGGGTCACAAGTCAGACCCAACTTAATGAACACAGTGAGGAAAGCCATCAGTTCAATGATGGTCCCCCAACAGATGGACCACATCACACATTACTTGCTTATAGTGTCTTCCCAGTAACACATGGTCCAATCCATGGAGCAGAGGGAATGATCACCAAAGGTTTCACTTCTTCCCTACATATTTTTAGGCCTTTGGAAGTTGAATGAAACCCTACGCAATGTGAACTAAAGTGATGTGTATTAATTCTGGACTGAGCAAAGGCATGTGTGGGATTTTCCACTCTCTTCTTCCTCCACAGGGAAAGTGGAGACCAGTGTTTTACAGAGTCTGGCTCTAGGGTGATGGGGCCTCAGCCACATGGATTCCTGAGTGAGTAATGAAGCAGAAACCATCTGCACCCCCTCGGCCCATCTCTTACTCATGCACAATAAGCAAGAAATAAACTTTTGTTTTAAGCCAGTGGTTGGGGAGGGAGTCTATTCTAGCAAATATAATCATTAGGATATTTATGAAGTCAACTTACTGATATGGCTATCAAATCACTCACTTATGGAAATATAGTTTTTTAACAACTTCAGATCACAGTGTATTCACTATATTAAACTGAACCATTAATTTGTTTTTTTCCCAATTCATTGTTTTTCATAAAGCCCATCAAGCTTCATCACTTCATCATCATTTCTACTATTAATTTTAGTAATATTGCTTTCTGTAATTTAATATCAAAATTTTCAGGCCAATCTTGCATTTAAAAAATTACATTTTTAGAGTATTTGCACTCTCTAAGAATGTCCAAATTCTATTAACTATGTAGGATAGTTTGTTTGTAAAATTCTCTCATATTTACATTTGTTCCTCACATTTTATTTATTTTTTTATGAAGAAACAGAAAATTTTGGTTTATTGAAGCCATTTAAGCAAAACAAGCAACATAATTACTTTGAACATTTGCAAGCAGAAATATAAGGATGCCAGGGATCTTATTCTCTGATCTAAGTCCCTGTCAACTGTTTAAATTATATAAAAAATGGAGAAAAAATTCAGGCTGAAAAAATGCCATCCTGAGAAAGAATCAGTTTAGTATATACATTAATATTCTCCTAAAGACCTAGTGAGTGAAACACAACATTTATGATCAACAGAAATGGCCTTCTGACAGAAAACAATTAGGAGTTGCGTAAAAGTATATGTTTTAACTCAACTTCTCTCCCCCTTCTAACTTTTAAAATATATTCTAATACTTTTAACTGTTTTAAACAACTTTTTGACACATACCAATCTTTTAATAAAATGTTATTTCAGTGTCATAAAATAGACATGGGATCATAACTCCTCCTCCTGAAGGAGATCAGTCCTGGGTGTTCATTGGAAGAACTGATGCTGAGGTTGAAACTCCAATATTTGGCCACCTGATGTGAAGAGCTGACTCATTGGAAAAGACCCTGATGCTGGGAGGGATTGGGGGCAGGAGGAGAAGGGGACGACAGAGGATGAGATGGCTGGATGGCATCACCGACTCAATGGACATGGGTTTGGGTGCCCTCCGGCAGTTGGTGATGGACAGGGAGGCCTGATGTGCTGCTGTTCATAGGGTCGCAGAGTCCGACGTGACTGAGCGACTGAACTGAACTGAACATAACTCCTCCTACCAACATGGGTACTTTCAGAAGGAATAACCTTATTTCAGGCATAAATTAACTCCTCCTACCAATATGGGTACTTTCAGAAGGAATAACCTTATTTCAGGCATAAATTTTTCAAAAATATTTTGGCACGTGCTCACAATTTGGTTTATAACTAGTATGTAGATATACTTTTTTCCAATTAGTATATATCGGTTGTGTCCTTGGGAAGTGGCACTGCTCAAAAATAGGATTCAGGTTGTGGAAGAAGAGTAATACCTACTCTGAAAAGTTTTCCTTCTGAAATTAGTGTAGAACTCTGGGGTAATTCATTTGTGTATCAGGGTGAACCAAGCAGATTTCTGGAGAAAAATCCCAGACTTGTTTTTCTGTATCTGAGTGCCCATCTCTAGGGTGATGGTCTTCCAACCACATGGCAGTCTTGGTCTGGGTCTTGAAAAATACAGTAGGAGAGTGCAACAACTGGCCTACTGGGGCTGGCCTCCACTGAGCAGGCAAGAAGAATCACCAGCTGGAGGAGGGAGAAGCAGTGGGAGATGGTACAGCTGAAGGGTCAGCAGCAGTAGAAGATGAGACAACTGCATGCATTTCATGCCTGAAATTTAAGTCTGAGAGTTCGCACTTGAAGGTCCATATGCATGGAACTTACTGAAATACTAGTATGCTAGTTTGCTCATAACCAACCAGTAATTTAATAAAGAGTAATATTTCTGTTCCAACCATTTCAGATGCAAGCATTATTCTGTTTTTTTCCCCCTCAAAGTATTTTTGATAATTCTATTTCTTACAAATTAAACATGATTTATTTCTTTTGATAAATCTAACCTTCTCCAACTTTCCTTTAAAAATAATTTTTCTATGTAAATTGGTGTTGGCAATGCCTCCAATTTCATATCTGCTACAAATTTCATTAACACACTGTTTTCTCCATCTTCCAGATCATTAATTAAGTTGTTAAACAAGATCAACCCTCACACTGATCCCAGTGACACTCCATTAAATACATTGACATTTTGTTTGGTATACTTCAGCTAGTTTTATATTCACAAGGCTCTACTTTTATCCAAGTCAATTTGAATTTTTATCACTATTCCTTGACACTTCATGAAATATTTTATTTGCTATTCTCAAGTAGATATACTGCATATCATTGGCTACACTGTAGTTGAAGTAGCCTGGAATTATTTAAAAATTATGAATTTTGAGGTATAATTACTTTAATAGAAAAGTTCCCAGTTATTTTTTTTTCTTATAATCTTTTTCTTTACTTATGTACAATATTAGTATTTTATTCAACTCTATCTTTTTGAGACCCCACACCCCCAATTTCTTTTTTACAATGCAGGTTTCTCTCTAATTCTATATCCTTTTTCCAAAAATAATAACACTGTTTTATCGACAATTTTCCTCATACTGAAATATACATGATATCTAGATTCACTGAAACAAATTTCATCATATAATTTTGTGTTTATTATTTGTTTTCCATAATTCCTTTATTATTGATTTTTCAAGTCTGATACTTATTAATTTGCCAGCACACATGACTTTCATTATTGATCCTTATTAACTCACATTCACTTTAAATACTTTTTAATGTAGATTTAACCATTTTATTTAAGACTTGGTTGAATTTCATTTAGATTCTAACCTATTCACAAAGGCTGTTTATTTGGAAATTGAACTTATAATTGTGCAATAATAGAGACTCCAATAATTTTTCAAAGTTTTAAATCTATTTAATCATCTTGAACCTAAATAATACACAGTGTTTCTTACTTATGAAAAAGTTTAGATAAATTTATTTCTTGAAAATTTGTACTAAAATGCATTTTCTTTTGTTTTATATCATATTACTCATAGAACAATATATTATTTAAGTAAAAATAAGGATTAATTAATAGTAAACAAATCATGATTAGACTGTTTTTCCTAGTTTAAAGACTTATGGATTACAAATTTTTATATTTTAACAGTTCATTGTGCACTTATACATAATCTGCTATGTTTCAAACAGTGTAATGGGCATTGAGGATTAAAATGTTGGGTTTCCCTGGTGGCTCAATTGGTGAAGAATTTGCCTGCAGTATAGGAGACTCAGGTTTGATCCCTGGGTTTGGCAAATCCCCTGGAGAAGGAAATGGCAACCTACTCTAGTATTCTTGCCTGGGAAATCCAATGGACAAAGGACCCTGGTGGATCACAGCCCATTGGATTGCAAAGAGTCAGGTAAGACTTAGCGACTGAACCACCAATTATAATGCTAGGGGAAAAAAAAAAGCTAGGGAATGTATTGCATTAAAACAAACAACATTTTTCCAAAACTGAAGAACATGAGTCTGCTATTGAAAGGATCCAGTGAATGCCAATCCCAATATAAAATGTTAAAGAAGAAGGTGATACCAAGGTATCAGTATAAAATCTCTAAACATATCTTAAGCTTTTAGAAAGGCATAAATCAAACTTTGTTATGTGAAAGTTGTTGAAAATTACACTTGAGAAATAATTTAAAATACAACACTGGGTGAAAATGATTTCTGCATAAAATTCTTTATCCATCTTTATTAGTTTCCTAGGATTGTACAAATTTGTTTTTTTAAAACAACAGAAATGTATTCCCTCTGTGGAGGGAGTGGAGACCAAGAAGTACAAAATCAAGTTGTTGTGAGCACATTCCTTCCTGTGACTCTAGGGTAGAATATTCCCCTGACTTTTCTATTTTATAGTGGCTCCAGGCATACCTGGTTTGCCATTGCATGGCTCCAATCTCTGCTTCAATCTTGACATGGTTTTCTCTCCCCCAGGGCTTAATCTCAAATCTCCCTATTCCTTGCTTTTATAAGGACACTTTCTCATTGAAATTAGAGACCATATTAAATCCAAAATAATTTCATCTCAAGATCCTTCATTAAATTGAATCTGTTAAAACCCTTTTATTAAAAATGGTCACGTTCATGGGTTATGAGAGTTAGGACACAGACATATCTTTTTTTTATGGGGACCACCATTTAGTCCACCATGCCTATCAAACTATATATCAATGTATATATAATATACATTGTTATATATATATAATATACACATATAAGCTATATATAATATGCATATATTAATAATATTTTTATAATTTTTATAAAATTTTTATAATATATTAATAATATTAATATACATATTATATATATATACACACACACACACACTTGGGCTTCCTTTTTAATAAAATCAAATCCTAGAATATTCCCCTCCCTTACACTCTTTCTTGAAATCTAATGGAGACTGGGCTGCAGTAAACAATAAATTAATCAAGAAAATGTACTACAAATTGCAGAGTGAATAAGAGCTCCAGCAGAGGAGAGCACGGGTAGAAATTCCAGAAGGAAAGGACAATTTCATGGCACTAGCAGTGTACCAGGTCGCAGAGTCCAAGTTGAAGCAGAATATGGTAAGTTTCCAAGAGAGAGGAAATGAGGAGAAGAAAAAATGGAATTTGCACATTTGAAAAATATTGGTAGGTATTTGAGAGATCTGGTGAAATAGATAAAACAGCAATGTAAATTTTATGAATAAAACTGTTATGTAAGGAGAATACTATCTCCAGAAAAAAATTAACATATAATGAAGAAAATCAAACATGACATTTTTTAATTCAGAAGAAGCTATAATCATATTAAAAAGATACAGATTGACCACTGATTTAACTAAAAATTGTGATGAAACTACATTGAAAGACTAAAAAGAGGGGATGTGTTTTCAGAGAAGAAAGACTGTAAGATGTCAATCTCATTCTGTGGTATAGGATGTAAGTAGATAATGTTGAGAATAATAAAGGGCAAAATAGCAATATGTTATGTTACTCAGAAGTATTTAGATAACGGAGGCAGAGAGGGGAGGAAAGTACCAGATTAGAGTTTTGTCCTTTTTCAACATCAGTCTTTTTGTTCAGTATGGTCTTTAAACTATGTGCATATAACATTTTAATTGTAACTTAAAAAATTGAATGCTACTGCACTGAATGACCTTACCTGACATATGAGTTAATACTGTCACTTAAAATTTAGAGTATTTTGTATTTTATAAATTATATAATTTGATCCTTTAAACAAACTTGAGTAAGGGCAGATACTGTTAACATCATTTTAATGCTGAAGATAATTTGGAAAGTAGGTGGCATTTCAAAGACATATTTAATGAATTGCAGTGACTGATATGGTTTATTTCCAGTTTAATATTGTTTATGTTCCAGTGTAACTCACTCTGTTAAACAAAGAGCAATTTACTTTCTCTTGCTTTAGCTTTTACTTTCTATTAAACAAAATATTACAGCATTGTATGTGTGTTTTGCTAAAATTCCTAGAAATTACTTGAAACTTACCTCTGAATTTTTCTAAATGACTTCTTGTCATTAGAGTCCCCTAAACCCATTAAATTTGGCTGAACATGGATGTTTCCCTCCATAAAAATCCTCAGAGGCACATGGCTACCATATGTAATTGGACATCCTGACCCAAATTGCACTCATAAAATAGGGCTTAAGTTTTCACATTTTAAATGTATCATCTGAGAAAGATTTCCTGCGGATGTTTACACCAAGTATTGTCTCATCAGCAGTCAGCAACACTGACAAGGCATAAAAGAGGGGAGAAAACACAGACACACAGAACGAATGGAAAAAGAAAGGTTCGTGAACAGAAAATCAACACCCACAATGCTTCAAGGACTCTGGCTACAAAACCTTCTCTCTTTTAATGATGCTCTCCATTCTTAAATTCTTCTTGAGACCAGCAGATTGATTGCTTGTTTAGTCTGCTCTGCTTAATAAGCATCTCTGCATACAACCCTACACATAGAGTTTAAGAATGGGACTTCTTTGGATATTTATTTAGTTTTATGAAATAAAAGTTAAGGTAGTATTTGCATTTTTATCTTGAATAATCCTTCTATCTTAAATTTTAATTAACACTCAGGACTCCATATCACTAAATTTATTGCACTAATTTAATGCAATAAAATTTTTATTTTTCATTCATCTCCTTAAAGAATCTAACTAGTCCTTTCACTATAATGAAATAAACTATGATTTATTATCAATCAATATTCTACTTGAGAACCAAATTCACTTAGTCTAAAGATAAAAATGAAGAAAGAGTAGATATTTAAGAGTTTTGCATAGTTCTTTTAAAGGAATTCAATATGAAGGAAAATTTGATATTGGAATAAAGATGTACAAAATACAGGGAATAATGTTTATAATAAGATAAAATCATAATTTTCTGTAGGACCAGGAAAATGCAAATGGATTCCTTACATTTAATAAATGTATTTTAGCTATATATATGTATATACATGTGTGTATTTATAAATAATACTCTGTACATTGTTCAAGCATATTTCTTTCACATAAATGCTAAATTAGACAAGGTATTGAATATAAGTCTCATATTTAAAGATCAATAAGTAAAAGCAAGTTACTTTTTAGTTATATCTTTTTAGTAATATCTCCCAGATTCTGTGATGAGAGATCCAGGATGAACTCAGCTGGGTTGTTCTAGAACTGGGTTTCTTGTAAGTTTATAATGAAGTTGTTGGTCCCTGTTGCAGTTATCTCAAGGACACTTTTCCAAGTTCATTCACATTTTTGTTGGTAGGCAAAAAGGCAACTACATGTAGACTCACACACCTGTGATTCCTCGTCATGTGGACTTTGTGTTGGCTGAGTGTCCTTGCAACATGGCAGCTGGCTGCCCTGAGAATGAGTTATGAAGAAAATGAGAAAGAGAGAGACAGAGGGAGGGAGAGAGAGACAGGGAGGAATGGGGGAGAGAGCGAGGGTAGTTGAAATCTTTGATAATCCAATGTTGGATGTGTCATTTCTACTATGTTCTATTCACTAGAGGCAAGTCATGTAACCTAGACAACACACAGAGGAAGGAAATTAAGCACCACCTCTTTGGAGGAGAGATATCAAAGAACTTGTGAACTTGTCTTTAAAACCACCTCAAGAGCCATGTTGTCAGTATTTGAATTGAAATTGTAAACACTCCTTAGATAATCTAAGCTGCCTGTGTTGTGATCATCAGCTACTGACATTTTTCAGTCCCTGCCTTTTTGGGAATGCCAGTAATGACTGCCTGTTCTTGTCCACTCACAGGTTCAGTTCAGTTCAGTCGCTCAGTCATGTCTGACTCTTTGCGACCCCAGGGACTGCAGCATGCCCGGCTTTCCTGTCCATCACCAACTCCCGGAGCCCACCCAAACTCATGTCCACCGAGTCAGTGATGCCATCCAACCATCTCATCCTCTGTCATCCCCTTTTCCTCCTGCCTTCAATGTTTCCCAGCATCAGGGTCTTTTCCAGTGAGTAGTTCTTCACATCAGGTGGCCAAAATATTGGGGCTTCAGCTTTAACATCAGTCCTTCCAATGAATATTCAGGACTGATTTCTTTTAGGATGGACTGGTTGGATCTCCTTGAAGTCCAGGGGACACCCAGGAGTCTTCTCCAACACCACAGTTCAAAAGCATCAATTCTTCAGTGCTCAGCTTTCTTTATAGTCCAACTCTCACATCCATACATGACCACTGGAAAAACCATAGCCTTGACTAGACAGACCTTTGTTGGCAAAGTAATGTCTCTGCTGTTTCATATGCTGTCTAGGTTGGTAATAGCTTTTCTTCCAAGAAGTAAGCATCTTTTAATTTCATGGCTGCAGTCACCATCTGCAGTGATTTTGGAGCCCAGAAAAATAAAGTCAGCCACTGCTTCCACTGCTTCCCCATCTATTTGCCATGAAGTGATGGGAAAAGGTGACAGGATCTTAGTTTTCTGAATGTTAAGCTTTAAGCCAACTTTTTTACTCTCTTCTTTCACTTTCCTCAAGAGGCTCTTTAGTTCCTTTAATTTCTGCCATAAGGGTGGGGCCATCTGTATATCTGAGGTTATTGATATTTCTCCTGGCAATCTTGATTCCAGCTTGTGCTTCATCCAGCCCAGCATTTCTCATGATGTACTCTGCATATAAGTTAAATAAGCAGGGTGACAATATACAGCCTTGATGTACTCCTTTTCCTATTTGGAACCAGTCTGTTGTTCCATATCCGGTTCTAACTGCTGCTTCTTGACCTGCATACAGATTTCTCAGGAGTCAGGTCAGGTGGTCTGGTATTCCCATGTCTTTAAGAATTTTCCAGTTCATTGTGATCCACACAGTCAAAAGCTTTGGCATAGTCAATGAAGCAGAAGTAGATGTTTTTCTGAAACTCTCCACTCACAGGTAAATAAAGCCAAGTTAGTAACCAGAAAATCTTTGCTTTATTATCTCTAATAATATGCTGTGCTGTCGGTGCTAATTTGTCCTCATAAAATGATGAGAAATTTTTCTCAGTCTGGAGAGTTCATGTTTAGGACATTTTGGGACACAGTGGGAAAGCTCCCTTGATTACTATCTTCTTCCTTCTGCTTCCCATGTGTGAGCCCCTCTAGAGCATTTTCTTATGTTTATGTATATATGCTGAAGAGCTGATTTTCCTACCTCTTCCACAGAGAATGAATTTCTTAAAAAACAAGCAACAATAGTTGTGACAACATGTTGTCTGGATTATCATGGACAGGTTGTTACTTTCCTGGAATAGAATTAGAGACTCTGTTTCTGTTTTCCCTGCTTCACCAGATTTGCTGATTTATTTATGGTAATTCTAACATTCTCTCCTATTAGGAGGTTATTACTAACAAGAAGTTATCCTGAGACTAAATGGGATATTGACTGAACAGTGAAAGAACTATAAGGATTTTTACAGAGCTAAGTAGAAGATAAAATACAGTCAACTTGTTGCCTTGTTTGGGTAATGAAACCTTCTCATTATTTTTGTAATTACTTGGTCACTTTATGATCTTCACATCTAAAAGTTGTTAAAAATGTGAAGAATAAAATCAAGTGAAGTGACCTAAAAACAAATAAGCACCAAAGGAAATAGGTAAGACGAAATAACTTATCTTTTAATCACAAAAAATCAATTTAGCAACCACTGGGAAGGGGGGAAAAAGGGGATACATGTCTTATTGGTAGATTTTAGGTGACTTAGCAAGGTTATTTATCATCAGTGTTAGCAGAATTAGTGCCCTTTGGTAGATATCTTGAAAGGTGAGCCTCACCTCAGATATCATTACTGCCAGTGAGGATACAGGTAGAAAGGATACAAACAAACATATATTCCTAAGATTCTTTTTACCTTCCAGCAACTCTAAACATAAATAAATAAATAATGCAGTCATAGCTCATTCTTTTATTTGCTTTTAATTACTATATTTTTCATGGGGCTTCCTTGGTGGCTCAGACGGTAAAGAATCTGCCTGTAATGTGCTTTGATCCCTGAAGAAGGGCATGGAAACCCACTCCAGTATTCTTGCTTAGAGAATTCCATGAACAAAGGAGCGTGATGGGTGACTCTCCATGGGGTTGCAAGAAGTTGGACATGAAAATCAGTGCTTTGGAATTTAAATCTTCCTAATTAGATAGATAATCTTCTAACTTTATTTTAAAACTACATTTTAGTATCCTCATCTTTTCAATAAATATATTTTATGTAATTTCTTGAAGATCATTGTTTATATCCACAAATATCTGATTCAATTGATTTGAAATTAACACACAACATGAAAATTTGCAACTATGTGTTGTGACCACACTGCAGTATATGCAAATATAAAATCACTATCTGTACATCTGAAATTAATATAATGTTATAAAATATGCAACATGATATGAGAAATAGAGAAACCAAATCTATTTAAATTTTAACTTAAAAAGTATTATAAAGAATGTCTTTTCTTCATCTTTTTTTTTTTTTCAGTTTTATTCTGAGATTCACTGATGACTTTTGCTCAATTTATTTTTTAAAATGTTTATTTATTTACAGTAAGTCCTTGCCGGTGATCTGTTTTAATATAGTATTGTGTACATGTCAATCTCAATTTTTACTATGGACCTACATCTTCATCTAAGACCACAGAACGCTTCCTTGAAATGCAAACCTTCCTGAGTTTTCTAATACTAGCTATTTTTCAAATAAACTATTGTATTTTGATTAGCTCTTTTATATATTGATTATATATTGTATATTGATTAGCTCTCTTGTGCATAACATTGAGGCATTCACATTAATTGTGGGTTACATATCTGTGGTGTAACTTAGAAGAAATCGTGTTAGTAGGAATTTTGTAGTGATTACTACCTTGACGACCACAGGTAATACCTGGCTACTCAGCATGTGCTTCCACTGGATACCAGGTAATTTGCCAGATATTAATGATAGTTCACTTGTTGAATTTGTATCTTGTCGAGGAAGGCTCGACAAGCAGGGTTTCGGAAAGCGCAATGTGGCGGGAGAAGGAGAAAGAAGACACAAGAATTCAGTGAAAGGCGATGATCAGGGAACCAACACGGCTCCAAGGGGAAGGTCCCGAACCTGAATCCAAGCCAGCTTTATTACACTCTCAGCCGTGAAGGAAAGAAAATGCAGGGAGTTAAGCTATAATTCATGTGGGCTTCAGGGCCAAAGAACAAAGTGATCATTAACCATTGAGTAACTAAGAAACAGTAATCAATAACAAATCAGTAACGAAGACTAATATTCTTATCTATAGATTTTCCTCCAGATACGTAAAACGTGTGACTCTGAGACGCCAATTGGGAAACAGTATGGGGTCAGTTTTCAGACTCCAGGATCATATCTTATTTTCAAGACTATGAGCTGTTCCCTCTGGGCTTGTTCCAAGAGTTTCATGCCTTATAGCATCCAGTTTATCAATCATTATAAATTCCTTTTGTGGTCCTTGCCAGGGCCTGCTTTTCTTTTATTCTTCCTGTCTCCTACATATCTCTAAGATACTAGTCTTTACCTGACATTGGATATGCTTGCCTTGTACCCTAATGTAGTCTGTGCTGTAAGTTGAAGAGTCTTTACAAGCCTATCACCTTGATTTCTCTCATATTTTAAATAAACCGCTCTGAGTAAAGACAACATGATTTTTAAGAAGACATCTGAAATACCTTCTGGCTAGTCAATTTTCAAGAGTACCTTTATGTACATATATGGGAGGGGGAAATGTATCCATACATGTTTGTTGCATGGCTTTGTAATTCAGCATCTAGTTAAACAGACATTTATATATGATTAATTAATAAAATTTTATTAAGTAAACATAATGACAACAAAGCAAAACCTGTTTATAAATTTAATTGAGGATTTTATTATTATAGCTTGGCAGCTGGTAATTCTCGTACATCTTTAACTTTAGTAGTTAAAGCAAGAATCTGAGAAAGGACTGAAGTTTCTAGATAGTCAAGATTCTAAATATTTATCTAAACTAGAATGAGTAATAATAAAAAGAAGTGTACTGAGGACTAAATATCAGATATGTGAGAAAACTTGACTCTCTAAAATGCACAGTTTTGCTGTCAATTACAGGATAGAATTTTCTCCCAACTTTGTAGAATATATTTCTGAAAATTCCTGCTACAGGATAACCATCATTAAATAAATCAAACAATTATTAAAAAAATAGATTTAGGTGGACACAAAAATTAGTATATTAGATAGATTTCTATTTTATTTGATACAAGAATATGCATTATTAATACTTTAAGCATTTAATTAACAGAAATGAGTACTATCCATAAATTTTCAATAACGATAGCCCTCATCAGAGTTTCACTGGGCACTGACTTGTTTTTTGGCATGCTTCTGTCATGAAACAGCCCCGCATACGATCGGGTGGCATAACCAAGATTGTTTCTTCTTCATGCTACATGGTCAGCACGTTGTGCCAAGGGGGCCTCGGCTCATCCTTGTCTCTCAGGGACCCAGGCTGATGATGATTCCATCTACACGTGTGTTTCCATGATCACAGCAGCAAGAAACACCACAGCAGAGCACACTCTGGCTCCGGAAACTTCTACCTGGAGTATAGAGACGAGACCACATATTTTCCAGGCAGAGCAAGACGCACAACTAAGGGAAAGTTTAAAGGGCAGTGTTGTGTAATCCTCCCACAAATGGGAAACTGAATATTTGGGAACAAGGCTTTAGTCTACTACATCTAGAAAACACATTCTCATGGCTGTTTTCTCTGACTTTTGTCCTTCCTCAGTTTAAGTGTTCATGCAATGAATATTCTATGACCCTCTCTATATACTAGGGATTGTAATTAGGCACGATAACATAGAAGTTAATAAATGCAAATTATGTTAGTTGTGAAGAAAAACAAACAAAGAAGCTGTCTTTCTATGATCAAGATAACTTTTAATATTTCAGAAAAACTCTTGACTACATAAAGATACCATATAGCAGGATGTATTATTACTATCTTCACCTTTTAAGAAAACTTGTATCAGTCAAAATATAATACATTGTGATATACAATGACAAGAAAAACAATAAAAGGCATACAACATCTGCTGTAAAAGGAATGGCCCAGGTAGGAGAAGCTAGTGTTGCATGTATGATTCAGAAGCTGAATGAAATCTCTAAAAATCCATTTATTTCTCTCTTCTACTCTGTCACCTGGGGTATATGCTTCATCCTAAAATTATGATCTATGATAATGACCAAATATACAAGAAAAAGTTCTTGTATATATATACATCCTGAAAGTGAAGTCATTCATTCATGTCCAACTGTAGAGTCCATGGAATTCTCCAGACCAGAATACTGGAGTGGGTAGCCCTTCCTTTCTCCAGGGGATTTTCCCAATCCAGTGATCAAACCCAGGTCTCCTGCATTGCAGGCAGATTCTTTACCAACTGAGCTGTCAGGGAAGCCCAAATAGGTATATCCTAAGCTAGTGGAAATGTAAAATTGATATGTGAATTTTCAATGAATTTTACTTTCATTATGCCTGAGTCATTTATTAACAGGCTAAACTCCTCACTGATGACAAAGATCATACCTGGGGATGGGAGGGCTACTTGAAGGGTATTAAGGATTATAAAGTAGACATTTGCTTTGTCAGTGTGAGAAAAACTGGAAGAAGAGAGTTTTCCTATGAGTTTCCTGTATTTATGGTTTTAGAATGAGATCATAACATGTCACATGGTGGCAAAATTTATAATAGAAAATTACAGTATTTCTGACTGACCTGAAGAACTAGAGGACAGAGACTGGGAAATTATAACTACTGAAAAGTGAAGAAGGAGATGCTGGAAAAGAGGACAAACATAAGAAGAACCCCAAATTCTTTTCATATACTGCCAAAGTCTCTAGGTGATCCCTGAACTGCCTAGGAGTAGTGTTAGTAGCTCAGCCATCTGGATTCTTTTCAACCCCATGGACTGTAGCCTCTGTCCATGGAATTCTCCAGGCAAGAATACTGGAGTGGGTTGCCATTTCCTTAGCCAGGGTACCTTCCTGACCTGGGATCAATCCCAGGTCTCCTGCATTGCAGGGAGAGTCTTTACCATCTGAGTCACAAGAAAAACCTATCAGCAGGTCCAACTCAAGATAGCTCATGACTAAGGAAAACTAAACAAGAAGAACAAAACAAAAATCAGAACTGATTTGTGACTGGCCAACCACCATAAAGAGAATGCCATTTGATTCCAACCAGGTTAATTGCTTTGCAAAACATAAATTATTTTTTGCTTTGCTGTTTACATTATTGGTGTTATTTACTTTAACCAAGATAGGGAATAGGCTCAACTTTCCAATAATATTCATTATATGTATGCGTGTATGTATATATATATATATATACACACACACACATATATATATAATATTATATTATTATTGGGTCACAAAAAGGCATGGAATCATCATTTTCAAAAATACAGATGGACTTGAGAACATTATTTAAGAGAAATAAGTCATACAGAGAAAGACACATAGTACATTGTTTCACTTATATGTGTAATAAAACACACACACACGCAAATTGCTCATAGATACAAAAAAGAGATTGATAGTTGCCAGATGCAGGATGTGAGGAGTAAGTAAAATGGGAGAAGGGCATAAAATATACAAACTTCCAGCTATAAAATAAGTAATAGAGATGTAATGTACAACCAAGTTCTCATCACAAGAAAAATATTGCATAACTGTACAGGAACAGATGTTAACTAGACTTATTGTAGTGATTATTTCCCAACATATACTGATGCTGAATCATTATATTGTACACTTGAAACTATTATAATGTTATACACCAATTATACCTCAATAATTTAAAAAGAGAAGTGCAATTTGAAGATAATAAAAATATTTCTTCAGAAGACTGTAACAGAATCTAGGGTCTAGTAAGTAACAATAATATTTAGTTGCAAGCTGAAATTGCATAACACATACACAAATACACACAAAGCAAAGTGATATGTGCTTGAGGTTAATGGCAAAAGCCATTCCTAAGATAATACAGATATTGAAATGATCAGAAAAGGAATATAAATCAGCTATCATAACTATTTGCCATAAAGTATGATGATAAATGAAAACATGCATATAATGGATGAATAGATAAGATACTTCAAGAGAAAAAGACTACATGTAACAGAATCAAATAGGAAACTTATACATTTCTAGCTATCTGTTATCTTTGTCTATATGGCTATCAGTTTATTTAGTTAAGAATAAATATAGTAGATTTAAATATATTAATGTTATGAAAATATATTGCACATATTTATCAAGTTTTGAGTCAATGTATGCTAAATATTTTATCTAAAAACTTTCACTTGAGGTCTGGATATTCACTCAATTCATCATTAATTGCATTTAGAATGTATTTGGTAGTTAATCATTTTGCAGAAATAGTTGGAAAATTTTTGTACAAAAAAATATATGTTTTATTTAATATTATTTTCTTGATTTCAAAATGCTTCTTAAAGAATTTTCTTTCAAAAAGGGCAGCTCTCAGTTACATTTTAAATAAAATTAAAATTATGTATATGTCCAAAGTGGTTTTAAAATTGAGTATTATTCTTTCATCATTTATTATTTTTGAATCTGTGCAGTTATTTACAACCATACCAAAGTTTTTGGAAGTAGAAACATATTTATAATCTAATCTTGTCATTAAATTGCTCAGATATGCTCAGAATACATTTTTACTGCTTTCTGACTTGATTTCCTTGTCTTTAGAACATAGGTAATATTATAATTTCCAACCCTAACTATTTAACATGGTTTTCACAATGAGGAGATAGATAAGGCCTGTAAAGCTTGTTTGGGAATAGAAGCACTATTTAAATATCTGTGAGTACCCATTGGATTCTAACAGGTGATTTTAAGCAACATAATGCTAAAACAAAGACATTCTGTCACATTTCACAACATTTGCCATCTTAAATGTTGTAGAAAGAGTAAAAAGGAATGCTTTACTTGTTCTTCTCAGCAAATATTGAATGGCTGATTTCTTCCTAGACACACACACAGATAGATATTATTGGTTCAAAAGTTTGTCCAGCCTCAGGGCACATAAGACTAGGTAAGTCTCCCCAGAGAATTCACTGTTGTAGGAGGTTTGGTAAAGCCAAAAGCAGGAAGAGCTAGTACATAAGGAACATCTCAACAAGCTGTAAAAAACAAACTAGCAGAAAACTCAGCAGGTAAATATGAAGACAACTGTTAAAACAAGAGATTCAAAGGAAAAGTAAAGAAAAAGTTGGAACAAATCAACTGGAAATAAGCTCCAGATGAAATAGTAATCAATAAGCACACAAGATATGCTGGACAAGTCTTTATTTCTACAAGTGTACTGGAGAAAACTGCCTTGAACCTTCCATTTTTAATCTTCTTCTCACCCTGACTCCAAACTTTTTCTTTTCCTTTGACTGAATAAAGTCTTACCTCAAAGGAAGATCACAGCAAGCATTTATTTAAGAAAACAGAGCAACAATAGCCAACAAAAATTTTGAATCTCTCTTCTGCAGGAGGTTTTTCTACAAGTATTGGAGAATATACCATCTGAACTTACCAGGAGGGGAAAATGGGGATGAGTCAATATGCCTTTTTTAACTTTCAAAATATTGTCAGCTGTTTATACATTGTCACTGTGCAGATAATCCAACATTAGGACAAAGGATTCATATGACAATAATATTTTATGTGTTCTTCACAACTATTAAAATTACAATGTTATAAATAGAGCTAAGTGTTTTCAATTACATTTTGAATAGAATACTAACACAGAAATGTTTTAAATCTCTCTCGTTAATTTCATTAAAATTTATCCTGAACAAATTTGAATGTGCATTTAGATATTTTATATTTCTGATATACTCAAAGTTTTGTTTGACAGATAAAAATATTGATGAAAATCTTCATTTCTCTTTTGTTTCAATGTATCAATAAATATTACCCATCATTGGCTTTTTAGGTAGTATGAGATACTTTTTAATACAGATTAACTGGAGCATTATTCGAGCTATTTATAAGCTCAGATAGATTATGTGATTTGGCATTAAATTCTGAGTTTTTAAGATTAATATCATTAAATGCCTATAAATTCGAGTATTTTGTAATGTGTAAGATTTATTGTAATATATTACTATCTGAATTAGAATGAATTTTACAGGCATAAACACAAAGACAATCAAATATATAGCTTTCAAGTTAAAAGTGGCAACTGAGTTGAATTAAGTAGGTGGCTATATTGCTAAAGAGACCAAAAATGGAGAAAAATCTCTTTTTATCATGCATTTTTAGATTAATTTTTATTGAAGTGGGGATGATTTAAAAATTTGGTTAGTTTCTGCTGTACAGGAAAGTGAATTAGTTATACATATGAATATATCTACTCTTTTCAAGATCCTTTTTTCATAGAGATCATTAGAGTATGGAGTAGAGCTTCCTGTGCTATATAGTAGGTTCTTAATAGTTATCTATTTTATATATAGTAGTGTATATATATCAATCCCAGCCTCCCAATTAAAGATGAATATTTAGCTTTTTATCATATTAAAAAGTAAGTTCGTGGAATGATTCTGAGAGTGAAAGGTTTACTTTGCATGGAACCACTGACCAGTTCAAATTTAGGAAAGGAGTATGACAAGGCTGTATATGGTCATGCTGTTTATTTAACTTATATACAGAGTACATCATGCAAAATGTTAGGCTAGATGAATCACAAACTGGAATCAAGTTTCCTGGGAGAAGTATCAACAATCTCAGGTATACAGATGATACCAATGAATGGCAGAAAGTGAAGAGGAACTAAAGAGCCTTTTGATGAGGGTGAAAGAAGTGAGTGAAAAAGCCTGCTTGAAATTCAACATTAAAAAACAAAGATCACGGCATTTTGCCCCATCACTTCATAACAAATAGAAGGGGAAAAGTGGAAGTAGTGATAGATTTTATTTGCTTGGGCTCCAAAATCACTGCAGACAGTGACTGCAAACGTGAAATTGAAAAAAAAAAAAAAAAAAAATGTGTGCTCCTTGGAAGGAAAGATATGACAAACCTAGACAGCATATTAAAAAGCAGATATCTGGAGAAGGAAATGGCAACCCACTCCAGTATTCTTGCCTGGAAAAGTCCATGGACAGAAGAACCTGATGGGCTGCAGTCCATGGGGTTACATGACTGAGCCTGTGTGCACGAGGGTGGAGGGAGATGGGTTAGTAGCAATAAAGTGGTAGAATTAAAAATTAAAAAAAAAAAATAATAAAAAGCAGATATCACTTTGCTGACAGAGGTCTATCTAGTTAAAGATATACTTTTTCCAGTAGACATGTATGGATGTGAGAGTTGGATTGTAAAGAAGGCTGAACATCAAAGAATTGATGCTTTCAAGCTATGGTGCTGGAGAGGACTCTTCAGAGTCCCTTAGAATGCAAGGAGGAGATCAAATTAGTCAATCCTAAAGGAAACGTTCCCTTCGTTCATTGAAAGGGCTTATGCTGAAGTTGAAGCTCTAATATTGTGGCCACCTGATGCAAAGGGCCCTCTCAGTGGAAAAGACCCTGATGCTGGAAAAGATTGAAGGGGATGGCAGAGTATGACATTATTAGTTAGCATCACTGACTCAGTGTACATGAACTTGAGCAAACTCTGGAAGATAGTGCAGGACAGAGGACCCTGTCTTGCTGCAGTCCATGCAGAGTTGCACAGTACATAGCAAGCCAAGAAAAGCAACAATATTAATATTTTTGAAGTTTTATGCATTATACACACAGGATCATCAATGTAACAAGGAGGGCATGATTAATTATTACCTACTTTAGTGTTTGAAAATTTCCTCTTATACTCTCTCTCTCAGCCATCCTCCTATATAACTATTTAGAAACATATCCCCATAATCTCACACACCTCTCATCCTACATTCTTGCAAAGCAATTAGCAAAACTTAAAATCACATGTCTGCATTGTATATATGTGATAAGGAATTGGAATACACTTTCTTTAACCTAGAAATTGAGGCTCCAAACAATATTCTGAGAAGAAAACAAAAAAGTGGATATTCTGGAGGGAATACATTCTTGGGGTTATAATTTTATCAATATCCCATTATTCACTATGGCAGACAGATACTTCAGGGTAGAAAACAGGACTACAATTCCTTACACCAGTATCAGATGTATGTTACTTAACACTGAAAGGGGAACTCTGAGCTAGGTGTTTGAATTTGACTTTGAGAAGTATATCAGAAAATGAAATTCTATAGTGTTAGCACAATAAAAGACAGTTGGACATTTTCTCTGTTAAGAACCCACTGAAATGTTGTGAAGTAATTAGCCTCCAACTAATAAAAAAATTAAAAAAAAAAAAAAAAAAGAACCCTTGACAGGAGATTCCCCTTTCTTAGAAATAAAAATAAAATAAAATAAAATGAAGTATAAAAGAAAAAAAAATCTACAAACATAATGTGCTATGCTGTGTTTAGTGACTCAGTCATGTCCAACTCTTTGCGACCCCATGAACTGTGGCCCAATAGGCTCCTTGGTCCACGGGGATTCTCCAGGTAAGAATACAGAGAGGGTCGCCAGGCCCTCCTCCAGGGAATCGTCCCAACCCAGGGATCAAATCCAGGTCTCCTGCATTGCAGGCAGATTCTTTACCATCTGAGCCACCAGGGAAGCCCAAATCCCAGGGTGGGTAGCCTATCCCTTCTCCTGGGGAACTTCCTAACCCAGGAATCAAACCAGAGTCTCTTGCATTGTAAGTGGATTCTTTACCCACTTATCTACCCAGGAAACCCCCATAAGCACAATACTGGGCTTATGAAAAAGTAAGCCTGGGAGTAGATAAAAAGAAGAAATGGAATATAGCATTAAACAATAACAAGTCAGAAAGCAACTATTTTTAAAATTTCTCATTTTATCAGGATGTAACTGATCACTCTGGCACCTCAGAAGTGTCATATTTCAAGAGCATTGTCTTCTACTAAATCCTCACTATTTGCTAATAGCCCTATCCTAAATGTTTCACCTATTTTCTCTTTTCTTAACACATGATTTACTTTTTTTCTCTTTATAGATTTTCTAAAACTAAAAGAGTAAAACTGCCAGCCACCTGTCACTTTTAAAGTTTGAGATTTATTTCACTTAATACAAAGGGTAGGAAGCTATAGGAAGAATTCAATATCGGTAAGCAAATCATATAGGTCAGGGAGAAGCTAATGGATCACCTATTCTCATATGTCAGGCAACCATCTTTCACAATACAGGGGAAAAAATAAAGTTATCATAAAATGGGGATAATTGTCATATAGTTTTTATGCTCTTGCAATGCATTTTTCCCATTTAGAAACTTTCACAGAAATATAAAGCTGCCATTCACTTTTGTTCAACAATAATTATTCATCAGTCATTTAGAATAGATGATAAAAAGATGTTTCACTGGGCAGTACATAGATGTCTGCAAGAAATGTGTCTAGTACCAGCTGTGAAATCTGGATTGCTTCATAAGAGAAGATGAATGTGACTGGGAATTAAGATTTTATTTATTATCAATAAGCCAAATAATTGATGCTTTTGAACTGTGTGTTGGAGAAGACTCTTGAGAGTCCCTTGGACTGCAAGGAGATCAAACCAATCAGTCCTAAAGGAAATCAGTCCTGAATATTCGTTGGAAGAACTGATGCTGAAGCTGAAACTCCAACATTTTGACCACCTGATATGAAGATCTGACTTATTGGACAGGACCCTGATGCTGGGAAAGGTTGAGGGCAGGAAGAGAAGGGTACGACAGAGGGTGAGATGGTTGGATGGCATCACCTACTCAATGGACATGAGTTTGAGCAAGCTCCAGGAGATGGTGAAAGACCGGGAAGACTGGCATGCTGCAGCCCATAGGGTTGCAAAGAGTCAGACATGAATGAGCAACTGAACAAGAACAACAAGCAGAAGATGAGACTTTTCCCTCTTTAGTTTATCTCAACGAGTGAGAAGCCACTGCATTAAATTTTATGATGGAAATGTGTTTCCAATTATTTCATTAAATATAATTATTAGTTAATTTCCTTGGCTTACCAAGTAGAATAGGTTCATGCAAAAGCTGTTTTTTAGTATACATCAGTGAGATATACATTTGGAAAAATATCTCTGTGCTTCCTGTAGCAGAAGGTATTTAAAAATTGAAAAGGTATAAGAAAATAAAAATCTGAATTGAGGGAAATTTCATAATATAAAGAATTATACATCTTTATAATAGTAACATTATTAATATTAGTATTTTAAATCTCCATTGAAGAACAAATTTGTTTCAGTGTAAGCTCAAATCAACAATATATAATAACTAAGACATGGAAGCAACCAGATGTCCACTGGCAGACAAATGGATAAGGAAGTTGTGGTCCATATACAACGGAATATTACTCAGCTATTAAAAAAAATGCATTTGAGTCACTTTTAGTGAGGTGGATGAAACTAGAGATTATTATACAGAGTGAAGTAAGTCAGAAAGTGAAACACCAATACAATATATTAACGCACATATATGGAATTTAGGAAGATGGTAATGACAGCCATACATGCAAGACAGTGAAAGATACACAGATGTAAATAACAGACTTTTGGACTCTGTGGGAAAAGGCGAGGATGGGATGATTTCAGAGAATAGCACTGAAACATGTATATTACCCTGTGTAAAATAGATGAGCATTGAAAGTTTGATGCATGAAGCAGGGCACTCAAAGACAGTGCTCTGGGACAGCCCCGAGGGATGGGATGGGGAGGAACGTGGGCGAGGAGTTCAGGATGGGGGTACACCTGTGGCTGATTCATGTGGATGTATGGCAAAAACCACCACTAATACTGTAAAGTCATTAGCCTTCAATTAAAATAAATAAAATTAAAAAGTATAAAAGAAAAAAATATATAGAGAAAAACAAAAGAAGCTCTCCTGATAACTTGGGAACAGTAGAAACAAAACTAATGGTGAATAAAATAATAGATGTGAATATCAGAGAACACATTCCAAAGTATAGATAATTACCATTTTTGGTAAACTGAAACAAAAAGATATATATAAGGTAGTTACAGTCATCATTATCATCATTATATCACCATCCTGTACCTTAATATACAAAAAAGGTATAATCTAAACACAAAATTGCCTATATAAAAGAAAAGTTATTAAGATAATGTTGAAACTCACCCTAAATGATTTTGAATAAAAATATGCATTTAAAAATCTTAAAAGCATGTAGACATAAAAATCTAATTACTTACAAAGATCAAGGCCTGAATGGCTAACTAACATTGTGACATTATGTGTGTATGTGTATATTTACATATATATGTGTGTCTGTGTGTGTGTGTGTGTATATATATATGCATATTCATACAATTATAATACCTACAGAATTGCCATAGTAAATATTTAAGATACAGATTAGCTCCCATTTTATTAAATTTTTATTTAATTCATGAAGGCAAAAACATTTATAGTTACAAGAGGATTTAGGATACATTTTAGATGACATAGAAGATCATCTAATCAGCATTCTGTGCTGTGCTTGGTCACTCAGTAGCTTTGTCGTGTACAACTCTGTGACCCGTGGACTCAGCCCTGACACCTCCAGGCTCTGTCCATGGGATTCTCCAGGCAAAAATACTGGAGTCTGGAGTGGGTAGCCATTCCCTCCTCCAGGGGCGCTAACAGACCCAGGAATCAAACTAGGGTTTCCTGCATTGCAAGAAGATTCTTTAACAATGAGCCACCAGGGAAACCCCTTAATCAGCATTGCAAGAGGCTAAATATATCATGTGTACATAAATGCTATTTTAATTAAAATTATAATACAAATATGTATTGAAATCTTAAAATATCCCAAGCATTCCACTGTGTGGATTTTCTTACCTAATTTTGTCCTGAAAATAACTGAATGAATTAGGTACTATGTCTTATATTTACAGACTTTAAAAAACTAAATAAAGGAGCATAAAAGAGAAGAAATAAAATTAATTAAAACAATAGTAGAAGTATATAACATTTCTATTGTGTAAATATGATGAGAACTACAAGAAAATAAAGAAATGAAAATACCATTTTATTGACTCAGAGAAAGATTGACTTTACCTCAGAGCACAAGTTTTTCTGCACCCAATAATGTGTATACTTTGCATTATCACTTTTATACCATAAGCATTTGTTATAATTTTTAATCCAAAATTATTAAATGAAGGCTACAAAGATTTTTTTTCTTAAGTAGTTATTCATATCTGTGAAAAGCTTTATTTTTAAAATTATGATATGGTTATTTAAAATACATCATGTATACTTAAAAGAAGACATTTTCTTTTTTAGTGCAATATACACACTAGAGTGTATGGATAGATAGCTCATACATGTATGACATATGTAATATGTGAGATATTCATACACCTTTTCATTTGCATATATCAAGTAGGTACTTATAACTTTTATTATATACCCTCACATAGCATACACAAACTACTCATTTTTCTTCTAAAGATAGTACTGTAATAGTAAAAATAAAACAATTTATGTTTGCTTGCATTTTTTATGTGACTTAACATTATATTGACACAGGTGAGAAAAAACAATTTTTCATTCATTAAGCATGGATATCAAGAGTCCACACAACACCTTTGGAAACAAAGAGTGTCAAAATGTAAACGAACACATGTTCTTTCTCCAATAAAGACATCTGTAAAACTGAAGAAATGATTAAAAAAGCAACTTCTTTTATATGCTTTAATAGAGTAGTAAAGCATTGAAATTATATTTCCCAAAGGGAAATTATTTGAAAGTTCAACCTTTTTCAAACAAGGGCTAATGGCAATATAAATTTCAAGTTAGCTTAATAAAGAATACATAAATCATTAGAAAAGTCAAATATATATGTATATATACTTTGATATTTTTGCAGTTCATATAACTAACATTTTTTGTACTTAGTTTTATTCAGAGATAATTATGCAAATGTTTCTCAAAGCCCTAAATCATTCCATGGAAAGTGGATAATTTTTCTGATCATTTTTCTTTGAGGTACATGTTTAGATTTCTCAGAACTGATTTTATGTACTTGATAATATAATCCAAGATGATTTTAAATGTTTTAATTCCTAAATTTTCAGCTACTGCATGATACTGTGAAATTGTTACTTCCAGTATAATCAGTTACATTATCACAATGAAAAATTATGTGTATCTAAATAACAGTTTCATATAATAAAAACAAATTACAATTGATATGAATACAGTACTGAACTAGACACATTGAAGTGTTTTATCCTTTTCAGCAAATTACATTCAGAAGAAAGAAACTTAGAGACTTCCCTCATAGCTCAATCAGTAAAGAGTCTGCCTACAATGCAAGAGATCTGGGTTTGATTCCTGGATGGGGAAAATCCCCTGGAGAAGGAAATGGCAACCCATTCCAGTATTCTTGCCAGAAGAATCCCATGGATGGAGGAGCCTGGCGGGCTAAGGTCTTTGGATCGCAAGAGTCAGACACGACTAAGCGACTAAGCACACACATAGACAGGATTCAACATATCAATCAGACTTTGTTCTCTACAATTTCATAGTCTTCTATAATTCAACAATGTTAACATCTTTGCAGACTTCCATCTCTTTGTATTTTTCCTTCTTCACATTTATTTCCTTGCAAAATATTTAAGTTGAACATTACATGCCTTTTATTTTATTTTGGTTGATCTTCTCTGATAGAAAATGTATTAAATATTAATAACACCTAGGAAAATAAGCAGTTATATTTAGATTCTGATATTCAACTGAAAGTTCTATATTAATGTTGAGTCTCATAAAAATCTAGTAAAATGACAAATTTTATTGATGCCTAAAAGGAAAATGAAAGAGTAGAGTCTTCTTCAATCAATGTTGCACATTTTATTCTGCTGATATAAACTAATTTTACATTTGTTTTTGTTGCTCAGTCTCTCAGTTGTGCATTTTCTAATTAATCCATTCAATTCAGAGTTTATTTTTCTAAAAACCTATGCTGTTCTAGACATCATTTACATACCAGGCATAACAAGTGTGAACAAATAACAACAAAAATAAATTCACAAATAAAAAGAACCAGAATCACTGGCTTTATGAAGATTATGATTGTTGCCGCTGTTCAGTCACTCAGTCGTGTCCGACTCTTTGCAACCCCACAGTCTGCAGCACACCAGGGTTCCCTGTCCTTCACCATCTCCTGGAGTTTGCTCAAACTCATGTCCATTGAATTGGTGATGCCATCCAACCATCTCATCCTCTGTCGTCCCCTTCTCATCCTGCCTTCAGTCTTTGCCAGCATCAGGGTCTTTTCCAGTGAGTTGGCTTTTCACACTAGATGGCCAAAGTATTGGAGCTTCATCCTCAGCATCAGTCCTTCCCATGAATATTCAGGGTTCATTTCCTTTGGATTGACTGGTTTGATCTCCTTGCTGCCCAAGAGACTTTCAAGAGTCTTCTCCAGCACCATAGTTCGAAAGCATCAATTCTTTGGCACTCAGGCTACTTTATGGTCTAATTTTCACATCAATACATGACTAGTAGTCTGGACGGACCTTTCTAAGGAAAGTGATGTCTCTGCTTTTTAACATTCTGTATAAGTTTGTCATACATTTTCTTCCAAGAAGCAAGTGTCTCTTAATTTCATGGATGCAGTCACTATCCACAGTGATTTTGGAGCCCAAGAAAATACAGTATGTCCCAGTTTTCATTGTTTTCCTATCTCTTTGTCATGAAGTGATGGACATACATAAATATTTATTGTAGAAAACATCTAACACATATATCTTAAATTTATAGATACACAATGCTCAATACATTATTGTCTAATTTTGTATACATTAGTATTTCTATTATATCAAATAGTCATCAGAGTTGACTAGCATCTGAAAATCAAGGAAAACAGGTTACATTTTCACAGATAAAAGGAAAATCCTATGTACTCATTTATGGAATCTGCTCCATCTCTTAGTCACCTTTTTGGTAAAATAAAAGTTTTAATAATGCATTTATTCCCTGAAATCAATGGAAGTTCTGCATACTTAATACAAAAATTGAGCAGAAGATATTTAGTCATTTTACCCACCACTCAGTTAAAGGTTGCTTCTGAGGCTTGTGATGATGTGATCTTTAAGTCAATCATTATGCAACAAAGAAAGGGAGCTTGGGAGCATTTTGTATTCATTCTGCAAAAGTTGTGGTTAAAGACAAATTGAAATTATTCAGTCTTTATATGAATGCTTTAAGCTTCAGTAAAAAGGTTATTCTAGGGACTTCCCTGATTGTCCAGTGGGTCTGATCCCTGGTTGGGGAATTAGCTCTCACATGCAGCAACTATAAAAAGAATCTTCATGCTGCAACTAAGAACCAGTCCAGTTGAATAAATAAATATATTTTTTTAAAAGGGTTATTCTAGTTCTTAAAACTGAGGTCAACTAACATCTTCAGATCTCCAAATATGACATTAATTTTCATAATATGTTTTTAAAATAAAGCGTTGCCCAAGACAGATAGTACAGCCAGTTATCTTCCATAGATGTCAACCATTGAAATCCTTCTTGTTTAATACATATATCTTTATTTTTAATTTTGTCTTGGTTCAGATAACTTCCATTCAAATATTACATCTGAATATGTAGCTTAACAGTTCTACCTATTGAAAGGTCATTAAAAAATCTATATTATGAAACTAAAATGTGTTAACTCTCAGAAATGTAAAAAAATTCTATCTTAGAAAAATGATGGAACTTGTACCAGGAAAAAATAAATGCTAAAGTGTTTCTGTACAAAGCCAACTCCAAGTTAGGCAAAAGCAATGGCCATTGGAAAATGAAATACCATAGTCTCAATGCAGGTTTTTCAACTCGCTATCGACTTGACCCTGAGCAAGTACATTAAAAGTTTTTTGAACCCTGAGTTCCCAAATTAAAATAAATTCAACCATCTTATAGTTGTAATACTTGACTCCCAAAATATCATCATTAAAATACACTGATTAGGCAAAACTAAATTTTTATGAGCATCAGTTTGACTGAAATTTAGTAGGACCTCAATTTGGGAAATTAGATGATAATCTTATCAGAGTTTGGGGGCCTGGACTTGTTACTTTTAAGAAGGATTTAATGAAAGGAGGTAGTAGAGGTTGGCCAGAATTCATGACATGATAATTTTAGATCAGTGGCCGTAGTATGACAATCATCTTGAAGTATGTTGTGATGAGAAAGAGTTTAGTATTCAGAATATTTTTTTTTTAATTGGCTTGCTGTCTCATTTGCCACAAGTATTTGCTGAAGCAAGTAGCCAAGTGAATTTTTCTTTGTCTCAGTATTTTGTAACACATGGACAAAGAGAATACCTGGTCTTACAGTTAGGAAGTAACAAGTTTAGGGAGTAATATTGGTTTCAGATCTTACTGTTTTTGTTTGTTTGTTTGTTTTTTGCGGGGTGGGGGGGCAGAATTAAACAAGGACGCATACACTAAACAACTTATATAATGGCTAATTCATAATAGATGCTTAATAAATGTTGCTATCCTAATTAAAATATGGAACTAAATGTTTAGAATCTTGGATTTAAAATGTGATATTACTCTCAATAACGTTTTCCCCTTGGCTTAGATGGTAAGGAATCTGCCTGCAATGTGGGAGACCCACGTTCAATCGCTGGGTCAGAAAGATCCCCTGGAGAAGGGAATGGCAACCCACTCTAGTATTCTTACCTGAAGAACCCCATTAATAGAGCAGCTTGGCGGGGCTACGGTCCATGGGGTCGCAGAGAGTCAGACAGGACTGTGTGACTAACACACACACATTACTATCAATGATCAAGGTAAAATAAGAAAAATACATTTATGCTTCTATGTGTACATGAATATATACATCTACATTATTTTGTCTGATTTGATTTCCTTACCTAGGAAATGCAAATAATAATTCTCTAAGTATCTGAAAGCAATAAAATCTAGTTAACACATAAGTACATTTTTACATTGATAAAGAAAACCCAATGTGATATTTGTGAGGAAGATAAAGTCACCTTATATAATTATTATATAATGCTATATATAATAGCATTATTATATAATGCTATATATAATTTCACTTTGTTATGAGAGAATTATCTCAGTCCTTCAATAGTTTTGTTCCTGTATAAGGGATGTATAAGAAGCTCTTTCTTATCTTTGAGGAACTTGATGGACTACCAAGGCCATTCTTCCTGGCCATCTCCTCACACCAAACCTGCTGATTGGAAGCTATGCCTCTGACATTGCTCTACTTCACTTACACTCTTCAAGTGCCAGGGTTTTGTTTGTTTGTTTGTTTTTTGATTATGATTCACATGTTTCTTGGGGGAAGAGGAAGAAACTTTTTGTTACTTATCTTTGCTATGCTTTTCACCTGAATTCTCGTCTGACCTCCAGAAGAAAAAATAGTATTTACTTTTTATATTATCCTTTGGTTTATACTTTGTTAAGCCTAACAACTGGTATATGACATGTGCCATTTTCTTATAGTCTTTGCTATTCTGAGTGAAATATTATCTGCCTTTGCCTTTGATATCTGCCATTCAGCTTACTTGGATTTTTGGTCAGGATAATAGGCCCAATTTTGCCATATTCAATGAGACCTGATGAGGTTAAAAAATCTAGTAACCTCAATATGACAAAAATATGATTGGAGATACATATCACCAGGGAAAATATTTGGCTATTATTTAGAAATTTTTATCAGAAATTACATCAGATATATCACTTAACTGGGCTTTGCTTGTGGCTCAGATGGTAAAGAATCTGCCTGCAATGCGAGATACCCAGGTCCGACCCCTGGGTCAGGCAGATCCCTTGGAGAAGGAAATGGCTATCCACTCCTGTATTCTAGCCTGGAGAATCCCATGGATAGAGGAAACTGGTGGGCTACAGCCCATGGGGTCACAAAGAGTCACGCATGACTGAGCCATTAACACACACACAGAAGAATCATAAAGAGAAAAAGTTGCTCATTCATCTTTTTCAAATTTACTGTATACAATTTTCTATATGTGTCTTTCTCATGTTTCTGCGAATATAAAATTTGTTTAGATTGAAAGAAATATGATGCTTTTGAAAGGGCTTACCCAGTGGCTCAGTGGTAAAGAATCCACTTGCTATTCAGGAGACACTGGTTTGATCTTTGGATTGGGAAGATCTCCTGGAGGAGGGCAAGACAACCCACTCCAATATTCTTGGTGGGAAAATCTCATGGACAGAGGAGCCTGGTGGGCTATGATTCATGGGATCGCAAAAAGTCAGACTTAACTGAAGCAACTGAGCCTGCATGCACACAATGCCTTGACGATGCACTGATTTATTTTTAAAATTTCTTTCATCATTCAGGTTGCTCTTAGTTCAACAAACTCTATTGAGAAGGAAACACTTGGAGGAAAATTTACGTATAAGTTTCAACTCTGACCCTTACATGCCTCCATTTGCTAGCTGTGTGACTTGAACAAGTTACTTTTCTTCATAGGTTTTCAATTTCCTCATTAGCAATAGTGAATTAATAATAATAACGCATTTGTTAAATTGTAAAAAGGACTAAAGGAGTTAGCATAATTGCATGCTTAAGGCAATACCTGGAATATAATTAGCAGTGATGAGTTTATGCCATTATTACTGTCATGACTTCCGTAAGGACTCAGCTCCTGGTTAAACCCTACATGGGATTCTTCAGGTCTATTAATGTAAGCAATTAGAAAGACTTTGCCTGCCAGGCTTCAACGGGAAAACAGCCTTTCCCACATGAAGCTTGGTGCACTGTCCCTCCTGTGTAGTCGAGGAATCAGGACTCCCTGTGTGGTCATGCTCCCCACACTCCTAGCCTGGTGGCTTCAAGCCTCTGTCTATTTGAGGCTTTGTGCAAAGGTTTTGATTTTTTTTTTTTTCCCCCTTCTTTTCTTTTTCTTTCCTCTCACTTCTTTTCTGCTCAGAGGTCTTTTTTAAGCAGCTCTGCCCAAATCCTCATTGAAGGTAAGAAAGGGCAAACCATGGGCACACTTTTCCTACTCCTACTCAGCACTAGTACTTTCCCACTCCTCACATCCCCCCTTTTACTCCCTCAACCACAACATGAGTCACGCGTCTGTGATAATCCACCTGACCCTCCACCATTCTATGCAGGAAAACGGAACACGGGAGAGTCTGCACTTCTCAGGTTTTAGACTTGGTTAGGCTAAAGCAGTAAGTGATTAAAGGCTTATCACTTTTGTTTTTGGCTTGTTGCTTTAATTGGCTGTTCTGAAGCCTGGCAGTTCAGCTCTCTCTCTCTCCCACTTCAGCTGAGCTCCTAGCATATGGGTAATGAGTGATTCTCTTTATTTAAATGTTGGCAATGTTGTTCTTCTGAAACTCATCAGTGTTTGAATGCTACAAGATCTATTCCAAAGCAAATGTCAGTGTTCACTTATTTAGATCTTAACTGACTAGAGTAGATTAAAAATATTTGAGCACTAGGACTCAAAAATAGAGAATTTAATGTAGCAAAAATAGAGAATTTAATGTAGCATTGTAAAACAATTTTCAATTATAGAAAGAGCCAAGAATTTGTTCTATGGAGAATCTATGATAACAGAAAATGTTCTTCAATAATTCTAGACAATTTAAAATAAAAATGTTGGTACTTCATCTTAAAAAATGAAAGCAATAAAATAAAGCATTAGTGCCCAATTATGAAAAGCAAATTGATATATATTGCTTGCAAAATAAGAAATTTTAAAAATTACCTGTCTGGCAGTAACCATAATAATTGAGACTATGGCTTCTAGAGTGTAAATGTCAATGTTCAAATACCCCTCTAGCACTTAATCTGAGACTTCAGAAAAGCATGTAAACTTTGTTTCCAGTTTTCCACAATAATATTATCCTAGTGTTGTTGCAGGAGAAGGCAATGGCAACCCACTCCAGTACTCTCGCCTGGAAAATCCCATGGACGGAGGAGCCTGGTGGGCTGCAGTCCATGGGGCCACTAAGAGTCGGGCAAGACTGAGTGACTTCACTTTCACTTTTCACTTTCATGCATTGGAGAAGGAAATGGCAACCCACTGCAGTGTTCTTGCCTGGAGAATCCCAGGGACGGGGGAGCCTGGTGGGCTGCCGTCTGTGGGGTCCCACAGAGTCGGACACAACTGAAGCGACTTAGCAGCAGCAGCAGCGGCAGTGTTGTTGCAATGACTGAATATATATATATATATAAAATGCTTAAAATATTTGTATAGTATGAAATATACAAATCAGTTATTATTAATAAAGTTATTTTCTTATCATCTTAGAATAATAATAATGTTTATTATTCAATAGTTATCTAACAAAATTTAAACATTGCTATTATGTGGAAATACTGGTGGTCTACAGTCCATAGGGTTGTAAAGAGTCAGACATGACAGAAGCAACTTAGGAAGGATGTATGGACGGACTAGGCAAACGAGTTTGATCATCACAGTTTTTAAATAGCCAAATATCTATATATCATATAAGAAAATAAAAATAGAATCCATTTATTAGACAAAGGGAAAAGTAGACTGCTACTCTGAAGATTAGAAAGGTGGATATTTGACCTGAGTGCCATACACTAGTATTTCACAGTTCTAACCTGGGACACAAGATATTCCAAGCTGAAAGAATATTAAGCGAGCAGGACAGCTGTAACCAAAATTTACATTACCCGTGAGATGGAAAGAGGAGCGTCCCAGGCGATGCTAGTGTGGAGACCCCACCTGCCAGTGCAGGAGACATAAGAGACCCGGGTTCCATCCGGGTTGGGAGGATCCCCTGGAGGAGGCCACAGCAACCCACTCCAGTGTTCTTGCCTGGAGAACCCAATGGACAGAGGAGCCTGGCAGGCTACAGTCCAAAGGGTCACAAAGAGTCAGACACAACTGAAGTGACTTAGTACGTATGCACCGGATGGAATGAAAGGCTGGTCAAGAAGTGGTCTTTGATCACATCAGTTAATGTTTTAGGTTATGCTAAGAACATTGTATTTTATTTTGTAATGACTAAAGGGAGATAAGACCGTGCAGAAGCGTGGCCGTGAGGAGCTACCCCTCGCCCAAGGTCAGGGGCAGGGGCGGCGGCCGAAAGGAGTAACCCCTTGTCCAAGGAGCGGCATCTACGCAGGCGCAGGAGGGCCGAGAGGAGCTCCTCCACGTTCAAGGTCAGGAGGGGCGGCCGTGAAGAGATACCCCACGTCCGAGGTAAGAGAAACCCAAGTAAGATGGTAGGTGTTGTGAGAGGGCATCAGACGGCAGACACTCTAAAACCATAATCACGGAAAACCAGCCAATCTGATCACAGGACCACAGTCTTGTCTAACTCAGTGAAACTAAGCCATGCCGTGTGGGGCCACCCAAGACGGCGGGTCATGGTGGAGAGGTCTGACAGAATGTGGTCCCCTGGAGAAGGGAATGGCAAACCACTTCAGTATTCTTGCCTCGAGAACCCCATGAACAGTATTAAAAGGCAAAATGATAGGATACTGGAAGAGGAACTCCCCAGGTTGGTAGGTGCCCAATATGCTACTGGAGATCAGTGGAGAAATAACTTCAGAAAGAAGGAAGGGAGGGAGTCAAAGCAAAAACAATACCCAGTTGTGGAAGTAACTGCTGATAGAAGCAAGGTCCGATGCTGTAAAGAGCAATATTGCATAGGAACCTGGAATGTTAGGTCCATGAACCAAGGTAAATTGGAATTGGTCAAAAAGGAGATGGCAAGAGTGAATGTCGACATTCTAGAAATCAGCAAACTAAAATGGACAGGAATGGGTGAATTTAACTCAGATGACCATTATATCTACTACTGTGGGAAGGAATCCCTTAGAAGAAATGGAGTAGCCATCATGGTCAACAAAAGAGTCCAAAATGCAATATTTTGATGTAATCTCAAAAATGACAGAATGATCTTTGTTCATTTCCAAGGCAAACCATTCAATATCATGGTAATCCAAGCCTATGCCCCAACCAGTAACCCTAAAGAAGCTGAGGTTGAATGGTTCTATGAAGACCTACAAGACCTTTTAGAACTAATACCCAATAAAGATGTCCTTTTCATTATAGGGGACTGGAATGCAAAAGTAGGAAGTCAAGAAACACCTGGAGTAACAGGCAAATTTGGCCTTGGAGTACGGAATGAAGCAGGGCAAAGGCTAACAGAGTTTTGCCAAGAGAACGCACTGGTCATAGCAAGCACCCTCTTCCACAATACAAGAGAAGACTCTCCACGTGGACATCACCAGATGGTCAACACTAAAATCAGATTGATTATATTCTTTGCAGCCAAAGATGGAGAAGCTCTATACAGTCAGCAAAAACAAGACTGGGAGCTGACTGTGGCTCAGATCATGAACTCCTTATTGCCAAATTCAGACTGAAATTGAAGAAAGTAGGGAAAACCACTAGACTATTCAGGTATGACCTAAATAAAATCCCTTATGACTATACAGTGGAAGTGAGAAGTAGATTTAAGGGACTAGATCTGATAGAGTGCCTGAAGAACTAATGATGGAGTTTCATGACATTGTACAGGAGACAGCGATCAATACCATCCCCAAGGAAAAGAAATGCAAAAAGGCAAAATTGTTGTCTGAGGAAGCCTTACAAATAGCTGTGAAAAGAAGAGAAGTGAAAAGCAAAGGAGAAAAGAAAGAATATTCCCATTCGAATACAGAGTTCTAAAGAATAGCAAGGAGAGATAACAAAGCCTTCCTCAGCAATCAATGCAAAGAAATAGAGGAAAACAATAGAATGGGAAAGACTAGAGATCTCTTCAAGAAAATTAGAGATACCAAGGGAACATTTCATGCAAAGATAGTTCGATAAAGGAGAGAAATGGTATGGACCTAAGAGAAGCAGAAGATATTAAGAAGAGATGGCAAGAATACACAGAAGAACTATTAAAAAAAAAAAAAAAAAAAAAAAAAACTTTCATGACCCAGATAATCATGATGGTGTGATCACTCACCTAGAGCCAGACATCCTGGAATGTGAAGTCAAGTAGGCCTTAGGAAGCATCACTATGAACAAAGCTAGTGGAGGTGATGGAATTACAGTTGAGCTATTACACATCCTAAAAAATGATGCTGTTAAAGTGCTGCACTCAATATGTCAGCAAATCTGGAAAACCCAGCAGTGGCCACAGGACTGGAAAATGTCAGTTTTCATTCCAATCCCAAAGAAAGGCAATCCCAAAGAATGCTCAAACTACTGCACAATTGCACTCATCTCACACGCTAGTCAAGTAATGCTCAAAATTCTCCAAGTCAGGCTTCTGCAATATGTGAACCAGGAACTTCCAGATGTTCAAGCAGGTTTTAGAAAAGTCAGAGGAACCAGAGATCAATTGCCAACATTTGCTGAATCATCAAAAAAGCAAGAAAGTTCTAGAAAAACATCTATTTCTGCTTTATTGACTATGCCAAAGCCTTTGACTGTGTGGATCACAATAAACTGTGGAAAATTCTGAAAGAGGTGGGAATACCAGACCACCTGACCTGCCTGTTGTGAAACCTGTATGCAGGTCAGGAAGCAACAGTTAGAATGGGACATGGAACAACAGACTGGTTCCAAATAGGAAAAGGAGTATGTCAAGGCTGTATATTGTCACCCTGCTTGTTTAACATATATACAGAGTACATCATGAGAAACGCTGGGCTGGAAGAAGCACAAGCTGGAATCAAGATTTCTGGGAGAAATATCAATAACCTCAGATATACAGATGACACCACCCTTATGGCAGAGAGTGAAGCGGAACTAAAAAACCTCTTGATGAAAGTGAAAGAGGAGAGTGGAAAAATTTGGCTTAAAGCTCAGCATTCAGAACTCTAAAATCATGGCATCTGGCCCCATCATTTCATGGCAAATAGATGGGAAAACAGTGGAAACAGTGTCAGACTTTATTTTGGGGAGCTCCAAAATCACTGCAGATGGTGATTGCAGCCATGAAATTAAAAGACGGTTACTCCTTGGAAGGAAAGTTATGACCAACCTAGACAGCATATTAAAAAGCAGAGACATTACTTTGCCAACAAAGGTCCGTCTAGTCCAGGCTATGGTTTTTCCAGTGGTCATGTATGGATGTGAGAGTTGGACTGTGAAGAAAGCTGAGCGCCAAAATATTGATGCTTTTGAACTGTGGTATTGAAGAAGACTCTGGAGAGTCCCTTGGACTGCAAGGAGATCCAACCAGTCCATCCTAAAGGAGATCAGACCTGGGTTTTCGTTGGAAGGACTGATGCTGAAGCTGAATCTCCAATACTTTGGCCACCTCATGCGAAGAGTTGACTCATTGGATAAGATCCTGATGCTGGGAGGGATTGAGGGCAGGAGGAGAAGGGGACGACAGAGGATGAGATGGCTGGATGGCATCACCGACTCGATGGGCATGGGTTTGAGTAAACCCCGGGAGTTGGTGATGGACAGGGATGCCTGGCGTGCTGCGATACATGGGGTCGTAAGTGTCAGACATGACTGAGCGACTAAACTGAACTTAACTGAAAGGGAGATAAACTTTTTTTCAACTATGAAGGGGCATGAGTTTTTTTTATTCGAAAATATTAACTATTTTACAAGTATAGATTTGAGGACCAGGATTTGAAAACAGATAAACTGTGGAGAGAATAAAATTGTCCAAGTGTTAAATGCTACAAATATGTGTTAAAACAGTGGTGTTCAGAATAGAAGGATAGAAGAGGATGCTTAAGGAATATTTTACATAAAGACACAAATGACTGGAGCATATTGAATATGGTGGAGAAAGGGTAAAGAGGAGAAATAGGAGTAAAAAATAGCTGAGGTTTCTCATCTGACTTCCTGGGAGACAGTGTTGCCACTAAGGCAAATAAAATAATAGCTATCCATAAAACTCTTAATTTATGTCAATATTTTGCAGATCTTTGGATAATGCCTTTCAATTTCAGGTCATACTGCCTAACGTTCATAACAATCCTAGAGGTTTTATTAGAATACTGCAAGCACTTTCTCCCAAACTTTAGCAGTGGTGTCTGCATCTGGTTTTCTACATTTCCAACAGCTTGGATATTTCTATTAATATATAAAGTCCCACATGACACAGTGGTAAGGAGTCCACCTGCCAATGTTGGAGACGTAAGAGATGCAGCTTTGATCTTGGGTCAAACTACCCCTGTAGTTTGAAATGGAAACCTACTCTGGCATTTTTGCCTGGAAAATGACATGTGTCAGATAGTTAGAATAGAAGAAAGGGGTCCAGAATGGTGGTGGCTAAAAGACAAAGAAGGGAAAAGCCATGAAAATATAACAAAGGAAGGTCCAAGGACCAGAGTGAGGACCTCAGGTAGAACAATCAGCACTCCTGGCTAGCCTAGTTTACACAGGGCAGGTCCAGGGGGAGGAGAAAAAACATTAAAAAAAAAAAAAAAAAGAGCTAGAATTGGGCCAGGGCCGCTCTTCTCTTTGAATCTTTTGGTTCAGCATTCCTTCACACCTCAAGGATATGTTTCCTTTGCTTTCTAAATAAAACTGAGCTGTAATACGGAGCTGTAACACTGGCCGATCCAAGAGCTGTAACACCGGTCTGTCCATCGCTTCAAATTGTTGTTGCAATGAGACAGAACTTAGGAAATGACACACTCCTTGACATCTATGTTGTCATGACTCAGATTTAACCTGGCTGAAACAACCTCGGTGCAGCCCGCATAAGGGGGAGGCCAAGCCCAGCAGGAGCCCAGCTTGGCCAATGCCCCCACGGTGGAAGCTGAACGCGAACAAAACCCAGTAGCAAAACAGTATGGAACCGGCAGAAAAACAGACACATAGATCAATGGAACAGAATAGAGAGCCTGGAAATAAACCCATGCACTTGTGTCAATTAATCCATGACACAGAAGGCAAAGATATGCAATGGGGAAAAGACAGTCTCTTCAAAAAGCAGTTCTGGGAAAATCTGATAGCTACATACAAAAGAATGAACTTAAAACATTTTCTTACACCATACAAAAATTAAACACAAATTAAAGTTAAAGATTAAGACTGAAATGCAAGACCAGAAATCATAAAACTCCTAGAAGAAATAATAGGCAGAACATTATTTAACATAAATTATAGCAATAGTTTTTTGAATCTGTCTCCTAAGGCAAAGTATACAAAAATAAAAAATAAGGAAATTGAGCCGAGTTAAAAGTAAAAGCTTTTGCATAGCAAATGAGACCATAAAAAAATGAAAAAGCAAATTACCGAGAGAAAATATTTGCAAATGTATAATAAATATCCAAAGAATATAAGCAACTCAGACAATTTAATATTAAAAATGAAACAGCTCAATTAAAAATGAATAGAAAATATTAATAGAGGTTTTTCCAAAGTATACAGATGGTCAATAGGCACATGAAAAGATGCTCAAAAACTAATCAGAGAAATGCAAGTGCAAATGAAAACAACAATGAGATATCACCTCACACCTATCAAAATCGTATAATCAAAAAGTCTACAATAACAAATATTGCTGACAATATGGAGAAAAGAGAATCCTTGTACACTGTTGGTGGGAATGTACATTGGTGCAGTCACTATGAAAAACTGTATGGCATTTCCTTAAAAGGCTGAAAATACAGCTATTATATGATCAGCAATTCTATTTTTGGATATATATCCAAAGAAAAGGAACACATTAATTCAAAAAGATATATACCTCAATGCTTAGAGCTGCACTATTTACAATAACAAAGATAGGGAAGAGACCTGACTTTCCATCAATTGATGAACATCAAAATTGAGCCCTAAATTGTTTAAGGTATCACTAAAACCTAATTTTATGAACAACAAGCCTTACACTGAACATTTATTTAAATAATTCAATCAGTAGACTTTATTTAACACTAATCTATACAAACAAATCCAATCCATGTGTTATAAAATTTGCCAAAATGTGCATTTCAAAAAGTAAAATAAATTCTGGGAAAGAAAAAAAAAAAAGATTGGTGTTAAAAATTGCCAAAACCATTGTAGATTCTCAATATAATCATTCAAATGAGTCGACACATATTATACCAAAGTGTTCACTACTGGAAACATAAATACTAAATAAAGTATGTAATTACTGCAGAATTTCTTGAACCAATCTTCTTTAAAGAATTTGTAAATTCTTTCAGAGGTTAGGGATTTGTAAACCTGGAATTATTCAACTGAGCAAGTGCCATTCTTATATTCATGGATTCATTTATCAGATATTGGTATAGATATTTTTGTCAATCAGTGGCCAAAGAAGTGTGAGAGGGAAGGCATTAGTTACATTTATGCACAAAGCGATGCACTTTACACTGTATTTCCTAGTCAAATGATAATATTAAAGAAAATCACAATTCTACATTTGCACATCAAAAATTTGATAGCATTTGAGACTATTTCTGGCAAATAGAAGATACATCATAAATATTTGATGACTAAATAAACATTTAAGTACATAAATAAGTAAATAAAGTGACTGTAGATATGTGACCTTTTCCTAGCTAATAATTTTTATAAAAATAGCTTTCCTAAAAGGAGAAGAATTTGTTGCTTATTCATAATTAAATTTTACAGTAATTCTCTGACAGATTGTAAACAGGAAAAACATACTTATGTATATATTACAAAGTTACTAAAAAATGACCATTGCTTTTATTGTTGTCACTGGTAGAATGCTACATTCCAAAGCCTATTTCTCATATCAAGGGGCATATTATAAAAAGTGCCACTTGATCATTTTGCAAAATAATTCAAACACTGAATCTGTATGCTATACACCTGAAACTAGTATAATGTTACATGGGAAGTACACCTCAATCAATCTGAAGAAAAATGAGAAAATTAAAAAAAAAAAAAAATGCACCTATTATATGTAGAAGTAATGTGAAAAATCTTAGGAAATAGCCATTATTTTTTAATCAGAGAGTAGAATGGATAGAATGTTGAATGAATATGATACTAGAATGAATTTCCTTAGAACCACGTTAGTGTGATAAACCTGAATAGGTTAGGTATGAAAAACAACTGTTTTAGCCCTGATTTCCTAGAGACTGGGACCAGAAAAAGCATCTAGATGTGATTTTGTTGGGGAAATGTGACGCCTAGGAGTGACAGAATAGGAACAGAGTGCAAAGGAAGGAAGGAGGGAAAACCAGTGCAAGGGTGAGTTGGCCAATGCTACAGAACTGGGCTACTTAGAAGTTTGAGAATTTTTAAAAGTCTCAAATGTTTCTTCCCTGTCACATATAAATTGTATATGAATGAGCAGAGAAACTCCTATAGTACCCTAGACCACTGTGTTGGCAGAGAAATGTTGAGGGAGGGGATGAGAAGCCCATGGCATAGGTCTGAGCAGAGGCTGTAGCCTATACACAAGTGGTTTCCAAAGAGGTGACTATAATACCGTAAGAGGCAGGGGGATCTGAAACATTCTGAAATGGGGATGCAAACAGGGGACGGAAATGATATCTCAAGACAGGTGAACATAAGCTGATTTGCTTACTAACAAGAAGGTATAACAAGTACATGTACTGTGATGGTTAATTATATGTACCAACCTGACTGAGCTAAAGGGCACCCATAGAGCTGGTCATAATATTTCTTTGACAATTTTTGCCAGAAGAGATTAGCATTTGATCTGGTAGACAGAGTAAAAATCACCTTTACCAGTGCATATGGGACTGGTTCCAAACAGGAAAAGAAGTATGTCAAGGCTGTATATTGTCACCCTGCTTGTTTAACTTATATACAGAGTACATCATGAGAAACGCTGGGCTGGAAGAAGCACAAGCTGGAATCAAGATTGCTGGGAGAAATATCAATAACCTCAGATATGCAGATGACACCACCCTTATGGCAGAAAGTGAAGAGGAACTAAAAAGCCTCTTGACGAAAGTGAAAGAGGAGAGTGAAAAATTTGGCTTAAAGCTAAGAAAACTAAGAAAACTAAGATCATGGCATCTGGTCCCATCACTTCATGGGAAAGAGATGGGGAAACAGTGGAAACAGTGGCAGACTTTATTTTTGGGGGCTCGAAAATCACTGCAGATGGTGACTGCAGCCATGAAATTAAAAGACGCTTACTCCTTGGAAGGAAAGTTATGACCAACCTAGATAGCATATTAAAAAGCAGAGACATACTTTGCCAACAAAGGTCCGTCTGGTCAAGGCTATGGTTTTTCCAGTGGTCATGTATGGATGTGAGAGTTGGACTGTGAAGAAAGCTGAGTGCTAAAAAATTGATGCTTTTGAACTATCGTGTTGGAGAAGACTCTTGAAGGTCCCTTGGACTGCAAGGAGATCCAACCAGTCCATCCTAAAGGAGATCAGTCCTGGGTGTTCATTGGAAGGACTGATGCTGAAGCTGAAACTCCAATACTTGGGCCACCTCATGAGAAGAGTTGACTCATTGGAAAATACCCTGATGCTGGGAGGGATTGGGGGCAGGAGGAGAAGGGGACAACAGATGATGAGATGGCTGGATGGCATCACCGACTTGATGGGCATGAGTTTGAGTCAACTCCGGGAGTTGGTGATGGACAGGGAGGCCTGGCGTGCTGCGATTCATGGGGTTGCAAAGAGTTGGACACAACTGAGCAACTGAACTGAACTGAACTGAACTGATGGGAACCCCTGGTGGCTCAAATAGTAAAGAATTTGCCTGCAATGCCAGAGACCGGAGTTCAACTCCTGGGTCAGGAAAATCCCCTGGAGGAAGAAGTGGCAACCCACTCCAGTATTCTTGTCTGGAGAATCCCATGGACAGAGGAGCCTGGTGGGCTACAGTCCATGGGGTCACAGAGTCAGACAAGACTGAGCGAATAACATGACAACAACAATTCACGTGGGCATCATCCAATCAGTTGAGGATCTGGATAAAATAAAAAGACAGAGTAAAGGACAAATCCACCTTATGCTTGAACCAGGATATCCATCTTCTCCTGCCTTGGACAAAAGCTCTCCAGGTTCTTGGGCCTCTGGGCTCAGACCTGGACACTACACCATTAGCCCCCTGGTTCTCTGGCCATTGGGTTCAGATTGGGACTTACACCATTAACTTCCCTCATTTTCAGGTCTTTGGGTTCTGTACTGAAGTAAGCACTGGCTCTACATTGCAAACGGTACATCATGGAACTTCCCAATCTCCAAAATCAAGTGAGCCAGTCCTTCAAAATAAATCTCTTTCTATATAACTACATATGAGCTTCTCAAGAGGCACTATGGTAAAGAACTTGCCTGCCAATGCAGGAGACATAAGAGACTCAAGTTCAATCCCTGGGTCTGGAGGATTCCTTGGAGGAGGAAATGACAACTCACTCCAGTATTCTTGCCTGGAGAATCCCATGGACAGTGGAGCCTGGTAGGCTACAGTCCACAGGGTCACAAAGGAGTCAGACACGACAGAGCAACTAAACATATGTAACTGTATATAGTCTATCAAGATGTTACTAAAGAAAAATATATTTTAAAATGTAAATGTTGTATCAAATTCTCATTGATAAATGCATACACCATTAAGACACAAACTTAAGACATGTAAAAATTTATCTTTTCTCAAAGTCATTCAAAGTGCCACTATCTCCATTTCAGTCATATGACTCCCCCTTATGAATTTTCTTTGCTATATTTATATCAGCATGAAGCACATGTGTGGTGTGTTGTGTGTGTACTCAGTTACTCAGTCAGGTCTGACTCTCTGAGATCGATGAACTGTAACCCATCAAGCTCCTCTGTTCCTGGAATTTTCCAGAAAATAATACTGGAACAGGTTGGCTTTTCCTACGCCAGGGAATCTTTCCAATCCAGGGATTGAATCCACATCTCTTAAGTCTCCTGCATTGGCAGGCAGATTCTTTACCATTGTGCCACCAGGGAAGTCCCTAGCATGAAGCATAGCATATATCATTTAACATGAATGTTTGCAAATATATAATTACTTTAGCATTCTGAAGGCTGTAATAAGCTTATCTGATGCATTTTTCACAATTTAAAATATAGCTTAAAAGATAAGACTCATTTTTGGAAAAAAAAATGTAGTTCAAGAGATGGAATAAACTATGCATTCAGGTAATTATAAAAGTCAGGTGTTTTTTTTTTTTTTTCCTGGTAGTAAAATCCCATTATTTATTGGTTGTCACATATTAATATCATCCTATACTGACCACACAGTTTTAAGTAAAATTACACATGCTCAATGTTGCCTTTATGTAGTTATGACTATAACAGGGAGTGATGCATTACCTAGCCTGTGTCATAGCCCATCTTGATTGGGGAAAAGGCCTCATTTAAATTATAGTCAATATAATTTAAATTAATCACTTTTTAGGAGTCATTATTTATTCAGCTTTAATAACTTACTCATGAACATTGTAATAATTTAAGTAGCAAAGTATATGGAAAAATATCAAATAATCCCATGGTTCTCACTTCTAGTTACTTAATATTTAGGTGAGTCCAAGCAGATGTATTTTTAAATTTAAATAAATATTACCCAATTACTTTCTTTTGAAAGTTGAAGGGATTGCCTAGAGATCTGTGATTCTGCAAATGCAAATAGAAGGCCTAAAATCATGGGAATTTAAGTAATAAAATAAATGGGACTTGAATAGATTCCAACAGACAAACAGTGAGTTTCCTGAAAAGTATCATGTAAGTTGATTGGGGCCCCTTTACCACTCACATAGCTGCTATTAGCAGACTGGATGCATGGAAGAATAAAAAGGCAGAAGGTGAATTTTAAAGATAAAGATGACTATTGATATATCTCTTTCCCAGTTTGAAACAAGCGCAAGTTTGTTGGGCAGTAACTGTGACCAAGTGCTCAGGCTTCCCCAGTTGAGCAGTATAAAGAATCCATCTGCCAATGCAGGTGATGCAAAAGATGCAGTTGTGATTCCCGAGTCAAGAAGATCCCCTGGCAAAGGAAGTGGCAACACAGTATTCTTTCCTGGAAGTCTGGCCAGCTACAGTCCATGGGATCACAAAGAGTCAGACATGACTAAGCAACTGAGAACACACAAAAACGGCTGATTTCACCACACACATGCCAGACTGAAAGTTATCAAACATCTGATAAACAACAAAAATGGTGGTCTCACGTTGTCATCCTTACCTCCTTGAAGATTAGTAGTTTAAGCCTCTGTATTTTATTTCCACATTAATCATTTGAAAAGTTCCTCTTTCTGACATGCTTATTTCATACCCTTTGCCATTTTTTTCATTCTAATATCTGCCTTTTTCTTTTAAATATGGAAGGGTATTCAGAAATATTAGACCTTTAATAGCCATTTATGCTGCAGATGTCTTCCTTTGTGAAGAATAATATAAGCATATTTATATAGTCAAAATAAAACTGAAACATATGAAATATGGGTATACTAGGACATTGTATCCTGGTATAACTTGTTTTTTCCTTCTATACCATGGCATTGTTCTTCACACATCAACAAATACATCATTCTCCTTCCTTAAGTTTTTATTTTGTAGTGGAGATTAATTTATTTTTTTATTTTTTTCATTTATTTTTATTAGTTGGAGGCTAATTACTTTACAATATTGTAGTGGTTTTTGCCATACATTGACATGAATCAGCCATGGATTTACATGTATTCCCCATCCCGATCCCCCCTCCCGCCTCCCTCTCCATCCCATCCCTCTGGGTCTTCCCAGTGCACCAGCCCTGAGCACTTGTCTCATGCATCCAACCTGGGCTGGTGATCTGTTTCACCCTTGATAGTGTACTTGTTTCAATGCTATTCTCTCAGAACATCTCACTCTTGCCTTCTCCCACAGAGTCCCAAAGTCTGTTCTGTACCTCTGTGTCTCTTTTTCTATTTTGTATATTGGGTTATTGTTACCATCTTTTTAAATTCCATATATATGCGTTAGTATACTGTATTGGTGTTTATCTTTCTGGCTTACTTCACTCTGTATAATGGGCTCCAGTTTCATCCATCTCATTAGAACTGATTGAAATGATTTTTTTTTTAATGGCTGAGTAATATTCCATAGTGTATATGTACGATAGCTTTCTTATCCATTCATCTGCTGATGGGCATCTAGGTTGCTTCCATGCCCTGGCAATTATAAACAGTGCTGCGATGAACATTGGGGTGCACGTGTCTCTTTCAGATCTGGTTTCCTCGGTGTGTATGCCCAGGAGTGGGATTGCTGAGTCATATATGGCAGTTCTATTTCAAAAGTCAAGTGTTATTAAACACATGTTAAAATATATGCATGTGTAAATATAATTTATTTGTTTTAATAGATTTACTGCTTCCCTGGTGGCACACACGGTGAATCCGCCTAGAACACAGGTGACTTGGGTTCAATTCCTAGATCAGGAAGATGCCTTGGAGTTTATGGCACCCCACTCCAGTATTCTTGCCTGGAAAATCCCATGGACAGAGGAGCCTGGTGGGCTGTAGTCCATGGAGTCTCAGAGAGTCAGACATGATTAAGTGACTAACACATTAACAAATGTAGTTTATTTGTTTTAACAGATTTATTAAGCTATATTTTCATACCATATAGTTCATCCATTCAAGGTATACAATTTCAATGGTGTTTAGTATATTCAAAGATCTATGCAATCTTCACAACAGTCAATTTTGGCACACTTTCATCAGTACAAAAAAGAAACCCCAAACTAACTTACTAACCATCTTCACCCCACACAACACTTCATACATGCAACTTATTAAAGTGAGTTATTCCAAGTTGGATGACAAGATTCAAACATAGTCATGTCACTGCTTACAGAATTAAATACCTAATGGAATATTACTATCTTTGTTTTGGCTTGCCACATTCAAATATGGATTCATTCTCCTTTGAGTTCTCTGACCACAGTTTTTGAACAAGAAAATTCTATGCCTAGATTTACATTTCCTGTTTTTCTGTTGCACTTTATATAACACAGAAAATTATGACTATTTTCAATGTGATTTATTTTATCTTCCTGGTCATATTCTTGTTTTCTTTTTTCTTTAACTTTAATTGGAGGATAGTTGATTTACAGCTTTGTGGTAGTTTCTGTTATAAAACAACATGAGTCAGCTATAAATATACATGCATCCCAGCCTCCGGAGCCTCCCTGTAATGCTTGGTTGCTTCAGTCATGTCTGACTTTTGTGACCCCATGGACCGCAGCCCACTGGGCTCCTCTGTCCCTGCGCTTCTCCAGGCAAGAATATTAGACTGGATTGCCATGCCATCCTCCAGGGGATCTTCCCAATCCAGAAATTGAACCCATATCTCCAGTGTGTCCTGCATTGTAGGCAGCTTCTTTACCCACTGAGCTACCTGGGAAGCCCATTAGCACACTTCAGTTCACTTCAGTCACTCAGTCGTGTCTGACTCTTTGCGACTCCACGGACTGCAGCACACCAGGCTTCCCTGTCCATCACCAACTCCCGGAGTTTACTCAAACCCATGTCCACTGAGTCAATGATGCCATCCAACCATCCCATCCTCTGCCGTCCCCTTCTCCTCCCGCCTTCAGTCTTTCCCAGCATCAGGGTCTTTTCCAAGGAGTCAGTTCTTCACATCAAGTGGCCAAAATATTGGAGCTTCAGCTTCAGCATCAGTCCTTCCAATGAACACCCAGGACTGATCTCCTTTAGGATGGACTGGTTGGATCTCCTTGCAGTCCAAGGGACTCTCAAAAGTCTTCTCCGACACCACCATTCAAAAGCATCAATTCTGGCTTACTTCACTCTGTATAATGGGCTCCAGTTTCATTCATCTCATTAATTCTTCAGTGCTCAGCTTTCTTTATAGCCCACCTCTCACATCCATACATGACCACTGGATAAAGCATAGCCTTGACTATATGGACCTTTGGTTGGCAAAGTAATGTCTCTGCTTTTTAATATGTTGTCAGGTTAGTCATAACTTTTCTTCCAAGGAGCAAGCACCTTTTGATTTCATGGCTGCAGTCACCATCTGCAGTGATTTTGGAACCCAAAATTAAAATCTGTCACTGTTTTCATTGTTTCTGCCATGAAGTGATGGGACTGGATGCCATGATCTTAGTTTTCTGAAGGTTGAGCTTTAAGCCAACTTTTTCCCACTCTCCTCTTTCACTTTCGTCAAGAGGCTCTTTAGTTCTTCTTCACTTTCTGCCATAAGGGTGGAGTCATCTGCATCTGAGGTTATTGGTATTTCTCCTGGCAATCTTGATTCCAGCTTGTGCTTCCTCAGCCCAGTATTTCTCATGATGTATATAAGTTACATAAACAGAGTGACAATACACAACCTTTCCCAATACTCCTTTCCCAATTTGGAACCAGTCTGTTGTTCCATGTCCAGTTCTAACTGCTGCTTCTTGACCTGCATTCAGATTTCTCAGGAGACAGGTCAGGTGGTCTGGTATTCCCATCTGTTTCAGAATTTTCTACAGTTTGTTGTGATCCACATAGTCGAAGGCTTTGGCAAAGTCAATAAAGCAGAAGCGGATATTTTTCTGGAACTCTCTTGTTTTTTTGATGATCAAATGGATGTTGGCAGTTTGATTTCTTGTTCCTCTGCCTTTTCTGAATCCAGCTTGAACATCTGGAAGTTCACAGTTCATGTACTGTGGAAGCCTGGCTTGGAGAATTTTGAGCATTACTTTGCTAGCATGAGAGTTGAGTACAATTGTGTGGTAGTTTCAACATTCTTTGGCATTGCCTTTCTTTGGGATTGGAATGAAAAGTGACCTTTTCCAGTCCTGTGGCCACTGCTCAGCTTTCCAAATTTGCTGGCATATTGAGTGCAGCACTTTCACAGCATCATCTTTTAGGATTTGAAATAGCTCAACCGGAATTCCATCACCTCCACTAGCTTTGTTTGCAGTCATGTTTCCTAAGGCCCACTTGACTCCTCATTCCAGGATGTCTGGCTCTAGATGAGTGATCACACCCTTGTGATTATCTGGGTCATGAAGATCTTTTATGTGTAGTCTTTGTACCTCTTCTTAATATTAGATTACTAAGACCCCCTAAACCTTGTTCCCATTAGCTCATAGTACTGGAATGTGGAGAAGCAAAGCTATAGATCGGCCTCCTGACCACCTACATAAGGCATGTAACTGGTCTGTTATCCACTGCACACAAGCCTCCTGAAAGCATTGCTTCTCCAGGATCTAGGTCATCAGAAAGCTCTGAAATGAGCGCTCTATTATACAACAGCCGCACTCTAGGCTGTCTACACACGACAGATGGAACTGTTACTCTCCCCGTTCATCCTACCCTCTCCTTCCCATGCCATGTTCACAAGTCCGTTCTCTATGTCTGGATCTCTATTCCTAACCTTCAAATAGACTGTCAAAAAAGCAAATACTGTATATTAGTGCATGTATATGGAATCTAGAGAAAAACAGTACAGATGAACTTTGTTGTTTTTATTCTCCCTTTCCTCTTCCTCTTATTTCCTTCTTCTTCCTCAGGAATGTTTCATCCATAAAAATTTGCATTCTAAAAATCTTAAGGAATCAAATATTATTACATAATTTCTATCTGTTTGTGTCTAATTAAGCAAAGATAAATGTGACAAAATGGCCCTACCAAGGAGGAATCTGCTCTATGATATCTTTGGCACATAAATATTGAAGCTGTTTGTAAAAGATTCCACATAGGTAATTTTTTATGTCATGAGGAGTTGTGTCCTGCTCAGAAACAACTCTAGTAGATCCTTGTGCTGTGGTTGAAATGTGTTTTGTTAATTTTCAATGATTATTTATTATTATTATATTATTTCTTATTATTTCTTATTATTATTATTTCTTATTATTCATATTAGAATGAACACAATAAATGTAAATCTCTTTCATATTATATTTGAATGCAATTGTCATTTCACTTTTTACATTTCTATCTCCTAACCTCTTCTGTATATTTTGTATTTCATCATGTTCTTAATAAACTTCGGCATTCAAATCCTTGGATACAGATATTTGCAAATTATCTAATGGTAGTTTTCTTTTTCCCCTGAAATCAATCATTTTCCTCATGCAACGTATTTTAGTGTGGCTAATTTGACGCCCTGATAATGTACTTTAAACTTACACCCAAGTAAGTTCTTTGGTATCTTTTAAAATATCTGAGGGAAAAAAAAAAGCAGTTCCATCAGACACCATTCCCCACAGCTGGCATATTTTTTTGGCTCAATACTCTTCACACATCCTCTCTCTGTCTCTCTCTTTCTCCTTTGCATATCCTTCACATTACAGAGGTAAGCTATTTATGTCCTTGTCCAAGAAGCTGATAAATCAGTAGAACAGGTCAGGGACCGTGCCTCATCTCTAGAGACAGACTTTAGATTAAAATTAATTAATCTTCGACCATTCTAGTGCTATGAATATTCCCTCCACAGGATATTCAGCCTAAATCATTCCTTTTTAAATGAGCATAATGAATTAATTTGACTGCACTAAAAAAGTCAAATATGCTTTATGAAAACAATATGATATACCTAATGTCATCATGGAAAGAAAATGAAGTTAATTTCATCTAAATTGGTGATACTTGTTACTAACTCTCCTAAATACTCCAAAGCCTTTACACTTTGGAAAATAGAAACAATTTTTAAATATATTTTTCTCTTTCATCATCTGTTTTCTGGAGTAAAATTATTCTCTCATCTCTTATCATTTCCTTTCCATATCAGTGAAGATAAACTATAAATAAGCAGTGACTTGTACCCAACTAAAAAAATAACATTATAAAAGTGGGCTGTTTTTCCAACTCTTAAGCTAAATAATTATAATTAAAACTTTTAAAATAATAATTCAAAAGTCAAAATGATATATTTAATTTTTACTCTTTATTTTAACTAGCACAAAGTTGTCTCATTGCCTCACAGATAATCCCTCACCATGAACTAATTGTGCGTTTTTTAATCTCTATTTCTTCATCTTACTTGTACTTCAACATTGACCTGACACTGTTGCCTTCCTTCTAATTTAAGCTCTTCCATCCTTTAGTTATTCCTGCTACTTAATCTAGCCACACAAATACACATGCTGATTACTTAAATAGAAATCACCGATACAGATTTTCCTTATATCTGTTATGTAGCTCACACATGTCCAACTCTTTGCAAACCCATGGATTGTAGCCTGCCAGACTCCTCTGTCCATGGGAATTCTCCAGGCAAGAACAAATCCTGGAGTGGGTTGCCATCCCCTCCTCTAGGGGATCTTCTCAACCCAGGGATCAAGCCCAGGTTTTCTGTATTGTATGTGTATTATTTAACAGCTGAGCTACCAGGGAAGCCCTTGCATATTTAATTACATTGTATCCCAGAAAATTCTATTTTGGCATATTCCTATGTGGAAAGAACAATACAGTCCTCTATGGTTGGTTAATTCTTAAGAAAAAAAAATTATCTTAAATAATATGACTATATAAATAACATACAAATTTCTTCCAGAAGCCCTTTAGAAAATAATTTTTATTTTTCACCTCCATTGATTTGTTTTTTTCTCATATTGCATGATTTTCTTTAAAAACTGCATTCAATTGCAACTAGAGACCCACCAATAATGTCTCTTTTCACTCTGTTCTATGATGATAAGGGTCAAAAGTTATATAATTGCATCAATTAATTAAACATTCAAGATAACAAATAGTTATAGTATATGTGAAATTATAACGAATGTGTTACTAATGAGGGTCATATTAGCAAAAGTAATTCTATAATTAATTTCAAGGGAATTAATAACTATTATGGCATTATTTTAAAGTTTCATTTTTATATAATATGAAAATGGAAATTATTAGAAGTTTTATTACATTTTATGTCAAAACGTTATACTTAGGTAAAATCAGTATTCTTTTTTTAGTTCATCTTAGTATCATTAATAATTTAAGTCATTTTTTATTTATGTGAATAAAAATGGAACACCTAATCTGTTAACATTCACAGTTAATGTAGGTGTAAATTATAAAGCATTTTCTATTTTTCCTCTAGTATCTTTTAAATTATAATTGTGGTGTTCTGCTGTCTCTGTAGATATTTTCATTTTCCTTAAATATTTTTATATGATAATTTTGAAGAAAAGGTTTAGGGACAAACTAAGAATATTCATTCTTTCATTTATTCATCAATTTATTCAGCAAATATTTCTTAAATTCATACTATTCTAAAGTGAACACAAAATGGTTTGAGAAAGCTTGTTCTTTCAGGGAGCTAATTATCTCATTTTAAAAGCATAAACTGCAAGAAATACTGTGATATCTTACCACTGTATGTCCCAATTTTAGTTTTGTTGACTAAAATTAAAATCAACAGTCCTGATTAAGGCCATTTCTCCTATTGTTCATCTGATTAGCACTCTTTTTACATTCATAATTGTCCTGTTCAACCTAGGTAAACCAGAACTGAGCCGAGAATCAAGGAGGTCGTCACTGGCAGGCAGGATGTGCCATGCTGTGCTCATTCATTTCAGTCGTGTCTGACTCTTTGAGACTCTTTGAGACCCCATGTAGCCCACCAGACTCCTCTGTCCATGGAATTCTCCAGGAAAGAATACTGGAGCGGTTTGCCAGTGCTCAGCTTCAGTGGATCTTCCCAGCCCAGGGATTGCACCCATGTCTCCCGAGTCCCTTGCATTGCAGGCAGATTCTTTACCACTAAGCCACCAGGGGAAACCATACTACTAAGCAAAAATGTGTCCAAAGCTCAAATTCCATGACAGTTGTTCTAAAGTGATCCTATTTGCCCAGTTATCTCCCATCCAATCACTATATGACTAGGCAAGCAGATATTATCATAAATTTTTACCCAAGATTCCCAGAGAGAGGAAGAATTTCCTAGTTTGACATGTCATTATGCTAGCTCTTGAGCTCTCAAAAGGCAATTTATCTGAAGTCTTCTCAAATTTTAATAAGAAAAATCACTTTCGCTTATCTCTATATCCGCATCAATACTTTCTATCCCTAGTCTTCCTCATGACAGCCATCCTAACAGGTGTCAGGTAATATTTCACTGTGTTTTGATTTATGTTTCCCTGATGATTAATGATGTTTAGCATATATTCTTGTACTTGTGGTTCTTTTGTATGTCATTGAAAAAAATTGCCTATGCATTTCCTCAGTCATTTTAAATTAATTTTTATATTAAGTTGTATAAATTCTTTTTCCTATTTTTTATTTATATATTTTAATTTTTGCAATGTTATGTTGATTTCTGCTGCACAAGAACATAAATCAGCCATAATTATATGTACATCCCCTCCTTCCCTAGCTTCCCTCCCCTCCCCATCCCTCCAGGTCAGCGCAGAGCACCAGACTGGTCTCCCCAGCTCCCTCCTTCCCTTCTCACTAGCTCTCCGTCTTACACCTGATAGTGTACATATGTTGTTATTTATTTCTATCAGAACATGGTTTATAAGTAGTTTACGCATTCTATAGCTTGCCTTTTCATTTTATTGTTTCTTTCGCTATGTAGAAACTTTTATCTACATAGAGTCCTACTTAGTTTTCCTTGTGTTGTATGTATGTTTTGTATTACATCCAAAAAATCGTTACCCAGGCCAATGTCAAAGAGCTTCTACCATATGTGGAAACTAAAATCCTTCTAAGAAATTCTAGGAATTTAAAATGCAAAATTCTGGGAATTTTATGGTATCGAATCTTATGTTTACATTTCTAATTTCTATGAGTTTTGTAAGATAGGGATCCGATTTCATTTTTTTCTGCATATGTTTATCTTTTATTCTCAATACCATTTGTAGAAGAGATTATTCTCATTGAATGTTCTTTGATTTCCTTGTCAAATGCTACTTGAACATGTATGTGTGGGCTTATTTCTGGGCAGATCTGCTTCAAGGATCTAAGTAACTGTTTTAAAACCAATATCGTACTGTTAAACATTATTGTAGCTTTGTAGTGTTTGTTGCCTCTGGCTTCGCTTCACTTTTTTCTGAATGGTTTTGGCTATTCAGGGTCTTTTGTGGTTCCTTACAAATACAAATACAAATACAAATATTAGGGTTTTTTTTTTTCTTTTTCTAAGAAAAATTCCTTTGAATTTTGATAGAGATTGCGTTTAACTTGTAAATGGTTTTGTGTATTATGGATATTTTAACAGTAATAACTCTTCCAATCCGTAAACATGCACTATCTTTGCATTTTCTTGTTTCCTTCTGTTTCTTTCATCAAAGGTTTTAATTTTTATTGTACAGGATTTTTTTTATTTCCTTGATTAAATTTATTCTTATTTTACTTTTTTAAATCTACTGTGAATAGATTAATTTTTTTTTTCGGATGCTTTGTTGCTAGTGCATAGAAAGGTAACTTCGCTTTTTTGTTGTTGTTGTTGACAGCCTATTGCACTTTAATATGGAATACTTAAGGTACAAGAAAGCTGCATCTAGCATTGTTATAAATAAATCAAATCAGTCATCAAAGGCTCCAGAGTGAACAGCATCTCCATAACCTCCATGCTCATAATCTTCATTTTCTGGGTACAATTTAATAAGATCATCAATTTAAAGAAGGATAATTGCAGTTTCAGTTGCAAATTTCAAACTGTTAACTTTAACTATGATTGGCTCAACCTCCCCCCCTTCTTGTTCATTGTCATGGGATATACCATTGACCAATTCATTTTAGATTTGTGCATTCTGGGTTAACTTGAGCCTTGTTATGAAAAACTTTTAATTTTGCAACCAGATCTGTGGCGTCTTGGGCAGCATTAGCTGTCAGAGCATTAAGAATAACAAGAAGAGATCTTGCAAACTCTGCAGTAGCTAGCTGTTCCCAGGTGTCCATGATGGTTGCCTAGTTCTTGAGGCATACTGAAAAGGCCGCCTCTACAGCACTCCCACCTGGAACCACAGATTGTGACTCCAGAATTCTCTTTACCACACAAAGTGCACTGTGTAAGGAGAGCTCCATCTCATCACACTGGAATCATTTGCCCCACGTAAGATGACTGATGCAGAGGTAAGAGCCTTAGTGTTTATAATCAAGATCAGTTCATCATCATAAATTCTCTCTTGTACCACCTCTTCTACTTGTCCCACCACTGAAGCATCAAAAGTTTCTTCACCTTCCAAATTGGCTGGGTTGACAGAATAGTTGCTCTGGAAGCTTTAGCAATGCATTTAAGGTCTCTTTTAAAAACTCTTCCAACTGCCATAGCACCAGTGTCCACAAAATACTTCAGACACATATCACAAATTCCACCAGTGGTTAGAATAACATTAGCACCAGTTGCCACGATCTTCTGTATTTACTCCTTGGTGATATTTGATCCTCTCTGTCTAATCTGGTCCAATTTCTCAGTTCAGTTCAGTTCAGCTCAGTCGCTCAGTCGTGTCCAATTCTTTGTGACACCATGAACCGCAGCATGCCAGGCCTCCCTGTCCATCACGAGCTCCCAGAGCCCACCCAAACCCATGTCCATCAAGTCGGTGATGCCATCCAACCATCTCACCCTCTGGGGTCCCCTGCTCCTCCTGCCCTCAATCTTTCCCAGCATCAGGGTCTTTTCCAATGAGTCAGCTCTTCACATCAGGTGGCCAAAGCATTGGAGTTTTAGCTTCAACATGAGTCCTTCCAATGAACACCCAGACCTGATCCTTTAGGATGGACTGGTTGGACCTCCTTGCAGTCCAAGGGACTCTCAAGAGTCTTCTCCAACACCACAGTTCAAAAGCATCAATTCTTCTGTGCTCAGCTTTCTTTATAATCCAACTCTTACATCCAGACATGACCACTGGAAAAACAGGGTCTGTAATAACCACTTGTACACCAAGCTTCATTTTTGTTTTCTGCAGGCTGAAGTCAAGGCAAGTAATTTTTACACTAACTATTCTCGTGGGCATGTCCTGGGATCCTACCACACAGTTGAGCATTGATGAGCATACTCTCCATCTGGCTCCTCCTATGGGTTTTCAGAATATCAATGGCATTGACTGGAGAGAGAGGCTGAACTCTGACATCTGTGTATTTAATAGAGAGCAAAGCATCTACTACCATATTTGCTAAGAAATCACCATTTATTCTGATAATTTTGGCAGTATTAATCAGGCAATTCCTTCCAAGCTCATCTGTGTTAATAATCAGATTTTCACTGATATAATGCACTGCTTCCTTGCAAGAAGTTCAATAGTGGGATAAATACTGTTTGACTAATAACTGATAAATAATTGATGTGGGATAAATTTTCTGTTTGACCAGTTCATCTGCATTTTTTAGAAATTCAGCTGCAATAATAACCATGGAGGTGGCCCCTTCTCCCACTTCTTTGTTTTGAAGAAACTTTGGCTGTAGGATGCTCTATCTCCAGTAGCTTCAAGATGGCTGCACCGTCATTAATAATAGTTTCATCACCAATATCATCCACTAACATTGTGTCCAAGCCAACTGGACCAAGAGAACCTTTCACAGTATTTGCAATCAAAGCTGAAGCCATGACTTTCTGGGAGTAGATCACCTCCTCAAAGCTGCGGCCCCGGAAAATGGACAAAAGCCCCTCCATCCTCATGGCAGGGCTCATGTCGAGTTTCACTCACATCGCCGACAATCAGCCTCTCTGTCTTGGTCCCAGTGGTGGCCAAAGCACCACCTGCCCCAGGGTGGCTAACTGATTTCTACATGTTAATTTTATATCTTGTAACTTTACTGAATTCATTGATTAGTTCAAGTTGATTGAGTTAGGATTTCCTAAATATGTATGTTTTGCAGAAAGTTTTACTTTCATTTTGGGTTCAAAGGATGAATCAACAAAAGAAATCTCTCATTATACACAAATAAACAATTTTAACTTTTAATAGAGGATTATTTGAGTTAATTTCAATATGCAGTCATTAAAAGAAAAGAAATAGAAGCAACAGAGAGAAGTAACAACTCATAAATATCACCAAATTGGGACGATGACCTACATCCAGTCTTGAACAGTGCTAAGAGGTCCAGAATGATGGCAATCCAGAGTCCTAGCTGGAAAATGGTCCCAACTGGGAAATGGTCTCACCCCATGGGTGATACTTCAAATTGCAGTTCTGGGGTCTTCCATTTATAACACCAGGCTGCAAACTGATATTGTCATCAGTTTGTATGTAAAAATGCAGCTATGGTTTTCCATTAACTTCTACAATGCTGTTTGTTTTACCTTGTGAATCACAAGATTTTCCAGACCTCAAGGGGTGCTGGCCAGGTCTCCCAGGGGTCAGGAAATTCCAAGACCCACTCCCTCTCTGATCTAAGGTTCCTACTGACCTGTTGGTTGCAACTGATGTGCTTACAGGAAGACATGTAGCCCAGGCAGGTTCCAGGTAAGGTCAGAAGTTGAGGTTGGTCAGAAGCTGCTCTCTTGCTTCTGAAGATCGAACAAGACTATGTCTATTTTAATGTCCCTAATCATATAGGCCAAGGTCATTTGTAAAAAATAGCAATTTTATTTCCTCTTTTCTGATTGAATAAATTTTATTTCTTTGTTTTGCCTAGTTGTTCTTGCTAGATCTTCTAGTACTATGTTAAATAGGAGTGGTGAGAGTGTTATAGTGTTATTTCTATTTTTAAGGAAAATTCTTTCCATTTTCCACCACTGAGTATATTAGTTGTGGGTTTCTCATACATGGCCTTTATTATGTTGATATATGTTACCTCATGAATTCTATATCAGTTTTACACACACACACACAACTCTATCTTTTGCTTGAGAGAGAGAGAGAGAGAGACCTAAGATTGGCTTCTAATTTATTCTGTTTCACTTAAAATAACTTCTTTACTGGATAAGTTTAGAAAAATGGATGGCAGAACTTTAATGAGGAAAAAAGTGTCAGAGATCTGGAATGAAGCCAATCACCTTTCATGAGGTGGATCCCTCTTCCAAGTTAAAGGGTCATAGATCATTTTTCAATGTTCACTCAAACCTAGCTGAAGCTCACCTAGTCAGAAGGCATAAGGCTCCCTTGTGGTCTTTAATGTGGTATTATTTGTATTATCTAATTAATGGGAGTGTTTTGTAACCTTGCAAAGGCTAAGTAATTGCCAGAACTGATATTTCTTCCCTGTAAATGGATATATTCTTACCTTATATGGAGGGTTTCTATAAGGAACAAAAATGTTACGTGAATAGCAAAGTATTGATACATAAAAACTGCAGATTAAGTATTTGTACTGTTATTTTTACTGTTAATGTATTTAGAATTACCATTCTAATGTTAACTATTCTATGTTTATGTTTATACTTTTATTAACTAAATATTATTCAAATGTAGTTTATTATTATAAATAGTTATCACATAGCATAAAATTGCTAACAACTGTTAGACCATAAAGAAAACAAGGGAATTCCAGAAATAACATCTATTTCTGCTTCATTGACTACATGAAAGCCTTTGACTGTGTGGATCACAACAACCTATGGAAAATTCTTAAAGAGATGGGAATATCAGACCACCTTACATATCTCCTGAGTGACCAATTATTTGTAGGTCAAGAAGCAACAGTTAGAACCTTACATGGAACACCTGACCAGTTCAAAATTGAGAAAGGTATAAAAAAAAAGTTGTATATTGTCACCCTGCTTATTTAACTTCTATGCAGAGCACATCATGCAAAATGCTGGGCTGGATTAATCAGAGACTGGAATCAAGATCGACAGGAGAAATAGCAACAACCTCAGATAAACAAATGATACCACTCTAATGGCAGAATGTAAAGAGGAACTAACAAACCTCTTGATTACAGTGAAAGAGGAGAGTGAAAAGTTGGCTTAAAATTCAACTTTCAAAAAACTAAGATCATGGCACCTAGTCCCATCACTTTATGGCAAATATAAGGGAAAAACTGGAAACAGTGACAGAATTTATTTTCTTGGACTCCAAAGTCACTGTGGACAGTAACTATAGCCATAAAGTTAGAAGATTTTTGCCTTGGAAGGAAAGCTATAACAAACCTAGACAGTGTTTTAAAAGGTAGAGGCATCACTTTGCCAACAAAAGTCCATGTTTTCTAGTAATCATGTACAGATGTGAAAGTTGAATGATAAAAAGTGGTTGAGCACCAAAGAATGGATGCTTTCCAACTCTGGGGGCTAGAGAAGACTTTTGAGGGATTCTTGGATAGAAAGGGGATCAAACCAGTCAATCCTTAAAAAATCAACTGTGAATATTCATTGGAAGGACTGATACTGAAGCTGAAGTTCCAATAATTCAGCCACCTGATGCTCAAAGCCAATTCATTAGAAAAGACTCTGATGCTGGGAAAATTGAGGGCAGGTCAAAAGTAGGCAACAGAGCATGAGATGGTTAGATAGCATCACCGAAATCAGTGGACATGAGTCTGACCAAACTCCAGGAGATAATGAAGGGCAGAAGTGTGGCTTGCTGTAGTTTATAGGGTTGCATACAGACATGACTGAACAACAGCAGCAATCACATAGCATACATATTTCTTCACATCCAGGGATTTAAGAAAACAATGCAGTAGATCAGGTTTAGGCATTTACTATCATACCCAAATGTGCTTGTTTTATTAAGATAGATTATATTTTTTACATGTGTATAATAGAAATTATCTTTCTGACATATTTGAAGTTTTCCATTAGAACACCCATATAAAATCACAATGTGAATTTCTATAACACTATGCCAATTAAAGTCATCTTTATTATTAAGAAAATTTTGAAGATAAAATTGGAAAATGTAAGAACATTACAATTATTTTAGAATAGCTTTCATTATATGAGCTCGTTTTTTTTTTTTTTTGTTTGTTTGTTTTTTTTTTCAAAAATGAAGCTATTCATTAATAGAGTTGAAAATAGTTGCTCTTTGTAAATTATCACACAAACATGTCAATTGAAGTGATGATTTATAGGCAAGTAAAACTAGATCTAATTGAATCTAAGTTTAAAATCACATTGCTGTAGTTGAAGGAGTAGTCACAATAGTGCTGTAACCTGTGCTTTTTCTTATTCTTCTATCTATTCCCACAAAGAAAATGAACATCAATGAAGATATTATTTAGATAATATGATTCTGTCCAGTAAAATCACAAGTGAATTAAATAACCATATGATTAGAATCTTATACTTTATTTTATCAAATGGAACATATTTAATAGTCATAAAAATTACTTAATGAAGTTGGAATAGGGAACTATATTTGTATGATCACACTAAAATAAAATTCTTCAGGAATATAGCTTTGCATATCTGTTATTTTACTGAATGTGAGAATAGTCTAACAGCTTACCACCTCTGCACATTAAGAAAATTAAATGCAACCATGAGGAAAACCAGTGTCAAATAGAGAGTAAATAAAATTGTGAAGGGAATTCTTAAAGATGTTGTCGATTATACAACAATGGAATTTTATATTGAGAATTAAGGGTAATTAGAGATTTTTTGTGTTACTGAATTCTATTTTAATCAATGTTGGAAAATGATTAAAAATTCTCAGCCCAACAACCTAAAACACATTTTTAATGCAAGTCATGTTATCATTACCAAAAATTCAAATTAATGTTCACATTTATTTAAAATAATTCAAGATATCTTGTCAATATTTTGGAGTGTTTTTCCTAAGAACCAAAATGACTATATTATGTACAATAATATCCCTAACTGGGTGTCAAAAGATGACTTACTTTCAGAATACAATGAGTCCAATCACCCATCAGCTTACTAAACTAATACCCATGAGAGAAAGGTAATAAACAAGCAACCTCTCATTTAACACAGAGTACTTGGTGAGTCATTCTTGACACGGATTTAAAAACTATGTATTATAACAAAGCTTTCTAATACATCAGTCATTCCTAAACTATTTCATATCACTAGCTCTATGTAAGAGATGGTTAAAACAAATAAAGACATTATGTAAAATTTTATAAGATTAATCTAAAATGACTTCTTAGTTTAATACATTCTAGCAAAGAGTCAGACATGACTGAGCGACTGAACTGAACTGAACTGAACTGAGTGATATAATACAGCCTAGAGTTTATACTCATGTGATATAAATTCTGTGGATATGTTAAGATAAGAAATTATGTAAATAAATGCCAAAATATTGAAGAAAATGCAATTTATCTACTAAGTAAAGCAATTGAAAACCTTTTCTTTTTTTCTATTTTTCCAGCAGGTCTTGACTTTGGTTCTAGGTTGCTATGTTTTATTCCATCTCAAAATTCAAAAAGACTGATAAAGACTTGGGGAAATATTTGAATCTAAAGTGTCTGTTATATACCTGACAGTTTTAACCCTCACCACTAGACATAAGATAAATGGAATAATCATGAAATACTCAATTAGAATCATATATTACCACAGACAAATCACTTTGGAATTCTACCTCAATGAAACTGAAGGACATGATCAGAACCCTTAAGAATCCGAAAGAAATTCATATTATAGTTTGTATTAAATTGCTCTCTTAGGAGACAAAGCTTTCAAAATAGCAGAAGATGGGAAGATGGAACACTCACAAATATAGTGTCTCCTTTCCTTCTCTGGGAATTTTCATTGGTCCTTACTCCAACTGTCTGGGGATATGATAATCACATCTCAATAGAAAGCACTCATATTGGCCATATTTTTACTTTTATTCTAGAACTTTAGTCATATCAGGGGGAAAAAAGAGCCAAAATTTCTACATAAAGCTTGAAAAATAAAGTTTCAAATTATACTAAAAACTTATTAATTAATAAATAAATTGATACATAATAGTTTTTATCATTTATTTTAAATCCAGTAATGCATAGACATGTTCTTATATCAGTCTCACAAATACCTATATAGCTAACTATTGTCATACAAATTTCACAAGAAGAGAACAAATTTTAGCACTGATAATATGAGAACCCAATTGTTTGATTATGAAGCCCATAAATTATGTTCTGGCAAGCAGTAATTATAAATATGTAGGGTCATATATTTAAGTTTTTTTTTCCATATATATCACCAAAAAGTATCTATTGGTTCTGTATTAATATTCCAAGAACTACAATTGTTAAGACAAGAACAGTCAAAATACCATACTAGGAAACTATTACTGAAACCAGGAGTGAGGCACCAATAAATAGTCTCAGCACGTAAATCAGTCCAATATGGAAAGATTTTGTTGTCGTTGTTGTATTGTTTACTTTTCTTTTTAAAATCATGGTAGGAATGAGGTTTGGGGAATGACATCTCATAGATTTTCATAGGATGCATTTTCATTTTTATTCATCTTAATTTCCAATTTTCATGTTATTTCTTCCCTGACTCATTGATTATTTATGTATGTCTAATTTTCACACATTTATGAATTTCTTAAATATTCCTCTGTTCCTGGTTTCTAATTTCCTTCAAGTGTGGTCAGAAAATATTCTTTGAATGACTTCAATTCTTTTAAATTTATTAAAACTTGTCATATGATCTAATATATGCTATATTATGGAAGAGCTCCACATACATGCAAAAAGAGTGTGTGTTCAGTTTTTGTTTGAGTGGAGTGATAGGTAGATAGTCTTCTATTGTTGATCTTTATCTAGTTTCGTATCCATTGTTAAAAGTGGGGTGCTACAATTTCCAGTTACTAGAAAAGGAAAAAAAAAAAAAAAAGATTTTCTCTTAAAACCTCTGGAAAAATGCAAAACTTCTGATATCTTGATTTTAGTACAGTGAAAATTCTTACTTACCTAACTGTAAGGTAAATTAATGTGCTTTAAGTCATTAAGTTTGTGATAATTTGCTACAACCTAAATGGGAAACTAGTACACTAACAATTTCAGTCAGCTCCCAAAATTATGCTTGTGTAAAAGTGTGTTTCCTTCTCAAAGATGTCTGTACTGTGTGTGCCCTTCTTGTCATACAAGTTATGTCTTTGTGCATCATGGCCTGTCAGTGCAGATTTGTATTTGCTTTATTCATGTGCCATTTTAATCAGCCAACAAAAGGAAAATACATTTATATATTCTATTTAGCTCACTAGTTATTTCCTTGTGCTCTTTGTTTGTTCTCATGGATTCAACTTACTATTTAGAGTTCTTTCTTTACAGCTTGAAGAATTTCTTTCAGTATTACTCATAGGTAAACTAGTGATATTTCAGTTTTTTCTTACCTGTGAATGGTATGAATTTCTTCCACACTCTTGAAGGGCCATTTTTCTGGGTATAGAATTCTTGGTTAATTATCATTTCGTTCAGGACTTTGAATCTGTCATTTCACTGACCTATTGTTACTGTGGTTTCTGATGAGAAATCAGCTGTTTATCTTACTGAAGATCACTCTTTAGTGATGCATCATTTTTCTCATGGTCTTTTCTAAGCTCCCTCTTTGTCCCTGACTTTTGACAGTTTGATTATAACACATCTGGGTATGGATCTTTTTTTTATTTTATTTTATCCTATTTGCAGTCAAATAAACTTTCAATTTGGGGGAGTTTTTGCCATTATTAAAAAAAGAAAGAAAGAAAAAATATTTTGGAGGCTTTCTCTCTTACTTCTCCTCTGGTATTTCCATTACATGTATGGGGGTATACTTGATAGTGTCCCAAAAGTTTGAGAATTTTTCTTTATTCTTTATTATTTCTTCTACTTAGAAAGTCTAATTCCAGTTGATCCATCTTCAGTTTTACTAATTCCTTCTTTTTTCTGCTTAAATCTGAGGTTGAGCCCCTGTAGAGAATTTGTCATTTTATTTTTGCAATTTTTAGCTCAATAATGTTTTTTCTCTTAAAAAAATGTGACCTCTTAATTGACATTCTCTATTTGATGATCAAACATTGTCATTTTTCCTTTATTTTTTGAAAATAATATTCTTTATATTTTGTACATATCTCTTTGTCTAGTAGGTACAATATAAGATCTTCCTCAGTGAGAGTTTTTGCAGACTCATTTTTTTCCCCTTTATTTGTCACACTTTGGTGTTTACTTTTATCTTTAATGTATTTTTGAGAACTGAACTTTTTAAGTAATCGGATATGCCAACACTACAAATCAAAACCAATCATTCCAGTGTTGAGTTTGCTTGTTCTTGGCTGTTGTTACTAATTATTTTTCCTAGGGGCTTTTCTTAACTAACTCTGTAAAAGTCAATATTATTTTATTAAATTTCAGGGTTCTGAAAGTTTCATTTTTGCCATTTTTTTTCAGGGTTCTCATTGCTTTCATGGATGAGTACATTTTCAGACATCTTTACTTAGGTATTTTGAAATATTCCTCTCAGCATACTTTTTTGCTTCAGCAGAAAACCTCTAGACGACCTAAGTAACTGAAGAATATAAAAAAGACATTCACTCAAACAGAAGTTGAGATGATTGAAAAAATAATTGGAATTTGAATTTCACTTTGAGGGTCATCACCTTTCCTTTTGGAAGGAATAATCTTGTATTAACATTGTTATCTTTAACTCCACCAATTAGAGCTTCCTCCTCCTTTAAGAAAAGTCATTAGTGTTTCTTCATTTACTTAGATTTTTATTCAGTGAGTTCAAGATAGTTCATCTTTTGAATCTAAATTTTGGAATATCAAATTAATTATGCTATCACCGAATAACATATTCAATTATAACTGAAACAAGCAGATACTTTTTATAACTTTATTGTAACATTAAAAAAAAAATTGTTTCCTCCTGAATTTTTTCCCATATGCTGATCATAACATAACTCAGAGAATAAATGCCATGAGGGTCTTGGTTTTATAATGGGAGCCTACTCATGTTCTGAAAGCAAGTTTCTCCACAAGTATACTTTGGAACATATATTGAACAAAAGTGGAGCATGATTAATGTTACTGTTTATGATTAAGATTATTCAGGATTTATCTTAGAAGAGGAGTGGGTGGTAAGCTGCTCATACCTGAGGAGTTCTAGCACATCTATGTGTGATATTTCAAACCTGAAGCTAGTCATTTAGATTTCTTTGGCAGACTCCATGGTGGGAATCAGACTTCCTCACATCAGACGTGGTGTGCAGACAGTACATTGCAGTTTCTGGAGAAAGTTCCAGTCAAAGGCTCAGTCTTTTTCCTCAAACCAACCATTCTCAGACGTATGTCTGCATTCCCATCTCGGGTGTCCTCAGTGGACGGCCTCCTTGTGAAGACTTTTGCTGATGCGTTCTTCTCTACTTTGACTCAGTATCTTCTCATTCTGAGACTCTCATCTCCTCTCCCTCATCCCATATACACACACAGACAGAAAAATTCTTTATTCAGAGATCCTTCATCCTGAGGAGATTGGACCCATCTGCACTGCATCCACCTGGTCCCATTTAGTGGGAGGCATTTGAACACTGAGGCACCAAGCCTCTTTTTGCCTCTTGCATGCACTATCTCAGTGAATAAAATCTTGATTGAAACTTTAAGCTTGGATTATTGTCCTATTTGGTCACTTGAACATCTGCTTCCTTGAGTGTACTTACTAAATCTAGCTCCTTTCTGAAATAGGATTGGTGAGAATTGGAACTTGGTATCCTATAATATTCTTTAATAAGTCAAATATTTACTAGAACTATGTCTGGGTATGACTAATTTAATTTTAAAAGTTATACTCAGTAAAAGGTCATTTTGTGGTTTGCTGCAAAATTTCAATAGTCTTTAGAAATTCAGTTTATTTTTCTCTCTTCCCTCATAATGAACACATTTCTGTCATAAGAATCTTGTCAACTTTTTGTATTGTTAATACCTGTACAAGGATTCTAAATCATTCATTATCAGAAACAGATTAGTGGAAAATTTAGAGAACTCATATACTGAATACTAACCCTGAATACTTGCCCTTTTCTGATTTTTTTTCTACTTCTGAGGCCCATATTATCTTGAAAATGTTAATAATGTTATTTAATCATTGTTTAAAATATTTAAGTCTAATTATTATGATTTTACTATCAGACTAATCTCAAGGTTCCTTAATGATATACCTTTGGATTGCTTCTCAGGTGTTTATCTGAGTGATGGAATCACAGCAATTATAGCTCTAGTGAATTATTTTTCAGACTTTGCAGGTTATCCAGAATTATCCCATGAAAATACACTATTCATAGCATTTTGCTTTTTATGAAGTGAGACTACAGTTATTTATAAATCTATGCATACATCAGGCTAGATTAAATTCTAATTACATAATTTTGGCCACTTTGTAATACTGTAAAACTTATCATTGAAATAATTTTATATAAAGCAGTATTTCCCTCACATGCCATAAGCAAACACATGACTTTTTCTAATAACTCATAGAGCAATATCAAATGTGAATTCTACCTTTAAAATTTTACTTTTAAGTAGATACTAGTGATAATATCTGGAGAAGGCAATGGCACCCCACTCCAGTACTCTTGCCTGGAAAATCCCATGGACAGAGGAGCCTGGTAGGCTGCGGTCCATGGGGTCGCTAAGAGTCGGACACACTGAGCGACTTCACTTTCACTTTTCACTTTCACACATTGGAGAAGGAAATGGCAACCCACTCCAGTGTTCTTGCCTGGAGAATCCCAGGGACGGCGGAGCCTGGTGGGCTGCCGTCTATGGGGTCGCACAGAGTCGGAGACGACTGAAGTGACTTAGCAGCAGCAGCAGCAGTAATAATATCATAACTCTTGCAACACACATTCAGAACTTTTATAGTCATAGCTATACTCCTAAATAAGCCATAGATAGGCATACTCCTAAGTAAGCCATAGGAGTATGGCAATTTTTAGAGAAAGCTATTTACTTTAATTAATATTGTGATCCCCTTGTGGACACAGAAAGGAAGGAGAGGGTACTCTTGACAACTTAGAAGGGTAGGAAAGGGTGGGAGATGGGAGGAAGGTTCAACAGGGAGGGACATACATATACCTATGGCTAATTTGTGATGATATGTGGCAAAACCAACACGATGTTGTAAAGCAATTATTTTCCAAATAAAAATAAATTCATGGATCACAGCTGTGTCATGAATAAGGAGCTTACTTAAGTCAATGAACTAATGAGCCATGCTATGCAGGACAACCAAAGATGGATGGGTCATAGTGAAGAGTTCTGACAAAACATTCTCCACTGGAGGAGGCAATGGCCAACCACTCCATTATTCCTGCCACAAGAACCCCATGACAATATGAAAAGGCAGAAATATATGATTCAAAGATGAGTCCTCCACGGTTGAAAGGTGTCCAATATGCTGTTAGGGAAGAGTGGAGGATCGTTACTAATAACTTCAAAAAGAATCAAAGGCCTGGGCCAAAGCATAAATGACAAACATGTGGATGTAGCTCGTGGTGAAAGTAGAGACTGATGCTGTGGGAAAAAGAAAGAAAATACTACATAGGAACTTGGAGTTTTAAGTCCATGAATCAATGTAAATTGGATATAGTCAAGCAGGGTGAACATCAAAATCTTAGGAATCGATGAACTAAAACAGATGAGAATGGATGCATTTAATTCAGATGTCCATTATATCTACTACGTTGGGCAAGAATCCTTTAGAAGAAATGGAGTAACCCTAATAGTCAACGAAAGAGCTCAAAATGCAGTACTTGAGTACAATATCAATAATGACAGAATGACCTCAATTCATTTCCAAGGCAAACCATTCAACATTACACCCAAGTCTATTCTCCAACCACTAATGCCACAGAAGGTGAAGTTGACCAGTTCTATGAAGACATACCTACAAGAACTTATGAAACTAACACCAAAATGATATCTCTTTTTCACTATAGGGGATTAAAATGCAAAAGTAGGAAGTCAACAGATACCCGGAGTAACAGAAAATTTTGGGCCTGAAGTATAAAATAAAGCAGGGGAAAGGTTAACAGAGTTTTGCCAAAAGAATGCACTGGTCATTGCAAACACCCTCTTCCAAAACAAGAGAAGACTCTATGTACAGACATCATCAGATAGTTGATACTAAAATCAAATTGATTACATTCTTTGTGGTCTAAGATGGAGAAGCTCTACACAGTCAGCAAAAATAAGACCTAGAACTGACTATGGCCCAAATGGTGAGCTTCTTATTGCAAAATTCAGGCTTAAATTGAAAAAAAAAAAATAGGAGAAAATAAGCCATTCAGATATGACATTAATCAGATCATATGACATAATCAGATATGATTATGCAGTGGAAGTGAGAAATAGATTCAAGGGATTAGATCTGGTAGACAGAGTGCCTTAAGAACTATGGACAGAGCTTTGTAACACCGTACAGAAGGTGGTGACCAAGACCATCCTAAAGAAAAACAGATGCAAGAAGGAAAAGTGGTTGTCTGAGTAGACTTTACAAATAGCTGAGGAAAGAAAATAAGTGAAAGGGAAGGGAAAAAGGAAAGATATAATCATCTGAATACAAAATTCCTGAGAATAGCAAGGAGAAATAAAAAGACCTTCTTAAAAGGGCATTGAAAAGAAATAGAGGAAAAGAGTAGAATGTCAAAGACTAGAGATCCCTCTAAGAAAATTGGAGATATCAAGGGAACATTTCATGCAAGGAAGGGCATGATAAAGGAGAGAAACAGAAAGGACCTAATATAAGCAGAAGAGATTAAGAAGAGGTTGCAAGAGTACACAGAAGAACAAAAAAGGTCTTAATGACCCAGATAACCATGATGCTGTGGTCACTCATCTGAAGTCAGTCATCCTGAAATGTGAAGTCAAGTGGTCTTTAAGAAGTATTACTATGAACAAGGCTAGTGGAGTTGATGGAATTCCAGCTGAGCTATTTAAAATCCTAGAAGATGATGCTGTGAAAGTGCTGCACTCATCAAGTCAGCAAATATGGAAAACTGAACAATGGCTACAGGACTAGAAAAGATCAGTTTCCATTCCAACCTCAAAGAAGGAAAAGGTCAAAAAATGTTCAAACTACTGCAGAGCTCTGTTCATTTCACATGCTAACAAGGTAATGCTCAAAATCCTTCAAGCTAGGCTTCAGCAGAATGTGAACTAAGAACTTCCTGATATACAAACTGGTTTTAGAAAAGTCAGAGAAACCAGAGAGGTGTTGCTGGGTCATGGAGAAAGCAAGAGAATTCAAGAAAAATATCTACTTCTGCTTTATTGACTATGATAAAGCCTTTGACTGTGTGGATCACAACTGTAGACAATTCTTAAAGAGATGCGAATACCACACCGCCTTACCTATCTCCTGAGAAACCTGTATGCAGGTGAAGAAGCAACAGTTAGAACCAGACATGGAACAATGGACTGGTTCCAAATTGTGAAGGGAGTAAAACAAGAATGTGTATTGTCACCCTGCTTATTTAACTAATATGCAGAGTACATCATGTGAAATGCCAAGATCAATGAAGCTCACGTTGGAATCAAGAGTGTCAGGAGAAATATCTATACCCTGTGATATGTAGATGACACCACCCTTATGGCAGAAAGCAAAGAGAAACTAAAGAGCCTCTTGATGAAAGTGAAAGAGGAGAGTGAAAAAGCTGGCTTTAAACTTAACATTCAAAAATCTTATATCATGGCAGCTGGTTTCATCACTTGCAAACAGAAGAGGAAAAAACTGGAAGCAGCAGACGATTTTATTTCTTGAGCTCCAAAATCACTGAGAATATTCACTGCAGCCATGAAATTAAAAGATACTTGCTCCTTTGAAGGAAAGCTATGACAAATGTAGAGAGTGTATTAAAAAGCAGATACACTCTTTATGGCAAAGGTCCATATTGTAAAAGCTATGGTTTTTCCATGGTCATGTGTGGATGTGAGAGTTGGACCATAAAGAAAGTTGCACACCAAGGAACTGATGCTTTCAAACTATAGTTCTGGAGAATACTCTTGAGAGACCCTTGGGCTGCAAGGAGTTCAAACCAGTCAACCTTAAAGGAAATAATTCCTGAACCCACATTTGAAGGGCTGATGTTGAAGGTAAAGCTCCAATACTTTGGCCACCTGATCCAAAGAGCGGACTCATTGAAAAAGACCCTGAATATGGGAAACACAGAAAGCAAAAGGAGAATGCGGTGGCAGAGTATGAGATGGTTAGATAGCATCATTGACTCAGTTCAGTTCAGTCTCTCAGTCGTGACCAACTCTTTGGAACCCCATTAACTGCAACACCCCAGGCCTCCCTGTCCATTACCAACTCCCGGAGTCCACCCAAACCTATGTCCATTGAGTCGGTGATACCATCCAACCATCTCATCCTCTGGGGTCCCCTGCTCCTCCTGCCCTCAATCTTTCCCAGCATCAGGGTCTTTTCAAATGAATCAATTCTTCGCATCAGGAGGCCAAAGTACTGGAGTTTCAGCTTCAGCATCTGTCCTTCCAATGAACACCCAGGAATGATCTCCTTTAGGATAGACTGGTTGGATCTACTTGCAGTCCAAGGGACTCTCAAGACTCTTCTCTAACACCACAGTTCAAAAGCATCAATTCTTCTGTGCTCAGCTTTCTTTATAATCCAACTCTCACATCCATACATGACCACTGGAAAAAACATAGCCTCGACTAGACGGACCTCTGTTGACAAAGTAATATCTCTGCTTCTTAATATGCTATCTAGGTTGGTTATAACTTTCTTTCCAAGGAGTAAACATCTTTTAATTTCATGGCTGCAATCAACATCTGCAGTGATTTTGGAGCCCAGAAAAATAAAGTAAGCCACTGTTTTCACTGTTTCCCCATCTATGTGCCATGAAGTAATGGAACCGGATGCCATGATCTTAGTTTTCTGAATGTTGAGTTTAAGCCAAAATTTTCGCTCTCTTCTTTCACTTTTTTTTTTTTTTTTCCATTTATTTTCTTTAGTTGGAGGCTAATTACTTTACAATATTGTAATGGTTTTTGTCATACATTGACATGAATCAGCCATGGATTTACATGTGTTCCCCATCCCGATCCCCCCTCCCACCTCCCTCTCCACCCGATCCCTCTGGGTCTTCCCAGTGCACCAGGCCCGAGCACTTGTCTCATGCATCCAACCTGGGCTGGTGATCTGTTTCACCCTAGATAATATACCTGTTTCGATGCTGCTATCTCGAAACATCCCACCTTCCCCTTCTCCCACAGAGTCCAAAAGTCTGTTCTCTACATCTGTGTCTCTTTTTCTGTTTTGCATATCTTCTTTCACTTTTATCATGAGGCTCTTTAGTTCTTCTTCACTTTCTGCCATAAGGGTGGAGTCATCTGCATATCACAAGTTGTAGATATTTCTCCTGACAATCTTGATTCCAACTTGAGCTTCATCCAGCCCAACGTTTCTCATGATTTACTCTGCATATAAGTTAAATAAGTAGGGTGACAATATACAGCCTTGACCTACTCCTTTCCCTATTTGGAACCAGTCTATTGTTCCATGTCCATTTCTAACTGTTGCTTCATGACCTGCATACAGATTTCTCAAGAGGCAGATCAGGTGGTTGGTATTCCCATCTCTTTCGGAATTTTCCACAGTTTATTGTGATCCACACAGTCAAATGCTTTGGCATAGTCAATAAAGCAGAAATAGATGTTTTTCTGGAACTCTCTTGCTTTTTCGATGATCCAGCGGATGTTGGCAATTTGATCTCTTGTTCCTCTGCCTCTTCTAAAATGAGATTGACCATCTGGAAGTTCACAGTTCACGTTTTGTTGAAGCCTGGCTTGGAGAATTTTGAGCATTACTTGGCTAGCATGTGAAATGAGTGCAATTGTGCGGTAGTTTGAGCATTCTTTGGGATTGCCTTTCTTTGGGATTCGAATGAAAACTGACTTTTTCCAGTCCTGTGGCCACTGCTGACTATTCCAAATTTGCTGACACATTGAATGCAGCACTTTCACAGCATCACCTTTTAGGATTTGTAATAGCTCAACTGGAATTCCATCACCTCCACTAGCCTTGTTTGTAGTGATGCTTCCTAAGGACTACTTGACTTCACATTCCAGGATGTTTGGCTCTAGTTAGGTGATCACACCGATAAGATTATCTGGGTCTTGAAAGTCTTTTTTGTACAGTTCTTCTGTGTATTCTTGCCACCTCTTCTTAATATCTTCTGCTTCTGTTAAGTCCCTACAATTTCTGTCCTTTATTGAGCCTATCGTTGCATGAGATGCTCCCTTGGTATCTCTAATTTTCTTGAAAACATCTCTAGTCTTTCCCATTCTATTCTTTTCCTCTATTTCTTTGCATTGATCACTGAGCAAGGCTTTCTTATCTCTCCTTGCTATTCTTTGGAACTCTCAAATGTGTATATCTCTTCTTTCTTCCTTTGCTTTTCACTTGCCTTCTTTGCACAGCTATTTGTAAGGCCTCCTCAGACAGCCATTTTGCTTTTTTTGGATTTCTTTTTATTGGGGATGATCTTGATTCCTGTCTCCATACAATGTCACAAACCTCTGTCCATAGTCCATCAGGCACTCTGTCTATCAGATCTAGTCCCTTAAATCTGTTTCTCACTTCCACTGTATAGTCATAAGGGATTTGATTTAGGTCATACTTGAATGGCCTAGTGGTTTTTTCCACTTTCTTAAATTTCAGTCTGAATTTGGCATTAAGGAGTTCATAATCTGAGCCACAGTCAGCTTCCATTCTTGTTTTTGCTGACTGTATATAGCTTCTCCATCTTTGCCTGCAACGAATATAATCAGTCTGATTTCAGTGTTGACCATCTGGTGATGTCCATGCAGAGAGTCTTCTCTTGTGTTGTTGGAAGAGGGTGCTTGTTATGACCAGTGTGTTCTCTTGGCAAAACTCTGTTAACCTTTGCCCTGCTTCATTCCGTACTCCAAGGCCAAATTTGCCTGTTACTCCAGGTGTTTCTTGACTTCCTACTTTTGCATTCCAGTCCCCTATAATGAAAAATATATCTTTTTGGGGTGTTAGTTCTAGGTCTTGTAGGTCTTCATACTGTTCAACTTCAGCTTCTTCAGTGTTAGTGGTTGGGGCATAGACTTGGATTACCATGATATTGAATGGTTTGCCTTGGAAATGAACAGAGATCATTCTGTCAGATTTGAGATTGCATTCAAGTATCATTCACTCAAGGAACATGAATTTTTGCACTCTGGAAGATGGTGGAGGACAGAGGAGTAGCATGCTGCAATTCATGGGATCATGAAGGGTTGAATGTGAGTTGACGACTAAAGAAAAACAGTAACAGAATTCTCATGAATCTTTTTGTAAGATGCATTTTATGCATTACTTAGATTATCTTAACCTTACCTATCTTCCCAATCACCAGTTACCACGTTTCTCACTTCAGTCAGTAGAATTATTGAAGCTACATCTAGCAAGAATATCTGTTAACAGGAGATAATGTTATGGATCTGCATGGTTTTCATAATACTAATAATGCTTGGGACTGATCCAAACAGACCCAAGAAACTTTCACTTCTCCCATACCTTTTATATTTAGATGTAGCACTATGCTAAAATGTGTCAAATCTGACTTCCCCAGCAACTTCTCAAAAGGAATAGCAATCTGTAAGTGTTGGAGAATTGGCTGTCTCTGAAAAAAATTATAATCACTGGAAACAGAAGATAGAGGAGACCTGTCAAATAAGTTTTTTTTTTTTCTTTTCTCTCTTCAAAAAATAATTCTGATACATGATTTTTCTGTACAAGAGGCACCTTATATGATCAAGCAATGAGTCACATCTTTTCACATCTCATGAAGCAATAACCACGTAGTACCATATGACATGTTTATAAATCTGTACATGTTTATAATTCTGTAAAATGTGACACTTTGCTTTTCATAAATGGTTCAAGTAAGTCAGCACCTGATTATAAGCATTGTTATTATATACTCACTAAGTCGTGTCTGAGTCATAGCAACCTATAAACTATACTTCATATAGTTTTTATACATTTTCTCATTTGAAGTCAGGGGTCTTGAGGGAGGACATTGGTGGAATTAAAGAATATCCAGAAATGTCAGAATTACCAAGAACAACTTTTTAATCTATTTCAGAGGGTAAGAGTAATGACTGGCATGGAGAAAGTTTCTTTCAAAATGGAGATTGGTCTCCACAAAGCATATCACTTTCAACCACCCTCATTAGCCCCAAGATTCATGGACAGAATTAGGTCTCAGTATTACCAAATGGGAATGTATAAACACTGCTCCATCTTTGTCTGAGATCATAAGAATATTCCCATTCCAGATATGAGGGATTCACTTTTTCACAAAAAATATCCTAAATGTCACATAATAAATTTTGTTAGATTGTTAACTCCACTGACATTGTAATTATACAAACAGTATGATTATATTTTGCATCTCATTTTCATCATCCTTTACCTGGACATATAATATTGAATAAATAAGAGATGCTTTTAAGGCCACCTTGAAGGTCTCTAGTTTCATGTGACTACTCAAGCTGAGAAATTAGAAACCTGTGCTTGTCATTTTCATTATGTAAGCACTCCAGAGCACTTAAAAGAAGCCATCCCATCTTCTAATCCTTATAATTATCATTATCTCCATAACAGTTGAGTGAGCAGCAACTTGGTCCCTGAAGGCATTTGCCTTATGAACACTTAACCACAGTCAAGCACTCAAGCACAGGTGAAACTTTAATTAATGGTGATGTTCCTGCATGCTAAGGGGTGGTGGAATCCCACTTCCCATTGACAAGATATTTTCATCCATTTCAAATTCTTTATTGCTTGCCTGTTTTCTGACATTACTCTTAGAGTTAATTTAGTTTATTGGCCAGACTCCAGCCAAGAAGATAAATCAGACCAGTATTTCTTACAGAGAAAAACTTTATAGAACGAACTTTGAAACATGTTGAAAGTGTCAGTTGCTCAGTCATGTCTGTCTCTTTGAAACCCTGTGAACTGTAGATTCCTAGCCTCCGCTGTCCATGAAATTCTCCAGGGAAGAATACTGGAGCGGGTAGCCATTCCCTTATCCAAAGGATCTTCCCCACCCAGGGATGGAATGTCTGTTTCTTAAGGCTTCTGTATTGCAGACAGATTCTTTACTGTCTGATCCACCAGTGAAGCATGTTAAACAGATATTAAGAATATTGAAAAGGCAAAAGCAAAACACTGAGGTTATACAGATGCTGAGTGTGTAAGTAGCTAACACACTTAGAGCTGAAGATACAAAGTGAAGATGTTGGGAATCAGTACTAAGCAGGGTAGAGGAATTATCCATATAAAGCTGAGCTCAGATATCTGAATAAGTGGTTATCAAATATTCAGAAACTTGGGAGAAAGGGATCCAGATAACTGAAAGCAACGTGTTCCAGCTATTGCCAGAGCCTCAGGAACACCAAAAAGGACTAAAATAGAGTTAGAACTTACTTCATCAAGGAGGAAATACCAGCCTACTGAGACATGAACCAGAAATTAATTTGAAGTGAATTACAAATCTCCCAAGTAATAAAGAGTAATCCTGGTGAGCAAAGCTACAAACCACACAGTTACCAATTCCATAGAGAGGAAGAATTTGCCTCAGGTATGAGATATTCACTAATTCTTTGGAAGAGGCAAGTGTCTGTGCAAGTTTTTCTGGATCTTGTACAGTTTATTGTGATCCACACAGTCAAAGGCTTTGACATAGTCAATAAAGCAGAAATAGATGTTTTTCTGGAACTTTGTTGCTTTTTTGATGATCCAGAAGATATTGGTAATTTGATTTTTGGTTCCTCTGCCTCTTCTAAAACCAGCTTGACCATCTGGAAGTTCACAGTTCATGTATGGTGGAAGCCTGGCTTGGAAAACTTTGAGCATTACTCTGCTAGTGTGTGAGATGAGGACAATTGTGCAGTACTTTGAGCATTCTTTGGCATTGCCTTTCTTTGGTATTGGAATGAAAACTGACCTTTTCCATTCCAGTAGCCACTGCTGAGTTTTCCAAATTTGCTGGCATATTGAGTGCAGCACTTTCACAGAATCATCTTTTAGAATTTGAAATATCTCAACTGGAATGGAGATCACTGCTTACCTGGGAGTTAATGCCTCATGTACCCCTATTACCAGTTTAGTGACAAGAAAATCTGAGCATTAGTGACTTAACATTCAAAAAACTAATATCATGGCAACTGGTCCCATCACTTCTTGGCAAATATGAGGAAAAAATAGAAGCAGCAGCAGATTTTATTTTCTTAGGCTCCAAAATCACTAACAGTCACTGCAGCCATGAAATTAAAAGATGCTTGCTCCTTTGAAGGAAAGCTAGGACAAATCTAGACAGTGTATTAAAAAGCAGATACATTTTTTGCTGGCAAAGGTCCATATTATAAAAGCTATGGTTTTTGCATGGTCATGTACGGATGTGAGAGTTGGACCATAAAGAAAGTTGAGCACCAAGGAATTGATGCTTTCGAACTATGGTTCTAGAGAATACTCTTGAGAGTCCCTTGGACTATCTAAAGCAAAGTTTTAGAAATACATTGTCTTACTTTTACTTACCAAGACCAAATATCACTGAAAACAATCAAATATGAAGATACACGTTTGTAGGTAATTCAAGTTTTTGATTATAACAGATTATTTTAAGTAGACTATTAAATTTATTATGAAACAATACATGTTCCTAAAAATACTAAATGAGTGCCTAAATCTAATAAAATACCCTGTTTCCATTCCCTTATTTTCAGCCTGAGTGCATCTTTAGAGCTGAAGTAAGTCTCCTGTAGACACTGTACATGTTGATCTTTTTTTAAAAAAACCATTCAGCTGGCCTGTCTATTGATTGCAGGATTTAGTCCATTTCCACTTAAATTATTAGTATGTATTTATTATCATTTTCTTAGTTGTTTTTGTTAGTGTTTCTTCGCCTCTATTTCTTTCTTCTCTTTCTCTCTCCTCTTGCTTTGATGAGATTTTTAGTGTTCTTTGGATTCCTTTCTTTTTTGTGTTTGCATCTATTATTGATTTTTGGTTTGTTGTTACCTTGAGGTTCTTCTATAACAATCTGTGTATACACCAGTTCATTTTTAAGTTAAAGTGAGTTCTATAAGCTTTATGTTTTACTCCCTTTGCTAAATTTACCAGTTTTAATATCACCATTTATACTTTTTATACTTTTTTGTTTTCTGTATCCCTTAACTAATTACTTTAGATATAAATAATTTAGTTCTTTTAACTTATACTAGATATATAGGTGGTTGATACACTATCTGTTCTTTAGTTTTGCCATTAACAATGAATTTTTTTTCTTAATTTTGTGTTTTTCTAGTTATGGCTTGTTGTTATTGTTGCTATTGTTTAAAGAAATCTCTAGGAAATTCCCTCTCAGTCCAGAGGTTAGAACTCTGTGCTTTAACTGAAAAAGGCCTGGGTTTTATCTCTCATTAGGGAACTAAGATCCCATAAGCCTTGCAGCATGGCCAAAAAAAAAAAAAAAGAAAAGGAAAGAAATCTGCTTAACATTTCAATTTATTGGTGCACTCCTTTAACTTTTGCTTATATGGGAAACTGTTTACGTCTCCTTCAATTCTGAACAATAATCTTGATAGAATATCCTTGATTGCAAGTTTTTCTTTCAGCACTTTAAATATATTATGCTACTCATTTCTGGGTTGTAGAGTTTCTGCTGAAGAGTTAATTGATGGTCTTGTGGAGGCTCCTTTATATGAAACTAGTTGCTTTTCTCTTGTTTCTTTTTAAGTTCTCTCTCCTAATTTTTAGCTTTTGATACTTTGATTAAAATGCATTTCAATGAGGATCTTTTTGAGTTAATCTTGCTTGGGACTCTGGGATTCCTGAACTTGGATATCAGTTTCCTTCACCAAATTAGGAAAGTTTTGAGTCATTATTCCTGAAAATAGTTGTCTGATCCTTTCTCTCCTCCTTCTGGGAACCCTATAACACAAATGTTAGTAATGGCGAGATTGCCCCAGAGGTATTGTACGCTATCTCATGCTTTTGTTTCTTTTTTCTTTTTGCTGTTTCAATTGTGAGAGTTTTCACTACCATGTCTTCCAGGTCTCTTATCCATTCTTCTGAACCTTCAAATCTTATGTTGATCCCTTGTAGTGTGTTTTACATTTCTATATTGTATTCTTTAGCTCAAATTGGTTCTTTACTATATATTTTATCTCGTTATTGATGTTCCATGTCCCTTAATTCTTCCCTTGAATTTAATGAGTATGTTTATGATCAGTATTTTGAACTCTTTATCTGATTGATTTATCCATCACATTTTGTTCTTTTCCCAAAGTTTTGTCTTATTATTTTGTTTGGAACATACTGCTTTGTCTCTTTATTTTTCCTTTCTCTCTGTAATTTTGTCTATACATTTTGTAGATTAGCTATATCCCCTAGTCTTAAAAGAGTGGTTTTTTAATAAAAGATATACTACAGGGCCTAGCAGCTCAGTGCTCCCTGTCAGCAGAGCCAGTTGCCCCAGAAATGCCCCCTGGTGGGCTGTGTGCACTGGGCAATGATAGCTATAGGTTTGCTGGTGTACAGGGCTGGCCCTGACACAGTCGGCTGTGAAGCCTGGTTGCATCTGTTCAGGTGGTCTCATGTGCCAGGTCACCCCCTGGGGCAGGAGCTACTTTAGCGTTATCCAGTGACAGCCGAGGCTGCCTGCAGATGTAGTGGGATAAGAAGTTGTTTTACGGAAGCACTGACTAGGGAAGATTTACAGGAAAATCCAAAGTGTGGTGAGTGGTGCTAGTTAGATGGGGTGAGTCATAAATGGTGCGCTCAGTGCTTGGCCAGGTAGGTAGAAGGTAAGTCAGACATAAAAACAAACAAAAATCACCCTTGTGCCTGCCAGCATCTCATTGCCCAGAGAGAGTTTGAACAGACATGGTTTGGTCAGACCATGTCTCCGCCTTTACTATCCAGACAGTAAAGAATCTGACTGCAATGCAGGAAACCTGGGTTCGATCCCTGAGTTGGGAAGATCCCCTGGAGAAAGGAGCGTCTACCCACTCCAGTATTCTTGCGTAGAGAATTCCATGGACAGAGAAGCTTGGCAGGCTACAGTCGCAAAGAGTTGGACAGGTTTGAGTGGCTTTCACTGTTACTTTCATTGTAGAAAATCTTTTTACTGTCTCAGAACAGTCTCAGAGATATTTACTCTATGTGCAGTTGTAGTTTTGGTGTGTCCTTGGAGGACAAGGATATTTCTACTCTTCCATCTTGTCCCCTTCTGAGACTATATTTTATATTTATCTATTTAATTCCACTTAGGTCATGACTTTTATAAGGAAAAAAATGCTCTTCCTTATTTTTTACTTGCAGAGGTATCAAAAAATATTTTGCTTCTGTACAAGACACAGTTGACTGTAAGCATCTACTTTGACTTGAAAATATTTGGTACCCTAATAATAGCTACAATAAAAGAAAGGTGAATCCAACATTTAACATTATAAGACATTATTATTCTTGCACTATAGTGTTAATAATTTAGCTATTTCTACCAAAGTGTTGGGCTTGCCTGGTGGCTCAGACAGTGAAAAATGTGCCACACTGCAGAAGACTCGGGTTCAATTCCTGGGTCAAAAAGAGGCCCTGTAGTAGGAAATGGCAACCAACTCTAGTATTCTTGCCTAGATAATCCAATGGGCAGAGAAGCCTGGCAAGCTACAGTCTATGGAGTAGCAAAGAGTCAGACACGACTGAGTGACTAACATGCATGCACACAGTCACACACCAAAGTTTTAGTTATTTTAAAATATGTTTAAAATAAAATTTTAGATGTGTACAAATATCTCTCTATGATGAAAAGTTAGAAATTCAGATAAATACTGATTTTTATCTTTGAGCCTTTAGTTTTTCATCCTCTTATTCAGTATACCTCTACTTTACCATTTTCTAGCATGAAGTCCTAGCCTTAATAAGCAAGTGGTAAGTACTTGTGTAATTAATTAATTAATTCTTTAACAGTCCAAACATTATGCTTGCTAATTTCTAATTCACTTTCACTGCTGATTTTAGACCCTGTAGATTTAGGATATTAAGGAATTGCTTGTTACAAATGCACTTTTTTCTGTCTTAAATTTATAGCAATGGATCTAGGGGGCTTCCTCTTTTTTCCTCTAATGATGGTTTTTGCAACTGTTAAGAGAATACCTATAAACACAAAAAACTTAATGCAAATAAAAAGTTCTGATACCTCATAACTGGGTAGGTCCAACACTGTTAACATGTAGTAACACTGAGTTTGCAGTGATTTTTCGTGTCTTAAAAACTTTTGCTAAACCCAGCTATCATTATGATAGTCCATATGAATAGAATTATGATCTCTCTCAGGATTCCTAAATCTTAGACATAAATCAATAAACCTGAAACAAGAGTGACTCCCTAGCTTCCAATTGCAATTTTAAAGCAAAGCAAAATAAATTAAAAAAGCAAATAATATTTTTTTTAAAAAAATAAAATTCTTGGCTGGCTATTATTTGCCCATCAGCAAGTGCTATAAACCAATCATGAGTCAGACTTAGGTGCCTGGGAGAACTGAAACTCAGTGTATTGTATTAACTGTTTTTATTGTTTGGTATCTTTCCACATCAAGGGACATATTTACTCGGTGCAGTCTCTCAGATACACTTGAAAAGTAGGCTAAATTTACATGCTAAACTGTGGCTGTTGACAAAACATTTTTAATTCATCCAAATTAAATGCATTTGTAATTTTGTATCCAAGATATTTGCCTTTATATGGATAGTTTTACATTTTCCCATAGGATGCACCTTTAAATGTCCACTGAGATATTCATTCTTAATATGAAAAAACCAAGTCTACACAGTATGAACTAGAGTTAGCCTGGCCTCCCAGGGTAAAAATGGGATAGGAGATGGTACTCAGCATTCTCAGAATGCAAAATGCCCTCCTTGCCCATCCACAGAATATTAATAGCAGTGCAAGAAAAAAAAAAAAAAAAGCACTCTTTATCTAGTCAGAGCAAGATTATGATTTCTTGTTGATGCTTGCCTGCTCATGAAATAGAGTACAATATTTCACATATTTATAAAATTTTATCAGATTAATGTCACAAAGTATAATTAGCAATTTGGGAAACTAGATACCTTTTGTAAATATCATGGATTTACATTTGTCATTTTACTAGGATTAATGTTCTGTACAAATTTTTTGATTCATCTTTAAAATATAGGTGCATTCAAATAGTAACTAGCTTATTCTGCTATTCCATAATAAAACCATTACAAATTTTCATAATAATATACATAATAACACATTTTGAATGGTGCATTTCCAGGTGTATTCTAACTCATTTAACACACAATGCTTCAAGAGAGATCAAAAGAATTCATTTGGAGATGAACTTTATAATATCCCCAAGATCACAATAATTCAATAACTTTTTCATCAATATATATTATCTCCTATGTGTTAAGGATATAACTATTAACAGATAAAACTCCTGTATTTCTGGAGAATTACTCATCTCTGGTTTCTCCCATGAACTACTTAAGAAACAGCAATAGTACCTTTCTGTGTTTCCTTAGAAAAGCATGCATTCAGTACTCATGAATCTTTATGTTATATGTTCAAAGAGAAAACAAACTCTCCATGCCAAAACTCTATCATTGCAAATTTATTTAAGTTTGTGAAATATCTTGTGATAATGAAGTCTAAGTCAAAACATGAAAATTATAAAGTCTAAGTACATTGATTCTGAATACAGTAGCATCAAATAGATCTAGATTTTTTGCTTACTGTCTGAAATAAGACAATCTTCTCCAGCTTAAGGCATAGTTTAAAGACAACATTAAAATATCCACTTAAATATGTGATGGGAAAATGCAGAGAGCTTTCATGTAAGAAGAAGGAAAAAAAAATAGAATTGCTGTAAGCCAAAGTGAGGTGATTAAGATATCTGTCTGTTTTAGATTTTGAATTCAGATAGCCAGGCACGCATTATGAGCTATCTTATAAATCTCCAGTTGCAGCAGTAATGCTCTGTGCTCATTTATCTGAAATCAAAATCAGACTCCATAAATGGAATCTTTATACAAGATGCAGTATCTAACACATTGGAACGTGGCAATGGGATTTTTACAATAAGCTTTGAGTTATCATAATTCCAAAGTACTAGGGATAGAAAAGTTAGCAGGAAAAAAGGACATGCCATCTCTAGGACATCTGAGATTAGTATATGTATTCTGTATCTTTATTTTATATTTCATCAAAATAAATGTAAACAATTCTTTTAAAAACCTGACATTTTATCCAAACTTGAATCAATCTGGAAATAAATATTACTCTAGAGTATTGAATCTTATTTCTTTAACTTCCTTTATCAATTACCTAAATTATCTCTGTCTGCAAGCAAAATAGAATACACCAATAAGAGATAAAAGTCTTACACCAATAAGACTGTGTTTAATCCCCAAGGGGAAGAAGTTTCCACCTACATTCTCATTATCAGTATTTAAGGTCTACCAGGCCCAAGGATATCGTTATTCTTTGAAGGCTTTTTCTGACTGTGGCAGGTTTTGGATTAAGTAAAGTTTCAGGAGTTATACAATTTTTCACTAAGCCAAAAAAAAAGATTAAAGAAAAGCTCTTGGGAGAGAGAAATTTGGGAATATTGGTGCAACTTCCCAGAAGTGACCCTTTCCCCCTCTCATTCTCTTTCTGCTTTTTCAAAAATACCAGTAAAGAAACATAAAATAAGGGATTATCTGGCAGGGATGCAAGCAAAGTCCATGGTGTCCTCAAATGCTGATTTCTAAGGTGTCTAACTGAAGTATTCTCCATAAAAGGTGAGCCTGATTCCTCTTACCAAGGCATTAACTACAAGTTCACCACTGACCCCGCCCCACCATGATTGCAGAGTGCCTGCCTAAGGGCTTCCCCTGGGGGCTCAGCAGTAAAGAATCTGCCAGCAATGCAGGAGACAGGGGTTTGATCCCTGGGTCAGGAAGATACCCTAGAGGAGGAAATGACAAAACACTCACGTATTCTTGCCTGGAGAATCCCTTGGACAAGGGAGCCTGGTGGAGTAAATAAGCACAGTTTGGACAGTCTGAAGCTATACAGTATAAAGAGTGGTTGCCAACCTTATCTGAAAACAGAATAGCGAGATAAGTTAAAGGTTCAAAGTCAGTCCTTTTCTACAGAGATTCCCATTCAGTTAACCTTAGGATTGTATAGGCATTTGTAGTTTCATAGCATTCTCTAGATTATTCCAATGTAAGGTCAAGTCACAACCAATACAAGCCTCAGTGTTCTGTACAGTGGAGATAATTCTTGCTATAATGCCTTACAGTGATCATGGGAAAATCTCATAATTTAATGCATAAAAAATTGCATGTAGTGTACTGTACCATTGCAACATGTTCTCTATGGCAAGGTAAGGTAGTTCCATGCATTTCAGCATGATCTTATGTTGTAAGATTAGTTGCCTACTACTTGTTTAGTTCCAGAGAAAAATGATTATGATATTTAATACATAAATTTAGTCTTAAAAATCAAGACAGTTTTACACAGGTAATGTAAACACTCCTCTATCTTATCTAGCTTAGTGATTACAAGTAAATAAATACTAAAACTAAAGCAAAAGAAAACTTGATGATCCTTCAGCTGAAATGGCAAAATATATTACTGTGTTTGTGACAAAACAGACAGAATGCTTCTGATGCCCAGAGTTTATTTTTCAATACTTGTGCAGTTAAACCCTATGCTAACTGCTTATGTAGAGCTTTAGAATATTATTATTATATGTTCCTAAGAAACCTCAACAATGAATTAATTCAAGTATTGTACAAAATCCAGATAGAAAGAATAGATAAAACTGAGGGATTTTCCATTTTGGTACATTATATTGAATAAGGCAGTTAAGCTCATAAAACTGACATGGCAAATTAGTCCCAACTGCCTCTGCCGGATGCTGAAGTGAGAGCAAATCCGAGTATCTGATAATGACATGAAAAAACACAATGAGGGCATCTCACTGCAAAGGCAACAGGCAGTGGCTGCAGCTTCCCAGTTCTGCACTATTAAAGAACACAGCCTTTTTTGTTCAAAAAACTTCAGCTCATTTAGCACAGTGAAAAGAACTGTGATAATGATCTAATGACATTACTTTCCATGGAGTGGATTCTGAGGTTACAGATTTTATTTATTTATTTATTCTTTTTTTTTTTTTTTTTTTTTTAAAGCAAATCCCCCATCTTAAAGGATGGGAGAAAAAGTAATATTTATTTCTACATTCAAATTTCTCAGTGGTCAAATACTATCAAAACTTTCAATTTGAGCACAATTCAGAGAGCGAGTTTCAAGAAAATATATTTTCTAAAGTGATTATGGAAAAATGTACCTTCATTCTTTCCACTGTTGTTGCTGTTTAGTCATTCAACAGCTTTTGTGGTTTAAACAAACATTGCTGTCTGACTCTTTTGTGACCCCATGGACCGCAGACCTCCAGGATGCTCAGGCAGGAAACTGGAGTGGGTCCATTTCCTTTTCCAGAGCATCTTCCCAATCCAGAGACTGAACCCAAGGCTCCTGCATTGGCAGGTGGATTCTTTACTGCAGGACCACCATAAAATGGTATTTTATTCTTAAAGTAGAGATATTTAAATCAGCATGATTGGCTTAAGAATAAATATTTTTGCAATTATTAGTTTGTGTCACCATTATAATTGATTTTTTCTTTCTTATTGTTGACTGTACCAGCTACTCAAAAAAAAAAAAAAAAAAGAAAGAAGAAAATAAGTACTGAGAAAAAGACAAGATACAAATATGTGAATATAATTTAAATTTTAAATTTCTGTGAAGAATTATCTAGGGGTGTCCATTGCTTTGTGACAGTCTTCATCTTTTTTTTTTTTTTTTTTTTAATTCACATCTTCACACTTTTCTTGCCTTCCCCAGTGTACAGTCCTTGCATATTTATAAGTTCCTCTTTTCAACCCACTGAATGCCCATAGTAAGCCATAGTCTTCCTTTTCTTTCCATTCAGTAAATAGAGTGTCACCTACCACCATTTATGTTCTATGAAAATAAGTGAAAGAATCTTTATTTCTAATTTTGAGTAGCATAAACATTCAGATCATTTTTGTAAACATGTTAGGATAATGGTGAGACATTTTTAACATACCACTGCCATGTTAAGAATATTAACAAACAACATCTACACTAGTCACCTTTCTTAAGTCTTTAATTTGTTAACTAATTAAAACCACACACCAAACTAAGTGAGGGGCAATTTTTCTTGTTTCAAAGCCTTGATTCAAACTCAGACATTTAGATTTGAGAGTCCAAAATCATATCACTTCCACCAAGACCTTAACTACATTGTGGTGGTAGAGGTTTCCTCGCTAAGTAGTGTCTGACCCTTTTCTACCCCATGGACTGTAGCCTGCCAGGTTCCTCTATCCCTGGGATTTCCCAGGCAAGAATACTGGAGTGGCTTGCCATTTTCTTCTCTAGAGGATCTTCTCAACATAGGGATTGAACCTGGGTCTCCTGCACTGAAGGAGGATTCTTTATCCACTGAGCCACCAGGAAAGCCCTTTAACTATGTTAATTCACTTAAAACCTTTACCAAGAGCAAACACTTTTAAAGAAAAACTGTCACTGAAAGCTTCTCTCTCAATGTGAACAAATCCAAATCTGAAGACATTACTCAAGCACAAGAAATATATCAGTTGAAATCAATGCACTGCTGGACACATTTAATATTTTTAAGAACTCTAAAATGATGCAAAATGTCCTGCAGAGTTCGGTGTAGTGGGGTTTTTCCTCTTTAGTGCTTGCACCATTTTGACCTTAGTGTCTGTTGCTTTTGGAAAGGAGTTGAACTCTGCTCCATTTGCCTTTTTTCAAATATGTGGTGTAATTCTTGACCTTCATGAAAGGGAGAAAAACCTTTTCAAGTTAAAATTTAAAAAAAAAAAATTGAAGATGTTTATGGAAGAGATGCCCTCAAGGTTAGAGTAAGAGGTAGGATCATGGCCAGTGACAAATTTGGAGGACAAAAATAAGATCCCTGGTGGGTCAGTGGTAAAGAATCCACCCGCCAGTGTAGGAGACGCAAGAGATTTGCTTCTTCAGCCGATAAGATCCCCTGGAGGAGGAAATGGCAACCCACCCCAGTATTCTTGTCTGGGAGATCACATGGACAGAGGATCCTGGTGGGCTACAGTCCTTGGGATCGCAAAAGAGTCAGACACGACTTAGGAACTAAAGCAACAACAAGTATGATTCTAGGATGTTAGGTATTTCTAACACTGAAAAAGAAGTATCTTTAGCACTTTTCTACTTAACACTTTTTCAGTAAAAATAGAAACTTCAAAATTTCCCATTGAGAACACTGCATATGTGTGAATGTTTGAAGAAGATAACTTAGTTGGAGAGTAATTCTCTGGTATAAGGAATAGAAATAATGATAGGGAATAATAGCCATAGGAATCTAACAACAGAAAGGTATATACTGGTATCTTAAATATCTCTTTCCAAAAAACATCAAATGATTAAGAAAAACTGTGGGAGTTCTGTTTTGTTTTTGGTTTTTCAGTTGAAGTATATTTGATTTTAAAAAGAAATTGGTATTTCTGTAGCATGTCTAATATAGGTATGCATCATTTCTTCTTAAACCTCAGAAGGCAGGAAAACTTGCAAACATCTTAGAACTATGGAAATTTAGTATACCATTAAGATAAATTATTTAATGTAGAAATATGGCAAAAGATTACTGTGTGTCTTTCAAAGTCAGCCTGGACATTAAAATCTAAATTCTAAAAGACTTTTAGAAGTGTGAAATATTGCATCATGTTGTGTTTTTATTGTTCTATAGGAAACTAAACAATTAAATATGTAACTTAGGAATTGTATTTCAGCATTTTTTTTTTCTTTCACTGGCTCTAGAGAGAAGTCAGTGGCTCATTTAGCCGACTGTCTCTGTATTCTCCTTGGAACCAGCTTTATTATCTTACTGATTTTCTCATTAAAGAGATAAAGAAATCTTTGACAAATGACAGATTTGAGAGTCATGTTCTTAACTTTTTGCAAAGAATACTTAGATAACACACTAATCCTGTAACTAATGATAATAAGCACTACAATGTTTCAACATTTACAAATAAACACTCAAAACATTTGTGAAATCTCAGAGATGCCAGAAGTTTAAAGAAATTGTCTTTCTTTTATCAGAGAAGGAAGGGAAAGGGAAACAAACTCATTGAGAAGCTTCTCAGAAGTCTGGAGATGTCGGGTTACTTTTTAGATCACCCAACAGGAGATATGGGGATATCCCTAAGGTCAGGCCCATGGCCTATTCTTAAATCTCTTAGAGCAAGTGGAGTGTGAGTTCCACTGGTGCATGTTCAGAATGTTTTTGTGTAATACAAACCAAGTGTTTACATCTCAGAGTTAAAAATGATAGGTCACATAAACATGTTTATTAGTAGCTGGGCTATTTATTATTATAGGCAATTATCTATATTGGCTTAATTGCCTTGTCATACTTAGAATGACAGTGTTTGATAACATGATTGATAGTATAACCTTATATCTAAATCTTATAAATGAGTATAAACACTTACTTTTGCATTTTGTCATATTATTTGAAATTTTACTTTTATAAACATCACTATTGCTCCCATTCTCATGAACTCAAGTGGTATACTAAAACAGAGTTGTTTGAATATTTAATTTTGTATATGTACTTGTAAGAAGCAGAGTCTCTGAGAAAAAGTGCATAAGCATATACTCCTAGTTTCATCAACAGAGTTTTTAAAAGGAGTAATCTCTATTTACCTATATTACATACAATTTATGGAAAAAATAACCAAGTCTGCTTTTCTCAAAAGATAAAACAGAGGACAGAAACTCTAACAAAACTTCAGAATTCATGGCCTGCCTCTATAAATCTTCCTGCCTCACAAAATACTTCCTGCTAAGAACCAAACATGAGGTTTCCCAGGCGGCTGGGTGGTAAAGAACCCGCTTGCAAATGCAGGAGATACAGGACTTGGGTTTGATGCCTCGAGAAGGAAATAGCAACCCATTCCAGTATTCTTGCCTGGGAAACCCCACGGACAGAGGAATCGGATGGGTTACAGCCCATAGTGTTGCAAAAGAGTCAAACAAACTGAGCATGCGCACATGAAGAACCAAGTATAAATGACGCTTCTCCAAGCCACATTGTAGTCAATAAGAGCCAACAATCTTAAATACCGCAAATGCGGTGGTTTAGTCACTAAGTCGTGTATGACTCTTGCGACCCCGTGGGCTGTAGCCTGCTAGGCTCCTCGGTCCCTGGGGTTTCCCAGGCAAGAATACTGGAGTGGGTTGCCATTTCCTTCTTTGTGGCAAATATAATTAGCATTAAACTCCGTGACCAGTCTGAGACTTTCCCTTGTGACTCACTGACTGAGACGGACATTTAGCCGACAACAACAGCGCAATGGGGGCCCATAGTGCTTCTAATTTTATTTTCCTGATTTATTTTCTTCTACCCTGAAATTCAAAATGGGACATAAAATTAATAGTATGTGTACTATTCATAAGGCATTTAAAAGTTTTGAATTCATATGAGGCACTTCTAAATTGTATTTCTTTCTTTTCGGATGTGCTGGTCTTGCTGCTGTGTGGGCTTTGCTCTGGTTGAGGGCGTTGGAGACCCCTCCCCAGCTGCAGGGCGCAGGCTTCTCCTGCGGTGGCCTCTCCGGCTCAGAGCGCCTGGGCTTCGGCAGCTGCCGCGCGTGGCCTCAGCGCTTGTGGCCCCGAGGCTCTGGAGAACAGGCTCAGGAGTCCCGTGCATGGGTTCAGCCGGCACGTGGGATCTTCCCGGACCGGGGATTGAACTCGGGTCTTTTCCTTTGGCATGTGGATTCTTTACCACTGAGCCAGCAAGGGAGGCCAAGTCACTTTTTTTTTTTTTTTTTTTTTAATGTGCCTGGTCTAAACACAAAGACGTGAGCTATCTGAAGTTAGAGACCTGTTATGTGATTGAGATGGGACTTCAACAAGATTCATTACAAAAGCATCGTCTTGACTATCTGCTAAATACCATCAGTTTGATTAGAGACAATCTACTGTGGAACAAGGAATATATATGAAATATACGTGGAATACTATATTAAATAGGCAGCTTTAGGTTAAGAAGACAATCAGTAAGCCAATTATTTTGACCAGCATACTAGTGCTGAAGTTTACCCTCCAATATTGTTTGTAAACCTTGTAAATCTCCATGAATTTGCTTTTATTATATATTAGAAATAGAATGAAAGAAAGACTCTCTTGTGACTTCATGTTTCCTATTCACAATGGCATATTTTCTTATAGGATTTGATTTAAAATCACCCTCAGTGGAGAGAAAAACACATTGAATTAAATTAATCCCGTTCATACTTATTTCAAGTGAAATATTTCAAATGGTAATTAAAATAACTGACGGGTTAGATTATTTGACTTTATTTTAGTATATAGGGCCCAGTGTTTTCAGAATTTGTAGGACATAAAGAAACAAATAGTTATATCAAGAAAGAGTTAATATTTTTGTGAAAAAAATTATAATAAAGGATTACTAAATATAAGCTTCAAATCATCTCCCAAAATTTAATATTATAAAATAACATGTCATTCAAGGTAGCTCTTAAAAATTAAAGTTAAGTAAGCATATATTATTATAGAAAGTCTTAATATTGGTCATTGAAAAGAATACATAACAGAAATGTACTTGTATAATATTAAAAATAGCAATGACATGTCTATAAATTAAAATTTCCTTAATTAATGATTAGACAAAATTCCTAATTGTTGACTTATATATTTTTTTTAATAAAACATTTAAAAGCTTGCTGAATTATGAGGGTTAAAGAATATCTGTATCTCCTTAAGTGAGTGATCACTGTATTCTATGCTGTTTTGCTAGATGCAATTTCATAAAATTGAGATGTTTTAATAAAGCAGATATAAGCATATGGTCTAGATAAATTATATATATTTATCCTTATTATTTATATAGTTATATATAATTTCAACCAACAGGATATAAGAAAGAACATTTATTTTTTATTCATTAGAAATATCATGGTTTGACATATTACTTTAAAGATGAATCATACTTTTGTTCCTCATTTAATACATCAAAGTACCATTTGAATAAAAGATGATTTATTAAAAAAATTACTCCTTACAGAAATGAAAGAATTCTACTGTTATAGAATATAAATGCTAACTAGGAAAAACCTCTTAATGAATGGATAGACTATGTAACCTGACCGAACCACTCAACTATATACTGGCAGAGTAATGATAGAATGAAAGAAATTCTAGTCCAAAGTTTTGTCTACATTCAGTTGTTTTTTATATGTGTATCATGTTGAAAGATGTGAATTTATAAGTTAAGGATGAGTCTTAGTGGCATATTTAACATATATGTATAAATAAACTGATCTGGCTAGCCTATCTAGCTAAATTTTATCTTTTCCATGATTCTATTAATTTTGAAGCTATCTTTTTTATCATTTATTCTCTAATTTGTTACTGAAGTTTTATTGAAACAACAGAATTTACAATCACCTTCAATATGATTTTAAATTTCTATTAAAAGGAAATGGCAACCCACTCCAGTATTCTTGCCTGGAAAATTCCATGGACAGAGGAACCTGGTAGGTTATAGTCCACGGGGTTGCAAAGAGTTGGACACGACTGAGCGACTTCACTTTACACCGTTACTGAAAGCTCAGTCTCCACATACACTGGTGCTAAATCAAATCCTGGAGACGGTTTTGAGTTAAATAGAAAAGGACAGCTTCATAACTTTGCTGTGGCTTCCCTTGTTGCTTAGCGGGTAAAGAATCCGCCTGTAATGCGAGAAACCTGGGTTCAATCCCTGGGTTGGGAAGGTCCCCTGGAGAAGGGAAAGACTAACCACTGCAGTATTCTGACCTGGAGAATTCCAGGGACTGTGCAGGGCTGCAAAGAGTCCGACGTGACTGAGCGACTTTCACTTTCACTGCTTTGCCAGGCACAGGGAGCAGGCCAGGGTGCTGCCTCAAAAAACTATGTGTCCCAAAACCAGAGAACTTGATGAAGGATTTTATAACAGGGGATCAAAGGAGAGTCTCTGATAAGATTGGGGGTGAGTATGGCTTCTATTCCCTGAATTTTGTCTTTGGAGTTTGGTCTCCTGATGTAGATGAGATTCTCTGGTCCATTTAATCTTATCTCAAGTGGTCTCTTGGCTGCTCCTCCCTGATTAGCAACTGTTTGAATCCTTTGGAAATGAGGGAGGGTCATGGAGGCTGGAGTCTTGCCTTCAAGAAACTGGGAGATAGAAAGGCCTCCATACCTAGGAGTCCTACCAGGACCCAACTGACTTCAGTTCTAATGGAAATTCATTAGATTTTTTTTTTTTTTTTCCCTGAAAAGTTATAGTTTAAGTATTAGTAAAATCATCATGTCATATAAGGGATGCTTTTTTTGGAAAAGTCCAAATTTGGAACTGAGTAGCCAAAAATCAACCTAGGCAAAGAATACATTGGCTCCCTTTTAATTATCACTATGTTTATCTTAGAATTCAGTTCAGTTCACTGGGTGTGATGATTGATTTGTTGCTTTGTTGAATGCATTTATTTTTTCAACATCAAGCTTTCATTCAGTGCCTGTGATGGTGCTGACACTGTTGTAAATAATGAGATATTCACTACAGTGGTTCCTGCTTTCAAAACCTACATTGTACTAGAATGGCTAAGTATTTATAGGCAAAGGCAGCCCTGCCAGTACCTTGATTATAGCCAATTATATTCAAGCCTAACTTCTGACCTACAGAATTATAAGATAATATATTTGTGTTGGTCGAAGTCACTAAATCTGTGATAATTTGTTAAGGCAGCAATAAAAATTAATTCAAAGTTAATACCCTAAACTGAGGCATACAGCTAAGCAAACCATCATACAGCACAAAGTTATGAAGCAAGAAGTCTGTCCAGGATCCCCAAATAGAGCCCATTATCTTACTAAATTACGTTATTATAACTGAATCCATACAGAAAACACATTTCCTTAAGGTAAATAAAAATAACTCAAAGATAACTACAGGCAAAGCTAGTGAAGGTGATGGAATTCCAGCCAAGATATTTAAAATCCTAAAAATTGACGCACTGAGCGGGACTGATGCTGAGGCTGAAACTCCGATACTGTGGCCACCTGATTCGAAGAACTGGCTCACTGGAAAATACCCTGATGCTGGGAAAGACTGAAGGCAGGAGAAGGGGATGGCAGAGGGTGAGATGGTTGGATGGCATCGCCAATGTGATGGACATGAGTTTGAGTAGGCTCCAGGAGTTGGTGATGGACAGGGAAGCCTGGTGTGCTGCAGTCCGTGGGGTTGCAAAGAGTTGGACATGACTGAGTGACTGAACTTGAACTGAGTATGTCAGCAAGTTTAGAAAACTCAGCAGTGGCCAACAGGACTGGAAAAGGTCTGTTTTCATTCCAAGCCCAAATAAAGGCAATACCAAAGAATGTTCAAACTGCCTTAAAATTGTGTTCGTTTTGCATGCCAGTAAGGTTATGCTCAGAAGCCTTCAAGCTAGGCTTCAACTGTACATAAACTGAGAACTTCCAGGTGTACAGGTTGGGTTTAGAAAAGTAGAGGAACCAGAGATCAAAGTGCGAACATCAACTGGATCATAGAAAAAGCAAGAGAATTCCAGATAAACATCTGCTTCATTGACTAAGCTAAAGCTTTTGACAGTGTGTGTGTTAGTCACCTCATGGTGCTCAACTCTGCGACCTCATGGACTGTAGCCATGAGGCTCCTCTGCCCATGGAATTCTCCAGGGGATCTTCCCAACCCAGGGACTGCACCTGTGTCTCCCTCATTTGACAGCGTAGATCACAACAAACTGTGGAAAATTCTTAAAGAGATTTAAATACCAGACTCCCTTACCTATCTCCCCAGAAACCTGTATGCAGGTCAAGAAACAACTGCTAGAACATTACATGGAATGACTGACTGGTTTCAAATTGGGGAAGGAGTATGACAAGGCTGTGTATTGTACCTGGTTTACTTAACTTACATGAAGGATACCTGGGGGCTTCCCAGGTGGTGGTAGTAGTAAAGAACCCATCTGCCAATGCAGGAGACATAAGAGACGTGGGTTTAATCCCTGGATCAGGAAGATTCCCTGGAGGAGGGCATGACAATCCATCCAGTATTTTTGCCTGGAGAATCCCAAGGACAGAGGAGCATGGCAGACTATGGTCCATAGGGTCACAAAGAGTCCAACATGACTGAAGTGACTTAGCAAGCAGAATGCATTGTGTGAAATGCCAGGTTGGATGGATCACAAGCTGTAATCAAGATTGTTGGGAGAAAGATCAACAACTTCAGATATGTAGATGACACCACTCTAATGCCAGATATTGAAGAGAACTAAAGAGTCTCTTGATGAGGGTGAAATAGAAGAGTGAAAAAGCAGACTTAAAGCTCAGCATTCAAAGAACTTAGAACATGGCATCCAGTCCAATGACTTCATGGCAAAAATAAGGGGAAAAAATGGTAACAGTGACAGACTAATTTCTTGGGCTCCAAAATCCCTGAGGATTTTGATGACTGGTGACTGCAGCCATAAAATTAAGACACATGCTCCTTGAAAGGCAATTTATGACAAGTCTAGACCACCTGTTGGAAACCAGAGACATCATTTTGCAGACAAACTTGTGTATGGTCAAAGCTATGATTTCTCTGGTAGTCATGTAGGGATCTGAGAGTTGGATCATAAGGAAGGCCGAGCATTGAAGAAATTATGCTTTTGAGTTGTGGTGCTGGAAAAGACTCTTTAGAATCCCTTGGGCAACAAGGAGATAAAATCAGTCCATCTTAAAGGAAATCAACCTTGAATCCTCATTGAAGTACTAAAGCTGAAGCTAAACTCCAATCCTTTGGCCACTGATGAGAAGAGCAACCTCTCAGGAAAAGACCCTAATGCTGGGCAAGATTGAGGGCGAGAGAAGGAGGCAACAGAGGATGATATATTTGGATGACATTACCAACTCAATGGACATGAATTTGATCAAACTCAGGGAGATAGTGAAATACAGGGATGCCTGGCATGCTGCAGTCCGTTGGGTCGCAAAGGGCAGGACATGGCTTAGAGAATGAACAACAACAAAGATAACTCCAAACATTCCATATGCCTTACATCTCCAGTAAAAAAATCAAAGCAAAAATAGTAAAGTCACATATTTTCTGGAAAAATTTAAAATATGAAATAAATATGTACAATTAATATAATGCTATCAAAAATCAAACATGTAAAAATATGGAAATACAGAGTATACAAAAGCTTATATCCACAAAGATAACTTTTGGGAAATGTAGAAATTAAAGTTACAATTGCATAGATTAATAATTTATCAAAACTGATGTCTGGAAAATTCACTTAACTGAAAAGGCCAACATCTTCTCCTGTTTTAAAAATCAGAGAAAGATGTTACAGAATGCTAAATAACTTTTAATATGCAATTGAGTGAAACAAGCCTGATTTCTCCAAAATTAAGAACTAAAGTCGAAACATTAAGTATGGAACAGTAAAATTTTTAGCTAAAACCAAAATTAGCCCTCAGAGCTACACATGAGAATTTTTGATGTTCAAGAGGGATGGGACCTTTGGCTTTTATATTAAGAAAACCTTGAAAGTTTTTATAGTTTCCCTTTATGTATAAAGCTAATAACCTGGAATTTTGAAACTAAAAAGCAAAATAAAACAAAACTGCAGAATTGAAAGAACACTAGAAAACATCTAGTCAACTGACCAGAAAATAATAATAAATTGTGATTTAATGAAAGATATATATTCTCAGCTTAAAGCCCCACAACTGATTCCCAGATATACAGCATACCAATCAAAACTGAAACCTATCATCAGAGTAAAAGTGTGGAACAAGGAATAAAATAGAAATTTTAAAAGAAAGCAAATTAAAAAATAAAAATAAAACAGACTTCTCATGAATAAATGCCAGATATCAATATATGTGCCTGTAATATATGAGTGGATGATAGAGATGATATTTAATTTTAGGTTTTATAAACTGGAAGACAAACATTAAGATGTTTAGGGAAATAGTTTCTGGCTTTACCCCAGGGAATAGACATCTGTAAAGAGATTTTCTAACACCCTAAGAATAAGTTTGATAATTTACAAAGCATAACTTTTCTTGCACTCACTAAGGTGTTCAAGAGACAACAAATTCTCTAGAAATATAAGGAAATCCAAGACAAGACAGGGCATGAACACTGACTGATCCTCGGCAGTGGAAGAAAACAGAAGCATTCCTACAAGCAGGTAAGAAGAATCCAGTTAAAGAGTTTAACAAATTTCTGAAGACTGAAAGTGGACTAACATATGAGTGTAGAATCTAGTGGAAAAGTTTTGCAACTTGCAGGTGGGGAACTTCAGCAAAGAGAAACAGAACATGTCCTTCAAACAAAATTTAGTCAACAAGATAAAGAAGTCTTTGAAAGAGTTTGTCAGTAGACTTGACACAATTATGGAGAAACTAAGTGGACTTAATGATAATACAATATTCAAATAGGAGCATTAAAAGGAATGAAAATGAAAAAAGAAAAGAAAGAGGGAGCACAGAGTTTCCAAAGATATAGCAATGCAATGATGTCAAACATTCTAGCATATATGAAATTGGAATCCCAAGAGTAGAATATAAAAAGGGCAGAAAAAATAAATAAGTAAAAATAAGAAATTTAAAAAAGAAAAAAAGGGAAAGGGAAAGTCCCTCAGTTGTGTCTGACTCCTTGTGACCCCATGGACTATACAGTCCATGGAATTCTCCAGGCCAGAATACTAGAGTGGGTAGCCTTTCCCTTCTCCAGGGGATCCTCCCAAAAAAGAAATGAACAAACCAAAAAACAAACAAACAAACATAAAATAAGAAACAAAGCAAAAATAAAAATTAAAAAAAAAATTAAAAAGACAGAAGATGTAACAATTTTGATTTTCTAAAAGCAATGAATATCCTAAAAATACAATTCAAGAAGCTCAGATACCTCAAATAAAATAAATGTTCACCCAAATCACACAAAGATATAGTATACTCAAGCAAATAAAATCCAAGGCAAGATAAATATCTTTGTTGTAGTCAATAAAATAAAAAAGGAATACCACATAGATAAAAACAAAGATGAATATGGCAGATTTCTCATTTAAAAAATATAAAAATACAGAATATTGAAAAAATACAAAATGAGACATTCATACATGCACACAAAAGACTAATCATGGGGCAATATATTTCAAAGATGAATAAGAAATAAAGACTGTTCCAGAAAAATATAAATTGAGAAAATTTATAACCATCAGATCTTCAGAGCAAAAAAGTAAAAGAAAATATTTTGTCAGAAGTATAACAGTATCAGTTAAGAACCTGCATCTTTTTAAAACAAACATACCTGACAGTGGTTAATATGAAAGTACTTCTGTAAAAATTTTTTTATTGTTATTATTAAGTCTCTAAAATATTTGAGAAGTAAAAAAAAAAAAAAAAAAAACAAAACTAGGCTAGTGATATTGAGCTTTCAATCAGAGATTTTTACTGTTCAGCTCAGCAGAATTTTATGTAATTATTTAAATATTTTACAGTTTTGTCTTTGTCCCTTTTTGTTATTGTTCCCTTAAATCTTCTTTCTTGATTTGATTTCAGTTAATCAATTAAAAAAATTTTTTTAATTAATTAATTTTATTTGAGGATAATTACTTTACAATATTGTGATGGTTTTTGCCATACAGAATTCCAACTACTAGATTTGCTTTTCATTATCTGTATCACTGTTAGTCATTTAGGAAATAGTCTGTCAATCAGAAACAAAATATATCTTTCAAAATTTTGTTAAGTTAAGCCTTACAGCTCATGGTGCTACCTTTTTCTATATCCTACCAGAATGTGATTAAGCCATGAGAAGACAAGAAAAGTGTGTGTGTCTTAGGAATGGTGGGGTGAGGAGGGGGATGGGGGGCCTGTATATGAAAATGTAAAAATATATTTGTTGTAATTGGCTTTAAAAATGTTTAGCTTGCATTTGTCCTTTGCTGTAAAGACTGGGCTTCCCTGATAGCTCAGTTGGTAAAGAATCCGACTGCAATGCAGGAGACCCCTGTTCAATTCCTGGGTCGGGAAGATCCTCTGGAGAAGGGAAAGGTTACCCACTCCAGTATTCTAGGGCTTCCTTTGTGGCTCAGCTGGTAAAGAATCTGCCTGCAATGCAAAAGACCTGGGTTTGATCTCTGGGTGGGGAAGATACCCTGGAGAAGGGAAAGGCTACCCACTCCAGTATTCTGGCCTAGAGAATTCCATGAACTGTATAGTCCATGGGGTTGCAAAGAGTCTGACATGACTTGAGCAACTTTCACTCACTATAAAGACTGCTTAAACTTGTGGACAAATTATGAAGTCTTACTTATAAGTGAATTAAAACTGTTTGCTTTTTGGTTTTCAAAATGTATGTATTCATACTATCACAACGAGTGTCTTTTTTTTTTTTTTTTTTTTTAATTGGTGGTAGGGAAGATTTTCCAAAATACAATATTTATTATGTTTTCAAACAGGTTTCATTCCTTGTTGATGATCCCCTCTTAAGGGTTATAATGGATACAGTGTAAGGGTTTTCTGTGACTAGAAGGCTTAAGGTGAAGTACAAAAGTATTTCTTTTTTGACATTGATTCATTTTCATAGTTTCGTCAGAAGAGAGAAGATGATCAGAACTGACCTAGAAGCACATTTCCCCCCCCTCCCCCCTGTCTTTATTAGCAGGTATTTTAGCTATCTTCAGCTTGATTTATTTGCTCTGGTTTTGGCATAGTTTGCCGTAAGAGAGATGGAACAGTGTTTTCTATGTTAACAGAGATATATTCTTTTGTAATCTTGCCAGTAAGTGCAATATAAGTAGATAACAGAGAAGTCAATTAAATTTAGACCCTTCTTAAATCCTATGAGTAGAGAGATGATAAAAATTTAAGAAATTTACGATTTGGAGTTCTATATGAGGGAAAAAAGCCATATTCTTATAGTATAAAGAGTTGTATAGGAACTAGCTTTTGAATAAAGTTGATTTACACCATGAGTTAGTAAATATGCTATATTGGCTTGTACTTAGCAGATTATAAAAAGAGGATGTTAAAGATATCTGAATATTTCATTCATTCTTGTTGATCCTTTTTCTCCTGATAGCATAAACAAATGATAACTGTGAATGATTTTGTTTCACTTTTCCTTAAATATTCACCAATGTTTCCTTTGTAGTATTTCTGCCTTCTGACTTTTTTTTTTATGGTGTCACTTTCTGTCTTATAGGATTTTTTTTTTAAACTTGGCCAAATTTAAGACTTTTTTCTGTATCCCAAGTGGTCTATACTCATTCAACTATTTTTTTTTTTTCCAATTTAAACCTCTGATATCATTGATCAGTGTTTACAAAAATAATGAATTTTACTTTTTTTCTAAAACATTATTTTTTACTCTCAAAATGACCAGTATTTATAATTATTTTAAGCACAGCAGTACTCATTTTTGCTAATATTCTCAAAAATATATAATCTAGATAAAATAGCTTTATTGCTTCTCTGTTCATTTTTTAAACCAAAGAGAAATGAGACTACATTGAGATTTAGCAAAAATATGATTAACCTTCGTTTAAGTGATTTCCCATTTTCATGCTGCTTTAAAACTTCTCTTATGTTGAAGGAGTAGGAAAAATGTCAACATACTAAATGGCTTTAGTTATTCAATATTCATTTATATAAGTAATAAAGGAAGTGCCCATGAATTACTAAAGATATTTCTTCATGGGATAGTACTCTAATTTTGTAATGTCAGTAGATCCGGAAATTAAAATGTTAAGTTTAAAACAGCATATCTGAAGTATTCACTTAAGTTTCTGAATACTTTATAATTAAAGAGTCTAGGTTCGGAAGGCAAAAGACCAAATATAAGCTGATGTCTCTGCTACTGTCTGGGTGTTACTGCTTCTGCATAGTGTAGTAGAGGAAATTGCTACTGCTGAAAAAAAAAAAAAAAAAAAACACATATCTTGAAATTTTCACAGAAGTCTCTAAGGCCACTATAAAATCAACTTAATCTAGAGCTGTGCATCACAAGAAGAACCAAATGCATTTAAATTTGTAAATTATTGTGCTTTTCTTTTCAAAAAGTTTTCATATTATCTCAGTGAGGTAGTTAAATTCTGTCACTCTAAGGTCAAAATAGATCTGAATCTCGCCAACTGATGCCTGCATTATGTCTACAACATCCCCATGAAGCAATCAGAAAGACTCTGAGGAACTTTGGTGATAAGGAGCTCATTAGTCCTTCAGTCAATCGATTACATCTTTGTACAGATTTGTGAATCTGTTTTTCAGTCACCTAGTTGTGTCCAACTCTTTGTGACCCCATGGACTGCAGCACTCCAGGCCTCCCTGTCCCTAACCATCTCCTTAGTGAGTTGACTAGGCTTTTCTTCAAGCAGGATCTTACTTTCTTTAGAATTGCTTAAGGTCATTTAAAATAGTGAAATCTCAGTGGTCAATTTGGCTCTTATTTTGCAGCACTTATGTCAACAAAGGATATTTTGAATGTATAATATTATCAGTATAGAAAAAGAGAAAGAAAATTTCAATTTTGAGAACAATTTTATAAAGAAATTTTGTCATATTGTAATTGACAGATGTTACTTACACCTCCAAAATAGCTATATTTTCTCTTGACAGGAAATATTATCCAGAAGAGTTAAGTGAAAGCTCTTTGTGGCAATTTTAAGTTTTTCATTGCTGTAACCTTCAAAAGCCAAAACTCTAATTATTATAATATGGAATAACAACAGGGAGTTTAGAGATTTCTGTTTTCCTTTTTCTTAGCTTAGTTTTCCTAAATATAGGCCATCTTACACCAGAAAAAATGCATAATTTAATAATCATCTATACATAATAAGAAAGAAAAAAATAATAAACATGGGTAGCATATTTGTGTGTTGGCAAACAATCCATATCTATGTATGTGATATTTATGTAATGATAGCATTTTTCCATTTTGGGATTTACGACTAGAAAATAACCCTGTTGTGTTGAGAAGTGTCAATCACAATGACTCTTGCCATAGAGAGTAAGTTATATATAGTTATACAGGTGATTAAATCAGCATTCACCATTTGAATACATAAATGCATGGTTTATGCTTTATTTGAAATATTCTGTTAGGATAATTTATTGCCTAATAAACGACACTGTCCCAAAAACTGTTGTTAGGATTTCATCTCCCCTGCCTTTCTTGCTTTAGGTCACAGAAATATGGTTAAAGGTTTGCCAGTCGGACTCATCCATAGTTGTCAATCAGAAACAGAAACAAACACAGTGAGGATGCTGCTGCCACAGAGAAGCTATTCTCCAGCCCTTAGAGTAACTATGGCAGGTATGGCAGAAATACTAACATCCATTTTTTACGCCAGCTTTGCAAGCTTTGGTATCTGTGACCAGCAGAGGGGGGGAAATGGCTCCTTGGTTGGCCACTATCTGGCTGCTTGAAAGCCAGGGCTTTAATGGAGATTAACTGAACTATTCTTGATATTTATACTTATTTCTAAACTAGTCAGAGTCCATTCTGCAATTTGCAAGTTTAACTTCTAATTATAGTGACATTTAAATGAAAGTCAAGTGTAACTACTTACTGAAAAACTCATCCAGAGAAAACAAGTTGAAGAAAATTGCTAAGTATGGTATTGATAAAAGACACATCAAAGAGATATGACTGCCTGCACAGCAACTAATTATGCACAGCATAATTTTCATTTTGGGGAGTATTTTTACTTAAGGTTTTTAGAATTGTTTTATTACATATAAAGTTGTTGTTGTTCAGTCTCTCAGTTGTGTCCGACTCTTTGCGACCCTATGGAGTGCAGCACACCGGGCCTCCCTGTCCATCACCAACTCCTGAAGCTTGCTCAAACTCATGTCCACTGAGTCAGTGATAGCATCCAACCATCTCATCCTCTGTTTTCCTCTTCTCCTCCTGCCTTCAATCTTGCCCAGAAGCAGGATCTTTTCCAATAACTTGGCTCTTCACATCAGGTGGGCAAAGTATTGGAGCTTCAGCTTCAACATTAGTCCTTCCAATGAATATTCAGGACTGATCTCCTTTAGGATGGACTGGTTGGATCTCCTTGCAGTCCAAGGGACACTCACGTCTTCTCCAACACCATAGTTCAAAAGTATCAATTCTTTGGTGCTCAGTTTTCGTTATGGTCCAACTCTTACATCTGTACATGACCGCTGGAAAAACCACAGCTTTAACTAGATGGACTTTTGTCAGCAAAATAGAGTCTCTGCTTTTTAATATGCTGTATAGGTTGGTCATAACTTTCCTTCCAAGGAGTAAGTGTCTTTTAATTACGTGGCTGTGAGCACCATCTGCAGTGATCTGGGAACCCTAGAAAATAGAGTCTGTCACTGTTTCCATTTTTTCCCCATCTGTTTGCCATGAAGTGATGGGACTGGATGCCACCATCTTAGTTTTTTCAATGTTGAGTTTTAAACCAGCTTTTTCACTCTTCTCTTTCACCTTCATCAAGAAGTTCTTTAGTTCCTCTTTGCTTTCTTCCATAAGGGTGGAGTCATCTGCACACCTGAGGTTATTGATATTTCTCCCAGCAATCCTGATTCCAGCTTGTGCTTCATCCAGCCTGGCATTTCTCATGATGTACTCTGCATATAAGCTAAATAAGCAGGGTGACAATATACAGCCTTGATATACTCCTTTCCCAATTTGGAACCAGTCTGTTCTTCCATGTCTGGTTCTAGCTGTTGCTTCTTGACCTGCATACATTTCTTAGGAGACAGGTAAGGTGATCTGGTATTTCCAACTCTTGAAGAATTTTCCACAGTTTGATGTGATCCACACCGTCAAAGGCTTTAGCATGGACAATGAAGCAGAAGTAGATGTTTCCCTGGAATTCTCTTGCTTTCTCTATGATCCAATGGATGTTTGCAATTTGATCTTTGGTTCTTCTTTCTAAATCCAGCTTGAACTTCTGGAAGTTCTTGGTCCATGTAGTGTCGTAGGCTAACTTGGAGAATTTTGAGCATTAGTTTACTTTACCTACTATAAAGTAAATAATGTTTAAATTGCCATTGTTTTCAGAATATATAAACTTGTTGACTGTAGATTTCAATAAATAACTATTGAATGAAAACTGGCAAATTAGTAAACTATTAGATTTATATTAAAGTACATTGAGGTAGGACAGAAGTGTTACATTATGGTTTGTAACTGACAATGAGGCTTTTTTCAGCTACCACTTAATAACTTGTCTGAAGAAAATGATGATTTATGATCCCAATGAAATTATAGAGTCTCTCATGTGATATGGTATTTCTTATAGTTTTGTTTCTGGTTGCCTATTTAATAAGATAGATGATGAAAAGAACCATACTAAAAATATTTATGTATTTTAAGTGTTTTGGTTAAGCAATTGGCTGTGGAGAGATTTCACAATATCTGTGGGAAAAAAAGTTAATGTTGATGTTGCTACATATTTTTTGAGATTTAAAATGTAAGATTGGTTGATCCAATGCTAAGTTCTGTCTTTTATGTCAGCTTAAGTGTAGAATAAAAACCTTTACTGTGATATAACAACCTTGACAGTGGACCAATGCCAAAACACCACAATTTCGATGAAAGCAATAATTTAGAAACTTTAAAACAAGGTGATATTATTTGCAATGCTTTCTCCCATTCTGTGAGTTGTCTTTTCATTATGTGTTTGTAGTTTCCTTTGGTGTGCAAAACCTTTCAAATTTAATTAGGTCCATTTGTTAATTTTTTATTTTTATTTTTATTATTCTAGGGGGTGAATCAAAAAAGATATTGCTGCAATTTATGTCAAAGAGTGTTTTGCTTCTGTTTTCAAGAGCTTTATAGTATCCATTATTATGTTTTAGGTCTTTAATGAACTTTAAATTATTTTTTTGTTTGGTGTTAGAGAATGTTCTAATTTCATTGTTTAGATGCTTCATCTTTCTTGACATGATTTATTGAAAAAATTGTCTTTTCTCCCTTGTATATCCTTGCCTCCTTCATCATATAGTAATTGACCAAAGGTGCTTAAGTTTATGTCTGGGCTGTCTGTCCTGTTCCATTGATTGATGTCTGTTTTTGTGTCAGTACCATACTGTTTCGATGACTATAGCTTTGTAGTATAGTCTGAGGTCTATACTGATCCCTGATTCCTGATCCCTGATTCCTCCAGCTCCATTTTTCTTTTTCAAGATTGCTTTTTATATTTCGGGTCTTTTGTGTTTCTGTACACATTTAATTTTCTTGTTGTTGTTGTTCTAGTTTTGAGAAAAATGCCATTGGTAATTTGACAGAGATTGCATTGAATCTGTATATTCCTTTGGGTAGCATAGCTATTTTGACAGTATTGAGTCTTTCATTCCAAGAACATGGTTATCTTTCTATCTGTTTGTGTCATCTTTGCTTTCTTTCATCAAGTGTCTTAGAATTTTTGAAGTACAGTAAATCTCCTACATATGAACCCTGAAGTTGGGAGCTTCCAAGGATTCAAATGTTCATGTCAACTCCTATAAGCGAGCTGTTGTGCAGTATCACTATTCTTTCCAGGGCACCATGCTGTAAGATGGTAAATGTTTTCTGTTTTGTGTTTTTATATGTGTGTTATTTGTGTGAAAATTATTATATGTCTAATTAGTTAGTTATAACCCTATTAGTAGAGTCAATTGTATTAGTTAAGTATCTAGGCTACCTTTGTTGGACTTACAAACAAATTGAACTTACACTCTCAGAACATAACTCGTTGGCATGTATGGGACTTACTGTACAGGTCTTTTGCTCCCTTAGGTACTTTTATTCCTAGAAATTTTATTCTTTTTGACGTGATGGTATTTTTTTTAAATTTCTTTTTGTTGTTGTTGTTAGTGTATAGAAATGCAGCAGATCTCTGTGTAGTAATTTTGTACCCTGAAATTTTACTGATTTCATTGATGAGCACTAGTAGTTTTCTAGAGGCTTCCCTCATACCTCAGTTGGTAAAGAGTCTGCCTACAATGCAAGAGACCTGACTTTGATTCCTGGGTGGGGAATATCCCCTGGCAAAGGAAATGGCAACCCACTACAGTATTCTTCCCTGGAGAATCCCATAGACAGAGGAGCATGGCAGGCTAAGGTCTATGGGGCCGCAAGAGTCAGACATGACTGAGCTACTAAGAACACATAGTAGTTTTCTAGTAGCATAATCAGGATTTTCTATACATAGTATCATGTCATATGAAAACATAGACAGTTTCTTTTATTTCTTTTTTTAAACTTTGATTCCCTTTACTTATTTTTCTTCTCTGACTACTTGCTATGGCTAGGACTTCCAAAACTTTGTCAAATAAAAATGCACATCTTTGTGTTGTTTTTGATCTTACAGGAAAAGCTTTCAGATTTTCACTATTGAATGTGATGTTAGCTGTATCAAATGATATGGACAATAAAACAGACTTAAAAAAACAAAATTATGGTTATCAAAGAGGAAAGGTGGTGGGAGGAATAAATTAGGAGTTTGGGATTAACATATACCCATTACTATATATAAAATAGATAAGCTAATTTATAACACAGGGAACTTTACTCAGTATTCTGTAATGACCTAAATGGGAAAAGAATAAAAAAATAGATATATTTATATATATAACTGAATAACTTTGCTGTACACCTGAAAGTAACATGACATTGTAAATAAACTACAACTCAATGTACAAAATGACTTAAAATAAATAAATAAAAACAAACTGAAAAAAAAAACCTAAAATGAAAGATGGTTGTGTTTTGTTGTGTGTTCTGCTATTTGAAATTTTACAGCAACCTATCACACCTATTCACACCACCTATCATGATACCATCTATCACAAGTTGCACCTGTCACAAATGATGGTCTGTTACACCATAAGAGGGCTCCCAGGTGGCACTAGTAGTTAAGAATCTATCTGCAATGCAGGATATCTGGGTTCAGTCCCTGGGTCAGGAAGATTCCCTGGAGAAGAGAATGGCAACCCACTCCAGTATTCTTGCCTGGAAAATTCCAAGGACACAGGAGCCTCGCAAGCTGCAGTCTATGGGGTCTCAAGAGTCTGACACAACTGAGTGACTAACACTAGACCATAAGCATGGTCTACTTTGAGTTCTACAATTGTATGCCCAGGTAGCACTCTTCAGTTTCCTTACTTAGTAATGAACAAGAGTGATCAATTTGTGTAAATGTTCACTCACTATATTTTGTTTTGCTTTTCTCTAATTTCTATATCATCAGAGATCAAATACACTGTGTTCACTTGAAATCTCCAGATTCCAGCTGCTCCGCATCATATTGGGAACACAAAAAAGTTAATGCTAAGAGATTAGCAGGCATAAATAGGGTTTCTTTGTGTCCTCTTTTTTTCTACTGCATCAAATTTAACAGGTCTGTTCCACAAAAAGTCAGTTTTTAAAATCCTAAATTCAAAACTTGCCTCTTTTTTCCTGTGCTGATTACTTACCACGTCATTTTGAAGAAGACATAAAGAGATAGGATAAGATATAATATTTTAATACCAGCATGGCTAATATTTAAAAAATTAGTCATGACATGACTGATAACATTTAATATAGCATATTATATGATGAAGCATACTGCTGGCCTGACACAGGGTTTTGCAAACAAAATAAATTAGCATGTGTTTTAAATCAGTGGGTCCTTAATTTATGTTTTGTTGAAATTTAGAGTGCTTTTAAGTTTCTTATTACAAAGCACAAGTCAAGCATTAACATCTTGGGCCATCAACAATTTTCAGTTTTTTCTATATTTACAGATATTTGCTTCAACTAGCAATTCACTTATTTAAACAGAAACGGTACAGTTGCTTTTTCAATTGTTTACAAGGAAAGCTATTCAACTTTTTCAAATAAAAATACACCAAAGCAAACAATCATCTGCATCAGTGATTGGTCTAATTTACATATTTTAAATCTGATTTTTCCTGCATTAGAAATTTCTGTATTTATTATTTTTTATTTTAGCATAATATTTATCAAGGTAATATCTTAACCTGGCTTCCCAGGTTGCATAGTGGTAAAAAAAATATCCAACTGCCAATGCAGGAGACACAAGAGACTCACGTTCAATTCCTGGGTCAGGAAGATTCCCTGGAGTAGGAAATGGAAACCCATTCCAGTATCCTTGCCTTGAAAATTTTAGGGTCAGATGACCCTGGTCCATGGGGTTGCAAAGAGTTGGACACAACTAAGCATGGGCATGAATTATTTTATAGTTAGGAGTTATTTCAAAATTGTATCATTTCACTATTTTAATCATATTATTTACTTTGTCGTACAAATAATAATGCATAGTTTTCTACTATTTTACAAGCTAGCTTATTTAAATGCTATTTCACTGAAAGGCTAGACATGTCTCATGTCTAGTAGATTTCAAAAGACTAGTAATAAATATATAAATGTGCCACATATGAGATTCAAAAGCTGCTTTGTAACCAGTAGTCTCAGCACGTATCATTTTATTGCTCTAAAATAAAAAGAAGTTTCAGCTATTTAGGAAGTAACAAACTATTACTCAGAAGGACAATCAAATTGATAGCGATATGCCAGTTCCAAGTATTGAACCATCATAAACAAACTCTGGCATTTGCAATCAAGAAGGCTTTGAATCAAGAAAATGAATATTTGTATTACAGAGACATAATGTATCTCAGATAAAAGTAATTGCTAAAGACCTAGAGGGATGATTATGTAGATGAATGCAATTTTGTTTTCCAAAATTTAAGATTTTTGTAGGACAGAAATCTCTCTTCTTCCAAAGTACTAAGCAGACATAACTTAATAATATGAGTAATTTAAAAGAAAGTTTAGAAATGCATTTCATCAGGCATCTATTGTTTTTTGACTCAATCTTGAACTTAAAATCATTCATAGTTCACAATGTTCTACATTTCCAGTAATTCACTAGTTCTCTTTCTCTTTTTAAAAATGTTATCCTATTATTACCCACTTGCAGAGTAAAGAGATAATTGAAGTTAAGGGATATGGGTATGATTAAAATGCTACAGGCCAAATGATTTGCATTTTTCATTAAACACTAGAATGGAAAATGGTAGATTGAGTACAGCATGATTATTTTATCATAACATAAATTGTGAAATATAGACTTCAAGATTTTTTTTCTATATAGGCCATCTTTCCACTTTATGGCCTATAGAAATAGTAAAAAAAAAAAAAAAATTCTTTAATGACATTTCTAAGAACTTGGAAAAAGTATACAATTATTATCTCCCTGCATTGTCATCACTGTCAGTTTTGATATTATAATGAATTTAGAAATTAGATATACCCTTCAAATGTCCATGTGTTCATTTGTATTTATTTCTTTATCTTGATGAACAACTTTGGTATGTAGATTTAAGGAATAATTAGGTATCAATATCTTAAATCATTATCTTGTGTTCAGAAGTGTGTATTCAGAGTTAGACTCAAACAGTTTAGTCTTGAGAGAAGCAAGGTAAAACACTTGGTCATAGGAACCCATGTGACTATAAAGGTAGAGAAGAAATAATGTTAAAATAGGCATGATTAAAATTTCAAACAAAAGGCAAAAAAAGTTTTTCCAAATAAGTTCTTTCAATAAGAACTTACTTAAGAAGTTATTTAAATAATTAAAGAACTTATGCAAAAAGATTTGTTTTTGTATAATATATCTGTGTGTTCTTGCCACCTCTTCTTAATATCATTTGCTTCTGTTAGGTCCAAAGTATTTCTGTCCTTTATTGTACCCATCTTTGCATGAATTATTCCCTTGGTATCTTGAATTTTCCTGAAGAGTTCTCCAGTCTTTCCCATTCTACCATTTTCCTCTATTTCTTAGCATTGATCACTGAGGAAGGATTTCTTATCTCTCCTTGATATTCTCTGATATTCTTTGGCATTCTCTCCTTGCTATTCTTCATGACAGAGATAATCACGATGGTGTGATCACTCACCCAGAGCTGGATATACTGGAATGAGAAGTAAAATTGGGCCTTAGGAAGCAACACTATGGACTAGTGGAGGTGATGGAATTCCAGTTGAGCTCTTTCAAAACCTAAAAGATAATTCTGTGAAACTGCTGCACTCAATATGCCAGCAATTTGGAAAACTCAGTAGTGGCCACAGGACTGGGAAAAGGTCAGTTTTCATTCCAATTCCAAAGAAAGGTAATGCCAAAGAATGTTCAAACTACCGCACAATTGAACTCATCTCACACACTATCAAAAAAAAAAAATGTTCAAAATTCTCCAAGCCAGGCTTCAACAGTACATGAACCATGAATGTTCAGATGATCAAGTTGGATTTGGAAAATGCAAAGGAACCAGAGATCAAATTGCCAAAATCCCGTGGCTCATCCAAAAAGCAACAGAGTTCCAGAAAAATATCTACTTCTGCGTATTGACTACACCAAAGCCTTTGACGGTGTGGATCACAACAAAGTGGAAAATTCTTGAAGAGATGGGAATACCATACTACCTGACCTGTCTCTTGAGAAATCTGTATGCAGGTGAAGAGGCAACAGTTAGAACCGAACCTGGAAAAACAGACTGGTTCCAAATTGGGAAAGAAGTGTGTCAAAGCTACCTGTTGTCACCCTGCCTATTGAACTTCTATGCAGAGTACATCATGCAGAATGCTGGGCTGGATGAAGCCCAAGTGAAATAAGGTTGCTGGGAGGAATATCAATAACCTCAGAAATGCAGATGACACCACCCTTAAAGCAGAAAGCGAAGAACTAAAGAGCCTCTTGATGAAAGTGAAAGAGGAGACTGAAAAAGTTGGCTTAAAACTCAACATTCAGAAAACTAAGATCATGACATCCAGTCCCATCACTTCATGGAAATAGATGTGGAAACATGGAAACAGTGACAGACTTTATTTTGTGGATTTCCCAAATCACTGCAGATGGTGACTGCAGCCATGAAATTAAAAGACACTTGCTCTTTGGAAGAAAAGTTATGACCAACCTATAGAGTATTTTAAAAAGCCAAGACATTGCTTTGCCAACACAGGTCCGTCTAGTCAAAGCTCTGGTTTTTCCAGTAGTCATGTATGGATGTAAGAGTTGGAATATAAAGAAAGCTGAGTGCTGAAGAATTGATGCTTTTGAACTGTGGTGTTGGAGGAGACTCTTGAGAGTCATTTGGACTGCAAGTAGATCCAACCAGTCCACCCTAAAGGAGATCAGTCCTGGGTGTTCATTGGAAGGACTGATGCTGAAGCTGAAACTACAATACTTTGGCCACCTGATGAAAACAACTGACTCATTTGAAAAGACCCTGATACTGGGAAAAATTGAAGGCAGGAGGAGAAGGGGACGATGGAGGATGAGATGGTTGGATGGCATCACTGACTCGATGGACATGAGTTTGAGTAAGCTCTGGGAGTTGGTAGTGAACAGAGAGGCCTGGCATGCTGCAGTTCTTGGGGTCACAAAGAGTTAAATATGACTGAGCAATTTAACTGAACTGAACTGGTAGTGTTAGCTTGCAGGCCAGTAAATGGGGGTGGGGGCATGGTTTGGGGAAAGTAATTGCAACTTTATTCTGAAAGCAAGCCAACCTGAAAATGTCAAATCCATGTCCCAAAGAGCCCTCTTCTCCAAGTGAATTTCAGGCTTCTTTCATACTGAAAGGAAAGAGGTTGTATCTAGTTTTTGCAGATAATTCCAGAAGGAATTTGATAATCTTTTGTTTTTGCAGCTGTCCATGTTCAGTTCAGTTGCTCAGTCATGTCCGACCCTTTGTGACCCCATGAACCGCCACACGCCAGGCCTCCCTGTCCATCACCAACTCCCAGAGTTTATCCAAACTCATGTCCATTGAGTCGGTGATGCCATCCAACCATTTCATCCTCTGTCATCCCCTTCTCCTCCTGCCCTCAATCTTTCCCAGCATCAGGGTCTTTTCAAATGAGTCAACTCTTCACATCAGGTGGCCAAAGTATTGGATTTTCAGCTTTCAATCCTTGGGTTGGAAAGATCTTCTGGAGAAGGAAATGGAGTACCCTCTACAGTATTCTTGCCTGGAGAATCCCAAGGACAGAGGGATCTAGGGGGCTACAGTCCATGGGGTCGCAAAGAATTGAACAGGACTGAGTGACTAACACTTTCACTTTCTTAAATACCAAGGGACTGCAGGATATTTACTACAATTCTATAAGCCTGCCAGCTAAGTTTCCCCAGGTCTGTACATAACCTTGAATGTCAGCATAAGTTCTGTGGGGACAATTCCCATGTGCTTTAGCATTCCCAGTTTCTTATCTATCATGACAGCCCAGCCCCTGATATGTGACTGTCAAATTTGTGGTCTGACAAAATCTCCACTGGGAAAAAAAAAAAAAAAAAAAACTCCACTGGGTTCTCCATCTGGCAGTAAATCTCTCTGATGAGAACAATCCTGAATTCTTTTCTATGCTCAGAATTAGAAAGTTCTCCTAGGGAAGAAATGGCTAATAAATATGGTTGGTACAGAAATGACTCAGCCTTTCCATAACCTTAGTTTATGTCATTGTCATTCTTCTAGTGTCTTTAAAAATATAATTTTTAAAGTAAATCCTATTTTCTAATTGTTGAAGTAGGAGCACTGATATACCACAAGCTCTTATATTTATCAAGAAAGATATTTCTCACATTCATCATTAAACATACCAGTATAGGATATATAATTCTAAATTTATATTATATGTATGTTATGTCATATATATATATATATATATACTTACATATATATATATATATATGTTTAAATATAATCTTTCAGGTCTTTCAAGGTATTATGTTAGGTATGCTAAATTTTGATGGTGATTTCATTTTATAGCTGAAAATTTCCTTCCTCTGACTGATTTTTAAATGTCTATAACTTTGATTTTTAAGTTTTATTAAGAAATTATTTTGGATAGGCTTTATGATTATCCTGAATTTCTGTTTTAAATTATTTAACAATTTTGGAAACATTTTCCATTAACTTTTCAAATTATGGTTTTATCATCTCTATTCTCTCACACTGGACACATAGGTATATTAGATCTTTCACTTTTACAAAATATCTCATGTAATTTCCTATATTTTCTGTCCTTTTACTGTTCTCTGACTCAGTTGACTATTTTTCACTAACCTGTTTTCCAGCTCACTAACTTTCTTTGAGCTGTTTCAAATTTGCTGTTGAAACTAAAGACTAAGTATTTAATTTCAATTTTCAAATTTGACTTCTAGAACTGCCATGTGATTTTAATTTTCAATTGTTGTTCCTTACCAATTTTTTTCATTTTCAAACATACTAGGCAAAGTATTATTAAGTTTGATAATGTACTGACATTTGATAATGTCAATAGCATCTCCTGAATCTGTTTTTGCAATCTGTGTTTTTATGTTGTATTTAGGTGATTCTTTTTAAAATATGCTTATTATCTCATTTACTGTTAGATATTAAATGTGAAAAAACATACAAGAATAATTTGCAGCTCTGTGTGATGTTCTATTCCTCAAGAAAGATTTCTAAACAAAAGTTAGAAAATAAACAGAATAGTTTACTCCAATTAAACTGACGTGTTTTGAGCATATTTTAAAACACTGAAGTCAATGGGGAATCTGGTTTGTTTGTCATTTACTGTAACCACTATGGTGGAGTCGAAGCTGAGATCCTGAGGTATCTACTTAATATTCTGCCCTTTCCGGTCCCTCATATTCAGTTTTTGTCACCCAGTATTTTGATACTGCTGGGTGTTCTACTGGTATTTTCATCTTTTTAGTTACTGCTCTTTACTCCATTGGAGTATCCTCAGAGTCACAGGTTTGAAATGCCTTAAGAGAAAAGGAGTTGCCAAATATGAAGCTGATGTTTGGAATGGGTTTTCTCTCTTCCCAGGATTTTGGCTTTACAATTCTTGTTAAGTTAATAGCATTTGATGGTTTCAAATAGATGTTCTTAAATATCATTCAATTTTGTTAGATGATCCCAGCAGGCAAGTTGTTCCAAAACAAGTTAGCTCAAAATTTCTGTGAGCAGAATTCTTACTGAATGAATTTTTTTTAAGGCCTATTAATCATTTTACTTCATGTATAATATGCATGTATATATTGTACTGGTATAATGGTATAATATATTAATTACATTGAGTGGATAAAACAGAATTACATTATGAAGTATTTTATTCATATGAAGGCAACATTACACATACAATGTAAAATATCATTTTTTTTTCACTAAAAGCAGAAAAATAAGTGAACATGCAAGCCTGTATGATTTGACACATAATAAATGATTATAGCTGAAAAGTCTCATATTGTGAGAATAAATGAATTTCCAACAGTTAAGCAGCCATTGTTTTTTATTTAATTATTTAAATAGCAATCTCTTTGATGTTTTCTGTTAATCTAATACATACATAATGTATCAATAAGTATAAATATATATTTCATATATTTATGCTCTATAGGCAAAATACTGATGAGTAAGTTCAGAATTTATACTTTATGATAATTAATTGTAATCAAATAAAGTTTGTAACTGTTATAACTATATGGTTTTAAAATAAAATAAAAAAATATATTCTTTTAAATTAAACATGGTGAACATATTTCTCCCAAAATACAATTGTATTTTGTCTCCCAAATACAAGTTATCTTTCTTCCACAAATAAATTTTGGAAATTTGTATTTCCAAAGACAAACAAATTGTCTCCCATAATACAATTTACTTTTTATCCACAGTTGTCTACTGTTAACTAGATAATCGCAGCCATGAAATTAAAAGACGTTTACTTCTTGGAAGGAAAGTTATGACCAACTTAGATAGCATATCAAAAAGCAGAGACATTACTTTGCCAACAAAGGTCCGTCTAGTCAAGGCTATGGTTTTTCCAGTGGTCATGTATGCATGTGAGAGTTGGACTGTGCAGAAAGCTGAGCACCAAAGAATTGATGCTTTGAACTGTGGTGTTGGAGAAGACTCTTGAGAGTCCCTTGGACTGCAAGGAGATCCAACCAGTCCATCTTAAAGGAAATCAGTCCTGGGTGTTCATTGGAAGGACTGATGCTGAGGCTGAAACTCCAATACTTTGGCCACCTCATGCAAAGAGTTGACTCATTGGAAAAGACCCTGATGCTGGGAGGGATTGGGGGCAGGAGGAGAAGGGGGCAACAGAAGATGAGATGGTTGGATGGCATCACCAACTTAATGGACATGAGTTTGAGTAAACTCTGGAAGTTGGTAATGGACAGGGAGGCCTGGCCTGCTGCGATTCATGGGGTCGCAAAGAGTCGGACACTACTGAGCGACTGAACTGAACTGAACTGAACTGAACTAGGTATATGGCTGTTAGGTGGAAAATAAATTTTAAACTCATTAACCTCTGAATATGATCATATGACTAAGTAACTACTGATGAAAAATAAGCAAAAATTATGTGTATGATGTAAACATCACTAGCTAAGAAGAAATGATTCTATCCTTCTTGCTTTAAGAAGGAACACAATCTTGCAGCTGACTTTGCTTTGCCATTCAAATGAGAAAAATACCCTGGTTTTTAAAGAGGGAGTGGTGAAGGAAAAATAGAATGCTAGGATGGAAGGAAGGTGGGATGGAAGTAACGAGGGAAGGAAAAAAGGAGGAAGAAAGGAAAGAGGGGAAGGGTAAAGAATTCTAGGCCCTTTGAAGGATCTAACGGAGTTAAAACATGCAAACTAGTACAGCTACTATGGAGCACAGTGTGGAGATTCCTTAAAAAACTGGAAATAGGACTGCCATACGACCCAGCAATCCCACTGCAGGGCATACACACCAAGGAGACCAGAATTGAAAGAGACACATGTACCCCATGTTCATTGCAAAACTGTTTAAAATAGCTAGGATATGGAAGCAACCTAGATGTCCATCAGTGGACAAGTGGATAAGAAACCTGTGCTATATATATACAACAGACTATCACTCAGTTATTAAAAAGAATGCATTTTAATCAATTCTAATAATGTGGATGAAACTGGAGCCTATTATACAGAGTGAAGTAAGTCAGAAAAAAAAAAAAAATACAGTACTAACACATATATATGAAATTTAGAAAGATGGTAATGATGACCCTATATGTAAGGGAGCAAAAGAAACACAGAGATAAAAAACAGACTTTTGGACTCTGTGGGAGAAGGCAAGGGTCGGATGATTTGAGAAAATAGCATTGAAACATGTATGTTACCATATGTGAAACAGATCACCAGTCCAGGTTCGATACATGAGACAGGGTGCTCAGGGCTGGTGTGCTGGGATAACCCACAGGGATGGGATGGGGAGGGACATGGGAGGGAGTTCAGGATGGGAGACACATGTACACCCATGGCTGATTCATGTCAATATATGGCAAAAACCACTACAATCTTGTAAAGTAATTAGCCTCCAATTAAAATAAATAAATTAATTTAAAAAATCATACCACCAATCTGAATTATCAACTCATCTGCATAATTTAAAAAAACATTTCTATCATATTTATGCTAATATATCTTGGAATCGTTTAGCCTGAATTCTATATAATGCATCAACTTTAGGGCATGCAGTAGGCTTCTCTTATGTCTTGTATATTTTAATTTAGGTCTAATAGCTAAGTAGAACTCTTTTTCTTCAAAATTGCAGCATTTGAGACAGAGATACATGCAATCCTTTGTTATAAAAGCAATGACCCATTCATGTTCCATTTTAATTTCCAAACTTCTAATGCTAACACATCTAGATCATATTAATGATGATGATATCTCTTCCAATGACACAAGAGTAGACACCACACATGAACATCACCAGATGGTCAACACTGAAATCAAATTGATCATATTCTTTGCAGCCAAAGATGGAGAAGCTCTATACAGTCAGCAAAAACAAGACCAGGAGCTGACTGTGGCTCAGATCATGAACTCCTTATTGCCAAATTCAGACTGAAATTGAAGAAAGTGGAGAAAACAACTAGACCATTCAGGTATGACCTAAATCAAATCCCTTATGAATATACAGTGGAAGTGAGAAATAGATTTAAAGGACTAGATCTGGTGGACAGAGTGCCTGATGAACTATGGATGGAGGTTCGTGACATTGTACAGGAGACAGAAATCAATACCATCCCCAAGAAAAAGAAATTCAAAAAAGCAAAATGGCTGTCTGAGGAGGCCTTACAAATAGCTGTGAAAAGAAGCGAAGTGAAAGGCAAAGGAGAAAAGGAAAGATATACCCATTTGAATGCAGAGTTCCAAAGAATAGCAAGGAGAGATAAGAAAGCCTTCCTCAGGGATCAAGGAAAGGAAATAGAGGAAAACAAAAGAATGGGAAAGACTAGAGATGTTTTCAAGAAAATTAGAGATACCAAGGGAGCATCTCATGCAAAGATGGGCTCAATAAAGGACAGAAATTGTAGGGACTTAACAGAATCAGAAGATATTAAGCAGAGGTGGCAAGAATACACAGAAGAACTGTGCAAAAAAAGAAACACTTCATGACCAAGATAATCACAATGGTGTGATCACTCACCTAGAGCCAGACATCCTGGAATGTGTATTAAAGTGGGCCTTAGGAAGCATCACTATGAACAAAGCTAGTGGAGGTGATGGAATTCCAGTTGAGCTATTTCAAATCCTGAAAGATGATGCTATGAAAGGGCTACACTCAATATGCCAGCAAATTTGAAAAAGTCAGCAGTGGTCACAGGACTGGAAAAGGTCAGTTTTCATTCCAATCCCAAAGAATGCTCAAACTACCACACAATTGCACTCATCTCACACACTAGTAAAGTAATGCTCAAAATTCTCCAAGCCAGGCTTCAGCAATATGTAAACTGTGAACTTCCAGATGTTGAAGCTGGTTTTAGAAAAGGCAGAGGAACCAGAGGTCAAATTGCCAACATCCTCTGGATCATCGAAAAAGCAAGAGAGTTCCAGAAAAAAATATCTATTTGTGCTTTATTGACTATGCCAAAGCCTTTGACTGTGTGGATCACAATAAACTGGAAAATTCTGAAAGAGATGGGAATACCAGACCACCTGACCTGCCTCTTGAGAAATCTGTATGCAGGCCAGGAAGCAACAGTTAGAACTGGCCATGGAAGAACAGACTGGTTCCAAATAAGAAAAGGAGTACGTCAAGGCTGTATATTGTCACCTGCTTATTTAACTTATTTGCAGAGTACATCATGAGAAACACTGGGCTGGAGGAACCACAAGCTGGAATTAAGATTGCAGGAGAAGTATCAATAATCTCAGATAATGCAGATGACACCATCCTTATGGCAGAAAGTGAAGAAAAACTAAAGAGCCTCTTGATGAAAGTGAAAGAGGAGAGTGAAAATGTTGGCTTAAAGCTCAACCTTCAGAAAACTAAGATCATGGCATCTGGTCCCATCACTTCATGGCAAATGGATAGGGGAACAGTGGAAACAGTGGCAAACTTTATTTTTCTAAGGTCCAAAATCACTGCAGATGGTGACTGCAGCCATGAAATTAAAAGATGCTTACTCCTTGGAAGGAAAGTTATGACCAACCTAGACAGCATATTAAAAAGCAGAGACATTACTTTGCCAACAAAGGTCCGTCTAGTCAAGGCTATGGTTCTTCCAGTGGTCATGTATGGATGTGAAATTTGGACTGTGAAGACAGCTGAGCACAAAAAAATTGATGCTTTTGAACTGTGGTGTTGGAGAAGAGTCTTGAGAGTCCCTTGGACTGCAAGGAGATCCAACCAGTCCATCCTAAAGGAGATCAGTCCTGGGTGTTCATTGGAAGGACTGATGCTGAAGCTGAAACTCCAGTACTTTGGTCACCTCATGCGAAGAGTTGACTCATTGGAAAATACCCTGATGCTGGGAGGGATTGGGGGCAGGAGGAGGACGGGACGACAGAGGATGAGATGGCTGGATAGCATCACCGACTCGATGGGCATGAGTTTGAGTCAACTCCGGGAGTTGGTGATGGACAGGGAGGCCTGGTGTGCTGCGATTCATGGGGTTGCAAAGAGTGAGCCCCGACTGAGCGCCTGAACTGCACTGAGTGATGGTGATATGTACTTTGCAAATCTTGCGCTGTTTATGTGCTGGTGAATCAATGCAAAATGCCACACTTAAGAGTCTTACGAGACAGCCATTCAGAGACCATCTCTGAGCTGGTTACTTGTCAGGATGGAGGTGATCTCCAGTTTGAATTTCTATGGTTCTTAAGTAATCCCGGATCATTATTAATGTTGGCTTCATACTTGTTTGAGATCTCCCCAGTATGTTCATGTTGTTGTTGTTGCTTAATTTCTGTCTCTTGCAACTCTTTGTGACCCCGTGGACACACCCCACCAGGCAACTCTGTCCATGGGATTATCCAGGCACAAATACTAGAGTAGATTACCATTTCCTTCTCCAGGGGATCTTCCTGGTCCAGGGATCAAACCCATGTCTATTGATTGGTGAATGGATTATTTTTACCACTGAAGCATCTGGGAAATCCAAATAATTATATATAATAAAGTATTTGATGGAAATGGGTAAAAAAGTTAATAGATAATACCAAATTTGCTAATCCTGAACCAAATAATTGGGTAATCTATATGTTCCAATAATATTTGAAATGCAAATTTTAAACACACTGAGGATGAGTTGATAATATTAATTTAAGAAATATTCCTGAAACATTTCATTTTATTTAAAGTCACGTTTGAGCAGCTTACAATGTCAGAAGTCAGTATTTTATTCACATTTGCCTTTAAAAGGCATAAATTATATTTCCTAAATTTCCTCTCAGTTGTAGAAGGGCTTCTGGTTTAAGAGTGATTGTTCTATGTTCTAAATTTAAAATATTAATGATTTCATCTATAATCTGCAGTGTGCATTTTCTCTAACATTTTGTTAAATGTTCTTCTGGTCCTCAGTTGAGACTTACACAGAAGTATAAAATAAAAAACATAAGTGAATTAATTCTTTACAATCATAATTGTATTTCTGCTATCTGGTTTGAATGCTATTTATGCTATGACACTTTTAATTTACCTAAGATAGTAATTTAAAAATTAACCTTATCTTATTATCTTAATTTCTTGATTATCTCTATACAGAATTAAAATAAAATTTAATTTTAATGGCATTTACCACTTTCTATTTAGCAAAATAAGCTTAAAGTAATATCTAATACATAAGTGTCTTGTTTTTATTTCTATAAATTCAATTTCACCTTTTATCTTAAAATATTTCATTACAAGTAAAAACATTTTTAATTTGAAATATACTTAAATTGTCATTTTAAAATTAAAAGACACTATGAGTTACTATATAACATAGGGACAAGGGGTGGTATGCAGTATTTTTTGAGTAAAGGTTCATAGAAAAATATCATAAAGAGAAATCTTTTTAATGCAATATTTTTAGGATGGCAGAAAAATAAAACTACCAGGACTTCCTTATGAATAAAATTGTCTAAAGTTGAATGTAAAATTGCATCTGAAAAAAGCATACCTTCTCTGTAGGCATTAATGTAGAAAATAAAATATGCCTATTTCTCTGTGAATCTCATTTAGAAAAAGTATTCTTTTTTTAATATGCAGATCCCACAGTATGAAGCATCAGTTCTTCAGTACTCAGCTTTCTTTATAGTCTAAACTAACATCCATACATGAATATTGGAAAAATCATAGCTTTTACTAGACAGACTTTTGTTTGCAAAGTAATTTCTCTGCTTTTTAATACACTGTCTACGTTGATCTAGCTTTCCCTCCAAGGAGCAAGCATCTTTTAATTTTATGGCTACACTCACCATCTGCAGTGATTTGGGAGCCCCAAAAAACAAAGTTCTCACTGTTTCCATTGTTTCCCCATCTATTTGACATGAAGTGATTGGACTGGATATCATGATCTTAGTTTTCTGAATGTTGAGTTTTAAGTGAACTTTTCCAGTCTCCTCTTTCACTTTCATCAAGAGGCTCTTTAGTTCCTCTTCACTTTCTGCTATAAGGGTGTTGTCGTCTGAATATCTGAGATTATTGATATTTCTCCCAGCAGCCTTCATTCCATTTTGTGCTTCAGCCAGCCCAGCATTTTGCATGATGTACTTTGCATATAAGTTAAATAAGCAGGGTGATAATACACAACCTTGTTGTACTTCTTTCCCAACTTGGAACCAGTCTGTTGTTCCATGTCCATTTCTAACTGATGCTTCTTGACCTGCATACAGATTTCTCAGGTCAGGTGGTCTCGTATTCCCATCTTTGGAAGAATTTTCCATAATTTGTTGTGATCCACACAGTCAAAGGCTTTGGCATAGTCAATAAGGCAGAAATAGATGTTTTTCTGGAACTCTCTTGCTTTTTCAATGACCCAACAAATGTTGACAATTTGATCTCTGGTTCCTCTGCCTTTTTTAAATCCAATTTAAACATCTGGCAGTTCATTATTCACATACTGTTTGAAGCCTGGCTTGGAGAATTTTGAGCGTTATATTACTATCATGTGAGATGAGTGCAATTGCATGGTAGTTTGAGCAATCTTTGGGATTGCCTTTTTTGGGCATTGGAATGCAAACTGACCTTTTCCAGTCCTATGGCTGCTGCTGAATTTTCCAAATTTGCTGGCTTATTGAGTGCAGCACTTTCACAGCATCATCTTTTTGGGTGCTTTTGAACTGTGGTTTGGAGAAGACTCTTGAGAGTCCCTTGGACTACAAGAAGATCCAAGCAGTCTATCCTAAAGGAAATCAGTCCTGAATATTCATTGAAAGGACTGATGCTGAAGCTGAAACTCCATTACACTGGCCACTTGATGTGAAGAACTGACTCACTAGAAAAGACCCTGATGCTGGGAAAGACTGAATGTGGGAGAAGCGGATGAGAGAGGATGAGAGAGTTATTATTCAGCTGTATTTGCAAATATTTTTTGAATAATTGTACCACATTAGTAAGCAAAGCAGGCAAAAAAACCCTTGTCATCATGGACCTTACATTCTGAGAAAGTAGACTGGAAATATTATAGCTCTTACATTATATAATATTTTAGGAGTCAATAAAGTCTTGGGGAAATTATGTCAGATTTTGGTGGGAGGAAATGTTGAAATGGGTGATGATAAATTCATATAATTTTAAATACCACATATTCATTATTCTATCTCATTTCACTGTGACTAATCATATCCATTTGTGAGTTGAAGTTAATCTGTAACTAGTATGGGCTATCACCATCTACTGATTCCACTCTGTGAATTCTTTATTCTTTAGATGATTTTCTTAGGTATTTTGCTCTTTTTAATTTAAATTTTCTAGGAATTCTTTATATATAATATAGGGAACATCATATTATGCATTATGGCAAAGACCATTGGTGTCCCTGGAAGAGATAAGATGAGATATAGATGATAACATAAGGTTAACCTCTTCTCTAGTACTTAGTCTATTAAGAGTTTCACTAATCTTTACAAGCTTACGTGCAGATGCCTTGCACCTAACACATTCTCAGCCCAGAACCACTGTGTCCAGCACCTCAACTTGGCAAACAATATGAAGTGCTGAATACAACACCAGGATAGTGCTGGTGGGCCATGTGCAGAGATGCTTTCACCCAGCACCTCGATCTGATGTGCTAAGTACAACATAGCTGTGTCCAACTGGCAAGGACTCCACTACACTTCCCTACTAACAAGAACCCTGTAAAGCACAACAGTCAATGGCCTGCTGGGGAGATTGTCTACTTTAGAGCATGAGTTCACACTTCATTCTTTGATCAAAGAATCCAGCTTTTCTTTGCTTCTGAAACAAACTCAGAAGTCAAGTTTGTTGCTTTGTTGACATAAGTGCGCTGGACTTGAGGACCATTCTGGGGCCCATTCCAAAGTGTCAGTAACAAATAGAGCAGATCATTTTAAAAGTATAACCATTTTTTATTGTTGAAATTTAAAAATTAAGAAGATCTATAGATTTTTAAAAAGTCTGTTTAGTATATTCAGAGATAACCATATCACTTTTGTCCTATGATTTTAAAATGATAGCCTGTATTAGTAACTTACCTAATGCAGAAATATGCTTGTATCCCTTTAAATAAAACCTAATCAATCACTATGTCTAATCCTCTCAGTATACTTTTTATGTTTGTTAATATTTAAGACGTTTGCTACAGTACTCAAAATAGAGTTATATTGTAGAATTATTTTAATTAATATGTTATCAATTTCTTGCATTATTTTCAATTTTTAAAGATAATTGACAACATTTATTTTTTTAAAAGATTAGGTGGCATAATTTCATTATATATATGTACCACAAGTTCTTTACCTATTCCTTCTTTGTTCGATATTTAAGTTGCTTCCATGTTCTGGCTATTGTAAATGATGTTGCAATGAATATTGGGGTACGTGTATCTTTTTGAATGCTTTTATCTGGATATAACCAAGAGTGGGATTGCTGGATCATATACTAGCTCTATTTTCAGTCTTTTAAGGGATCTCCATATTGTTTTCCATAATGGCTATACAAATTTGCATTCTCACCAACGGTGTAGGAGGGATCCTTTATCTCCACACTCTCTTCAGCATTTATTGTCTGTAGATTCTTTTAATTGAAAATGTTTTAAAATTTATTTTTAATTGGAGAATATTTTCTTTACAATGTTGTGTTGGTTTCTGCTGTACAACATGAATCAACCATAGTCAGTGCTCCGTGACAACCTAGAGGGGTGGGGTTGGGGGATCAGAGGAAGGATCAAGAGGGAAGAGACATAGATACACTGTTTTTTTTTTGTAGATGTTTGATGATTGCCATTCTGACCAGTGTGAGGTGATACCTCATTGTAGTTTTGATTTGCATTTCTCTAATAATTAGTGATGTTGAGCAACTTTTCATGTACCTCTTGGCCATCTGTATGTCTTCTTTGGAGAAATGTCCATTTAGATCTTCCACCCACTTTTTGGTTGGATTGCTTGTTTGTTTGCTTTTGAAATTGAGCTGCATGAATTATTTGTATATTTTGGCAATTAATCCCTTATTGGTTGCTTCATTTGCAAATATTTTCTCCCATTCTGTGGATTTTTATTTTGTTTACAACATAATCCTTTGCTGTGCAAAAGTTTTTCAGCTTATTTAAGTCCCATTAGCTAATTTTTGTTTTTATTTTCATTATTTTATAGGGTGGATCAAAAAAGATCTTCCTATGATTAATATCACAGACTGTTTTGCCTATGTTTCTCTCAAAGAGTTAGATAGTATCTGACCTTATATTTAGGCCTTTAATCTATTTTGAATTTAATTTTGTGTGTGGTGTTAGAGAATGTCTTGATGGCAGTGACATGGAAGGATCTAGAGGTTGTCATAGTGAGTGAAGTAAGTCAGACAGAGAAAGAGAAATATCATATAATATCATTTATAAGTGAAATCTAAAAAAAAAAAAAAAAACTGCTATGGATAAACATATTTGCAAAAGAGAAATAGAGTCACATATGTAGAAAGCAAACTTATGGTTCAGTTCAGTTCAGTTAACTTCAGTCACTCAGTCTTGTACATCTCTGCAACCCCATGGACTGCAGCACACCAGGCTTCCCTGTCCATCACCAACTCCCAGAGCTTACTCAATCTCATGTCCATTGAGTCAGTGATGCCATCCAACCATCTCATCCTCTGTCATCCCCTTCCCATCCTGCCTTCAATCTTTCCCAGCATCAGGGTCTTTTCCAATGAGTCAGTTCTTTGCATCAGGTGGCCAAAGTATTGGAGTTTCAGCTTCAGCATCAGTCCTTCCAATGGATATCAGGACTGATTTCCTTTAGGGTGAACTGGTTGGATCTCCAACCAGTCCAAAAGACTCTCAAGAGTCTTCTCCAACACCACAGTTCAAAACCATCAGTTCTTCAGCACTCAGCTTTCTTTACATTCCAACTCTTATATAAACATCTTGACTACTGGAAAAACCATAGTTTTGACTAGGCGGACCTTTGTTAGCAAAGTAATGTCTCAGCTTTTTAATGTGCTGTCTAGGTGGTTCATAACTTTTCTTCCAAGGAGCAAGCATCATTTAATTTCACGGCTGCAATCATCATCTGCAGTGATTTTGGAGCCCCCCCAAAATAAAGTCTGTTACTGTTTCCACTCTTTTCCATCTATTTGCCATGAAGTGATGGGACCAGATGCCATGATCTTAGTTTTCTGAATGTTGAGCTTTAAGCAAACTTTTTCACTCTCCTTTTTCACTTTCATCAAGAGGTTCTTTAGTGTTCTTCCCTTTCTGGCATAAGGGTGGTGTCATCTGCATATCTGAGGTTATTGATATTTCTCCTGGCAATCTTGATTCCAGTTTTTCCTTCATCCAGTCCAGCATTTCTCATGCTGTACTCTGCATATAAGTTAAATAAGTTAAATAGTAACTTATTTAAATAAGTTAAATATGGCTGACAATATACATCCATAATGTATTCCTCTCCCAATTTGGAACCAGTCTGTTGTTCCATGTCCAGTTCTAACTGTTGCTTCCTTATCTGTATACAGCTTTCTCAGGAAGAAGGTCAGGTGGTCTGGTATTCCCATCCCTTTCAGAATTTCCCAGAGTTTGCTGTGGTCCACACAGTCAAAGGATTTGTCCTAGTCAATAAAATAGAAATAGGTGTTTTTCTGGAACGCTCTTGCTTTTTCCATGATCCAATGGATGTTGCAATTTGATCTCTGGTTCCTCTGCCTTTTCTGAATCCAGCTTGAACATCTTGACATTCATCACATACTATTGAAGCCTGGCTTGGAGAATTTTGAGCATTACTAGTGTATGAGATGAGTGCAATTGTGTGGTATTTTGAACATTCTTTGGCATTTCCTTTCTTTGGGATTGGAATGAAAACTGACCTTTTCCAGTCCTGTGGCCACTGCTGGGTTTTCCAGATATGCTGGTATATTGAGTTTAGCACTTTCACAGAATCATTTCTTAGGATTTGAAAGAGTTCAGCTGGAATTCCATCACCTCCACTAGCTTTGTTTGCAGTGATGCTTCCTAAGACCCACTTGACTTTGCATTCCAGGATGTCTGGCTCTACGTGACTGATCACAGGATCATGATTATCTGGGTTGTGAAGATCTTTTTTGTACAGTTCTCCTGGGTATTCTTGCCACCTCTTCTTAATATCTTCTGCTTCTCTTAGGTCCATAACTTCTGTCCTTTTGTGACCACCTTTGCATGAAATGTTCCTTTGGTAATTCTAATTTTCTTGAAGAGACCTCTAGTCTTTCCCAATCTAGTCTTTTCTCATCTTATCACATGGAACACAGCCTTGTTTAACTCAAATAAACTATGAGCCATGCTGTGTAGTGGCACCCAAGAAAAATGGGTCATGTATAGAGTTCTGACAAAATGTGGTACACTGGAAAAGGGAATGGCAAACCATTTCATTATTCTTGCCTGAAGAACTCCATGAACAGTTTGAAAAGGCAAAAGACAGGACACTGAATGATGAACTCCTCAGATCGACAAATGCCCAGTATGTTAATGGAGATCAGTGGAGAAATAACTCCAGAAAGAATGAAGAGACAGAGCCAAAGCAAAAACAACACCAGTTGTGGATATGGCTATTGATGGAAATAAAGTCCTATGCTGTAAAGAGCAATATTGCATAGGAACCTGGAATATTAGGTCCATGAATCAAGGCAAACTGGAAGTGGTCAAACAGAAGATGGCAAGAGTGAACATCAACATTTTAGGAATCAGCGAACTAAAATAGACTTGAATGGTTGACTTTAACTCAGATAACCATTCTATCTACTACTGTGGGCAAGAATCCCTTAGAAGAAATGGAGTAGCCATCATGGTCAACGAAAGAGTCCAAAATGCAGTACTTGGAGGCAATCTAAAAAATAACAGAATGATCTCTGTTCATTTCCAAGCAAGCCATTCAATATCACAGTAATCCAAGTCTATGCCCCAACCCATAAAGCTGAAGAAGTTGAAGTTGAACGGTTCTATGAAGACCTATACGACCTTCTAGAACTAACACCCCAAAAAGATGCCCTTTTCATTGTAGGGGACTGGAATGCAAAAGTAGGAAGTCAAGAAACACCTGGAGTAACAGGCAAATTTGGCCTTGGGGTACAGAAAGAAGCAGGGCAAAGGCTAATGGAGTTTTGCCAAGAGAACGAACTGGTCCTAGCGAACACCCTCTTCCAATAACACAGGAAAAGACTCTACGCATGGACATCACCAGATGGTCAATACTGAAATCAGATTGATTATATTCTTTGCAGCCAAAGATGGAGAAGCTCTATACAATCAGCAAAAACAGGACCGGGAGATGACTGTGGTTCAGATCATGAACTACTTAATGCTAAATTCAGACTGAAATTGAAGAAAGTAGGGAAAACCACTAGATCATTCAGGTATGACTTAAATCAAATCTGTTATGATTATATAGTGGAAGTGACAAAAAGATTTAAGGGATTAGATCTGATAGACAGAGTGCCTGAAGACCTATGGAGGTTTGTGACATTTTACAGGAGGCAGGGATCAAGACCATCCCCAAGAAAAAAAAAAATGCAAAAAGGCAAAATGGTTGTCTGAGGAGGCCTTACAAATAGCTGTGAATAAAAGAGAAGTGAAAGGCAAAGGAGAAAATGAAAGATATACCTATTTGAATGCATCATTCCAAAGAATAGCGTGGAGAGATAAGAAAGCCTTCCCCAGGAATCAATGCAAAGAAATAGAGGAAAACTTATGGTTACCAAGAGGTAAAGGCTAGGAGGAGGGATAAATTGTGAAATTAGGGTTGACATATGCACACTGCTAGTTAACCAATAAGAACTTACGGTAACACAAGGAAATCTGCTCAAGACTCTCTGTAATTACCTATATGGTAACATTATGTAAAGGAGAAGGCAATGCACCCCACTCCAGTACTCTTGTCTGGAAAATTTCATGGATGGAGGAGCCTGGTAGGCTGCAGTCCATGGGGTCACTAAGAGTCGGACATGACTAAGCGACTTCACTTTCACTTTTCACTTTCATGCATTGGAGAAGGAAATGGCAACCCACTCCAGTGTTCTTGCCTGGAGAATCCCAGGGACAGGGGAGCCTGGTGGGCTGACGTCTATGGGGTCATGCAGAGTAGGACATGACTGAAGTGACCTAGCAGCAGCAGCAGTATCTAAAAAAGAATGGATGTATGTATATGTGTAACTGATCCACTTAGCTGTGCAGCAGAAACTTACCCAGCATTGCAAACGAACTATACTCCCATAAAAATTCATTTAAAAAAAGGCTTTGGCCAATTACTTTGCAACATTTGATACTGTTGCTTTCTTTCAGGGAGATGTAGAAACTCTGACACTTCTTAACTCCAAGAAAACAAATTACTCTAAATTTTCTTTCTAGTCATCATTTTCAAAAATTTTACTGTTTATAAGATATTCAATCAATTTAATCAATATCTAATATTAATTTGCATAAACTTGATCAAAGTTTGTTTCAAATTTGCTTTGTGTATCAGATTACTTTCACCATATTTTTTTTTCATTATCAAACATTCAGTCTGCATTGTAAAGAAATTATACAAATAGCATATAGCAAACAAAACACTACATGACTAAACACTGGAGTAGTATTCACAGAGGCAAACTGGTAGAGAATTAGTAGCAAGTCTGCAGATCCACCGTTCACTGTAAGGCATCATACAAAGATCTACAAGTATAATATTGAAACTCAGGAAAGGGAAACTGACTCCTCACTCAGAAGTTTTGCATTTGCACTTTGGCACTTGAGATGCAACACTCATTCTCGGTTTAAATATACATCATTATTCATTAGCAGTAAGTTTTGCTGAGGCCTGTATATGCAGCTCAGGTTTCAGGGTTGTGGAGATACTAAATTCACTCCTGGCAAAACCATCTGGGAGACTATTCCCTACAGCTATACAAAGCAGCAATTAGCGGCAGAGCCAGCCACGACCATATTCATGTTTGTGGAAAAATCCCGTCCTTCCCTTTGTACTTTCAAGGGTTTGAGGCATAATTGCCGCTAGATGATGAACATGAACTATCCAAGGACAGGCGTGGCAAATATCAGGTTTATGTAAAGCTTTAGAGGAGGCCAATGGTGGGCTCTCAGGTTTTTTTCTTTTATTTGATATAGCCAAATAGTTTTTTATTGTACTTTTTATCTTACAAGTAAATTTTTGTTGTCCGTTCTTTTCTTCTGGTTTATAATCTCTTTAAAAAATGTGCTTGTGTATTTCTTTGTGTGCATACATATTCATAACATTTACATCTTCATTATGAAACAAAGCTTCTAGCGTTATAAAGGTACTTTTCTGTTTTATCTAATGCTGTGGATATGAATTCAAAAATGGCTGAGTCATGTTATCAACACATGCTTTCTTTTAATTAGCATTTACTTGCCATATGCTTGTCCCTTCCTTTAATTGTCAGTCTTAATACACATCTTATTTTAGGTCTGTCTCCTAAAAATAGCACAAATTTAAGATTCTTCTGTGACATTTTCTTTTCAGTAAAAATTAACTTTATTTTCTATTATATTTATTAATGAGATCTTTATGTATATTTTCCTATAGGATCCGTTTTCTTTCATCTATGTTTATGTGCATTTTCTGATTAAAAATATTTGAATCTTTGTTGTACTGATCACCTTTATTTTTTTACTTTTACTTTTTATTTTTATTTATTTTTTTTCTTTTGCCTCCAGTTTTTTTATTTTTATTTATTTTATGTTTTTTTTTTTATTTTTCCATTTATTTTTATTAGTTGGAGGCTAATTACTTTACAACATTGTAGTGGTTTTTGCCATACATTGACATGAATCAGCCATGGATTTACATGTGTTCCCCATCCCGATCCCCCCTCCCACCTCCCTCCCCATCCCATCCCTCTGGGTCTTCCCAGTGCACCAGCCCTGAGCACTTGTCTCATGCATCCAAGCTGGGCTGGTGATCTGTTTCACCCTTGATAGTATACTTGCTTCAATGCTATTCTCTCAAATCATCCCACCCTCACCTTCTCCCACAGAGTCTAAAAGTCTGTTCTGTACATCTGTGTCTCTTTTTCTGTTTTGCATATTGGGTTATCGTTACCATCTTCCTAAATTCCATATATATGCGTTAGTATACTGTATTGGTCTTTATCTTTCTGGCTTACTTCACTCTGTATAATGGGCTCCAGTTTCATCCATCTCATTAGAACTGATGCAAATGAATTCTTTTTAATGGCTGAGTAATATTCCATGGTGTATATGTACCACAGCTTCCTTATCCATTCATCTGCTGATGGGCATCTAGGTTGCTTCCATGTCCTGGCTATTATAAACAGTGCTGCGATGAGCATTGGGGTACACGTGTCTCTTTCAGATCTGGTTTCCTCGGTGTGTATGCCCAGAAGTGGGATTGCTGGGTCATATGGCAGTTCTATTTCCAGGATTTTAAGAAATCTCCACACTGTTCTCCATAGTGGCTGTACTAGTTTGCATTCCCACCAACAGTGTAAGAGGGTTCCCTTTTCTCCACACCCTCTCCAGCATTTATTGTTTGTAGACTTTTGGATAGCAGCCATCCTGACTGGCGTGTAATGATACCTCATTGTGGCTTTGATTTGCATTTCTCTGATAATGAGTGATGTTGAGCATCTTTTCATGTGTTTGTTAGCCATCTGTATGTCTTCTTTGGAGAAATGTCTGTTTAGTTCTTCGGCCCATTTTTTGATTGGGTCATTTATTTTTCTGGAATTGAGCTTCAGGAGTTGCTTGTATATTTTTTAGATTAATCCTTTGTCTGTTGCTTCATTTGCTATTATTTTCCCCCAATCTGAGGGCTGTCTTTTCACCTTGTTTATAGTTTCCTTTGTTGTGCAAAAGCTTTTAAGTTTCATTAGGTCCCATTTGTTTATTTTTGCTTTTATTTCCAATATTCTGGGAGGTGGGTCATAGAGGATCCTGCTGTGATGTATGTCAGAGAGTGTTTTGCCTATGTTCTCCTCTAGGAGTTTTACAGTTTCTGGTCTTACATTTAGATCACCTTTAAATTTTAACTTTCTGCAATACTCTCTGTCTGATATTTCTTTTGGTAATACCTCTTATTATTAAGCTATGAGCCTGGTTAAATTAGTGCATATCCTGTTCTTTCCTCCTCATTTCCCTCATCTCCATATCTGTGTGTCTGTGCACGCTAAGGAGCTTCAGTCCTGTCTGACTCTTTGCGACCCTATAAACTTTAGGGTCTGCCCATGGGATTCTTCAGGCAAAAATACTGGAGTGAGTTGCCATGCCCTCCTCCCAGGGATCTTCCCAACCTTGAGATTGAACCCGTGTCTCTTATGTCTCCTGCATTGGACGATGCATTCTTTACCATTAGTGCCTCCTGGGAAGCCCATATCTGTGTATACATCAATTTAAAAACCTCTTAGTTATTAGTTTGTACTGAAAATACTCTTACCTCAAAATTTCTTTATATATAATCAGTGACAACTTGGAACAGATGGCAAAGAACTTATCTGATTTACTGTCTTTTTCCTGCATTTCTTGTTATTTATATACTTTTTACATGGATAAGGTATACAATACTTACATTCTGATTAATCACCCAATTTCATCGTTTGATTCCATTTTATTTGTACATCTAGTTGTGCATGCTTAGTCACCTCAGTTGCATCTGACTCTCTGTGACCCCACAGTCTGTGGGGTCCCTACAGTCTTTGTGGATTCCCCAGGTGGCTCAGTGGGTGAAGAATCCACCTACAATCACGAGACACAGGAGACCAAGGTTCCATCCGTGAGTCGGGGAGATCCTCTGGAGAAGGAAATGGCAAGCCACTCAAATATTTTTGCCTGGAGAATCCCATGGACAGAGGAGCCAGGCAGGCTACAGTTCATGATTTGTTTTCTTTCTCTACTGATTAGTTTGCTTTTCCTGTATATATAAAAATGAGATGATTCAGTATGTGTTTCTTTAATATGGTTTCTTTCACATACCGTAAAATTATGATATCCATCCACATTATTGTGTATACAAATTGATCAATCCTTTCCACTGTAAAGTAATATTCTACATAAGCATATAAAATGTTAATTTATTTGTTCATTCATTTGCTGATGCACATTTGGATTGTTTCCATTTTTGTTAATGAAGATAAAACTTCCACAAATAGTTTTGTGCATGAGTTTATATGATCATGTAGTTTAATTTCTTTAGGGCAAATACATAGCTATGGAAAAACAACATACATTTAATGCTTTATAAAATTTATCAACTCTTTTCCAATTTTATATTCCCAGAAGCAGTGTATGAATGTTCTGGTTGGTATACATCTTGATCAACACTTGATATGGTCAGCCACCTTAGTTTCAGGAGTTCTAAAGTGAAGTGATATTTTACTGTGGTTTCAATTTGTATTATCCTAAATACAAATGATACTGAGCATATTTTTAGGTGTTTCCTTGGTTCATGTTTATCTTCCTTGGTACAATGTCTGCTATAATTTTTTGTCTATTTTTAAATTTATTTTGCTTTCTTCTTGTCAGATTTTGAGTCTTTTATTTTAGAAACAACTTTCTAATTTGATATGTAATTGCAACTATTTTCTTTTAGTCTTTGCCTCATCTGTTCCTTCCTTTAACAACATCTTTTACAGAGCACATATTTTTACTTTTTTTTTCCATTTATTTTTATTAGCTGGAGGCTAATTACTTTACAATATTGTAGTGTCAAGAGAACAGCATCAAAACGTGTATATTATCTAGGGTGAAACAGATCATCAGCCCAGGTTGGATGCGTGAGACAAGTGCTCGGGCCTGGTGCACTGGGAAGACCCAGAGGGATCGGGTAGAGAAGGAGGTGGGAGCGGGGATTGGGATGGGGAACACATGTAAATCCATGGCTGATTCATGTCAATGTATGACAAAAACCACTACAATATTCTTACTTTTTATAAAGTCTGGCAACCTCTTTTTTTTTTTTTTTTCTTTCCTTTTTTTATGGTTTAACATTTGTGTGTCCTTATTTAACTTAAGGTCACAAGATTTTTGTTCCCCTCTCTTTTTCTACACATTTTATCGCTTGGTTCTTACTTTTCGATCTATCATCATTGTGAGTTAAATTTTGCATGTGGTGCACACAGGTTAGAGATTCATTCTTCTGCTTCTACTTCTACTTCTTTCTGTATAAAAATATTTCTTTTCCAGCACTACTTGCTGGAAAGACCATCCTTCCTTCAGTGAAATACCATAGTAGTGTTGAGAATCTATTGCCACATGTGTGGGTATATCTCAGGGCTCTCTATTCCATTCCATTGATTTATAGGTTTATCTTTCTCTCCCAGGATTACTTGGGAGCTTCATATTCAACATTTTCCCAACATTGCATCACTTCCTAGCCTTTGCTTCACTTCAGCTCACATCCTCAATGCATATTCTATCTCATTTAGACTGGTTGGCATTCCATTTATTACCATCCTCACATGTGTTTCACATCTTTACAGTTCTGGATGAAATTCTAACCTTTCTGTGAAAATTTTTTATCAGTACCATCAGAATCAATATTCACTATTTTAAACATTTTTTAATAGCACATAGTCTTCTTGTTTCTTAAAACAAAAACCATGCCTAGCATAGTGGCTGGCTCAAAATTAAGACTCACTAAATATTTCCTCAATTGAATGATTTTTTAATATCAAAATGATTTCTGACATATTTAAACTCTTTTTACTGGAATTTTAAGTCCTTGACTGCCTGGAATATGGTATATTCATTCTTTGGCTTCATATTGCTCAATGATTTATAGCATAAATGCACAAAAGAATAATTAATTTTCTTAGCTAAATTTTGTTTCCACTTCCATCCATTATCTTGAGTCATTTGCCAACCCAAATTTGTTTCAATTTACTTTAATCTGAAATTTCAGAAATCTTTGGTAAAAAATTTGATTCCAAGCACAAATGAAGCACTAGTTAGATCTTTATGTTTTAGTATTATTATTCCCTCAACTCTAAATTCATATGATTGAAATTAATTTATCTAAGATAATTTATAAAATTAAAAACTAAGCCAATATTTGTATAAAAAGATACAAGTGATTTTCTGGCATATTTTAAAAACACCTTTGCATATATCTATCCTTATAAAGGCTGGTTCCAGTTTTTAAAATATAGATAATTATGTTTTTAAAAAAATTATCATTTTGTATATATTTTAATGTCCTAATAACCTAATTATAAATCAAAAAGTTACAAATTATGCATATATAAACATTTTTTACTTTATTCAATAAATATAAAGCATCATAGGATTTCCCTAACCTTCCAAAATATTATGTCCAAGCAAATTATACTTCTAATGTTTACTTTAATGGAACCCAAATGTTAGAACTCTATATAAAAAGCATTTAGTATTCAATAATTTAATATACTTCCTTTAATTACTAAGGTAAACCTGTTTTAAACTTTAAAAATCTTCATGCAATTAAAATATCCTTTCATTCTGATAGCATTTCCCCTCATAATTTAAAATTAATAACTAAACTTCCTCATCAATAGAAAGAACTATGAAAAAAACACTCACTTTAAATCATCACTTTCAGGTAAACATTTTGGTAAACAGATGGGATTTGTATCACGTTGTGAAGGTAAAAATGTTTAAGACTCCAGGGGAATAATAAATTTTAAAAATTAAGATTCTTCTTCAATGGTTATCCTTTCTCTATTCCTCCAGAAGTTTCACTTTCAGTTTATGATGAACCATGTCTTAAATGAATTCTGTTATTGAAATTTTTGACAGACCCAGGGAAAATAGGTTTATCTTAAGGAGATAAAATTCATATAGACACATATATAAGTGACTATTCATATATTTTAAAACTTATGATTTTGGCAAATTTTGATAGTAAACCTATATAAGATTTCAATCAATAATTTAAAGCTAGAGTCACTAAGCAAAGCTTTTCGGTAATTAAGCATCCAATTCATGAATGTATTTCAATAATATGATTTTGCCATTATAGAGTAAATAAGATACTATGAACTGTTTAATAACTGACCTATAGTCATATTAGAACTTTCATCTTATATTGATTTGATTATTAATTTCTACCAATCAAATATATATACTTGCTGCTGTACTTATATTATTAAAATAAATAATACATTGAATTTATACTTTCTAAATTTAATGTTAACAAAAATAATAAAAATGCTGTTTATAATCTGTTCAAAAATGGACAAGTAAATTTTATAGAGAATAACATAAAATTGGAAAATTAGGAAAAGGGGTAATTAGGAAGCAGTTGTTTTTGTAAATGATTAAATATTTTTCTCTGATTTCTTAAATCTTGTTTATTTCTTTTCCATATGGGACCATACTTGACTGAAACTTTGCAAACAAAATAATAGCTCTTATTCATTGTATCAGGTAACTTTAGATTTCATAGAAAAGCCTGAGATAGGATAAAATTTTCATTAGGTATCTCATCTGTATGTTTAATTTCAGTAAAATGTTTACACTTTTTAAGGTTAATCTAGTATTTTCACTGTTTTATTCTTTTAAACATTAGTGATAATATAATCTCAAACTTTTGTTTTAAAACATATTCTGAGTTTGTTCAAAGTGAACAAAGTAGGCCTAACAAAGAATATTACAATACAACCAATTAATCCAATCCATTTGTCAATATTTTAAAAGTAGATGAGAACCAAAATATATATTTACTGTCCACTCTGAATCATTTTTAAATGAACAAATTATAACTAAATATTTATATTCCATTCAAAAAGATAAAAGTAGCATATTTATATAAAATAGCTACTCTCATTTTTTTTTAAATCACTGCTTATAATAGTTAACGCATAGTTCTCCTGCATATACATATTGTGGTCACAATTGCTAGAATCATTTCCAGTTATGGATACAAAAAGAATCTCAACAGTTCCTAAATTATCATAAGATTATGTAATAATAAATATTTTAATATTATAGGTATAACAGCTGAACACATGATGTCCAATGTTCTAAAATTTTCTGATCCACTTGATAAACAATTATAATTTGAAGCACTTGAAATAGCTCATTTTTTTTTTATAAATAATAGTTTCTTTAATTCCTATAACTGCTTCAAATGTGATGTGACCTAATGCCAAAAGCATGGGTAAAAAGTAGCATATGGTGGTCCAGCAGTAATTGACATAAAATAAACTTTTATGTGATGACAAAGCTGGTATTTTCAACCTGTATTTGTATACTAAAGACATTTAAAAAAAAGATCTGTAAACGGAACAGAGCTCTGCCAGTCTATATGGGAAGTCTGTATCTGAAAGAGCCTTGATTCTTCTATATACTTTCATTCTTTCATCTAATAAATATTGGGGTATTTAATAAGACAAGTTTATAAATACTCAGAGCAGTTTCAAATTCCTAATGTCAACTTGGTCTACCACTCTAATAGCTAACCATCTTCTTATTGAAGCTCTAGTAGGCATTAACATAGCCTTACTAGTCTAAAAGATATTCAATCTCAAGTCAAAATAACACATTTGTCTTAAAAAAAATGTATTGCAAAAAGCATATTTAAAGTAGCTATAATTAGTTGTTAGGCATAGTGTTTTTATGAACATTTTCAAAATTAATTGATTTTATCTGCAGTCCTCTAACTTTATCACAGTGTGAAATATAAAAATGTTTTATATATATATATATATATATAAAATGAATAAATCAATGAGCTTAATGTTCCTGATGATGATATATTTTTGTGTTTTAAAATAATACTGAGGTACACTTTCAAAAAATGTACATAAGTGTCATTAGTTGAAACTCAATGAAGCTTCATAAACTGAATCAATCCAGGTAAAAGGAGTCTTCATCAAAATAGAATGTTATCAGCACCAGAAGAGCTCTGTCACCTTCGATTATTTCTAAACATTAGCCCTCCGCACTAACACTACCAGGACTTATAAAAGCATAGACATTTTATCTGCTTTTGTAGAAAGGAAGATATACTTTTTCTGTACCTGGTTCTCTTCTGCAGTGTGCAGTGCTATGTTTTTGAGATTGCTCATGCAATGAGATCACAGAGACACATTAATAGCACCGCACATTTTCAGATGTAACAGTTTTTGTGGCGAGGGGAGGGAAGGAAAAGTAGAGAAGTGTTGGAGTGTCCACAGCCCTCCTAACCCTGACTGTCCCACAGCATCAGTTGGGTAGAGATCATCCCTGTGCGACTTTCCAATATTGTTTTGCCCTTTAACCTATGAACCCTACATACCTTCAATTTCCGCTAAGTGTCCCAACAAGGACAGCAGTGACTTCTGATCTGGTCACCATCCCAGCCAGGTATTTCTTTCACTACTCTTATACTTGGGCTGATTTTGCTCTTCATTTCAGAAACTTTCAACCTAGTGTTCATCCTTCTAGAAAATCTTGATAAGTTATTTATTTTTAAAGAAAACTCCATTTCTTGAAACAGGATTTTTTTCCCCTATTTTCTTAAATGAGAAAAGCATGCTATATTTAAATGTAAATTCCACATAATCTTTTTCCATATAAATTTTAAGTTCTGTGAAAAGTTAAAAACATGGTAACAAAGATGAAGAATTCCTTTGCTAGACTCATCAGTAGATTAGCCATAATGAGGAGATAATCAGTAAACTTGAAGATAGTAGAATGTATCATGGAAGATATCAATGGAAATTTAAAATAACTAAAAAGGCACACACACAACAACAAAACAACAACAACAACAAACCCCAAACAGGGCATGGATTCCAAAGGCTGAAATGATTTCCTGTGAAATACTGCGTGTGTAATTGGAATTGCAGAAGAAAGGAGAATGTGGTAGAAGAGTATTTGAGAAAACAGTGGGTAAGAGCTTTCTAAAAGTAATAAAAGACAATCAATCTTAGACACAAAAAGTTCAGCAAACACAAGAGAACATCAATAGTAGCTGTAACAGCAGCAACACAACTAGAAAAAAATTCAAAACAATAAACTACTAAGATAAAGAGAACATCTTGAGGATAGCTAGAAGGGGGAAATGAGTTATCTCTACCTTTGACTTGTTGGGAAAGTTTCCCAAGAGTCTTCTTATAACCATATTTTCATCACAATAGATGAGAACAGCTATTATGAATGATTGTTTTGGGTGGTTGTCCAATTCCAAAAACTAAAAATCTTGGGATACACACATTAAAATTAAATCTTACATCTACATTATAGTCCTTTGAGATCCCAATCCCAATCCCGGCCCCCAGACTTGCATTTGTCCAGGATGATGGACCTTGAACTAATTCAGAGAGTCTCCTAAAAGCTTTCTCAGTTTCTTATTGTCTCAATTTCTTTTTCACAGCAGCAAATATTTCTGGAGGCAAAACAGCACTGTATATTTTACTTATTCCCCTAAATTTTGTTCTTCCTCTAGGTTGTATCCCTGAATTTCTTTGTTATTTTGATGAATCTCTAATGTTTTCACTCAGTATGTTTAATTTTCATTATTTTTTAATATTGATTTCAGATTTTCTAATGGTGATCAAGAGGAGACTGGTTTATACAACCTAGTGAAAAGTTTCCAGTGGTCTCCATAGTCTCATCTCTTCTTTCCCTTAACTGCAGTTTCTTACATTAGTATATTGCAAGTTACCAATTTTCTTCTTAGAAAATTTTTTTGTCATTCTTAACTAATATACTTTTTACTTCAAGGCCATGAAAATGTTCTCATATTGTATTTTTTATAAGCTTTGTAATTTACCTATTTAAATTTAGTTTCTAATCCAGCAGATTTGATTTGATTTTATGAGTGATTTGATTGTATCTTGTGAGTAAACTGTCACTAATTTTTTATTTGATCATCATGTTAACCCAGCAACATCTACTGAAAGAGTTGCTCTTTCTCTATCCCACTACTCTGTTCTGTGATATACTAAGGGTCAGTGTATTTTAGATCTGAACCTAGATCTGCTTGTCTGTCTTTCATGAGTTCCACAAATACTTAATTTTTATATTAGAAAGATAATTCCTCAGGTACCTTTCAGAATGTTCTTCAGGATTCCAAGAGAGCTAGTCCTTTCACTTCAAGATTATTTATCAAGAGTTTCTTGGCTATTCACAGTCCTTAGTGTTTTGTTGTACATTTTTGAATCAGTGTTCTAGTTTCTACCAAAAAAAGAAAAAAAAAAAAAAAACAACTTGAATTTTTATTGAAATTGTCTCTTAAAATAGTACAAATGGTGTTCCAGGATAAGGACCCAGATCTTTTTCAGTTGTCTATTTATAAAGAATTTAGGAAAGGATCTATATGAACTGGTTTCCCTGGTGGCTGCCTGCTAATGTAGTTAACTTGAGTTAGATTCCTGGGTTGAGAAGATTCCCCTGGAGAAGGAAATTGCAGCCTCTGCCAGTATTTTTGCCTGGGAAATACCACGGACAGGGGAGTCTGGCAGGTTATATAGTCCACAGGGCTGCAAAACTCATATTTACAGCTTTTCTTCCTTTGTTTGCCCATGACCATGTCACCTTTCTCACAGTCACTATACATGGATGCAAGTCAGATGTATTTCTGCTTCACCCTTTAACTTAATTATAGCCCCTTGGTGATCCAGCTAAGTATGCAGGTGATGCACTCTAGACTCTTCTGCCTTTAATGAGTTTCAAATTTTGATGTATATCTCTCTTTATCCTGCAAGGTTGTCAAAATTCTCAGCTTTGGGGGGAATTTAATACTGTCTAGACAAAAAACATCATTTGTGCTGTTTCCGCTATGGATTTTTTAAAAATATTTTGTTGGAAACTTTCTTAATCATGTGAAGAATATTTTAGAAATGTATTATGGAATATTTTTATTTATTGCATCGTAAGTGAGATGCTTGGTTCACATAATCCAGTTTGTCATATTTCAGAAATCAAAGTTTGTTCTTTTATCTGCATTATTCATAGCACTTAGCTTGGCTGATGGCATGAAAGTGTTAGTCACTCAGCAGTGTCCAACTCTTTGCAACCCCATGGACTGTAACCCACCAGCCTCCTCTGTCCATGTGATTATTCCAGCAAGAATACTGGAGTGAGTAGCCATTCCCTTCTCCAGAGGATCTTTCTGGTCCAGAGATCAAACTTGATATGTTTCCAGAACTTATTTTAATGTTCTGTTGACATTCAAGAGGTGAAATTTTGAAGTATTTTGCCCTTGTAACAGATGGTTGCAGAAAGCATTTCGCTTTTAATCTAGCCTTATTCCCCAGAAGTAAGAGACTCTAGGCCCTTTCTCTCAAGATAGGGATGAATACTCCAGCACCTTAGTAAGAGAGAGACTTAACTGAGGTATGTTATAGCTAAAGCTGTCAAATTGTTATGAAAAATATGTTGCTGTTTATTAAATACCCAAGCCCTACACTATTGTCTTCCTTAATGATTCAACTATGGTCATTTACATTTCACACCTGAAAGTTATTTATATTTAAAAATGTTCCATTACTAGAAATGATATGCTATTAAAGAACTCTGTTCATGACACCTGAACTAGTTAAGTTTTCCTTAAACACGTTAAAATTCTCAGCATTTTTTTTCAGCATTTTTATATATGTACTTGAAATGAGATTGATTATTTAATGTTAACTTACTTAAGATGCTGGGAAAGATTGAGGACAGGAGTAGAAAGGGGCAACAGAGTGTGAGACAGTTGGATGGCATCACTAACTCAATGGACATGAATTTGAGCTAACTCTGGAAGATAGTGAAAGACAGGGAAGCCTGGTGTTCTGCAGCCCATGGCAAAGAGTTAGACACGACTTAGTGACTGAGCAACAACTTTTCCTTGAAAGACCAGTGTTTGCTCATCATCTACTCTGTGTCCATCTACTTATATTTCTTTATTGTGATTTATTAGAAGGCTTAAATACATCCTGTATATTATCTGCCACTACAGGTTTTTGTCAGAGTTTTATAAAAATATGTCCAGATTTTTATACTAAAACAGTTAACACAGGAGGAAGTATAGCTGACCATCACTGTGGTCTAAAATGCCACCTCAGCTGTGTAGGACAGGTTGAAAAAATAGCCCAGATTTCAAGTCACCTAAATTATACACTACTTAAATATACATTTTAAATACAAAACTTTTGCCATCTATAAGCAGCTTTCTTTAGTCCTTACTTTTGGCTTTGCTTTATTATGATATATCTGCTTTTTAAATGTAGTCAGAAATCTCCTCATGTAATTAAATAGCAATGAGCCATGTGGCAACCTCAAGGACTGAAAAACAGTCTAATGAATCAGTTTTTGAGGAGTGAAAATAGAAAAGGAAACACTATAGAGAACTGAAGAGTCTTTCTTCCATATAAAAATAGAGAAAAGACAATGATCTTCTTTAGGAGTATAAATGAAACCAACAACTTGCTAGTTAGTAATTGATTCTGAAGGCAGGCTCACACGTGCTGCCGTAGCAGTTACTGGTTGCAGCCGTGCGCCACATATTCTTTTAAAGTTTGAGCATCTTTCCCACCTATCTGAAAGGCTAAACTGTAAGGTGTGAAACTTGGCACTCTTATTTTGCTTTGATTCCCATTTATCATTACCGAGTTTAGACATCTGTTTAAACGTTAGAGAGAAAAAACTCTTCTCTTTTTTAAGTTTATATATTTTCATTTTTCAGTATAGTGCTTGTAAAGTTTTACATTTCCTAATATTTTTGGAAATAATTAAGCATTTCCATACCTCTACAATCTTTGCATAGTCACAAAATTAAAGTTTCCGTTCAGGCAATATCTTCTTCTCATCACATTAGAATTGAAAGAATCAGAGAGAGTGAGGGTCTGAATAATTTCAACAGTGTTGTTTACCAACACAGAAATCTGTGCTTCAAGAAACTCAGCTATTACAGAATCATTGACAGGGCTATTCAGAGTTCAGTTTTGAACATGTTGAACTGAGGTGCTTCTTGGACATCACGGTGGGAATGTTTAGTAAGTTATAGGAGAGCTGGTTCAGAAACAGAGCAAAGCCTGAAGTTACAATAAGTACTTCAAAATTATCAGCTCAAAAGTTACAGTATAAGCCATTCTAGAATCCCAGGGAAGGCGGAGCCTGGTGGGCTGCCGTCTATGGGGTCGCACAGACTCGGACACGGCTGAAGCGACTTAGCAGCAGCAGCAGGGCATACAAACTCTCATCCAGGTGAAAATAGAAAAAGAAAAGTGTTGAAGATAGAATATTGAAACACACTAATATTTAAGTGATTCTGTCAGGAAAAAAAAGAAAAGAAAAAAAATTGAGCTAGCAATGTAGGAGAGTAACAATGACTCTCATGGCAAGAGAGTAGAAAGAAGAAAATGATACCTTGAATAAGGAGGATGGCAGTAATTAAAAGAGAAGTGAGAGATCTGCTTTACTAAATGCTCTAGAGATGTGTGCCCCTGGCAACACACACCTAGACAACTTCTGTGTTTGAAAGGGCTTAATAAAAAGGGACTGGTGGCACCATTCTAAGGGCTTCAATGTAATTCATCTATATCAAGGCCCGAGAGGAATGAAAACCATCAAATTTACTTGCTAACAGAAAAATTAGCTTTGCCTAGAAGAATTGAGTATATTACTAGAAATCACTTTTGAAGGTTAAATAAAGCTTAGATATACATAGTCCAGGCTCTGGAGAAGCACCCTTACTAATTGGACATATAAGCAATTTACTGATAGTAGAAATCATTTGTTCAGAGGACAAATTTTGCAGTAACAAATTTCATCTGTTAGGTAGCTGTAGACTTCATTGATGATTTCAAGATTTTCTAAAGTTGAAAAGTGGACATAGACAGACAAAATCTTACTAATGAGTAAAATCTCTCAAGTTAGAATGCTTTTTAATCAGAAAATATTTTATTATAGTAATCAATAGTGATTTAGAAGAAAGTCTGATGTACTATAATGGGTACTATCATGATGTAATATTTTTAACATTAAAAAGTCATTTGTTTCAGTTACCCTGACAGCATGGAAGGGCATAACTGTAAAAAAAAAAGTAGTGAATACAATATAAATCCACACATATAATTTTTGTGACTATGTAGCTCAATAGAGGATAAGTAGTTTGATAGACAAATCAATATAATTAAATTTATCCATGTCTCCACAGATGAAGGTGGCTTCTAAATGTAAATAATGTACAAATAATTAAAGGGAAACTTTCAGAAAGACATCTGAAACCGCTGTGCTTTTGAAAATAGCAAATTAAGGAAAAATACTTTTTATTGAATAAATTCAGAAAATAGATGAAGAAACAGATGACTTGAATCATGAGTAAAAAATCAATCTTTTAAATATAAGGAGTCTGTAAATTATTATTTGAACTAAGTCATGATACAATTTTATGGGAAATTTTCAAGATTGTTTATCTTGTAAACATTAGTGATAATCCTAAAAATGATAACCTGATAAATGACAGTCTTAAAAATGTGACCTGATTGTGGATAGTCAACCATTGTCTTGATGTGTATTGACACAGGTTAATGTAATCTCTTTCACCTCAAACATCAGGCCATTCTATCTGATATCAGCATCAAATGAGGTCAAATTTAGTGTAGGAGGAGGAGCAGTAGAAAACAGGAACAACATATTTTTTCAAAAAGAACAAAATTATTCTTAGCCATGAAAATATTTATATGCTCTAATCATTGTGATACTTTTAAAAATTACAAGTAAAATATTAAAACTTGAAATGTAAAATAAAAATAACATGTTGCCATCACTGATTTTTTTATTTATTTCTCTTCATGTGTCTTTCTGGCTAGTAAAGCAATTTTATATTTTGCAGTTGCACTTAACATCATCCTTTATTTTATTTTAGTTTAGTTTCTTAACTTCATCCTTCAGTTTAGTTTAGTTTCTTGTGGGTTTAGTCCCTAAGTCATGTTCAACTCTTTGCGACCCCATAAACTGCAAAGCCACCCAGGCTCTTCTGTCCGTGGGATTTCCCAGGCAAGAAGAGTGGAATGGGCTGCCATTTCCTTCTCCAATTTAGTTTCTTAACTTCATCCTTTATTCTTTGAGTAAAGATTACAGAGTTAACACACAAGGCCCTCAAAATCCCATTATGGGATAGCAAGAAGAATTTGGTACCAATATTATGAATAGAGAAAAGACTTAAGAAAAGACTCCTTGGGACTTGCAGATCCATAGAGAGATTCAGGCTTAGAAATCCCAGGTACAGAGTAAGAGCAGTGCTGAGCGGAGTAGAAAGCAAGGATGAAATTAAGATCTGTCTACGAAAGAGAGAGAACTTCCTGCCAGCCCTTCTCCATTCACCCCCCCTTGTTGACAACAGCAATCGTTGTAGACAGCTCTAATACACAAGTGTGTTGTCCATCATATCAATCTAAATAGAAAATTCCAAAATGCTACAAAACAAATATAGAGCTCATAAGCAACTTCTTAAAGGTTTTACACTTTAATTTGAACAAGGGTCACCAATATCATGAGCATTTTCCAATCATATTTGCTTTTCAAAATTTGAACCCTTTTTATAGGGATTATATGCATGCATATTCTCTCTCTCTGTCACAACAGTGACAACTGAGGTGATCCCTGGGTCAATTTCCTGACATAGAGGTGTCCACTGAAATCCTAGAATGTCTCAGTTTTAGAGGCACTGTATTTGAAATATTAGCCTAGACTCTACATCCTCAATGCTCAACAATATTCTAAGTTATTTAAGATCTAACAAACATTTCTTTAATTACACTGCACAACCATTGGTTATTTACAACTGAGATCACTGGCTTATATATACGTTGATGCCTACGTTAATGGTGATCAAGTTAACGTTGGGAACATAATAGGGAGCTGATATTTGTTATCTGGTCTGTTTGTGGCTGAAGACAGAGGACATTCAGCTTGGATTAAGACATGGAATTCTGGCAGCCCATGACATTCAGTGGCAAACAGCTAATTAAATTATTACCTGTGGTCACCTAGAATGAAGTATGTATTAATGAAAAGGCTTTGAAAGACTGAGTCATCTCTCAAAAAGAACAGAGTAAAGGGCATGAGGATTTCAAGGTTTAGGGTGGGCTGGTCACTTTTAATTTTGCTGGACAGCTTGAAGACAATGCATAACAAGCTCAAAGTTCAAAATTCTTAGTTAAAAACTCACACAGACAATCAAGGATTTTCAGTGTCTCTCATTTCTTTTTGCCTCTAGGCTGAGATAGATGAAAACCAAGGTGAAACTTGATCCTAAGGGTTTTCAATTTATGTAGGTTGAGTTAAAAACCTGACAATGCATCAAATGTAACAAAGTTTTGATAGGGAAAGAATAAAACACTGAACGTGGGTATGAGGACATGTTGAGAGATTTGGACATCTTAAAATACCCCAAATATCTCATATGACTATTCTTGTCCTACTCAGAAATCTTAAAATTATTTGACCAAAGAAGTCTTTTTTCCAAAGAGGATTTAACACTTTCCATATTCCATACTCAACATCTGTCTTATTGTCTTCAGACCATTCAAACTAAAATCAAATGCCGCGAGATGTATAAAATTACATATTCAAACATTGGAGAAAAAATACTTATAATCAAAAAAGAATATAAGATTTTGCATGTATATATTTTAAACTGGAAAATACATGAGATTATGTATTTTAAGTGTGCTGGATAAAAGAAAAATCAGGAAAAACATAATTTTAAATGCAGCTGAGGTAGACTGATAGAGATTCTGGGTTTATTGTGCTAGTTTGCATAGATATGATCATTTACTTAAATGGTTACTGAAATATTGATTCAAAGGTCATTCACACTAATATAAGTGGACAATCTAGAAATTCCTTTGAATGCGTACAGGAAAGAAATGAAGGACTTAAGGTTGTATTTGTTATGTATGATATTTTAATATATTTTCTAAATTTGGAAGGCTCAGAAAATATCTTCCTCACCAAAGTACTAGGAAAACCTAGAATGAGGAAATGACATGCATCTCTGAAAGACCAGGAGTAGCAATTCTCCTGGAGGTGTGGTTACTGATGGGGGATAATGCAAAATTTGAAATGTATCTCAGATTCAAAGTTGATATTACAGGAATAGGACTAGTGAGATAATGAACTGATTTGTACAAAAGGAATCTTTTAAGGCGGCTTTTTTTTCATGGAGTTCGTAAGACTGAGACTAGTATTTTGTCAAATAGATTCTTCCTTACCATTAATAACCAAAAATTGTATTAAATTTGGGCTTTCCTGATGGCTCAGTGGTAAAGAATCTACCTGCAAGGTAGGAGAAGCTGGAGGTGCTGTTTTGATTCCTGGGTCAGGAAGAGGGAATGACAACCCACTCCAGTATTCTTGCCAGGAAAATTCCATGGACAGAGGAGCCTGGAGGGCTATATAGCCCAAAGGGTAGCAGAGTTGGACCTGAATGAAGAGACTGAGCATGTGGTAAGTTTGAAAAAAGAACACTGATGATTGTTTCCATACCTAGCTTTGGTTTCTTATCTCTGTTACTTCATGGACTTATGGTGTCTAGAATTAAGACAGTGACAAGTAATCTTGTGAAATTGCATTGAAATAAGAAAAACTAGTTTTCCTATAACTACTGCAATTCATCTGCAAACACTTACCAGAATCATTATTCACAGCTGAAAGGGAAATAAACAATATTTGGGAAACTGATTGGATTACACTGGGTCTCAGCTAATGCTAATTTTTGTGGTCCAGTGCAATACTGTTGTCCACTGGTGAGACAAAGTTTATAGATATCAGGTGATAAATGGAATTTTCACCTAGAACATAATTGACATGGTGATCTATTAAATCCCCAGTTCATGACTTCATGGTTGAAAGTTATGCACAAATAACATCATTTATGTTAGGAAGACCCCAGTGAAACCAACTAGAACTGCACTTTTCTTCCAAAATAGTAAACCAAAAGTGGAAACATATTCCTGTGTTCATCATAAACAGTATTACCATTGAGTTTTAGAAAATCAAGGAAAAGTGGTAATTCCTCTTTCATTTGCAAGTAATCCCTGTTTGACTAAACAGAACATATACGAGACAGGTTTTTAGAAAAACACTAAGATTATAAACTAAATTGGTTCAATACCACCTGTTAACACAGAAGTCTACTATTACTGTGGAAATCAATACAGTCTTTGACTGGCATGTAGACATTATCTACAATGTTCTTTTGTATCTATCTTAATACATAAGACTATCAGAAACTGAGTACTTTCACCTACCAAAGACATAAATACACACTAAGCCCGGAAAGTCAAGTCTCTGATAGGCCACTTAGCCAATAGGGACTTTGAACATCTCCCCACATCACAGGATGTCACACTGTCAATTACATTGTGACATCATTCTGCTTATACTTGGGAAGCTAGAATCAGCAGACATTCTAGATGACACCAAATATCCAAAGTTATGAGTCAATAAAACAACAGAAAATATATGTTACTCTATCCAGTGATGTTCTCAGAGGTCTAGTAATCTTAGAATATACTGAAATTAAACTTCCAAGGAAAATAAACAAGTGCTGCCTTCACCATCTTTTATTATTTCAAAAGATGCTAATTTCATATTTTAGGAGTTTGGAGACAGTGTAGATAATATTTAAGCCTGCCACCCTGTATATTGTATATATAATATACAATATACATTATATTGTAGATAATACAATATATTGTAGATAATATATTAAGCCTGCCACCCAGAACTGTATATTGAAAAACCTAGAAAGTTTCCATCTTTATGTGGGATTAGTGCAAAAAATGTTGTCAGTCTGCTCCAGAGTGTGGCAGTGTCATTGCTAATACTTGACCACCTGAGACAACAGATACAATGTTAAGGCTACAACATTTCATTCATAGTGCAGTTCTAGGGACCCCATTCAAAGCTGATCAAAATGTGAATGATGCACCTGGAATTAGGGAGCACCTAATCTTTGCTGATGTTCCCTTGGTATCTCTAATTTCCTTGAAGAGATCTCTAGTCTTTCCCATTCTGCTGTTTTCCTCTATTTCTTTGCATTGATTGCTGAGGAAGGTTTTCTTATCTCTCCTGGCTATTCTTTGGAACTCTGCATTCAAATAGGAATAATTTTCCATTTCTCCTTTGCTTTTCACTTCTCTTCTATTCACAGCTATTTGTAAGGCCTCCTCAGACAACCATTTTGCCTTTTTGCATTTCTTTTCCATGGGGATGGTCTTGATCCCTCTCTCCTGTACAATGTCACGAACCTCCGTCCATAGTTCATCAGGCTCTCTATCTATCAGATCTAGTCCCTTAAAACTATTTCTCCCTTCCACTGTATAGTCATGAGTGATTTGATTTAGGTCATACCTGAATGGTCTAGTTGTTTTCCTTACTTTCTTCAGTTTAAGTATGAGTTTGGCAATAAGGAGTTCATGATCTGAGCCACAGTGAGCTCCCGGTCTTGTTTTTGCTGACTGTATAGAGCTTCTCCATCTTTGGCTGCAAAGAATATAATCAATCTGATTTCAGTGTTGACCATCTGGTGAAGTCCATATGTAGAGTCTTCTCTTGTGTGTTGGCCAACAAAGGTCCATCTAGCCAAGGCTATGGTTTCTCCATTGGTCATGTATGGATGTGAGAGTTGGACTGTGAAGAAAGCTGAGCACTGAAAAAATTGATGCTTTTGAACTATGGTGTTGGAGAAGACTCTTGAGAGTTCCTTGGACTGCAAGGAGAACCAACCAGTCCATCCTGAAGATCAGAAGGGTGTTCATTGGAAGGACTGATGCTGACGCTGAAACTCCAATGCTTTAGCCACGTCATGCAAAGAGTTGACTCATTGGAAAAGACTCTAATGCTTGGAAAGATTGAGGGCAAGAGGAGAAGGGGACGACAGAGGATGAGATGGCTGGATGGCATCACCGACTCAATGGACATGAGTTTGAGTAAGCTCCGGGAGTTGACGATGGACAGGAAGGCCTGGAGTGCTGTGATTCATGGGGTCGGACACAACTGAGCGACTGAACTGAATTGAACACTTAGTGATACATAATGGCCCTGAGTGTTATATGGAAACGTAGAATTCTCTTTAAATCTGTGAGAAAGTCTTATGTGAATTCCAAAGTAGATTCCCCTAGGAATTTGGACCATAACTTCTTTAGAAGGCAAAAGAAAATGTGGGTCATCTAAAAAAGTTGCTCTTGGTTTTTCTGAGCACTGATAGAAACTGAAAGCTTTGTTCTGAGACTCTAGGTGATCATATCACTGTGTCCTTGTGACTTGGTGTTATCTGATCATTGAAGATAGGTATAACCTGCAGTGTTCACTATTGAGCACTATAGTTGGAGCAGGTTCAAATAGATTTTGAAGGCACAGTAAGTTGCATAGCATATAGCTTGCTAACCTATGATACCTGCCTTAACACTCTTCCCTCAGTCTACATTTATGGCTTCATGAACATACACATATATAGTTTGTGTAAAAAATATATATATTGAGTTTAAAGACAGACCTTTAAAACTCTCTAGCAATAGAAAGGAATGGAATATTTTGTATTAAAGCTTATAAGAGATGATAGCATATCAGGGAAATCCTTTTGGGCACAGATGCTAATGATTATTGCATTGCCATCTTTGTTAGAAAAAAAAAAAGAGATGGTTAGAGGATCTCTACCATTTGAGGCTAATGTTTTGAACATGTTTTAAGTGACTTACTAAGGCTAATATTGGAGTTCAAATGCTTAGCTTTGTTGAAGACATAAGTGAACAGTACAGAAGCATGATTGTCCTTGTGAATGCTTAACAAAGGCTTCATCTGTAGAGAAGATTGTGAATGGCAACCACCCTTTTACCTCATCCTCAATTTTCATAGCAGGAGTCATGAACCACATAACAGCGATGTAAGGGACAAGTGTGATAGATGGCCCAACACTGACTATATCTTAACAAGGCTGATGTGATTAACAAAACAAGTAGGTGTAGATAATTCCCTAGTGACTTGAACCAATCTTATGTGCCACAATACCCTAGGACAATCAGATAATATGTTAGCAACTTTTTTTTAATTTAATATTTCACATCTTGAACAAAAGCCATTGTTGATTTGAAATTCAAGCTACATGTACTGTATTTTATTTCAGTTCAGATCAGTCACTCAGTCGTGTACTACTCTTTGCAGCCCTACAGACTGCAGCATGCCAGGCTTCAAAGTCCATCACCAACTGCCTGAGATTGCTCAGGCTCATGTCCTTTGAGTCAGTGATGCCATCCAACCATCCCATCCTCTGTTGTCCCCTTCTCTTGCCTTCAATCTTTCCCAGCATCAGGTTCTTTTCCAATGAGTTGACTCTTTGCATCAGGTGGCCAAAGTGTTGGAGCTTCAACTTTAGCATCAGTCCATCAAATGAATATTCAGGACTGATTTCAATTAGGATGGACTGGTTGGATTGCCTTGCAGTCCAAGGGACTCTCAAGAGTCTTCTCCGACACCACAGTTCAAAAGCATCAATTATTCATACTCAGCTTTCTTTGTAGTCCAACTCTCACATCCATGTATGACTACTGGAAAAACTATAGCTTTGACTAGATGGACATTTGTTGGAAAAGTCATGTTTCTGCCTTTTACTATGTTGTCTAGGTTGGTCATAGCTTTTCTTCCAAGAGGCAAGCGTCTTTTAATTTCATGGCTGCAGTCACCATTTGCAGTGATTTTGGAGCCCCCCAAAAATAAAGTCTTTCACTGTTTCCATTGTTTCCCCATCTATTTGCCATGAAGTGATGGGATTGAATGTCATTATCTTAGTTTTCTGAATGTTGAGTTTTAAACCAACTTTTTCACTTTCCTCTTTCACTTTCATCAAGAGGCTCTTTAGTTTTTCTTCACTTTCTTTCATAAGGGTGGTATCATCTGCATATCTGAGGTTATTAATAATTCTACTGGCAATCTTGATGCCAGCTTGTGCATCATCCAGCCTGGCATTTTGCATGATATACTCAGGATATAAGTTAAATAAGCAGGGTGATAGTATACAGCCTTGGTGTTATCCTTTCCCGATTTGGAACTAGTCTGTTGCTCCATGTCCAGTTCTAACAGTTGCTTCTTGACCTGAATGCAGATTTATCAGGAGGCAGGTAAGGTGGTATGGTATCCCCATCTCTTGAAGAATTTTCCACAGTTTCTTGTGATCTGCACTGTCAAAGGTTTGGCATAGGCAATAAAGTAGAAGTAGATATTTTTCTGGAACTCTCTTGCTTTTTCGATAATCCAACGGATGTTGGCATTTGATCTCTGATTCCTCTGCCTTTTCTAAATCCATCTTGAACATCTGGAAGCTCATAGTTCACATACTGTTGAAGTCTGGCTTAGAGAAAACCCATATTTTATTTAGCACGTTCTTAAACAAATTTCCTGGAAGTGCTATTTAATATCATGATCTAATCCACAAAAACACATATGACCATAGGTATTATATATATATATATATGGTTGTATACTGCTGCTTATGGGATTCATTGATATTGACAAGCGTTCTATCTCTCAGAACAGCTGCTCCAGAGTATATCAGAGTTTATATAAAAATTAATTAGGTGACTACTTCTTATAAGTATTATTGAAAAGTGACAGTGAAAGTCGCTCAATCATGTATGGCTCTTTTCAACCTCAAGGACTGTATAGTCCATGGAATTCTCCAGGCCAGAATACCAGAGTGTGTAGCCGTTCCTTTCTCCAGGGGATCGTCCCAACCTAAGGCTCAAACCCAGGTCTCTCACATTGCAGGCAGGCTCTGTGCCACCTGAGCCACCAGGGAAGGCCATAAATATTATTGCTCACCCCCAAAACCCTAGCAACTAATAAAGGGTGGGGTTTTTTTGTTTGTTTGTTTGTTTGTTTGTTTTGTTTAGTTTTTTTACTCCCAGCCTGAATATATGGATCCTGAGGGAAGGAATTGAGAATTGAAGAGTCACTATCACATCCATGATCTAGTTGAGAAAGTACAGTCTATTCCATGTTATTCAAGACTCTGCTTGTTCAGTGCTAAAGCCAAGATTGTGTACATGAGAGTTTCCTTTGCACTGACAGCCGTTTTAAGCAGCACGTATCTCTGGATGAACAGGAAAAGATGAATTATTGTCTAATAATTAAACCTTATTCTAAAGGGGGGTAGAGCTCCTAGTAAACAAGGAAAAGAAAGAAATATGGGTAAAATCATGAGATTCCCTGGGACTGTCTAGTACTGCTACATCCAACAAAAATGTTTAATAGAATATCACAGCCATCTCACACAGACTGGACCTGAAAACTCAGTAATGAAGATTTAGAATAGCCTCTCAGAAAGAAGTATTCTGTGGTTCTGCCTGATAGCATAGGAAACATGAAAGGGACAAATGAGAAAGGCAGCTGAAAATACCATCTATGGCCTCGTGGTCAACTACAGAAATGAAACTATAATGACAAATTCTTGACCCTCCTTTTAATATTTAATATATATTAGCTAATAACTTTAAATAAATTTCAAATAATTTTCCTTTTCAACTATACTTTCTAAATACAGAATATCACTATTCAGATATATACTAATAATTTTCTGCTTAAGTACACAAGCCCACAATAGGTGGCAATTACGAGCTTTCAGCTACTCAGGCCGAAAATCTTGGGAACATAACTCCTCTTTCTCATGTACTTTGACCAGTCTTTCAAAAATTTCTGTGGCATCCAGCTTTGAAATATGGCCAGAATCAGAGTTTCTTATTACTTTCTTTGTTACCACTGACAACTATTCTTCTTTGTCAAATTTTAAGCAGGCTCTTCTGAGCTTTACTAGGGTCCATTCTTAAGAGAAACATAGGCCCTGTCTCTAAGAGCCCAGTTACAGCAAAAATACTGCTAAGTCAACTTAACCAGAATTCCCCGTCTTTGATATCTGATCACCCTTCTTACATGATTGAGCGCTTCATCCTCCACTATCCCCCAGATGATATGTGGTATCCTAGCTGTCTCCAGCAAGAATCCTATTTGGTCTATTTAGCCAGAATCCCCCTTACCCTTGGTGTTTCCTTTTAATAATTTTCCATCCACTAAATTCCACTCCACTCTGTTTCTTGAATATGCTTTCCCATTTTTCCTTTTTTTGCTTGTTTTATTCAGAGTTGAGCTCAGTCTATCACTCCCACTATAAGATGTCATTATGGTAACCCCTTGTATAAAATCTGTCTCACGATCTTTTAACAAATGCTATGAATATTGGGTATTTTAGTACCATCCAAGCCTGTTCCACCATCAACCATTTCTGAGATAATCACAAGCTTCTAGACCAGTCTCCCAGATTCTCCACTGCTTCATTAGATTCTTTCCTCAAAATAGCAACCAGTATGTTCCTTTCAAAAGGTAAGCTTGGTATGTTATTTCTCTGTTTAAACCCTCCATGGACTTACTGCAATACACAGTTAAATACAAGGTCATCTAACTTTTTAGTCCAAAGCCTAGAGCAAAGTTTCTACACTATCTAGCATTTTTTAACCTCTGATCTTTTCTCCTACCACTTTCTTCCTTCCTCATTCATTGCAGTAACATTGATTCTCTTTAGAATCAATCCTTTTTTTTTTTTTTTTCCCAAATTCTCATTGATTCCCTGTGGTTAGAAGGAAAAAAAGTTTATTGTCCACTTTCCACTCCAAATATTATTTTACCTACTGAAGGCTAGAGGGGAAATTGTAACACATTAGGATTAGGTTTTGTTTTTGTTTTTCTTTTTTTGATAATAACTCAGTATGTTTTTAAAAATATCTACTTCTCCTTGAAATTAAAAACATACATGAGTAGATTAAAAGTAAGTGGGTAGAGAAAAACATAGCATGCCACTCTTAATCAAAAGAAAGCAGATGTAGCTATATTAATTTCAGAGAGAACAGGCTTCAAGGCAAGAAAATTTACCAGGAACAAAGAGAGGCATTATATAATGATAAAAGGATCAATTCTCTCAGAAGCCATAACAGTCCTTAATATGTGCATACCTAACAACAAAGTGTCAAGCTACATGAGGCTAAAATGAATGGAGCTTCAAAGTGTATTAGGTGAATCTACTGGTGAAGTTGAGATTTTAGCACCCCTCCTCAGAAATGGCAGAAAATCAGTACAGGCATAGTTGAATATCAGTACTTTCCAATCTGATCTATAGATTTAAAGCTTTATATATCTATGCTCTGAGTTTTAACAGAATCTCCCATTAAGGTCAAGCTGAAGTGATGTATGAAAGATCTTTGCAAAAGATTGATCATATTATAGACAATATTATGCTGGAATTAAGTTGGAGTTCAGAGACTGTGAGAAAGTAAATTAAAGATACATTGAAGAGTTTTCCAGAAAACTTAAAAAACTTTTCAGAACGACTGGATCAAAATGTTTTTTAATCCTAAAAAATTATTGGTATTATTGTCTTCAACATGCTAGCAAATTAGTGTTTAAAGACTGGTATGAGTATATTAACAGTGTCACTATTTTACTTATCCATGTAGCTATAGTTTATCATTTGACTATGAAGTTTGTCCTATTTACAGTGGGGCTTGATTTGACTTTTGAAAATGGCTGATTTTAGCCAATTGAATGAATGTTAGGAAGTATAGGTTGACCAGTGGCTAGAAAAATGCATGTGCAATTAGGATTTCTATCCTGTGGTACAGCAAAATCTATGAGAAGAATGCCTTTGGGTTAGCCTACTAGTCCCCCAGAAAGGATGAAGAGCATGCGGAACACAGCTGGGACTAGCCAAAACCCCTCAGGGAAATGCCCAGAATTGTTTGTGTGCCCAATCAAAATGTATTAAATCATTTTTAAAATAATTTACAAAACTAAATAAATGAGATCTAATTAAATTCAAAAGTTTTTGCAATACAAAGGAAACCATAAACAAAACAAAAAGCCAACCCACACAAAAAAAGAAAATATTTGCAAATGATGGAGCTGACAAGGGAGTGGTCTTCAAAATTTACAAATAGCTCATGCAAATTATTACGATCAAAATAAGCAACCCAATCAAAAAAAAAAAAAAAAAAAAAGAACTAAATAGACATTTCTCCAAAGAAACAAACAGATGGCAAATAGGCGCATGGAAAGATGTTCAGCATCACAAATATTCAGTTTAGTTCAGTTCAGTCACTCAGTTGTGTCCGACTCTATGAAACCCCATGGACTGCAGCACACCAGGCTTCCCTGTCCATCACCAACTTCTAGAGCTTGCTTGAACTCATGTCCATTGAGTCAGTGATGCCATCCAACCATCTTATCATCTGTCATCCCCTTTTCCTCCTGCCTTCAATCTTTCCCAGTATCAGGGTCTTTGCCAATGAGTCAGTTCTTCCCATCAGGTGGCCAAAGCATTGGTTTCAGCATCAGTCTTTCCAATGAACACCCAAGACTGATATCCTTTAGGACTGACTGGTTGATCTCCTTGCAGTCCAAGGGACTCTCAAGAGTCTTCTCCAACACCACAATTCAAAAGCATCAATTCTTTGGCTCTCAGCCTTCTTTATTGTCCAGCTCTCACATCCATCCATGATACTGGAAAAAAACCATGGTTTTGACTGTATGGATCTTTGTTGGCAAAGTAATGTATCTTATTTCTAATATGCTGTCTAGGTTGGTCACAGCTTTTCTTCCAAGGAGCAAGTGTCTTAATTTCATGGTTGCAGTCCCCATCTGCAGTGATTTTGGAGCCCAAGAAAATAAAGCCTGCCACTGTTTCTATTGTTTCCCCACCTATTTGCCATGAAGTGATGGGACCGGATGCCATGATCTTAGTTTTTTGAATGTTGAATTTTAAGCCAACTTTTTCACTATCCTCCTTCATTTTCATAAAGAGACTTTAATTCCTCTTTGCTATCTGCTAGTAGGGCGGTGTCATCTGCAGATCTGAGGTTATTTATCTCTCTCCTGGCAATCTTGATCTCAGCTTGGGCTTCATTCAGCCTGACATTTCACATGATGTACTCTGTATATAAATTAAATAAACAGGGTGATGAAATACAGCCTTGACATACTTCTTTCCCAATCTGGAATCAGTTCATTTTTCCATGACCAATTCTAACTGTTGCTTCTTGATTTGCATATGAGTTTCGCAGGAAGCAGGTAATGTGGTCTGGTATTCCAATATCTTTAGGAATTCCCCCCAATTATTTAGTGATCTACAGAGTAAAAGCCTTTAATCAATTAAGTAGAAGTTTTTGTGGAATTCTGTAGTTTTCTATGATCCAACGAATGTTGGCAATTTCATCTCTAGATCCTCTGCCTTTTCTAAGTCCAACTTGACCATCTGGAAGTTCTCAGTTAACAAACTCTTCAAGTCTAGCATGAAGGATTTTGAGCATTACTTTACTAGCATGTGGGCAAAATTGTGCAGTAGACTGAACATTTTTTTGGCATTGCCATTCTTTGGAATTAGAATGAAAACCGACCTTTTCCAGTCCTGTGGCCACTGAGTTTTCCAACCTGCTGGCATATTGAGCACCACACTTTAAGAGCATTATCTTAAAATGTATTTGAAATAGCTCAGTATTTGAAATAGCTCAGAGGGAATTCCATCACCTCCACTAGCTTTGTTCATAGTGATGCTTCCTAAGGCCCACTTGACTTGACACTCCAGGACATCTGGCTCTAGGTGAGTGATCACACCATCATTATTATCTGGGTCATGAAGATCTTTTCTGTATAGTTCTTCTGTGTATTCTTGCCACCTCTTCTTAATATCTTCTGCTTCTGTTAGGTCAATACTGTTTTTGCTCTTTATTGTGCCCATCTTTGTATGAAATGTTCCCTCAGTATTTCTAGTTTTCTTTTTTTTTTTTTTTTTCTTTTTTTTTAATTTTTTTAAATTTTTATTATTATTATTATTATTTTTTTCCCAGTGGGTTTTGTCATACATTGATATGAATCAGCCATGGATTTACATGTATTCCCCATCCCGATCCCCCCTCCCACCTCCCTCTCCACCCGATTCCTCTGGGTCTTCCCAGTGCACCAGGCCGGAGCACTTGTCTCATGCATCCCACCTGGGCTGGTGATCTGTTTCACCATAGATAGTATACATGCTGTTCTTTTGAAATATCCCACCCTCACCTTCTCCCACAGAGTTCAAAAGTCTGTTCTGTATTTCTGTGTCTCTTTTTCTGTTTTGCATATAGGGTTATCGTTACCATCTTCCTAAATTCCATATATATGTGTTAGTATGCTGTAATGTTCTTTATCTTTCTGGCTTACTTCACTCTGTATAATGGGCTCCAGCTTCATCCATCTCATTAGGACTGGTTCAAATGAATTCTTTTTAATGGCTGAGTAATATTCCATGGTGTATATGTACCACAGCTTCCTTATCCATTCATCTGCTGATGGGCATCTAGGTTGCTTCCATGTCCTGGCTATTATAAACAGTGCTGCGATGAACATTGGGGTGCACGTGTCTCTTTCAGATCTGGTTTCCTCAGTGTGTATGCCCAGAAGTGGGATTGCTGGGTCATATGGCAGTTCTATTTCCAGTTTTTTAAGAAATCTCCACACTGTTTTCCATAGCGGCTGTACTAGTTTGCATTCCCACCAACAGTGTAAGAGGGTTCCCTTTTCTCCACACCCTCTCCAGCATTTATTGCTTGTAGACTTTTGGATAGCAGCCATCCTGACTGGCGTGTAATGGTACCTCATTGTGGTTTTGATTTGCATTTCTCTAATAATGAGTGATGTTGAGCATCTTTTCATGTGTTTGTTAGCCATCTATATGTCTTCTTTGGAGAAACGTCTGTTTAGTTCTTTGGCCCATTTTTTGATTGGGTCATTTATTTTTCTGGAATTGAGCTTCAGGAGTTGCTTGTATATTTTTGAGATTAATCCTTTGTCTGTTTCTTCATTTGCTATTATTTTCTCCCAATCTGAGGGCAAAGAATGAAACTAGAACACTTTCTAACACCATACACAAAAATAAACTCAACATGGATTAAAGATCTAAATGTAAGACCAGAAACTATAAAACTCCTACAGGAGAACATAGGCAAAATACTCCCCGACATAAATCACAGCAAGATCCTCTATGACCCACCTCCCAGAATATTGGAAATAAAAGCAAAACTAAACAAATGGGACCTAATGAAACTTAAAAGCTTTTGCACTACAAAGGAAACTATAAGTAAGGTGAAAAGACAGCCCTCAGATTGGGAGAAAATTTCTAGTTTTCTTGAAGAGATTTCTAGTCTTTTCCATTCTATTGTTTTCCTCTATTTCTTTGCATTGTTCACTTAAAAAGTCTTATCTCTCCCACATGTATATGTAAAACTGAATCTTTTTTTTAACTGAATCATTTTTCTGTACACCTGAAACTAACACAGCATTATTAATTAACTATATTATAATATAAAATAGGCAGTTTAAAAGTAAATTAAAAAATAAAGATAACTGATAACTTTTATAAACAGTTTTTATGACTAAAAAGTGTTAAATGATACACCACTTTTATTTCCTCTGCTATTTATTATAAGAGAAGATAAAGCAAATTTTCAAGACCATTATGCAGCATTTGGAAATAAATTTTAAATAAAACTCAAAGACAATTGCATTGAATAAAGTCATAAAATGAGCAAGAGCATATTGGTGACCAAGAATAGTAGTAGAGAAATTCTGGTAGTCATTCTTTGACTTAATTTATGAATATATTTTTTTCATACAAATAGCTCATTCCGGTTGTTTAGATTTTAAAGCACTAAATACATAGCTATGTCTCAAGTTCATTATTGAAAAAATAGTCTTTGGTGGACAAAAGAAAATGTCAGTTCTGTGTATGGCATTGCTAATAAGAGATAATGTGTTCATACATTGTTGTAACTTTGACAGCATTGAGTTGCTTTAAAATATCATCTAATTTTAATTGAAACCTTCCTGTGTACATTAAAGTAATAATTTTAAAAAGTGTCATCTTGAATAATGGGTTAAATGCATAAAATATCCAGTAAACAAATTCTGTGAATAAAATAAAAAGAAATATTTTAAGATATTCTCTATTATGTAGTATTTTGTTTTGATTATTTAAAATTATTATGAATTTGAAAAATCAAAATACATAGATAATAAAAATACATGAATTATATTCTATGTTTTATCTGTCACCATAAATTGGAAATAGAGGATTAAGCAATAGAAATTTATTATAGTCACTAAATGTTGAAATTCAGCATCAAATATAAATTATTCATCTTTAGTGCCAACATAGAAACTAGAGGAGCAACTGTTTACGTTTAAATATCTTTATTCATTTGAAGTAATCATATTTTGATTCAAATATTTGCATTTTTATTTCTCACAAAATATTCATGTTTTAAAAATCTTCATTTGGCTAAATATACTGTAAAGGTTTGCCAAACATAATAAAAAGCATGGATTTGAAAGAGAGATAAACTGCTTATGATTATTTCATATTTTTTTGACAGGACAAACTTCAATATGTAAAGAGGGACTATTGACAAGTGACTAAAATTAACATTTTTAAAATTAACATTTTTAAAATGGAAACTGGAGTAAGGAAACATTTGAAGCTTTCCAAATTAGAATTTCAAAACGGCACCACCAGGTCCAAATCCATGTACACCAGTTGGTCAATATTGTCCAGAAGACTTTCTTGATGGTTGCTGGTTTCAGCATCTGAATCATTTAATATCACATCTCAGGACAACTGAGAAGAAGTCTCAAGGGTTTGTCTAGTTTTCAACTAGTGCGATAGAAAGACTCTCTTAGCTGCATGAGTGGAGTAGTCCTCTCCCTTCATATGTATGTCTCCCTTCTCCTCTCCTTTCTATATGTACCTTCTTTTCTTCTCTTTTACCTCTTTGCTGATATGGTCAGTTCCTCTCTGCTTGTTGGTATCATGGGTGGTTGTCTGATCCACATTCTTGTCACATGCCCTTAGGCTAAACCAGACTTCCTGGGCAGTAAATTCCAATTGCAACAAATTGTGTAATTTTTAAAGTACCTAATAAATAGAATGTGTGTTTGTGTGTGTGTGTTAGTCAGCCAGTTGTGCCTGACTCTTTGTGACACCATGGACTATAGCCCTCCAGGCTCCTCTGTCCATAGAATTCTCCAGGCAAGAATACTGTAGTGGGTTGCCTTTCCATCCTCCAGGGGATCTTCCCAACCCAGAGATTAAATCCCAGTCTCTTGCACTGCAGGTGAGTCTTTACCATTTGGGTCACCAGGGAAGATTATATAATAATAGGGTGAGAATTAAATAAACATCTGCAGAAAGTTGAGTGTCGTGCTTGGAATATATGTCAATATATATCTCAAGCATTTTAATTATTATAACATAAGTTAATACAACATACTGCAGAAGGAGTTATGAGTCCAGAGGAAAAGTTATGGCTTCCAGAGAAGTGGACAAGATTGGGTCAAAGAAAAAAAATCATGACTGAAGAAGACAATAGATATTTAAAAATGTAGACATAGTGAAGGACAATCAGTGATTAAGATGAATGAAGCATGAGTTAAAATAGAAAAGAAAATGCATGTTTAATACAGAAAGTAATAGGTAATTCAATTGATAGAGTTTCAGAAAAAGTGAAAAGTAACAAAGAATAATACATTTTAGTATACCAACAGAACCAGTTCTTACTTGGTTTTTAGTTCTGAAGAGAAGCCCTGCCCAAATTTCAATCTTGTTTTCTCACCATTGTATATCTTGATGCATATTAGTATATGCACTGTTTTTTTCCATCTGTAAAATGAAGTCAATAGTTTCTACTTTATAAGGTCATTTTGAGAATTAAAGAAAATATAAACCCATCGAAATATGTAGCATATAAATATGCTTATGTATAATATTGCTTAGAATATTTTTTGACATATAGTAAATATTGATTAAATAATAACTATTTTAATATCACTGTTGTTAGCAATATAATCAAGAGACATTATCAAGAAGTTGATCGAATGGGCTTATTTAAAACTGATGTCTAAAGCCTTAAAGAAAGTCATGCCATTACTTTCAGAGACTTGAGAGAATGTAGAGATTCAGGCTGAAAAGATGAAACTTCGAGTTGGGACAGCATTAAATTGAAGGTTCTTGTAGGACTTTCAGTTATAGTTGTTCATGTGACAGTGAAGAACTTTAAGGTTTAAAGCAAGGGTCCTCAGCCCATGGACCACGGACTATTATCAGTCTGTGGCCTGTTAGGAACTGGGCCGCAAAGCTGGGAATGAATGGCAGGCAAGCTAGCAAAGCTTCATCTGTTATTGACAGTCACTCCTCATAGTTTCCACTGTCACCTGAACTCCACCTCCTGTCAGACCTGCAGAGGCATTAGAATTCCATAGGAGCAAGAATCCTACAATGAATGGCACGTGCAAAGGATCTAGGTTATGAGCTCCTTATTAGAATCTAATGCCTGGAGATCTGAGGTGGAGCTAAGGCAGTGATGTTAGTGCTGAGGAGCAGCTGCAAATTAGATTGTTATTAGCAGAGAGATTTGACTGCACAGAGATCATAAAAAAATCAGTTGTTTGCAGACTCATATCAAAGCCCCATCAGTGAGCAACAGGTGACAATTAGCTGCCTCTGCTGGCAGGTTTTTCGGTGGCAAGTGAGTTGATGCACTTCAATTGTACATCTGCCTCTAGTGGCAGGCTTCAAGTCAGAATCTGACACATTTTAGTCAAAACATGACCCGCCCATTATTTCATTGACCACTTCCATCCATGCCACTTTTCCTATGCACTTGTCTCAGTCACAGCCTTGGTAAGCCCACAAGCGAACCCTAGCCAAAATGAGTAAAAAAACAAACGTCACTGGAGAGCTTCTTTCAAAAGAGGAAAAGACCCAGCGATGAAACAACAGAAGACTCTACGACTACCAACAAAAAGCAAACTGCATTTAAAGAGAGTACCAAGAGTCCTACTTAAATCATGGTTTCGTTGCAACAGGCGATTCACATTCTCCAGGCCTGTTTTTATAATATGTGGTGACTGGATATCCAATGAAGACATGAAACCTTCAAAACTGTTTTGCCACGCGGAGACCAAGTGCTGTTCATTAAAAGAGTAGACTTGGGAGTTTTTCAAAAGAAAAAAAAAAAAAAAAAAGACAAAGCAACTATTAAAGGCCACCATTTCATCAAATGTGTCTGCATTGAGAGCATCATTCTTGTGATCATTGCTAAAGCGAAGAAGTCCTTTATTTTGGGGAAGACTTTATTCTGTGTGGTGCTAAAGACATTTGTCAAGAACTTTTAGGAGACACTACATTTCAAAAGGTGGCACATTTTCTTCTCTTGGCTAGCACCAAAGCTAGACAAGTTGGCAAAATAGTAGAGGAGGCTGAGACACAGTTGTTAGAGAGGATTAATGAGTCTCCACAGTACACAATCCATGTGGCGAGTCTCCTGATGTTGACAACAAGGCAACAATGATGGTTCTGTGTGATCTATTTTTCAAGAGGATGTGCATGAGGCTATGGCATGTACACTTTTGTTGTCAACCAACACAACAGCTGCAGAACTATTCCAGTCTTTGAATGATTACGTATCGGGAAAATTGACTTGGTCATTCTGTGTCAGTGTATTCATGGATGAAACAGTTGCCGTGACTGGCCGGCTGTCTGGTTCACTACTCAGGTCAAAGATGTTACTTCTGAATATGAGTCTACGCATAGTGTCATCCATAGAGAAATGCTGGCTAACCTACAACTGTCACCTGAAGTTAATACAATTTTGCAGGATATGATTAAAATTATCAACTGTATTAAAGTACAAGCCCTTAACTAGCATCTTTTTGTGCAGCTCTGTGAGGAGATAGACACAGAGCACCCTCATCTTCTCTCATACATAGAAGTGAGGTGGCTTTCTAAAGGCAGACCACTGCTCAGAGTTTTGGGTTACAACAGCCACTCCAGAGATTTCTTTTAGAAAAATAGTCACCATTGGCAGCACATTTCAGTGATGCAGAATGGGTCACAAAACTTGCTTACTCATGTGATGTATTCCACCCACTCAGTGAACTCAATCTATCTCCACCAAGGAGAAGGAAAACTTTGTTCAAGTCGGCAGATAAAGTGGCTGCATTCAAAGTCAAACTGGAATCTTGGAGGTAGTGAGTGATCCTTGGGGTTGTTAACATGTTTCAAACATTAGTAGAGATTTTGAAAGAGACTGATCCAAGGCCTTTTTTCTCCCAGCTGGTTCACGATCACCTATCTTAGTTTTCAGAACAGTTTGAGCATTACTTCCCTCCCACAAAAGATCCCCAAACTGGGAAGGACTGGATCCGTGACCTGACTGTGAATAAACCAAGTGAATCAACTTCGTCCATACCAGAACAGGATCAACTGTTTGAGATCTCAAAATGAAGCTGGGCTTAAAAGTATGTTTGAGACAACATCAAATCTCCATACATTCTGGTTTTAAGTCAAGGTGGAACATCCTGAGATTGCCACAAAAGCACTGAAAACCCCACTTCCATTTCCAACATCTTATCTTTGTGAAGCAGGGTGTCCTGCAGTGACAGCAACCAAAATGAGACTGTGGAGGAGACTGGACACAAGCAACACACTTTGAATGCCACTCTCTCCCATCACCTCCAGATGGGACCATAGAGTTGCAGGAGAACAAGCTCAAGGCTCCCACTGATTCTGCATTATGGTGAGTTGTATGATTATTTCATTATACATCACAATGTAATAATAATAGAACTAAAGTGCACAATAAATGTAATGCACTTGAATTATCCTGAAACCATACCCTTCCAATGTCTGGAAAAATTATTTTCCACAGAGGCTGTGATGCCGGAAAGGTTGGGCACTTCTGGTTTAAAGTTTTTTTTAGAAAAGATCAAGATGTAGCTATGGAGTGTGCTTCAGTAAAGTCAGAGATGCATGGAGGTTGGTAACAGAAGGCAGAATCATTCATTCTGCCCAAGGTCCTGGGGCTAATGAGTAGCAACTTTGGGATTCAGAGGTTAGATTGATTAGGGCACATGACTTAATTTCTTTCTCATTCAATTATCTATAGAATGGTGGTATAGGATTATAGAACCTCTTTTCTCCCTGTGAAGAAGAGTCTGATAATTTTAACAGAAATTCTTTAACTAATTTTAAGCATGGGCAATTGATTTGAACATAATCTATGTTTTAACAAAATTAGAAAAAGAAAATATTGGATTCTGTTAACCTTATAATGTCATTTCAAAACTATCTTCATTTTTTTCAGAAGTTTATTCCTATTTTCTAAAAAGTTTTGTTAGAGAAAACAAAAAAAGAGATTAAAATTTCAATATATTCATTATAAACTATGACATTGCATTAGGCGTAGAATTGTAGCTTTCTGTGGCCTACTACATAAATAAGATGCTTACACAAATATCTGTTTCTGAGCTATTATCTTTTTCACATTAATTTTCAGGTTTAATATTATTATTTTCTTGATGATAAAGCATTCTCTTACAGTTTTAGCAAATATGTATCCTTTAACATTCAAATATTAATGATGATGGTGGTGGTGGTGGTTTAATTGCTAAGTCAGGTCCGATTCTTGTGACTGCATGGGCTGTAGCCTGCCAGGCTCCTCTGTCCCTGGGATTCTCCAGGCAAGAATACTGGAGTGGGGTCCTATTTCCTTCTCCAATTAATGATGATAAAATTATTTAACTTTTCTATTTCAAAAGTAAAAAAGTATATATTTTTTATTATGAAAAGACTCAATACTTATTACCTTTTGGACTTAAGTTATTTGAAAACTTATATTCATTTAGCCGAAGCACATGGTAAAAAAATCATGTACATTCATACATGCATATTGGCCTTCTCTGAGACTGTTTTTTTTTTGTTTGTTTGCTTCTTTCATTGCAATCTTATACTTTACTTGTCATCCTAGAGCTTACATATACTTTATTTACCAAACTATCCTATAATCTTTACATGGGACACAGTTATAAGTAAGATTTTTTTCATTAAGAACTAGCTAATCAGAAGGAGATATAAAAATACCTATTATAACTTTATAAGTTGCTCTTCTACTTTTTTTTTTTTTTTCTAAGCTCTCATGTTCTTTTGTGGCACTGCTCTTATTCTGCAGAAATCCATAGTCACTGAAAGAATGTTCTATTCTTTGTCTCTGTGTCCTAACTGCCCATTGATAAGACAATGCACTTTTATTTGATCTTTACTCCTGTACTTACTATTAAACTATTCATATTAGCTTACCATTACATTATAATCGCTTAATCCAACAAACTTAATTCATTCTTATTTGTATTAGCAATTGCCTGATGACAAATTACGACAATTGTTTCTGCTTAAACAAACAACGTTTATTACGCCAGTTTCTGTGGGTTTGGAATCTGGGCATGGTTTACTTGGATGGATCCTCTTTAGCTGTGTTTCTCACAAGGTAACAATCAAGCCATCAGCCAAGACTAAAAAGATATTAGAGCTTGATTGACATAAACTCGTTTATGTCATTGCTGTCTGAGTTCAGTTCATTTTGGGCTATTGTACTGAACGAAAGTAAAAGTTCCCATTTCTTATTTTCTGGCTGCACCTGCACCCGTGGGATCTCAGCTCTTCAACCAGGGGCCAAACCAGGCCTTCAAAGAGACAGCACTGAGTCACAACCGAGGGGCGACCAGGGAAGTGCCCCAAAGCTGTCATTTCTAACATGACCGCTGTGTGTCAGGCACTGATACAGCACATAAATTAAATATTTTGTTTGAATCAATTATAATAGGCATTATATACTATTAATTTTATTAAGTACTATAGAACTGAACATGGAACAACAGACTGGTTCCAAATAGGAAAAGGAGTACGTCAAGGCTGTATATTGTCACCCTGCTTATTTAACTTATATGCAGAGGACATCATGAGAAATGCTGGGCTGGATGAAGCACAAGCTGGAATCAAGATTGCCGGGAGAAATATCAATAACCTCAGATATGCAGATGACACCACCCTTATGGCAGAGAGTGAAGAGGAACTAAAAAGCCTCTTGGTGAAAGTGAAAGAGGAGAGTGAAAAAGTTGGCTTAAAGCTTAACATTCAGAAAACTAAGATCATGGCATCTGGTCCCATCACTTCATGGGAAATAGATGGGGAGACAATGGAACAGTGTCAGACTTTATTTTTCTGGGCTCCAAAATCACTCCAGATGGTGACTGCAGCCATGAAATTAAAAGACACTTATTCCTTGGTAGGAAAGTGATGACCAACCTAGATAGCATATTAAAAAGCAGAGACATTACTTTGCCAACAAAGGTCCATCTGGTCAAGTCTATGGTTTTTCCAGTGGTCATGTATGGATGTGAGAGTTGGACTGTGAAGAAAGCTGAGTGCTAAAAAATTGATGCTTTTGAACTATCGTGTTGGAGAAGACTCTTGAGAGTCCCTTGGACTGCAAGGAGATCCAACCATTCCATCCTGAAGGAGAGAAGTCCTGGGTGTTCATTGGAAGGACTGATGCTGAGGCTGAAACTCCAATACTTGGGCCACCTCATGTGAAGAGTTGACTCGTTGGAAAAGAGCCTGACGCTGGGAGGGATTGGGGGCAGGAGGAGAAGGAGACGACAGAGGATGAGATGGCTGGGTGGCATCACCAACTCAATGGGCATGAGTTTGAGTAAACTCTGGGAGTTTGTGATAGACAGGGAGGCCTGGCATGCTGTGATTCAAGGGGTCGCAAAGAGGTGGACACGACTGAACTGAACTGATATATATATTCATGGAATAAAAATTAGAGAAAGCAAACAAGCAAATAAGGTAACTAAAATAAAATACTGATTTCTGTAAGCAGTCATTGCAAACATTGGTATATCTCTGAATCTCTTTAGCCACATGCTATGCTGAATTGTCGGAGAAGGAAATGGCACCCCACTCCAGTACTCTTGCCTGGAAAATCCCATGGATGGAGGAGCCTGGTAGGCTGCAGTCCATGGGGTCGCAAAGAGTCAGACATGACTGAGCGACTTCACTTTCACTTTTCACTTTTATGCATTGGAGAAGGAAATGGCAACCCACTCCAGTGTTCTTGCCTGGAGAATCCCAGGGATGGGGTCGCACAGAGTCGGACACGACTGAAGTGACTTAGCAGCAGCAGCAGCAGTATGCTGAACTGTAGGGCTTCCCCAGTGGTTCAGTGGTTCAGTGGTACAGAATCTGCCTGCAATGCAGGAGACGTGGGTTTGATGCCTGAGTCAGGAAGATTCCCTGGAGAAGAAAATGGCAATCCACTCCAGTACTCTTGCTTGATAAATCCCATGGACAGAGGAGTCTGGCAGGCTACAATCCATGGTATCACAAGAGTCTGACACAACTTAGTGGCTAAGCCACCAACACCACCATATTGAGTTGCTTTTCTTAGCAGGAAACCTGTCCATTTTCTTCATTTTTTCTTATTTCTGGGTACAGTACATTCTTGCTATTCATAATAGCTATGTTTTGTAAAGTCACAGTGAAAACTAAATTAGCAAATAATGAAGTACTGCTGGAGGGAAAACATAGGGTTAGTTTCCTGTGCGTCTCCAATCACAACAACTAATACAAGACATAACCTTGTTTTATGTGTACTTCTGTTTAAAGACAGGCTACATAATATACATTGTTAATTCATTAACATTGAACTCATGGCCAATAACATTATAACTCATGCCTTAACTAAGCTTATCCAATACACTTATTTTTTTTCTGTAAGGCAAAGTAATGAGCTAAGGAGTTTCATGCATCACTTTACCACTACATTTTGGGGCCATTTTCAACAGGAAAACCACAGGCAATAAAAAAAAGCACTGAAATGCAAAATAAAAAAGTGCTAAATATACTGGGGGAAAAAAAAACTTGTTTACACTAGGAGAGCTTAAACGAAGAAGCAGAGCACTGCCTTATTTGACCTTGTTCTATGAGGAATATATACCTTGAAGGACTCAGATTTTTATCTCTTTGCATATATCCTCAAATGACTGTAAAAGCACTAAAAGTCCAATATGAGGCTTACAAAAAAATTTTAACAAGCAAGTAAAATCACAAATATGAAATCAACAAATAATGAAGATCATTGTATTAAGATTTTTTTCATTCTGTCAATCAAGCAAGGCTTGTTATGTTATTCTTATAAATATTTCTGAATATTATTTGACTTCCCAGGTGGCGACAGTGGTAAAGAATCTGCCTGCCAATGTATGTGATGCAAGAGATGTGGGTTCAATCCCTGGGTGGGGACGATCCCCTGGGGTAGGAAATGGCAACCCGCTCCAGTATTATTGCCTGGAGAATCCCATGAACGGAGGAGCCTGGTGGGCTACAGTCAATGGGGTCACAACGAATTGGACACGACTGAGCATGTGTTTAGTTGACATTTGAATTTTTTTCCCCCAGCTTTCTACTGGTGCTATAGGCTAAACTCTTCTCTTCTCCTCTCTATTTTGCTACCTTAGCCTATTATACACTGCAAGGACAGCAATGAGTAAAGAGCTTTCACTTTCTCCCCTTCGCATTTCCTCCCTAGGACAAGGAATATCTTTTCTAATTGGATGAATTGAGATGGAATTGGGCATGCATAATTTTAGAAGATGTTGTTGTCTAGTTCTGCTGGTAACTAAGAGGGTTCATGCACTCACTTGAATAGTGCATCCTCCAAAATTTATGTGCACTGGAACCTATATATATATATATATATATATATATATATATATTCCACACACACACACACACACACTTATGACCTTATTTGGGAATGAGATCTTTGTAGATGTAAGCAAGTCAAATGAGGTCATCTTAATTAAGTGTGAAAGCGTTAGTCACTCAACTGAGTGTAAGTCTTTGGGACCTCATGAACTGTAGCCCGCCAGGCTCCTCCATCCATAGGGTTCTTCAGGCAAGAATATTGGAGTGAGTAGCCATTCCATTCTCTAGGGGTTTTTCCCAACCCAGGGATTGAACTCGGGTCCCCTGCATTGGATGCAGAGTCTTTATCAACTGAGCCACCAGGTAAGCCCAGACTTAATTAAGGTGGGTTCTAAATTGAATGACTATTGTCCTCTTATGGACGTGGATGGGGCTGATTTGGAGAGACTCAGAGATATGCAAGTAAAATGGATGAAGGCAGAAATTAGAGTGAAACAACTATTGTCAAGGAATGCCAAGGATTGTGGCATACATTAGGAAGAGGCAAAAGAGATTATTTTCCTATAGCCCTCAGTGGAAGAGGTATCAAGTACTTGGAAAGAATACATTTCTGTTGTTTTAAGCCCTCCTATTTGAAGTAATTTGTAATGGCTGCTCTAGGAAACTAGTAACTCAATTTAATCCTGGAATGAAATATTACAGAACTGACATAGTCCTATGCCAAGTGCCCCAAATGGCTATATAAGAATATGTGCTCATTCTTTTGTTTTCTTTTCAAGTATAAACTTGAGGAGGAGGATGGAGGGGAAGGGAGCAGGTCAATAATTTACTATTTAATTAAAATATCAACATTTTATTTTCTCACTAAGAAGGTCATGTTTATTAATATAAATATACCAACAATTATAAATGAACTCTGGAATATTTGTTGAAAAATACTTTCTAAGATTGAATAAAGAAAATCATCAAACGCTTTGGAATTGCATCCTCTTAGAATTGATATTGTTTCTGATTTCAAGACTATTGCTTCTGAGTATTTATTGCCATTTATAAATATATAATGTCACTTCCTGCACTAGACTGTGAGCCCCTTATTTGGAGGCACCATACTCCAATATTCTTGTCTAGAGAATCCTATGGACAGAGGAGCCTGGTGGGCTGCTATCCATAGGGTCTCACAGAGTCGGACACAACTGAAGTGACTTAGCATGCATGCACGCATGCATTGGAGACGAGATGGCAACCCACTCCAGTGTTCTTGCCTGGAGAATCCCAGGGACAGAGGAGCCTGGTGGGCTGCCATCTATGGGGTCCCACAGAGTCAGACATGACTGAAGCGACTTAGACAGCATATGTATAATAAGGGCTATTTTACCCTCTGTCATTTGAACAGTGTCTGGCATGTGGTTATCATTCAGTAAGTACCTACTTAATTACAGATTATTAAATGAACATACAATTGGTGTTCATCATTTCAGACACTAGGGTGATGATTTTCCAATGTATCATTGAAAAACACAAGATGAAGTCATGACACCGGCAACATATCTAATAGAAGGAACAGAAAACTAGGAAAAATTTAATGCAAAAGGTCAATAATCTGTATATGTAAAAGATTTTGTTTCAAAATATTCAACAGCAAAACCAACTGGTAAGGAATAATAAAAGTTTAATACATAAGAACAGAGAAAGCCTCAAGAGAAGGATCTGGCCATGTGGTAATAAGGCAGCTACACATACTACATGCTCACAAAAACAGCACAATCCCCAAAATTGTTCTACCGTGGCTATTTCCAGATGGCGGTAATTTTCTTGTTGCTGTTGTTATTGCTAATACATTTATTCTAAATCTTACTTTATAAATATGTACTATTTTATTTTCTTAAAAATTATAATACACAATACCTAATGACAATCAACTTAAAAACATAGTATATAATATTGAGTCTTAAACAGTGCCAGACACATATCCATCAATTTATAAATAATAACTACCATCATTGCCATTGTCATTGTTGAAAAATTACGAAGGGATAGTGCCTCACTGGAAGGACTGATGTTGAAGCTGAAACTCCAGTACCTTGGCCAACCTGATGCAAAGAGCTGACTCATTAGAAAAGACCCTGATGCTGGGAAAGACTGAAGGCAGGAGGAGAAGGAGACAATAGAGGATGAGAAGGTTGGATGGCATCACTGACTCAATGGACATGAGTTTGAGCAAGCTCTGGGAGGAGAGGCAGGGCGACCTGGTGTGCTGCAGCCATGGGGTAGCAGAGTTGGACACGCCTGAGGGACTGAAAAACAAGCGCCTGCTCTGTGAAAATACAGAGCTGATTGAATCCTAGAGAATAACAATGTCTATAACCTCGGACAAAAAATTGCACGTGTGTCTGCATTCATATATACCCATTTGTGAGAAAAGCAAGCTTTCTCATTCTCTTATCTGCTTTATAACTAGGATTATAATGATGAATCCCATGAACAATATGAAAGTGCATAAACATAGGACACTGGGAGATGAAATCCACAGGTCAGCAGATGCCCAATATGCAGTGGAGAAATAACTTCAGAAAGAATGGAGAGATGGAGGCAAAGCAAAAACAACACCCAGTTGTGTATGTAACTGGTGATAGAAGTCCGATGCTATAAAGAACAGTAGGGACCTAAAATGATAGGTCCATGAATCGAGACAAACTGGAAGTGAACAAACACGAGATGGCAAGAGTGACTCTCAACATTTTAGGAATCAGCAAACTAAAATGGACTGGAATGGGTGAATTTAACACAGATGACAATTATATCTACTACTGTGGGCAAGAATCCCTTAGAAGAAATGGAGCAGCCATCATAGTCAACAAAAGAGTCCGAAATGCAGTACATGAATGCAATCTAAAAAACGACAGAATGATCTCTGTTCCTTTCCAAGCAAACCATTCAAAATCACAGTAATCCAAGTCCCAACAAGTAATGCTGAAGAAGCTGAAGTTGAACAGTTCTATGAAGACCTACAAGACCTTCAAGACTAAACAACCAAAAGAGATATCCTTTTCATATGGGGGACAGGAATGCAAAAGTAGGAAGTCAAGAAATGCCTGGAGAAACTAGCATATTTGGCCTTGCAGTACAGAAAAAAGCAGGGCAAAAGCTAATAGAGTTTTTGTCAAGAGAACTCACTGCTCTTGAGGGAAAACACCCTCTTCCAACAGCAGAGGAGAAGACTATGCATGGACATCAACAGATGGCCAATACTGAAATCAGATTGATTATGTTCTTTGCAGCCAAAGATGGATAAACTCTATACAGTCAGCAAAAACAAGATTGGGAGCTGACTATGGCTCAGATCATGAACTCCTTATTGCCAAACTCAGACTTAAACATAAGAAAGTAGGGAAAACCACTAGACCATTCAGGTATGACCTAAATCAAATTCCTTATGATTATACAGTGGAAGTGAGAAACAGATTCAAGGGATTAGATCTGATAGACAGAGTGTCTGAAGAACTATGGATGAAGGTTCATGACATTGTACAGGAGGCTGGGATCAAGACCATTCCCAAGAAAAAGAAATGCACAAAGGCAAAATGGTTGTCTGAGGAGGTCTTACAAACAGCTGTGTACAGAAGAGACGTAAAAGGCAAAGAAGAAAAGACAAGACATACCCATTTGAATGCAGAGTTCCAAAAATAGCAGGGAGAAATAAGAAAGCTTTCCTCGGTGATCAATACAAAGAAAGAGAGGAAAATAATATGATGGAAAAGACTAGAAATCTCTTGAAGAAAATTAGAGATACTAAGGGAACATTTCATGCAAAGATGGGCACAATAAAGGACAGAAATGGTTTGAACCTAACAGAAGCAGAAGATATTAGAAAGAGGTGTCAAAAATACATGGAAAAACTACACAAGAAATATCTTCATGACCCAGATAATCACGATTGTGATAACTCACCTAGAGCGAAACATCCTGGAATGAGAAGTCAAGTGGGCCTTAGGAAGCATCACTACGAACAAAGCTAGTGGAGGTGGTGGAATTCCAGTTGAGCTATTTCAAATCCTAAAGATGATGCTGTGAAAATGCTGCACTCAATATGCCAGCAAATTTGGAAAACCCAGCAGTGGCCACGGGACTGAAAAAGGTCATTTTGCATTCCACCCAAAGAAAGGCAATGCCAAAGAATGCTCAAACTAGTGCACAATTGCACTAATTTCACATGCTAGCAAAGTAATGCTCAAAATTCTCCAAACCAGGCTTCAACAGTATGTGAACCATGAGCTTCCAAATGTTCAAGCAGGTTTTAGAAAAGGCAGAGGAACCACAGATCAAATTGCAACATCCATTGGATTATCGAAAAAGCAAGACAGTTCCAGAAAAAAACATCTATTTCTGCTTTATTGACTATGCCAAAGCCTTTGACTGTGTAGATCATAAGAAACTGTGGAAAATTTTTAAAGAGATGAGAATACCAGACCACGTGATCCACCTCTTGAGAAATCTGTATGCAGGTCAGGTAACAATAGTTAGAACTGGACATGGAACAACAGAATGGTCCCAAACTGGGAAAGGAGTATGTCAAGGCTGTCTATTGTCACTCTGCTTATTTAACTTAAATGCAGAGTACATCATGAGAAATGCTGGACTAGCTGAAGCTAAGCTGGACTCAAGACTGCTGAGAGAAATAGCAATAATCTCAGATATGCAGATGACACCATCCTTATTGGAGAAAGTGAAGAACTAAAGAGCCTTTTGATGAAAGCGAAAGACGAGAGTGAAAAAGTTGCCTTATAACTCAACATTAAGAAAACTAAGATCATGGCATCCGATCCAATCAGTTTTTGGTAAATAGATGGGGAAACAGTGGAAACAGTGACAGACTTTATTTATTTATTTATTTATTTAGCTCCAAAATCACTGCAGATGGTGACTGCAGCCATGAAATTAAAAGACGCTTGTTCCTTAGAAGGAAAGTATAACTATGTGGGTCATAGACCCACATAGACAGCATATTAAAAAGCAGAGACATTACTTTGCCAACAAAGGTCTGTATAGTCAAAGCTATCGTTTTCCCAGTAGTCATGGATGTGAGAGCTGGACTATAAAGAAAGCTGAGGGCCAAAGAATTGATGCTTTTAACTGTGGTGTTGGAGAAGACTCTTGAGAGTCCCTTGGGATACAAGGAGATCCAACTAGTCCTTCCTAAAGGAAATCAGTCCTGAATATTCATTGGAGGGACTGATACTGAAGCTGAAACTCCAACACTTTGGCTACCTGATGCGAAGAGCTGACTTATTGGAAAAGAACCTGATGCTGGGAAAGATTGAAGATGGGAGGAGAAGGCAACGACAGAGGACTGGATCATTGGATGGCATCACCGACTCAATGGACATGAATTTGAGTCAACTCCGGGAATTGGTGATGGTCAGGGAGGCCTGGTTTGCTACAGTCCATGGGGTCACAAAGAGTTGGACACGACTGAGCAAATGAACTGAACAGAAGTGATAATGATGAAGTATTTGATGCTCTGCAATTAAAGTGAAATGCGTAAAAACAAGTAAATCAACAATTTCCAGAAGGGAATGATCTGATAGAATGATCAAAATGGTTCGGTAGATGAATCCAAGTTCTGTTTATTGTAACTAATGGAATGCCACTTTGATTAAATTACTCAAAAGCCCAGTAGCCTCTTTTAAATTCTATAGAATGTTATTGATTTAAGTGCTACTTAACTCTAATAACAATACAGTCAAATATTCAGATAGTTTTGTTTTTCTTTGGTACATTCCAATGAAAGGGGAAAAATATCTGGCTTAAGATCAATTTGTTTAATCCTTAAAAATCTAGAATCAATTTAAAATTAAATAAAAAGATTTAATTAAAAAATGAGATGTAATTTATGGAATTGTGAAGTTAGTATCGAATACATGGCAAAACCAAATCAGTACAATTTAGTGGTAACTCTCTAGTTTTACTTTCAGCTATTTTACTATAAATTCAACTCAATAGGTAGTCATTGAGTAACTACTACTTATATATTCCAACAGATTAGGAGGCTCAGAAAACACAGTGTTTATGATAATGAAACACTGTTAGTTCCTATGACATAAGAGTGGTTCAAAGTAGTATCTCACTACATCTCCCTTGAAATGATTTTATTAAGAGTTACAATTTATTTAATAATATGCCAATAATAGGACTTTTTTATTCAAAATATATTTATTAAGCATTTTATCTTTGTTTTTCCTGTATTACTTACAAGAAAATATAAATATTGAATTGCTACTCTTCACTTACTTCTTGCCATAGTCTCATTTTTATTAATTTATTTATCCATGCATGGTGAGTGCATTTATAAACTTTTCCCTGTGTACATATAATGATATCACACTGGGAGAATTTCTGAGCAGAAATTTCCCTACCTTAAACACAGATAAATAAGCTTGAATTTAAGAAACTATCACCATGGTAATCTTAAGAAGATTAAAAATAAGAATATATATATATATATATATGCCTGCAGTTAAGATGTATGTTATAGCAGTGTGGAATTGAGGTGACTGGTACAAGTACCAAACATACTCCAAACAATTATATTGAAAAGAGAACAAGGATAAATTATTTTTGCTCTTATTTTCAGAAGAGAAAATATGTATTTCATTAGATAAATTATCACCCATTCAAAAAGAGAGCCTTTTAAAATTACTTCAAAATATGTGCTTTTCTTGGAACAAGTCTGAAGTAGACATTGGGGACACCAATGCAATTTGAAACATTTCATTTCTACATGACTTATATAGGCTCTGTTATTGCAGCTCCTCTCACTGTTAGAGAAGAAATGAGGTGAAATAAGGTGAACTTTGTGTCACCCAAAGGGAACAGAAAAACAACCCCCAAACTCAATACTGTTTAGTCCAATTTATGAAGTGATTTGAGGCAGGTAATTCAGATACTGGAAAAGCTGTCTTTCACTTTAGTACCAAAAAATCTAACTTAATGCAGTTGATAGTCATCCCTGCCAGGAAAGCTGTTTCATCTTCACTCTAGTCTAGGTTACTACTATATGAAGTGACAGTGAGTTTGCATGTTCTGCTTGTATATTTATATTTTGAACAGAGCTGAGAGGCCATCATTTTTCAAATCAGTTTGCCATTTCATTTTTCATTCTAGGAAGTCTCAAAGTATGAAACGAACACGGTGATCTCATTATTTTAAATTAACTTAGCTTCACAAAGAGGAAATGATTAGTTAAATAATTAGCACATGCCTAAAGATTGAGGATATTAGCATGTCTCCTATTCTGATATCTTAAATAAATCAAAATTATTTATTAAAATTCATTCTATGAATGCTTTTAAATAACTGCTGCCCTCCAAGGTTTGAAGGCCAAATCTTTCTACTTTTTTTTTTTTTTTTTTTTCTCTTTTCTGCTCTGTGGCTAGCAATTCTAGCAACCTAGCCAGCATATTAAGAAGCAGAGATATTACTTTGTCAACAAATTTCCGTCTAACCGAGGCTATATTTTTTCAAGTGGTCATGTATGGACGTGAGAGTTGGAATATAAAGAAAGCTGAGAGCAGAAGAATTGATGCTTTTGAACTGTGGTGTTGGAGAAGACTCCTGAAGAGTCCCATGGACTTCAAGGAGATCCAACCAGTCCATCCTAATTGAAATCAGTCTTGAATATTCATTTGATGGACTGATGCTGAAGCTGAAACTCCAATACTTTGGCCACCTGATGCGAAGAACTGACTCATTGGAAAAGACCCTGATGCTGGGAAAGATAGAAGACAGGAGGAGAAGGGGACGACAGAGGATGAGATGATTGGATGGCATCACCAACTCAATGGGCATGAGTTTGAGTAAGCTCTGGGAGTTGGTGATGGACAGAGAAGCTTAGCGTGCTGCAGTTCATGGGATCGCAAAGAGTCAGACACGACTGAGTGACTGAACTGAGCTGATATACCATCATTGTCTACATCTCTCATTTAGAAGATAACTTCATAAAATATTGAAATGCGTAAGTACTAAATAGTAGAAACAAGAAATGTAAGTATAAGTGATATAGAGGAGAAAATTCTCTCAACACACTTTAGAATCAGAAATATGATTTCCTTTGAGCAAAGAAGTCTAATCACTCAAAGGACAGTAAAAAAAAAAAAGAGAGAGAGAGAGAGAGAGAAATGGACTTTGTAAACACAGGGTGCAACTGTAAAATAATGCTACAATTATAGTTATTATTTGCATTTATATTTATTTTAATTAATGCACAGCTTGTTCATATGTAATTTACTTGGGAATTTTCTGATTTGAAACACTATCTTTGCAATACATCTAGCAACTGTTTCTATTCCTCAGTGCCTTGTGATTATATTAGACTCATCTCAAATACTTTTCATTTTGAACAGTCAAGTAATTCATTTATTCCACAATTAATTGATTTATTTTTCCTGGAATAATTATATTTTCTCATGAAATTACCCTTATTAATATTACTACCTCAAAGTTACTGGAAAAAGTATAAACTAAATTGCTTAAAATTCAAATAGTTCTACAGTCTAGTCAAATCTAAACTCTATTGATATTTTTAAGAGTCTTCTGTCCCTGTTTTTAGAAATAAGTTTCAGAAAAGCTTATCTTTCTAATCTAGAAATGTAAATGTATGTAAAGCATGGATGGGTACTCAGTCACTCAGTCATGTCCAACTTTTATGTGACCCTATGGACTGTATCCTGCCAGACTCCTTTTTCCATGGCATTTTCCAGGCATGGGTTGCCATTTCCTCCTCCAAAGGATCTTCCTGACCAAGGAATTGAACCCACTTCTCCTACATCTCTTTCATTGAAGGTGGATTCTTTACCACTGAGTCATCTGGGAAGCCATATATGAAGTATATGAAGTCAAAATCCTATATCTTCAAAAGAAATATCCCAGAAATGTAAAATAATTTCCACAAGTAACTAGATATCAGCTAACAAAACAAATCTGCAAATAAACCACAAACCTCTAGAACCTCAGCATTTCAATAGAAATCTCTGATATTCACTCCCCTTTAGTATGTACTTACTCTCCCATGTTCATCACTAATAACCATCATTGGGTAATGCACTGCTCTATTTCCTATCTATCATTGTTATCAGGATTATAGCACTCCTGGACCCAGGATTCTCATCGAATTAGAGAATATTTGTAAGCACCATTACCTTGGAGTGTCAGAAAAACTCCAGGTTTCATTTTGTCCATGCCTGTCCCGTTATATTTTAATTAAAGTTGTCCACAACTCCCAAATAATGCAAACAATCAACATGGTGTTCTCTCTAGCTAAAAAATATGCTAGATATATCAGGAATCAAAAGAAAAGAGGTTATATTTCAACAAGCTTTAAGAGTGAGATAAAAATACATATTTAAAGGATTTCACTTTATACTGAAAGAAAAATGGAAATGAAGAATTTCAAAGCATTTGACATCAACCTTTAGAGAGATCAAATTGCCAACATCTGTTGGATCATTGATAAAGCAAGAGAACACTAGAAAAATATCTACTTATGCTTTATTGACTATGCCAAAGCCTTTGACTGTATAGGTCACCACAAACTGTGGAAAATTCTTAAAGATTGGAAGACCAGACCACCTTACCTGCTTCATGAGAAATCTGTATGCTGGTCAAGAAGTTAACAGTTAGAACCAGTCATGAACAACAAACTTATTCCAAATTGGGAAAGGAGTATGTCAAGGCTGTATATTGTCACCCTGGTTATTTAATAAGGTGCAGAGTACATTGCAAAATGCCAGGCTAGGTGAAGCACAAGCTGGGATCAAGATTGCTGGGAGAAATATCACTATTCTCACGTATGCAGATGACACCACCCTTATAGCAGAAAGTGAAGAACTAAAGAGCCTCTTGAAAGGGCAAGAGGAGAGTGAAAAAGCTGGCTTAAAACTCAACATTCAAAAAACAAAGATCATAGCATCTGGTCCCATCACTTCATGGCAAATAGATGGGGAGACAATGGAAACAATGACAAACTTTATTTTGGGGCTCCAAAATCACTGCAGATGGTGACTGCAGCCATGAAATTAAAAGACGTTTGCTCCTTGGAAGAAAAGCTAGGACCAACCTAGACAACATAGTAAAAGCCAGAGATGCTGCTTTTCCAACAAATGTTCATCTAGTTAAAACTATATTTTTTCCAGTAGTCATGTGTGGATCAGTTGTACTATAAAGAAAGCTGAGCACTGAAGATGTTGGAGAAGACTCTTGAGGGTACCTTGGACTGCAAGGAGATCCAACCAGTCCATTCCAAAGGAGATCAGTCCTGAATATTCATTGGAAGGATTGATGCTGAAGCTGAAACTCCAATACTTTGGCCACTCCAATACTTTGATGTGAAGAACTGACTCAGTGGAAAAGACCCTGATGCTGGGAAAGATTGAAGGCAGGAGGAGAATGGAACGACAGAGGATAAGATGGTTGGATCGCATCACATCTTGATGGACATGAGTCTGAGCAAGCTCCAGGATTTGGTGATGGACAGGGAGACCTGGCCTCCTTCAGTTTATGAGGTCTCAAAGAGTTGGACACAACTGAGTGACTGAACTGAACTGAATGCATTGTATTGTGACTGTGACGTGATCGGAGCTTCCCTGGTAACTCAGACAGTAAAGTATCTGCCTGAAATGCAGGAGACCCATGTTTAATCCCTGGATCAAGACAATCCCCTGGAGAAGGGAATGGCAACCCACTGCAGTATTCTTGCCCAGAGAATTTCATGCATAGAAAAGCCTAGTTGGCTACAGTCAACTGATGTGATCAGACAGATTCTGTTTGTGATTAGAGATTTTTAACAAAATTATTTCCTCAGAAAAAGATTTTATAGGATCCAGATTTGACAACCATGGTAGGAAGTGAACATAATTTTAAACTGAAATCCAGGTAAAATAAATAATAAGCATTATTCATTGCTGAGGGAGGACTCTACCAAACTCCTCCTGACCAGTATCTAGATTGGTCCTAGGCTCATGATTCAAAATAAAATTAAAGTTTAGTGGGAAAAAAAAAAAAAAAAAAAATATATATATATATATATATATATATATATATGTATGTATGTATATGTATATATATATATATAAAATGAGCTTAAAAAGGAAATGACAACCCACTCCAGAATTCTTATCTAGGAAATCCCCTGGACAGAGCATCATGGTGGGTTACAGTTTATGGGGTTGTAAAGAGTCAGACATGACTTAGCAACAAAACAACAACAAATATATGAAATAAGATATATAAAAACTTGCAAATTAGAATGTTTTTGTTTGTTCAGTCTACTCCACTCAATACACAAGCCTTAACTCTCTCTATCCACAACCATAGATAGTCAGAGGGTTGCCCATTGTCTTCATAGCTCAATCTGTAATGTTTTCATGGGCCGCTTTACTACCTACTTTGAACAAAGTTGGGAGATTCCCTGGTGGCTCAGATGGTAAAGTGTCTGCCTGCAATGAAGGAGACCTGGGTTCAGTCCCTGGGTCGGGAAGATCCCCTGGAGAAGGAAACGGCAACCCACTCCAGTACTCATGCCTGGAAAATTCCATGGATGGAGGGCTACATGGTGGGCTACAGTCCATGGGGTCACAAAGAGCTGGACACGACTGAGCGACTTCACTTTCTTGAACAAAGTGGTAAACAAGTAGTATGACTTTGACTATGAATTTGACTAATATAGATCCTTTTTCTTCCTTAACAATGCATAATTATTATATCTGATCTTTAGTGTGCATTTTTTAGTGCAGAAGGATTGTACACCAAATTTAATTCACTGATTATGCATAAGACTTCTGGAGTCAAACAGTTCCTACTTGAATGCTTAAACCTATTCTAAACCTATTCTAAACCTTTGACCTTGATCAAATCTCAGTGTCTTCATCTCTAAAGTTGAAATCATGGAACCTACTAAATATATTTACTGTGAGGATTCAATGTAAATTTTTTGTAATGTATTAATAGTACCTGTTCACCACATGAAAGTGAATTTGCTCAGTCGTGTCCAACTCTTTGCGACCCCAGGGACGGTAGCCCAACCAGGCTCCTCTGTCCATGGGGATTTTCTAAGCAAGAATACTGGAGTGGGTTGCCATTTCCTTCTCCAAGGGATCTTCCCAACCCAGGGATCGAACCTGGGTCTCCTTCACTGGAGGCCGATGCTTTACTGGTTCACCACATGAGTTCTTTTATTTTCTTGCTTTATTCTTCCATTCTTACACTTCTGTTGCATGGCTATTCCCAAGTTATGTTCTCACTTTTAAAGAGGAGATTTCTCTTGCCCTGCTTCTGTTTTCTCCATAAACTCACTATTGAAAGGTTGTTGCTAAATGATAAGACACCAGGATTCTTGGCCTCCGGAGGAGACGAATTCAATCCGGGGCCAGAGACGAGGCTGGATCGCTCAGAGCTTTTGTGTGATAAAGTTTTATTAAAGTATAAAGGAGATAGAGAAAGCTTCTGACATAGGCATCAGAAGGGGGCAGAAAGAATACCCCCCACACCAGTCTTTAGCTGTAAGTTATATAGTCACTCACAGTCTGTTAATGAAAGGAAAGGAATGTCTTAGAATTTAGAATGGCACCAGATAATTCATCCCTGGCCATAAAACGATTGACTTGAGTCTTGTAGAAGGGCAGATTACCAAACAAATAGTTTTGTTTACATAGATTAGGGAACAATACCTGAGTAAGTAGCTTGGGCCATTTGGCGGAATTTACAGAGTCTGGGGTAAATTAACATAGCTTTATGATAAACATTTCCATAAAAAAATGTATTGGTTAACTCAAGGTTTGAGAATAGTTAGCTTCAGGTGAAACCAGGTGTCATGGCAACACAGCATTTTAAGAGAAACCTCCTTTTAAATTTGTATAGAGAAGAAAAAAATATATATATATATATATATCTCGCTGGTTTGTTTCCTCCTGCCGCTTAAGAGAGATAAAAATGTTTGGCAGTTGCAGCCTATTTCCCCTGTTTGGAGACCCCTGGCCTTCCTGCCTGTTACCCTGTCACTATTTTTCAAGCTTATATTTTATTGCCATTCAACTCATTAATAAGGCACCAGAGAATTTGCTTTACATCTGTTTGAACTGCAGTTTTTTTTTTTTTAGTAAGAAAATAGAGTTGAGGACAGGTAAATGTACTAAATATCACTATTGTTGAAAAAATTAAATGCAAAATCCATGTCCATCACCAACTCCCGGAGTCCACTGGAGTCCATTCCCAAACCCATGTCCATTGAGTCAGTGATGCCATCCAACCATCTCATCCTCTGAGTTCCCCTTCACCTCCTCCTTCAATCCTTTCCAGCATCAGGGTCTTTTCAAGTGAGTTAGTTCTTCACATCAAGTGGCCAAAGTATTGGAGTTTCAGCTTCAGTGTCAGCCCTCCCAATGAATATTCAGGATTGATTTCTTTGAGAATTAACTGGTTGGATCTCCTTGCAGTCCAAGGGACTCTCAAGAGTCTTCTTCAACACCACAATTCAAAAGCATCAATTCTTCGGCACTCAGCTTTGCTTACAGTCCAACTCTCACATCATATATGACTACTGGAAACACCATAGCTTTGACAAGGTGGGCCTTTGTTGGCAAAGTAATGTCTCTGCTTTTTAATATGCTGTCTCGGTTGGTCATAGCTTTTCTGACAAGGAGCAAGCATCTTTTAATTTCATGGCTGCAGGATTCTGGAGCCCAAAAAAGTAAAGGCTCACTGTTTCCATTGTTTTCCCATCTATTTGCCACAAAGTGATGGGACCAGATGCCATGATCTTAGTTTTCTGAATGTTGATTTTGAAGTCAGCTTTTTCACTCTCCTCTTTCACTTTCATCAAGAGGTTCTTTAGTTCTTCTTTGCTTTCTGCCATAAGGGTGGTGTCATCTGCATATCTGAGGTTATTTATATTTCTCCCTGCAATGTTGATTCCAGCTATGCATCATCCAGTTCGACACTTTGCATGGTGTACTCCACATGTAAGTTAAATATACAAGGTGCCAATATACAGCCTTGACTACTCCTTTCCCAATTTGGAGCCAGTCTGTTATTCCATGTCCAGTTCTAACTGCTGCTTCTTGACCTGCATACAGATTTTTCAGGAGGCAGGTCAGGTGGCCTGGTATTCCCATCTCTTTAAGAATTTTCCGCAGTTTGTTGTGAACCACATAGTCAAGTGCTTTAATGTAGTCAATGAAGCAGACGATTTTCTGGAATTCTCTTGCTTTTTCTATGATCCAGTGGATGTTGGCAATTTGATCTCTGATTCCTCTGCCTTTTCTAAATCAAGCTTGAACATCTGGAAATTCTTGGTTCACATACTGTTGAAGCCTTGCTTGGAGAATTTTGAGCATTTCTTTACTAGGGTGTGAGATGAGTGCAATTGTGTGATAGTTTGAACATTTTTTGGCATTTCCTTTCTTTGAGGTTGAAATGAAAACTGACCTTTCCCGGGCCTGTGACCACTGCTGAGCTTTCCAAAATTGCTGACATATTGAGTGCATCACTTTAACAGCATCATCTTTTAGGATTTGAAATAGGTCAGCTGGAATTCCCTCACTTTATCTGGTGTATGTTAAGAAGATCATAAAAAATAATTATGAAAATTGGATAATTATAGCATTTAAGAAACCTAACTATATATTCTAAAAACTTTTATAAAAAAAGCATACCTGGTCTTCCAAATGCATTTTGCATAAACAGTTCTTACTATGTTAAAATATTTGTTCATCAAATATAAAAAGCAATTATATCTTACAATAAATGCTTGTGTACATGATGGAAGTAGAGTTGCCGTTTATAATACAGGGCTGTTTATGACCTCAAGTGATCTCTAAAAAAGCATTCACTTCAGTTCAGTCAGTTGCTCAGTTGTGTCTGGCTCTTTGTGACCCCATGGACTGCAGCACACCAGGCTTCCCTGTCCATCACCAACTGCCTGACCTTGCTCAAACTCATGTCCATCAAGTCTGTGATGCAATCAAACCATCTCATCCTCTGTCGTCCCCTTCTTCTCCTACCTTCCTAGCATCAGGGTCATTTCTAATGAGTCAGTTCTTCACATCAGTTGGCCAAAGTATTGGAGTTTCAGCTTCAGCATCAGTCCTTCTAATGAATATTCAGGTTTTTAGATTTCCTTTAGGATTGAATGGTTTGATCTCCTTTCAGGCCAAGGGATTCTCAAGAGTCTTCTTGAACACCACAATTCAAAGCATCAATTCTTCAGTGCTCAGTTTTCTTTATAGTCCAACTCTCACATCCATACATGACTACTGGAATTACCATAGGTTTGCTTAGACGGGCATTTGTTGGCAAATTAATGTCTCTGTTTTTTAATATGCAGTCTATGTTGGTCATAGCTTTTTTTCAAAGGAGCAAACATCTTTTAATTTCATGGCTACAGTCACCATCTACAGTGATTTTGGAGCCCCAAAATAAAGTCTGCCACTCTTTTCATTGTTTCCCCATCTATTTGCCATGAAGTGATGGCACCAGATGTCATAATCTTCATTTTCTGAGTGTTGATTTTGAAGCCAGCTTTTTCACTCTCCTCTTTCACTTTCATCAAGAGACTCTTTAGTTCTTCTTCACTTTCTGCCATAAGGGTTGTGTCATCTCTGTGTCTGAGGTTAATGATATTTCTCCTGGCAATCTTGATTCTAGCTTGTCCTTCATCCAGCCCAGCATTTCACATGATGTACTCTGCATATAAGTTAAATAAGCAGGGTGGCAATATACTACCAAAAAAAAAAAAGAAAGAAAGAAAACATTGTTTATGCACATCTTTAAAAATTAAAGCATTGAGATTTTATACAAAAACAGCCAAAGTCATCTTAAACTCCATCACTATTGTGAAAACATACAAATCATGTTGGTAGCTGTTTTCAATATTCATCACTTAAAAATCTTAAGAATCCCAATCTTTAAGAACATCAAGTAAGACAGCCAGTTTTACCTACTTAGTAGTGAAGTTTTTGTTTATAATAAAAAATAAACCTGATGAAATGTTCTTAAATGACTGCTTCTCCAAATGTGTATAAGAGACTTGAATAAAGAAGTTATGAGGATTTTGTGTGTGTGTGTGTGTGTGTGATATCCTGATCTAATACATGTTTCTCTGGTAAGTAAATGCAAGTTTTACTTTTGCTGAGTAGCATCATAATCTCCTAATAGTTATTTTCTCTGAGGCTTTTTGCTAGCCCTTGGTACTATTCACATAAAATGTAAATACATAAAAAGTAAAGATATTAGAGTCAGAGAAATTAAGTAATTTTTTTCTTGACCACCCCAGTTGTAAATAGAAAAATGCTTTTATATCCTTATTATTGAGTTGGTGCTTTTTCCATAGGGTATTGGAATTATTAACCATTTTTATATTTACCATGTTGTCATTTTAGTCGCTCAGGAGTGTCTGACACTTTGTGACCCCATGGACTGTTGCCTGCCAGGATCCTCTGTCCATGGGATTTCCCAGACAAGAATACTAGATTGGGTTGCGACTCCCTTCTCCAGGGGCTCTTCCTGACCCAGGATCAAACCTGAATCTTCTGTATCGGCAGGTGCATTCTTTCTGACTGAGCCAGCAGGGAGGCCCCCATGCTCAGCGCAGACCCCTGAAAAAACAGGTGCTTCGTGCTGCGCTAGTGCCTGTGAGCGGGCTCTCAGCGTGTCTGGCTCTTCGGCGCCTGTTGGAGGTAGCCCGCCAGCTCCTCTGCCCACGGGAGTCTTCAGGCAAGGATACTGAAGTGGTCGAATGGTTAAGATTCCACACTTATGCTGCAGAGGGTGCAGGTTTGCTCCCAAGTCAGGGAACGAACTAATCCTTCATGTCATGCAGTGCAGTCAAAATTAAAAACAAAAATAAAATAAAAAGTAAAAATAAATAAATAAAAATGTGAATCAGGACTCAAAAGAAGTACTTGCCTAAAAGTATTATACTTGGAATAATTTTTCTTCTTTAATCAAATTAAACGGGAAAACATTGAGTTGATTTTGATATTTGAACATGATTTCTTAAAATACAATTTTGTTTCCAAGTTAATACGTGGATGAATAAAAATTAAATCGTACAATGTGCTCTTGATGAGAAATATACCACCAGCATCAAGAACTAGTATAAAATAATTTTCATTTATTCAACTTTTCTACTCATGTATTCAAATGGAAAGTATTTTCAAAAATATTTCAGAGAATGAATGCTTTAAGAGATAGCTATAAAAATGCTGAAATGTGTGCTTTACAAAAGTATTTCCATAAGAAATATTAAAGATCAAATTTTGAGAATTCTTATTAAACCAGTGGGTTTGAAGTATTATTGGGATATTCAAGGCATACTCCATGAGCCCTTCAGGCAATTTATTTATCTATCTGAATGTGTGTGAAGAGATGTGAGCTTGATATCATACTTTAGAAACATTTCAATTTCAGAGACGTGAAAAAAATTTCCAAGGTGTCGATGATTGCTTTAGGTTCAAAATATCTTGTCATTGGTTAACCAATTTGCACTTTAAACTTTGGAGTGAAAGTTTTGGCACTGTCCTGATAATTTTCATAAAGAAGGCAAAATAGAAAATGGTATAAAGTCACTTACAGAATATTTTCACTTTGAATTATAATTTTATTATTATCAATTATGCATCATTAGTGGAGAAGGAAATGGCATCCCATTCAAGTATTCTTGCTTGAGATGCCCACGGACAGAGGAACTTGGCAGGACATGGACTGAGGAGCCCATGAACATAGGAACCACAGACAGTCCATGGGGTCACAGAAAGTCAGACACGACTGAGTGCGCACACACACACATGCATCATTAATTAATTAGATTTGCATTAAATAATAAATGTATAATCTGCTCCAATCTCTAAAATTTATTCCAAAAATAGTATCCCAGGTTTCCATTCCAAATAACTGTAAGAAGAATGTTGGATTTAGCAATACATTGACAGTGAAAGTTCTTGAAGTGAAGCAAACACTAAAGTATTCTTAGGTCATTGACTTTGTCTTTTGTTGGAGAGAATATTCAAGGATACTAAAAAGCTAATTGCTCTCAAACGCAACACACACATACACACACACATGTACACAATACACTAAATCACACCAATTCTTTCTCTTGGGGGGAAATTAAATTTACATGTGCAGAGTAGTCAGTTCTAAATTTATCTTGCAAAATCTATCTTTATGTATTTGTAAGAGGAATCCCTTTGAAGGATTTTTGGATATTTTTTTTCTTGTTTTGATTTCCAATGATGCTTTTTATTTCCCCTCAAAACTTTCTGCCATGCTACTTGTGCTTACTAAATGACATTTATCAAACACAAACACCAAAACAAAAATGTATGTATGGACTCTATATTTGGCCTTGGCAATAGAAAAGTAAACATGACATTGTTATTTGTTGTGTTTCTTGATATAGCACAATAAAAATAATGTTGATTCAATAAAAGTATTTGGCTTCTGTTAATCAAGAAGTTACTACTAAGCAGATGGCCTTTGAGATAACTTTTCAAAATACAGATGTTATTAACAAAAACAAGCTTTCACAGGTATTCTCGTCATGGACTAATGATAGAATCATTTGGGGGCTCAAAACATTTAAAATATCAGTTTCACTTTAATTCCAAAACTTGACCAAGATTAAAAAAAAAAATTGAAGAAGAGACTCTAGACCGTCTTATTTGTGAAAAAGTAATAACTAAAATTTAGCTAATTAAGTCTAGTTGTTATTATTGTCATTGTTTAGTTACTAAGTCATGTCTGACTATTTTGTGACCCTATGAACTGTAGCCCATCAGGGTCTTCTCTTCATGGGATTTCCCAGGCAAAAGTACTGGAGTGGATTGCCATTTCTTTCTCTCGGGGATCTTCCCCACTGAGGATCATTCTCCCATCTCCTGCACTGACAGGCAGATTCTTTACTGCTGAAAAACCAAAAAGTCCAGTTGAATCTTAACAATGTAACAAAAAAAAAAAAAAGAAGCCAAACCTAGAAATACACCAATATGTTTCACTGCATACACCAATCAAAAGAATAAAACATTATTATTCTATCAGTGAAAGTTATTCAACTATAGTTAAAATAAAATAAAAATAGAAGGGAAAAATAAGATATGGTTACTGGACAGTTATTTTTCTCTCAAGACATTGAGATTACTATTCTACTGTCTTTCAACTGCTGCTGTTGATGCTGAGAAGTTACCCATGGGTCCCACCATAAATAATGTCTCTTTTTGGTTGTCTTTGTCTTTACTTTTTTTTCACTCATGTCCAGGTTTGTTTGGGTTTTTTTTTTCGTTAAATGATTCTGTTTGATGTCCTTTGAACTTCTTTAGTACACTCAAAGTACCTTAGGTTTTAAGAACTTTCATCTACCACCATAATGAATATTTTCTTTTTATTATTTGTATTATGTTTAAAGAAGCATTGATGTTATGTATTAATATTTGGATTTCCCATTCTATTATCAATGAGTACAGTGTTTTATTATTTCCAATCTCTTTGTTTCACCATAAGGTATTCTGAATAATTTCTTTGAATCAACTTTTAATGCTCTATTTCTATCTTCTGCTGACTTTCATCTGCTCTCTAATTCTTCCACTGGTTTTATATTTCAATTACCATAACAGTTTCTTTCAGAAGTTTTAAATGCACCATTTTTCATTATGATTGTTATCTCTACTTCCTTAATTTTTAAAGCTACCCTTTAAGTATTTAAAAAATATTGAACATGCTTATTTTATTATATAATCTTAATTGGCTAATCTATATAAGTAAAATCTTATGGAACTCATTTTTATGTCTGATAATATCATAACTCTCTTGTGGGGTGTCCTGTTGCCATGCTAACTTTGTGATTTTGATAATGAACTGAAGTTGTCTTCCTCAGAAGGCATATGCATTCAGTTCTATCCGTCATTTGAGGCACTACTAACCTAGGAATCTTTTCACTTAAATTCTACTCATGAGGTGTTTTATCACAAAATCAGGGCATTATGGACTTAGTACACAAAATTATATACTGATTCGTGGTAATCAATATTCCTGGAAGTTGGTCTCCCTAGCAATAGTCCATTTAGAGCCATTGAGATGAGAAATGGCTCATCTTCTCTCCTTGTATTATGGGTTTATTTATTTTATCTCTTTTTTTGCAAAGTGTCAATCCCATTTAATCCTAAATTCTGATTAATTTCCAGTTAGAGTTCCAAACTTGAGTGAGCCCCAGACATGTTCTGCTGTGTGGCCATGTGTGTCCTCTGCAACCATGAAAACAAAAGCTCAGCACACCCAGGGTCAGCAGACACCATCAGTGTAGAAACCATGGTGCTTATTTTTCTCCCCAAACATCTAATTTCATTTTGTTTTTAATCTCTTAAAACTGTATTTATCCCTCAGAATTTTAGAAAATTGTTTTCATATTAGGTAATCATACATACTGATGGAAAGCATTTATTTCAAATCACTCTAATCTTAAATACTAATTGCTCTGATTAGTGTACATTCGTTTATGACTTTTAATTTTGAGAGGGAGAATTTAGCCCTTTCTTTGGAATAAAATTATATCTTATTTTATCCTTAATTTTTAACCCCAAATTCCCATGTGTATACATACAACATATATTTCTATGCTTTGTTTGTTTGCTTTCTCTTTATAGCCACTGAACCTCCTTTATGTCAGTATTTCTTTAGCACTTTACTTCTCACAATTATTCCGTAGGTGGGTTTTATTTTATTATGAACAAATTATTGAAGTTTATTTCATTACTGAAGTATAGCTGCTTTATAATATTGTGTTACTTTCAGGTGTACAACATAGTTATTCAGGTTTTTTTTTTTTTTGAAGGTTATATTACATTATAATTTATTACAGGATGTTGGCTAGAATCGCCTATGCAGTGCAGTAAATCTTTGTTGCTTATCTATTTTATGTAGGGTGGTTTGTGTCTGCTAACCCCATGTTCCTAATTTGCCCCTCCCTTCCTCTTCCCCTTGTGGTAACCATAAGCTTTTTTTCTAGATCTGTGACTCTGTTTATTTTTTGATTATGAATTTATTTGCATTAGTTTTTAGATTCCACGTATTTGATACCATGTAGTATTTGTCTTTCTTTGCCTGACTAATTTCAATTCACATTATATTCTCTAGTTCAGGGGCCCACAGCCCGAGGACTGCAGCCCGACATGGCAGAAGGTGAGCAGGAGGCAAGTGAGTGAAGCTTCTTCTGCTGATCCGCATTGCATCCCATTACTGACTGAACCATCCCTCCCCACGCCTACACCTTGGTTCATCGAAAAATTGTCTATCGTGTAACTGGTCCCTGGTGACAAAAAGATTGGGAACAGCTACTATAGGTTCATCCATGTTGCTGCAAATGGCAATGTTTCATGTATATGAAATATATCTCCTAATGCTGATTTTGGCTCTGTCCAAAAATGGAATGACACAACTTCCATTGTATAGCAAGCATTATCAGAGTGTCAGCCCTCATATGTGAGTACTTAACACTTGTAACCCACCTGCTGTGATTTTAATGTCACAAATTTTTGGTTCTGTCATGTACAGAAAACTTCAAGATTCCAATTATATTGGTATCACAAGTCCAACAGATACTGGCAATTTGATCTCTGCTTCCTCTGCCTTTTCTAAATCCAGCTTGTACATCTGGAAGTTCTCAGTTCACATACCATGGAAGACTAGCTTGAAGGATTTAGAGCATTAAGTTGCTAGCGTATAAAATGAGTGCAGTTGTCTGGTAGTTTGGCCATTATTTAGCATTACCCTTCTTTGGGATTGGAATGAAAATTGACATTTACCAGTCCCGTGGCCACTGCAGAGTTTTCCAAACTTGCTGGAATATTGAATGCAGCACTTTGACAGCATCATCTTTTAGGATTTGAAATAGTTCAGCTGGAATTCCATCACCTCCATTAGCTCTGTTCATCGTGATTCTTCCTAAGGCCCACTTGACTCTGTGCTCCAAAATATCTGACTCTAGGTGAGTGATCACACCACCATGGTTATCTGGGCCATTAAGAACATTTTGTATAGTTCTGTGTATTCTTGCCACCTCTTCTTAATCTCTTCTGCTTCTGACAGGTCTATACCATTTCTGTCCTTTATTAAAGTGCCCATCTTTGCTATTCTTTGGAACTCTGCTTCAGACGGGTATATCCTTCCTTTCCTGCTTTGCCTTTCACTTCTCTCCTTTTCTCAGCTATTTGTAAGGCCTGCCCACACAACCACTTTGCCTTACCGGTATTTCTTTTTCTTTATGATGGTTTTGGTCCTTGCTTTTGTATAATGTCACCAAACTCTGTCCATAGTTCTTCAGGGATTCTGTCTATCAGATCTAATCCTTTGAATCTATTCATCATCTACACTGTATAATGATAAGGGATTTGATTTAGGTCACACCTGAATGGCTTAGTGGTTTTGCCTACATTTTTTTTTTTTAATTTAAGCCCAAAATTTTCAATAAGAAGCTTATTATCTGAGCCACAGTCAGATCCTGGACTTGTTTTTGCTGACTGTATAGAGCTTCTTTATCTTCAGCTGCAAATAATATAATCAATCTGATATCAGTATTAATCATTTGATGATGTCCGTGTGTAAAGTCATCTCTTGTGTTGTTGTTAAAGTGTGTTTGCTATGACCAGTGCATCTCTTGACAAAACTGCTAGCCTTTTAATTAGCTTTTTTAAGAGTTTGCTATTGTTCTTTCAATTGCTTTTTCTGTCTTCTAATTTTGCTTCACTTTCTCTTTCTCTGTGAAGGTATCTGAAACAGTTATTGCCATCTTGGATAGGTGTCCTTATGTGAAAGTGTCCCTATACAAATTGCTGGTGTCCACTACCTTTGGTGGGAAAGCAGAAATGTCTTTCCTCATTGTGTTCTGACAATGGCTACCTAAGTAGGAGGTGGAGCCGGAAAAGGAGGAACAAAGGCAAAAGCCAGGTTTGATTCAGAGTTTTCCCTCTCCTCAGCCACTGTCCCCACCCTATCAGGGGCAGGGGCCAGATTCCCTGTTGCTAGAGCAGAAGCCCTAAGGTTTGGGCCCAAACTGACTCTGTTTCTTCCAGGTGTGTGAATTCTCTCATCTCGGCACTGGAACCCACCCCCAGAGGGGAGCAGGGCTTGAAACCAAGAGGAGTTGGCATGTGTACTAGGCATATACCAGGCTCTGGGGTGTGCTGTCCATCCGGTTTCAGAGACTGAGACTGCTGACATGCTGCCTGTGAAGGCTCTAGAAGTGAGTGCCCAGACCTCGTTCAGTCACCATCTTGAGCCAAAGTCCTCTTTGCCACTGGAGGCTGGGCTTGCCACCAAACTTACTGAAGAGCAGTGCCAGGGCAGACAGGGCCTGGTGGTCTCTCGGCCTGCACTGGAGTGCAAGCGTGGTGATCCGCTGCAGACAGAGGGGGGCTGATTCTTCACCACCAATGGCCGCCTGCCCCCTGCTCAGTGTTGATTTGGGTCTGAGCCACACGAGCTTTGTCTGTTTCAGAGCCAAGTTCCCAAGTGGAGTTGGAGTGTTTACTCAGCTCAGACTAAAGTGCACTCCAGGGTGGGCATGGGAAACCAGCCAGCCAGGCCTGCAATTTGTAATCTATCTTCTCTTCCCTGCCTCATGAGCAAACAAGTTAACTAATGTGCCTCATGATTAGAATCTAGGCTTCCCACACTCTCCTGTTATTCCCACTGACCCTCCAACCAGTCAAGGGGCTTGTCTTCCCTGTATCATAGCGTGGGACCAGGGGGTCCAATATGTGTCTCGAACTGGTCAGTCCTCAGGGAGAGACTCTGCCCGTGCGATCTCCCTTTTAACCTGAGCTCTTTCCCAGAGACTCAGAGCCTGACCTGTTCATTTCTCTTTCTTCCAGATTTCATGTGCATCTTGATTATAGCCTTAATTGTACAGGAATCTTTCTGCCAATGTCTAGTTAGTTTTCAGTGATAATTGTTCCATGTATGGATGAATTTTTGGTGTGTTCACTGGGAAAGGTGAGTTCCCAATCCTCCTACTCCATCATCTGATTCTTCCAAATATCTGTAATTGACTTCTAACATGTGTCTTTTGTAAACTCTCATAAATGTACATCAGAAGACATGTATGAAAATGTCCACACATTGGAACTAATGTTACGGGAACTGCAGAGTAGTGAAAATTCCTCAGTTCCTTTGTCTGCTCACCTGCGAAGTCCCACTGGCAGCAGCTGCAGGAGTAGAAAGACTAAATCTTTTCTCTCAGCCTTTCGATTCCTGGGATTACAGACATCAGCTGGTTCCTCCAGAGATATTCACTAAGGCCACAGCCATTCTTTTTGTTAGTTATGTCCAAAGGTCAAAATACCTCTAGGAGATGCTGCCTTATTCTTGCTTCAGGATTTTCCATAGCTGGCACTAGGTTTGGTCCTCATGTGACAACTGTCTCTTTCTAGTCTGTAGCAAAGCCCATGACCTTGTTCACATCATGGTGACACTTCTAAAGTGAGGCCAGGATCTGGGATTGCAGCAGGCAAACACTCAGGATGCTGAGGGTATCTTTACTTGGAAAGTAAATGCATATCATATTTAATATGACTTACTTTTATAATGTATTTCTGCTAGTTGATCTGTATAAATATATAAAAATATATCCGCTTGGCAATGTCATCTATCATTATTTCTGAAAGTTAGAATTAGGCTGATTTTTCAATATTATTTTGCTAGTTTCCAACATTGCATTAACTCTTCAAGTAATCATATAATTTTAGAAAGAGATATTTTTCTGATTCACTTAAATAGTAAAGCAATGTGTACCCTATGAAAATATAGATTGAAGACAATTTCTTTGTAGATTACGGCCCTAATCCCACACCCACACACCTACAAGACATTCTGGAGATACAATAGTTTACCTACCTTGTTAGAAATTTGACAATTAAATATTATTTTTGAAGAGTTTTAAGTTTAAAATATCTTTGTCTTACACACTTCATAGTTTTCTATGCAATTACTTATCAGCAAAAACAACTGCATTTCAAATTAAGCATAGCATGCTGCATCTAACCTCTTCTGTAAAAAGCACTTCTTACGTAAAAATCAGCAGATATATTCACAAGAATATAGTGCTAAAATCTATTGTTGCTAGAATAGTTTCTATTAATTCACAATGCTTCTAAAGAAACAAAATCCAGATTATCTATTAAATCTATTTTGCATTCAACAAGCACTTTTACAATCACTTTGTAAAACACTTTTTTGGAAGAAGTGTGTTTTCTAACAGTTAACTACATCTTCCATATGTCTTAAAGATCAAAGGCTTATCTGCCCTTGTACCCAGGTACACTACACAGTAAAAGCTTTATATATATATATATATATATATATTTTTTTTTTTTTTTCCCATGCTTAACCAGTGCAGAAGCATGGCAATGTGAAGTGTCTAATTCTCTGCACACAATTTCAGTAGTTGAAGCTCTTCTGTTTTCTTAGGCTTATACTAATAACTTAGAGAATCTTCAAAATACAATATGATTAGTCATTGTTAATCAAGTGAATAAATTGACTAATAAGGATCTGCCCAGGGATCACTCTCTGGAGAAGTAGATTAATCTATGTATATACTTGAGCCTTCCACACAGAGAAAGGACATTTATACATCTGCACTGCTATCATGTTAAGTGCTTCCCAGGCAAGGTAAATATCCATCTTGCTTCAAGAAATGATAGTTCATGTCCCTAGCTAACTTAGGAGATTGCAATCCCAGCATGCATATGGAGAGACTTTCAAAATTAAAGCAAAAAAAAAAAAGAAAGACAGGCTTCAAGTGCTTAGCATTTCTTCCAGTTAACAGGTTAGCATAATAAATGAAAGTTTCTTTTCAAAAGCAACAGATTAAATGTATAGAAAATAAAATGAAAAAAAATAAAATTTTATTATATCCTTTTGATTTAAGTATTTTGTAATTTAGAACAATACTCAGAATATACTCTAAACATAAAAAGATTTAGGCAGGCAATCATGAAATGTATCAGAGTTAAGCTACAGAAATTTTTTTAAAGAGAACAAAACATGTTTTACAATTTTCAAATCATTTGTCATTCTATAAATACAGTGCATTCAAATTTAAAAGCTTTAAGATTCAAATCAGTCCAAATTAAATGATGAGAAAAAAATATAAATCTTCAGCTAGGTGTTCAGAAATGTATTAAAACTACAGTGCCCTTGGGACAATTCGTATTGAAAGACATAATGCTGTAATTCTTGTAGTGTGTCTCAAGTCACAGCCACAGCCTATGTGTAAGATAAGTTTCAGGCACATTCTGCAATATACCTAACAGTCCAGCCCCTAGTCCTTGCATTTTTTAAACAATAAATTTCAGAGGACCTAGGGAGAGCAAAGGCCATTTGTATCCGTCTTTTCACTATATTCTAAGACAGCCTTCAGGTATGGTTTTTGCATTTTTAAAGTTTGCAGAGAGAGAAAGAAAATAAGTATTTTTATGGTGATAGCCTGACTTTTAGGAAATTGCTTCTCCAACTCTACAATGCTAATGATAACACATACTTATACTATCACACTATACCAAAGCATTATTTTCTCCATTTTCACAGATAAGAAACATGCGACTTAGTTGAGGAACTTAAGGTGGCAAAAGTCACAAGCATATTTGACTTTAAATTCTTATACTTTTATAACTATTACAAGTGTAGGTGACCAACAAATGAGTGTGCTTTATGTGCCATGACTAGATATGTCTCTATTATGGATGATTTCCATCAACTGTGTATTTGACAAAGTGCTTCATTCCACAGGAACAAAATAGCTGAATCTTTGTAGATGAGAACTTGAATTGGGAGTCACTTTTATATTCTTACATCAATGGACTATTTACTTTATTAAAACAAATGAGAAAACCAAGAGACAGTTTGCAGGTACAGAAAAGAAAATAAGCACAAAATATAACTTTGGGAAATGTATGATGTTTAAAGCAATCACATCTGTAAAGATCTAAGTAGAAGGGAAATCGATGAGAAAACCAGGAGCCACAAAATCAAATTAAGAGCAAATTTATTTATTTATTTATTTTTTGAGAAAATTTAAAATTAAAGATTAAAAATGGAAAAGGGAGTTCCATGATGTCAAAGACATATCTGGATATAGTGTCAGGCAAATATGTATTTCACAAGTTGAAATTACAGAGGAAGTATGTAGCCAATAATATTCTTTTGGACAATAGAGATACAAGGTAGCATGTAAAATTTAATCCTTATAGAAAATATCTCAACTATCAAGTACAATGGATCCTATTGGTGAAGAGACTCAGGGTAGATCTATCAGAATGGAAATGATGCCAATTGTTAAGATGAGATGTTGAAGATCTGAAATAAAGCAATGTGTATAAGGAAGAGAAGACAGATTTTATGATATATTTCAAATTGCTCAATGGAAGATTTAATTTTGCCTTTTACTAAAAACTCTCATAATTGTAAATAATAGACATGTCTCTTCTTTCCACATTATCTTCCAACATTGTTGTAAACACTGATACAGTAAGCGCCATGCATGTTAGTAATATGATGACCTGGAAGTCTTATAAATCAACTTAGTGGACAGGGAAATACAAGATCTCAAATGCAACATATGAGGACAAATACATATAGAAGGAAATGATATGGAAGATATTAAATATATATATATACATGTGGTTCATTCACACATTCCAAAACTGGATATGCTTTCTCAATAAGAAAAACTAATATCATCCCTACCAATAGGACAGAATAAGACCTAATGAGCAACAGAGTAGCATTACAGTACCATTTTGACATAGCAAAACTGTATTCTTCATATCTCTGTCTATTCTTCCAGTTTTGTTCATGGTACAAATGAGGCAGCAATGCTATAATTCCAGTCAAAATAAAATCTTTATCAGAGTTTTATGGATGAAATGTTTTCAACACATTTAAAAGAAATATATCAATAAACATAAGAAATATTCTCAATGTCAGTGGTTATAGAAAAATGCAAACTAAAATCACAGAAAAGCAAAGATCAAGTCTTGACAATGCCAAGTTCAGGCAGGTGTGTGTGGAACATGCGAGCTTTCATACAGGGAGTACAAATGTGAAAGACTAGGAAACATCTCCCAGCTGTGAACCCAGTGACTTTTAATTCCAGTTACATACCTATATAAATGTGTGCACATGTTCAACTAAGGATATATAAAATATTCACAGAAGAGCTATTTGTAATAGTCACAAACTGGAAACTACCCAAATGTTCATCAACTGTAAAATGAATAAATGTATGAATTTATATTCATCCAACAGATGATACAAAGCAATGAGAATGAGTGAGTTATACACATGAATAAGAAGTCAAATGAATTTCAGAAACTAAATGTTGGATTAATATAAAATTAGTGCTAAATGTATATGATTCCCTGTGTATATGGAATACACACACATTTAAACACCACATATATATATATATATATACAGACATATACACAATTTGAATATTTCAAGAACAAGGCAGACAAATGGTTACTATCGGTGATGTTGTAAGTGAAAGGATTTCTGATGGAGTTTCAGGGGGTTATGGTAAAATTCCATATCTTAATATGTTTCATGGGTAAAATCCTCTAAGAAAACTGATCCATCAAGCAAAACTTACTTTCTGTATGTACGTTATACACAGAGTGTGTTAGTCTGCTCTGTGTGTGTGCTCCATCGCTCAGCTGTGTGACTCTTTTCGACCTCATGGACTGTAGCCCGCCGCCCTCCTCTGTCCACGGTATTTTCCAGGCAGGAATACTGGAGTGGGTTCCCATTTTCAACTCTAGGGGATTTTCCAAACCCAGGGATCTCCCCAGTCCGCTAGGGCTGCCATAACAAAGCACTACAGATGGGGTGGTCTAAACAACAAAAATTTTCTCAGAGTTCTGGAGACTAAAAGTCCAAAATCAAAGTGTGACTAGGTTTGGTTTATTCTAAGGTCTTTCTCTTTGGCTTGTTGACAGCTGCCTTCCCACTCTGTCTTCACATGGCCATTTCCTTTGGTACACTCCTTGATAAGTCTTCTTTTGATAAGGACATCAGTCCTTTGGAGTAGGGTCCTATCATTTGGATCTCATGTAATCTTAATTACCTCTTTAAAAGGGCTTCCTCAATGGCTCAGTGGAAAAGAATCTGCCTTCAGTGTAGGAGACAGGAGATGGAGGTTTGATCCCTGGGTCAGGAAGATCCCCTGGAGGAGGACATGGCAGCTCACTCCGGTATTCTTGCTTGAAAAATCCTATGAGCAGAGAAGCCTGGCAGGCTACAGTCCATAGGGTCGATGAAGCCCCTGAGCATAGCAGGGCACACCTCCTTAAAAGGTCGTACCTACGCAGACATAGAGAACAGACTTATGGACTAGGGCAGGGGAAGGGAGGAGGTAGAAGAACGTGGGATGAAAGGAGAGCGTAGCATGGAAACATATACACTGCCATATGTAAATAGATAGCAATAGGAATTTGCTGTGACTCAAGGAACTCAAACCTAGGCTCTGTGACAGCCTAAAGGTATAGGATGGGGTGGGAGGTGGAAGGTGGGTTCAAAAAGGAGGGGATATTTGTGTACCTATGGCTGACTCATATTATTGTATGGCAGAAACCAACACAATATTGTAAAGCAATTATCATTCAATTAAAAACAACAACAAAAATCCCCCTGTGTCTCCAAACACAGTCATAATGGTGGCAGGAGTGGTTAGAGCAGTACTATATGAATTTGGGGGCTTCCTAATTCAGTCCATAAATGTAATAGACAATAAGCTAATAATAAGAAGTTTTCAAAAAAGGAAGAAGTGTAGAATCTACAATCTGAAAAGTACCTCACATGAATCTTCTGCCCTCACTTCTTTTGTTCGCTACTTTTTCATTTCCCTACACAAGCTGGCATTAAACAATGTTAATATAGCTCTTCCTTCCTCACCTCTATGTCTTCATCAACTTTGTTGTGTGTCTACTTTGAACCAGCAAAACAGAGTTGGTATAGACATAGAGATGAGGAAGGGAGAGCTATATTAACGATTGTTTTATTCCAAGTTGTGCAAGGAAAATGAAAGAATCACAAATATTGTTGGTCATATTTCTGATGAAAAGAGTTGGGATTCCTTATCTTGCAAACTTTAGACAAAACATCAAATGTTTTTAGAGTAAAAGTTTCCATTTGTCTGATGTTTTTAAAATAAAACTACATAAAGAAATTTTTCAAACCTCATCTGTTCAACCACATTCAAATGTAAAAATCAAAGGTGAAATCTACATTACCAATGCATTGTTATGTTAATTAATGAATACCTACCATGAAATTAATTGTGAAGAAACTTGATGTCATAAATTTTACTAATCCTTAGAACTCTAAAGGTCAAATTAGAAAACAATTATTGAACGTTAAGACTTTTACAATTAAATATGTTATGAATCTGTTTTCTACTTGTAAATGTTTACTGAGGCAGTTTATAAATATTACACTCTATCCAATTTTGTTGTTGAAAAATACACAAGAGACAGTATTTGATATGGGATTATACAGCTTGTTCTTAGAACTTGGCAAGCAATTTTAGAAATTTTAGATATCCAAGATAGCAACTTTGAAGTTGGATGAACTCTAATCCTTGAATAAAATCAATGTAACACCCAAGATTTTCCATACAAATCATATACAATATATTTCAAAAGTATACCAAAAGTAAGGGACTGAAATACACAGTATCTAATCCATAGCCCCAGGGGTGTATGAACAGCTGGTTTATTTTTCACTACTCATAAGCCTTTGAATTTAGCTGTCTGTTTTCTGCATTTCAACATGTGGTGCTTATAACTTCCTTAATCATCAAAACTACATAGCTGTCATAAACGCAAGCCCACATTACATCATATTAAGCACATAAATATGTATTAAATACACTCAGCTACTTAAGAGTGGAAAGTGATTTGCAAATGATATTATACATGTAAAAATACTATTCAAAATGTCTCCATTAATTTTCATTTCTAATAAAATTATATCTTTTTCTACTTAGTATTTTAAAACAGAACAAATGTGTGGCTTGAACATACCTTATGAAAATTTGTAGTATTTCCTGTAAACCACAGGTACAATGGAAGAAACTCATCTAATCTTTTAGCATATCTGTTCGCTTTTCTGAATTACAGCAAATAGGTCAATTTATAGATTATTTGTATAAGTCTATTGCATATGCTTAAGACCATTCAAATAAATCAAAGAGCTATAAACTCAGTTCCATCAATTCATACTATATAGAAGGATATATAAGAGGTTTGTAAACCTATAGGCATTGACTAAGTTAACTGAATCACCTGGGAATCCAATGGAAATGTAACATATTATGTAATGTAATAAAGTTTGGGGGTACATTTTGTTCATAAGTGGAATTGCAGGGTAAAGCTCCTGCCCGCAATGCAGGAGAGCTGAGTTTGATTCCCGGGTTGGGAAGATCCCCTAGAGAAGGAAATAGCAACCTACTCCAGTACTCTTGCCTGGAAAATCCCATGGACGGAGGAGCCTGGTAGGCTACAGTCCATGGGGTCGCAAAGAGTCTGACACGACTGAGCGACTTCACTTTCACTTTAGCAGGATAGAATAGTTCAGTCCACTAGGGCCTCTGGGCCGAATCTGGCCTGCCACTTTTTTGTGAATAAAGTTACCTGGAACACTGACCCAGCCATTCATTAACATTTGTTTCCTATGAGTACTTTCTCCCTACCATGCCAGAGTTGTATAGTGTATGACTGGCAATGTAAAAATATTTACCATCTGGCTCTTCACCAGAAAACTGCCAAATTTTCATATGGAGAATTATGTGTACATGAAAAAAGTTAACCTCTTTATAGGCAATAAAGAGAATAGTAATGGAAACACAGAGGACTCTCAGAAATCAGGACATGAATTGTATGAAAGCACCCTAGTGCCAGTATTGACGCATGTTCAGATATTCGATACATGTTTATTAAAAAATGCACTACACATGTATCTACAATATACACTGAACACACACCAAATGTCAATTAGTCAGGTGTTCATATAAATGCAAAGGGTTCTTTCTGAGTTTCATCTGTCTTGTTACTTAAAGGACTTACACGTTTACTTAATAAATGTTAAAGTATTTATATATTAGCTTACATTGTATTTAAAATTGTACCAATAACAAAAAATACAATAAATTTTATGTTTGAGAATGCCCTTTATTTTCTGAATAACCTTAGAAATTATACTTTACTTTTTCATCCTTCCATGATCAAGCTTCTTGTTTTAAATCTAGAATCCTACTACCACCAAACTGTAAAAATTTGTTCAGCTTAATATCTTCCATATGCTAAAAAGAATGATACAGTGATGAATATATGTGACTATCCATGAAGTGGTGGAAGAGGTTGGATTCTGGATATATTTTGAAGGTACAGGCAACACAATTTCCTGAATAATAGCGTGTGGAATGTGAGATGAGTCAAGGATTGTTTCTGCATATTTTTTTATCTGAAAAACAGAGAGAATAAAACTGCTATTGACAGATGTAAAAAAGAATATGTGTTGTAGATTTTAAATAAAATCACGAGGAACTTATGCTATCTAAATTATTTTAACTTTATGTGGCTGAGTTTAGTTCTATATTCTTAATACATAGAAGTATAAATGCAGATGATGCCTAGATTTTTCTCAAATAGATATCCTCGTAAGTGTATTTAAACAGAACAGAATAAGCTAGGATAGCAGAAAATTATTTCTTTTCCTGTACTTTACCAAACCAAAAAAAAAAAAAAAACTATGAAAATAATAGCAGAATCAAGGACTCAAGTGTTAATCTTATGATGCCTCAGTTTCCCATATTAGGACATCAGTGAAATTTGAACTAATATACTGGGAATATTAGAATGGCAGATAAAGATTTATATTGAAATAAATTGCTTTTATTAACAGTGTAGAGAAAGATGAATACTTCTGAAAATGCATACATAAATTTAAATATATTTTCAAAACATCAAATATTTAGCATTTCCCACTATTTCACTATGGTGTTATGAAGTCAATTTGATTTCCCAACTGAATGAACATTCTCACACCTTCTTTTTCATGCAATGAACTAAATGGACTGTAATTTATGATTACACTGTGTATTGTCACCAGGGGAAGAAATAGAGCTATATATGAAAGTATACATTTTTTCTTTCCTTAAAACTCCATCCCAGTCACCTTCAATGAACATTAGATTCAGGCTATGTTACTGTTCCTTGGGCTACATGAATGCAGTGTGGAACTCTATCAGTTGCAAGAATGGAAAAATAAAACTTCTTTTAAAATAAAATTAAAAGGAAATCATTTAGGTTAAATGAAGAATGACAATATCATCTTGAAGAACAAAATCAAATTGTCCTAATGCACATTACTTGAAATGAAAGTTTATAAACTATCAATTTGTTTATACCCTAAATACTGTCTGCAGTAATGACATTATTTTTTTTCCATTTATTTTTATTAGTTGGAGGCTAATTACTTTATAATATTGTAATGGTTTTTGTCATACACTGACATGAATCAACCATGGAGTTACATGTATTCCCCATCCTGATCCCCCCTCCCACCTCCCTCGCCACCCGATCCCTCTGGGTCTTTCCAGTGCACCAGCCCCGAGCACTTGTCTCATGCATCCAACCTGGGCTGGAGATCTGTTTCACCCTTTAAAATATACATGTTTCAATGCTGTTCTCTCAAAACATCCCACCCTCGACTTCTCCCACAGAGTCCAAAAGTCTGTTCTGTACATCTGTGTCTCTTTTTCTGCTTTACATATACACCATGGAATATCACTCAGCCATTAAAAAGAATTCATTTGAATCAGTTCTAATGAGATGGATGAAACTGGAGCCCATTATACAGAGTGAAGTAAGCCAGAAAGATAAAGACCAATACAGTATACTAACACATATATATGGAATTTAGAAAGATGGTAATGATAACCCTATAAGTAATGACATTATTAAAAAGAATGTGTATTCATGGTTATGTTGTCAGAAATGGGAAGAACTACCTCTCAAGAAGAACTCCTCAGAAGTGTTACCAATACAAGCATGTACTACTACTATCCAACAGCAGGCCAATAAACTGAGAGACGGGATGTTGGAGCAAGGAATAGTAACTTTATTTGGAAAGCCAGAGAAGATGGTGGATTAGTGTTCCAAAGAATCATTTTATCTGAGTTATAATCCAGGCTTCTTTTTACACAAAGGAGAAGGGTGTGGCTGCTTATTGCAGACTTCATGGTGCTGGCCAGACCCAGGAAGAAATGTGATAATCCTTTGTTCTTGCCATTGACCACATAGGTCAGGATATTCCTGTAAACCTACAAGACAAATGTTACTCTTTGTTTTGCATTTTTTATCTTTGTATGAATGGAAATGTGTTATTTTTTTAGTCAAGCCTTGCAGGCATAGCCTTGAGAAAGTGCTTCTATGTATATTTCAGGTTATCAGCAACAACATTCTTTCACTATTTGAGGAGACAAAGTGGAAGAGTCAGCATGACTAAGCAACAGAAAAAGTTTAGAGCTAAAGGGATAGATCCAATATGGAGTCAGGTTGTTTTCTGTTAAGAGACGTACCTTGCAAACACCAATTCCTCTACCATCTAGCAGATGACTACTTAATATGTTTGAATTTTAGGTTATCATCCAATAAAAAATGAGACCTTTTTTTCCTTCTCCAAAGAACATACACAAAATGCTTTAAAACTTGTTCTATTTAGGCATAAAATCTAGTCTGAAATTATGAGTATACTATTTTGGTAGTTAAGCAAAGTTATCTGGGTTACTAATACATTTATTCCATATATAAGTACTATAGACCAGAAAATATTCAGATTTTGGTAAAATACCATGATAGCGAGATGAAGTCACCAGAACAACAAACTGAGGCTCTGTGATACTATGACTGGTGTTTCAGACTTTCAGTTCTTATATTACATGACCCAAGACTGAGTCTCACTGCCAAGAAGTTAAAACCAATGTTTACCAAGTAGATGTACAATTTGATATAAAACTTTATGAATATTTTGCTATGTGGAAAATTTTAATTCTTAATGCTGCTGCTGCTTCTAAGTCGCTTTAGTTGTGTCCAACTCTGTGCGACCCCATAGACAGCAGCCCACCAGGCTCCCCCGTCCCTGGGATTCTCTAGGCAAGAACACTGGAGTGGGCTGCCATTTCCTTCTCCAATGCACGAAAGTGAAAAGTGAAAGTGAAGGTGCTCAGTAGTGTCCGACTCTTCGCGACCCCATGGACTGCATAGCCTACCAGGCTCCTCCGTCCATGGGAGTTTCCATAAAAGAGTACTGGAGTGGGTTGCCATTGCCTTCTCCGTTTAAATCATAAAAAGAAGATATAAGTAGACATTTCTCTGAACAAGGCATACAGGTGACCAAAACACATTAAAACATGCTCAACATAAGTAATTATTAGAGCAATACAGTTCAAAGCTACAATGAGATATCTCCTCACACTTGTCAGAATTACTATCATCAAAAAAAAAAATCTATAAACAATAAATGCTGGAGAGGGTGTGTAGAAAAGCAAAACTTCCTATACTGTCGATGGGGATGTAAAGCCACAGCCACATTAAAGAACAGAAGGGTGTTTCCTTTAAAAAAGTAAAAATACAGCTATCTTATGACCCAGCAGTCCCATTCTGCATGTACCCAGAAAAACTATAATTCAAAAAACACATCCACCCCAATTTTCATTGTAGTATTGTTTACAATATCCAGGATATGGAAGTGATGTAAATGCCATCAACAGAGGAATGGGTAAAAAAGATGTGGTACATAATACACAATGAAATATTAGAAATAAAAAGGAATAAAACTGTGCCCTTTGTAAAGATTTGGATGAACCTGAAGGCAGTCATAATGAGTGAAGTAAGACAGAAAAAGAAAAACAAATATTGTATAATATCATGTATGAAATCTAGAGAAAAGATACAGATGGATTTAGTTGTAAAGCAAAATAGAGACATATATATATAATAAGAACAATTGTATGGATATCAAAGAGGGAAGGGAGGTGGAATGTACTGGGACATTGAGATTGACATATATACTACTGTGTATAAAATAGATAACAAATGATAACCTACTGTTTAATACAACTGTACTCGATGCTAAATGGGAAGGAAATTTAAAAAGGAGAATATATATGTATGAGTAAAGCTGATTCACTTTGCTGTAGAGCAGAAGCTAACACACATTGTAAAGCAAACACATTTCAATAAAAAAATGATAAAAAATATAAGTACAATTTTTTAAAACAGAAAAATATGTTTGAGACAAATAGAAATTTGAAGATACATTTTCCACTACTGCATGAGTTTATTTTTAATTTTTATTATTTTTAATTTTTCTAAAGAAAAAAAAAACTAATTTGTTTCCCCCAATAAGCCAAGATTCTTATGTAACCTCTTTTTTGTTTTCTGAACTTAATTTAAAGTTATAATACACTCTTATTTTGAAAACTATGTTCTATCCATTTAATTTGATATACATAAATCACTTATTTATCAATAATAAAAATAGAACTAAATTTCAGCCTAACAATATTCTAGATATCTGAGTTTTGATATTCAATGGTAATCTCAAATGTCATTATTTAGAAAACTTAATGCAATCTAACATGTTACAGGCATTTTTGCATTTTTTTTCTGCATAGATGACTTATTTTGTAATTGGAAGACATTTTGTTACAGGAAGCATTATATTTCATACATGATCCATAAGTATCAAAATAATCTTTTGTTGTCAAATTCCTGTTTTATCCAATCTGATTCAAGTATCATAAATAACAAAATAGCAAATGTTTTTATGTTTGTTTCTGGTTGAACTATGACTGTTTTCCTTTACTTGAAATGCATTCTGATAACTGAATTATTCAAAAAGTAACCAGCATACAATCTGTAAATAATGCTAATTATTTATTGAGTAATTGAAAGTTAAAATCAATCTCATTCTCAAACATTTGCTTCATAAATTATTTGACTACATGATAAAGTAATATTTCTTAGTGATCTTTCTGATAATTTTATTGATTTAGTTTTGTCAGCTGGAAAGTTTCCAAAAGCAAACTGTACAATAAATATTTTTAAAAATCCTTTAATCCATTTTTTGTACTTTAAACAAGAATTCATCTACTCTGAAGGTATAATACTTCTATTATCACAACCAACATAGATAAACACTGTTCTTTTCATCGTGCCATCATTAACAGCAGTATATCTCACAAGTGAACAAAATTATTAGCATATCTCATGTATGCCATCTTGTTTCACTGTTCTTCACAAACACAAAATAACATATCAAGGCTTTTCATCTTTATTTCACTGAAAATATGAATGCTTATTTTGAAAAATGTAGAGCTAAGTTATCACATTTCAAGTACATCATTTATACATTACATAGGTATGGTGTTGAAGTTTTAAAAATCTATATACATTAATAATGACAAAATGTGGAACCATCCTTACATAAATTAATGTAATTAGTTTTATATTTTTAAGATAATAAAAATGTGATGATTACACTGAAATTTTCCTCCAGTACATGCTAAATAGGTAGCTACTTATCCCATAAGTGCTGAGAATTTTTTTTTCTGTTTTTCTTTCATATATTACTAATATTATACTTGGTTTTATATATTGACTTACACAAGGTTATGTGCTGGATGCTAAGTTGATTCAGTCATGTTCAACTCTTTGTACCAGTCAGGCTCCTCTGTCCTTACCTGGAATTTTCCAAGCAAGAATACTGGAGTGGGTTGCCATGGCCCCCTCCAGGAGCTCATCCCCACTCAGGAATCTAACCCACATCTATTACATGTCCTGCATTGGCAGGCAGGTTCTTTCCCAGCAGTGTCACCTGGATTATAGTACTGAGCTATTCAACTAAGCACTAATTTAAGTGCTTAAATGTATTTTGCTGTAAATGTATTTTGTAGATGTGATTATCATCTAAAATTAGTTGATTTTAGGTAAAAAGATTATCCACAAAAATCTAGATGGGGCCTTTCAACTTTCATCTCATCAGTTGAAAGATCGTATAAGGTTTCTCTGAGGAAGAGGGAAATCTATTGACTGCAGCCTCAATGCTTGACCTACTATATCCAGTATCTTGTTCTGCTCTATAAATTTGCCCATTGCTCAGCCAGATCTTAAAATTTATTAAGCCGATATCTGTCCTACTATCTTATTGGTTCGATAGAACCCATTTGATACATATCTTTTACCTTTTGTTGGAAATCTCAAGACAGATTCCTTCTGTTAGCCATCATTTACTTATGATTTGGAAATATTTTCAGTACAGGACAAACAGGACCAAACTTGATAAATTTATAGCTGGATTCATGCAGACTCATTCACTCATGTTTGAGAGCATCAGGAACTGATGAGATATATACCTAAATAACAAAAACAAGGACATCAGAATGATATATAGAAGAATTTTGATCTATGATTTAATTATCAAATGTAATTTAAAAATTCATTTCATTGATTTGACAGTGAAAGTGAAAGAGAAAGTCGCTCGGTCATGTCTGACTCTTTTTGACCCCATGGACTATGCAGTCCGTGGAATTCTCCAGGCCAGGATACTGGAGTGGGTAGCCTTTCCCTCTCCAGGGTATCTTCACAACCCAGGGATCAAATCCAGGTCTCCCACATTGCAGGTGGATTCTTTACAAGCTGAACCACAGGGGAAGCCGAAGAATACTGGAGTGGGTAGCCTATCCCTTCTCCAACTGATCTTCCCCACTCAGGAATGAAACCAGGGTCTCCTGCATAGAAGGCGGATTCTTAGAAAATCAAAATACTTAATAGATAATGGAGGTATTAACAGTTTTAAAGTGTATATTAGGAAAATATTTTTGTTATCAAATTGTAAGACTGTAATAATAGATACTATTATAAAGAATTGCAAAACTGTCATTTGCTTCTACAATTTATTACAATATTGTATATTAATTGCATACAGTGTCTGACGTTTTGTGCAATGTTTTATCATTATACAACAAAATGAGAAGTAGAATCATTGACTTTTGGTTAATTCTTCAGATTAACTTGATTGAATCTAATATTTCTACTGACTATGCAATCAGTAAATATAGACATTCAACCACACGTTTAAGTTAGGTGAGGGTGGGATGTTTCGAGAGAAAAGCATCAAAACATGTATATTATCTATAGTGAAACAGATCACCAGCCCAGGTTGGATGCATGAGGCAAGTGCTCGGGCCTGGTGCACTGGGAAGACCCAGAAGGATCGGGTGGAGAGGGAGGTGGGAGGGGGGATCGGGATGGGGAATACGTGTAACTCCATGGCTGATTCATGTCAATGTATGACAAAACCCACTACAATATTGTAAAGTAATTAGCCTCCAACTAATAAAAATAAATGAAAAAAAAAAGTTAGTTAAAATATTATTACTTAATGTAATATTTTTTCTTCCAATATTTTAGATCTTAATCTTGCTTGTTGATTCCCTGGTGATTATATACAACCACAGAAGACCAAATCATTCCAAACTGAATTGAATGAAATATATTTTCTCTGCCAATTCTTTAAATATAAGAACATACTAACAAAATATTTATTATCTGATGATATATTTTGCTGTTTTCATATCACTCAATACCTTTATTGTTACAGATACATTTTTACTGAATCTGAACAGACAGCTCCACACAGGAAAGTATGCAAGAAAGCTAGATACATAACTCTAAGCTTGTAATAAAGAAAAAAATACTATATTTTAATAAATTTACTTCTGTGTTCACACACATATAAACATTAACAGATATAATAAAAAAAATAATTATTTCAAGATAGTTTAGTTTAGTATGATGACCCTTTAGTATGATGACTAAAAATATCTGAGTAAACACAAAATCTCTCATTTATAGTCTTAAAGTGTTATCTTCCTTTCTGTGAAATAATCAAATAAAATGTTTCTAAGATACTTGCTTTCATAAGTATAGTGAATATAATGTACATACATTACAGTTATATCAGTTATCAGTTCAGTCACTCAGTCGTGTCCGACTTTTTGCGACTCCATGAATGACAGCATGCCAGTCCTCCCTGTCCATCACCAACTCCCGGAATTTACTCAAACTCATGTCCATCCAGTCAGTGATGCTATCCAGCCATCTCATCCTCTGTCATCCCCTTCCCCTCCTGCCCCCAATCCCTCCCAGCATCAGGGACTTTTCCAATGAGTCAACACTTCGCATGAGGTGGCCAAAGTATTGGAGATTCAGCTTCAGCATCAGTCCTTCCAATGAACACCCAGGACTGATTCTCCTTTAGGATGGACTGGTTGGATCTCCTTGCTGTCCAAGGGACTCTCAAGAGTCTTCTCCAACACCACAGTTCAAAAGCATCAATTTTTTTGTGCTCAGCTTTCTTCACAGTCCAACTCTCACATCCATAAATGACCACTGGAAAAACCATAGCCTTAACTAGATGGACCTTTGTTGGCAAGGTAATGTCTCTGCTTTTTAATATGCTATCTAGGTTGGTCATAACTTTCCTTCCAAGGAGTAAGCCTCTTTTAATTTCATGGCTCCAATCACCATCTGCAGTGTTTTTGGAGCCCCAAAAAATATAGTCAGCCACTGTTTCCACATCTATTTCCCATGAAGAGAAGACCAGATGCCATGATCTTAGTTTTCTGAATGTTGAGCTTTAAGCCAACTTTTTCACTCTCCTCTTTCACTTTCATCAAGAGGTTTTTTTAGTTCCTCTTCACTTTCTGACATAAGGATGGTATCATCTGCATATCTGAGGGTATTGATATTTCTTGCAGCAATCTTGATTCCAGCCTGTACTTCTTCTAGCCCAGCGTTTCTCATGATGTACTCTGCATATAAGTTAAATAATTAGGGTGACAATATACAGCCTTGACCTACTCCTTTTCCTATTGGGAACCAGTCTGTTGTTCCATGCCCAGTTCTAACTGTTGCTTCCTGACCTGCATACACGTTTCTCAAGAAGCAGGTTGGGTGGTCTGGTATTCCCATCTCTTTGAGAATTTTCAACAGTTTATTGTGATCCACACAGTCAATGGCTTTGTTATAGTCAGTAAAGCATAAATAGATGTTTTTCTGGAACCCTCTTGCTTTTTTGATGATCCTGCACATGTTGGCAATTTGATCTCTGGTTCCTCTGCCTTTTCTAAAATCTGCTTGAACATCTGGAAGTTCATGGTTCACATATTGCTGAAGCCTGGCTTGGAGACTTTTGAGCATTATTTTACTAGTGTGTGAGATGAGTGCAATTGTGTGGTAGTTTGAGCATTCTTTGGGATTGGAATGAAAACTGACCTTTTCCAGTCCTATGGCTGCTGTTGAGTTTTCCAAATTTGCCGGCATATTGAGTGTAGCCCTTTCACAGCATCATCTTTCAGGATTTGAAATAGCTCAACTGGAATTCCATCACCTCCACTCGCTTTGTTCATAGTGATGCTTCCTAAGGCCCACTTGACTTCACATTCCAGGATGTCTGGCTCTAGGTGAGTGATCACACCATTGTGATTATCTGGGTCATGAAGACCTTTTTTGTACAGCTCTTCTGTGTATTCTTGCCACCTCTTCTTAATATCTTCTGTTTCTGTTATATCACTTATAGTATGATGCAAATATATTTGGGCTTCCCTGGTGGTTCAGACAGTAAAGAATCTGCCTGCTATGCTGGAGACTCGGGTATGATCCTTTGATAGAGCAGATCCTCTAGAGAATTGAATAGCTACCCACTCTAGTATTTTTCGCCTAGAGAATTTCTTTGACAGAGGACCCTGACAGGCTCAGTCCATGGAGTCTCAAAGAGTCAGACACAGCAGACTATTAAATATAGTAATTATATATGCTTCTATGTCAGCAAATTGGAGATGAAAACAATGAATTTTTAAAAGTTTTAGAGAGCATTCTGAATTATGAAATGAAGGTTTTAGAAGGCACAAAATAAATTTATCTTTATAATTTGTTTCATGTTTAGTGTGTTGAAAAAACCTAATCTCATCACTTTCTTGCCAGAGTTATATCCCATCACCAGTAGACTTTTTTCTATAACAATTTTAACTACACTTTGTTTTGGGGACAGTTATATGAGTTTTTCCTATCATTGTTATTTGTAAAGACAGCTATCTCAAGTATCAAGTTAAATTTAGCTATACTTTATGGTTTTCACTTAGTCCTTAAATGACTACCATATGACCACTGGAACGACAATGATAGCAAATGCAATCTTTAATCTTGTAGAATTTATATTCTTATGTAAATTCACAACTCTGTACAACCCAGATACTGATAAGAGGACATCATGATTAAAGAATAAGAGATGGTAAGTACCACAGTTACTCTAGAGGAGGTTTATGGAAATTATGAGTGAAATCTAATATATATGTTTTATAAGATTGAATAGTGCAAATCTGTCATTATGGATCAGGCAAAACTATTCTGAATAGCAGAAACTCATGTGCTGCAAGACTTATAGAATTGTGCCCTCATTTTATTATTTCTGTTGCCATTGTTTTATTTTTTCCTCAGCCTTGATTTTATTACATAGTCACAGATGTACTATAAATATAATTTGGAAGTGATGATAAAGGATCCATTAGGCAAGAGGCACTCATTGTTGTTCATTATTTATAATATTGTGACACTAAATATGTCAATATATTTTTGGTCATTAGAAAACAAGTCTCCTGAAAGAATATCACACTGATTTCTAAGCTGAGTTTCCATTACACTCCAAAAGAGAAAGAGTGATCACAGCAGCTTTCTTCTCCAAGGCCAACAGAAGAGTTTTTCTGTTAATCTGCTTTGATGGAGTCTTACACAATATAGGGCTTCCCTTGTAGCTCAGTCGGTAAAGAATCTTCCGGCAGTGCAGGAGACCCGGGTTTGATCCCGGGGTAGGGACGATCTCCTGGAGAAGGAAATGGCAATCCACTCCAGCATTATTGCCTGGAAAATCCCATGGACAGAGGAGCCTGGTGGGCTGCATTCCATGGGGTCGCAAAGAGTCAGACACGACTGAGCGACTAACACTTACTTACTTACTACACAATATAATGTACTTATGGGAGTGGCATCTTTCCAGCTTTGCTGTGTCTTATTGATTATAAACAAGGTAGAGTTTCCATCTTTACTCAAGGCAAGAGTGATACACAAGCCAGTGGATCATGAAGGCTGTTCCTTAAGGTATCCATCCTTTCTTTGTGTCTCTAGTGAACGCACGTGCAACTCTTCACAATCCCGTGGACTGCAGTTTGCCAGGTCCTCTAGCCATGGGATCTTCCAGGCACGAATACTGGAGTGGGTTGCCATTTCCTTCTCCAGGGAATCTTCCTGACCCAGGGATCAAACCTGAGTCTCCTGCATTGGCAGGCGGATTCTTCACCACTGAGCCACCCGGGAAACCCTACCCGGGAAGCACGGAGGCTGCGATGACACAAGAGTGCGGCCAAGAAGAGATACTCTACTTCCGAGGTAAGGAGCAGGGGCTGTGCTTTGCTGGAGCAGCTGTGAAGAGATACCCCACGTCCAAGGTAAGAGAAACACAAGTAACATGGGGGACACTGAGAAAGGGCATCAGAGGGCAGATAGACAGAAACCACAATCACAGACAGCTAGCCAATCTGATCACAGGACCACAGCCTTGCCTAACTCAATGAAACTAAGCCATGCCTTGTGGGGCTGCCCAAGATGGACAAGTCATGGTGGAGACGTCTGACAGAATGTGGTCCACTGGAGAAGGGAATGGCAAACCACTTCAGTATTCTTCCTTGAGAACCCCACGAACAGTATGAAAAGGCAAAAAGATAAGACACTGAAAGAGGAACTCCCCAGGTCGGTAGGTGCCCAGTATACTACTGGAGATCAGTGGAGAAATAACTCCAGAAAGAATGAAGGGATGCAGCCAAAGCAAAAACAACACCCAGTTGTGGATGGGACTGGTGATAGAAGCAAGGTTCTATGCTGTAAAGAGCAATATTGCATAGGCACCTGGAATGTTAAGTCCATGAATCAAGGCAAATTGGAAGTGGTCAAACAGGAGATGGCAAGAGTGAACACTAACATTCTAGGAATCAGCGAACTAAGATGGACTGGAATGGGTGAATTTAACTCAGATGACCATTATATTTACTGCTGTGGGCAGGAATTCCTCAGAAAAAATGGAGTAGCCATCATAGTCAACAAAAGAGTCCAAAATGCAATACTTGGAGACAATCTCAAAAACAACAGAATGATCTCTTGCCTTGGCCCAAGGAAAACCATTCAATATCATGATAATCCAAGTCTATGCCCCAACCATTACTGGTTGAAGAAGCTGAACGGTTCTAGGAAGACCTACAAGACCTTCTAGAACTAACACCCAAAAAAGATGTCCTTTTCATTATAGGGGACTGGAATGCAAAAGTGAGAAGTCAAGAAATACATGGAGTAACAGGCAAATTTGGCCTTAGAGTACAGAATGAAGCAGGGCAAAGGCTAATAGAGTTTTGCCAAAAGAATGCACTGGTCATAGCAGACACCCTCATCCAACAACACAAGAGAAGACTACAGATGGACATCACCAGATGGTCAACAGAGAAATCAGATGATTATATTATTTGCAGCCAAAGATAGAGATGCTCTATACAGCCAGCAAAAACAAGACCAGGAGCTGACTATGGCTCAGATCATGAACTCCTTATTCCAAATTCAGACTGAAATTGAAGAAAGTGGGGAAAACCAGTAGACCATTCAGGTATGACCTAAATCAAATTCCTTATGACTATACAGAGGAAGTGAGAAATAGTTTTAAGGGACTAGATCTGATAGACAGAGTGCCTGATGAACTATGGACAGAGGTTCATGACATTGTACAGGAGACAGGAATCAATAACATATCCAAGAAAAAGAAATGCAAAAAAGCAAAATGGCTGTCTGAGGAGGTCTTACAAACAACTGTCAAAAGAAAAGAAGTGGAAAGCAAAGGAGAGAAGAAAAGATATACCCATTTGAATACAGAGTTTCAAAGAATAGCAAAGAGAGATAAGAAAAGGTTTCCTCAGTGATGAGTGCAAAGAAATAGAAAACAATAGAATGGGAAAGACTAGAGATCTCTTCAGGAAAATTAGAGATACCAAGGGAATATTTCATTCAAAGATGGGCTCAATAAAGGACAGAAATGGTAGGGACCTAACAGAAGCAGAAGACATTAAGAAGAGGTGGCAAGAATACACAGAAGAACTGTACAAAAAGATCTTCATGACCCAGACAATCACGATGGTGTGATCATGCACCTAGAGCAAGACATCCAGGAATCTGAAGTCAAGTGGGCCTTAGGAAGCATCACTATGAACAAAGCTAATGGAGGTGATGGAATTCCAGTTGAGCTACTTCAAATACTGAAAGATGATACTGTGAAAGTGCTGCACTCAATATGCCAGCAAATTTGGAAAACCCAGCAGTGGCCACAGGACTGGAAAAGGTCAGTTTTCATTCCAATCCCTAAGAAAGGCAATGCCAAAGAATGCTCAAACTACCACACAGTTGCACTCATCTCACAAGCTAGTAAAGTAATTCTCAAAATTCTCCAAGCCAGGCTTCAGCAATACATGAACCGTGAAATTCCAGATGTTCAAGCTGGATTTAGAAAAGACAGAGGAACCAGAGATCAAACTGCCAATATACATTGGTTCATCAAAAAAGCAAGAGAGTTCCAGAAAAATATCTATTTTTGCTTTATTGACTATGCCAAAGCCTTTGACTGTGTGGATCACAGTAAACTGTTGAAAATTCTCAAAGAGATGGGAATACCAGACCACCTGACCTGCCTCTTGAGAAACCTGTATACTGGTCAGGAAGCAATAGTTAGAACTGGACATGGAACAACAGACTAGTTCCCAATAGGAAAAGGAGTAGGTCAAGCCTGCATATTGTCACCCTAATTATTTAACTTTTATGAGAAAGGCTGGGCTGGAAGAAGCACAAGCTGAAATAAAGACTGCTGCAAGAAATTTCAATAACCTCAGATATGCAGATGACACAACCCTTATGGCAGAAAGCGAAGAAAAACTAAAGTGCCTCTTGATGAAAGTCAAAGAGAAGAGTGAAAAAGTTGGCTGAAAGCTCAACATTCAGATAACTAATATCATGACATCTGGTCCCATCACTTCATGGCAAATAGATAGATGGGGAAACATTAGAAACAGTGGCTGACTATATTTTGGGGTGAGGGGTCCAAAATCACTGCAAATGGTGTTTGCAGCCATGATATTAAAACATACTTACTCCTTGGAAGGAAAGTTATGGCCAACCTAGACAGCATATTAAAAAGCAGAGGCATTACTTTGTCTACAAATGTCCATCTCGTCAAGGCTATGCTTTTCCCAGTGGTCATGTATGGATATGAGAGTTGGACTATAAAGAAAGCTGATCACCCAAGAATTGATGCTTTTGAACTGTGGTGTTGGAGAAGACTCTTGAGAGTCCCTTGGACAGCAAGGAGATTCAACCAGTCTATCCTAAAGGAGACCAGTCCTGGGTGTTCGTTGGAAGGACTGATGTTGAAGCTGAAGCTCCGATACTTTGGCTACCTGATGTGAAGTGCTGACTCATTTGAAAAGACCCTGATGCTGGGAAAGATGGAGAGCAGGAGGAGAGAGGGACGACAGAGGATGAGATGGTTGGATGGCATCACTGACACAATGGACATGGGTTTGGGTGGACTCTGGGAGTTGGTGATGGATAGGGAAGACTGGCATGCTGTGGTTCATGGGGTTGCAAAGTGTCGGACATGACTGAGTGTCTGAACTGAAGTGAACTCATAACTCATTCTCAAGTTAGACAAAAGTTAACTTTTGTTACAGTATGAGCAGTGACTCAATGGTGATCTCATATTACTTTTTATAGTTTTAAAATGCTTACATCTTTCATACATAAATGCCTTTAAGGTTATAAACTATTTCTCTAGGTATGGTCTTCTTTTCAGTTTTCTTATTTTGTCAGTTGGGCCTAACCATGCGTTTTTTATTTCATTCCATTAAGGACAGATATATTGAAAACATACTATGTGTATATACATATCATTCTGCATACAAATGTTTGTGTATATATACATATTTTTATTTTTTTTTCATATTCTAGAAAAGATTTAAATAGGTACTCAAGGATAAAATATAAATTCATACTTTTAGTTTCCAGCTCAAGTTTTTTTCAGTTGGATATACTGACATAAATTTGTGTGTGTCCACTTCTTGTTACCCGGAAAGTATTTAAGATGTGTTTGTCGCATGCATGCAAAGTCACTTCAGTTATGGGAGATTCTTTGTGATTCTATGGACTTTAGCCCTCCAGGCTACTCTGTGTACAGGATTTACCAGGGAAGAATACTGGAGTGGGTTGCAATTTCCTACTCCAGGGGATCTTCCCTACCCAGGGTTTGAACCTGTGTCTCATGTCTCCTGCGTAGGCAGGCAGGTCTGAAATACATTTTTTTTTTTTAAACTTTATCACATGGTTTGTGGGATCTTAGTCTCCCAATCAGGGTTTGAACTCATGTCCTCAGCACTGAAAGCATGTAGTCCTAACTACTGGACTGCCAGAGAATTCCCCGTTTAAATAATTTTAAGTAAAAGAAAGAATGTTTACCGATAATTCATTTGTTTTATGCTTTAGTCTATGTCTGCTTTTTAATATGCCATGAAACTAGTGTTTCTCAAAATGTAAATGTATTAATAATGTGTCCCTTAAATATGCTTCATTAGATCTACTGAATCAAAATCTCATGATATTTGGTCTAGAAATTGGCACTATAACAATCTCCCAAGTGATTAATATAGGTAATAATTAGAACAGTATTTTATGAGATGTTATGCATATGCACTGCAAAAAATATATATAAACAATGAACTTTATTAAGACTAACTATTCTGACAGGGCAAAAAGAATTACGTTGACTGGTCTGAAATAAGGGGAAAAGACAACTTGACTGTGTAACCAATATTTTCAATAAAATGTGACTACGCTATGTATATGACTATATTAAACTGTTACTTTGTAATGAAAATAAGAGAAATAATTAAACACTATTACTTATATACATAGATTATTGTTTATTTGAAACAGTGGTGTAACAAATTTTTTACTTTTAAAAATAAAATTCAATTACAATAGAAAATATATTTAATCATTGCTTGTGTATATTTCATGAATGTAAGCTATTTAAACACATACAATAAGCAATATTTTAACTGTTTTTCTTGGATGATGTTCTCATTTTCTGTAATTTTCAAAAGGATTTCACAAACTTTCAGACCATAATATATTCTACTATACCTACTATACTCCCTTATGTATTGGTGAAATAAAATACCCTTGGAAATGATTAATCATGACTTTCAAGGACTAACACTAGACAAAACTGACCTACTGTAACAAAAACATTAAGAGAAGAACATTTGGTAAAATTTCTTCTGTTCAGTTCAGTTCAGTTCAGTTTCTCAGTTGTGTCCGACTCTTTGTGACTGCATGGACTGCAGCACACCAGGCCTCCCTGTCCATCACCAACTCCCAGAGTTAACTCAAACTCATGTCCATTAAGTCAGTGATGCCATCCAACCAACTCACCCTCTGCTGTCCCCTTCTCCTCCCACCTTCAATCTTTCCCAGCAAGGGGGTCTTTACTAATAAGTCAGCTCTTCGCATCATGTGGCCAAAGTATTGGAGCCTCAACTTCAACATCAGTCCTTCCAATGAATATTCAGGACTGATTTCCTTTAGGATGGACTGGTTGGATCTCCTTGCAGTCCAAGGGACTCTCGAGTGTCTTCCCCAACACCACACATCAAAAGCATCAATTCTTCATCACTCAACTTTATTTATAGTCCAACTCTCACATCCATACATGACTACTGGAAAAACCATAGCCTTGACTAGAGGGACCTTTGTTGACAAAGTAATATTTCTGATTTTTAATATGCTGTCTAGGTTGGTCATAACTTTCCTTCCAAGGAGTAAGTGTCTTTTAATTTCATGGCTGCAATCACCATCTGCAGTGATTTTGGAGCCCCCCCCCCCAAAAAAAAATATATATATATATTCAGCCACTGTTTCCACTGTTTTCCCATCTATTTGCCATGAAGTGATGGGACCAGATGCCATGATCTTAGCTTTAAGCCAACTTTTTCACTCTTCTCTTTCACTTTCATCAATAGGCTCTTTAGTTCTTCTTCACTTTCTGCCATAAGGATGGTGCCATCTGCATAGCTGAAGTTACTGATATTTCTCCTGGCAATCTTGATTCCAGCAGGTGCTTCCTCCAGCCCAGCATTTCCATGATGTACTCTGCATATAAGTTAAATAAGCAAGGTGACAATACACAGGCTTGACATACTCCTTTCCCTATTTGGAACCAGTCTGTTGTTCTATGTCCAGTTCTAAACTGTTGCTTCCTGACCCGCAAACAGATTTCTCTAAAGGCAAGTAAGGTGATCTGGTATTTCCATCTCTTTAAGAATTTTCTACAGTTTGTTGTGGTCCACACAGTCAAAGGCTTTAGCATAATCAATAAAGCACAGATAGATGTTTTTCTGGAACTCTCTTGCTTTTTTGATGATCCAACAGATGTTGGCAATTTGATCTCTGATTCCTCTGCCTCTACTAAATTAAGCTTGAACATCTGGAAGTTTGTGGTTCACACGTACTGTTGAAGCCTGGCTTGGAGAATTTTGAGCATTACTTTGCTAGCATGTGAGATGCGTGCAATTGTGCAATAGTTTGAGCATTCTTTGGCATTGCCTTTCTTTGAGATTGGAATGCAAACTGAGTTTTCCAGCCCTGCGGCCACTGCTATGTTTTCCAAATCCTATTTCAAATCCTAAAAGATGATGTTGTGAATGTGCTGCACTCAATACGCCAGCAAATTTTAAATTTCTTATTTACTATTTAAGGATGAAGAATTTCATATAAAGTGTACTTTTCTAGAAGACACAGTCCTACATAAATAGTAATCTTAACTCAGGATTATATTAAGAATCACTACTATTTGAATCATATCTGATCTTTAGCTACAGTCAGAAAAAAGAAATCTATGAATGAAATAATGTATATATTTTTAAAATGTACATATATTTGATATTTCATAATGAATCTGTTAGGTAGTTTATTCAATGTTGTGTTTTTTCAAACTATATTGATATTTTAGAGTTATAAGTTAAAAACAAAATCTATGAGAGAGGTCAACTGTTGAGTAATTCAGAAATATGCTAAATTAATCTAAAATTGAGGAATTCTGAAGTTGAGGTACAAGAAACAAGCCAAATGTCAACATAGTTAAAGCACCACCAAACCAGCTCTTCAACAAATGCAAAGGGATCTTCTCAAGACAGGAAACACAGAAAGGTTGTATAAACATGAACCCAAAACAACAAAGCAAATGGCAATGGGACCATTCTTATCAATGATTACCTTAAATGTAAATGGTTTGAATGTCCCAACCAAAAGACAAAGACTGGCTGAATGGATACAAAAGCAAGACCCCTATATATGCTGTCTACAAGAGACCCACCGCAAAATAAGGCTGAAAGTGAAGGGCTGGAAAAAAATATTTCACGCAAACAGAGACCAAAAGAAAGGAGGAGCCGCAATACTCATATCAGATAAAATAAACTTTAAAATAAAGGCTGTGAAAAGAGACAAAGAAGGACATTACATAATGGTCAAAGGATCAATCCAAGAAGATATAACAATTATAAATATATATGCACCCAACATAGGAGCACCAAAATATGTAAGGCAAATGCTAACAAGTATGAAAGGGGAAATTAACAATAACACAATAATAGTGGGAGACTTTAATACCCCACTCACACCTATGGATAGATCACCTAAACAGAAAATTAACAAGGAAACACAAACTTTAAATGACACAATGGACCAGCTAGACCTAATTGATATCTATAGGACATTTCACCCCAAAACAATCAATTTCACCTTTTTCTCAGGTACACACGGAACCTTCTCCAGAATAGACCACATCCTGGGCCATAAATCTAGCCTTGGTAAATTCAAAAAAATTGAAATCATTCCAGTCATCTTTTCTGACAAGAATGCAGTAAGACTAGATCTCAATTACAAGAGGAAAAAAAAAAAAAACTATTAAAAATCAAACATATGGAGGCTAAATAACATGCTTCTGAATAACCAACAAATCATAGAAGAAATAAAAAAAGAAATCAAAATATGCATAGAAACAAATGAAAATGAAAACACAACAACCCAAAACCTTTAGGACACTGTAAAAGCAGTGCTAAGGGGAAGATTCATAGCAATACAGGCTTACCTCAAGAAACAAGAAAAAAGTCAAATAAGTAACCTAAGTCTACACCTACAGCAATTAGAGAAGGAAGAAATGAAGAACCCCAGAGTTAGTAGAAGGAAAGAAATCTTAAAAATTAGGACAGAAATAAATGCAAAAGAAACAAGAGACCATAACAAAAATCAACTAAGCTAAAAACTGGTTTTTTGAAAAGGTAAATAAAGTTGACAAACCGTTAGTGAGACTCATCAAGAAACAAAGGGAGAAGAACCAAATTAACAAAATTAGAAATGAAAATGGAGAGATCACAACAGAAAACCCTGAAATACAAAGGATCATAAGAGACTACTACCAGCAGCTCTATGCCAATAAAATGGACAACTTGGATGAAATGGACAAATTCTTAGAAAAGTATAACTTTTCAAAACTGAACCAGGAAGAAAGAGAAGATCTTAACAGACCCATCACAAGCACGGAAATCAAAACTGTCATCAGAAATCTTCCAGCAAACAAAAGCCCAGGACCAGACGGCTTCACAGCTGAATTCTACCAAAAATTTAGAGAAGAGCTAACACCTATCTTACTCAAACTCTTCCAGAAAATTGCAGAAGAAGATAAACTTCCAAACTCATTCTATGAGGCCACTTTCACCCTAATACCAAAACCAGACAAAGATGCCACAAAAAAGAAAACTACAGGCCAATATCACTGATGAACATAGATGCAAATATTCTTAACAAAATTCTAGCAAACAAAATCCAACAATACATGAAAAAGATCATACATTATGACCAAGTGGGCTTTATCCCAGGAATGCAAGGATTCTTTAATGTCCCCAAATCAATCAATCAATGTAATACACCACATTAACAAATTGAAAGACAAAAACCATGTGATTATCTCAATAGATGCAGAAAAAGCCTTTGACAAAATTCAACATCCATTTATGATAAAAACTCTCCAGAAAACAGGCATAGAAGGAACATACCTCAACATAATAAAAGCTATATATGACAAACCCACAGCAAACATTATCCTCAATGTTGAAAAATTGAAAGCATTTCCCTTAAAGTCAGGAACAAGGCAAGGGTGCCCACTCTCACCACTACTATTCAACATAGTTTTGGAAGTGTTGGCCACAGCAATCAGAGCAGAAAAAGAAATAAAAGGAATCCAGATAGGAAAAGAAGAAGTAAAACTCTCACCGTTTGGAGATGACATGATCCTCTACATAGAAAACCCTAAAGACTCTACTAGAAAATTACTAGAGCTAATCAATGAATACAGTAATGTTGCAGGATATAAAATTAACATACAGAAATCCTTTGCATTCTTATACACTAACAATGAGAAAACAGAAAGAGAAATTAAGGAAACAGTACCATTCACCATTGCAACAAATAGAATAAAATACTTAGGAGTATATCTACTTAAAAAATGAAAGACCTATACATAGAAAATTATAAAACACTGATGAAAGAAATCAAAGAGGACACAAATAGATGGAAAAATATACCATGCTCATGGTATATTGGAAGAATCAATATTGTGAAAATGACTATACTACCCAAAGCAATCTATAGATTCAATGCAAGCCCTATCAAGCTACCAATGGTATTTTTCACAGAACTAGAACAAATAATTTCACAATTTGTATGGAAATACAAAAAACCTCGAATAACCAAAGCAATCTTGAGAAAGAAGAATGGAACTGGAGGAATCAACCTGCCTGACTTCAGACTCTACTACAAAGCCACAGTCATCAAGACAGTATGGTACTGGCACAAAGACAGAAATATAGATCATTGGAACAGACTAGAAAGCCCAGGGATAAATCCATGTACCTATGGACACCTTATCTTTGACAAAGAAGGCAAGGATATACAATGGAAAAAAAGACAATCTCTTTAACAAGTGGAGCTGGGAAACCTGGTCAACCACTTGTAAAAGAATGAAACTAGAACACTTTTTAACACTATACACAAAAATAAACTCAAAATGGATTAAAGATCTAAATGTAAGACCAGAAACTATAAAACTCCTAGAGGAGAACATAGGCAAAACACTCTCCGACATAAATCACAGCAGGATCCTCTATGACCCACCTCCCAGAATATTGGAAATAAGAGCAAAAATAAACAAATGGGACCTAATGAAACTTAAAAGCTTTTGCATAACAAAGGAAACTATAAGCTAAGTGAAAAGACAGCCTTCAGAATGGGAGAAAATGATAGCAAACGAAGCAACAAACAAAGGATTAATCTCAAAAATATGCAAGCAACTCCTGAAGCTCAATTCCAGAAAAATAAATGACCCAATCAAAAATTGGGCCAAAGACCTAAACAGACATTTCTCCAAAGAACACATACAGATGGCTAACAAACACATGAAAAGATGCTCAACATCACTCATTATCAGAGAAATGCAAATCAAAACCACAATGAGGTACCATTACACGCCAGTCAGGATGGCTGCTATCCAAAAGTCTACAAGCAATAAATGCTGGAGAGGGTGTGGAGAAAAGGGAACCCTCTTACACTGTTGGTGGGAATGCAAACTAGTACAGCCACTATGGAGAACAGTGTGGAGATTCCTTAAAAAACTGGAAATACAACTACCATATGACCAAGCAATCCCACTCCTGGGCATACACACCGAGGAAACCAGATCTGAAAGAGACACATGCACCCCAGTGTTCATTGCAGCACTGTTTATAATAGCCAGGACATGGAAGCAACCTAGATGTCCATCAGCAGACGAATGGATAAGGAAGCTGTAGTACGTATACACCATGGACTCTTACTCAGCCATTAAAAAGAATTAATTTGAATCAGTTCTAATGAGATGGATGAATCTGAAGCCCATTATACAGAGTGAAGTAAGCCAGAAAGATAAAGACCAATATAATATACTAACACATATATATGGAATTTAGAAAGATGGTAACGTTAACCCTATATGCAAAACAGAAAAAGGGACACAGATGTACAGAACAGACTTTGGGACTCTGGGAGAAGGTGAGGGTGGGATGTTCTGAGTGAACAGCATTGAAACACGTTTACTATCAAGGGTGAAACAGATCGCCAGCCCAGGTTGGATGCATGAGACAAGTGCTCAGGGCTGGTGCACCGGGAAGACCCAGAGGGATGGGATGGAGAAGGAGGTGGGAGGGGGGATCGGGATGGAGAACACATGTAAATCCATGGCTGATTCATGTCAATGTATGGCAAAAAACCACTACAATATTGTAAAGTAATTAGCCTCTAACTAATAAATATAAATGAGAGAGAAAAAAAAAAAGCAACATGGTTTTATTTGTTATTCAAATTTGACTTTATTGATAAAAAACTGTTTTCTTTGTAATCTATATTTGTGGCGTGTGGGTGCTGAAAGTTTCATTTTAGTTTAAGTACTAGAATTACATACTTGAGGTTGTTGCCAAGAAAGAAAAACAAACAAACAAACAAGCTTCGTTTTGCAATGAAAATATCAAAAGGCCAAAAGGCATTTCATAAATATGGTCTATTCCCTGATAAATTCTATTCATAATTAATACATTTTCAGTAATGAATAGAAAGTTGGCCTTAGCAATATTTTTGTGGTACAAAATAATTTTGCTTTTGTGGTACAAAACTCTTCTTCAAAGTGATATTCTACCAATAACAAGAAAACTTGTGTTTTTATTGTTGAAACTTTGAAATTCTCTTTACTCCCTGAATAACAGATACTGTATTAAATCTCTTGATTGTGGGTCCTGCTACTGCTTCTCCTATCCTTTCTTTGACTACTCTGATTGTTCCCCATGATTAGTCACTAGAAAGGTTAACATTTGTCTTTGATGGGCAGCCCCCAAGACTCTGATCCAGGACTTCAAACTTCATTCATTCTAAATGGTCAAGAGCAACACAATGATTTCCTTGCAAGTTCAGCTTTGAGGTTACCCTATTGGCTATCCAAGGAGACACAGAGAATCAACTTTATTTCCCAGTACTCTTTTCTTAGGGCTTAGACAGCTGGCAGACTAGAACAGGCACTGATAGGGAAGACCATCCATAGACACTATCTCTTTTCTTTAATTTCCTAGACCAGAACAGGCTCAGATACCAGCAGAAGAAATGGAATCCTTTCTGACAGATGTCTAACATTTCAGTTCAGTTCAGTTCTGTCCCTCAGTCGTGTCCAACTCTTTGCGTCCCCATGGATTGCAACACACCAAGCCTCTCTGTCCATCACCAACTCCCGGAGTTTACTCAAACCCATGTCCATTAAGTTGGTGATTCCATCCAACCATCTCATCCTCTGTCATCCCCTTCTCCTCCTGCCTTCAATCTTTCCCAGCATCAGGATCTTTTCAAATGAATCAGTTCTTCACATCAAGTGGCCAAAATATTGGAGTTTCAGCTTCAGCAGCAGTCCTTCCAATGAATATTCAAGACTGATTTCCTTTAGGATGGATGGGTTGGATCTCCTTGCTGTCCAAGGGACTCTCAAGTGTCTTCTCCAAAACCACAGTTCAAAAACATTCACTCTTTGGTGCTCAGCTTTCTTTATAGTCCAACTCTCACATCCATATGTGACTACTGGAAAAAGCGTAGCTTTGAGTAGATGGACCTTTGTTGGCAAAATAATCTCTGGTTTTTAATAAGCTAACACTAGTTATTAGTATTTATCTTGATTAAAATCTCTGACATATCTTGCTTGGACACACAAATTCCTTATCCTTAGATCATTTATTCTGTTACAATACAATCTTCTCTTCCTCATTTCCTGCCGTCTCTTTGTGTACTTCCTCACCTTTGAACTCACTTAAATCTGTATTAAGTATTTGTATCCAAACCTGCCTCTGCAACTGTATTATAAGCTTCTCTGAGATAGATGACTTTCAAATCCAACTTCAATATAGTGTATAGTTCCTAGATGCTCAGCATATGTCTTGAATAAGTGGATCAATGAACTAATTGAATAATTTGTGTCATTAAGTGATTAGTATAATTTATCACTTTTAGATATTCAAGTTAGAAAAATAAACTGCAACTAAATTATCAAACTGTTATTTTATGTGATGCTCATATTGACCAAGACATAAACATATGGATGTAATTTTGAAAGGCATCATTCATTATCAGGTTGTATGTAAAGTAATTCAACAACATGACAGGTGTTTCCCACTCTCTTTAGCTTCTTGTTGATTTCTATCAGTTAACGTGACATTCATAAAATAGAATACAATATCAAGGGACAGACCAAGGACAGAGGAGCAAATGTACCAGAAAAGAAGAATCTTGTTAATTAAACTGCATTTCCATCCTCCTATTTCATAATTTGATTACAACACTTGATTACTTGTTTAGAAACTAACTTCTACACAAGAAAAATGATAATAATTTATAATAACATGAGCTATTTTTATTTTTAATAATGATCTACTTTTTTCACATTTTATCTTGCTTTAAATTGATTCCTAGTGATTGAATCTATAGGGATCACAAATATATGAGATCACTTAATATTAAATTTTGGTTTTAGATGTTTGCATATGTAAAATGCCCATTAACATTTACACAATATTTTATTTCTTGACAATTTTAAGGTAGTATACTTTAACTAACATGTGTGTGTGTGTGTGTGTGCGCGCGCACATGTGCTGTAACCCTAGTTCTAAGTCTACATTAGATCATTACTGTTAACATCAAAAACATTTCATTTGCAATTTTTAAGAATAAAATACACAAAATAAAGTGAATACAATATTCTTTCCTACTCATTTTGAAAGTTTTATCCCATTTTGGCCAATGTATACTCGATATTATCATGGTGGTCATAGTTAATTTAAATAAAATCTATTAATTAAAGGGAGACTGTCATTAATGTATGTTTTCTTTGTTGTTAAAGTCCTAACAAGCACTAATTGCAATTATTCTAGATAGTCTTCAATGTATTTATACTAGTGTTCTAATAGAGCAAATGGCATATGTGTGTGAGTGTAAAAATTCTTTAAAATATTGTGAGTCATGTAAAATGTATTTACTGAGCCATAATGCCTTTGCATAAACTCTTCTGAGCCATTTGGTTAACAAGTTTTAGTCTCTCCTAGATGTATCAAGATTCTGTCTGAACTTTGTAAGTACTAAAGAAAGCTTACTTATTTTGAAATAAAATAGTAATATTTTTATTCTTGTCATGCATTTGCTTTTATAAGAAATATTATATTAATTTATGTTAGATGTACAAGCATGCTTTTTAAATTTGTTTTACAGTAATAGATAATTTATCTTCTAACCAAATATCTATCTTTTCATGCTACATTTTTGAAAACCTACTTATTCATTGCAAAATATAAAATCAATTATTTCAGTTCAATCCTTATTGATTTGAAATAGACATATTGACTTGCTTTATTATATGGTCAATTTTAGATGAAATTATAATCACTTTGGGGCTTCCGTCTTTGCTCAATCAGTAAAGAATCAGCCTGCAATGAAGGAGACCCTGGTTCTATCCCTGGGTTGGGAAGATTCCCTAGAAGAGGAAATAGCAACCCACTCCAATAGTCTTACCTGGAAAATCCCATGTACAGAGGAGCCAAGTGGGCTACACTCCACGGGGTCACAAAGAGTCAGACACAATTTAGCAACTAAACTACCACCAATTGCTTTCTTCTATTCCCACAGAAGGTATAATATAGGCACAAAAATTATACACAAGTAGGACTTTTCTCCCCATCACATATAGCATTTCAGAGCAGCCATTTATGCTAGATGAAGTGACATTCAGATTTTGGAGCTCCATTTGAATTTTAAAATAATACTAATTATTAGAGATTTTAGGATGATCTGTGGTCAATGAGTCAGAGTGGACTTAATGGAAGCAGAAGATAAATGCTGTTTTGATCTAAGTCCACTACGTTCTGTTAATGCATATGTAATCCACACTATGCTTATTTCCCCATATCCTGGGTGTATTGTCATAATAAGTGTTTTTACCAACTGAAAGAATACCCATAATTCCATCTTGCACAACAATAATGATTATGACAACAGAGCAAATAAAATAGAAACATTTGAAATTCCCACTCTCTCCCAAAATAGTAAATAGGAAATCAATTCCAATGGTATAACTTCAAGGGATTACAGAATTAGTGTTATATTGAAGGTTGTAAGGATCAAAGATATTGATTCTTATCACATCCACATTTCCACTCTCCTAGGCATAGATTGCATTTGAGAATGGCAGTGGATTGTTTTAAGATTAATTACTCCAGTACTCTTGCCTGGAGAATCCCATGGACGGAGGATCCTGTTAGGCTACAGCCCATGGGGTCGCAAAGAGTCGGACACAACTGAGCAACTTCACTTCACTTGTAAATATTATTACAGCCGTTGTTTTTGATGTAAACTTACTGCTTGAGCAAAACAAAGAGTCCCTGGCAATTAGTTTGAGGTTATTAAAGTGGAAAATGCTATTATCTCTAGTCCAAGGAACAGAAAATCTCCTAACAGGCCGACTTCTATCTGGAATAGATGCAAATACACACTTCCTATTTTGGAAGACTACTGTGAAGGAGAGCTGCAGAATGTTCAGAGGGATAACTACGTAAAACAAGCTTAACTGTAGAATATTCTGTCCCACATGACTTATGTTACAGAGGTCTACTATGGATATGTTCATTGATCAAGTGTAAAGGGGATTCTAACCACCCAAAGATCCCAGCTTGTTTGACAGACTTGTGGACAAAGTAGGTAGAATGGTGAAAATGGAGACTGTTCATGGGGTAAAAAACATGGATTCTTTAAACCAGGCCCAATCTAACCACCACTGCTTTTCAGTGCTGAAGTTGGCATTGGCCAACTTGAACAGTTGTTCAAGGGAACAACATGAACATCTGCTATGGTGCTATAAACCAGAGTGGACAAGCCAGACTTCAGGTGGCAAATTTATTACACTTAACTTTTTCCTTCGTTGAAGAACTGGTAATATGTTGTCACAGAAAGAGATAATGTGTTTGGTTTGGTTTTCCTTATCTACTCTTATTACAATTGTTTACTTCTCCAAACAATATTTCCCAAATCTGACTAGTTCACTTCTGAGTCACATCAGTTGAGGTGGCTTCTTTTTTCACATTCTTGTTTCCAATTGACCCTTAGTATCTCTCTCTTGGCACAATGGTAAAGAATCCACCAGACAATGCAGAAGATGCAAGAAATGTGTGTTCTATCCCAGGCTTGGATCTTGAATCTTCCCCCAGAGTAGGAAATAGCAACCCACTCTAGTATTCTTACCTGGAAAACTCCATGGACAGAAAAACCTGGCAGGCTAGTTTATGACGATGCAAAGAGTTGGACATGACTGAGTGACTGAACATGCAACACATCTCTCTTTCTCTCTCTGTGTAATACTATCCTCCAGATTCTGTCTACACCCCTTGGGCTTTTCACAGTGTAACAGTTTCTGAGTCTTCTTAAAAAGTGGCCTATTCCCAAATTAACTGTTCCACTACTCTGAAAGCAAGCACTCAACAAATTCTAAGCAGAGGCTGCAAGACATTATGACCAAGACTCAACAGTTCAAAAGTGATTCTACTGACTCAGTCAAGTCACTAAGGATATTTTGGCCCAAGAAGAAGAAGGAAATAGACATCTCTTCTCAATAGCAGAGTGGTACCTACATATCAAAAGGGAAGAAATTGTTTGAATCTGTCTTAAAGATGAGCCACTATAGTTAGTTGTGTTTGTTTGCTTTTGCTAATCATAATATATATTATTCAGGGAAATAATATTATTTCTACAGAATAAAGTGAGGTAGAAAAAGAATCTACATATTTCCTTAGGATATATTGTCATGTTATAGGAAAATGTGTTTTTATTTTATTTTTCCATTTATTTTTATTCATTGGAGGCTAATTACTTTACAATATTGTAGTAGTTTTTGCCATACAGTGACATGAATCAGCCATGGATTTACATGTGTTCCTCATCCCGATCCCCTCTCCCGCCTCCCTCTCCATCCAATCCCTCTGGGTCTTCCCAGTGCACCAGCCCTGAGCACTTGTCTCATGCATCCAACCTGGGCTGATGATCTGTTTCATCCTTGATAGTATACTTGTTTCAATGCTGTTCTCTCAGAACATCCCACCCTCACCTTCTCCCACAGAGTCCCAAAGTCTGTTCTGTACATCTGTGTCCCTTTTTCTGTTTTGCATATAGGGTTATCGTTACCATCTTTTAAAATTCCATATATATGCGTTAGTATACTGTATTGGTCTTTATCTTTCTGGCTTACTTCACTCTGTATAATGGGCTCCAGTTTCATCCATCTCATCAGAACTAATTCAAATGAATTCTTTTTAACAGCTGAGTAATATTCCATGGTGTATACGTACCACAGCTTCCTTATCCATTCGTCTGCTGATGGACATCTAGGTTGCTTCCATGTCCTGGCTATTATAAACAGTGCTGTGACGAACAGTGGGGTGCATGTGTCTCTTTCAGATCTGGTTTCCTCGGTGTGTATGCCCAGGAGTGGGATTGCTGGGTCATATGGAAGTTGTATTTCCAGTTTTTTAAGGAATCTCCACACTGTTCTCCATAGTGGCTGTACTAGTTTGCATTCCCACCAACAGTGTAAGAGGGTTCCCTTTTCTCCACACCCTCTCCAGCATTTATTGCTTGTAGACTTTTGGATAGCAGCCATCCTGACTGGCATGTAATGGTACCTCATTGTGGTTTTGATTTGCATTTCTCTTATAATGAGTGATGTTGAGCATCTTTTCATGTGTTTGTTAGCCATCTGTATGTGTTCTTTGGAGAAATGTCTGTTTAGTTCTTTGGCCCAATTTTTGATTGGGTCATTTATTTTTCTGGAATGTGAAAAGATAGCCTTCAGAATGGGAGAAAATAATAGCAAATGAAGAAACAGAAAATGTGTTTTTTAATTTAATTATTTTATATAGGCACTTAGTAGATTTATTGATACACGTTGTGTTAGTTTCAGGGTTCAAGAAAGTGATTCAGTTACATGTCTACATATATTCATTCTTTTTCATATTCTTTTCCCATATAGGATATTAGGATATTATAGAATATTGAGTAGTGTTCCCTAAACAATAGGGTAGATCCTTGTGGATTATAGAAAAGTGTTTATAAAAGTGTTCATAAAAGTTCTAACACTGTACAAAGTAAACCACTAAAAACTTAAAATTGATGAAAAATAAAAGTAGGTGAATAAAATAACTTCATTTTTTTCTCTTAATGTTTTTGTCTATAGACTATTAAATACCATGATATAGTACAAGGACCAAAATCAGAGGAGAAAAAAAAAATATCACCTAGAGTTCCTGAACTTGGGTCTGGATACAGTAAGAGATAAATATTTATATATCTTTTGTTCCACTGATTGTCTTCCTCCTTTTCTTCCTTCTTCTTTCTATGCCTTCCTCTTTCCTTCCCTCCTGCCGCCCTTCCTCCCTGGCTCTCTGTCTTCCTTACTTCCTTATTTCCTGTCTCCTCTTTGGAAAAGAAATTCATTTTTAATCAGTCATATGAGGGTTGGCCTCTCTGATAGCTCAGTTGGTAAAGAACCCGCCTGCAATACAGGAGATCCTGGTTCAATTCCTGGGTCTGGAAGATTCACTCGAGGAGGGATAGGCTACCCACTCCAGTATTCTTGGGCTTCCTTTGTGGCTCAGTTGGTAAAGAATCCTCCCAGAATGCAGAAGACCTGGGTTTGATCCCTGGATTTGGAAGATCCCCTGGAGAAGGGAAAGGCTACCCACTCTAGTATTCTGGCCTATAGAATTCCATGGACTGTATAATCCATGGGGTCGCAGAGAGTGGGACATGACTGAGTGACTTTCACTCGAGCGACTTTCACTTCACTGTCTTCATGAACTTCACTGTCTTCATTTTATAAGGGTTAGTTGAACAGTTACCATTGCATTTTATTAGGAACATATTTTGTTTCCTTTTTAATTGGAACTGCAATCTGGAAAAATTGTTTATATTGATTGTGACATGCCAAATATGGAATATAGTGAATGTTTTGACTTGTTTAGGTGTTAAGCAATGTAACCCCCTTCTTATACATTGGGACTTTTACCACTGCATGAGTTTTTGCCAGTCAGATATGCTTATTTGGAACTTTAATCTGATCTAGTGTTTAAAATAATCAGAGTCAAATATCTAATTCAGCAGGGACAGCAGCAGCAGCCATCATTTTGAGAGGTATCTGTACAAGTGTGCTAACACAGGCAACTGGTGTTTGGCAACGTCAGGAATAGTAGAGGTACAAGCTGAGGCAATCTATATGAACATGTGGCAAGATGGCCCTTACAGACTGCTTCTGTGGTATGATTCAGACATTAGCACTTATTATCTAGATTCCCCTTTTCCTTCCCCAAAATTGGTTCTCCTCTTTTGCTGGTGAATTTATGAGCTACCCAGTAAATTCTCTTATTGCTTAAATTGGTCAGGATACACTTCTGAGAATCTTGTCTTATAAACACATATTCACAAAGACCTACACTTTTTCAGTATATTTTGCATGAAAGATAAAGAGCAAATGTGTATTTAAAACTGCAATTTATTTTAAAATATTTTCTACATCAATGTCATTGGTAGTCACCTCACACAAAATATGAAATCCATAATATTCATACTCCATTAAAAAGTAAGTATTACCAATCTACCTTAGAACAGTATAAAAATATCAATTTTCTATGAAATATAAGTGAGCACTCATTTCCCTGTTGTGGAGAAAACAGATTTTCATCGGCATATTAGGTGAAAGAAATGCAGGAGTTTTAAAGAATAACAAATAAGTATTGATCTGTAGCAGTATTAAGAAGAATGCAAGCTTAGGTATTATACCTGCATTGCTTTACTCTGTAGAATTTTCTTTATATTTAGTCATAAAAAATAAAATACTTCTAAGTTGTCATTTTCTTACTATTTAAAGGTAACTATATCTACCAAACCCTCACACACACAAATTGGTAAAGATGTACCTTCAGATGATGCAGTATTTAAAAGGTTTTACAAGTACTTGGTGTAAATATGATACTTATATTGGCAATTTCATTCCTAAGGATTATAGGAAGGACACTATGCATTTGGATTATGTTGACTGGAAATAAATATTTTTAGTCCTATTTAAGCTATAAAAAATCAGTATTTATTATAATATAAAAACAACATAGAAAATTTAAAGTTGTAAATGAAATACCTCAACAACTAAATGTATTGCTAATTTTTTTTCATTTATTTTTATCAGTTGGAGGCTAATTACTTTACAGTATTGTAGTGGTTTCTGCCATACATTGACATGAATCAGCCATGGATTTACATGTGTTCCCCATCCCGATCCCCCCTCCCACCTCCCTCTCCACCCGATCCCTCTGGGTCTTCCCAGTGCACCAGCCCTGAGCACTTGTCTCATGCATCCAACCTGGGCTGGTGATCTGTTTCACCCTTAATGGTATACTTGTTTCAATGCTGTTCTCTCTGAACATTCCACCCTCACCTTCTCCCACAGAGTCTAAAAGTCTGTTCCGTACATCTGTGTCTCTTTTTCTGTTTTGCATATAGGGTTATTGTTACCATCATTTAGAATTCCATATATATGCGTTAGTATACTGTATTGGTCTTTATCTTTCTGTAATGGCTGAGTAATATTCCATGGTGTATATGTACCACAGCTTCCTTATCCATTCTTCTGCTGATGGGCATCTAGGTTGCTTCCATGTCCTGGCAATTATAAACAGTGCTGCGATGAACATTGGGGTACACGTGTCTCTTTCAGATCTGGTTTCCTCGGTGTGTATGCCAAGGAGTGGGATTGCTGGGTCATATGGCAGCTATTTTTTTTAATCATAAATTCTGTCTTTTGGTAAGAATGTCATATACTTTTATATTTGCAACCCAAAATGTCTAAGACAATACTTTGCATATCGTGGTGGTCAAAACATTGCTACAGTAAATAATCGAGTCTTGTGAACTTGATATAAAATTATTTATTAAGAGAATAACCTAAGAAGAATATCATGCTTTTCAACAAGTTAGAATAAAACCTTTGTAAAAATAGACGTCAGTCAGTTCAGTCACTCAGTTGTGTCTGACTCTTTGCAAAACCATGGACTGCAGAATGCCAGGCTCTCTATCCATCACCAACTCCCAGAGCTTTGTCAAACTCATGTCCATCCAGTCAGTGATGCCATCCAATCATGTCATCCTCTGCTGTCCCCTTCTCCTCCCGCCTTCAATCTTTCCCAGCATTAGAGTCTTTTCAAGTGAGTCAGTTCTTCACGTCAGGTGGCCAAAGTATTGGAGTTTCAGCTCCAGCATGAGTCCTTCCAGTGAATATTCAGGACTGATTTCCTTTGGGACGGACTGGTTGGATCTCCTTGCAGTCCAAGGGACTCTCAAGAGTCTTTTCCAACACCACAGTTCAAAAGCATCAATTCTTCAGTGCCCAACTTTCTTTATAATTCAACTCTCACATCCATACTTGACTACTGGAAAAACTATTGGTTGGACTAGATGGACCTTTGTTGGTCCGTCTTTTTAATATGCTGTCTAGGTTGGTCACAGCTTTTCTTCCAAGGAGTGAGCGTTTGTTTTTGTTTTTGTTTTTTAATTTCTTGAAAAACTCAATGGTGCACATATTTATAAGTACTCTGCTTTTTCTTGTCTTTTTTAGCTGGAATTTGTCATTGATCAAAATTAAAAAGGATGTCAAGGCTTTAAAATATCATATTTATTACAATATTGCAAATTTAACTTACAGGTTTGTGTTCATTTAATTTTGGGAGATACACAATAATGCTTTATGATAGGGTATTATTTGGGCCACTTTATCCTCCAAGAGACTGTATAACTCCTTTTTTGGACTATGTTGCCAAATTGTTTATAATCTTCTCAGACTGGAGTAATTGTTCCTCTAGTCAGTCTTCATATTTGGTGAGTTCTGCTGAAATATATGACAACATATTTTTGTGTACTGGCAACTGGCCTGAGTTATTGGACAGCAAGAAAGGTATTTATATCTATTTGAACATTCAGTATCTGTACTAGTATCTGGTATAATACGGCCTCTTATTGTGCATCTATGAATGTATCAGTCAATCAAGGTGTGCTACCTTTTTATAAGGTTAGAGTTTCTTTCTTTCTTTTTTTTTCTTTCACTTCTAGTGACCCAGTAAAGTAGCATGATGTCTGATCCAGTAGTTTCAGTGCTTGATGATGAATGAATAATTACCCACTATTAGAATATAAGAAGGATAGCCTAGACTCATTTTTCATATTTTTTTCCTGTTCAATAACTTTTCATAACACAAGTTAATAGTGCTAGATAAATGCAATCATGTGTAATGAGAAACATGATTATAGTTTGTTATGAAAATGAAAGTGCAGTCACTCAGTCATGTCCAACTCTGCAATCCCATGGACTGTAGTCCACCAGGCTCCTCTGTCCATGGGATTCTCCAGGCAAGAATACTGGAGTGGGTTGTCATTTCCTTCTCCAGGGGACCTTCCCGACCCAGGGATGGAATCCAGGTCTCCCTCATTGCAGGTTTTAGCCTCTGAGCCACCAGAAAAGCCCATGTTATAGATGGACATTGTATACTTATATTTTACTAATAACTTTATTTCAGCTACCCTATGTTCTTAGCTCTGGCAGAGCATGTAGATAAGAGTTTAAAATATTTTCTACTATGTTTATTTTAATTAGTTGATTATAATCCATAGTGACATTGGAATTCCAATCTATGTAGTCATTTTATTGACATAAAGTGATTTGTGTAGAATGCTTTATGCCTTTGGAACTTTATAAGTATCAAAGGGATAGTCATACATATGATAAATTTATTGAATAGCAACAATGTGCCAGGTACTGAGTATTCTACCAATAATAACACATTTAATCAATTAAAAATACTATTGCCCTGATTATTCTTTTAATTTACATATTAAGGAACTAGGCCACAGAAATCACACTGCTGCTGCTAAGTCGCTTCAGTTGTGTCCGACTCTGTGTGACCCCATAGACGGCAGCCCACCAGGCTCCCCGTTCCTGGGATTCTCCAGGCAAGAACACTGGAGTGGTTTGCCGTTTCCTTCTCCAATGCATGAAAGTGAAAAGTGAAAATGAAGTCGCTCAGTCATATCCGACTCTTAGCGACCCCATGGACTGCAGCCTACCAGGCTCCTCCGTCCTTGGGATTTTCCAGGCAAGAGTACTGGAGTGGGTTGTCATTGCCTTCTCCAATCACAATGCTAGAAAGTGTTAAGTCTAGAATATACAAGGCAATCTGACTCTAGAGTTAATATCTGTAATCACTACTCTCAAATGTTGAAATAGAGCAGCTCTATTGGGTAGATTTGGAAAAATGAACTTTCATGATTTTGCCTAACCTGTCCATAATATAAATAATATTGTCTTCAAGAAATAAAATTATGATGTTTCATGTGATCCCTAGTTTTCTTTGTCTTTGTCCCATTACCTTCTCCTCCCCACCAGACGTCACATGTGTCACCTCAGAACAAAGGTCTTCCTGGGTAGACCCAGTTGCTCATGATGCGCAAGGAGTCTTGGCTTCCCAGGTAGCTCAAGTGGTAAAGAATCTGCCTGCTAATAAAGGAGACACAGGCAGGAGATATAGGTTCAAACCCTGGGTCATGAAGATCCCCTGAAGGAGAAAATGGCAACCCACTCTAGTATTCTTGTCTGGAAAATCCCACGGCCAGAGGAGCCTGGCAGGTATAGTTCATGGGGTTGCAGAGTCAGACGTGACTATGAACACACATATACACATGCACACACACACACTGTGTTTATGTAGTAGAAAAATAAGCATTTCCCAGATCTAGATGTTTTACTTATCTTGGAGAATTATATGTAAGAACTTCTCTTCCTGCCAAGAATATTTTCCTCTAGTTGTTCAGTCACTAAGTCATGCCCAACTCTTTGCGACCCCATGGAATGTAACATGCCAAACTCCTCTGTCCTCTCCTGGAGTTTACTCAAATTCATGTTCATTGAGTCAGTGATGCTATCGAACCATCTCATCCTATGCCACCTTCTTCTCCTTTGCCTTCAATCTTTCCCAGCTTCAGGGTCTTTTCCAATGAATCGGCTCTTCACATCAGGTGGCCAAAGCATTGGAGCTTCAACTTCAGCATCAGTCCTTCCAATGAATATTCAGGGTTGATTTCCTTTAGTATTGACTAGTTTGATCTCCTTGCTGTCCAACTGACTCTCAAGAGTTTACTCCAACACCACAACTGGAAAGCATCTATTCTTTGGCGCTCAGCCTTCTTTATCATCCAACTCTCACATCCATACATGACTACTGGAAAAACCATACCTTTGACTATATGGACCTTTGTCAGCAAAGTGATGTCTTTGTTTTTTAACATACTATTTAGATTTGTCATAGCTCCTTCCAAGGAGCAAACATCTTTTAATTCTGTGTCTGCAGTCACTGTTCACAGTGATTTTAAAAACCAAGAAAATAAAACCTGTCACCGCTTCCAGTTTTTCCCCTTCTATTTGCCATGAAGTGATGGGACAGGCTGCCATTATCTTAGTTTTTTGCATGTCCAGTTTTAAGCCAGCTTTTTCACTCTCCTGTTTCACTGCCATCAAGAAACCCTTTAGTTCCTCCTCACTTTCTGCCATTAGAGTGCTATTGTCTGCATATCTGTGGTTGTTATTTCTCCCAGCAGTCTTGTTTCCTTGTGATTCATCCAGCCCAACAATTCACATGATGTACTCTACACAGACGCTATTGATAAATAGGCAGGATGATAATATACATTTAGTAGTGATGTATAAGACTTGCAAATCTGGGCAAGAGGGATATCAAAACTTTTTAAAGATTTGCAAAAGTGGACAAGAGGGATATCAGGACCTGAAACACTCAATCAGCCTGAAGATAAAATAGATGCAAATATAACATAGCTGCTATCTTTATTTTCACAAATCTCTTTAAAAAATTGTTTTTAGTTATCTTTCAAGGGCAAATAAAATAAAAAAATTAATCTAAAGAAACAAATTCCTGAGTATGCCTCAACAATTTTGAGTGATTGATGAGCTGGAGGAAAATATTTGTTGTACTGATAAATATACATCTAAAAGAGTTCAGTTAAAAGTAAAATATACATTTTTTTTAGCCTACTGAACCTTCAAAAATAAAAAGCAAAATGTTATACAAAATGTTCATTCTCATTTGTTTTTATTTTTATTTTTTTATTAGTTGGAGGTGAACTCATCTTTTGTTTTCCAAGATTTAAATATAATATTGTTTTACATGCTATATTATAAAGTACCCCAAAGGAAAAAAAAAAACCATTGTGAGGTAATCAAATGTTTCATTTTCTTCCTGACAAAATAAGATTCAAATCTAGATGCTAAGTCTTTTTCTTTAGAAACTTATGATTCATACAGTGTAAGAAAATTAATTAGCATAAATATATAATATTATGTACTATTATATTAATAGCAGACATGAATTACTACATGTTAGGTGATCAACAAACATATAAATAATACTATAATGTTTGGAAAGTGAATATTTCCATTATCAACACATTCAAATATTTTAAGGCAAGCTTTGATCAGGTAAACTACTTCAAAACAAGTTTAAAAAGTTATTGTCCATGTTCTTTGTTAGAGAATTACTATTTATTCATTTGCTAAGATTTCTAACTTCTTATAATTTTCCAATGCCTTTTTACAGCTTCATAATAATAATTTTGTAACTACAGACATGGCTACACATCTTTGCTGCATGTCAGAAATATACTTAAATAGATATAGACACCATGAGAAAGCTCTCTTCACACCATTCATCAGAAGTATAAGAAGTACAAGCAAGAGATAGTTTCCAGTTCACTTATCAATACCTCTTTCCAACAAGCTCTCCAGGGCTCAAGGGCAGTATGGTATGTCTTCATCTAACATTACTCATTCTGAAATGGGTTTTGCAGCTAGTAAGAACTGATGAGTAAATAAGATTCTCTGTTTAGAGATAAATGTGATGAACAATAAAAATCAGTTCTCCAATATTATAGCTTAGAGACTGTGAATTGATGATTCTTTATTTCTTATTCAGATTGCAAACACACACCCAAGCATAGAAGGAGGTGTTATATTACAGATAATGGTAAAATAATGTGTATAGGAATTCTCTTTTTGTAAGATTCACTGATTTAATTGGAAGTGGACTGCTCCTTTAATAATAATAATAATAATAATGGGAATTTTCAATAAGAGTGCTTTTTGTACAATCTGCTATTTTGTCTTTTCAAGTTGATAAAATTGAAATATTTTAAAAAAAGAAAAAAAAAAAACAAATAAGGATAGACAACACTAGAAGTTAAACATTAACTGAAATAGAAAATAAAACATATTAAACTCACTTTGCAGTTAGAGAAGAGATCATTTATATAGTGAATATACATTAACTACAGTATAGAAGACTATGTAAAAGAATAGGTAAAATAAATAATTAGTTAAAAATATACTTAAATAGCTGGGGTTTTCCTGATAGCTCAGTTGGTAAAGAATCCACTTGCAAGGCAAGATTGAACCTGGGTTCAATCCCTGGATTTGGAAGGTCCCCTGGAGAAAGGAAAGGCTACCCACTCTAGTATTCTGGCCTGGTGAATTATGGGGTTGCAAAAAATAGGACACGACTGAGCAACTTTCACTTTCGTCACTTTCATTTTCGTCACTTTCACTTTCTTCACATACCTAAAGAGCTACACAGTGCAAAGGAATGCAAATAGAAAAAATACTAGAAATGAGTTTTAAAGACTGACCAAATGCCTGGCTATATGACAAGCTAACAAATAGGAATTAAATTAAATAAATAGACATTTTAACAAGGAAAAAAAAAATACTTCTATGCTAACAAACCCAGACAGCATAAAATTAGTTTTTCCTTATGAAAATGTCCTTTATACCTCCACTTTCTATAATATGATTGGAAACAGTAAAACAGTTGAATCATCACACTGTAGCTTTGTTGAAGGTAAGAGTTACTTTTAACCAACTAGGATTTTTATCTATGGGCCTCCCAGGTGGCACCGGTGGCAAAGAACCTACTTACCAATGCAGGAGGCATAAGAGTCAAAGGTTAGATCTCTGGGTAGGGAAATTCCCTTGGAGGAGGGCATGGCAATCCACTCTAGTATTCTTGTTTACAGAATCCCATGGACAGAGGAGCATGGTGTACTACAGTCCATATGGTTTCAAAGAGTCAGCCATGACTGAGATGACTTAGCACACATGCACATTTAGAGCAAACTAGTTTGACAGTCTAGGTCCTAGGTGGTATTTAATTTGAAAGCAAGAACTTTCTTGCTGCATTGGATAATTGTTTTGGTTTTCTCAGAAAAAAAAATGATATAATCTATTTTAGAAACTAAAAGCTTAAGTATAATCACAGTTAAATAGAAAACTAAATTATCCTTTAAACTCCTTGTTGACTTTTGGGATTCCTCCTATATGTCATCTCTTTCCTAAAGTAATTATGAAAGATTCTAGAAAATTAATTATACAAATGAAAACAAAAAAAAAGTCTGAGAGTGTGACTTATAAATGTTTCCATTACAGTTGAACAAAATCACCAAGCTTTAGGACTCAGTAAAAAGAATAGAAAAATAGCCTTAATGTCATCAGCAACTTCTTGGGACCTCAGAAAGTAGCTCAAGGAAGGTGACTTTCACAGGAAGTCTCTAAAGATGAGAGACATGTGGTACCAGTAGGCAAAGTTGAGGACCAATTTTTTCTACACATCCAGGGATGGAATTTTGCTGCAAATAAATAAATAAAATAATAATAATCATTGAAAATGGGAGAATTAGGTTAAAGTAGTAACAATAATTTAAACTCATCAATTATTTGATCAAATATCCATTTAATGAATATATTAATTGAGCATTTACTATGTTTGTGGCATTTTGCTATTCCCTAAATATACAAATATGAATACATTAAAATAGGTCTTTGCCTTCCTGAAGATTGAATACTGTAACAGGAAGACAAATAATAATGCAGCCTCTAATTCCATTACTCATTTTTTCCTTGAGTTTTAAAATGTTTCCCCACGATTCTCTCTTCCACAGAATAGTCATTAAAAGTCATACCTGCTTTTCTAATTTAGGACATTCTATTATCATTCTCCTATGAAAAGAAAGAAACTCTAAACATCCAATCCCAGTTTAAAAGCACCCTTTAACGGTTGTTTTCATTTTCAAGGAATGTGCTATTACCCAATCTAAAAACCCAAACTTTTCTCTCATTTCACTTCTTTTCAACCCCCATTTAAGTTGGTAAGTATTTTCCAATTATTCTTTGACAGGGGTTCTTCACCCAGAAATTATGTTTATCCAAGGGAAAAAGTGTAGTATTTTAGGTTGTCCCAATGACTGGAGAGACATGTCACTGTTGGCACAGGTTGGGAGTTGATAAAATTAAATGGTTTGCAATATAGGTCAGTTAAAACAGTGAAGCTTTGTTCTTCCCCCAAACCAAGAGCACCTACCTGGAGAATCACGTGCAATTTGCACTTCTTCATGATTTCCACTTTGTTCTCCCTCAAAACATAATCCTTTCAAGTGCTCCACTTTCTAGAAAGATTTATTCCTCTTTCTGCAGCACAACATCACCATATCAAGATTGTCCCATTAAGATAAGGAAATGTTTCATATGACTTTCCCCTTTCCTTAAATAACAACACTTGAATTGGGAAGGTGAGAAGAGCTTTAAAATTCCCAGTATTATCTTAGTGGTAAGTTGCTGGCTAGGAAGGTCAGACTTAAACCATGCAATTACTGAAGCAAGGAAATTCTCAGAGTAGATTGCCATTTAAATCTAGCAATTTAAAGAATGATGATAATGGTAAAACTGCAGCTATTACTACCACTACTGAGAGAGAGAGAGGAGACTGAGGGAAGAGTACCTAGGAACTGATGGTACTGCTAGGAGAACGATGCTAGCCCACACTTGCTGTTTACAAGCTCCTTTAAAAACAAACAAAAGACAGTTGTAGAACAAGAAAAATTGTTTGACCCAGCACAACTCCCCACATTCAGAGATTGGAAAAAAGACGATAACCATTGAAGAAAGTCACGGAGTTTGGCCTTCCTTTAAGTTTAAATCAAACATTCTTAGAGTCTCAAATTAGGTGAATGAATGTCAACCTTCCATAAATTTCTAAGATTAACTAGGAGTAAGAAATGTAATGAAAGAACTTACAAAGACATAAATAGTTTGACTCTCCTCCTTAAGAAGCTCCGTGGAACCTGGAGTCTCCTAACTCTATAAGTTGTGATCAAGCTAGAATCCCTTTCATCTGGACAGTGATAAAGGTAAGAGTTTAGAAGTTAACAATGGTGGGTGTTTTATCCTCGATGCCTTAAAATGCAAAGGTCTCCTTAAATAAGAGTTATTTTATCTGCATTTTACAGACATGGAAACTTAGAATGGTGTTGGACAGGATGAAATACATGGCCAGGTGCCTTTGGTCCCTAGGTATATCAAAATGTGTCATTTCATTTAAGAGCTAAATATACACAGCATGGGTTCCTGCAGTTCATGCAGATGTGAGTAGCCTCAAGCTTTTAGAAATTTCTGTAATCAGCTGTACCATGAAGGTCAATCAGCAAAAGAATAACAGTCTTCAAAGGAACTCACTTTTGCAATACAATCATTGAAGAGGACCTTATTCTTCATCTCTCCATTAATCCTATTCATACCACACTTAACTTTATGCTTAACCAACTATCTTGCAGAATAACTTTGAATGATACATTTCATAAGTACTCTCATGTACAGTCAGAATGACTACAGTAAAATTACCATAATAAATATTTATGTCTCACATTTATTTAATTCAATATTATACAAATAAAGCTTGTATCTGGTAAGAGTAACAGAACAGAGCAAAGCTAAACAAATGATTTATTTATCTAAAATCATCTTTTCTATTTTATTTCTATAAAAAATATATTTGCTTATGGGATGTATATGTTTATATGTTTACCTATACACTAGATAGTTCTCCCGAAAACTAAAAACATTTATACCTACACAGTTTACTTCCTATATACTCTAATTTAACTTTATTATCCCATTATATTCATCAATATGACATCCTTATTCCTAAAATAATTTGAACAGAAATATTCAAATAGTAAGCTGATTTATTTTTTTTTCCCTAGGAATTTATGGAAAAGCAACATACGTATATATGAAACTGTTAAACTTCTTAATAAATAACATCAAAAGACTGTTTGTTGTTGTTGTTGTTCTGATTTTATTTCCATCTGCAATGCAGAAGACCTGGGTTTAATCCCTGGATCAAGAATATCCCCTGGAGAAAGGAATGGCTACCCACTCCAGTATTCTTCCTGGAGAATTCCACAGACAGAGGAACCTGGTGGGCTACAGTCCAGGGGTCACAAACAGTCAGACATGACTGAGGAAATAACACTTTCACTTTCATGTTGTGAAGGAAATGGTTGTTTGTGTTTGGTATTTGTTTGTTTGTTTGTTTACCAAGAGTTTTTGAATCTGTTGCTCAAAACAAAGAAGAGAAATATTGTACATTTATATTTACATAAGAACATGCTAATATTAAGATCCAAAAATTACTTTTTAAGTTAAAGAGATGGGAATACCAGACCATCTTACCTGTCTTCTGAAAAACCTGTAGGTAGGTCAAGAAGCAACAATTAGAACCAGACATGGAACAACAGACTGGTTCAAAACTGGAAAAGAAGTACATCAAGGCAGTATATTGTCACCCTGCATCAGATGGTAAAGAATCTGCCTGCGATGCAGAAGACCCAAGTTTGATCCTTGGGTTAGGAAGAACCTTTGGGGAAGGGAATAGTATCACACTCCAGTATTCTTGCCTAGAGAATTCCGTGGACAGAGGAGCCTGGTGGATTACTGTCCATGGAGCCACAAAGAATCAGATAAGATGGAGGGACTAATATTTTCACTTTCACACTTTATTTAACTTATATGCAGAGTATATAATGCAAAATGCCAGGCTGGATGAATCACAAGCTGGAATCAAGATTGCCAGGAGAAATATCAACAACCTCAGATAAAATCTAAGATTGTGGCATCTGATCCTATCACTTCATCGTAAATAGATGGGGAAAAACTGGAAACAGTGACAGATTTTCTTTTCTTAGGCTTCAAAATCACCGCAGACAGTGCCTGTAGTCATGAAATTAAAAGACGGTTGCTCCTTGGAAGAAAAGTTATAATAAAACTAGACAGTGTATTGAAAAGCAGAGACACCACTTTTTGAAAAAAGATTTGCATAGTCAAAGCTATGGTTTTTCCAGTAGTCATGTACTGATGTAAGAATTGAACCATAATGAAGGGTGAGCACCAAAGAATTGATACTTTTGAACTGTGGTGCTGCAGAAGACTCTTAAGAATCCCTTGGACTGCAAGGAGACCAAATCAGTCAATCCTAAAGGAAATCAGTCCTGATTATTCATTGGAAGGACCAATGCTGAAGATGAAGCTCCAATACTTTGGCCACCTGATGCGAAGAGACAACTCATTGAAAAAGACCCTGATACTGGGAAAGATTGAAGGTGGGAGAAGAAGCGGACAACAGAGGATGAGATGGTTGGATGGCATCACCGACTCAATGGACATGAGTTTGAGCAAACTCCCAGAGATAGTGAAGGACAGGAAAGCATGGCATGTTGCCATCCATGGGATTACAAGGAGTCAGACATGGCTTAGTAACTGAATAACAATAAGCTATTCCTGGACTGAGCTAAGGGAAAATTTGGAAAAAAAAAAACAAAAAAATTACTTTTTAAAAAATTTATTGATATTTTATCTCAAAACTAAAAGCTAAGTGCCTTTATCTTACTAAACTCTTTTCTCATTCTTTGCTCCATCATTTCTCTGTGCCCCTAGTCCTCTTTTGAACCACTCTCCTTGCCTCTTGACCTGGTAAAAAGCTCCCAAATTCAATTACTTCTTAAAGTTAAATCATTCTTTGAACAAGGAAGGAACATTTTAAGATTTGGTCTTGCACTAAACTGACAGCTACCATCAAAGACTTTTCAAAACCTCTTCAAGTCAGGAATTTGCAGAGTAATATAAATTAGTTATAAGGATGTATAACCCATGGATCTTAGATATACGACAACTAATTCAAATGTTAGTGGAAATTTCAATTGCCAAAATTTGAATTGAAAATACAGAATAAGAAGATTCCAAAATAACTTAAATCCAAAATGAACAGGAAATCAGAAACATTTGGGAAAAACTGTAGATCTTAACAAGCCATTTCAGAGGCCATCTCCAAAGGCTTTCCTGTGAAGTAGTGATTCAGTCCTCTAAGCTAGGAGAGGTTGAATCTTTGGGAGACTTTTGAAATAGCTCTTTCACCCTTTTATATAGACAGCATGCAAGAGTAGATCCTAAAATAAATGTGACCTCAACTCTTTCTTCAAGTTTTGCTAATGTCTTTAAGTCAGAAATAGGAAATCTAATATGGAAGAAAAACTTGAACCAGTTCATTGGGCCATTGTAAACCTCCAATACTTTGTTCATTTTTTTTTTTTTAATCCTTGTACCCAGTGGTGAAAAAAAGAAAGCTTTTGTTTTTCTTTTTCTTTTTTTTTTTTATCATTTACCTTAAACATTTTGAAGGAGCTTTAGAAAAAAAACATAATACAACTCAGATAAATGATGGCTTTAGAGATTAGAACAAAATGAAAAAGAAAAATCCCCACTCTAGCTAGTAAATAGCATCTCTAGATAGTATATACAAAAGGATATTTATTTTCTTGTTTGTTTCCTGTGTCAGCTAAAGTAAAATCATGTGTTATTTATCATTGAAGGTGGTACTAAGAAAATTTAGCACCCCAGTTTTATTGTGTGTTCTTTAACCCAAAAGGATACTTTTCCTAAAGCACATAAAGACAACTTCAAGAAAACAACTTCCAGAACAGATGAGTACCTCAGTGGGATTGCTGCAACAAAAATATGGGCAAGACAACTATGAATTAACCATATCAAAACTCTAGCAAATAATCTAATTATCTAGTCAATAAAATGACTAAACCTCTGTAAGACAGCCAGTTTTGTAATTTTTAATTTGAGACTGTTCCAATACTTCTCCCTTCCCAGGTCAGCAGGATGACAAATGAAAGTCAGTAGCACTACAGATGATGGAGAGGACTAAGGATATTTGGAGATCTATTAAAAGAACTGTATCCAGAGTATAGTCAATATTTTGTCTGAACTTGAATCCCTTAGGAAAATCTCTACCATAAAACAAGTCTAAATAAATTGAAATGCTAAAATTGTACGTATTATGTGTTATGATCACAATAAAAATTAAAAAAAAAAATCAACATCCTAAATAATCAAAGGGTCAAAGATGAAATGGCAAGAGAAATTAGAAAATATTTTGACATAAAAGACAATGAAAGCACAATCCACCAAAGTTTATGAGATGTAGCAAAAGCAGTTCTTGTAGTGGGAATTTATAGCCTTATTTTTCTTTACTGAAAAACAAAAGAAAGATGCAAAATCAATAATCAACCTTCCACTGCAAGAATTTAGAAAATGAGAAAGCTAAAGCCACACAAAATAAATAATAAAGCTTAAATTTAAACTGGTAGAATAGATAATAGTAAAACAATTAGAAAATCAATGAAGTAGAAAATGTACTTTTGAAAAGCTTGAAAAAAATGAAATGAAAACTCTATGCTTACAAGGACCAAGAGAAAAAGAAAAGACACAAATTACTAAAATAAAGAATGGAAGAGGAGTGGTCTTAGAGAAATTTTAAAAAACAGTATAATAAAATAATGCTATGAACAATTGTGTGTTAACAAGTTAGATAAAATGGATGCAACAACAAAATTCCTAGAAAGATAAAACCTATCGAATTGAAGAAGACATAGGTAATCTGAATACAATTTGTAACATGTAAAGTGGTTGAATTAATAACTTAAAAGTTTCAATAAAGACACATCCTAAATAATTTCAATGGTGGTGTTGATAAAATATTTCAAGAATCAGTAGGAAAACATTCACTATTTCTTTCAAAATGTAGAAGAAAAGGAAACACTTCTCTACTCATTCTATGAGATCACTTCTGTGATGATAACAAAACTAGATAGACACAACAAGAAAACTGCAAAACAATACCCCTTATAAATGTGTACATAAATGTTAGCAACATATTGCTGTAAAAATGAATCTAGTAATAATTAAAAATGGAAAACATATCATGCTGCTGCTGCTAAGTCGCTTCAGTCGAGTCCGACTCTGTGCGACCCCATAGACACATATCATAGCCAAGTGCGTAATTGCACTTCCAAGGCTTCCAGGCTTCCAAGATTCGCTTAACATTCAAAAATCAAATGATATAATATCTTATATTTAGGATAAGGGACAAAAGTAACACACGATAACCTCAACAGACACAGGAAAAAAAAAAAGAGAGAGAGAGAGAGAATCCAACAGCTTTTCATGATTTAAAAAAAAAAAACAAAAAATCCCTCTGCGGCAGGGCCCTGAGCCGAGCCCCTTCACCGCCGCTGCTGCCAACCCCAGGATGGCCTATTCTGAGAAGCAAGGAGATGTACCCTGTGGTTTCATCTGCCAGAATTCTGGCAACTCCATTCCCTTGGACTTCGAGCCCGACGCGGAGCACCAGTTTGTGGAGTAGTTGCAAGAGCGCTACAAACGTGCCTTCTGCCGCTGCGTGCTTCACCCCCCAGACGGGCTGCGGGCACCGCTTTCGCCAGGACTGCGTCCTGTCCCCGAGGGAACTGAGCGCAGTCCCCCTCTGCCCTGTAGATAAGGAGGTGATCAAATCTCAGGAGGTGTTTAAAGACAATTACTGCGCAAGGGAAGTCCTCGGTTTGTATGTATTTTGCAAAAAAAAAAGCTCCCGGATGTAATGCCAAGATTATTCTGGGGCGATACCAGGACCCCCAGTTCAGCCCTGAGGGTTCGGGCCTGTGCAGTGCTCAAAGGAAAACTGCCCGGAGCCAGTCCTCAGCAAAGGTCTGATGATAGAGCATTTGAGCGTCTACTGCCGGTTTCCAGAGGGAAAATGCCTTATTGCAAAAAGGATGTGGTAGTCATCATTCTACAGAATCACGAGGAAAACTTGTGTTCGGGGTACCCAGTATCTTGTCCCAACAAGTGTTTGCAGATTATTCCAAGAACCGAGGTGGATGAACCCCTGGCCATGTGTCCTGAAGCTGAACGAGACTGTCCTTTTAAGGGCTGTGTCTGTACTCTAAAGAATAAACGGGGGAACCTGCAGGACCGTGAGCGTTCAGCCTTACGGGACCACAGGCTTCTGGTCTCATTTAGAAAAGAACTTCCAACTAAAGGAAAAGATTTCTGACTCATATAAGAGCCTAGAACAAAGAGAAAGCAAAATCCAGCAGCTAGCAAAAACTGTAAATAAATTTAAAAATGATTTCAAGCAATTTACACAGTTGTTGGGCAAAAATGGAAGCTTTCTCTTAAATACGCATGTTCTTGCCAGTCACATTGACAGGTCCACTTGCCTAGAAGTTCAGGTGCCTCAGTTATTACAAATGGTTAACCAGCAACAATGCAAGTTTGATCTGAGGCCTTCGGTGGAAACAATTGATACAGTAAAACCGAAAATCACCCTGCTAGAAACCAATGACCAAAGATTAGTTGTTTTGGAAGCAGAGACTAACAAACATAATGCCCACATTAATATTCATAAAGCACAGCTGAATTAAAACGAAGAGCCATTTAAACTGCTAGAAAGTGCTTGCTATAATGGAAAGCTCATCGGGAAGTTGACTGAAGGAGGCGCTGGACGGACATACAGTACCCATCTTCAGCCAGACCTTCTACCCCAGCTGATATGGCTACAGCCTCTGCGCTAGAGCCTACCCGAACCTGGATGGATCCGGGAAGGGGACTTAACTGTCCTTAAACCCTGGTGATGCGAGAGGAGTCTGACCACTGCTGCAGTGGCCGTTCAGGCAGAGGGTGACCCTGATGCCTTTGGACCAGAGTGTCAAAAAGAACCGCATTATGGAGACCTTCAAGGCTGATCCCAATAGCAGCAGCTTTAAGAGACCTGATGGGGAGATGATCATCGCCTCTGGCTGTCCTCGCTTTGTGACTCATTCCACTTTGGAGAATGCCAAAAGCACCTCCATTCAAGATGACATCCTCTTCTTGAAAGTGGCTGTGGACTTAACTGACCTGGAGGATCTCTAATCATTGCTTCCAGGGGATACAAGAACTCCTTGAATCCAGAATCTTTGATTAACGCAGGGACTGAATCTAGGCTCAGTACACATTTGTACTTGGCTTTTTGTCCGCAAAGTGTGAAGTCGTTTTAAGATTTCTCAAGTGCTTTCTTCTTTTTACGTTTTATTGTCCAAGTTTGAAACTTACAATACTCAGACTATCTTCTCATTATTTATATTTTTAAATCTCTTGAAAGATGTTAATTTTCTTTAAGGTAAGGACTAAAGCATACTTCTTTAACTGATGCTTAGCCTTCCGGTCTCAGGGTCTGGTCTCAGACCTCTATAATACTATATGTCTTTGAGGACACAGATGTATTACTAGAACTTCCAGTTGAAAGTGCTTTGGTATTTTTATATTTGGCCTGTGGATTCTAGACCTGACCTTAAGTGTACAAAAGCCATCTTTTAGGGTTGGCTAGTCCAGCTAAATAGATAGGTGGTGGTTGTTGTTTAGTTTCTGTGTCCTGTCTGACATTTTGTGACCCCATGGACTACAGCCCGCTGGGCTCCTCTGTTCATGGGATTCTCCAGGCGAGAATACTGGAGTGGGTGGCCATTTCCTCCTCCAGGAGATCTTCCTGGCCCAGGGATTGAACCTGTGTCTCCTGCTTGGTGGGTGGATTTTTTATCTGTGCCACCAGGGAAGCCCAAGTGGATGGGTAATATACTTCAAAGTCAGTATGCCCAGTTTGGATCAGACTTGTTTTGGTGAAATACTGTATTGGGGAAACTACTACACTTTCAATATTTTCATGAAATTTACTAGTAACTAGTTTAAGCCTTCGATATGGAAAACATTTTAAAGTTAATTTATCAAAATACTGATTTTGTGTTTTAACCAACTTCTTTACATAAAATGTATAAGTTATGGCATGATTTGCTTATAAGCTCAGAGTCCCTTCATCATTCAAACAGTGAACACAAAACAAGGTATTCTATAATAAAAATCACTTTTTTCACACACCCAAGGCCAGGAGCCAGGCAAGGATATCTTACCTCACACTTACATTCAAAAATAATAGTGGAGGTGTTAGCTAGGGCAATCAAGCAAGAACAGAAGAGCATGTCCATGTTGGAAAGAACTCTCTATTTGCAGATGACATGATCTTATTTATAGAAATCATAATTAATGTGTCATCTTATTAGAACTAACAATTTTAACAATGTGATAAAATATAGATTTAATTTAAAAATCCATTGTATTCCTATCCACTAATAATGAAAAATCTAAAAACCTAGTAAAGAAAATAATTTTATTTATAGTAGCATCTATAAAATAGCAGAGATACATTTAATAAAAAAAGACTCTGTAAACTATAAAACATCACTGAAAGAAACTACTAAGTAAATAAAAGAGAGTCCATGTCCACAAATGAGATGACTTAATATCATCAAGGTGACAGTACTACCCAAGGAGCATGAGGTCTCCAAATTTGCTCTTTTTAAGAGAGCTTTGGCCATTCTTGGTCCTTCCCATTTCCATATGAATTTTAGGTTTAGGTTGCCATTTTGCTTAAAATTTAAAACAGTTGGTATTTTAATAAGGATAGAGGGTATCTCTAGCAATCATAATCCTCAGACATTGCCTTTGTCCCAGGCCAAATCTGTTACCTCAGACCTTTAAACAAGAAACATTCTTCCTCATTTTTGAACCCACATCCACTAACTTCACTGTAAGACTTTTACTGGGCAAATGTAACTGCTACTTTAAGAGTAGTCTTGATGCTTCTTGAAATTTCTGAAGATATCTATTTTCATGATGCAGTAATAGCTATATTGAACAATGGCTCATCAGTATTTTTTTTTTTTTTTTTTTTTGCCTAAACTAATCTCAAATTAAAGATTTTATCAAAGGTGCTGACTTCTTGTGGAATTAATAGGTTGGATTTTGAAAGTTGAGTCCAATTTTGTTCTCATTGAAACATCTAAACATCTAGCCAGATGTTTAGATAAAACTCAATCATAAAAATTAGATAAAACTCAATCATAAAAATTAGATAAAACTCAATCATAAAAATCCTAAGGACTCAACATGTCTTATAATATGCCTATCCTTTCTGTTAAAATACACTAAGCAAGGACATAGGTTTATTTGGAAACTGAGCCATAAATAAATATAATAGTCATTTTATTCCACTACATTTTTCACTATATTACTCACTATATTTTTCACAAATATCTTTCACTATATTTTGTCTTACCTTCGATGACTCCTGATTCTGCATATTCTGTAGTCACAGATTTTTGTGCTGCTTTTTTTAGAGTCCCTTTAGAATTAGATCAATATAGACAATATCTGTTTGCCTTGTCCTAGAAAAATATAAGACAGCAAAACATCTGATTATTATGCCTAATACTTTAGTAAGGAACTCTTCTACTTTCACAAGTCCTGAATCAATACCTTATGGAAACATTAAATTATCTTTATTCAAGATGTACATGGCCATTTGTTGTTTTAAAGATAAAGAAAATTCTAAAATTTATTGCATACATCTATCAACTATTACAGTTTAGAAAAATTATGTGATTTCTGAAGATAATTTAAATGTTTTCTTAGTAAAGTTTAGTACTTGAATCATGGCTTATCTCAAAGAGATCTCTTATCCCTGACTGACTACAAGTTGTTTATAACTTTCCCAGATGAAAAAAAAAAAAAAGACAAGACAAGACAAAAGAATTACTAGATTTTATTGACTTTTATCAGCAGTGGGCCTCATTTTTCCGGAGTCACTCTGACACTATATGAAAGTGAAAAAAAAAGTGAAAGTGTTAGTCACTCGGCCGTGTCAGACTTTTTGAAACCGCATGGATTGTAGCTCATTAGGCTCCTCTGTCCAGGCAAGAGGATTCTCCAGGCAAGAATACTGGAGTGGGTTGCCATTTCCTTCTCCAGGGGATCTTCCCAACCCAGGGATTGAACCCTGGTCTCCTGCATTGAAGGCAGATTCTTTACTCTCTGAGCCACCAGGGAAACTCATAGCACTAAATGACTTAATTTTTTTATTACATGAACCTCTTTCCTGGAACCTGAAGAGGGGCAGTTGTGTGTGTTGGTGTGTGTATATGTGTGTGTGTGTGTGTGTGTGTAAGCTAAATTCACTCTTCAAACATCTGATTTGGGCATCATGAACATTTCTACCTATTCATTTATGAGAGCTTTGGACAAGCCATTAGTGTTCTTAATATTTTGGGAATGACTATAAACCAATAGCTACTTACAATTCCTTACTGATGCCATATCACAAGCCAAATCAACTGCTTTGTCTAAAGGTGATAACCAGAGACTTCTGCTGATTTGATTTCAGCGTCTTCTTTCACCCTGAGAATCCCTCATGTTTCACAATAGTCGCTCACTGAAAATACACATTTCTTAGCAGATAGGTTTACCTCCTATGAAATTCATTATTTTCTCCCTCACACATTTCCATTCATCATTGGAATGTTTCAAATCCTGCTACTGTTATTGCATTATGTAAAAAAGGAAAACCTGAACTGTCTAATCTCTTGCTCATTAACTATGTTCAGATACATTTATTATATCAGACGGATAGAAATCCCTTTAGAACATACAGATGGTCTTTTTGGCTGATTGGGTGTATCTTGATGTTGAAACAGGAAGCATTGTGGGTCTACCCTTTGATAGACCTGACTTCTCCCGTAGAATATGACTTCCTGCCAGTGCCAACGTCTACCCAGAAGGCAGAAATACAGATCTTCATAAGAGTTTTCCATTTAGCTGGAGATTAGAGACTAATGTGAACAATAACATAGGATTAGTTTTGGGGAGTGGACTATAATGTCAGAATGCTTTTAAAAATAAACAGGGTTCCTGACCACATCTCAGAGTAGTCAATACATGAACTTTCATGTTCTCTAGTGTTTTCTTAAGACATGGACATGAAGGAGTAACCTGGAGCCTAAAGAAAATGGCACACTGCTCTTTTTCCTAAAGAGGCTGTGCTCATTAACATCCTAATCATATGCATAAAGAGTAAATCTTTTAAAAGCTTCAAAAGATTGTTATAATACACCAGCAGTTGGTGCCACAGTCAGAAAAAAGTTACTGAGAAAAATATGAATGCAGATTGAATGAAAATAATCTGTAAAAATGATCACTTAGGAAGAATGGAACCACAAATGGAAGCACTGCAACTCTACATGAAATTTCCAACAACAAGAAAAGGTAGCTCTTGAATTCAATTAACATTCATGGGAAAACTTTACTAAGTTGTCTGAGTGTGTCTACAGTGTAGTCTCATCTTTCACAAACATAATTTTGGCAAAACTGTAAAGAACAAGGTTCAAGACTCCAAACTGCCATCGTCCTTTGATTACCTCTAAATGGATTGCATATACCTGAATGGTTTTTGTTTATGTGTCTGTAATTTTCTTCGTGTTCTCAAAATAGATTGAATCCTTTCATTGTCTGAAAATGTAACAATTACTTGATAAAAATCTGTTACATTAAAAATAATTAGAAATAACATAAAAATGCATTAAAAAGCATCAGTGACTCAGTTTGTCTTACCAACAGGAGGAATCTCATTCTGTCCCTCAAAGGACAAGGGTGATCTCTTTATTGGAATGTTATAACAGCTTTGGACTTTTGAGAAAAGTAGAAAGAAAAGTGCAATTCTGAAACTGAAAGTAGCAAAATTCTCAGATTCTCCAACTTTCATGCATTTAAAATATTACCATTGGATTAAAAATAATGAGATCAACTCCTTCTGGGTGTCATCAATTAATTCTCCACTCATGTGATAGTAGCAGGCAGAAAGATGTGTTTAGATATATCATCTCCAATTCTAGATACCATATTATTTCAAGAATACACTGTCAAAATTACAAGGGATAAGCACTGGACTAAAGGCTGCTGTCAATAACTATGAGAAGCCATTTCTCAAATGTTTTTAAAACAAACATTGCATAACAATATCTGGAGACCTATTTCAGAAGCATAAAGACACCAAAGGCAGCAGAGAAATAAAGACCTTGGCCTTTGATTCAAAGGAGTCCTTATATTCTCGCTTGAAGGCATTTATAGCATTCTTGAAAAACTGGAAGATAATCCCTTCTAGAACCTTCAAGAAGAGAATTATTTGGAAAACTACTTTAGAAGTATATGATCTTTGTAAGGGGACAGATTCCAATCAAGACACTTGGATTGGGTCAACGACTACATGCAATATAGACAACATTAAGCAAAATTACAGAGATGGAGACCTGATTGAAAAAATAAAAAAGTATTGTTTGGGGTTTTTTAGAACTTCAGCCTGGAGACACAAATTCAAGAAGCACTCAAATTGTGTTTCTCTGAACTACAAAATGACGAAGGCTTTTAAAAGTAAAACTCATATAAGATTACAGTTAGCTATATCACTTGCTTATCAATAATTGTAATTGGAGCTGGCAAGAAGGAAGGGTTTTTGTTTAAGTAGCAATTGGTGAGAGTCAGAAATGTTTGCATATTTATAAAGGGAAGACTTGAGGCCATAACACTGCAGCTGGCAGGAGTTCTGAATAGAGCTGGTGGTATCCTTGGGTCTGGTACAGTTTAAAGCAAGTTCAAGTTCTCAGCGGTGCAGACAAGTGTCTGAGACCAGATCACCAGTGGCTGTCCAACTCCAGTTTTGTATGTCTGAACCATGATTTTCCCAATTATAATTTCAATTTATCATCAATAACTTTTATTGGAGTTTGACTGAATAAAATCACATATTATTCTATTTTATCTACATTCTTTTGTTTATTTTCCTAGTTGTAAAGCAGAGGAGCCCGGTGGGCTACAGTCCATAGGGCTTCAAAGAGTTGGACATGACTGGAGCGACTGAGCACAACATGCAAAGAAAGTTTCTTCTAATATTGCTTTTTACCTCTGCATACAATCTTTGGCATGATTTCAGTATTGGCTGCAATTGGTTTGTGAACTGGTTAAACCACACAACAAACTGACTATTAGATTTGTGCACACATTTTTTTTTTCTTTTTTTGAGAACCACCTAGCTTTTTAAGCACCAGTTATTTGTAATGAATCAGTCGATTTCCTGGTTAACTGGATTCAACCTATGCAGGACTTTGGAGATGGCAAATGCAACAGGTCAGACATCTCAAAATCTAAAAATCACATCTTACACAGAAAAATAAGATTAGTTTCTTCAATTAAATATGGCTTGAGGACCTTATGTAGGAATTAACTTTTGTAACTGAACTTTTAAGGGAAAGAGCTTGGAAGAGAAAGAGAGAACAGATGGTGAATATTTGGAGTCTGTCTCATTTTCACAGATCTTACAACTAAGACAGACTTCTCTTTTGCTTTAGACCTACCTAATGATCTCAGAATTACAAGATAATTGCCTGGCACTGGGTCATTCTAAATGGGTAGCACCATAACATTATAATACTATCTAGCAATCCAATAGGAATATTTTGCCCAAAAAATAAAGTGACCTCCAATTTCTCATATTAGGTCTCTGGCACAAAAGCCAACTGGCTTCCACCTGCTCACTAGACACAAACTTGATAATTCCTTTCCCGAAGATATTCTCAAAGATGTCAATCACAGCCTTTTTTTTTTTTTTTTTTTTTGGCCATCAGTTTACTCTCTTGGGGCGGGGGGGGGGGGGGGCGGGGAGGATATTGTAAGATAACAATTTAAGAAGAATAAAATGTTGTGTCTTGATTTGAGAACAAGCATCTAATTATTTAAAAGGAATTTTAGACTGTATTATGTTTTTCTTAAGCTCTTTGCCCACAAAGTAGAATGAGTCCCAAGTGTTATATATTAGAGAATAACAGAGTTAAACAATGCCATCCAGACTATAGACCTCTTTATTGGAGAGATTCATTAAGTTGGATAAGCAGTGGCTATAGGAAATCCAATTTAGATATAATTTTAACTTTAAAGGGAGCAGAATATTGTGTTTACATTCCTGCAGTACTCACCAGGATTTTTACTACTACAAAAAAGACCTGCAAATCAAAGAAAGAAATGAAAATTTGATGATCTTGTGAATTACCCATGTTTGGTTCTACAGACTTCTTTGATTATAGATGGGAGATATCCTCCTTATTTATTCCAACACCACTGGCGTCTGGCTGAGAAGTGGACCACAAATTCTGATAATAATACTTCTCTTATTAGTTACCTGGGTTGAAATTTGCAACTTGTAATCAATATGTCCACAGCTGTACTCTCTCTCTCTGTGTGTGTGTGTGTGTGTGTGTGTGTGTGTGTGTGTGTGTAAAGAAGTATATACATTAAATTATAAGCTATAAAAAGATACACTATACAATATAATATATGTGTTCACATATGCTATGTGCTGCTCAGTCATGTCTGAATCTTTGTGACCCCATGGACTGGGGTCTGTGAGGTTCCTCTGTCCAAGGATTCTGGAATGGGCTGCCATTTCCTTCTTCAGGGGATCTTCCCTACCCAGGAATGGAACCTGAATTTCTTGTGCCTCCAGCATTGGCAGGTGGATTCTGTACACAGTGTCACCTGGAAGCCCAATACAACCATAAAACCTAACAGGGAACTTAAATTGATAGCATATGGCTTATGTCGTGATGATCAGGATTAATCAGGTCTCTATATATTAGTGATGTATCATTCAGTTCAGGCTACAGAATGGCTACAAGGGAAAACAATGAGACAAACCCACCTCCAAGCAAATATCAGATGGCCTAAACATTGTTTTTCCACTGTCTCTATCAACATAACTTTATTATTACAAGAAAGTTTTCTCCCGGATGGAAAATATTGACAATAATTTTAATTTTCCTTCCAATGATTCTTCTTCTTCCCTAGAATGAAGATCAAACTGTTCAGTTCTACAAAAGAAATCATCAGACAATTGTCTCCTTTCCAGGAATCTTTGCAGTCATCACATAAAATTGTCACATTGCTGTGTCCCTCCTGCCCCCCCCCGCCTCGATTTAAACCATTATATCATGATCCTTATACAGGCACACTTCTTGATTTAAAAAAGCACCTTAAATCAAACTCTAAAACCTCACAATTATATGAAATTTACTCCTCTCTGAGATGCTATTAAAATCTGCAGTTTTTCTCTTAATAAAAATAAACTCAGTATTTTCCTATCAAATGGTTAATTTGGTAGTATTTTGATATGGTTGGTATTAACATCACTCAGAAGCCCCTAAATTAAAATAAAAACATCCCTTATTGCTACACTTTTTATGGAATACTTGTATTTTATTTTTCACTAGACTAGACCAATTGCCTTATATAAAAAGAATAACAAAAAGAAGAAAATATCATAAGTTGGGCACTTAATATGTTTACAACTTTATCCTAGGCACTGTTACACATTCATTGAATACCTCACAAGCACACTTATGACATAACTATTACTTTGTTCATTTGATAGATGAGGAGACAAAGGCTTAGAACGTTTAAGCAGTTAGCGGTTAGCCTAATGTAGAGGCTGATATGCAGTCTTTCATTTCTAAATTTCCATGAATCTATAATATGAACTTACTGAATAGAAAATAAATTAATGAATACCCCTCAAATTTGGTTTCCTATTCATCAGAGAGAAAGGAAAATTGAGAAGCTCTACAGAGAACACCTTTTTGAAGAGAGATTGTCTCTGAAAAAAAAGTGCTAGAATTTATGTTAGAAATGTCAGTTGTCATCCTTAAAATATGATACCTAAAGAACTACACCAGGAAGCCTTCTTGTACAAATTGTTAAGTGAACAGTATTCTACCTTTAAAGTCCATGAGTACGAAGTATTGCAAGACAGATATTTAGATAGACAGATAGATATCACTAGCCAAGCAGGATGCTTTTCTGTGTTTATTATGACAGTTTAGTACTGGATAAACTGGAAACATTTAACTGATACTGGTAACACATTCTATTAAAATCAGCCATACGCAATAGTCTTAAAAAGGAAAATAAACTGCTTGAAATGTAATGTTGGCACATTTGACCTTTAATGATATAATTTCAAAGAAATTAATCAGAATAGTGTTTATTCTTTATCTATTACTATATTTATTTATTAATATTTTATCTATATTTATGTATAATATACTTAATTATAAAATATTTATTAATGTATTTCATCTTTATAAAATTTAAAAGTGAAATAATAGTTCAAAATATTTAACATTGGGAGATTTAGAGGATTTAGAAGCCTAATCATAAGCTACAGTAAATAAATGCTAATTGATTGCATGAATACAGATTATTTTAATTAATTTTCCATGTGATTAAGAGGGCTTCCCTGGAGGCTCAGACAGTAAAGTGTCTGCCTGCAATGCAGGAGACCTGGGTTCCATCCCTGGCTACCCACTCCAGTATTCTTGCCTGGAGAATTCAATGGACAGAGGAATCTGGCAAGCTACAGTCCGTGTGGTCACAAAGAGTCAGGCACTACTGGCCGACTAACACTTCATTTCACATGATTAAGAACACAAGATGTGAAACTGGAAAATAATACGTTTCTGTAAGAGTGCATAGGCATAAGTAAAGTGACCAAATATAAACATGAACTGATACTTACATATAAACTGTAAATACTAAATATAGCACATACTTAAAAATGGGACAAGCTTTCTCCATGATGTCCTATTAGATGCTAGCCCCTTCAAATGCTCCTCTAGAATATTTTAACCAGAGAACATAGAGTTGATCCCAAACACCAAACAGGGGCAGCAGGTAAGGAAATGTTCAGCAGCCAAGTTTAGTATTTCTCCAGAGTGTCCTGAAGTCGATGCTGACAGATCTCCCCTCCCTCATTCCCACCTCCTACAAGTCCTGCTGATCTCAAGCATATTTGGGGAAAAATGAAAGGCCTTTCCTGCCAGATGCCAGAATAAGTGTCTGTAGCTGGAGAAGAAGGAAGTTGGACTTTTCATGGCCAGAAGACATCCAGTGAGTACTGTCTTCAAAATACTGAGTTACTCATATTTATGTTATAAAATATTGATGCACTAAACATTGTTCACTGAGAATCAATTTTTAAAAATTTTGGTGACCTTCTTCAAGTTTCCCATTGAAAAAGCACACATAAAACAAATGTTAAATCTTAAAACTTAAGAAAAAAATTAAATGGCTTTCACATGCTAAGATATATGGCAAGAACCAAGCACACAGATGGAATAAACAGTAGGCAGATAGAAACTGAAAATCATATTTGATTAGCCCAACTAATGCCATCTGACATCCAGTTACAAAATTATAGTAAATTGCATTTTATTGATATCTCCATATGAAACTGCTGGTAAAGTAAGGCAATAACATATTGAGCAATGATATTTTCTTCCTGATACTGTCAATTCTATAGCATTTTCCTTGATATTCACATCTCTTTTCCAGAGACAAAGTCCAGCAATGCCTCACATAGCAACCTTCTTTAAATATACACTTCAGAAAATAATGCTAATGTATTCACATAAATCAATTCTACTGAGAATGAAACTTCCATATGGTTAAACAGACAATAATAAAACCATATCATCTTAGGCATCCTTTGCAATGGTTCTGATCTAATTCCAGTTACTGAAAGAGAAGTCTAACCTCCAAAATGACTTCTGCAATTCCTTTTGAAGATCAAAGTTGAAAACAACAGTGCTAACAGCATGCTTATTTCCAGTGTTATGTTTCCTATTCTCTTTAGATTTACCAATAGAAGCTGAATGGATGGCAAATTATATTATAAAAATAATGTTAATTATTTTGCTCCTGTGGTAAGCTGAAATAATACAGTGAAAATATTTAGGATGTAAGAGTCAAGATGACAGAGTAGAAGGATGTGTGCTCATCTTATCCTGTGAGAACTCCAAAATCACAACTCCCTGCTGAACAACCACTAAGAGGAGAATGCTGGATCCCACCAAGAAGATACCTCATGTCCAAGAGCAAAGGAGAAACCCCAGCAAGAAGGTAGAAGGGGCAAAATCCCGAGTAGAATCAATCCCTGTACCTGCCAGAGATAACTCAGAAGGCTATAAACAAAACCTTGCATGCACTAGGAGACCCCACAGAGACTGAGCCAGACCTGCATTTGAGTGTTTGAGGTTTGGGTCAGCAGTGGCCTCCGGCAGGGGCAGGGTCTCTGGGTGCTGCAGACCTGGGTGTGGCATAAGCCTTCTTGGCAGAGGTCGCCATTAAACCGGCCATAGAGCTGCCAGAACTTACACAGTCCTGGGGAAACAGACTCTTGGAGGGCACAGACAAAACCTTGTGCAAACCAGGACCCAGGAGAAAGGAGCAGTGAGCCCACAAGAGACTGACCCAGACTTGCCTGCGAGTGTCCAGGAGTCTCTGGCAGAGGCGTGGGTCAGCAGTGAGCTGCTGCAGGGTTGGGGGCACCGAGTGTGGCAGTGCGTGCATGGGAACTTCTGAAGGAGCTCACCATTTTCTTCACTACCTCCACTATAGTTTGGCCTCAGGTCAAACAACAGGAAGGGAACACAGCCCCACCCATAAACAGAAAATTGGATTAAAGATTTGCTGAGCATGGCCCTGACCATCAGAACAAGACCCAGTTTCCCCCACAGTCAGTCTCTCCCATCAGGAAGCTTCCATAAGCATCTTATCTTTATTCATCAGAGGACAGACAGAATGAAAACCACAGTCACAGAAAACTAATCAAGCTGATCACATGGACCACAGCCTTGTCTAATCAATGAAACTATGAGTCGTGCTGTTTAAGGGCCACCCAAGACAGACGGGTCATGGTGGAGGGTTCTGACAAAATGTGCTCCATTGGAGAAGGGAATGGCAAACCATTTCAGTGTTCCTGCCCTGAGAACCCCATGAACAGCATGAAAAGGGAAAACGATAGGACACTGAAAGATGAACTTTCCAGGTCGGTAGCTGTCCAATATGCTCCTGGAGAAGAGTGGAGAAATAACTCCAGAAAAACTGAAGAGATGGAGCCAAAGCAAAGCAACACCCAGTTGAGGATGTGACTGGTGATGGAAGCAAGGTCTGATGCTGTAAAAGGCAATATTGCATAGGAACCTGGAATGTTAAGTCTACGAATCACGGCAAATGGGAAGTGGTTAAACAGGAGATGGCAAGAGTGAACATCTACATTTTAGGAATCAGTGAACTAAGATGGACTGGAAAGGGTGAATTTAATTCAGAGGACCATTACACCTACTATTGTGGGCCAGCATCTATTCAAAGAAAGAGTAGCCATCATAGTCAACAAAAGAGTCTGAAATGCAGTACTTGGATGCAATCTCAAAAATGACAGATTGATCTCTGTTCATTTCCAAGGCAAACAATTCAATATCACAGTAATCCAAGTCTGTGCCCCAACCAGTAATGCTGAAGAAGCTGAAGTTGAATGGTTCTATGAAGACCTACAATATCTTCTAGAACATCTTCATCTTCAGTCACTCAATCATGTCCAACTCTTCGCAACCCAATGGACTGTAGCCCACAAGCCCCTCTGTCCCTGGTATTCTCCAGGCAAGAATACTGGAGTGTGTTGCCTTTTCCTTCTCCAGGGGATCTTCCCAACCCAGTGATCGGGCCCTCTTCTCCTGAATCTGCAGCCAGATCCTTTACTACTGAGCTACCTGGGAAGCTGATCATCTTATAAGCTCATTTACTCCTCACACAGCATGTGGGTTAGTGGTCCCACATGTTGTCTTTACAGATAAGGAAGCCAAAGTGCTAAACAGGTAGCTTGTCCAAGGTCAGAGCAGAAAACCAGAGGCTGGACTCAAATCCAGACTGTCTGGCTCTAGAGGTCAAACTCTGACCCCCAGGGGAGGCTGGCAGGAAGCAGCACAGGCCTCGACTTAGAGTGCACGGCAGGTAGACCAGCAACCCCTCCACTCAGCTCAGAAGACGCTTACTGAACACTTAGTTGGGGTGCAGAGCCCCTGTCCGGACTGGTAATGCAAAGGACCACACCGGGGCATGGTGATTCACTGCTCGTAACCAGCAGGAAGAGTGAAAGGCAACCAGATGGCAGGTCTGGGTGTGTCAGAGACTGGACAAGGGACATGTTAATGCTGGGGCCACTCCTGAAGTTCCTGAGCTCCATGGGGCCAAGGGGTCCAACTGCTCCATCGAGGCCCCAAGGTCCTTCCCCAGTCAAGGAGCGTTTGTACACGCTCTTACTCCAGGATCATCATGCGTGTGTAGAAATGGTTGTGAACTGTTTCCTCTGTGCACTGGGCCTTGCAAGCAGCTTCTGGAAAGCCACTGCCCAGCCTGGGGCAGGGGAACAGCTACCTTCCATTGCAGAAGGATAAACGGGTTCCCACAACCAATCAACTGTGCTCAGAATTTCCTCTGAAACCTTCACTCTCTGGGTTTCTCTGTGTCTGGTGCCCAGATCAGTACAGAGCCTACAGGAGGACACAACACACACAGTCCCAGTGAGAGGATGTGTGCAAAGGCAGGGTGTGCAAAGTGTGTGGTCTTTACTCCAACACCCTGACATCTACAACCGCAACAAGAGTAAGAAGGCCTCTGTCTTGGGTCCAGCCTGGCACAAGTTGCAGTCCACACATGTGTGTTCAGTTGTTAAGTTGTTAGACCTTTTAGAACTAACACCCACAAAAGCTGTCCTTTTTCATTACAGGGGACTGGAATTAAAAATTAGTAAGTCAAGACATACCTAGAGTAACAGGCAAATTTGGCCTTGGTGTACAAAATGAAGCAGGGCAAAGTCAAACAGAATTTTTCCAAGAGAATGCACTAGTCATAGTGAACATCCTCTTCCAACAACACAAGAGAAGACTCTACACATGGACATCTTCTGATGGTCAATACCAAAACCAGATTGATTATATTCTTTGCAGCCAAAGATGGAGAAGCTCTATACAGTCAGCAAAAACAAGACTGGGAACTGACTGTCACTCAGATCATGAAAATCTTATTGCAAAATTCAGACATTAATTAAAGTAGGGAAAACCACTACAGCATTTAGGTAGGACCTAAATCAAATCCCTTAAGATTATAGAGTGGAAGTGACAAATAGAGTCAAGTGATTAGGCCTAACAGAGTGCCTGATGAACTGTGGATGGAGATCCATGACACTGTACAGGGGGCAGTGATCAAGACCATCCATAAGAAAAAGAAATGCAAAAAGGCAAAATGGTTGTCTGAGGAGGCCTTACAAATAGCTGAGAAAAACAGAGAAGCTGAAGGCAAAGGAGAAAGGAAAGATATTCCCATCTGAATGCAGAGTTCTGAAGAATAGCTAGGAGAGAAAAGAAAGCCTTCCTCAGTGATCAATGCAAAGAAATAGAGGAAAACAATAGACTGTGAAAGACTAGAAATCTCTTCAAGATAATTAGAGATATCAAGGGAACATTTAATGCAAAGATGGGCTCAATAAAGGACAGAAATAGTATGGACCTAACAGAAGCAGAAAATACTAAGAGGTGGCAAAAATACACAGAAGAACTGTACAAAAAAGATCTTCATGACTCAAACAATGATGATGGTGTGATCACCCACCTAGAGCCAGACATCCTGAAATGTTAAAGTCAAGTTGGCCTTAGGAAATATCACTACAAGCATCACTATGAACAAAGTTAGTGGAGGTGATGGAATTCAAGTTGAGCTACTTCAAATCCTAAAAGATGATGCTGTTAAAGTGTTGCACTCAATATGCCAGCAAATTTGGAAAACTTATCAGTGACCTCAGGACTGGAAAAGTTCAGTATTCATTCCAATCCCAAAGAAAGACAATGCCAGAGAATGCTCAAACTACCGCATAATTGCACTCATCTCACATGCTAGAAAAATAATGCTCAAAATTCTCCAAGCCAGGCTTCAATAGTACATGTGAACCATGAACTTCCAGATGTTCAAGCTGGATTTAGAAAAGGCAGAGGAACCAGAGATCAAATTGCCAACATCCACTGGATCATCAAAAAAGCAAGAGAACTCCAGAAAAAAAAACATCTACTTCTGCTTTATTGACAACGCCAAAGCCTTTGACTGTGTGGATCACAACAAACTGTGGAAAATTCTTCAAGAGATGGGACTATCAGACCACCTTACCTGCCTCCTGAGAAATCTGTATGCAAGTCAGGAAGCAACAGTTAGAACTGGACATGAAACAACAAACTGGTTCCAAATCAGGAAAGGATGAACCAAGGCTATCTATTGTCACTGTGCTTATTTAACTTGTATACAGATTACATCAAGTGAAATGCCAGGCAGCATGAAACACAAGTTGGAATCAATATTGCTGGGAGAAATATCAATAACCTCAGATACACAGATGACACAACCCTTAAGGCACAAAGCGAAGAACTAAAGAGCCTCTTGATAGAAGTGAAAGAAGAGACTGAAAAAGCTGGCTTAACACTCAACATTCAGATAACTAAAATCATGGAATTTGGTCCCATCACTTCATGGCAAATAGATGGGGTAACAATGGAAACAGTGAGAGACTTTATTTTGGGGGGGCTCCAAAATCACTGCAGATCATGACCACAGCCATGAAATTAAAAGACACTTGCTCCTTGGAAGGAAAGTTATGACCAACCTAGAGAGTATATTTAAAAGCCAAGACATTACTTTGCCAACAAAGGTCTGTCTAGTCCAAGCTCTGGTTTTTCCAGTAGTCATGTATGGATGGGAGAGTTGGACTATAAAGAAAGCTGAGTGCTGAAGAATTGATGTTTTTGAACTATGGTGTTGGAGGAGAGTCTTGAGAGTCCCTTGGACTGCAAGGAGATCCAACCAGTCCATCCTAAAGGAAATCAGTCCTGAATATTCATTGGAAGGACTGATGCTGAACATGAAACTCCAATACTTTGGCCACCTGATGAGAAGAACTGTCTTATTGAAAAAGACCCCAATGATGGAAAAGATTGAAGGCAGGAAGAGAAGGAGATGACAGAGTATGAGATGGCTGGATGGCATCACTGGCTCAATGGACATGAGTTTGAGCAAACTTCATGAGTTAGTGAAGGATTGGGAAGCCTGGTATGCTGCTGTCTATGGGGTTGCAAACTGGGACACGACTGAACTACTGAGCTGAACTGAAAATTTATTTTTGAGGATTTCTTAATTTCCATCTCTAGCTATAATACCACACTTCTCAAAAGGATACCACTGTAACTACCCGAATGCTTTCAACTTTATCAAACTTAGTCTTTAGCCTGACATTCAAGGCTGATTAAGATTTCATTTCACCTTTACTCTTCAAACATAATATTCAACACTATATTCTATAAACCCATCAGTGAAAGAACCTGGGAACATTAAATAACATTGAGCTTGTTATACTTTTTTCAATTAATAGCAGTTATGATTAACATAGAAGCTGTATATGTGATTCATAGTATATGATTTCCAGCTTCATATATGTTCCTATCAATCCAAAAAGGATTAATTAATTCAGAAGCTGCTTCTTTTAAGAAACTAATAATATTTTTACCTCCTAACAGAAACCCACAAGCCAAACCTGGGAATCGTCTGCATTAGTTCCCTGAACTTCAGTATTACTTTTATATATTTCCTCTAAGGCACTTAAATATTGCATTAAACTTCATTCACGTACCCAGTGACTCGATTCACTATGAATTCCTTGAGATTCATACTCCTTTTATTCTCAGCATAATACAGATTTCCAATAAAATATTTTATCTTTTCCTACTTAAGCATTCAAATAGTATTATATTAAAATGTTATTTGAACCAATATAATTACCAGCCACACATTTCTTACATATCTATGTATAGTTACATTCTTAATAGTATAACAGTGATATTTTTAGCTTAAGCTATATATACTATTTCTAGGTCTGTCATAAGCACTTTATATAAATTGTATCTTTAGAAAAGTTTTCATCAATGGGGCAGAATTAATATCCTCAGAGTTAAGGAAAAAAGGAAGATTTATAAAGGATGAAACTAATCTGAGCTTATGCTCTGGCTATCTTCAGTTCTTCTTCTAAACCCTTTGTTAAAAGGGCTACACTGCAGCCAATTACATTTTTAGAGTACAAATTTGATCATGTCTGCCTCTAATTAAAACCTGCAGATTTATTAAATCTCCTTGATGCAGAACAGTCGGTAAAATGAAAAATGAAAAGATATTAAAAATAAGATATGTAGAACACAAATGTATCTGTACAGTCTGTATAAATAGACAGATTTTTTACAAAGAACAAGAAAAAACAGAGGGGAGAAAAATACCAAGATAATTCAAGGTAATTTCACAGAAACAAAAGATAAACTTCTATATAAAAGGAGTCCATTAGTTCATGGAACACACACACACACACACACATACACATCTTTATGCATGCAATGTGGCATTTCAGAAAACAAATAGAAGGATAATTATAAAAGTTTCCTGGAAAATAACAAAAACAAACAAACAAAATATCCCAAATAATCCATTATAAGATAAATTAGTGAAGATATATAACAATTAAACTGGAATTAGACTTCACATTAACAACACTGATGATGAAAAGCAATAAAAACATCAGAAAATGATATTTAAATTTATAAAATTTAGTTAAATTACTGAATAATAATGACAAAATAAAGACATTTTTATACATATAAAGAAATCCTTACAAAAAGCTTTCACGATCTATTTCTTGGCATATAATGAATGATGTCCTTTAGTGATACAAAAGTTTCCTTATGGAACTGAAGTAACAAAGGATCAAATCAACAACACAGTAGTGAAATAATGTTTCATGAATGCATTTCTGCTGCTTTTAATAAGATCTCAGCTACATGGTAACTAGAAAAATGTACCGATGAACCTATTTGCAGGATAGCAATAGAGAGGCAGGGAACAGACTTGTGGACACAGCAGGGGAAGGAAGGGGTGAGACAAACAGAAGTCGCTTTGAAACATACACGTGATCATAAGTAAAGAAGATAGCTGGTGGGAATTTCCTGTGGGATGCAGGGAGTTCAACCCACTGCTCTGTGATAACCTGGAAGGCCAGAATGACGTGCGGAGTGGGGGGCAGGTTCAGGAGGGAGGGGACATATGCTCACCTATGGCTGAGTCATGTTGTACGGCAGAAACCAACACAGCCCTGTAAAGCACTTATTCTCCAATTATATATTATATATATAATGTATATATATATGAATGAATAAGCCCTGTAAAGCACTTATTCTCCAATTATATATTATATATATAATGTATATATATATGAATGAATAAGCCCTGTAAAGCACTTATTCTCCAATTATATATATATATAATGTATATATATAATATATATATATGAATGAATAAGCCCTGTAAAGCACTTATTCTCCAATTATATAAATATGTATATATATTTATATATACATATGTATATATATACATATGAATGAGGGAGGAATTTCATGAGGAAGCTTTCCCAAGGAAAAAGACATTCTAAAGATTCAGAATTTGAAATAAGAATACAAGGATTTTAGACACAAGTTAAGGGCACTTCCCTGGTATACAGCGGTTAAGACTGTATCCTCCCGTGCAGGGGACACAGATTTGATCTCTAGTCAGGGAACTAAGATCCTACATGCTGTGTGGTGTGGCCAAATAAATAAAATAAAATACAAGATAAAAGAAAATTCCATCATAGTACTTTAAATAATTTTACATAAACCTTATTTACATAGTCACACTATGAATAGCTTTTTTAATTTTCAAATTTGACTCAATATAAAGGCTTAATGATATCAATAATAATGACAAAAGATTTCACAGAAACTGAATCAATCAATTGTAATATGCACCATTACAGAATGGAATTCAAGGTCAGTCTTGTGTTAGAGGCACCGTTGTTTCATATACCACAGAGGAAAACTCTAGCAGCTAAAGCCTGATCCAGGACCAATAGCTAAATGTGCTTATTAGAATTGAAAAGAGAGTGCAAACTGTAATAATTAACACTTGTTAACTACTTACTGTCAATTCTGTTTTTTTTTTTTTTTTTAAATAAAATCATAGAATTCTAACAGCCAGTCTTCACAACTGAGGAAATAAAGGCAAAATGAGATAAAGCAAGCTACTCAAGAAGCAATTGTTGAAACCTGCAATTATTTGAACAGGCAGTTCTGTGCTTAATAAAGTGATACTATGCAGTTTTGTAGATATGTGAAACAAATGTGAATGCTTTCCATAAATTTGGAAAGGAGCTAGCATAGATGCAAAGTTCAGAATGTATCTGCCATGGAGGAGACGGGAACAAAAGAGGATGAGATGGTTGGATGGCATCACCAACTTGATGGACATGAGATTGAGTAGACTCCGGGAGTTGGTGATGGACAGGGAGGCCTGGCGTGCTGCGATTCATGGGGTCGCAAAGAGTTGGATACGGCTGTGACTGAACTGAACTGATCATGTAATTTGTGTTGCTTGGGTGCAGTAAATTGTGTTAGAACAAGTTAAATTGTTATTTATTGTGTATGTATGTCTGTATGTGTTAGTTTCTCAGACACGTCTGACTCTGCCATCCCATGGACTGTAGTCAGCCAGGTACTACTGCCCATGGCATTCTCCAGGCAAGAACACTGGGATGGGTGGCCATTCCCTTCTCCAATTATTTATTATAATGGAGAGTAAATATATAATAGTAAAGTATATTAGTCTTTCTTTTAAAAAAAAGATTAAAAGAAGCTTGCTCCTTGGAAGAAAAGCTATGGCCAACATAGACAGCATATTAAAAAACAGAGACATTACTTTGCCAACAAGGTCTGTCTAGTCAAAGCTACGGTTTGTCCAGTAGTCATTTATGAATGTGACAGATGGACCACAAAGAAATCTGAGTACTGAAGAATTGATGCTTTTGAACTGTGGTATTGGAGAAGAATCTTGAGAGTCCCTTGGCCTGCAAGGAGATCCAACCAGTCCACTCTAAAGGAGATCAGTCCTGAATATTCATTGGAAGGACTGATGCTGAAGCTGAAGTTCCAATACTTTGGCCACCTGATGTGAGGAATTGACTCATTGGAAAAGACCCTGATGCTGGGAGGGATTAGGGGCATGAGGAGAAGGGGACGATAGAGGATGAGATGGTCGGATGGCATCACCAACTCAATGGGCATGAGTTTGAGCAAACTCTGAGAATTGGTAATGGACAGGGAAGCCTGGAAGGCTGCAATCCATGGGGTTGCAAAGATTCGGATATGACTGAGTGACTGAACTGAACTGAACTGAAAGTATATTACTTAGTAAAATAAAAGTAATAAGAAAATAATAAAATAATTTAAAACATATTTTTCTAGAGAGTAGAGATGAGATAAGTGGAGTAGGATACTATTACTTTTTACTACAGTTATTAAGTCTTATTTTTAATATAATTTCTGTATCAATTTCATAAAAACTAAAATATACCCATTTAAAGTGCAAATGTAAATTATATACTTCAAAACATAAAACATTAAAATCCTGTAATGACTTAAATTTACCCTTAAAACATAATAGAAGTGCCCATTTGTGTCCAACTCTTTGCAACCCCAAGGACTGTAGCCTATCAGGCTCCTGTGTCAACGGGATTCTCTAGGCAAGGATACTAGAGTGAGTTGTCATTTCCTATTCCAGGGGATCTTACCAACCACGGGATTGAACTCCTATCTCCTGAGTCTCCTGCATTGACAGATGGATTCTTTATCACTGAGCTACCGGAGAAGCTGCCCCAATTAACAAAGTAAATTTTGGATATTGGCAACTGTTAGAGAAGCCAAGTGCCTGACATGAAAACAAGTGAAGTACTTTACTTGAAACTGAATACATTTTGCAGTCATACTCTTCACATCTTTCACCCACTGATTTAGGTATGCTGAAATTAGATACACATGATTCTACTTTGTGAGGAGCATTTTATTTTTTTTTTTATAAGTGAGGAGCATTTTAAAGAGTCCATCAAATAAGACAATACAGCTTTAGGATGAAATCGAGTAGCAACTATTGCTGTCTTTCCTGGGGGAAAATGAAGTCTTTATACTTTGCATTAAATTGATATTAAGTATAAGAGAAAAGGTAAGCAAGAAGAAAATGCTCTTTAGCTTTAAGGAAAAAGCATCACATTGTAAGGTACTTAAAAATATCTATCTTCTTGGGGTTTTTGGTTTGTTTGTTTCAGGTCTGAATAGCTCAGTTTTGGTTACAGTGGGCAAGAAAAAATAGAAAATTATTATGCTCCCAGCTAAGGAAACTTCTAAATTGTGATTTCTAAATAAGAATAAGGCTTTCTCTTTTTGAGATGGTTGGATGGCATCACCGGTGTGATAGACATGAGTTTGAGTTCCAGGATTGGGGATGGACAGGGAAGCCAGAAGTGCTGCAGTCCATGGGGTTGCAAAGAATTGGACATGACTGAGCGACTGAACTGAACTCCTCTTTTTGTTTATATATTAGGAACTAAAATGCAGGTTTCTTTCTAAGAAAGGAAAGTCTTGCTAATTTGATTTAATAAAGGTTACCACATTTCTCTAAAAATCATAAAGAATTTACTAATATTGTAAGACATAAAATGAGGTTTTGAGAGTCGTGACTGAATTATATAATTGTTAGCAGAATGTAATGCAAGTCTTGAACCATATCCAGTAAGCATGCAGGATTGTTAGATCTGAAGATTCTTTTTTAAATATTAGCCTCAACTTTGACACCATAATAAATATAGTACTGGCAGTGGTGTACTTATTTTTTATAGTCTACAGTTTATAGTGTTTATAGGTTGTCATTTTTAAAAGAATGAGTTTTGGACATTTTATATAGAATACCATGATGGAATCTGTACTTTCAAATAAATTCTGAAATTTCTAGTTCCATCAATGTTTGTAGTTTCTGGATTGGCTGATGATGGCCTACATCACAATCAGTAAGAGAGTCTTTTGAGACACTCCACGTTCTTCTATATCAACTGGCCACTAATATAAACAGGATTTTTATCTCTCATTGCTCCCATCTGATTGAAAATGTTGCCAGACGAAAGTATAAACTGATTTGTGAAGCATTTACTTTTTATTTTTATTTCCTCATAATAATTACACATAAATTAATATACTTGATCTATGTACTAGGAAGAACTATATAAATAGAAAGTTTTTTATTTTATCGATTGGGGAAATCTTTTTTTCTTTTTTTATTGACTGTTCTGACTTCATTGCTGCATGCAGACTTTCTCTAGCTGTGGTGAGCTAGGGCTACTCTGTTACCATGCGTGGACATCTCATTGCAGTGACTTCTCTTGTTGCAGAGCATCGGCTCTAGACTTGAACTTCAGTGGTGCAGCTCACAGGCTATAGAGGGCTGGCTAAGTTAGTTTTGGCTCATGGTCTTAGTTGCTCCTTCACACGTGGGATCTTCCTGGACCAGGGATTGGACATGTGTCTCTGCATTGGCAGTTGGATTCCCAAACACTGGACCAACAGGGAAGTCCCAAACAGTGTTTTTAGTATTAGATTTGCTAATAATTCTGTATATGACTTTGCTGAACTGGTTGGACTTTGCTTCAATTTAGTTTTATAACAACTTTAAGGGAACTTTTATGTCTAAAGTTAAAATAATGCTGTTCAGTTCAGTCCAGTCGTTCAGTTGAGGCCGACACTTTGAGACCCCATAAACCGCAGCACTCCAGGCCTCCCTGTCCATCACAAACTCCCAGAGTTTACTCAAACTCAGTTCCATTGAGCCAGTGATGCCATCCAACCATCTCATCCTCTGCCATCCCCTTCTTCTCCTGCCTTCAATCTTTCCCAGCACCAGGGTCTTTTCTAATGAGTCAGCTCTTCGCATCAGGTGGCCAAAGTATTAGAGTTTCAGCTTCAGTATCAGTCCTTCCAATGAACACCCAGGACTGATCTCCTTTAGGATGGACTGGTTGGATCTCCTTGCAGTCCAAGGGACTCTCAGGAGTCTTCTCCAACACCACAGTTCAAAAGCATCAATTTTTCAGTGCTCAGCTTTCTTCACAGTCCAACTCTCACATCCATACATGACCACTGGAAAAACTATAACCTTGACTAGACAGACCTTTGTTGTCAAAGTAATGTCTCTGCTTTTTTAATATTCTGCCTAGGTTGGTCATAACTTTTCTTCCAAGGAGCAAGGGTCTTCTAGTTTCATGTCTGCAGTCACCATCCACAGTTGTTTTGGAGCCCAAAAACATAAAGTCTGTCACTGTTTCCACTGTTTCCCCATCTATTTGCCATGAAGTGATGGGACCGGAGGCCATGATCTTAGTTTTCTGAATGCTGAGGTTTTTTTGTTTTTTTTCAGGGTGTAAGTAGGTCTTTTTATTGTATTATTTTTTTCCATTTATTTTTATTAGTTGGAATGATGAGTTTTAAGCCAATGTTTTCACTCCTCTTTCACTTTCAAGAGACTCTTTAGTTCTTCTTCACTTTCTGCCACAAGTATGGTGTAATAGATATAAATATTTCCTGCAAAATATTTAGTAAACTCACTTTCTCTTGGGAAACTGATTTCAAATTATTTTAGAAAAAGCATAATTTAAAGATTGCTTTAAAAATTAGAAAAATGTGAAATAATCCTGTTTAGCACTCTAAAAAATGAATTGCACTTAAAATTGATCTGAACTTAATAGTATATTATTAAAATTTAAAAGAAATTATTGAATTCAATCTCATTCGCTTTTGGGGATTGAATATCAAAGTAGTTTACCATTTTAAATATGTTCTTTTAATAAACAAATTATAGAAATTAACCCATATTTTATAAATTATAAATTTACTATTTATAAATTAAGTAACTATAAATAATTATTTTATTAATTAGAATGAATAAATTATAGTTATAACATTTTTGAGGAGTCAGTAAATGCATAACTGTTATAATTTCTGTTTAGTGTGTATCATTTCAGTGTTATAGGATAACTTTTTAATTAATTCATGAGACTTACCATATGATCATTTTACATGAATCTTGAACTTCAAAATCAATTTTTTCTATCATATAGACTTTCCTTATCCCTTTGAATGTTGGAAGCTATGCTAATACTTGCACACCTTTAGTTCCTGACACTGTCTTCAGAATCTACACTTCTACTCCAGATTGGAACCATAAATTAAGTTTCTATGTGAATACCCTCTAGGTGTTATGGAAACCATAGTAACCATGTGCTTATATGTACAGATATTTTTCCAGGATCACGCTAAATGTTTATACATTTTTTTTCCTTTCTCACATAACACCTTTTCCCACATAATTAAAAGAAGCCCATGGCACAGTCTTTTCTGAATTTGTTGCATATGCCTAGAATAAGAATTAGAAAATCAGTAGCTATAGAGAAAATTGAATGAGGGAGAGTATCATAAAACAAGTACTTGTGGTCTAGCTTAGCAGAAAAATGGAGGAGAAAGACTGGGAAATGAGAAATTTTAGAGTCTTTAGTCTTAGGAAGAGTTAGAGAATGCTTTTTAAAAAATGAACTGGGAAATGACAGAAAATTTAGAAAGTGTTTTCATAATTTACAAATCCTTAACTTTACATAAAAGAAAAAATATTTTTAAGATATCATTATTTTCTGAACTAGGTTATATATTGTTTATAATAAAAATTATAGTAAGATTGTAGCAGGCAGCCTTTAAGATAGACCCTGGATGATCCCTAACTCCTGATCTTTATACATTTGTGCGATCCCCTCTCTTTGGGTAGGTAAGGGCTGGATGTACTGACACTCTTGAAACCAGTAAAATATGATAGAAATGATGTCATACTGTATGCTCCTTCTAACATTAGGTTACAGTGGGAGTCTTACCCCTGCCTCACTCACCTGGCCAAAAACAAGCTGCCGTATTAGAAGGTAGCCTGTGGAGACTCATGTGACAAGGTGCTGTGACAGGAAAAATAGTCACATAAATGAGCTTGGAAGAAGAATTCTATCCTTACAGTAGGACTTTCAGAAGAGACCACAGCCCAAATTGACAGATTTCCTGAGCCAGAAGCAATCAGACATATTAAACCAGACAACTGATTCACTGTGAAAAAATAAATGTGCAAAGCTAAGTTTTGATGCAATTAATTACACATAAGTGAATAACTAATACAGAATTTGGCACCTGAATGTTAGGTATAGCCAAAAGAAATGGCTAAATGGGGGAGTAAGCTTTGAAATCATGTTGTAGTCAGAATCTAGAAAACCTGTTATTTTGAGGAGAGTGTTAATAAAAGTGCTAAGTGCATTGAACACACTGTTAAATTTTGAACTTTAAAAATGTTATAGGTAAAGGCTAAGCAGGATAATGAGAAAAATCTTATTTGAAACTAGAGGAAATGGAATTCTTGTTACATAGTGACAGAAAGTCACTGTTACCTGAAGTTATGTGGAATATGCTTATTGTAGAAAATTAATTTTCCTCACCTAAAGTAATAATATGTGCAGTAGTATAATAATAAATTCATTTTCTAAGGCATCACTGATTTTATGCATATTCATACAAACATATATGCTTATTATATTCTTCACACATATAAATATTTATATATAAATACACACACATACATATGTATTTATACAACTCAATTTCAATATTTAGTCTCTTACACCACACATCAATCCTTGAGGGCTATGATTATCTTGGTTTCTCAGAGACCCTTGTGGATGGAGCATGTGTCATCTTGAATATTACTTATTAGCACGTCAGAGGGAAAGGAGTTTTGAAGGGTATCACAGTAGTGATTAAATGTTTCAGCCTTTCAGATTATAAGGTTTTGTCCTACCCAAATTATTAAGATATTCAAATGGTCAAAAGGAATCCCTGAAATACACGTCCATGGAAAGGGAGAGTGTCAGCAATGTTGGAAAACAGTCTATATGACAATTTAAATACCAATATATTTCAGTGATATATCATAATGTTTGGAAAAGTTAAATATAAATGTATAAGAAGTTTACAAGAGGACACTATAAAAAATAAGTTTGAAAGATAGAGAATCAACGACAATAAATGATGTGATGATTGTAAAGAATGGCAGTAGGGAGAATTTAATGCAACTTTATAACACACACACAGAGCCAATACTCTGGTAGATTTGCAAGGCCATTAGCAGTTACTTCTCTATACTGTCTGTGATTATATACAACACCAGAGTCATCTGAGTAATTTGCTTTCTTGCCAACTTACATGCTGCTTCAAATCCTTATGTATCAATTTCATTGCCATCTTTACCCAAATTGTTTCAACATTGTTTACAAAAGAATGACAACAACAGCAGTAATGGCAAATTAAACTATATTACACACATTCTATATAATAGAGTAGTAGAATTTATAAAGAATGCATAATAAAGTTATCTAACTATATGTTCTGTCTCATAAAATTCAAGCTCATTTTCTTTATCTTCCAAAAATTTTCAAGATAATTCTGATATGAGTCTGGATTTTTTAAAAAAGTGATTACAGCCTTTTCTAGTAAATGGTAGTTTTGGTAATATAGAGTTCTGTTATTTTTCTCTTGATCAATCATGATACAGTGATATTAAGTGAATAATAGTTAGATGATCATGATCGTAGATGCTTATCAGTTTTCACAATCAATAGCAAGAAATAAAAATAAAAGATAATTACAATTGCAAGCCGTAATGAGAACCTGATTAACCTACCAATATAAAATAACTACATACAATTTGGGGGGTCAAGCAGAGTGATGTAGTAAGTGGAAGAGCATACATGAACATTTTCATCCATCCAGCCAGTCTATGTCTTTTGGTTGGCGTATTTGACCCATTTACATTTAAGATAATGACAGATATGTATGACCCTATTACCATTTTCTTAATTGTTTTGGGTTTATTTTCTGAAGATCTCTTCCTTCTTTTGTGTTTCCTGCCTATTTGTTGTACAGCTGGTTCAGTGGTACTGAACTCCCTTAATTTTTGCTTGTCTGGAAAGCTTTTGATTTCTCCATCAACGCTGAATGGGAGTCTTGCTGGGTGGAGACTCTTGGCGGTAGGTTCTTCCCTCTCATCACTTTAAATATATCACACCATTCCCTTCTGGCTTGTAGAGTTTCCACTGAGAAATCGCCTGAAAGCTTGACGGGAGTCCCCTTGTATATTTGTCATTTTTTCCCTTGTTTCTTTTAATATTTTATCTTTCTGTTTAATTTTTGTTGGTTTGGCTACTATGTGTCTAAGTGTGTTCCTCCTTGGGTTTATCCTGCCTGAGACTCTCTGTGCTTTCTGGACTTGGTTGCCTATTTCCTTTCTCATGGTAGGGAAGTTTTCAGCTACTATCTCTTCATATATTGTCTCAGGTCTTTTCTTTCTTTCTTCTCCTTCTGAGATCCCTATAATGCAAATCTTGGTGCATTTGACTTTGTCCCAGAGGTCTTTTAGACTATCTTTATTTATTTTTATTCTTTTTTCAATATTCTGTTCTGTGGCAGTGATTTCCACCATTCTGTCCACCAGGTCATGTATCTGTTCTTCTGCTATTGATTGCTTCTAGTGTGTTTGCCATCTCATTTGTTTGTTCTTTACTTCTAGGTCTTTGGTAAACATTTCTTTCATTTTCATTCTTTTCCCAAGATCTTGGATCATCTTCACTATCAATATTCTAATTTCTTTCCCTGGAAGATTGTCTATCTCCACTTCCTTTAGTTCTTTTTCTGGGGTATTTTATCTTGTCCCTTTATTTGGGACATAACTTCCTGCTTTTTCTTCCTGATGAACTTTCTGTAATGTGGCTTTTGTTCTAGCCACTGTGGGACTGTGGTTCTTCTTGCATCCTCTGTGTTCTCTGATGGAGAAGGCTAAGAGGCTTGTGTAAGCTTCCTGATGGGACTGGAGATGGGAAAAATGGGTCTTGCTCTGGTGGACAGGGCCTTGCTCAGTAAAGCTTTAATCTGATTATCTTTTGATGGCTGGGGTCTACAGGCTCTCTGGTAGTTTTAACGGAGACCTCCAAGAGGGCTTATGCAAAGATTGATTTTTATTGTGATTGTGCTCCTCCCATCATCTTTCTGTCTTTGGACATGCGGTATCATTTTTCGGTGCATTCCAGCATTCTCCTGTTGATGGTTGTTCAACAGCTAGTTGTGGTTTTAGAGCTCTCACAAGAGGAGAGAAGTTCAAGTCCTTCCACTCAGTCATATTGAACCAGAAGCCTCAAGTTCTTTTTGCTATTCTGAAGGGACCTATATTATCTGACCCAAGAAAATTTAGTTTTAGTTTTTTTTTTTTTTTCATCTACAGCTGACATCCTTATTGTTTCTGGAGTTTCATTCCAAATGCAGCATTTGAGCATCCACTGCTGAACCCTCTATATGCAGAATGTGAATATTAGTATATCAACTGGAAAACGTACATTTTGTACATTTGCTTCATGGTACAACTGTAGGAGAACAAAAATATTTTCCCTTTACCCTTCTAAGTTCTTGGCTGAGATCCCCACGTAATAACAAAGATTAACATGAGATAAATAAACACAGGTTTAATAATATGCATACCTTTGTACTCACTGGAGACACCCAGGAAGTGTGGGTAATTTCCCCCAAACAGCTCAAATCACAACCTTAAATACCATATTCAGCTAAAGACTAAACAAGATTCCACAAGGATAGAGGGAGTTGGTTATGGGAGGTTATCAAGCAAGATCATTAAACAAGGGTAAAAATTGTTATGCAGATTTAAGTAGCTGTCTTTGCCATTGATAAATTTCTAGGAATATTGTCCTACTCTTCCTGATAAAAAGAGGGATACATCCTTCCAAATGAAGATTTCTCTTATAAATTTTTCTTACAAAAGAGTAACCTCTACTTTGCTTTCAGAGCTTCTCCTATGCTTGCTATTTCTTAAAAACAATCAGGTCAAAATAATCCTTTTGCCAAAAAGGCATATTTGGGGGTACTATGTTCTCCTTCACCACAAAACAGTGACACTTGTGATTTGACACTTTTAGTAGTTAATAGTTATGTACTGTGAAATTATTTGTGTATTTTATTACATTTTTAACTTATCAAGTAATAGAATTTTTTTCAAGATTAGGAAGTAATAATGCAAATGTTAGAGAAAGTCCACAAACTAAAACATTCTGTCAAAGGCTAGTTACAAAAGCTGTGTCAATCCTCTGGCGCTAAGTTGGCATTCCTTTTAAGCTAGTCCATTGCCTTTCCTAAAGTAAAAGAAAAAAAAAAAAAAAAAAACTAAAATAAAGTAAAACCACATACAACGCTCCAAAACAATATTGATGTAAAAATGAGATATTATTCTGTCTCTAAGAACAGAACAGAGATCTACCTGCCACCCACTTCATCCTACAAAGTTATTGTTTGACTCATTTTCCTTTCATTAGTGTTTTAAGAAGTGCATTATGCAGGAAAGAAGCAGTTTGCTGGTGATCTAATCACAAAGAAGGTTACAGCAACCTCCTAGAACTCAAAGGGACTGCCTGCAGGCAGCCTTCTCTTCAGATAAGGGAAAATGCAGGACACAAAGAAAGGTACTTTCCATTACAAAGGCTTTTAACAAAGAGTACAAAGGAAAGAAAAAGGTCTATTAGGCTTAGATATAGAAATGTTGCCTTAGAGAAAGTATTATTCATCTTAAAGGATTCTGGCAGAGAGAGAGAGAGAAGAGGAAAATAAATAAATTTAAAAAAACCACTTAGGAAAGAAGGTTTGAACCCAGATTGTAACTCTATATTCATGCTGACCCTGATCATTTTAAGCTTCATTGAAAATATTGGAAAAAAAAAATTTGAAAAAAACCTCAAAAACTATTAAGATGTAAAAATATAAAATTAACAACATATAAATCTAATTTACTGTTAATATAAACTTTGTTTCACTGAAAATAGTAAGTTTTAATGTCATTTCAAAAAGTTTATTTTACACATTTTAAGATTAGTATTATTAAATGTTAAATCAAACCTTTAGGGATTTTTGATCAGTTAAGTCCTTTGATCCTCTGCAGGGCACTGGATGAAAAAAAAGTTTGCAAGTATATAACTACGTGTGTTGAAATTGTTAGTCACTCTTGCTGAGCTAATTGTCCTACTCTTGGTGGCCCTATGGACTGTAGCCCACCAGGCCCCCCTGTCTGTGGAATTTTCCAGGCAAGAATACTGGAGTGGGTAGCCAGAGATTGATTTCTGGGTCCCAGGATTCACATCTGGGTCTTCTGTGTTGCAGGCAGATTCTTTTACCATCTGAGCCCTCAGGGATTACAGCAAGTATTATAACTACATAGAGAAGATGTATCCCTTAAAAGGGTATAAAAAGCAGATTGAGACTCAGGTGTCCAGAGAAATAACACAGACAGTACTGAGGGTGTGCACCTAAGGCCAAGTGCAGACTCAGCTTTTCATACCTTTAATTCTCCTGACACACCCATGTAAGAAGTGTGCTGTGCTAATGCCCATTTTATCAGGAAAGTGAAGCATAAAGAGGTTAAGTAAATGACTGAAAATTATTTTAGAAAATATGGTGTGCTTTAAGTGGAATCAGTCATGATTCCAGCTCTAGCAGCTGACTTCCAGAATTGTTGCTCTTACACTTGTTAAAAAACAAAATTCAATTGAGTAACATTGAAAGATCTCACTGGCTCTACTCAACATTTCCTGAATCAGGCAACATCCCGCATAGCCGACAGAAGGGAGCACCAAGGAGCTGCACAGAACGAAAGGCTTCTCCAGGGAGAAGGTGTGAGAAAAGAAAGCTATACTAGCAAAGAGCAGATTGGTTGTAGTGTGGTCACTGTCCTTCAGAAGATGGCAGTGGTCTCTCGGGCAGATGACCTCACTAGCACCAATCTGGTGATTTCTGATTGAGAGGTTTAAGATGCATTACTGGGAGAGTTTGAAACTATATTCAAATCTTGGTTTGATGATGTGGTGTTTAGCATAGGTGACTCCATGTTGATCATCTTTGTTGTCAACATGCTCAGAGTGCTGCAGAAATGCACCCCCTCTGGTCTTTACCTAACCATGCTTGTAACAAGTATCATCATTTTTTGTTCCTATTTCCTCATGTCTAAAATTTTATGGTTGAAAGAACACGCAACCCCAAAATAAGGATTGACATGTATTGGCATAAGGGTTATTTTGAGTTGATATTTTTGCAAAACTCTAGACACAGGAGAATCTGGGGGATAAAAGAAGTTACTCTTTGGTAAGGAAAACCTCCACTTGTAAGGGTTTCTCGCTCAATGTATCAGAAAGAGAAGGGATGTTACAAAGGCTGTTGCTCCACAATCACACTCCTGTCCCTCTCTGGAATAGAAATCAATTACAATTATCTAAGTTTCAGGAGGAAGCTGCAAAGAGGAAAAATAGTAATAATAATAATTGCTTAGAAACAAGTAAGCCCAAGATAGTGGGAGATTTGACTTCCAGTAGACCTTGAACCTCATTACAAACACATTGTGAAACATTAGCTAAATGACACAACCACCAGCACTATGGCAGTTGATGATTGCCATGACAACAATCAGAAAAGCCCATGCAAGGACTGAAAAGGAAACCTCATTGGTTCCAGGTCCAAACCATACTTTTGTTTCCGGATAACTCAAGAATAGTGACAAATAGATTCAAGGGATTAGATCTGATAGACAAAGTGCCTGAAGAACTATGGACGGAGGATATAACATTGTACAAGAGGCAATGACCAAAACCATCCCAAAGAAAAAGAGACTAAGAAGACTAAGTGAGTCTATGGCCATACCACCCTGAACACACCCGATCTCGTCTGCTCTTGGAAGCTAAGCAGGGTCAGGCCTGGTTAGTAGTTGGATGGAAGACTAAGTGGTTTTCTGAGGAGATCTTGTGAATAGCTGAAAAAAGAACAGAGCAAAAGGCAAAGGAGAAAGAGAGATACACTGTCTGGATGCTGAGTTCCTGAGAATAGCAAGGAGAGATAAGAAAGCCTTCTTAAATGAACAATGCAAAGAAACAGAAGAAAACAATAGAATGGGAAAGACTAGAGCTATCCTCAAGAAAATTAGAGATCCCAAGAGAACATTTTTTGCAAAGATGGGCATAGTAAAGGACAGAAATGGCAAAGACCTAACAGAAGCAGAAGAGATTAAAACAAGGTGGCAAGAACAGAGAATAACTATGCCAAAAAGTCATCAATGACCCAGATAACCACGATGGTGTAATCACTCACCTACACCCAGACATCCTGGAGCATGAAGTCAAATGGGCCTTAGGAAGCATTACTACAAACAAAGCTAATGGAGGTGATGAAATTCCAGCTAAGCTACTTAAAATCCTAAAAGATGATGCTGTTAAAGTGCTACACTCAATAAGCTAGCAAATTTGCAAAGTTCAGTACTGGACAAAGGACTGGAAAAGATCAGTTTTCATTCCAATCCCAAAGAAAGACAATGCTAAAGAATGTTCAAACTACCATACAATTGGGCTAATTTTACATTCTAGCAAGGTAATGTTCAAATTCCATCAAGTTAGGCTTCAGCAGTACCTGAACTGAGAAACTCCAGTTGTACAGTTGGATTTAGGAAAGACAGAGGAACCAAACATCAAATTGCCAACATCTGGAGGGTCAGAGAGAAAGCAAGGGAATTCAAGAAAATCATATACTTCTGCTTCATTGACTAATCTAAGGGCTTTGATTGTGTGGAGCCCAACTGTGGAAAATTCTTAAAGATATAGGAATACATGATCATGTTACCTGTCCCCTCAGAAATCTGCATGCACGTCAAGAAGCAGTCATTAGAAATGGACATGGAACAAAAGAGTGGTTCCAAATTGGAAATGGAATACTTCAAGGCTGTATATTGTCACCCTGCTTATTTAACTTATATGCAGAGTAATCATGTGAAATTCCAGGCTGGATGAATCACAAGCTGGAATCAAAATTGCCAGAAGAAATATCAACAATCTCAGATATGTTGAAATGTAGACAATACCGCTATAATGGCAGAAAGTGAAGAAGAAGTAAAGAGTATCTTGATGAGTGTGAAAGAAAAGAGAGTGAAAAAGTTGGCTTAAACATCAACATTCAAAAAACTAAGATCTTGGCATCTGGTCACATCACTTCATTGCAAATAAATGGGGGAACAATGGAAATGATGACAGATTTTATTTTCTTGGGCTCCAAAATCACTGAGGATGGTAACTTCAGTCAGGAAAATCAAAAGGTGCTGGCTCCCTGGAAAGAAAGCTGTGACAAATCTAGGTAGTGTATTAAAAATTGAAGAAATCACTTTGCTGACAAAGGTTTGTATAGTCAAAGTTATACTTTTTCCAGTAGTCATGTACAGATGTGAGAGCTTAACCATAAAGAAGACTGAACACCAAATAATTGATGCTTTTACACTGTAGTGCTGGAAAAAAAAACCAAAAACAAAAACAAAAAAAACACTCTTGAGAGCCACTTGAACTGCAAGGAGATTAAATCAGTCAATCCTAAAGAAAATCAACCCTGACTATTCATTGGAAGGACTGATGCAGAAATTGAAGCTGCAATACTTTGGCCACCTGATGCAAAGAACTGACTCATTGGAAAAGACCCTGATGGTGGGAAAGATTGAAGGCAGGAGGAGAAGTGGGCAACTGAGGATGAGATGGTTGGATGGCATACCAGCTCAATGGATATGAGTCTGAGCAAACCCTGGGAGATGGTGAATGAGGTGGTACAGCCCACGGAGCTGCAGAGACACAGATTTAGCTACTGAAGAACATCACCCTTCCTCCCACTCTTTCATACACCTTCTTGTGTATTTGGCATCTTCACCAAAACTGGGTTCAGAAGTTGATTTGTCAACAAGGTTCCAACTTCTCTATTCTTTGGCCATTGAATAAAGCCTGTGCGGTCCAGTCTCAACACCAGTTCCTTTGTTGACTATGTGAATCTAATTGTAAAAAGAACCTCTCTGGATGATACAGAAAATCCCTGCTAAGTCTAGGACTCGGGCATGGTTCTGGTTGACCAATGCAGTAACAAAATGCCTCTAAATCCTAAGAAACTCATCAATGGAGATGGCTCAGCCTTAAAGCTGTGTAAATGCCTTGCTTTTGTTCACTGCCCTTCTCCTAGTACCTTCACTTGACTGGTCCCTGACATTTTTCTTTGAAGTCTTTAGCTGAAGATGGTATTTAAGGTGGCACAGGCATGTGTGCAAAGGTGCATCATTTGGGTCTGACTCATTGCAACTCTGAGGACCGTAGCCTGCCAGTCTCCTCTGTCCCTGTGTTTCTCCAGACAAGAACATCGGAGTGGATTGCCTTGCCTTCCTCCAGGGTAAATGTTCCCTACCCAGGGAGTGAACCTGTGTCTCTTGTGTCCACTTCACTGGCAGGTGGGTTCTTTACCACTAGCACCACCTGTGAAGCCCATTTAAGGTGGTGAGTCACTGAGTCATGTTTGACTCTTTGCTACCTCATGGACTGCATAGACCATGGAATTCTCCAGGTCAGAGTACTGGAGTGGGTATCCTTTGCCTTCTCCAGGGATTGAACCCAGGGATGCAACCTAGGTCTCCCACATTGCAGGTGGATCTTTACCAGCTGAACCACAAGGGGAGCCCATTTAAGGTGGTGGTTTGGGCCATTTCAGGGAATTTTATTCAGTTTTCCTGTGTATCTCCCCATCCACATAAGAGATACACTTGGTAATCAATACCTGCTTGTTGTTTTCATTAATCTTTGAATGTGGAGTGTAGGAGTAGTGATTTCCCAGCATGGAACTTAGGAAAACACAGAAAAAAAAAAAAAAAATTCATTCTCTATCAGGTATAGTATAACATACAGATTTTTTGTCCTTTTCATTTCCTTTTTGCTCTTTCTTATTCCTCTTTTTCTTTGTTTCTCCAATATCCCTGTCTAATTGTAACTTATCACCCTTTCAATTTACATATATGCCTGTATGCAAATGTGTGCCATTGTTCTCTTACATTTGTATAGCTATATTTCTATCATTGTAAATAACTCACAACATTTGTCTCATCTGTATCTATAGTATTCACCTCTATATATTTTGTTCTTTGGTAAAGGAATTTCTTAATCGTTATTGTTCTATCGGGGTCTTCTCTGAATTTTCCTTTCCTTAACTGAATGTTTTCAGAGGGTGGATGTTTCATCAGTATAAACTTAATGGGCATAATGTTTTATTTATTCTGTCTAAATGTGGAGGTAACTTGACCTTTGCATAACTGAAGCTTTCTATTTTTTTTTTTTCTTTTTTTAAGAAAGCTGACATTTTAACTGCTTCTAAATGACCCAAAAAAGATTCTTTGTAGTAGCACAAAGTGATTTTGGCTTTTAAAAAAAAGGCATTTCTTGGCCTATGGGTAGGGTACCTGTGTGTACCCACTGGGAACAATATGTTAAACCATGTTCATCACATAAAAAAGCCTACAATACTAACCATTTAGGGAAAAATATTTTAATAAATGTTATATTAAGACAAAGAATGAAGAGTCTTTCAATTCTTCTCTGAAAAGTGAATGCAATTCCCTGAAAATAAGAAAGACTATAAAATAATTTGGAGAACAAAGCTGCTAGTTGCCATAAAGCATTATTTCATTCTTTTGTATAATACAAGGTAGAAACCCAATCCATTAGGATGACTGTAGAGAGGACAGGAAAAGAATAGAGAAATCTAGGTATCATAAGTCATTATATCATTTTAAATTGGAACATGGAACAGAAACTCATGGGGAAAGAGATGAGATAATCAGAAACAATCATGCAGGAGGCCCTTGCCTTCCAGGTGACCGATTCAAATCTGCTTTAAAAGAAGAATACAAACCAGCTTAAAGGCATGTGTGACATAGTCAATGTGATGTGTAATAGTGATTATTTTAGCCCTCTTGGGTGAGGGTGATGAGCCTGCAGGGTAGAAGGCTAATGAGGGGAGAGATGCTGGTTCATAAGTCAAGTACCTCGGGATCAATTGGTTAGGAGTGACACAACCCTCTGGACATCAGGGAACAGCCACACAGGAGTATACAAAATTGCACCCATCTGATCGTTCTCTCTACTATCTATAAAGCACTTTCAAAAACAAGAAAAAAAAAGTGTATGAAAACACTTGTCAGTAGCTTTTCTTTAAAAGTTGTGCTTTTGTAGGTATGTGTAATATGAAAAAAAAAAAATTTGAGTTTCCTTTTGGGATAAAAAGAACATAAAACTGAAAACATTTTCTGTATCTGTAAGAAAAAATAGAAGTGCATTCACCTCTTTCTCAGTTATAAATACAAAGGAATGTTGCATGTGTGAGAGGTACAGACATAACTGCCCTGGACTGTGGGACATTCCAACTGTAAGGACACGTGTTTCTATCATACACCTAGTACTCTCTGAATTTCTCCTGGTCTCATTTGCAATTTGCATCTTAGAAAGGCCCAGAAAAATGAAAGAGTGAAGTGCTCAGTTAGTTTAGAATTAAGCCACATATTCTAGTGTAAAGACAGAACAAATGTAAGTTAGTAGCAAATATTGCAGAGGTTCAGTATAGGCCTCCCCAAGATGTACCACTTTGGCATGTAAATTATTTTGAGTTATAGGCAGTGAATACTCCAAGGGTTCAAGAGAAACTACTGCACTCCCTTAACTATGTGGATGAATTTAAATTAAGCATTTTTCCCAGAAAAAGAGTTACTACCAGAGATAAATTTTATCTAATTTGCCCCATCTGTATGGCAGGGTAAACATATAGCTATCAAATGTTAATATCTACACTTTGTTTTTTATGGTTCTGTGAATGACCCTCCTGTGCCTAGAAATCCCAGATACCTATTCCATTCCTTATATGAGAATGGCATATATACTTCATTTTACAGTTCTGTCTCAGAACCTCTTAAGTATGTTGGTTTCCTGTATGTAAAGTACTAAATAGGCTTTTTCTCTATTAACCTGTTTTATATCATATTAATTATTCAATCAGTCAAAAGAACAAAACAGGGAAGGGGGATAGAAAAATCCCCCTTCCTGCGATATAAGTATTCATCTACCTAATTATTAAGAAGTTATAAAGTAATATATGTATAAAATATATGAGCAGACTATGCATCACATATGGGCATATTATAGACAGTTGTATTATAGACAGATGATGCTTGAATGAATTCAGACGTTTCTAATTGTAACTATTTTGACTAAATGCATATCTTAAAGTCCAAAAATTAAATTTATTTCTGGTTTCTTGCCATTTTCATCTCATTTTGCTCAACAAATATAAAATAACAGCCCTAAACACCCCCACCCCCTAAATAAACAAAGAAAAAAAATTCTTAAATCTATTTTAAAATAATTTTAGGGAACATACTATTTAAAAACCCTTATCCATTCTTATTCTGGTTGAAAAGCTGGAAGCAATGCACTTTACTTTACTCAGGGAGATAAGGGCAAAATAATAAATAACAGGGAAAATGACAAAATACCCAACTTGTTATCTAAACCTGCTTATGACTTATAGGTATTCTTAGCTCTCAAAATGAATTCCAATTTTTCACAGATGTCAAGGGAAAAATGTGATCTTGAAAGGGTAGATTTCATAATTAGAGTAAAGTGTACTATATAGAGAAGGAATAAAGCAAGAGAGAGGCACTGGACATATATTGATAATTGACATTTATCAACAATTTTTTTCAGGTCATGTTTGACTTGAATAAAAGAGTCATTATTTTCTATAATCATTTACATTTTATGAGGTCTCTAGAATGAATTTAAGATGAATTATATATTTTGGTCAACATCCTATCATTTTTAAAGAGATAAAATTGAATTAAAATGTTTTATCAGGTATTTTGCCAATAAAACCCCAAATAGCAGAATATGAAGACTCTGAAACATGTTTGATGAAAGTGAGCAAAGTCAGCTCAGTTTATTTTTAAGTATAAAAGAATCTTCTTAAAAATTTAGGAGACATTGTTATGAATTCAATGATGATATTTACATGCATTTTAGATCTTTTGATTATTAAAAATTAATTCTATTTATTTATTTATTTTGGTGCTTAGCAGGAAGCAACATAAGCCCATCCTTCCCCTCCAGCTCCTTGTTTTGATACTGCAGTTGGAGGAAGCCTCCCAAAGTAGTCCCAGAGCCCAGGGCTTCTGTTCTTAACCCTTAATCTCCACATTCCTTCTGTCTCCATCTTCCTTTCAGTTACTTCTTGGTCTTGCATTCTAAGAGTCACCATAATAATGAATTTTATAATTTTCTCTGAGGGCAATTCCCAGAATAGGGAAAGCCGTAAATTCTAATCCAGAATCCTCCCCACCCCTGTACCATCTGAGATGTTGGGTAGAAACTTATGGCAACAATAATCACAATAAAAATAACAATTTACCAAGAGGTATGGAAAAATGCAGCTGGTTTGAAAAACTTTGCTTTACAATGTTTTCATATTTTATGAAATTCTACAAAAATTACACTTTATGTTCCTAGCTTTTGTTTTACTAATGAGTCCTATCATGTTTAAATTGTTGAGAATTTAAAGACCAAAAAGAAGACCGATTTGTTTTTCTTTCTTCAAATCATTAAACTGACTGCCAAGAAAGTAAACTTCTCCATTAGTTTACTTTTACTTTTCTATAGGTTACACTTTCCCCCTTTTGGTATGTAATTTTCCTTTTGGTACATAATCAAATTTTTCCTGTAAGCTTCAAGAATTCTTTATAAATTAAAGGCTTCAATGTCTTGTTTAAAGCTACACTTCCATTTGTGATTGTTCCTTTTAATCATGTGTATACTTGTGATTGTTTAAAATTTCATCTTATGCATACTGTAAGTTTCTTTTTATTATTCATCCACTAATATGTATGCTTTATTTAGCTTGTCAAACTCCAAATATTATAAATATACTCATGAATGATTTTTCTACATTTTCCCACATGATTCTAGGCTGCTACTTCTTCTGAGGTTTTGCATTAATGAATAGTATGACTATTTTCCTCTAGTGAGGACAAATTTTGTTTTAACTCAAATTTTCTTTGAACCCAGTATTTTCTCAGTGATTTTTAAAGTCCAATTCTCTCATTTGCTAAATTTAATATGCCATACTACAGTCAAATCCTTAGATATTTGTGGTAAGCAGAAATGTCTCTCTGAAAAATGTTTACATTCTAATCCTTGAATATGTGAAAATACTAGGTTTCACAGTAAAAGGAATTAAAGTTATAGGTGGAAGTTTGTAAATAGGGTGATTGTTTGTTTATTATCCTGGGGTGAAATTAGTGGGGCTCCCGGGCATGGAGAATTTCTGTTCAGCCATGTAAACTTCCCTGAGTTCCAAAGGGCAGATTCAAACAGTCATTAATTAAGGAAGGAAAGGGATTCAGAGACAAGAGAGGAGCAACCAAGAAGCAATACTACAGTCTTGGGCAGAGTCCTGGTTCTATCTCAAGGAGTACACATAACAATATCTTTGAGCTTTTTATAGAACCAGAACCCCCCACAGAAGGAGTTAACATTCTTGGTTTGATAGAAGACTTTGTCGTTGTTGTTTTTTGGTCACCAAGTCCTGTCCAACTCTTTGTTACCCCATAAACTGTAGCACTCTGGGTTTCCCTGTCCTTCACTATCTTCCATTGTTTGCTTGAACTCATGTCCATTGAGTCAGTGATGCCATCCAACTATCCCATCCTCTGTCACCCCATTCTCTTCCTGCCCAAAATCTTTCCCAGCATCAGGGTCTGTTCCAATGAGTCGACTCTTTGCATCAGGTGGCCAAAGTACTGGAATTTCAACTTCAACATCAGTCCTTCCAATGAACACCCAGGACTGATCTCCTTTAGGATGGACTGGTTGGATCTCCTTGCCGTCCGAGGGACTCTCAAGAGTCTTCTCCAACACCACAGTTGAAAAGCATCAATTCTTTGGTGCTCAGCTTTCTTTACAGTCCAACTCTCACATCCATATATGACTACTGGGAAAACCATAGCTTTGACAAGATGGACCTTTGTTGACAAAGTGATGTCTCTGCATTTGAACATGCTGTCTAGGTTTTTCATAGCTTTTCTTCCAAGGAGCAAGTGTCTTTTAAAATCATGGCTGCAATCACAATCTGCAGTGATTTTGGAGCCCAAGAAAATAAAGTCTCTCACTGTTTCCATTGTTTCCCCATCTATTCACCATGAAGTGATGAGACAAGATGTCATGATTTTCATTTTTTGAATGTTGAGTTTTAAGCCAGATTTTTCATTCTTCTCTTTCACATTCATCAAGAGGCTCTTTAGCTTTCTTCTCTAAGGTGGTGTCATCTACATATCTGAGGTTATTGTTATTTCTCCCAGCAATCTTGATTCCAGCTTGTGATTCATCCAGCCTGGCAAGTGACATGATATACTCTGTATACAAGTTAAATAAGCAGGGTGACAGTATATAACCTTGATGTACTCCTTTCCCAATTTTGAACCAGTTCCTTGTCGCATGCCTGGTTCTAACTGTTGCTTCTTGACCTGTATATATGTTTCCCAGGAAGTAGAAAAGGTGGTCTAGTATTCCCATGTCTTTAAGAATCTTCTGCAGCTTTTTGTGATCCAGAGTCAAAGGCTTTAGCATGGAAAATTAAGCAGAAGGATATGTTTTCCTGAAATTCTCTTGCTTTTTCCAAGATCTAACAGATGTGGGTCATTTGATCTCTGGCTTCTCTTCCTTTTCTAAATCTTCAGGTACTATCTGAAACCTAACTTGAAGGATTTTGAGCATTACCTGCTAACACGTGAAATGATTGCATTTGTTCAATAGTTTGAACATTCTTTGGCATTGCCCTTATTTGGGATTGAAATGAAGACTCAACATTCAAAAAATGAAGATCATGGTATCTGGTCCCATCATTTCATGGCAAATAGATGGGGAAACAATGGCAATAGTGACAGACTTTAGATTCGTGGGCTCCAAAATCACTGTGTATGATGACTGCAGCCATGAAATCAAAACACGCTTCCTCCTTGGAAGAAAAGCTATGACAAACATTGACAAAGTATTAAAAGGCAGAGATATTATTTTCCCTACAAAGTTCTGTATTGTCAAAGCAATAATTTTATCAGTAGTCATGTATGGATGTGATATTTGGACAATAAAAAAGACTGAACAATTGATGCTTTCAAACTGTGGTCCTGGAGAAGACTCTTGAGAGTCTCTTGGAGAGAAAGAAGATCAAATCACTCAATTCTAAAGGAAATCAACCCTCAATATTCACTGGAAGGACTTATGCTAAAGCTGAAACCCTAATACTTTGGTCACCTAATGCCAATAGAACTGCTTGGAAAAGACCCTGATGTTGGGAAAGATTGAATACAGGAGAGGAAGGGGTGACAGAGGATGAGAGGAAACTCTGGGAGATGGTGAAGGACAGGGAAGTCTGGCATGCTGCAGTCTATGGGGTTACAAAGAGTCAGACATGACAGTGTGAAGGAACAAGGAGCCCTGTGGCCACGGCTGAGTTTTCCAAATTTGCTGGCATATTGAGTGCAGCACTTTAACAGCATCATCGTTAAGGATTTGACATAGCTCAGCTAGAATTTCATCACCCCTGCTAGGTTTGTTTGTAGTAATGCTTCTTAAAGCCCTCTTGAAGTCCCACTCCAGGCTGTCCGGTTCTAAGTGAATGACTACACCATCATAGTTATCTGGGTCTTAAAGACCTTTTTTGTACAGTTCTTGTGTGCATTCTTGCCAGCTCTTCTTGATTTCCTCTGTTTCTGTTAGGTCCGTGCTGTTTATGTGCTTTATTGTGGGCATCTTTGCATGAAATATTCCCTTGGTATCTCTAATTTTCTTGAAGAGATCTCTAGTCTTTCCCATTCTATTGTTTTCTTATATGTCTTTCATTGTTCATTTATGAAGCTTTCTTTCCTCTCCTTGCTCTTCTTTGGAGATCTATATTCAGATGGGTACACCTTTCCCTCTCTCCTTTGCCTTTTGCTTCTCCTCTTTGCCCAGCTATCTGTAAAGCTTCCTCAGAAAACCAGTTTTCATCCTGGCATTTCTTTTTTCTTCGGGATGGTTTTGATTATGTCTCCTGTACAGTGATTATGAACCTCCATTCATAGTTCTTCAGTCATTCTGTCTATCAGATCTAATTCCTTGAGTCTATATTTCAATTTCACTGTATAATCATAAGGGATTTGGTTTAGGTCATACCTGAATGGCCTAGTGGTTTTCCCTACTTTCTTTCACTTAAGTCTGAATTTTGCATTATGGAGTTTGTGATCTTAGTCACAATCAAATCCCAGTCTTGTTTTTCCTGACTATATAGAGCTTCTCCACCTTCAGCTGCAAAGAGTATAATCAATCTGAACTTGGTGTTGACCATCTGGTGATGTCCATGTGTAGAGTTGTCTTTTGTGTTGTTGGAAGAGGGAGAGAACACTACCTGAGGCCATGCTAAAGGAGACAAAGATGTTCATCAAAAGATTATCCAAGACCAGACTAAAGGAGTACAGGCCCTATTTATCAGCTACCCCACCCTTAAACTCTTGCTTTAAAACTCCTCATCAAATTCTCCCTCTTTGCCTGGTAAAGCTGTAAATCTATTCTTTTCTACTTCACCCAAAACTCTGTCTGCAAGATTTGTTTCAACACTGGTTCACAGATGCCAAGTTTTAGGCATCAAATGTGTCCAGTGTGATCACAAGAGTCCTTAAAATTGGAAGATGAGAATCAGTTCTATTCTATAGAACTACAAGGTTTTTTTGTTGTTGTTGTTGTTTTTGTAAGTCATCTTTAAGCTACTGTTTGTGGTAGTTTTTAACAGAAGCATAAAAAATATATATAGTACTGTATTTATTGACTTCTATGTAATCAGAACTCCTATTCATTCTTATTCTCATTCCCATTCATCAAGAAATGTGCATTAAGCTCCCTTTTAGATTAGGGGCTATAGTGGAGATGGACAAATGAACATGCAAATGTGTAGCATATGAGGTGATAAAAGCTCCGAAGATTAAAACATAATAGCATGAAAGTAAAATTATATTTCATTAAGACATATAATAGCAAAAATAATGCGTCTGGGGGCTGGGAATCAATATTTCAGTTGGAGACATTAAAATGTCAATGTCCAGTATTTAGAAAAGAAGCCTTGCCTGGAGATAATTTTTTTGAATTATTAGTGTGCTTTAAGTCCAAAGCCTAGGAACTGTCACAGCCCTGGGTCACTCTTAGGGTGTAAAGAAACCCTGGGGCTCTCTCAGATATAAAGTTTCAAAAGAAAGGGAAGAACTGACAAAGAGAACGCATTGAAAGGAGAGGCAAAAGGGAATTGCAATTTTTACCATGGTAAGAGTAGATAATGGGCTTCCCCAGGTGGCAGATCTTAAAGAATACTTCTACAGTGCAGGAGACACAGGAGAGGTTTTGATCCCTGGCTTGGGAAGATACCCTGCAGGAGGAAATTGTGACTCACTGGAGTATTCCTGTCAGGAAAATCCCAGGGACAGGCGAGCCTGGTGGGCTACACTCCATAAGGTCACAAAGAGTAGGACATGACTCAGGGACTAAGTGGATAATACAATTAAATTATCTTTTTATTACCACTGAGAGGAATAGATTCAAGTTTCTCATTTTTCATGGTTGGTTATGATAATAAAAAGTGTAGGAACAATTGGTAACTTCTCTTCTTTCTATACCCAGCCCTCAAACCTCTTAGCTCATTTTTGTAGAAAAGGGTGCTATTATTTTCGGGACCCACCACATTAATGTGAAAGAATAATAATTTTTTTTAAGTTTTTTTTTTTTTGTGTGTGTGTATCAATTACACTAAAGGAATAGAAAATACAAGTGCCATTTAAATAAAAATTTCTGAAATAGTGAGTTTTTTTCTTTATTTTAATAATCTAATATACATTCTGTGTTCCTATATTTTAGTTCCTATATTTTCTCTCTCATCGAGTGTCACTGATATTTTTCGTATGTGAGTGTAAAGATACCTAGTATTTCCGGTTGTCCACGAAGTGTTATTGTTAGGGGAAGCACACTGACTGAAACTGCCATCCCTGGCCTGGCACCGTAGTAACCACTTGCATGGGTTATTTTGTGACAGGAAGACCTAGGAAGGAACACAGAACTACTAAGCCACCACCAACCAAAAGAGTTCAGGAAAGGTCAAAAGGAGACCCCACCTCCCAGAAGCCTTCTCACTGGCATCCGTCTTGGGTGAGCGCCGCCTTCTCAATAAAATCTCTTGCTTTGTCAGCGTGTGTGTCTCTTTGGACAATTCATTTCTGTGTGCTAGACAAGAATCCCCTTTCAGGTCCTGGAAGGGGCCCCCCCTTCTTGAAACATTATTATGCCTGAACTTTTCATATATACAAAATTTATTTAGTGTTTTCATAATCATTCCACAATATATTTTTAGAGGGCATTTTTACTAAAATTGCGTATGGTAAAATTTGGTAAGCATGAGCCTTATTGTTTATATATTAGTGATTAAAACATATTGCAACCAGAAATTGATATCTCGCTTATGGTGCTCAAATTTAATTTATTTCAGTACCAACAAATAGCTCTATACAAATTAAACTTCTGAACTTAAATATCTATTTGTTATTAAGATAAATGCAAGATTGATGTTATAAAGAAACTTGCAATTTTAAGGGGTGTAAAGCAGATGGCTTAACTTTCTGAAAAACAATGAAAAGCAAGAGGGGCAAAGAATATACTTAGTTCATGATTTTCATTAAGTGTCTTAACGATAGCATCTGTTAGTGACGTTAAAAAGTGGCTGAACAGAGGAGGACAGGAAGTTACATTTGTTCAGTAATTGAGTGATGCAGCCAGCACGTTGACTGGGACAAAGAGAGAGAAGGAAGATGAGGAAGAGATAGAGAGAGACGCCCCGGAGCAAGCTTTAATAATACCGAGAAGCAAAGAGACAGCTGGCATTTTGACAGAACGGATCAACTGCTCTGCAGTAACCTTTTATTTTTATTTATTTATTTTTTCCTTTTTTATCCCTTTAATCTCTAAGGTTAACTGCTGGTTTGCCATATAGATCCTATACAGAGAGAACTGTCATGCATGGATTGTTAAAAAACAAAGTGTGTGTGTGTTTAACATTTATCAGATAACTTTGTATAAAATTTATCCTGCCAGATGACTTTTATTCAGCATTCAATAGAATTTTATTTCAGGACATCTATATGCCCAGAAATAGGTTTTGAAGAGAACAAGACAAAACTTTGCTTCCTGGTTGGCAAAATAACAGTTCCAGTCAGTCATGACATACCCAGAAATTTACAAAGCAATTTCAGCTACATTACCTATTTAATTCTCAGGACACCCTTTCGAGTTAGGTATTATTTTGCTCTTTTCTAGGTCAAGAAAATGAAGCTCAATGAGGTGAAAAGTCATTAGTAAGTGATGGGGATGATCTTTGAATTCAGAGTTCTAAAATTTAATGATATTCTTAACTCATACTTATTTTTTGAGAACATAGGAATTTTAATGATTTACTCATTCAGATATTCCTCACAAATTTAATCAAAAGCTCTTTAGAACAAGGGCATTGTTAAGATTGTGAAGAGATACCAAATTACATGAACTGCAATTCTAACATGAATTTTGTTACATGGTGGTAGACTAGACACTGGGCACATATTCAAATATAAGAAGTCATTTTAAAAAACTTGGTTTAAGTTTAAAATGATTATCATAAAAATAAGTCACAAAAGAAATCATTTAAATTTCACTAACTCAGAAGTCACAGAGAATCTGGCTAAAGTTTTCTTAATGTTTTGTTTGTTTGTGTGATTTAACTAATGAACTAAATCAGCTTGCCAGACAAGATGCAAATGTTTAAGCATCTCCAACATTGTGTTTACATCTGTATTTACAAAATCATTATATGTTAGATAGCATCACTAACTCAGTGGACATGAACCTGAGCAAACTCCAGGAGATAGCGCAGGACAGAGAAGCCTGACACGCTGCAGTCCACGGGGTTGCAGAAAGTCGGACACAATTTACAGCCTGATCAACAACTGTGTGTTCATTACAGATTTGTACTCTGAAGCCCCTACACCATAGACCACTAAGGGGCTCTGTCAGTTACTATCCTTTGAGAAAATTAACAAAAGAACATTCCAATAACTAGATTTTTAGATTAAATCAACTTGTGCTTTACTGAGTCATGTTTTTCAAATAAATGAATGATGTGATATTTCTATATTCCCCCAGGAAGTGAAAATATTAATCCTTTTCTTAATTCTGTATGTAGTCCTGTAGAATGAGAAAATAAACTGCATACTTTACTTTTTTCATGGAAACAAAAATGGTGCTTTTTTTCTTTCTGTTTGATCAATAAGAATCCAGCATTTTAAAAATGGCTAAAATTCACATTTTCTTTATTTTTTATCCAGTGCAATAACATTTAAACTGACTTTATTTAAATAGCTCAAATCTCAGCCACTACTACGTAAATGTTAGGTAGAATTCTTATTTTTACATATGTACTACAAGGTAGGTTCATAATCATTATTTTCCAGTTCATAAGATTTTCATGACATGTTATTATGCTTGAACTGATATAATAAAATGAGTTAAAATTCAAATCTAAAGTAAGATGGAATTATTAAAAGAACTTTTTAAAATAAACATCAAGAAAATGGACACATTTTATAAGAATTGACTCTTTCAGACTTCCCTGCTGGTCCTTTGGCTGAGCCTCCAGGCTCCTAATGCAGAGACCCTGGGTTTGATACCTGGTCACCTGGTGGGGGAACTAGATCTTACATGCCACAGTTAAGATTTTGCACAACTGAACTAGATATCATGCATGCTGCAAGGAAGATGGAAGATATCATGTTCCGTAATTGAGACCTGGAGCAGTCAAATAAATAAATAAAAATAAATTTAAAATAAAAGTCAATTTGCTTTTTCATGACAATTATTGAAACATGCTCATGTGGTACAGCCTATTTTTTGTATCACTACTTTCCTTCTTTTCTCTAACCCCCTGCATGCTGGATTTCCCTTACATTATGTCTTATGTTTTGAGAGTCCCTTGGACAGCAAGGAGATCAAACCAGTCCATCATAAAAGAAATCAGTCCTGAATATTCATTGGAAGGACTGATGCTGAAGCTGAAGCTCCAATACTTTCGCCACCTGATGAGAAGAACTGACTGCTTGGAAAAGACCCTGATGCTGGGAAAGATTGAAGACGGGAGGAGAAGGGGACAACAGAGGATGAGATGGTTGGATAGCATCACTGAAGTGATGGACATGAGTTTGAGCAAGCTCCGGGAGTTGGTGATGTACAGGGAAGCCTGGCCTGCCACAGTCCATGGGGTCTTAAAAGAATCGGACATGACTGAATGACTGAACTGAACTGATGTCTTATTTTTCCCATAGCATTTGTTTTCTACTATAGTGGGTAATTTATTTCTATATTATGTTCACTGTTTATTATCCATCTCCTTTTTTCCACTGGAATACAAACTCCTGACTCAGAATTTTTCTTTGGTTGTAAGGGCCAAAGCAGTACTAGACACTTATAGGAATCCCTCAATTCATAGTTTTGAAAAAAAAATGGACAAATAAATCTAGCATTATTTGAAGGGGGAATACCTGTTGTGCAATCTTTCTATGGGTTTATAAGTAAGAAGGAAGAATTCTTTACTTCTTACAAAACTTCATGCTGAGAATTGTTCAAAAGGGGAAGTCTGAGACTTCCAAGCTGGAAGATGCATCCGCATCTATGTAGTCATTAAACAAGCACATATTCACATGCAGTGTGCCAGATGAAATTATAGGCACTGAGCATACAGATTTTAAAAAGCACAATTCCTGCTTTGAGGATCTAAAAATGTAACAGGCTATTTAGTTAAGAACATGACATTTGAAATAAAATCCGACTGTGAATCTTGACTCTCTCTCTCTCTCTCTTTTTTTTTAAACTGGCTGTGAACCCAACTTAATAAAACCAGAAATGTTTCAAATTCTCCATTTGCTATACAGAGATAATAATAAAATGTATCTCATTGAGCTTCTGTTCAAAATTGAATGAGACAAACTATATAGTATGCTAGGCAGAGCATAGGTGCTTAATAAATATCAGTCAGAAGTAATGTGGTTGTCATCTTGTTGCCAAATACAAGTTCATGTACCCAAACACAGTGAAGCCAAACCGAATTGTCAGAGTTTGGAACAGAGAAGCACTTACTGCAGGTAAAGCAAAGAGGATGGGCAGCTGATTCTCAAAAGACCCAACGGTTTTGGGGGAAGAGTTTTATAGGCAAAATATGGAGTCAGGGTTGCACGGTATGTGATTTTCTTCTGACTGATTGGTGGTTAGGTAACAGGGGGATTGTCCAGAAGTTTCGTGCTCAGCCTGAAATTACCATCCTCCACCCAAGAGGTGGCCTTCGTTCCTGCAGAAGGACTCAAAGATATATTGTTTTGTGTATCTCTTGAGAAAGACCCAGGACCCTATTTTAGCACTGCCTATTATTTTTTGGCTGTTCATCCTTTTTTCCTTTGTGCAACCTTTTGAATCTATCCTGTGGAACTCAGGGAAGGGGTCTAGAATGTTGACGTCCTTTCCTACAAACTAGACACAGGGAACAATAAAAGGCTTCTGGACAGAATCAGAGGGTCCTGCTCAGTTTCAATCATAGTAAAATTTGATTATTAGAGACTTCATTGTTATAAAAATCAGTTTTATTTGTTTTTAACTCTTTTTTTCAAACATTTTGAGGCTTACACAATTCATCTCTCAGTAGTTTTCATAGGACCTGGGCTTGTGGTCTCTTGTAAAGTGTCAAATCCTCTCTTCTATTTGAAATATTTATTTCTTCCTTGGGGACCACTGTTCCAAGAGAGCATGAACTTCATACAACATGCCTGGCATTTCTTCTTCCAGAGAATTACTCCTCTCTTATATACAGACTTGGTGTAGTTGTCATCATGCTGCTCTGTTCCTAAACATATTCCAGGAGCAAGCAATTAATTTAAAACTGTCTAATAATGTTGTTTACCATACTCAGGTTTAACTGCACATAGTTGAAAGTCGATACCCAAGCAACAAATGTTGGTTGGAAAAGGAAAGACTGCTTTATTCATTAGGCTGGTAACCTGGGGAGAGGAGGACTTGTGTCCAAAGAAACAGCTCTGAAGATTCCACTACACTATTAAAGTTGTTTTTTTGTTTTTGTTTTTTTAAAATCAGCATTTGCTATCTTATTTTTCTTATTTTTATTAAAGTTTTTAAAGGGAGAACTGTTTGGGGGAAGGGATCAGAGTCTTTTATCTTCCACTGTGTGCAGACTTTCATCTGATTGTTGGTGAGATAACAGGGTGGTGCTACAGGAGTCTTGCGCTGAGCCTGAAGTTGCCATCCTTCGCCTGACTGGTGACCTTGGTTTCTGTTGCTGTTTTTGTTCAGTTGTTAAGTGGTGTCTGACTCTTTGCCACCCCATGGACTGCAGCACTTCTCTGCCCTTCACTGTCTCCTGGAGTTTGCTCAGATTCATATCTTTTGAGTCAGTGACACTAACCAAACGTTTCATCCTCTACTGCCCTCTTCTTTTTATCTTTCCCAGCATCATCAGGGTCTTTTCCAATGAGTTAGCATTTTGCATCAGGTGGCCAAAGTATTGGAGTTTCAGCTTTAGCATTAGCCCTTCCAATGAATATTCAAGGTTGATTTCCTTTAGGACTGATTGGCTTGATTTTGCAGTCCGAAGGACTCTCAAGAAAGAGATTTCTCCAGTACCACAGTTGAAAAACATCACTTCTTTGGCACTCAGCCTTCCTTATGGTCCAACTCTCATATCTGTACCTGGCTACTGGAAAACCAAAATTTTGAATATATGGACCTTTGTTGGCAAAATGATGTCTCTGTTTTCAACTCTTTGTTAATATTCTGATTAGGTTTGTCATAGTTTTCCTTCCAAGGAGCAAGCATCTTTGAATTTCGTGGCTGCAGTCACTGTGCACATTAATTTTGGAGCCCAATAAAATAAAATCTGTCACTGCTGCCACTTTTTCCCCTTCTATTTACCATGAAGTGAGATGGGACCAGATGCATGATATTAGTTTTTGTTTTTTTTTGTTTTTTTTTAATATTGAATTTTCCTAGTTCCTATAGATAAACTCAAATGTATTGCTGTGTATAGTGTATAGAAGAAAGGCCAGGACCTTCCCCATGATTGCACTATTATTATTTGATTGTTTCTCCTTTGTTTCTGCATTCCATCCTTTCTCTGATATGCAATTGTTTGAATCTGCCCCTTGGAACACAGGCAAGAACCAGGAGACTAAATGAAGCCTATTTCTTACAAACAAGAAAGGAGAGAATTTGTATCCACTAAGAATTTGTATCTGGAGAGTGTCAGAGTGTCCTGTTCTGTTTTAGTGTCATATTCTGCAGACCACAATTTATTCTGATAAAGACGTGTGACTCGAGTCAGGCTAACAAAAACCCTTTCCAAGTCTTCACTGCAATAATTAGTTAAGAAAACTTCAGTTCAGCTGAGTTCAGTCACTCAGTCAGGTCTGACTGTTTGCAACCCCATGAACCACAGCACGCCAGGCCTCCCTGTCCATCATCAACTCCCGGAGTTTACCCAAACCCATGTCCATTGAGTCGGTAATGCCATCCAATGACCTCATCTTCTGTCGTCCCCTTCTCCTCCTGCCTTCAATCTTTCCCAGCATCAGGGTCTTTTCAAATGAGTCAGTTCTTCACATCAGGTGGCCAAAGTATTGGAGTTTCAGCTTCAGATTCAGTCCTTCCAATGAATATTTAGGACTGACTTCCATCCGGAAGCCCTGGTTGAATCTCCTTGCAGTCCAAGGGACTCTCAAGAGTCTTCTCCAACACCACAGTTCAAAAGCATCAATTCTTTGGTGCTCAGCTTTCTTTATAGTCCAGCTCTCACATCCATATATGACTACTGGGAAAATGATGACCTTGACTAGATGGACCTTTGTTGGCAAAGTAATGTCCCTGTTTTTAATATGCTCTCTATTTTGGTCATAACTTTTCTTCCAAAGAGCAAGTGTCTTTTAATTCCATAGCTGCAGTAACCATCAGCAGTGATTTTGGAGCCCCAAAAACTAAAGTCTGCCACTGTTTCCACTAAAACTTACCCATTGCCTTTAAGGATCCATTATTATAAATGTGAAGTAACTTCACTTGAAGCTGTTTCTAGTGACTCTCTTCCCTAACCACAGAGAAGACATTTATTTACAGCACAAAAACATGAAATATGTGTATAGAGTAAAGCAGAACCAAGAGATTGCAAACAAGTCTTGATCATATTCTTCTCTTTAGTTGAACAATGCCTGAAGTCAGCCTCAGGCATCCTATATGTAGGAGGTAATCTTAAGGTGAATTTCTGCTACAGAGATTTTCATCGCAACACTGGAATTTCCCAAGCAATCACTATTTTTTCCAGGATCTTGCCCCTTACTTAATAACTCCATCTGTGCCTATTCTTCTTCTCTTCTACTTTAATATCAAAACAAAGCACAGGTCCCCTGAAAATACTCTAATTTGGGGATACATTTTCCTCAGAGGGTTACATTATGGAGATGTTGGGGAGAAATAAATTTTCCTCTATACTTCTACGTTCTTCAGCTTCCCTAATAATTACATTGGCATTAAATAGATGAATAGGGGAAAGTCAAGCAAATTTTGATAACACATATATATGGGAGAATGTTAAGCTTTAAGCTAATGTTTTTACTCTCCTTTTCCACTTTCATCAAGAGGCTTTTTCCCATTACTTCATGGGAAATAGGTGGGGAAACAGCAGAAACAGTGTCAGACTTTATTTTTTTGGACTCCAAAATCACTGCAGATGGTGATTGCAGCCATGAAATTAAAAGACGCTTACTCCTTGGAAGGAAAGTTATGACCAACCTAGATAGCATATTAAAAAGCAGAGACATTACTTTGCCAACAAAGGTCCGTCTAGTCAAGGCTATGGTTTTTCCAGTGGGCACGTATGGATGTGAGAGTTGGAGTGTGAATAAAGCTGAGCACCGAAATATTGATGCTTTTGAACTGTGGTGTTGGAGAAGACTCTTGAGAGTCCCTTGGACTGCAAGGAGATCCAACCAGTCCATCCTAAAGGAGATCAGTCCTGGGTGTTCATTGGAAGGACTGATGCTGAAGCTGAAACTCCAGTACTTTGGCCACCTCATGTGAAGAGTTGACTCATTGGAGAAGACCCTGATGCTGGGAGGGATTGGGGGCAGGAGGAGAAGGGGATGACAGAGGATGAGATGGCTGGATGGCATCACCGACTCGATGGACATGAGTTTGAGTAAACTCTGGGACTTGGTAATGGACAGGGAGGCCTGGTGTGCTGCGATTCATGGGGTTGCAAAGAGTCGGACACGACTGAGTGACTGAATTGAACTGACTGATATGTGGGAGAGGTTCAAAAAAACTGAATATCTCATCAAAATGTCCAAAGCCTGTATCTTAAATACCGTCCTCTGCAAAAGATAGAATAGGGTGTTTAGAGAGAAGACAGTTCGTCATGGACATTACAAGAAAACACACAATAAACAAGGATGACAGTACTGTAGATTAAGTCATTGTCTTCTCCATTGACAAGAGTTTCCAGGTATTTGCTCATTCTCCTGCTTCAGTTACAGAAGTGAGACATTCAATTACATGGAGATTTCTGTTACAATTATAAAGTGAAAATGAAAGTTTCTCAGTCCTGTCCAACTCTGCGACCCATGGACTATACAGTCCATGGAGTATCTCCAGGCCAGAATACTGGAGTAGGTAGCCTTTCCCTTCTCTGGGGGATATTCCCTACCCAGGGATCGAAATCAAATCAATATAAAAGTTAAATTTATTGCCTTTTCTTACAAAAAGGCAGCTTCTGCTTGGTTTTCAGAGTCTTTCTGCATGTGCTGTTTCTCTGAAAATAACCAATGTATAACGATTAATATGTCAAAGAGACAGATTTTCAGTTTAGTTCAGTCGCTCTGTCATGTCTGACTCTTTGCGACCCCATGAATCGCAGCACGCCAGGCCTCCCTGTCCATCACCAACACCCGGAGTTTACTCAAACTCATGTCCATCGAGTCGTTGATGCCATCCAGCCATCTCATCCTCTGTCGTCCCCTTCTCCTCCTGCCCCCAATCCCTTCCAGCATCAGGGTTTTTTCCAATGAGTCAACTCTTCATATCAGGTGGCCAAAGTACTGGAGTTTCAGCTTCAGCATCAGTCCTTCCAATGAACACCCAGGCATACTTTAGGCTTCTAGAAATTTAGGCCTCTAGACCTTTAGAAATACTTCTGCCTACAGAAACATCCACCCAAAAATCTCTATGACATATTCTGCTCAAATAAGCAATACATAGTCTTGGATGAAGCACAAACTGGGATCGAGATTGCTGGGAGAAATATCAATAACCTCAGACATGCAGATGACACCACCTTTATGGCAGAAAGTGAAGAACTAAAGAGCCTCTTGATGAAGGTGAAAGAAGAGAGTGAAAAAGCTGGTTTAAAACTCAACATTCAAAAAACTAAGATCATGGCATCTGGTCCCATCACTTATGGCAAGTAGATGGGGAAACAATGGAAACAGTGAGACTTTATTTTCTTGGGCTCCAAAATCACTGTAGATGGTGACTGCAGCCTTTAAATTAAAAGACACTTGCTCCTTGGAAGAAAAGCTATGGCAAACCTAGACAGCATATTAAAAAACAGAAATATCACTTTGCTGCAAAGGTCCATCTAGTCAAAGCTATTGCTTTTCCAGTAGCCATGTATGGATGTTATAGTTGGACCATAATGAAGGCTGAGCACTGAAGAATTGATGCTTTTGAACTGATGTGTTGGAGAAGACTCTTGAGAGTCCCTTGGACTGCAAGGAGATCCAACCAGTCCATCCTAAAGGAGATCAGTCCTGAATAGTCATTGGAAGGACTGATACTGAAGCTGACACTCCAATACTTTGGCCACTCTATGTGAAGAGACGTGTCACTGGGAAAGACCTTGATTCTGGGAAAGACTGAAAGAGGGAGGAGAAGGGGACAACAGAGAATGAGATGGTTTGATGGCATCACCAAGTCCATGGACATGAGTTTGAGTAAACTTCAGACATGGTGAAGGACAGGGAAGTCTGACATGCTGCAGTTCATGGGGCTGAAACAGTTGGACACGACTGAGCGACTGAACAACAGTAAATTGGCAAGGCCTAAGTGCTCAAAATTTTGGAATACGTTTGTCCCAACTACTAATGAATTTTAAAACAACATATGTATTTTTATGCACTATTCTAATTATAAAAGAGTGGGAGTTATTTATAGATTATTGTGTATAAATCAAAAAAGATCTTTTTGAAATTTACCATTTTTCTACAAATGCATTCTAAGTAAATTTTGGGCAGACCTCTCTTTTCTTTTTCCTTTGGATAAATTTCTATTTAATATTTATTATTAGCTAGGCACTTCAATATACAGGTTCAAATTTAAAAGATATTCACCAAAAACCTATTTATATTTTATAAATTATACACATATGTGAATATGAAGAGAGAGCTGTACAGTCCTCTAAATTTTTCAGGGAAATTATTGAGGTCTTTATTTAATATTCAAAGTTTCTATTCTAAGAAATACTTATGTAATTGTGCTTAAATTTCTGCGGGTATAGCCTTGAGGTTGACTGTGCAATGTGGGGCCACATAGTCTTGCACAACATCATCTCAGACTGTTGCTGTTTGCATTTTGTGTTCCCCCCTTTTTATTTTGTCCACAATCATTTCCTAACTGCATAGTTTGTTTTCTCTCAGCATTTCTTCCTTTCCCTTGTTATTTTCCTGAGTGTCGTGTTTATGTGATTTGAAACTGAATTACTAAGCTAATTAGAACTATCTTAAATTAAAAGTAAATAACCTTTAAGCAAGAAACAGGAATATTGGTATGATAAAATTGTTTATATTTTAGTAAATATGTATTAATACAATTATTTTGATCTTTCAGAGTTTTCTTTTAAGCTGAGTTCATGGGGGTGACATGTTGACACATTTCATGTCTCGTAGTTATGCATATTTGAGTACATCTAAAGATATAGTTCTCTGCTTACCATTCCAGAACTATTTCTCTGAATGCTAGAGAGAATTACATTTTCAATTATATATTATAGAATTATAAGTTATCGGTTGGTCTCTAGTCTAATGTGCCTAATAAAAAGCAAATAGTTTTTGCAGGAATGTTTACTTTTCTTCATCCTTTCATTACTGAGATTATCAAGGATCCATTATGAGTACCTTCATGTTTTGATTTACTTTCAGATTTCTCAGCAAAATCTCCAGGACAATTAGAACTGGACTTCAGTCAACAAGCACAGGTAGATAAGAGCCACAGAATGAAAGCTATATAACTCTTTTGTTTGCTGCTAATCATCTTTTTTTTTTTTTTAATTGATTTATTTCTTTTAATTGGAGGCTAATTACTTTACAATACTGTGGTGGGTTTTGCCATATGTTGACATGAATCAGCCACGGGTGTACACGTGTCCCCCATCCTGAAACCTCTCCCACCTCCCTTCCCATCCCCTCCCTCTGGGTTGTCCCAGTGCAGTGGCTTTGAGTGCCATGTTTCATGCATCGAACCTGGACTGGTCACCTGTTTCACATATGGTAATATACACGTTTCAACGCTATTCTCTCAAATCATCCCACCCTTGCTTTCTTCCACACAGTTCAAAAGTCTATTCTTTATAACTGTGTCTTTTTTGATGTCTCATTGCTGTCTTTCTAAATTCCACATACATGCATTAATATACTGTATTGATGTTTTCCTTTCTGACTTACTTCACTCTGTATAATAGGCTTCAGATTTATTCACCTCATTCGAACTGATTCAAATGTATTCTTTTTAATGGCTGAGTAATATTCCATTGTGTATATGTACCACAGCTTTCTTATCCATTCATCTGCCAATGGACATCTAGGTTGCTTCCATGTCCTGGCTATCGTAAACAGTGCTGTGATGAACATTGGGGTACACGTGTCTCTTTCAATTCTGGTTTCCTCAGTGTGTATACCCAGCAGGGGAGTTGTTGGGTCATATGGCAGTTCTATTTCCAGTTTTTTAAGAAATCTCCACACTGTTCTCCATAGTGGCTGTACTAGTTTGCATTCCCACCAACAGTGTAAGAAAGTTCCCTTTTCTCTGTACCCTCTCCAGCATTTACTGTTTGTAGACTTTTTGATAGCCGTCATTCTGAGTAGTGTGAGATGGTACCTCATTGTGGTTTTGATCTGCATTCTCTGATAATGAGTGATGTTGAGCATCTTTTCACGTATGTCTTATGTGGAGAAATGTCTATTTAGTTCTTTGGCCCATTTTTTGATTGGGTCGTTTATTTTTCTGGTATTGAGCTGAATGAGCTGCTTGTATATTTTTGAGATTAATTCTTTGTCAATTGCTTCGTTTGCTTTTATTTTCTCCCATTCTGAAGGCTGTCTTTTCACCTTGCATATAGTTTCCTTCATTGTGCAAAAGCTTTTAAGTTTAATTAGGTTCTATTTGTTTATTTTTGCTTTTATTTCCATTGCTCTGGGAGGTGGGTCATAGAGGATCATGCTGAGATTTATGTCAGAGAGTGTTTTGCCTATGTTTTCCTCTAGGAGTTTTATAGTTTCTGGTCTTACATTTAGATCTTTAATCCATTTTGAGTTTATTTTTGTGCATGGTGTTAGATCATCATTTAAAGTGTTTTTCACTCTTCACTTTATCATTCCTTCCAAATGTGTAGGCATCATTAAGTGCTGACCATAGTTCTTAGAGATAAGTTACATGCTTAAGGAGGGTCAAGGGAAATCAAGACAGGTTGCAGGAGAGCCATGGATCTCACTGAATTTGTGTTTTGCCATTATATGACAATCTGAATCCTGACACTTATGTGCAATATTAAAAATAGAAAACAAGCACCAGCAAAAATCAAAAGTTAATGCTGCTGCAGGCATGTTACCAGTCTGAGCCTTGTACTGCTGAGCCATTGGCCTCTGAGGTTTCTGAATGACTGTAGCGTGTGGCATTGCTTGAAGGAAAGTACATCTAGGATAGATCTTTACTCTCTACTGAATTACTTAGAACTGGAAATATTAAAATTCAACACTGGATTTTCATCATTCACTGGTGCATAGGGAATTATCTAGCTGTGATGGGCTCTAAGAAATATAAAGTGAATACCAAAGCACTACCTGACCTAACAAAGAATTTCATAAGAAATGCAGAAAATGAGGTTCTACAGATAATAGAGACTACATTTTTCAACATTTACCTATTAATAATGATTTCTTAAGCTGATTTTAGATATGTCCTTATACATATAATGCCAAACTACTTAAACATAAATGAAATATTTTAAATCAAACTGCAATAGAATGAAAAATGACAAATCAGAATATAGGTTTAATATATGAAGTAATATTTGAATAATTGTTTGCAAAGATTTATTTACACTGTTGACTTGCTAAAAATTGCCTTTTAATAGTTCAACTTTAATTTTCTGCATGCATTCAAAGTTTGATAACATACTTTTTTTTAAATATTCAAAAGGGTCGCCTTAAAAACAATGGTTTTGCTTAAAGGCTATGATTATTCACACAATGTTTTATGCTTAAATCACAATTATGTATTTAATTTTTTTAATAACTAACAATCATTATATGTAAATGTACCTTTAAAATAATTATATGAGAAGCAGTACTGTTTCAAAATAAACTCTTAGCACTTGCTGGACGGTCCAGTGGTTAAGACTTTGCCTTCCAATGCAGGGCTGTGGGTGTTTGACCCCTGGTCGAGGTGCTAGGATCCCCATGCCTTGCAGACAAAAATACAGACATAAAACAGAAGACTGTTGTAGCACATTCAATAACGACTTTAAAAATGGCCCACATCAAAAAATCTTTAAAAAATAATAAACTCTAAAAACTTTGTTTTCAAGCTCAAGATTTTGCCACTTGATGAAAATGTTGTATGTATACCACTTGTTCTGCTCTTCTATCATTGCTTTTCTTAACTTCTTGGGATGGTAAATATCGTCTCCCATCAAAAATGATTTATCCATTTAGTGCACTGAATTTCTCTCATCAAAAATTAAAATGACAATGATAACTGGAAAGTCACTGTTATTGTTGCATCTATCCTTAGATGACATTTTCAAAATTTTAATATTACCGTTTTCCTGATAATATCACTATTATCAGACTTGGTATATCTTTGATATTTCCAATAACAGAGTTCAATATATAATATAGACTATCCATTTATATCAAATACTACTGATGTTGAGAAGAGCAACGTAGAAACTCACCATTACATTTAATGCACTGCCTTCCCATGTACAAGTATTAAAGGAAATCTTTTACATTCTCAATAGATAAAATTTGCCATTTTTACAAACAGCCACACTTGAGTATATTACTATATAACATTCTCTAAAACATTTTTATAAGCCACTTTCTCTTGTTCCCTTATAAAGTATAGAGTAGGCATAATCATACATGCTATACTTCTAGCAAACTGAAAATGCCATTCTTTATTTTTTCTATTACACATTCATATTCATAACCAGGATTTTTAATGATCTTTTTTTGGGAAAATACATTGAGATTAAAGAAATTAAGTTTTTCTCATGTTAAAATGATCAAGGTGAATGCAGAAATGGATGCAGTCCAGTAACACTTCATTGCATTAAGTAAGCTACTTAATTAGTTACATATACTTAACTAGTCCCCTGGAGGGGGAGATGGCAACCCACTCCAGGATTCTTGCTGGGAAAGGCCCATGGACAGAGGAGCCTGGTGGGCTACAGTCCATGGGGTTGCAAAGAGTAGGACATAGTCACAGTCACGGTCATGGTCATAGTAGTAAGCTTGCACAAGATTCACATCCATCTCTTGGTAACATCTCAAATGACTGTAAGCTATATGATCATTTGGGGCATGAAAACTGGGTGTGAAACAACATTCAATTGCAAACTGACAGCACATTATATCTATATCTTAGGATGGTATTCACACTACTATAGACATGGAAAGTAAATTAAATCAGTATTAGTTTACAAAGATCTCAATTAGATCTTATCCCCCTTAGACTGCTCCTAAATTATATTTTCTGCCAGAGGTATAACAGACCTTGGAAGGAGCTTAAGGCAAAAAAATCCCAAGAGTGAGTGTTTGTTGTTTTCAGCCTACTGTGAACCGTGGGCCAGTGAGTTTGGTACTTGTGTTTTATCCTAGCTCTTCTCTGCTTTGAGGATTATATTCTTGCCATCTTCTCAGTGGATGCAGAAGATTAAAAGAGCTCCAGGGAGACTTGGCTACAGTACAATGGTTGAACTACATGAGCTGAAAAATTTGTAAAACAGCATCACTTGTGAATTTGGAACAGCATTTGTTGGTTTTGAGGTCTTATTTTTTATAGCTCAAAATAAGTAAAAATAGTTTATCTCTTTCTTGCTTCATACAAGAAACTTTATTCTTTGGATTGAAGTAAATGAAAGCTGATTTTTTTTTTTTTAATTTTTGATTTCAGTTTTGCCAATTTCTTATCAAAATGCAAAGATTAAGTTTTGTCACTATTAAACAACTCTCACTGCCTAAAAATGCAAAAACTACATTCTCCCGAGTTTGAATGTGAGGAGTTTTCCAAATGAGATAAATTCAGAAAATAGAATAATAAAACTGAAAAACTCTAGTCCTGATATTACAGACTAGAGTCTATAGAACAATTCTATTTGTAAGTCAACCTGTTTAACCAATAGAACTTTCTAGATAGAATTAAACAACAAACTCAATTAGGTCTAAACAGTAATGCAAGTGAAACTGATTTTAACTTAAAGGAAGTAAAATGCCTTGAAAGGTAACGGGAGATAATGGAATTTGAATTCCCCTTCCTGGCAATAATGTCACTAGGACTATCTGTTTGATTGGAGACTGATAGAAAGCTTTACTAGTTACTTGCATGATTCTAATAATTTAAAACAAATAGGTACTTTGAATATGCTAAGGAAAGCAGTACTAGCTCCTAGTTAGCGCTTAAAAGTCACCAATTATTCTGATTATTCTTGTCACATTTTTACTAATGAAAGAAATAGCCTTTGTAACTAAAACATATTACATACACATAAAAATATTACACATAATATACTATTGAACAAAGGCCAAGGTGTAGATGTGATTAGGTAAAATCATAACCATTTTGGATGTACTGTCATTTTCCTTAAAAAATTTATAAAACTTTACCTCTGTCATATTTTATTTATGAAAATAAAAAGACATTAAATTACATAGCAGCAATGCTTTGTTATTAACAAAATGCATAGTAGTAACTATATCCTACATTTATTTAACATACCAGTTTCTAAACTTCAAGCAGGTATAATTAATATGATTATCCTCACTTTACATATAAGAAGATGAGCCTTATAGAATTTTATTCAAATTTTCTAAGAAAATAGATCAACCTTTTTTTTTTTACTTGAATTTTGTTAATTGGTTTATCCTCTCTCCTATATTGCTGCTCTGGGCAATTGGCAGGGAATTTCAAGGATAAGTTGTTAGTGATTTCATCATTTTGGTAGATATGGTAGGTAAACACCACTTTGTTTCATCTGTGGATAGATCAAATGGATAGATCAAAATGGCATGTGAAGGTATTTTTGAGAAGTTAAAGTTTTTTTTTTTTTTTTTTTTTACTAAGCTGGAAAATATAGAAAACTATCTTTTGTGAGTATTAAATAGATAAGATCCAATAATGCAGTCATATGCAAGGCAGTCGGAGAAGGCAATGGCACCCCACTCCAGTCCTCTTGCCTGGAAAATCCCAAGGACGGAGGAGCCTGGTAGGCTGCAGTCCATGGGGTCGCTAAGAGTCGGACACAACTAAACGACTTCACTTTCACTTTTCACTTTCATGCATTGGAGAAGGAAATGGCAACCCACTCCAGTGTTCTTGCCTGGAGAATCCCAGGGATGGGGGAACCTGGTGGGCTGCCGTCTATGGGGTCAGGCAGAGTCTGACATGACTGAAGTGACCTAGCAGCAGCAGCATGCAAGGCACTATTTTCTTCAGGCAAGATAATTTAGAGAAGAGTGGAGCTAACTAATCTTTACCATTCACCTTAATATAATAAAACACATAAAAATAAGTACACTTTGTTGCTGTTGTTGTTGTTGTTCAGTTGCTAAGTCCTGTCTGACTCTTTGCAACCCCATGGAGTTCAGTACATCAGAAACCTCTGTCCTTCACTATCTCCCAAAGTTTACTTAAAGTCATGTGCATTTAGTCAGTGATGCCATCTAACTAACTCATTCTCTGCTGCTGGCTTCTCCTCCTGCCTTCAATCTTTCCCAGCATCAGGGGCTTTTCCAATGAGCCAGCTCTTAGCATCAAGTGGCCAAAAAATTGAAGTTTCAGCTTCAACATCGATCCTTACAGTGAATATTCAGGGTTGATGTCTTTTAGGATGGACTGGTTTGATATTTTTGCAATCCAAGGAACTCTCAAGAATCTTTTCCAGCACCACAATTGAAAAGCATCTTTTTGTTGGCATTTATGGTCCAACACTCACATCTGTACATGACTATTCTTGACATTTATGGTCCAACACTTACATCCGTGCATGACTACATGGACCTTTTTTGGCAAAGTGATGTCTCTTCTTCTTAATACACTCTCTGGCTTTGTTATAGCTTTTCTTCCAAGGAGCAAGTGTCTTTTAATGGCTTTAATCACCGTCTTCAGTGATTTTGGAACTTGCCTCAGCATAAATACAACTTGTGCCATAGCCCAATTCTCTGTTCCATCTTACTAGCTACATGTGTATATAGCTTGAGTTGAGCCCATCAGGGCCATTCTCTGGGATAATTTTATCCCATCTGCCCATGGAACTATAACAAATTTGTTCAAAGAGAGAAATAGGAAAATAAGCCTATATGATATTGACCCAGATAGATGAAACTATAATTACAAAAAGAAAAAAAGTTATGTTGAAACAAGTCAAACTCCACATTGAGTAAGAAAACACAAATATAAAAAACAAAACAAGTGTTCTTTTATGCAGCACTTCTTCTTTCTGCTATCTTCTTTCTTGATTTTTTAGTTCTGTTTCAGCATCCTGCAAAACTGACTGCTCTTTTTCATTGGTTTGAGTTTTTGTGAAACATCCATATCTTTCCAGTAGAACTTTATCCGTCATTCTGCCAATGTTACTCTGGTTTGAATAGGTTTCTATATCTTGTTCCAGACTGACTGCATGTTTATATAGTATAAAGGGCAATAATATTTAGTTTAGAATTGCACTTAATATTTTAAAGAATTCCAACTCTTTATATACTTTGCAAACATAGGTGTATACTTACTATCTGTTTATATTACATATATTATATATTGCAGCATTTATTTTAAAATATGACACTTATTTGTTGTTTGATATTTCCCATAATATTGGGGCATAGATTTTTTTTTCTACTTTCCTTCTTCAAATATTTATTGCACTTCTATTAATTGGTAGCCACTGGTATAGGTATTGAAGGGATAGTAGTAATTATAAATGTCAAAATATCTGCTTTCATTGAACTTTGACATTTATATAGAAAAGGAAAAAACATTTCTAAAAGGTTGTATGTCTAATATAACCTTTTTATATATAATATAAACATATATATATTTATATAATATATTATATACATATAATATATATATGCCAACACTTTGTCCAGTGTTGACAAAGGATTTGAAGGAAAATTAATAAATGGAAATAGTTTTTAAACGGTGAAGACTCTGATTTCTGGGTCTACATATAAGAAGTCTGAAAGCTGCTCTTATGTCCTTACAAGTAATAAGATGAAGAGACTGAGAAGTCCATAACCCTTCTTGGATGTATAAAAGAGGAGTAGAAAACTGGGTGAATTGCTGTCCCCCAAAATGAAGAAACAGGTAAACACATAAGTCGTGGCTTATTGGAGCAAAAACCCATGAACTGAAACCACCAAGAGAACAGAACTAGACAAGGAAAGCCTGAACCGTAACTGACAAATAGCCAAAGGCCCAGTGTGGAGGACTCTGAGCTCTACAAAATTCCCTGGTGTAGGCACACAATTCAAAAAACTTTGACTATATTAACCATTCTCTTCTGTTGTCATTTTTTGTCATGTTTATCTTCTTATTAGACTTATCATATTTCAATTATAAGAATATAATACAGAAAGTTACTTGTTCCTAAACAAGGAATACAGTGGATTTTATTTTCCAAAATGGCCACTGTAATAAATCTAGTCCCTCATTTTCTTCCCTAACTTTGCACTCACCTTTCAAAAAATAGATATAATTGTTTTCCCTTGCACTGAACAGGCAGCTCATTTTCCACTGTAGCAGAAGCAACACAGTGTGACTTCTAATGCTAGATATAAAAGGGAATGTGGATGGACCTAGAAAGTAATATGCTTTCTGAAATCAATCAGACAGAAAGAGACAAGTGACTGTGCGCTTCACTTACATGTTGTTCAGTCACGCAGTCCTGTCCGACTCTTTGCGAACCCTTGGACTGCAGAACACCAGGCATCCCTGTTCTTCACCATCTCTCGGAGTTTACTCAAATTCATGTCCAGATGAGTCAGTGACACCATCCAACCATCTCATCCTCTGTCGTCCTCTTCTCCTCCTGCTTTTAACCTTTCCCAGCGTCAGAGTTGTTTCTAATGAGTCGACTCTTACCATTGTGTGGCCAAAGTATTAGAGCTTTGGTGTCAGACCTTCTAATGAATATTCAGGATTGATTTCCTTTAGGATTGACTAGTTTGATCTCCTTGCAGTCAAGGGACTCTCAAGAGTCTTCTCCAACATCACAGTTCAAAAGCATCAATTCATTAGCTCTCAGCTTTCTGTATGGTCCAAATCTCACATCCATAAATGACTACTGGGAAAACCATAGCTTTGACTATACAGATCTTTGTCAGTAAAGTAACGTCTCTGCTTTTTAATATGCTGTCTAGGTTTGCCATAGTTTTTCTTCCAAGGAGCAAGCATTTTTTTTTTTTTTAAATTTTGTGGCTACAATCACCATCTGCAGTGACTTTGGAGCCCAAGAAAATAAAGTCTGTCATTGTTTTCACTATTTCCCAATCTATTTATACATGTAGAAAAAAAGAAAACAAAAACAAATGAATGTATATGCAAAACAAAAACAACTATACTTATGGAAAACCAACCAGTGGTTACCAAAGGGAGAAGGAAAGGGGAAGGGGAAAAGTAAGAATTTAGATTTAAGAGATACAAACTACTATGCATAAAATAGATAAACAACAAAGATATATTGTATAGCACAGGGAGTTATATCCTTTATCTTGTAAAAACTTTTAATGGAGTATAATGGAATATAACCTTTAAAAATAGTGAATCACTATGGTCTGTTGTTCAGTTGCTAATTCTTATCAGAGTCTTGGCGACCCCAGGTGTTGCTTCTGTAAATATTCATTAATTTTTAAATTCAGAACTCTTTTTAAGTTTTACCTACACTTTCACTGTGGTGTTGGAGAAGACTCTTGAGAGTCACTTGGACTTTAAGGAGATCAAATCAGTCAATCCTAAAGGAAATCAATCTTTAATATGCATTGGAAAGACTGATGATAAAGCTGAATTGGGGCCTGATGCGAACAACTGACTCATTAGAAAAGATCGTGATGCTGGGAAAAACTGAAGGCAGGAGGAGAAGGGGACAACAGAGGATGAGAGGGTCAGATGGCATCACCAACTCGATGGGCATGAGTTTGAGCAAGTTCTGGGAGTTGGTAATGGACAGGGAAGCCTGGCGTGCTGTAGTCTGTGGGGTAGCAGTCAGACATGACTGAGTGACTGAACTGACCCTTTCACTCAAATTTAGTTCTACCATCACCATAAATCTTTCCTGAACATCTTTTCTTTTTGAGATCGCAAGATATAACCATCACTTGACACTTATTTCATTTTTAATATTGCTATTATTTTCATATTTTGCTTCCCTAACTAGTAACCAAATTACAAGTTTTTAGAAACCAACATTTATGCCCACAGTTGTTTGGACAATCACAGTGTCTGGCAGTTCATAGAACAGAGAATAATAAAGAAGTCAGCTTAGTTGATAAAATTGTTTTTTAATTGTCATCAAATCCTTTTGATTTGAATCCTTTGATGAGGGAAGTAATAATGCAACATCTGAGCTTATTATTTGTTGTTGCTGTTTATTGGAGAAGTAAAAGATAAAACATATTTTTCCCCTAAATGAAAGGCATTTCTATTTTATGTAAGCAGCCCTTGTTGTCCTCTGCAACTCTTTAAAAACATTCTTCTCAATTAGGGTCTTGGCTAAATAGAGTTTGTCTGTCAAGTTACATTTTAGATATTATCCTTCGTACACTTCAGATGAGTAGTAAAGAATCCACCAGTCAATGCAGGAGATGTAAGAGATGAGGGCTAGATTTCCCTGACAGGAAGAACCCCTGGAGGAGGAAATGGCAATCCACTCCAGTATTCTTGCCTGGAGAATTCCAAAGGCAGAGAATTCCATAGACCATAGCCCTGGTGGGCTCTGATCCATAGGGTTGCAAAGAGTTGGATATGACTGAAGTGACTTAGCTCATACTTCAGTTGTAGTTTGTGCTATAAAGGAATGAAATCTGTAAGTGAAGTATTACACCTTTTTGTAAGAGAGGTATTAGGATCAAAGAAAATTAAAACTGTGGTCAACATTATGCATTGCATTTTAAGTTAAAAAAAAAAAAACTATTTCTGGTCATTGAGGACAGAAGTGGTAACAAAACAGCAATATTTAGAGCTGGAATATTGTAATCACCTGAAGGAATATCACACCCTGATTATTTGAGAAAGCAAAATATTTTCCCTCCTTTTTCCTCCTTAATATTCCACTTGGATTCAAACTTCTGACTGACCTTAGAATACTAATGTAAAAAATGTTAAACAACATTTTCTCTCCTTTTTCAAAGTTATGGAAACTCATAACTCATCTTTGGATGAGAATATGAGTGCCACATGCCTGTACTTTGTTCAAAGAAGGGCTGAACCATCTCTGCAGGACTTGTTCAGAAATCACCCCTCTGGACTTTTACCCCCTTACCCCATTGCCTCTTTTCCTCTCTTACATTATACTTTTTGTTTTTTTTCCCCCAACCTATACATAAGGGAAGCCAAGTGGCTCCTTAAGAAGAGATTTTTTAAAGGAAACTTATACAAAGACAGAACTCCCTGTGAAGATGACTGTATTTCCTCTCCCATTTAAGCTAGATGAGATTGTTGGCAGATAAACACTTAAAGGAGGTGATAGGCATGATCTGTGTAGACTGTCTTAACTCCAGAAAGCGGTCCCATCTGTGGTGGGAAAAAAGATGTCTCAGAGCCAGTTGGAGGCCATTTGAGAAAATGCAAAACTGTTTCTGATTATACCCTCATAGTACAATCCATTCAGCAATATATACATTAAAGGAAGACACAACAGTAAGCCGTACATTTAGTAATAAATTTTCAGATTCTAGATGCTTTATCTTACCTGTTAAATAATGCTTTTGTGTATCAAGAGTGATCCTGTAGGTTTTATGTTTGTACATCACTCCACAAAAAGAGATAGAGTCACATCTTTACAGAATGTTGATTTCTGTATTTGTATTGCATTGTATTGCTGATATGTATTCTGATACATAATGTTGATTATGTATTTGGAGGTTGAGTTTAATTCTCCATCCCTATTAAAGGAAGTGGATTAGACAAATTTCCTCTAATTTTATGAGTTAATATCTTGGTAAATGGAGAATGGATTTCTTATTTATATGTATTGGCAATGGAATAAGTCCACTGCAAAGGCTGGTTATTGGTTAGAAAAAAAAAGAATACCACATATACATTTTGACTTATTTTATTTGCACCATGTGTGGTCAGTATTGTATTAGTCACTTATTAAATATTTGAAACTGGATCAAAGATCACCCTGGATGATACAGGAAACATATGACCATTATTATTGATTACACAAAAGGTAGCCTATTATTAAATAAGCTTACATCCAGCTTAACATATTTACATAATAATTGAATCAAATAAAAATTCCTAAATAGAATAGATTTTATTTTTCCCAAAGCAATTGAAACATTACACAGAAGAGAGGCTTAAGGGCATGACTGAAAAATTTAGATTTCTCACAGGACAGGCTTAATTGTTCAAATAGTCATTCAGGGCCAATATGGCAATACAAAGTGTTGAAAACATGTATAAATGACAGGAGGCATGATTTTATTTATTTTTTTTCATAAGAGCACAAAATTCTTCTTGTAAGTGACATTTTGACTTCCACAGTGCCATCAGAGCTCTACATCTTGCTTCTTCATGGGACTAAATCTACATTGCAGTAGTGACTGATTATTTATAGTGGATTTCTGATGGTAAGTTATAACAATATAATAACAGTAATTCGCACCTCAACATTTTATGCTGAGAAGATACCTGCTTCTCAAAGAGCTCAAAAAAAACTTTTATTTAGTGATGAGAACAGTTATAAACCCCCACTTTTACCTTTAGAAGTGTGAGGATAACACTGGAAACAAAATTTCTTCAAATTATAAAAGACGATATAGCTCTACTTTATTTTTCAAAATTGCATTTATTGTTAAAGGCAGGGTTCCTAAGACAAGAGATTTTAATGTAGTAACTATTTAGAATTTTTTTTAGAAATAAATTTTTAAATAAAAGCAAATACAAACAACTCACTGTGTCATCACAGACTGTGAGCACAGTAAATGTTCTATGGATCACTAATTGATTTGATAGCTACTCTCCTAAAGTTTGAGACTTTTAGAAACTTTTCTTCAATGATTCTACACTTTGGGTGAATCTGAAACACTTGAATGAAGTGTTTTTAGATAGAAAATAATCAGTAGTTCATTAGATATATTGATCTTTGACTGGGAAGTTGGTCATTCCTGCAGAAGTAATGAGGTGGATAATGTTGAACAATTTAGAGAGTTAGTATGAAGATTCAAACATATCTGTTCTGGGTTGATTTAATATTTTGGATTATTTTTAAAATTATTAATTTAAAACTTAAAATTATGAAGCTTATATAAAATTATTCACTTTTTTTAGTAGGAAATCATATTTAAAAGCTTCTGAAGAACACACTGTACTTTAAAAATGACCTGGGTTATACTAAGATAAGCTATGCCAACTTTCAAAATAAATACCAATTATATTAAAGAGAAGAGATATGTCAAGGTACTTTGATATAATTTTTAGAAGAATGCAAATCATTTCTTGAAAATAAAGTGAAACTTTTCTTTTGCCATAATATGAATCAAAATACATGTAAATAGGGGGATCGGGATGGGGAATACATGTAAATCCATGGCTGATTCATATTAATGTATGACAGAAGCCACTACAATTTTGTAAAGTAATTAGCCTCCAACTAATAAAAAAAAATACATGTAAATAGTTTTTGTATTTCTGGTATTTATTAAAGCATTTTTCATCTCATTAACATTACATTTTAGCTCTGAAAAAAACCAAAACATAAAACTTGTTTTTCTGTATAAAATGCAACTGCATTGTTCCACATACTTTCCTTGGAGAAGGAAATGGCAACCCACTTCAGTGTCCTTATGCCATGGACAGAGAAGCCTGACAGGCTACAGTGCATGGGCCGTAAGGTTTGGACATGCCTTAGTGACTAAACAACAACAACAACATTTCTAACTTTTGTTACTTTTGCTTTGTGTTAATAGCCATCCTAGTAGGTGTGAGATGAGAGCTCATTGTAATTTTGATTTCCACAATAAGTGGTTTTGAGCACCTTTTTATGTTTTTGTTGACCATTTGTATGTCTTCTTTCAGAAAATGCCTATTAAGGTATTTAGCCCATTTTAAAATTGGGTTATTATTATCACTGTGTTATTGAGCTTCATGACTTTCTGATATATTTCACATATTAACCTCTTATCAAAAGCATTGTTTCCAAATATTTTCTCATGTTCTCTAGGTTGCCTTTTCATTTGATTGATGATTTCCTTTCCTGTTCAAAATCTTTTAAATCAAATGTAGGTCCATTTGTCTACATCACTGTTGTTGCTTGAGCTCTTGGTGTCAAACCTAGAAACAAAACTGTCAAGACTTATCAAAACTGATGCTAAGGAACTCTGTGCCAGGAGTTTTATAGTATGAACTCTTACAGACAAATTTTTAGCCCATTCTGTGTTGATTTTTTTTTTCCCTGTATTGTGTAAGATAAGAGTCCAGTCTCATTCTTTTCCATGTGGCTGTCCATTTAGGTCATCATTTTTGAAAATATGATGGACCTTGTGTCATAAATTAATTGATAGGTTTATTTCTGAGTTTTCTATTCTGTTTTATTGGTATATGTATCTGTCCTTTTGCCAATATCAACACTGTTTTGATTACTACAGCTTTGTAGTATAGTTTCACATCAGGAAGTGGGATGGTTCCGACTATTTTATTTTGTCTTCAAGATTGCTTTCCTATTCCTGTTTTTTTGTGGTTCTATATAAATCTTAGATTTTTTTTTTTCTAATTCTGTGAAAAATACTATTGTTTTTTTGATGGGGATTTCACTGCATCTGCGGATTGTTTTGGCTAGTATGATCATTTTAATGGTATTAGTTCTTCCAACCTATGAACATTGAATACATTTCCATTTATGTGTTGTCTTCAACATCTTTCATCATTTTTTTATTATTTTCTGTTTACAGATATTACACTTCTTTGATTAAGCTTATTCCTAAATAATTTATTATTTTTGAAAATATGCCTAGTTACTTATTCAAATCTTAGAGATATAAGGAAGAGTTCTTTGAATATTATTTTCATCCTAAAAACATTTGATCACCTTCCAATATTTTTTATATATATTTTTACATAAAATCATTTTGCCCTTTCTATCTTTGAAATTATTTTAAAAAAACATAGTCAAAATTGGTCTAGTTACACTACTTAGATTAACAATGTTTGCATTTTTCTGTTGGAAGCTTTGAAAAACAATGACAACAATGGTTTACTTTTGCATGCTCAGAAAGTATATGGAGTTTTCAAAATTCAGAGAAGAAATAGCTAGCTTTATTAATGGGAAGAAATGTTATTTAGCTTTATTAATGATGCATGTGTTCTCAGTCACTTCAGCCATGTCTAACTCTTTTTGATGCTACAGACTGCAGTCCACCAGGCTCCTCTGTCTATGGGATTCTCCAGGCAAGAATACTGGAGTGGGTTGATATGTCCTCATCCAGGGAATCTTCCAAACTCAGGGATCCAATCCATGTCTCCTGAGCCTCCTGCATGGCAGGCAAATTACCCACTGAGCCACCTGGGAAGCTCTTATTAATGATATAGAGAAATAATTTATCTTAGGATGCCAAGGAAAGATAGTATTTCTAGTATAAATGTAATAGTGGATTCAATTTAACAATGCATATGATTCATTCCTTCCATGTACTTTATTTTCTTTGTTTATCTTTCCTTCCAAAAGAATTAAATAACAAAATGATGGCAAAATTCATATTGCTTTTATTTGTGTAAGTAAAATGGAATGTGACTGATTACATTGACCAGAAGGACAGAATCATCTAAAAATATCCACTGAGTAGTCCTGGATTTGTTAATTCAGTTAAAAATGCTGAAGGAGAGAGGGAAGCAATGGTAGAAGGAGATGAACCATGCATACTATTATGGCAAAGATAGAGTCAATGCAGTGTGACCATCCCAACCACACAGTCACCATGGCCACAGCATTGATCTCGATCTCTGGGGGCTATCTACCCAAATGTCTCCCACCTAAACCAAGACTGGACCCACGTCCGAGGAGGAAGCCTCTTCATGCACAAGCCAACAGTAGCCTTACTCATGAAGTCCAGAGACCCCTGTGACCCTAGCTGCTGCTGCTGCTGCTGCTAAGTCGCTTTAGTCGTGTCCGACTCCATGCGACCCTATAGACGGCAGCCCACCAGGCTCCCCCATCCCGGGGATTCTCCAGGCAAGAACACTGGAGTGGGTTGCCATTTCCTTCTCCCTTGCAGAAACCCTCTTTCACATCCTCAGCATGGCTACACACACATAGTTGCAAAAAGTTTAAAATGGTACAATCTCAGACTGGCTAAGGACTCCACCAGAAATTGAAAATGAAGTCGCTCAGTCATGTTGGACTCTTCGCGACCCTTTGGACTGTAGCCTGCAAGCCTCCTCCCTCCATAGGATTCTCAAAGCAAGAATACTGGAGAGGGTAGCCATTTCCTTCTCCTGGGGATCTCCATGAGCCAGGGTATCCCACCTTGCAGGCAGACTCTTTACCATCTGAGCCACCAGGCATATCCAAGGACTCCACCAAGGAATATCCCCTTCTCTGGGGGATCTTCCCCACCCAGGGACTGAACCCAGGCCTCCTGGATTGCAGGCAGACTCTTAACCTTCTGAGCCACCAGGAAATATCCAGGTCTTCACCAAGAAGCCCTCAACTGCCACTTATATCCAGCAAGATCCTGTGACACAGGCCTAGGCAAAGCTTGGTGAGAGGTGAGTGAGCCTGGAGAACCAGGCAGTGTTCTAGCCTAGGCTATAAAGACCTGTTTGACGGCAGCTCAGTCATCTCTGGACCCCAGCCTGCACTGAGGTGCTGACTCCACAACCCAAGGTTGGAATTTCAGCCCCTTTCCAAACTGATGCTTGGATTACAAAAAAGCAGGCAGCTGAGAGCTGACCACCGGGGGAGAAGACTTCAGAGTCAAATTTATGTGGTCTCCCCAAATGTATAACCAACTGGGCTTTCACCAGATTCTGAAACTATAATACATACATTCATACATAAACAACAAAAATAAATTTACTACTGGTGAGTAAAACTGGTTTCTCATGTCCTTCCATAGATATGTACCTTATCCATGAAAAAATAGCAACAAAGTAAATACTATTTTTTTTTCTTTTTTTAAGACTTTTGATATTGTCTAAACCTTTAAAACATGTCCATAGTCATATAGATTTTACAACTCAATTTCTAAATGATTAATGGTTTCAGGATTTAAGTGAAAATTAAATAATTCAATTAAAAATAAGATTACAAGCTTTTCAAGTCAATGTTTTCTATTAAGCCCCTAAAAACATATTTTGTCAGTATCTTCTATGAAGTTCACAAATTTCTATCTTGTGCTCAACTACATCTAAAGTTTTTCATAAGTTCTTTGCTAGAAATAGGGTTTATAACTTGACTTTGATGTCTCAAATCTTATATTGCAGAGAAAAAAAAAGAAATCTCAAAGCTAAGTGACAAAGTAACACTAAGTTTCAAAACTGAGGCAAGTTCTTTACCACTCTTAATCTCTCTCTTTCTCTTCTAAGTTTGATAGTTTCTGGTCAGGAATACTCAGTGAGATTGTGCAGAGTTGGATAAATAAAATATGTGTGTGCAGTCATTAGTTTAGGGTGTTTTTTCCACCATTTGATATAGAAAAAGATATCTGACTAATGTTAATCTAAGACTACATTCAGCTAGAGTCAGTGATTTTGTTATTAACACTACCTAAAAGAGAAGGCAGATAGAAAAGTGAAACAATATTTTAGCAAAAGAAAAAAACACTAGATGTATATAAACAGCTTACAGACAGAAGATTGAAAGTAGTTTTATATGACAATTAATTAGAAATACTGAAAAATTGATGGCTGCAATGCATAGGAGATATCATTAAACTTTTAGAGTTTGAGTATCTATAAAATTTTCCCACAATAACACTGAGGCAATTTATTTTTCTCACAAAAAAGAAGATAATGTTTTATAAGATATAGTACAAATGTAAATCTGACAATGAGGCCCCTTCATAAATTTGCCTTTATGTTCGCTTTCAGTCTTATGATTTAAGGAACTTTCACTGCCTTCAGTTTTATCATAAAAGATTTTAATTGCCACACTACATAAAACATCTGAGTAAATAAAATTATCTTAGTAAAGAAATGTTTTCTGGGATGACTGTTAATTAGAGATACACAGCCTTTGTCTCCAGTCTATATTTATTAGTAAACTCTGAAACAAGCAATATTTTATGGCTAATAAAACCAAAAGAGTGACAAATAAAGGAATTTAAGATTGCTACTTTTTATTTAGAAAACACTTTAATATTTTTCTCTGTTTCCGTGTTTAATAGTATAGGAGAAAAATAAAGCATGGATAACATTTTCCCCAGATGATTTTTGTTTTGTGCCTTTTATCTTGATATTTATAATTATATGCAGTTGACCCTTGAACAACTCAGGTTTGAACTGCACAGGTCCACTACACATGCATCTTTTATAGTACAGTTGTTTCTTTGTTTCTGGGAGCTCCACATCACAGATTCAACTAACTGCATATTGTCAATTGTGTACTATACCATTTTAGAAAAGGGAAATTGAGCATCCACAGATTTTGTTACCTGTGGAGGGCCCTGGAACAAATCCCCCACAGATATCTAAGGATGATTGTATTCACATGTGAATTAAAAAAAAAAAAAAGCTGGTTTTATACAAAGGGAAAAACTCAAAATAGATTAAAGACCTACTTGTTAGACCTAAAATTATAAAACTCCTAGAAAAAAATATACAATGAAGCTTTGTGATGTTGATCTTGGCAATGACACCAAAAGTATAAACAACAACAACCAAATAAATAAATAAAAATTCTCTTAATATTTTAATGTAAACTTGAAAATTTCTTCATTTATTTCCATTTATATTATGCCTGTATATGTGCAACTACAATACTGTATACCAGACTTATTTGCTTTTGTGCATGCTCAGTCATGTCTAACTCTTTGCAACCCTATGGACTGTAGCCCACCATTATCTTCTTGTTCTTGGGATTTCCAAGGAAAGAATACTGGAGTGGGTTGACATATCCTCCTCCAGGGGATCTTCTCAACTCAGGGATCTAATTAATTCACATTTCCTCTGTCTCCTGCATTGCCGGCAGATTCTTTACTGCCAAGCCATCAAGGACTCCAAAAATGAACTGATTCTTACTTGTTTCATGTTTCTATATAGTGTAGAATTTCTGAACAAAAATATTACCAGCAACAGGAGTAATTTAAGGAAGTTACTCACATTGCTTGTGGATTTAGATTCCCCACTATTCTGAAGGCAACAGGAGCCTTATTATTTATGTTCAGCATATCCATGGGAAGGGATGGGTTCTAGTCTCTGGTATGCAGTAGCATCATATTCAGTACAGTTTTTCTTCAGTTGTTAATTGATTTGAAGTATAAATGGAAAGTGTATAATGGATATGATATTTATGTGTCAAGATACAATGAAAATTCCAAGGATTGTGCTGTGAGCTAGTTGGATTAGTGGCACTGAAATTCTCATAAAAAAGAAGCTTTAGGTTACTCAGGGCATCTAGCTAACAACTTGAAGCATGCTGTGATAGGCAGAGGTCCTTTTTGGCATCTTTGTTGGAGAAGCATTTCTTGCAGTCGCACTGAAAATTATGCTGAAAATCCAGACTATGATGTGAGTTTGAAGGTGGCAGAATGACAAAAGAGAGTAAAAGTTCAGCCTTAACAGGTCCTCTTTGCAAAAGCCATGTCCTGAGAGACAAAGTAGACCTGTAAATTACGGAATAAAAAACTGGGATTTATGACCTCAAGAAAGATGAGTATCCCAGGTTTTTTGATCCCTCAACATCATTCTTTTTCTGATTTCTTTGTCACCTATTATCTTGTGATTCATAATAAGAAATGTATATTTTGTCTTCATCTGTGTCTCAGGAGGAATTTTTTAAACCCTTGGAATTTTTTGAGATGGGAGTGATAAATGTGTGACCAGTGTGTCTTTTGTTATGTAAGTGGGATAACCTTGGAGGGCACCTAAGGATAGGGGCCATTGCCAGTGGTGCAAACCATGTGATTAGAAGGTTGGAACTTATTCAAATGAATTCTTTTTAATGGCTGAGCAATATTCCATTGTGTATATGTACCACTGCTTTCTTACCAGTTCGTCTGCTGATGGCATCTAGAATCAGTTCTAATGAGGTGGATGAAACTGGAGCCCATTATACATAGTGAAGGAAGCCAGAAAGAAAAACACCAATACAGTATACTAATGCATATATATGGAATTTAGAAAGATGTTAATGATAACCCTATATGCAAGACAGAAAAAGAGACACAGATGTATAGAACAGACTTTTGGACTCTATGGGAGAAGGCGGGGGTGGGATGATCTGAGAGAACTGCATCGAAACATGTATATTATCAAGTGTGAAACAGATCACCAGTCCAGGTTGGATGCATGAGACAAGTGCTCAGGGCTGGTGCACTGAGATGACCCAGAGGGATGGGGTGGGGAGGGAGGTGGGAGGGGTTTCAGGATGGGGAACACATGTAAATTAAAAAAAAAAAAAATTAAAAAAAAAGAAGGTTGAAACTTGAAGCATTACCACCTAATTTTGAAGGAGTGGTGCGGAGTTAAGGATACAGTTTTATGATTTAATCAGCTGTGCCTATGTAATGAAGCCTCTTGTTCATAGCTCAGTCATGTCCAAGTCTTTGTGGCCCCATGGGATGCAGCACACCAGGCTTCCCTGTCCTTCATCATTGAGTCAACAATGCCATCTGACCCTCTCCTTTTCTGTTGACCCCCTTTCTCCTCTTGCCCTTAATCTTTCCCAACATCAGGGTCTTTTCTAATGAGTTGACTCTTTGCATCAAGTGGCCAAAGTATTGAGCTTCAGTTTCAGCCTCAGTCTCTTCAAAGAATATTCAGGGTTCATTTCCTTTAGGCTTCACTGGTTTGATATCCTTGAAGTCCATGGGACTCTCAAGAGTCCTCCAGCACCACAGTTTGAAAGCATCAATTCTTTAGTGCTCAGCCTTCTTTATGATCCAACTCTCAAGCCCATACATTACTAGAAAAACCATAGCTTTGACTACATGGACATTTGTCGGCAAAGTGATGTCTCTCCTTTTAAATACACTGCCTAGATTTGTCATAACTTTTCTTCCAAGGAGCAAATGTCTTAATTTCATGGTTGTGGCCACTGTCCATAGTGATTCTGGAGCCCAAGAAAATAAAGTCTGTGACTCTTCCCATTGCTTCCCCATCTATTTGCCATGAAGTAAGAGACTGGATGTCACAATCTTAGTTTTTTCGACTGTTGAGTTTTAAGCCAGCTTTTTCACTCTCCTCTTTCACTTTTCACCAAGAGGCTCTTTAATTCTGCCATTAGAATGATATCATTTACATATTGAAGTTATTGATATTTGTCCTAGCAATCTTGATTCCAACTTGTGATTCCTCCAGTCTGGCATTTCACATGATGTACTCTGTGTGTAAGTTAAATAAACAGGATGACAATATACAGCCTTGACGTACTCTTTTCCCAATTTGGAACCAGTCTTTTGTCCCAGGTCCCGTTCTAACGGTTGCTTCTTGACCTGCACACAGGTTTCTCAGGAGTCAGGTAAGGTGGTCTGGTATTCCCATATCTTTAAGAATTTTCCACAGTTTTTTGTGATCCACAGCAGTCAAAGGCTTTATCATAGTCAATGAAGCAGAAGTAGAATTTTTTTTTTCTATAAAAACCCAAAAGAACAGAGTTTGGAGAGCAATCATATTGGTGAATACATGGAGATTTAGGGAGAGTGATATGTTCAGAAATGTTATGGACATTCCCCCTCTTCTTATTCATCACTACTATCTAAGTTATATCCTTGTGTAATAAACTAATATTCCAATAAGTAAAATGTTTCTGAGTTCTGTGAGGTTCTCTAGCAAGTTAATTAAATCCAAAGAGAAGGATCACTGGAACTTCCAGTGAAGCGGTCAGGAGCAGAAGTGAAAGGTTGTATTGGCAATCGAAGTGGGAGGCAGTCTTGTAGGACTAATCGTTTACCTATAGGATTAAGGTACAATTGAGTTAAATTATAAGACACCCAGTTGATATCCCAAAGGATTCCTTAGTGGTATGAGGAAAAACCCACATACACACACACATTAGAATTGAGTGTAGAACTCTAAATCTAAATCCCATATTGCTGCACGAATCATGTCTCATTATTAAGAATCAGTACATATTTATACCATTGGCCACACACACAGTGTTGATCAGGTGTATTTCGTGAAATTATTCCCACTGAAAGAGTTCACCTTTTTTATTCTCTTTCATGGCCATCCATAAGTGAAGCTGTAATTCTTTAGCACTTTATTTTTAGCTAGGCCTAATATTTCATACAGGGCATTTGGAAACTGTACTCAAGTTTTATTATTTTAATATCAACTAGTTATAAGAAATTGTATACATGGCCATATTTGTGGATTGAGAGAAGGAGTGGATACATTGGACATTTGAGCCTCTTGCTGACAGAATATGCTCATGCTTTTTGGAATTGTTTGTGTTTGATCTCATACATAATACCACAACTGATAATAAACTAATAATAGACTACTCAATCCTGTGGCTTATTGAAACAGACAATACTCTATTTATCATGTACAGCTCAGGTTACATGCTTTTTGTTGTGCTATACTAAACGTTCTGGGTTTGTTTTTTTTTTTTTCCCCATTACTCAGTACATGAAAGCTTCAGGTTTTCCAAAGAAGATTGGTTAGAAAGATAACATGGACCAGGTTCATGGCCTGTCTCAATACATAAAGATACCCACTGAATATTATTTGATTATTTTCTTTTTAAATATGATCACCTAACAAATAGTTTTGAAACTGATGCACATAAGACCCAGACATTGATGAAAGAAATTAAAGAAGAAACAAATAAATGGAAAAACATTCATGTTCATGGATTGAATGGTTTAATATCATTAAAATGTCCATACTACAGATTCAATGCAATTCTTACTGAAACCCTAATGACTTTTTCTGTTTTTACAGAAATAGCATAAACAATCCTCATTTGGAACCATGAAGATCTCCAATTAATGGAAAAGATGCTAAGAATACACAATGGAGGAAAGATAGTCTCTTCATCAAATGGTATTGGGATAACTGGATATCCACACATAAAAGAATGAAACTGATCCCTTTTCTTACTCTATATACAAAAAATAATCAACCCAAAATGGATTAAAGAATCAAATGCTAAGACATGAAACTGAAAAACTTTTTGAAGAAAACATAAGGGAGAAGTTTCATAACATTTGTCTTGGTAACAACTTTTTTTTGGATGTGACACCAAAAGCACAGTGAACAAAAGCAAAAATAGATAATTGAGGTATCAAATAAAAACTTTTGCACAGTAAAGAAAACAAGCAGTAGAGTCAAAAGGTAATTTATGAAGTGGGAGAAAATGTTTGCAAACCATCTATTTGATAAGGGGTTAATATCTACAATATATAAAGAACTCTTAAAACTCAATAGAAAGCAATAAAAAAGTAAAATAAGTAACTCTATTAAGGTAAGAAAAGATAGAAATGGCAAGCAGGTGTATGAAAATGTACTCAGCCTCACTAATCACCAGGGAAATGCAAATCTAAAAAACAGTAGCATACCATCTCATGCTTGAAGGATGGCTATTACCAAAAATAATGGGAATCATTACATATGTTTGGAGGTAGTGTAATGGTGCAGTTGCTATGAAAAATACTAGGGAGATTACTCCAAAAATTAAAAACAGAACTACCATATGATCCAGTTATTCCATTTCTGGGTATTCATCTGAAATAACTGAAATCAGGATCTTGAGGAGATATTTGTACACCCATATTCACTGCAGCATTATTCACAGTAAAATATGGATAAAATTCAGATGAATTTTATGTAAAATTTTATGTAAAAATACAGATGAATAGATAAAATGTGGTACTATATACCTGCAATGGAATTTTATTCACCCTTCAAAAAGAAGGAAAGCGTACAATATGTAGGATGAATTTGTGCTAAGTGTCACTGTGGCTTTGTGCTAAGTGACACAGTCACAGAAAGACAAATACTGCCTGGTTCCACGTATATCCAGGGCTTCCCTGGTGGCTCAGAGAGTAAGGCGCCTGCCTACAATGAGGGAGACCCGGGTTCGATCCCTGGGTTCGCAAGATCCCCTGGAGAAGGAAATGGCAACCTACTCCAGTACTCTTGCCTGGAAAATCCCATGGACGGAGGAGCCTTGTAGGCTACAGTCCATGGGGTCCCAAAAAGTCGGACACGACTGAGCGACTTCACTTTCACTTTCTTTCCATTTATATCAAGTAGATATGAACTATTCAAACTTGAGGTGAATAGTAGCTGCCAGGGGCTAGGAAAAGGGGCAATGCAGTTTATAAAGTTTCAATAAGACAGAATGCATAAGCCTGCCCATATTTAACAAAATGGTATTGTACACTTAAAATATTTTTAGGAAAGTAGATTTTATGTAAAATACTTTTTTCTTTTTCTTTTTTTTTTTTTTGCTTTTTTCTACAATGGGGGAGAGAGAGAGAAGGAGAGTGTTTTACTTATAAAAAAAAAGGTTGCAGGAATACTTGTCTGCATAGCTGGACCTGAGACTACACTTTCTTTTGTTCTGGGCCCTATTCACAACTACCAGCTGTAATTCTTTTTTTTTTTTTTTCATTTATCGATTTGGAATAGTTCATACCTGATATATTACCATTAAAATCAGAAAAGGCTAACGATCATTGTGCGTCTTCGTAGTGATTTCGGTTTAAGGTATAGTGGCTTGTTTTTCACCTTAGGCAAGTTGCAGACAATTGACCTTTAGAAATTTTCTACTATTATAAGACCTTTCATTTTCAAGAGGCTTAAATCATCCCTCAGTCAGTTATATACCTCAACATATCCTGTCATCAATATATGAGACCATCTCTGGATTATATTGTGATACAGAGAAACAAAATTAATATATCTTTGTGTTAAGAGAGTGTCTTTATTCCATAAAAGGAAACTGTTAGTAATCATTTTAACTAATTGTTCTGGAAGAGCACTTTCCAGATCAAAACCTGATACAAATTATAACCTGCATCACTTAAATATTAATGATTATCCTAATATTTGCAGTTACTCAATGGATGTGTTTTTGCTTTAAGTTCTCTATTTTGGTTGTGTGAAGCAGGTCAAAGAGTTTCCATCTGATACTTGCAAATATAATGACTTTTACTATACAGATGAAGATATCAGTATGGTGATATTTTCAGTTGCCAGAAAATAATTATTATCTAGTTCAATGTTGTCAAGAGCTGTATAAATTACTGACTGGTAGTTCAGCCCACCCATTGGGAATATTGTGAGGTTAACTGGAGCTAAAAGTTAATTTCCTACCTGGCCTCCCTAACTCTCCTTTCTGAGGACAATAGTAGTATTTAGGTTCTCCAGGTTCTGGTGTCGATTTACAACCAGTGTCACATAATTCCTAAAACATTCTAGGTATATTCGCTTTTACGGTACACATTCATCTTTGAAGCTGCTCATAGGGCCCTTGGAAAATACTTGGAGAAATATTTGCAATATTAACACTTGGCAGTGGCTCAGTGTTTTCTCAAGGAAGACACTTCATTCATGGGATCTTGGTATATGGAGCTAACTTAGGTTTCAGAACTGATTGGGAGCCTAGCAATGCTTGTTGTGTTGTCTAATGTCAAAATTCTGTTCACCAGAATCCTTTACTCTTATTAATATATAGATTAAGAAGTAGTGGATGATCAAAATGTTTAATTCCTCATGTCCTCCTGATTAATTAGTCCCTGTCACAGAACCTAGCTCAAAATACCGTGGTTTCCACTCTGTTCCTGATCCCTGTAATGGTCATCTCATGCATTTTGCCTCTAATGGTAAATGTTGCAAACTGAATTCTGTCGATCATGTATCTTAAAAATTTACATAGAAGATGTACTATCCACTTCATTAGCATTATCCCTAGCATTCAAAAACATGCGTCACTAAGATTTCCAAGGATGTTTGTGCTCCCATTACATTATATTTTTGATTGCCTTCCTAAATTTGTTTCCTGGTCCTTAAGGGCTGTAGTTTGCAGGGATGTGGTTCAGTTTGTATTTAACAAATCTGTTCCATTAATCTTATCATAAATCTTTGAATTTCATCAGGGAACTTCTAGAATGCATGCCTCATTAATAAGTTACTATTGTTTCTAGTCCTGACCAAGAAAACAATCAAATCCATTTTAAGCTACACAAGCTATTAATTCATAAATCAAAGATAAGTGCCTTCCATCAATAAATGTGGAGTCAATTAGTGGAAGGATAAAGATTATTTCTGGGAGTAGATAAGTCAAAAGCCAATTTTCTATTTTTATATATTTTTATGTTTTGCATCACAAATGGGATAAAATGAGTAAAACAGTATGTCACTTCTTCCCAGATCTTCCAGTTTTAACTTGCCCATATTTATGTATAAAGCCCATCTTTTATATTTCTGTAAACGTGTTAGCCACTCAGTCATGTTTGACTCTGCGATACCATGGGCTGTAGCCCACCAGGCTCCTCTGTCCATGGGATTCTCCAGGCAAGAAGAGTGGAGTGGGTTGCCATTCTCTTCTCCAGGGGATCTTCCTGACCCGGAATCAAACTCACTACTCCCACATTTACCATCTGAGCCTTGTATACTAAAGACTTTTTTTGCCCATATCTGGGCAAAGGTATGGGCACATAAAAATATCTCTCAAGCAAAATTCCTTTCTCTCTTCATCATTTTTTCCCTTTTCCTGTCTTTTTTTAATTGCTCATACTTTTTATAAAAACAAAAATATTAAAAAAAAAAAAAAACTCCTGTGATTCCACAACTCCTTTGAAATTCTCTCTTCCCTTTCTCCAAAACTCCTCAAAAAGATTATTTCTTCCTCTGCTACCAATTCCCAGTCTATCCCAGTCAAGATCTTACTCTTCTTACCATAACCAAGTCTGTTTATTATATTTATTATTTATACCTCATCTCTTTAATGTGTTTGTTATATTTTCATTGAAATCTTTCCTGGCCATCCTATTTAGGTATTAACAGAATATGCTTCCTTCCAAAAAGCCATATACTTCCTTAATTTTTATACTATATGTATATGTTTGTTAGATAGAAAACTCCATAAAAATAAGCGACTTTTTCAAATTATGTTTTAAAATGTTTAATTGGAGTCTAATTTTTTGCAATGTTGTGTTGCATGGTTTTTTCCATACAACAACATGTTTCAGCCAAAAGCATACATGTATCCCTTCTCCTTCAGCCACCTTCCCACCCTCCACTCGCCAGCTCACCTCTCTAAATTCTCTCAGAGCAGCAGGCAGAGGCGCCTGTGTTATACAGCAACTTCCTACTAGCTGTCTATTTTACCCCTGGTAATGTGCATATTTCAATGCTACTCTCTCAGTTCACCCCGCTTTTTCCTTCCCCATCTGTTCCACAAGTCCGTTCTCCACATGTACATCCCTATTCCTGTCCAGCAAATAGGCTCGCCAGTATCATTTTTCTAGATTTCACACGTAATGAGTTAATATATGATGTTTGTTTTTCTCTTTCTGACTCACTTCACTCTGTATAACGGGTTCTAGGTTCATCCATCTCAGTTTAACTGACTGACATTCAAGATAAAGGCCTTTTAAAACTCTTAGTTTTTTGATATATCCCTATTATGTAACTGCCATATGAGAAATTTCAGCATATAATATATGTGAATCAAATTTAAAAGTGTATAGTTATAATAATGACATTTCATTAATATTATATCATGAGAAAATTTCAAAAGCTGGCTGAAAATAAATTTTAATTGTTTTATGATATACTATCTATACATATATATATATATCACTAGTTATTAGATTATTTAGCAATTGATCACAATTAATTTTTCCATTTTTTTCTATCAATATTATAAAATGGTGTGCAAGATTTGTTTAGCCTTTGGTCAAAAAAATCCATAGGATAATTGCCTGAAATTGAAATTGCTCTATTCAAATCTGGACATAATTAAGGTACTTAATTCTAATATCTTACTTTCCAGAAAATTTGAATTGATTTATCCTCAGAAGCAATCTCATGAGTGTATCTATATGTTTGATCTCTTTAAGATTCCATGAATATTCTGTGTTTTCTACTTAATCATTGGAATTATTGTAAGTTTAAATAAGTCTGAAAAACTTTGAACTGCTAACAGGATATGCAAGTAAAAACTACTCAATTGAAAAATAATAAAATATGTTGATACAGATTTTGTATCTTAAGGTTGATCCTCACTAATATGATCTAACAAGAATTGCAGAAGTGTAAAAAAATATTGAGTTGCTTTGATATAGCATTTATTTATCCTTATAATTGACAGAAGCACTCATTTTTTTTTTTTTCAAATATAATGTTTTCATTTCATACATACATCGAAGTCTTTGAGTACAACAAAAATTAAAGGCAATTTTTAAAATATATTATTTTCCACATATTTTGCCATTTACAAAGGGAAAGTGAAAGTCACTCAGTTGTGACCAACACTTTGTGACCCCTCTTGGAATTCTCCAGGCCAGAATACTGGAGTGGGTAGCCTATCCCTTCTCCAACAGATCTTCCCAACCCAGGAATCAAACCAGGGTCTCCTGCATTGCAGATGGATTTTTTACCAATTGAGCTATCAGGGAAGCCTCACCATTTACAAAGGCCTTTCAAAATCAATTCATCATATGATTCAATTCAGTTCAGTTCAGTCACTCAGTCATGTCCAACTCTTTGCGACCCTATGGACTACAGAACGCCAGGCCTCCCTGTCCATCACCAGCTCCTGGATTCCACCCAAACTCATGTCCATTGAGTCGGTGATGCCATCCAACCATCTCATCCTCTGTCGTCCCCTTCCCCTCCTGCCCTCAATCTTTCCCAGCGTCAGGGCCTTTTCCAATGAGTCAACTATTCGCATAAAGTGGCCAAAGTATTGGAGTTTCAGCTTCAGAATCAGTCCTTCCAATGAACACCCAGGACTGATCTCCTTTAGGATGGACTGGTTGGATCTCCTTGCAGTCCAAGGGACTCTCAAGAGTCTTCTCCAACACCACAGTTCAAAAGCATCAATTCTTTGGTGCTCAGCTTTCTTATGATAAGCAATACAATACTAGGATTATGTAATATTTCTTGAAGTTGCCAAAATAAAACTCTAAGGTGATAAGTAAAATTTGTTCAAAATGTATTGCTATTTCACTGCTATGTACATATAGTTTGATTGTAATTCAAGTATTCTTTGAGTTTCACTGATAAGAGCTCTAAAAGCATTTTATATCTGGGATCAATACTTAATATTTATAATATAACATCCTGTGTTAGAAAGGAAAACTATGATTCTGTCTCTTCAAAGAAATAGACACGGCTGACTCTTCACTTTCACTCATTTAAGTTTATGAATATTGTTTATTTTATGAGAATCTTCTGTTCCCCTGAAAATATCTTGTGCTCCAAATGTATTTCTGTTATTGGAAACTTATGATTTCAGCAGTCTTTACAACATTAAGGTGCCAACTACACTCTCACCATTCAAAAAAGCTAGTGTGTTGTTTCTATATTGCATATTTATTATTGTGTCTAAAAGTATTATGACTTATATGAGTTATTATGAAATAGAGATCATACTTAAAGAACTACAAGGGCCATTCCATTATGTAAATTAGTTAAGGAAAAGGTATAAGAAATAAAATAGGAAATTGTGGTGTCTTGTACAAATAGGCATCTCTGCTACTCTACTCAAGAGCACTGTTATTCTCCAAGAATGTGAGGCCATGTTTCCCAAATATTCTGACTTCTGGAGAGCAATAAAAATGCATGTTTTTTATGTGAAATAGCTTGATTTTTAGTGTTGTTCGTTAATTTATATTTTAAAAATATTGAATGCCAAATAGATTACAAGGAGATTGTCAATTTGATTTTATACACAGCAAACTGTTTCACAACTTGCAAACTGCTAGAGAAAAAATGGGGATGCTTCTTATACTTTGTGTCATTACTTAAAGTTTGCTACAGATATTACAACCATCTGCCAAGTGACAAGATCATTATTAATAATTTTAAACATTACTGCAATGTTATCTCAATAAGATAGGATACTCCTGTTAAGGATCTCACAGTTTAATGGTGGAGATTTAATTATGGTGTAGTGCTATAAATATAAAGTCACAAGGTTTGACTCTGGATTCCATCAAAAGTAATCTTTAAGTGTTTTCAAGTGATAACCTCTATTTTGAGGGGTCTGAAATTTGAAAAATGCTTAGTATTTTCAATTAAAAAATTCAAGCTGAATAATATTTTGGAATTCATAATTGAATGCTTTTCTTTTTTTAAAAAAATTATGAACTTAAGAGTATTTGACTTTTCTTAATATTAGAAACGGCCCACATAACTTTTTTTTATTCTGAATTTATGGAGTTGTGTGTGTCTCTGTGTGTGTTTGTTGCGGTTCTGTCTTTCAGTCATGTCCAACTCTTTGTGACCCTATGACTACAGCACACCAGGCTTCCCTGTCCTTCCTTCACTGTGTGTTTAGTTAAGTTCATTCTATGAAAGTGATGGAAATATTACTGAATGAAACTGCTAGCTTTAGTAGTCACAAAACTAAAAATTTCAAGTTATTTGAAACTGTAGTCTTTAAAATGTAAAAATATTCTTCATATGTTCACACTTTCTCTCTGACCCTCAATGAGCAGTTTTGATGTAGCCAGTGTTTAAGCTTCATTCAACAAAGTATGACATTTAGACTGAGGTTATAAAGGAGTGATAATATTTTATATATTGCCTTATAAATCTAAAATTTCTTTTAGGTCACACAAGTGAAATACATTGAATTCTTTTCTATTGATTCAATAGCTTGATTCTAAATTTATTGTTCACTGCAAATCTTGTCTTTATTCACAGGCTTATTTGAGATATGATTATATTGCTTGGAATTTTGCTCTATAGAGTAGCTATGAATTCTATATTTTATTGTATTTCTTTATCAAATTCTCTAAAATATAGCTATATAAATACCAGGCACTTAAAATTCTACACTCAAGTGTTGAAGACACGTGGAGCTGTGAAATGCAGGGTAAGGATATCACAGAAGACCTTAAAGCAGTTTTAAATACTTCAGATATCACCGATTTGACATAGGTTTATATATTTGAGACACACTAGAAGATATCTGGGGTTTCCCTGGTAGTTCAGATGGTGAAGAATCCACCTGCAATGCAGGAGACTCTGGTTTGATTTCTGGGTTGGGAAGAGCCTCTGGAGAAGGGATAGGCTATCCATTCCAGTATTCTTGGACTTTCCTGGTGACTCAGATGGTAAAGAATCTGCCTGCAAAACAGGTGACCTGGGTTTGATCACTGGGTTGGGAAGATCCCTTGGAGGAGGGCATAGCAGCCCACTCCAGTATACTTGCCTGGGGAATCCCCATGGACAGAGGGGCCTGGCGAGCTACAATCCATGGGGTCATAAAGATTGGACATGACTGAATGACTAAGCACAGCACACACATGGAAAATAATTAATTTCATATGCAAAATGTAATCTTCATTAACCAGAAACAGACTGAACAGTGGTAAAATTACCAGTTAACCATTATAGTAACAATCTAATACTATGATCACAATTTGATTAACTAGGTAATTCAAAGTATGTCTAGCAAAACAATGAAGCATATTATATTCTTTTCGTGTGTGTGTGTGTTTGTTTTCTTTTTCTTTTTTTTATTTATTTTTATTTGTTGGAGGCTAATTACTTTACAATATAGTGGTTTTTGTCATACATTGACATGAATCAGCCATGGATTTACATGTATTCCCCATCCCGATCCCCCCTCCCACCTCCCACTCCACCCGATCCCTCTGGGTCTTCCCAGTGCACCAGGCCCGAGCACTTGTCTCATGCATCCAGCCTGGGCTGGTGATCTGTTTCACCATAGATAGTATACATGTCTTAACGCTGTTCTCTCGAAACACCCCACCCTCGCCTTCTCCCACAGCACATACTATATTCTTTACTTAAAATTCCTCTTTAACAAATTAGTGAAATTATTTGTAAATAATTTGTATTATTTGTATACATAGTACAGTTATTTGTATACATAGTGCAAATTATTTGTATACATAGCATTCAATTTGATTGTTGGCTTTGAGCTCAGAAGTCCAACTGAAATTAGCTTGGCCAAATAAACAGAACTTATTGACTCCTATGGTCATATACAACACAATGCTGTATATTTAACACAATCCACACACAGGAGTAACACTAGAGAAAGTCTGGCTGGTTTCAATATCAGCTGGATTCTACTGAAAACTCTTGAGGTGTAAATCTCTGTTTAGCAGAGATGGATAAGATATCTTTTGGTCTCAGCTCTAGTTTAATTTAAAACAAAATTTCCTTAAAAAAGGTACTCTGGTAACTGATATGAATCATCATCTGGAAGATGAAATTTATGTTAGCACACCACTGATTTGCTCATTTTATATTTGGTGATGCTTCAGGGCATGAGATTTAGTACTTCCAGGATGTCCCACTTTTTGTCAAGAATATTACCCATCTCAAGTGGAGATACTATACTTTCCCTCTCAGGAATAAGTGACCTAATATACTAACCACACTACCCACTTACACACTTGAATCTGTAGTTTCAGAAATCATTATAAAAAACATCAGAAAAAAAGAAGAAAAGAGTATCTCCAGGATCCTATTTGATAGTTAGAAATACTTACTTAAAATGAATACAGGTGAGTTGTAGTGTCTGATATTTCTATCAGAAACAATTGGTTGAAAAAGTATTCATTGTATTTTCAATCTATGGGAAACATAGAAATTATCACAATCTGTCCATTAGTTCATTCTTAAGTGTGAACCATGATCTATCTTCTAGTATTTCTTCCTCACAATTAACATCCAAACCATATCTAAGATCAATTAATTTTGCTTTCTAAAATTCTTCCTAATATGGCTTATATATGTTTCAATTAATCCCTGAGGTGAGGGATAAGGGGGAAATTTAACTCATCTATATCCACTGCAGCAGCCATCCTATTTTTTAGGTAAATATAGTGAACATTCAATGAGGTTTCCTATGGGTGCATACTGAGTTGCTTCATCATTTCTGACTCTTTGCGACCCTATGGACTGTAGCTCGCCAGGCTCCTTAGTCAAGGGGATTCTTCAGGCAAGAATACTGGAGTGGGTTGCCATGCCCTCCTCCAGCGGATCTTCCCTCCGCAGGGACTGGAACCCCATCTCTTGCCTAGCCTGCATTAACCAGCGGCTTCTTTACCACTAGCGCCACCTGGGAAGCTCGAGTATTCTTATTCTCACCAAGTTAGTCTTCATGTTGCTACTAAAACAATTTTTTTTTTTTTTTAAATAAAATTTGGCCAGGATCACTCGTAATCTAGTGGTTAAGAATCCGCCTTCCAATGCAGGGGATGTGGGTTTGCTCCCTGGTCAGGGAGCTAACATCCCACATAACGCAGAAAAACTAAGCTTGCGCCTGCATCTACTGAGCCCCAGCACCTCTACTAGAGTCTGTGTACTGCAATGAAAGACTCTGCATGCTGCAACTAAGACTTGATGCCGCCAAATAAATTTTTTAATCAGATAGCACATCATTCTACCTTCTTTAAATTTCCTCATATACTAATTATGACCACATTAATACTCTAGAGTAGTTGCTTTTTGAGTACCAGTGGCATACACTCTATATCTAATATTTTTCCACCTTTAAATATCAATTTAGCATTTCAAACTCAATATGGATTTATAATAAAATATTTTTAGCAGAAGACTTTCCTTCAATTTCTGACATGCTTAATTTTCATTTTATCTCACATAACTTTTCAGTAATAAATTGGCAAATGCACATTACTTCTTTGAAGGTGTGTGTTTATGTATAATATTCATACGACCATCAGAGTTATACAAATTAATGCAACAGGGTGAAAATTATTATGATATTATGATAAAAATTATTAAGGACACTTCTACCTTCTAAAGATGATACATAGCTTTATATCAGTGGGAAGATAAACAATTTTTTTACTCACTTTCCTCTATAAAAAATTGGGAAAGGAGAAAGGAAAATTTGTGTTTCCAAACTTTGCTAGTTCTTTTACATATGAACTGATGAGATGCTGATTAAATGTTTCTGCTCAGCAAATCCCATTAAATATCCTTTTCTATATACAAAAATAAACCTAGAGCTGAGGGGTAAGAGGGGGATTTAATCCATCTATGTGATGAAATAAAGAAAGGAACTGGAATCACTGAGGTTGGAGAATTTAGAGGCAAATTAACCTCTTGTTCAATGGCAGAGTCACATCAGAAGTTGAAACCCTAGGTAAACAGGTTATGAAAATTTTCCATTTTCAAGATGACTGAAAGACTACAAAATAGTTCCAGCTTTAAGGATTTTGATGCTGAAAACCATGTATACATCAAGCATATTGCCCTAAAACCTTTGCTAAAATGTAATATGTACACATAAATGCTTTTTCTGAGGGTTGTGTCAGAAAAGTCAATGAAAAGGGGCTGTATTTCTTGGCTAGTCTTGAGTAGTTAGCTCAATTAATTCAAGTATGTGTTGCCACATAATTGTCAATTAAAAGCAACAGTAGAATCTTAGTGGCATACAAAATATACATATATATATATATATATATATATTTGCATCTCATATTCAACCAGTGATTATCTGATCCAGACTTATTAGACTGTTTTCCAGGTATTTTTCATCCTTCTCCTGAATCAGTGAGCACTTTTGAACACATTCTCCAGGACAGCAAAAATGCAAGAGAGGAAGACAAAGCATGCAATAATTCTTGAGGCACAGGTATGAAACTGACATATAATTACTTTCATCTCTTCATTACTTTACTGGTCAAAGCAAATTTAGGGGCTAATTCCAGATGCAAATTGTGGGGGAAGTAACTCCTTCATTCTAAGAAAAACTACAAAATCATGTCAAAACTCACGGAGAAAGGGACATTGGAGAAAAAGATTACATATAAACTGTTCCATATTCATCTCTCTTGTCCCTCTTCTGGAATGAAATACATTAAACTTTGCTCCAAATAGTCTCCCTCTTCTACCCTAGAATGTGCAGTCTTCGTGGGAAAAGCAAGCTTCATAGCATTGTATAATAAGGAAGTCTAGATATTTTTCTCATCAAAGATAAGAGTAATAAGAAATACCATTCTGAATTACTTTTGAGGGGTAGATTTGAAGTGATTCTGAGTTCACAGGCATCAGTCTGTATCTTGAACCAATTGTTATCTAAGTAATTAAGGCAGTCATGTGTGAATCATCCCTGATTATCTAAATAATTGAGACAGTCATGTGTGAATCTTCACCATGTCTATTTTTAAAGAAATAGTAAAGAATATTGATACTTGATTCATTTTTTCAATACTATCTCATATTCAGAGGTAAATATTGGAAATCATTTTTGGATTGAGACTGCATTTTAGACCTTTACATTTCAGACAGAAAGTATCATCAATATTCTATAAACATTTAGAAATGCATATGTCTCAAGATTTCTATTTCTTTTTACCTTTCAGGCAAGGAGATGGTTTATGAATTACTGTGCAATTCAGTTCAGTTAAGTCATGTCCAACTCTGTGACTCCATGGACTGCTGCATGCCAGGCTTCCCTGTCCAACACCAACTCCCAGAGCTTGCTCAAACGCATGTCCATCGAGTCAGTGATGCCATCCAACCATCTCATCCTTTGTCATCCCCTCCTCCTCCTGCCCTCAATTTGACCCAACATCAGAGTCTTTTCCAATGAGTCAGCTATTTGCATAAGGTGGCCAAAGTATTGGAGCTTCAGCATCAGTCCTTCCAATAAATATTCAGAACTGATTTCCTTTAGGATTGATTGGTTTGATTTCCTTGTAGTCCAAGGGACTCTCAAGAGTCTTCTCCAACACCACAGTTCAAAAGCATCAATTATTCACTGCTCAGCTTTCTTTATGGTCCAACTGTAACACCCACACTTGACTACTGGAAAAACCATAGCTTTGACTAGATGGACCTTTGCTGGCAAAATAATGTCTCTGCTCTTCAAAATGCTGTCTAGGTTGGTCATAGCTTTTCTTCCAAGGAGCAAGTGTCTTTTAATTTCATGGCTGCAGTCACCATCTGTGGTGATTTTGCAGTCTCTCCCTGTTTCCACTGTTACTATGGAAGTTAGTATGTAAGCTAATGTCAAAAAGATATGCCTGCATGTATCAGAGGTCACAATCTTGTCTTGAGTAAAACTTATTCAGAAAAGTTGAGATCTCATATGTTGGGCTATTTTAGCATAGTAGAACATATACCCAAAAGAATTGCTAGGGACAATTTCAGGAAGTGCCAGTGACTTATTCAGAATTAAAGACTAAAAATAGTAAATGGCTTACCACAAAGAGATGCAAAAATATATGTAAATGAAAGAAGTCAGGTGCAGAAAGGTAAAGGGTACTGTTATGAAGCCTCTGAGGCCCTCATCTAAAAGTCATCGATAGTTTACCATTTCATGTGCACCAGACTAAGCTACCATCTGTATAACAGCACTTAAATATGTATGCAAATGTTGATGAAAGGTGGTTAAAATTCTAAATATTTAAGCACCAAAGAGGAGCATATATCACTTGATATTAATGCCATAATGATATCAAGCCAAAAATAGTAGAAATGGGTGTTATTAAATGGAAAAGGGAAAAGCAGGATATATCTAACTAAGTTACAGAGAAGCTCTTTAGAGGGTCCTTTCAGGAAAAACATAATATCATGAGAGAGTGTTCTTTCTCTAAATTTAGTTAATGGAGGGAAGAAAAAAATGATAGTCATCAGTTGCTACTCTCTTCAAGGAGCAGCCCAATAATGTCTCATGCTGGACACTGGAGCTCAGGTTAGGAGAGCAAGTGAAGGAGGATAGCCGGATAAGGAGTGGTCTCAATCATGTGCTTACTTATTCCTTTTCCAAATATTTCAGAGTTTTTCAGAGTTATTTATATAACTGATTTTTAATTTATTACCATTGGTCTTGGAAAAGATTAACTAAGTGCCTGTACGTGGAAATAGTTGCAAAAAGTATCCCCCCCAAATGACTGATAAATAAATTAGTGAACTAAATGTTAAACCAGCAATTGAATAAATTTGTATAATCTAAAGCAAGAAATAGCAATACCTCAGATATGCAGATGACACCACCCTTATGGCAGAAAGTGATGAGGAACTAAAAAGCCTCCTGATAAAAGTGAAAGAGGAGAGTGAAAAAGTTGGCTTAAAGCTTAACTTTCAGAAAACTAAAATAATGGGTTTTATTATGGCATCTGGTCCCATCACCTCATGGGAAACAGATGGGGAGACAGTGGAAACAATGTCAGACTTTATTTTTCTGGGCTCCAAAACCACTGCAGATGGTGACTGCAGCCATGAAATTAAAAGGTGATTACTCCTTGGAAGGAAAGTTATGACCAACCTAGATAGCATATTAAAAAGCAGAGACATTACTTTGCCAACAAAAGTCCGTCTGGTCAAAACTATGGTTTTTCCAATGGTCATGTATGGATGTGAGAGTTGGACTGTGAAGAAAGCTGAGTGCCAAAAAATTGATGCTTTTGAACTGTGGTGTTGAAGAAGACTCTTGAGAGTCCCTTGGACTGCAAGGAGATCCAACCAGTCCATCCTAAAGGAAATCAGTCCTGGTTTGTTCATTGGAAGGACTGATGCTGAAGCTGAAACTCCAATACTTTTGCCACCTCATGCGAAGAGTTGACTCATTGGAAAAGACCCTGATGCAGGGAGGGATTGGGGGCAGGAGGAGAAGGGGACAACAGAAGATGAGATGGCTGGATGGCATCACCGACTCGATGGACATGAGTTTGAGTAAACTCCGGGAGTTTGTGGTGGACTGGGAGGCCTTGCATGCCGCGATTCATGGGGTCACAGAGTCGGACACAGCTGAGCGACTGAACTGAACTGAACTGACTGAAAGCAAGAATGTGTAAAATAAAATTGGAAATACCACCCCCCCCCCCACTCCCAAAAAGGAGACTATCCAAGTAAAATTAGAATTGAGGAAGAGGACACAATTACAGAGAGAAATGCAGTTTAAAAATATGCATGAAGCACTTCCCGTGTAGCACAGTGGATAAGAATCCTTCTGCCAATTCAGAGGACATGGGTTCAATCCCTTATCTGGGAAAATTCCACCTGTGGCAGGGCAACTGAGCCCATGAGCCACAGCTACTGAGCCTGAGCTCTAGGGAGTGAGTCACAACTACTGAGTGCGCATGTCACAGCTACTGCCGCTCATGTGCCTGGAGCCTGTGCTCAAAGCAAGGGAAATCATTGCACCAGTGATCTTGTTCAGATTTCAGACATATTGAAAATAAATTTCAAAATAACATTTTAAAAACAAAAATAATAAAAATATAAATGAAGACTATTGTTGACAGTTATGTGACATGATAAATGTGAAAAAAGGCAATGGATAATTTTTATAAAAAATATATGTAATAGAAGAAGCATTTCAAGAAGATATAATGTTCTTAAAGTGATATTGGAAATGTTAGGTGTAAGGTGAGCAGGAAGAATCTTTTGGAGCTGATGGACAGGTCTATGGTATAATTTGTGATACCTTCATAAGTGTATACTTATTTCTAAACTGGTCATGTTGTGTGCATTAATTACATACAGTTTTTGTTTTTGTTTTTTTTTTTTTTTGCTATTTAAAGAGAAAAATGTGTCTTCCAACTCCAAAACAAAAACAAATTGTGCAAATAGTACATACACAGACAATTCAGATTGTTTTAAATGAGGATTCTAAGAAAACTCCAGAAAGATAATTTCCATCATTTTAGAAAGGATAAAGATTTTCTAAATTAGCTTATGCAATTAGAATTACTTCTTCATAAATTAAATGAGGATAGCATAGGTTAAAAAAAAAAGTGGGTGACTATCAAAGTAAAATTTTAAGCAACAAAATCTAAAATGGTATTTGATAAACAAACTATGTTTATCCCAGAAGCACAAGAGTTATCAATAAAAGTATTTATCAAAGTAGTTTATAACATTCAGAGATTAAAATAGGAAGAGCTTAAAATTATTTCAACTAATGCTAAAAGTGAATTTTATAAAATTTGTCCATTCATAATAACATTTCTTACCAGCCCAGTAATAGAGGAGCTGTGAAGAGCTCAACCTGCTTCAACCTGATAAAGTATGTCTACCAAAAATAATCTGAAAATATTATTTAAGGAATGTAGAATCATCTTATTTGAAATAAGAAAAATGAAAAATGCTTTTCATTTTAATTTAATTGGGAAAATTCTGATGAGAAAAATTAGAAAAGAAAATAATAAATTGTATCAGGATTAAAAAAAAAGGGAAAGAAATGAATGCTGTAGTAAGACCCCTACACATGAATAAATTCCATTCTGACAGTGTCCATAAGTATAATCTGTTCATAAGTCCAAGAAAGTTAGCCTAGGTATCCAACTAACACAATTGGCTATATAATACTTGACTGTAAAAGTTTTATAATATCCACACAAGCGATACATTAAAAATAAGCATTAAAAATACAGCAGTTTTAACCTTACAGTATTAATCTGAAAAGTACAGTAATACAGTTCAATACCTGGCATACAGAGGACAGCGTTGAGTGAAGAGGCAGCTGAATAGAGGAGGGCGAGGACGTGGGGGATGGCAGAACTGAAGTCCTGTCAGCGATGGGATCAGAGGGCACGCTGCAATTCCACTCATGCTTGACATTGATGGCCCAGGTTTTGGTTCCTTGCTGGATTGAAAAAATCAACCCTCTCAAAAAAACGATCCAGTGATGTCTGGTAGTAGGTCTTTTTCTCTCATTGTAGATGACACAGTAGCACTGGATGGCATTGTGAACATCTACTGAAAACTTCATGTGCCTTTCTAAGTCCAGGTCATCTGGCTCAAAAACTAACAGTGCCTCCTCAAATGAAGAGCATTCCCTCACCATTTCCTGAATCATGAATCTCTTCAGTTCTTCAATTACTTCTTCCTCTTGCCCCTTATCATCCTTTCTCTGAGCCTCCAGTTCCATCAGGGAAGCACCTTGGGGTGCACAGCAAGGAGTTCAGTGAAGTCATTGTCTTGTAGACCTGGGCCCAGCTTCTCACTGAGAGTTACTAAGTTGCTGAAGACCTCTCTGGACTCCTTATATAGCTTCTCAAATCTAAAAATGTTGTAAACAAGTCATGGGCAAAGTATCTTCCAAACCCCATTTTTGGTGATGACTGTAACTTGAAGCCAAGCAAAGTCACTGTTTTTACATCTACGGGCCTAGATGCTCTGGCCCTTCTAAAATAGTTGCAATGTTTTTTCCTGATTCATCACTTGTCTTTACTGTCTGATGAAAGTGTGACATAAATACTATTTATTGAAAATTGCTATAATTTCCTGGTTCATAGATTGGATGAGCGACATAGTATTTGGTGGCAGATGATGAGGAAACAATGGAAATAGTGACCGACTTTATTGTCTTGGGCTTGGAGCCCAAATCACTGCAGAAGGTGACTGCAGCTATGAAATTAAAAGACACTTGCTCCTTGGAAGAAAAGCTATGACTAACCTAGATAGCATATTAAAAAGCAGAGACATTGCTTTGCCGACAAAGGTCTGTCTAGTCAAAGCTATGGTTTGTCCAGTAGTCGTGTATGGATGTTACAGTTGCACCATAAAGAAAGCTGAGCACACAAGAATTGATGCTTTTGAACTGTGGTGTTGGAGAAAACTCTTGAGAGACCCTTGGACTGCAAGGAGATCCAACCAGTCAATCCTAAAGGAAATCAGTTCTGAATATTCATTGGAAGAACTGATGCTGAAGCTGAAACTCCAATATTTGGCCACCTGATGGAAAGAACTGACTCATTAGAAACAATCCTGATGCTGGGAAAGATTGAAGGCAGGAGAAGAAGGGGGAACAGAGGATGAGATGGTAGGATGACATCACTGACTCAATGGACATGAGTTTGAGTAAGCTCTGGGAGTCGGTGATGGACAGGGGGATCTGGCGTGCTGCAGTTCATGGGGTGGCAAAGAGTCAGACACAACTGAGCAATTGAACTGAACTCCACTACTTTGACATTGGGATGAAAGTCATCCGAGAATAGGGGTGACACAGAACATCGCCCTGCAGCAAGAGTGTTTAATAGGACTTCCTTCTAAGCAATATTTCTCTGCCTCTGGAATTAAGTGGTGAAAAAAAAGAAAGAAAAAAACAGTCATGAGAGATGGCCTGTGTAACCCAGGCTTTGGAGTTACTCTTCCCCTCAAGAGGAAGAGAGCCGTTGGCTATGCTTTTAAGGGATCTTGGATTTTCTGAATAATAAACTAAGAGACGTCTCAGCTTCATATCACTGGGACCACTGCCACCAAACCACAGAGCAATCTGTCAGTTGCTGCCTGTAACCTGGCATCAGTTTTCCCTCCTTACTGCTGGAACTTCAGTTTGGCATCCTCTTCTAGTGCAGTCCTGCCTCATCCCACATTAAAAACCTGTTCGAATAAATATACACATTCATCATTAATTTCTTGAAGTATTTAAAAAAATTCCTGGTCAGTTACCATACTCTACTCCCTACCTCTCCACTCTTACCTTGGGAAGGTGGATTCTAGCCTTGCACTAATAAAACCAGCCATGGCTGGCATTAAAAGATGCTCCGTCTGATTGTTTGCCCTGTATCAATATTACATAAAAATATAAACATTGCATAAATATTACATCCTGCATATGTACATGGGATAGATTTTAAAAATAAACAATGAATAATGCAAAAGGATATATGGATGAAACAATAGACATTTCATGGGTAAATGCATACAAAATACAGCACATATTACACTTTGCAAACATGGTAATTAATGTTACAATAATTTCTTCTGGATAAGAAAGGAGGAGGAAGTAAGTTTATCTAGATTTAGTTATAAATGTAATGTTTCATTCAGGTGGACACACAAGTTTCTCTCAGCATTAAATGATACCCAATTATTCTGTGATGTCTTTTTTGCTAACATGTAATCATCTGCAAGTCAAATTTTTGGTTGAAAATTTAATCAATGTGAAATATATATATATATATACATATATATATATCACAGTTTAATTGATGTCTCTTTATAGGTCCTCTTTTTAGCATGTGTATTATTATGTTTGTATGTGAGTTATATTTTATTTACCCTGCTTAGGTGCATTGTATTTCAATACCTAAGGATTCTTTTTTTTTCATCAATTCTGAGAAATTTGTAGACATTATCACTTGCACGTTGCCTTCTTCATCTTCTTTGTTTTATGGAAATCATATTAGATGTGATTGCACATATGTTCCTGCTCTAGTTTTCACTACTTTCTTTGCTAATGGTTCTTGGAAATGTATCTATTTATTCACATCTGTGCATTGAAACAGATGTTTATTGTATCTTTTTAGACACATGTCTTAGGAGAAGTTTTATGTCATCCAGGCTGTCACTTTTGCAGACTCTATGCAAAGTTTTATTATGTTTAGATAAATGTTTAGAAGGGAAAGTATTTTTTCTCAGACAAATATTTTGCTATGTTTAATAGTTTTATATTTTTTGCTTTTTTTCCTGGCAAAAATAATATAAACTTAAGCATTCTAAATGTATAAAAATTCTAAAACTTTGGAAGTGAAATTTGTTCTGGTTTATCCATATATGAAATTTTCAATCATATAGTTAGAAAGTTGGAATGAAATTAAGATATATTAATGGGTTTAATGCCTTTATTTGTCTTACAATCAATCAAAAGTCATCTATCCACTATTTACAGTATACTTTTCTTGGTGGTATAAAGGAGACAGTGTTGTAACACTTAATCTCTGTATTTTCTCATGAAGTTATGATTAGGAGAATTGAGTTGACTGAATATATACCAACCTATCTACCTAAACACACACACACACACACTCACAAACACACAAAGAAATTTGTATATGGTGCCTCCATAAATCTAAAGATAAAATGTGCTAGTAATATATTTTAAACTTGTCTTCTATGCTATTTACTGTAGATGTATTAATTTATACTTGTGTGCTTAGCTGTTCAGTCATGTCCCACTCTGCGACCCCACGTACTGTAGCCAGCCAGGCTCTTCTGTCCATGAGGACTCTCCAGGCAAGAATACTGGAGTGAGTTGTCATACTTTCCTCCAGGGGATCTTTCCAACCCAGGGATTGAACCCAGGTATCCCTCATTGCAGGCAGATTCTTTACTGTCTGGACAACCAGAGAAGCCCAATTTATACTTAGGGGATTTAAAATACTGCTTAAATTGATTTACATTTCTCATTACAAGAATATTTTTGATTCATTTTACATTTAGAAAATGGCATTTTTGTGTGAATTTCTAAGATTTTGATACCACGGAAATAAGCAACAACAGAGTAGCTAGATTTGTTTTGTAAAACTAATAAATTAGGACAATTTTCACCAAAAATACAGAGGTACAAGTGGTTTTATCATATAATTACATTATAGAAATTTACTATAAAGCTAATCAATTTTTCTTTTAGATGGCATCAAGTGTTGGTATACTTTAAATTAATACAACCAAGATCCTCATCCTGATGGAAGACATTTAGAGAAGGACAAAATTTTCTTGTATAGAGCATTAGACTTGTCAGGGAAAGATTTTAACTTTGTAACAAATCAGATAAAAAGTAGAGATTTACTGGTCTCAAGAGACCCGCCGGGTTTTTTAGGTGACTTTTAAAGGTCTTTTTGATGCAGAAGACTAAGAAATAAAGTAATGAACTGACTGCTCATGATTCACACTAATAAAATTGTAGAGTCAGAATGCATGCACATATTCAGATGCACAAAGAGCAGCTCAGCTAATTCCTCCAAGGTGAAAATTCTATGTTTCTTCCCTGAAGAAGTACAGATAGGGGAGTGATAAATTGCAGTGCTCTTGAGAATAAGAATAGAGTCCTTGTTCTGTATTCTATCACCAGGTCTTTTAAGAGGTATAAGGATTTGTGCAAGCCCCTGAGCATTTGTCTGTGAATGGATTTCCCCTTTATGATGCTTGCATATAAATCTCAGAAAGAGACAGAGTTACAAGTGAGTGTCATGTATAGATGCCTCTAGGTGGCAGCTCAAACCAAAGCAGAATCTTGAGTTTTTCAGGACAGGTATGAATGAGTGGGATCACCTTCACCCTCATACCTCCCACAAACAACCTAACTGGCAAGAACCCATTTCAGTAGCCCAAGAGAGGAATTACACACGTGTTCCTGTTTCACATAATTTTTAGCCTTTTGCTCAGTCACTTAAAAGGATGGATATATATCTTCAAATGTTGGGGTTAACACAATTTCCATATAATTTTTTTTCTGTGTAACCTAATGCTTAAGACCAAAAAAAAAAAAAAAAGTCCATATAGGTAAAGCTATGGTTTTTCCAGAAGTCATGTACATATGTGGGAGTTGAACCATAAAAAAGGCTTAGGGCTGAAGAATTGATGCTTTCCACTGTGTTGTTGGAGAAGACTCTTGAAAGTCCCTTGGACTGCAAGGAGATCCAACCAGTCCATCTTAAAAGTAATCAACCCTGATTATTTATTGGAAGGACTAATGCTGAAGCTCCAGTACTTTGGCCATCTGATGTGAAGAGCCAGCTCATTGGAAAAGTCCATGATTCTGGGAAAGATTGAAGGCAGGAAGAGAAAGGGATGACAGAGGATGAGATGGTTGGAATCCATCACCAACTCAAGGGACATTAGTTTAAGCAAAGTTGGAAACAGTGAAGGACAGGAACGCCTGGCGTGCAGCCGTCCACGGGGTTGCAAAAAGTTGAACATGACTTAGCAACTGAATAACAACAAATGTTTAACACGTTTACACTGAGGACAAAAAACAAAACAAAGCAAAATAGCATAAAGAAAATAAAGTAGATCAGCTATTCTCAAAATCTTGACTCTAGGAATATGTACCTTCTTTTAATATATATATATACATATATATATATAATCTTATGATTTTGAACTTATTAAAAACAATATGAAGTCCACTATATTGACAAAATTGGTATATTGAAATGTACTCCCCCCCCAAAAAAAATAGTTATGAGTGGAATTGTTTTACATTCTTCCCTTTTAAATGATATCTGGCTTGATGGAAGATATCTGAATTTTTCTTCCTGCCTCTGGAGTCAATCTGTTAAAGTTTGTTGTTTTGGTTGACGTATGGGGGGACATGTAGTCTTTTACAGAAAGGACAGCAGTATACCAACAGACGTTTTAGCAATTGTGAATATTCTTTGTTAATACATCCAGGTGGAGAAGTGGGGTGATATTTTTCCTGGCTAACACACTGAAAATAGACAAGCACCTTTTGTTTTTATTTATTTATTTACTTTTTGAAGATTGGTTGCAAAATACAATATATCACTCTGTATCACGAAAGTCTTTTTCAGTATGAAACAAGTTTATATGCATTTGAAGAGACAGCAGAAAAGAGCAACATTTGAATAAATGGACACAAATAATGGAAAAAATAAAGAAACCCAATATATGTTGGGGCAGTCTGGTGGTGGACTGGAGGAGTTTCCAGACCCAGAGCATTTCAGAAAGAAGTGAGTTTATGAAGAACAAGGAGCAGCAATAATGTGGGCACCGCAGCTGCTGTGGGCCTACCTCCTGACAACCAGGGAGAATCAGCAGTTTTTGTGGTTTAATCTCCTCAAGACAAAGAAAATTTAAATGAGGGCTAGGGTGCCATTATAGGGTGAACATGGATGTGGACGTTTTGTCCTAATTTGGGTTCAGGAAGCCTGCAGGGGGTCTTTTGGCAATAGGTGCAAAGAGCCTCAGCTTTGGAGGTGACCTTGGTTCTGGCTCCACTTCCGTAGTCTTGGTCCAAGGTCATGACCCTGAGGCCTTTGGGCAGGACTCGACAACACCTGCATAAATTCACTCTCTAAGTGAATTCACAAATTCACTTGTCAGATCCCAGCCAAGGAAAGGGGAGCCTGCTCGTTGTCTCCAGCTAAGGAAAGAAGTTTAAGAACTGGCAGAAGCCAAGGTGGCTAGAATTAACAAAGCGGAGTAGCAAAGAAGAGAAAGCTACATAGGCAAGGAGTACCAGACAGCGGCTGAGGGTTCTCTGAAGTCCTTACAGAACACAGATCAGACAATCCATGTGAGGGGGATGCCTGAGCCTGGGAAAGGCTCATCAGAGACGAGCTTGCAGAACAATCTCATGAGGCCACACAAGGCACAGAATTGTCTCTGCACCACCAGTTAAAGTGGAAAACAGCATAATACAGGGCTCACTGGTTAAAGTATTCAGTATGCTATTGCTTTAGGAATGAAAGAAAATTGGCCCTACACTAAAAGCTAATCTGGTCCAAGCTAACAAAAAGAATAAGCAAATCTTGAAAAGAGTAAACAGTTTCTAATTTATTAAACTTCATCCCACACAATCTCAAGAAAATATAAAGGAATATAAAAGTAATCAGTACCCAAAAAGTAATAAACTATTATACCTGGCATTTTATTAAAGCTCAGAAGATATGCAAATAAACAAAAATATGCATGTTAATGAGGAGAAAATCAGTCAATAGAAACAGACCCCAAAACACCACATACAAAAACACACTCATGAGTCAACAAAGAAGTCAAAAGGGAAATTAGAAGTATTCTGAAAAAGAAAATGAAAACACAGCACACTAAAACCTTGGGCAATATAGCTAGCATAGTACATGGAAGAAAAATTATAGCAGTAAATGTCAACATAGAAAAGAAGAAAAAAAATTTGTTTTTCTAAGATCAATAAAACTGATAAAACCCTATCTAGTTTGATGTAGGAGAATAACATAAATTACCAATATCAGGAATTGGGAAAATCACTGAATTCTATAGATATTAAACAGATAATCATGAAATGTTGTTAATAAATTTATGCTAGTAAGCTCGACCCCACAGATTAAATAAACAAATTGCTTTAAACTGACAAATTACCAATGCTAAAATAAGAAAAAAAATTAGAATAGCCTGGGTTTCTAGTTTTACCTATTATGGTTTTGTCAAATATATATTGCTTATTTGGGAAATGTTGGCTTACAGAGTGACACAAATTCTTCAAATTTTGACACATTTTATTATATAATATTTAAAAAATGAAAGATTAATGTCATCACCAATCCCAATAGAAAATTCAAGTAACAGGAATCTGGAAAGCTTACCTTTGAAAGCATTCATTATTTTTCTTAAGAAATGTTTAAGACAGTTCAAATTTTCACATAAAAATCATATTTGAAAAAGAATCACTTAGTTTAGTGTTTAATTAAGCTCACAAATACTTTTCCTCAACAGAATAATTCCATTTAAATAATTCAGTATAAGTGATGCACACACATTTCAGTTTGTTTCATAGACTATTAACAAGATGAATATAAAAGGGTCAGTATTAATAAAATTAATAATTTTTATTTCACCTCAAAGACACCTTATGTAAAACACATTTTTCTTATAATGAGTGCATAGTAATACAGAATACTATAAGTGAGATTAAATGCAGCTTATTTCCACAGATTTTATTTGTGCTAAGTCACCTGCAATTTTGCCGATAGTGTACAAAAAAAGGCATGTTATTATTAGAATACCAATATTGGACACCACACACCTCCCAGAATAGTCTTATGGATAAGCAAATTTCTATAAATGATCTTTTGAGAAGCAATGAACCAGATTTTGATGTGGAAAGAGTGCACACATAAATTGGCTAATGTTTCGTGTCTTAAGTTTTTTTTAAGTCAAAGTAACTTAACATTTGGCTGGAAAGATGGTTCAAAAAATTGTTTGTACAGTTTAATTATTATTTCATTATAAATCATATGCATAATACTTTTTTGCTATGAAACATTTTCAACAACAAAGTAATATTCTTTCACATGTGTTTTGAAATATATGTAAAGTCCACCCTTATCTGTAGAGAAGATACTGCAAGAAATCCAGTGGATGCCTGATATCATGTAGAGGCATGTTAAGAGATTAACAGTGATAATAAAATATAATATTTATAGATGTATTTTGAATGCTATATTATCATCCAGCTACTGAATGTCTTCCTTTTAACTGCAACTTCATTTTCAATCAAATAATTTTAACAATTTTGGTAATTTGGATGCCATTGAAGTAAGTGCCTAGAGGTAGCAAAAATGACCACTTCTCCTCTTTGGTTTATGAGTAACTGAGGTCATTAATTAATGACTTGTATTTATTTAGGTCTCAAGTTTTGATATTTTTAAAACTATTAAAGAAATAACAATTATTTTATCAAAGCTTTATATGAAGAATCATTTGCTATATTTTAATTTTGATATGCTCAATTAACTTCATTTTTATAAAAATATATGATCCAAAATGACTGTGGATAATTTAGGTTAAATTAGTGTAATGATACTGTGTGTTTGTCATTACATTTGCTTACTTTTTACAGATGGAATCCTTTAGCTATAATAGATATCTGGATAAACTTTTTTCCAATCATTCTACATTTTTATTTTAAAATATTTCATGTAAAGTGTATCACCTATTGAAAATTCACTCTATATGTATATACAACCCTTTTTTTTCTTTTCCCAGAAATGAAAGATGTACACATTCAGGATGAAATTGAAAGTCGTTTTTAAGGAGTGAATTCTCTAAGTCCACATTTCTTAGCAAGGGCTTTAGCTGAGAAAGCCCAAACATCCTGTTAGCGTAGGGTCTCTCCAGGTGTGAGCTGTTAGGCAAGACTAGCTTGCCAGTAATTTTCCAAGACAAAACTAGTTAGCTCTGAGTGGAAAAATGTTGTTACTGATTTTCCACTCAAGGCCAGCTACTTTGCCCTGAAAATGGACCACTTCACATTCCATTTCTTACAGTATATAAATTCAATTTTTGCTGAAATTAGGTTTTTACCCAGCTTCATCAAAATAGATTTGACTATTAGGCAATACAAAATAAATAGTGGTAGTAGAGTATAGGAGCAACATGGAATGGCATCTTTATTTATTTACTATAATTGCTTTAAAGTCTTCAATGTAAGTCTTTGCCAGGGAAGTTGATACTGGTCCCCCTTTCCACCAGTCTGTTTCTCTTTCTCTCACATTTCTCCCTCTTTTACTCTCTTCCTCTCTCCTTTTTTTTTGCTCACAATGATGGAATTTCTGCTTATATTTGCCTATCAAGTAAGGCATTTTTATCCTTGTTTTCAGAATTATTATTGTATATACTTAATGCATTTATCCTATGAAAAATTTAAAACATTATATGTTCAATATATATTAGTATAAAATGTTCACCATGTTTTCTGTTTTGTGAATTAAATAACAAAACAAAATTATAAAAAGATTGAGGATAATTATATTAGTTTCTCATTAAAAGTGAACTTCCAGGATGTACATTCCAGAAATAAGGAAATTAACTTGGCACTTGAAAACTTGCTCATGTAAAATGTTATATGATGCTTTTCATTAGACTGAAAAAATGAGAGAAACTAAAATTCCTATTTAATAATAATTATTACCAGCCAATTAGTCAGTCCATCATGAGATCAATAGTAACATTTCATTAGACTTTTCTGTTCTAGAAATATTTTTTTAAGAAATTGCCTGTTTTAGAATAGTGTTTAGCTTCTAATCAGATCTTTGGTACTTCCATGTGACCACATTCTACTACTAAGCTGGATGAATATGTTTATGAAATAATCAGATTTTGTTTACAACACGGTGATTGACAACAAGATATTTCCAATCTATTCTTTTTCTTTTTTTTAAATTTAATTTAATTATATCCACAACAATGGAATCTCTTTTTGAATAATTCTACTTAGAGCATTTTGACTTAAAACTGAGGGGAAAAAATGTAAATAGGAGCTCTGTTTGTTGTCATTCTTAGTAAAGTACCTACAATTTGTGGTGATAAAATTAATATAGACATTTCCATGCATTTGCTAGATTCTTAAAAATATAAAAAACAATCTATCCTTATATTAGTTTACTCTTTTACCCGAAGAGGGACTAGCTGATTTAAAGGATGCTCCATAAGTGTGTTTAGTAGAGAATTATTATGAAAACCACCAGATATTACATTTTTGTATTCAGTGTTTCTGTTAATTGCAAATTAATTTACTTTGTATTTATTGTGAGCAAATATTTGCTTTGTGTGGGTGTGTTTTTGAGTTATTAGGAAAATGAAGGGGTAAAAATAATCTTATTTACTTTCAGTAGTTCATCATAATCTGAAAGTTTTTAATTTTAAAAATTTTATTTGGAGAATGGTTGATTTACAATGTTGTATCAGTTTCAGGTATACAGCAAGGTGAGTCATTTATATATATATATGTATGTATGTATATACATATGTATATCCACTCTTTTTGAAATTCTCTTCCTATACAGGCTTTTATAGAGGACTGAGTAGAGATACCTGTGCTATACACCAGGTGATTATTAGTTATCTGCTTTATATATAGTTCTGTGTATAGGTCAATCCAGGCTTCCCAGCTGGCACTGGTGGTAAAGAACCTACCTGCCAATGCAGGAGACATAAAAGACCAAGTTCAATCTGAGAAGATACCCCAGAGGAGTGCATGGCAACACACTCTAGTATTTTTGCTTGGAGAATCCCATGGAAAGAAGAGCCTGACGGGTTGCAAAGTCGGACACAACTGAAGCTACCGAGCAAGCATAGGCCAATCCTAGTCTCCAGTTTATCTCTCTTCCCCCAAACTTCTGGCAAACATAAGTTTTGTTTTCCACATCTGTAGCCCTATTTCTGTCTTGTAGATAAGTTCATTTGTATCTTTTTCAGATTCCACATATAAGAAATATCATATAATATTTGACTTTCTCTGTCTTATTTCACTCAGTATGACAATCTCCATGTCCATCCATGTCGCTGCAAGTGGCATTATTCCCTTCTTTTAATGGCTGAGTGGCATTCCACTGTATACATGTTCCACACCTTCTTTATCCATTCCTCTGTTGATAGACATTTAGGTGACTTTCATGTCCCGGTTACAATAGTAAAATAATATAATAGTATATACAATATAATATAATATAATATAACAATATATTGTATAATACTGCTACAATGAGCATCTTTTTCAGTTATGGTTTTCCGGATATATACCAAGGAGTGGGATTGCTGAATCATATGGTAACTCTATTTTTAAATTTTAACTCTACCAATTTACATTTTCATCCACAGGGTAGGAGACTTCCCTTTCTTCCACAGCCTTTCCAGCATTTATTATTTATAGATTTTTTGATAATGGTCATTCAATAAGTATGAAATTTTGTTTCTCTAATAATTAGTGATGCTGTGCATCTTGTCTTGCAATTTTTATTCATCTTTATGTGTTCTTGGAGAAATGTCTATTTAAATCTGTTCATTTTCTTTTTCATTTATTTTTATTAGTTGGAGGCTAATTACTTTACAATATTGTAGTGGGTTTCGTCATACATTGACATGAATCAGCCATGGATTTACATGTATTCCCCATCCCGATCCCCCCTCCCACCTCCCTCTCGACCAGATCCCTCTGGGTCTTCCCAGTGCACCAGGCCCGAGCACTTGTCTCATGCATCCAACCTGCGCTGGTGATTTGTTTCACCGCAGATAATATACATGTTTTGATGCTGTTCTCTTGAAACATCCCACCCTCACCTTCTCCCACGGAGTCCAAAAGTCTGTTCTGTACATCTGTGTCTCTTTTTCTGTTTTGCATATAGGGTTATCATTACCAGCTTTCTAAATCCCATATATATGTGTTAGTATGCTGTAATGTTCTTTATCTTTCTGGCTTACTTCACTCTGTATAATGGGCTCCAGTTTCATCCATCTCGTTAGAACTGATTCAAATGAGTTCTTTTTAATGGCTGAGTAATATTCCATGGTGTATATGTACCACAGCTTCCTTATCCATTCGTCTGCTGATGGGCATCTAGGTTGCTTCCATGTCCTGGCTATTATAAACAGTGCTGCGATGAACATTGCGATGAACGTGTCTCTTTCAGATCTGGTTTCTTCAGTAAGTATGCCCAGAAGTGGGATTGCTGGGTCGTATGGCAGTTCTATTTCCAGTTTTTTAAGAAATCTCCACACTGTTCTCCATAGCGGCTGTACTAGTTTGCATTCCCACCAACAGTGTAAGAGGGTTCCCTTTTCTCCACACCCTCTCCAGCATTTATTGCTTGTAGACTTTGGATAGCAGCCATCCTGACTGGCGTGTAATGGTACCTCATTGTGGTTTTGATTTGCATTTCTCTGATAATGAGTGATGTTGAGCATCTTTTCATGTGTTTGTTAGCCATCTGGATGTCTTCTTTGGAGAAATGTCTGTTTAGTTCTTTGGCCCATTTTTTGATTGGGTCATTTATTTTTCTGGAATTGAGCTGCAGGAGTTGCTTGTATATTTTTGAGATTAATCCTTTGTCTGTTGCTTCATTTGCTATTATTTTCTCCCAATCTGAGGGCTGTCTTTTCACCTTGCTTATAGTTTTCTTTGTAGTGCAAAAGCTTTTAAGTTTCATTAGGTCCCATTTGTTTATTTTTGCTTTTATTTCCAATATTCTGGGAGGTGGGTCATAGAGGATCCTGCTGTGATTCATGTCTGAGAGTGTTTTGCCTATGTTCTCCTCTAGGAGTTTTATAGTTTCTGGTCTTACATTTAGATCTTTAATCCATTTTGAGTTTATTTTTGTGTATGGTGTTAGAAAGTATTCTAGTTTCATTCTTTTATGAGTGGTTGACCAGTTTTCCCAGCTCCACTTGTTAAAGAGGTTGTCTTTTTTCCATTGTATATCCTTGCCTCCTTTGTCAAAGATAAGGTGTCCATAGGTTTGTGGATTTATCTCTGGGCTTTCTATTCTGTTCCATTGATCTATATTTCTGTCTTTGTGCCAGTACCATACTGTCTTGGTGACTGTGGCTTTGTAGTAGAGCCTGAAGTCAGGCAGGTTGATTTCTCCAGTTCCATTCTTCTTTCTCAAGATTGCTTTGGTTATTCGAGGTTTTTTGTATTTTCATACAAATTGTGAAATTATTTGTTCGAGTTCTGTGAAAAATACTGTTGGTAGCTTAATAGGGATTGCATTGAATCTATAGATTGCTTTGGGTAGTATAGCCATTTTGACAATATTGATTCTTTCAATCCATGAACACAGTATGTTTCTCCATCTGTTTGTGTCCTCTTTGATTTCTTTCATCAGTGTTTTATAGTTTTCTATGTATAGGTCTTTTGTTTCTTTAGGTAGATATACTCCTAAGTATTTAATCTTTTTGTTGCAATGGTGAATCGTATTGTTTCCTTAATTTCTCTTTCTGTTTTCTCATTGCTCGTGTATAGGAATGCAAGTGATTTTTGTGTGTTAATTTTATATCCTGCAAGTTTACTATATTCGTTGATTAGCTCTAGTAATTTTCTGGTAGAGTCTTTAGGGTTTTCTATGTAGAGGATCATGTCATCTGCAAACAGTGAGAGTTTCACTTCTTCTTTTCCTATCTGGATTCCTTTTACTTCTTTTTCTGCTCTGATTGCTGTGGCCAAAACTTCCAAAACTATGTTGAATAGTAGTGGTGAGAGTGGGCACCCTTGTCTTGTTCCTGATTTTAGGGGAATGCTTTCAATTTTTCACCATTGTAATGCTTGCTCTGGGTTTGTCATATATAGCTTTTATTGTGTTGAGGTATGTTCCTTCTATTCATGCTTTCTAAATCTGTTCATTTTTTTGTTGGATAGTTTTGTTGTGTTTGATACTGTGCTGCATGAACTGTTTGTATATTTTGAAGATTAATACCTTATAGGTTGCTACCTTTGCAAATATTTTCTGCCATTCTTAGCGCTGTCTGTTTGTTTTGTTTTTGGTTTCCTTTGCTATGCAAAAACTTAGGTTTCACAAGTCCTGTTTGTTTACTTTTGTTTTTATTTTCATTACTCTAGGATGTGGATGAAAAAATACCTTGCTGCAAATTATGTCAAAAAGTGTCCTGCCTATGTTTTTCTTTAAGAGTTTTTTGTAGTATCCAGTGTTACATTAAGAGCTTTAATCTATTTGGAGTTTCTTTTTATATGTACGGTGTTAGGGAGTATTCTAATTTCATTCTTTTACACAGAGTTACCCAGTTTTCCCAGCACCAGTTGTCAAAGAAACTATCTTTTCTCCATTGTATATTCTTGCCTCCGGTATTACAGATTAGATGACCATAAGTGTTGGGGTTTATCTCTCTACTGTCTATCCTGTTCCATTGATTTATATTTCTGCACTTATCTCAATACCTTAGATTTTGATTACTGTGGCTTTGTAGTATAGTCTGACATCAGGGATCCTGATTCCTCCAGCTCTTTTTTTCTTTCTCAAGATTGTTTTGACTCTTTATAGTTTTTTGTGTTTTAATATAAATTATAAACTTTTTTGTTCTAATTTTGTGAAAAATGCCATTGGTACTTTGATAAGGATTTTATTGAATCTGTAGATTGCTTTTGGTGGTATAGTGATTTTGATACTATTGATTCTTCCAATCTAAGAACATGACCTATCCCTCCATTTGTTTGTTTTCTTATATACTGATGTGATCCTATGTTGGGTGCCTATGTATTTACAATTATTATATCACTTCTTGGATTATCCCTTAATTCTTATGTAGTAGTCTTTCTTGTCTCATGATAGTCTTTACAATGGAAAAACAGATTGAGAAAATAAAAGAAATGTCTAACAAAGACCTAGAAGGACTAAAGAACAATCAAACATAGATGAACAACTTAATAACTGAAATGAAGATCACATTTAGAAGAAGTCAATAGCAGAATAAAGGAGGAAGAAGAATGGATGAATGAACAGGAAGATGGAGTGGTGGAAATCACCACTGTGGAGAAGAATAAAGAAAAATGATTGAAACAAATAAGGACAGTCTCAGAGACTACTGGAATAACATTAAATACACAAACATTTGAATTATAGGTGGCATAGAAAAAGAAAAAAAGGGGGCACTTGAGAAGATATTTGAAGAGAATATAGTCAAAAACTTCCCTAACATGGGAAAGGATACAGTCACCAAAGTCCAGGAAGCAAAAAGTGCTCCAGTATGGGATAAACCCATGGAGAAACACATCAAGACACACATTCATCAAACTAAAAAAATTTAAATACATAGAAAAATATGAAAAGTTATAAGGGAAAATGGCAAGAAAATATTCAAGGGACTTCCCATAATGTTGCCAGCTGAGTTGTCAGCAACAACTCTTCAGGCCAGAAGGCAGTGGCAGGAAATATTTAAAGTGATGAAAGAATGAAATCTGGAATCAAGAATACTCTACTCAACAAGGTTCTCAGTCATATTTAAGAGGATATGATTAGAAACAACAAAATCACAAATGAGAAAGCTCACTGGTAAAGGCAAATATGCAGTAAAAAGAGGAAGTCAACCATACACACATATGATAGCAAAACCAGCAACTATGATAAGAGGAAAGTACAAATGAAGGAAAGGAGAGTTACATTTGAAATCAAAAGACCATCATCTGTTGATGGACACTTAGATTGTTTCCAAATCTTGACTATTATGAATAATGCTGCAGTGAACATCAGTTCAGTTCAGTTCAGTCACACAGTCATGTCTGACTCTTTGCAACCCCATGGACTGCAGCATGCCAGGCTTCCCTATACATCACCAACCCCTTTAGCTTGCTCAAACTCATGTCCACTGAATCAGTGATACTATCAACATCTCATTCTCTGTCATCCCCTTCTCCTCCTGCCTTCAATATTTCCCAGCATCAGGGGCTTTTCCAATGAGTAAATTCTTCACATCAGGTGGCCAAAGTGTTGGAGGTTCAGCTTCAAAATAAGTCCTTTCAATGGATATTCAGTACTGATTTCCTTAAGGATTGAGTGGTTTGATCTCCTTGGAGTCCAAGGGATTCTCAAGAGTCTTATCCAACACCACAGTTCAAAATCATCAATTCTTCAGCACTAAATTTTCTTTATAGTCCAACTCTCACATTCATACATGACTACTGGAAAAACCATAGCTTTAACTAGATGGGCTTTGTTGGCAAAGTAATGTCTGTGCTTTTTAATATGCTGCCTAGGTTGGTCATAGCTTTTCTTCGAAAGAGCATGCGTCTTTTAATTTCATGGCTACAGTCACTATCTGCAGTGATTTTGGAGCCCCCCAAAATAAAGTCTGCCACTGTTTCCATTGTTTCCCCATCTATTTGCCATGAAGTGATGGGACTGGATGCCGTGATCTTAGTTTTTCAAATGCTGAGTTTTAAGTCAGCTTTTCCCCACTCTTGTACTTTCATCAAGAGGCTCTTTAGTTCCTCTTCACTTTCTGCCATAAGGGTAGTGCCATCTGTGTATCTGAGGTTATTAATATTTCTTTTGGCAGTCTTGATTCCAGCTTGTGCTTCATCTAGCCTGGCATTTCTCATGATGTACTCTGCATATAAGTTAAATAAGCAGGGTGACAAAATATAACCTTGTTCTGTCCCAATTTGGATCCAGCCCGTTGTTCTATGTCCAGTTCTAACTGTTGCTTATTGACCTGCATATAGATTACTCAGGAAGCAGGTAAGGTACTCTGGTATTCCCATATCTTGAAGAATTTTCAACAGTTTATTGTGATCTACACAGTCAAAGGCTTTGGTATAATCATTAAAAAAGAAGTAGATATTTTTCTGGAACTCTTGCTTTTTCTATGATCCAACAGATGTTGCAATTTGATCCCTGGTTCCTCTGCCTTTTCTAAATCCAGCTTGAACATCTGGAAGCTCATGGTTCACATACTGTTGAAGTCTCACCTGGGGAATTTTGAGCATTATTTTGCTAGCATGTGAGATGAGTGCAATTGTGCAATAGTTTGAACATTCTTTGGCATTGCCTTTCTTTGGGATTGGAATGAAGTTGCTCTTTTCCAGTCCTGTGGCATCTACTGAGCTTTCCAAATTTGCTGGCAAATTGAGTGCAGCACTTTCACAACATCATCTTTTAAGATTTGAAGTAGCTCAACTGGTATTCCATCACCTCTACTAGCTTTGTTCATAGTGATGCTTCCTAAGGCTCATGTGACTTCACATTCCAAGATGTCTGGCTCTAGGTGAGTGATCACACATCATGGTTATCTGAGTCATGAAGATGTTTTTTATATAGATCTTCTGTGTATTTTTGCCACCTCTTCTTAATATATTTTGCTTCTGTTAGCTCCATATAATTTCTCTTCTTTATTGCACCCATCTTTTCATGAAATGTTCCCTTAGTATCTCTAACTTTCTTGAAGAGATCTCTAGTCTTCTATTTCTTTGCATTGATCACTGAAGAAGGCTTTTTTTCCCCTCTCCTTGCAATTCTTTGGAACTTTGCATTCAGATGGGTATATTTTTCCTTTTCTCCTTTGCCTTTAGCTTCTCTTCTTTTCCCAGCTATTTTTAAGGCCTCCTCAGACAACTATTTTCCCTTTTAGTTATTCCATTGGGATGGTCTTGATCACTGCCTCCTGTACAATGCCACAAACCTCTGTCCCTAGTTCTTCAGGCACTCGTATCAGATCTAGTCCCTTGAATCTATTTGTCACTTCCACTGTATAATTGTAAGGGATTTGATTTAGGTCATATTGAATGGTCTAGTGGTTTTCCATACTTTCTTCAATTTAAGTCTGAATTTGGCAATAAGGAGTCCATGATCTGAGCCACAGTTAGCTCCCAGTCTTGTTTTTGCTGACGGTATAGAGCTTCTCCAACTTTGACTGCAAAAAATATAATCAATTTAATCTCAGTATTGACCATCTGGTGATGCCTTGTGTGTAGAGTTCTCTTGTGTTATTGGAAGAGGGTGTTTGCTATGACCAGTGTGTTCTCTTGGCAAAACTCTTGTTAGCCTTTGCCCTGCTTAATTTTGTATTCTAATGCCAAACTTGTCTGTTACTCTAGGTATATCTTGACTTCCTACTTTTGCATTCCAGTCCCCTGTGATGAAAAGGACATCTTTTTTGGGTGTTAGTTCTAGGATGTCTTGTAGGTCTTAATAGAACCACTCAACTTCAGCTTCTTCAGCATTATTGGTTGGGACATAAACTTGGATTACTGTGATATTGAATGGTTTGCCTTAGAAACAAACAGAAATCATTCTGTCATTTTTGAGATTGTACCCAAATACTGCATTTCAGACTCTTCTGTTGACTATGATGGCTACTCCATTTCTCCTAAAGGATTCTTGCCCACAGTAGTAGATACAATGGTCATCTGAGTTAAATTCACCCATTCTAGTCCATTTTCGTTCACTAATTCTTAAAATGTCAGTGTTCACTCTTGACATCTCCTGTTTGACCACTTCTAATTTGCCTTGATTCATGGACCTAACATTCCAGGTACATATGCAATATTGCTCTTTACAGCATTGGACTTTACTTCTATCACCAGTCACATCCACAACTGAGCATTGTTTTTGCTTTGGTTTTTTCTCTTCATTCTTTCTGGAGTTATATCTCAACTGATCTCCAGTAACATATTGGGCACCTACTGACCTGGGGAGTTCATCTTTCAGTGTCCTATCTTTTTGTCTTTTCATGCTGCTCATTGGGTTCTCAAGGTAGTGAACATAAGGATGTATATCTTTTCAAATTAGGATTTGTGTTTTCTATCTGAATGATACCCAGAATTGCTGGATATATTCTGTTTTTAATTTTTGGGAGAATCACCACTGTGGAAAACAGTGGCAGCTTGAGTTTACATTCCCATCAATAGTTCAGAAGGGTTTCCTTATTTTCACACTCTCACCAACACTTGTTATTTGTTATCTTTTTTTAATGGCTATTTTGGTAGATATGAAGTGATATCTCACTCTGGTTTTTATTTACAGCTCCCAATGATTAGTGATGTTGAGCATCTTTTCCTGTGTTTGTTGGCCATCTGTATATGTTTTTTTTGAAAAATGCCTCTCTAGACATTTGTTCATTTTTACATTGAATTATTTGTTATTTTATATTGAATTATGTGAGTTATTTATGTATTTAAAATATTATTAATAACTCTATCAGATATGTCAGTTGCAGATACACTTTCCCATTCAGTATGTTGCCTTTTCTTTTTGCTGATAGTTTCCTTCTTTGTGATTTTTTTTTTTTTAGTTTGATATAATCTGTTTATTTTTTATTTTGTTACCCTAGCCCGAGGGCAGATCCAAAAAATATTACTAAAATCAATGTCAATCAGTATCTTGCCTGTGTTTTCATCCAGGGGTTTATCATTTGAGGTCTCATATTTAAATCTTTACATCATTTTGATTTTATTTTTGTATATGGTATAAAAAATTTTTGTCCACTTTTTTCTTTTATATGTTGCAATATTTTGAAGAAACTGTATTCTCCTCACTATATATTTATGACTTCATTGTCATAAATTAAGTAGCCATATAATTATGGGTTTATTTCTGGGTTCTCTATTTTTTCCATTGAGATATGTGTCTATCTTTTGTGCCAGTTCCATAATACTTTGATTAATATAACTTTGTTTCATAGTGTGAAATCATGGACTGTGATACCCAGCAATGTTCTATTTTAATATTATTTAATTATTCAGGATATCTTATTGTTTGTTCTGTGTGAATTTTTGAATTATTTTGTCTAGTTCTGTGGGAAAAAAAAAAATGTTGTTGCTATTTCGATAGGAGCTGCATTAAATCTGTAGTTTGCTTTATGGTACTATGGACATTTTAATGATGTTAATGTTCCAGTCCATTAGTATGGTATCAGTCATTTCAGTTGCTCAGTTGTGTCTGACTCTTTGTAACCTCATGGACTGCAGTATGTTAGACTTCCCTGTCCATCACCAACTCCTGAAGCTTACTCAAAATAATGTCCATCGAGTTGGTTATGCCATCCAAGCATCTCATCTCCTGCTATCCCCTTCTCCTCCTGCCTTCAATCTTTCCCAGCATCAGGGTCTTTTCAAGTGAGTCATTTCTTCACATCAAGTGGTCAAAGTATTGGAGTTTCAGCTTCAGCGTCAGTCCTTCCAATGAATGTTCAGGACTGATTTCCTTTAGGATTGACTGGTTGGCTCTCCTTGCAATCCAAGGGACTCTCAAGAGTCTTTTGAACACCATAGTTCAAAAGCATCAATTCTTCAGCATTCAGCTTTCTTTATAGTCCAACTCTCATACCCATACATGGCTACTGGAAAAACCATAGGCTTGACTAGACGTACCTTTGTTGGCAGAGTAGTGTCTCTGCTTTTAAATTACTGTCTAGGCTGGTCATAGCTTTTCTTCCAAAGAGCAAGCGTCTTTTAATTTCACGGCTGCAGTCACCTTCTGCAGTGAATCTGGAGCCCAAGAAAATAGTTTCTCACTGTTTCCATTGTTTCCCTATCTATCTCCCTATTTATTTGTGATGTATTCAATGTCTTTCACTAGTGTCTTATAGTTTTCTGGGTACAAGTCTTTTACCTTGGATTGACCAGATTCATTGCGAGATATTTTATTCTTTCTGATGCAATTTTAAATGGGGTTGTTTTCTGATTTTTTTTTTTTCTCATAGTTTGTTTTTAGTGCATATGAATGCAAAAAGATTCTGTATATAGATGTTTTATCCTGCAAGTTTATTAAACTATTAATCTTAATCATTTTACTGGTGGAGTTTTAGGGCTTTCTATATATAGTGTCATGTCATCTGTTAATAGTGATAGTTTCACTTCTTCTCTTTCAGTTTAGTTGCCTTCTTTTCATGTATGATTTCTGTAGCTGAAACATCTAACACTGTGCTGAACAAAATTTCCAAGAGTGGATATCCTTGTTTTCTTCCTAGAATTAAAGGAAAAATCTTAACTCTTCACCATTGAGTTTAGCTTTTCATAATAATGTTAGCTGTGGATTTGTAATATTTGGCCTTTATTATGTTTACTCCGTATTTTTGTGGCTTGGTTGCTACTGCTTCTGCTAAGTCACTTCAATCGTGTCCAACTCTTAGCGATCCCAAGGACTGCAGCCTACCAGGCTGCTCCATCCATGGGATTTTCCAGGCAAGAGTACTGGAGTGGGGTGCCATTGCCTTATCCGTGTGGCTTGGTTATCTATTCATTTTTATCACTGAATGATATTCCACTGAAGAGAAATACCATAGTTTATCCATCTATTGAAGGACATCTTAGTTGTTTCCAGTTTTTGGTGATGATAAAGTTTTTTAAAACATTTTTGCACAGACTGTTGTTTTGTCATAAATTTTGAAATCAATTTGGCAAATGGGTGCACAGTTACCAGATCATATGCTAAAACTATGCTTAGCTTTGTAAAACGCTGGCAGGCTGTCTTTCAAAGTGGCTGTACCATTTTTCATTCCCAGCAAGAATACAGGCAGTCTTATTTCTGATTTCATGCCGGTATTTAGTACTGTTAGATTTTTGGATTTTAGCCAGTTTAATTGGTGTGTTGTGCTGTCTCTCTGTAGTTTTAAATGTGTGATTCCATAACAGCACATAATATTGAGTACCTCTTCATATACTAATTTGTTACTGGTATATCTATTTTATGAGGTGTCTGTTCAAATCATTTCCACATTTTTTGTGTCGTTTACTTTCACTCCTGAGTGTAAGTTTATATTGTACATTGTTTCTACTAATTATTTTTTTTTCTTTTTCTTTCTTTTTTTTTTTTTTAAGGTTTTAAGTTTATTTTTTTAATTGAAGACTAGTTGCTGTACAGAATTGTGTTAGTTTCTGCCAGACTTCAATGTGAATCAGTCATAGGTGTACATACGCCCCCTCCTTCTTGAATCTCCCTCCCTTCTCCTTCCCTTCCCACCCCTCTAAGTTGTTACAGACCCCTGGCTTAAGTTCCCTGAGATGTACAGCAAACTTCCATTGGCTATCCTTTTTATATACAGTAATGTTAGTTTCCATGCTACTCTCTCCATATATCCCACCTCTCATTCCTCCCCCAGCTCCTTGTCCATAATCTACTAATTTTTTATATATGATTTGCAATTTTAATTGTCCCAGTCAGTGACTAGTCCTTACATTTTCTTAACAGTGTCTACAGCAGAGCAGAAGTTTTTCATTTCAATAAACACTCAAATCAATCATTTCATAGGTTGTAACTTTGGATTTTGTATCTGAAACACATAATCAAACCCAAAATCACATCAGTTTTTGCCTAGAATTTTTTTCTATAAATGTTATAGTATTATTATTTTTTTAATTTTAATTTTAAGATCCACTTTGGGTTAATTTTTGTGAAAGGTATGTGATCTATCATCTGCCTCTAGATTAAATGTTTGGCATTTTTAAGACCCATTTAGTGAGAAAACTGTCACTCATACATTAAATTTTCTTTACTCTTGTCAAAAATTAGTTTGCTATATTTATGTGATTCCATGATAGGCTTCCCAGGTGGCTCAGTAGTAAAGAATCCTCTTGCCAAAGCAAGAGACTCAGGAGATACAAGTTTGATTCCTGGATTGGGAAGATCCCCTGGAAGTGGAAATGGCAACCCATTCCAGTATTTTTTCCTGAAAAAATCCCATAGACAGAGAAACCTGGTGAGCTATATTCCATAGGACTGCAAAGAGCATACACAACTGAGTGACTGAAAACTCACTGCAGGCTTGCTATTTGTTCCTTAATCTATGTGTCTATTCTTCACTGATACCATTGTGTCTAATTAAAAAAGAGTTGTTATAAGTCTGGAATTAGAGTAGTGTCAGTCCTCAAATTTTGTTCTTTTTCAGTATTTTGTTGGTTATTTTTGAGCTCCTGCTTTTTCATATAAATTTTTAAATTATTTGTTGGTATCTACAATACAGCTTGTTTAGATTTTCACTGAAATGGCCTTAGATTTATAAATAAAGTTAGGAATAATTGCCATCTTTAATATATTGTCTATCTATGGGCAGAAAATTACTCTCCATTTACTTCGATGATCTTTAATTTCTTTCATCACAGCTTTTTCTTTTAAATCTTCCCCATACAAATCTTGCAAGTATTTTATGGAGATGTATCTGCATTTTCTTTGCTATTATTGTAATACATGTACCATGGTAATGCTAACCAAAAGATGCTGGAATGGCTGCATTAATTTCAGACATAGAAGACTTCAGAATAAATGTTTTTTAATTAGGTATAAAAAGAATCATTACAAATAATACAGGGATTAATTTTCCATGAAGACATTGTTTTTTGCCCTTTATTTGTTATTGGAGGCTGGGGTCTCAGTTGAAACTATTGCAAATAATATTCTGGATCATAAATATGACATATACAGAATAGCTAAATGATTTCTAAGGATAATAAATTAATTATATAATTATTTGTATTAGATTGTTATTCAAATAATTAATATGTGTTTCTAAATAATATTGCATAGATTTTACTTAAGAAGAGATCTTCAGTGTAATAAATAGGAAATTTATAAAAGAATCCTCATAACTTAAAATATCACCCATTGAATAGTAAAAGTTACATATATTAGTTGTTTTTAAATGCTATTCATAGAATCATAGACATAACAGCTTTTGAAATGTGTATTGAACAGAATGAAATTCCAGTATGGTTAAAATGTTTTCAAAATGTATTTAATTTTTATATTCATCTGTAAATTATTTTCTGAGAAAATTCAGTGAAATAAAAATAGACCATGTAGCACAATCATCCTAATATTACAGAATGAAAACTTTATTTTGAAAAAAGAAATGAACAAATGGTAGAAAGAACAAAAGATGTTTGCCTACAAATATTAATCATTTTGCTCTTAGCTATTTGAAACATTATTTATGAAATATTTTATGGATATGATTATGCTCATTGAAAAACACACTTAGCTGTTACTACACTTCTCCTCCTCTGGTCTTAGATATGGGAAATGTTAGTAGAACAGTGATAAAAGATTAAATAAATGGAAAACTATAGTTGAGGGTATGTGTCAGGACATGTTGCCTTCAAACCAGGAAAAAAGCTAGATAAAGTTTAATATCCAAGTTGACAAATGAAACATTGATCCAGTTACAGTGAAAGACTGAAGAAAACATTTGTTTGAACAACCTGAAGCAACTTGAAATGCAACTCGTGGTTACAGAAGCATAGTGGCTACAGTAGTGCCCCAAATTGTTTCCGACAATTGCAATTAAACTGAGCTGTGATGACATTTGTAATCTGAAATGAACATATAAGCATTTACAAGTCCCTACTATGTTTGTTGTGTACTTCACAATGCAAATTTTAGAAATGTCAGGGAAACCTTTTAAGTTTGGAAACTTGAAAGTCCACCTTGACTGGCTCCATTTGAAAGAAGGCAAGCCATATTGTTCTCAAATTGAGTTACTATCTTGCATTTCCACAGAGTAAATCTTCGGTGAAGAGCTTGTATTGTTTCCTGCATACCCAATGTAAAATAATGCATTTCACTTGAAAAAAGAATGCACACAATTAAGGTTCCTTTACTCCACAAAGGATAAAGAGAGTCCTGTACAAGAGATTCAGGTTATAATGAAAGAATGAAGAGTCCTACAAAATGTAGCTCAAATTGAGCTTTTCTGCTTTCTTATAATGAATCTGGAAAACTTCCCAGATCATTACTGCTTTTATAAGGCAATATCTGTTTGAATGGCTAGGCTGAAATTGGAGTGAGAATGAAAGAGTTTAGTCTCATCACCAATGCAAGGGCTTTGGATGTTGAATTCTTTCTAGCGTTGCCCAAGTATGTTCAAGAATTTTTTACACTGTCATTGAGCCACCTGCAAAACTCTCTCATAACATACTCAATACAGACACCTAAAGAATTCATTATTCTGAATAGACCAGTAAAAAAAGAGTGACCTTTATGCTTTTTCATTTAAATGTAAAAATAATGGAAAAAAAGATTATGTCATATAAAAGTGTTAAATAATTCTTCAATACTTTTCAATTTTGTAAAACAAAGGGAAATTATCACTGGCTTTTAACCCTAAATTTGGCTTCATTCTTTTCCTTGACTTTTGAGTTAAGCAAAAAAACGTTCAAATCATCTAATAATTTACTCTATAATTCATAACTTCCACATAAAATTTAATTTATGCATAGAACCTAAGCATAGACATTTAGAAATGAACAAATTTGTTTGACAGTTTAAGCTTGGCAGCCAGGCAATAAAAGAAGTCCCTAAAATCTTAATGAAACTTTTAATTTATTTATTTTTATTTTGACTCTTATATTATAAATATTATTGGATAACTTTCATTGTACATATTGAATAGCAGTTATATAAATATATATATATATATTTAAAATTCAGCCCCATATGATTTGTAGATGAGAACAAATATTTACAGCCCGAAGTATTGAGCTGCTTTTTTTTTTTTTGCTTAAAAAATCAGCTATCTCTATATGAACTTCCCTCTGTTGTAAGCATCCTTAAAGGAAGTCTTTTCCCTCCTGTAGTAGTTCAGAGATCTGGAAATGAAATGCAAGTATTTTTCACCACTGAGACCCTAGAATTATACTAGCTCCAAGCAAGTCAAAGATAGGAGATTTGCCTTGAGGATACATAGTCATTTAGGTTTGCCTCCTGTGGCCAGCTGTTCACTCCCTATTGGCAGAAAAATCTATGTAAATCTTGCAGGAATACAAATTCTTTTGGATTAACGTCAGGATCCAGATATTCATAAAAACCAAAGATTGATTAAATAAAGCTTTAAAAGCATTTTTCAAGCTTTATTTAATGAATATATATAAATTTTTATTCAATATATATTTTTATTGCATATATATAACACATAAGGAAGAAATGCATTAGAATCATGGCAAAATGATTGAGTTGCTCTTTAAACATATTTTTCAATATACATCTGTAATAAAATCATTTATGAAAAACATTATCTTAATTCCCAGTGTTCACATTTATTTGTTAATGAAAAAATTAAATGTCCTTTACTAAGATTTCAGAAAAGTGATGTCACTGAAGCTTACTATTCTTGCAAACTTTAGAAGAAACCTTGTATGTTCAAGGTGAAAATTCTAGGAAAATATATTAAATCAGAAATAGATTGCATTACACTCATATAATAAACTGTTGTCCAAGACATATATATATGTATATATGTATATATATATATATATATAAGCTTCCAAGGTGGCACTACTGGTAAATAACCTGGCTTTCAATGCAGTAGATGCATGAGATGTGGGTTCGATCCCTAGGTCAGGAAGACGCCCTGGAGGAGGACATGGCAACTCACTCTAGAATTCTTGCCTGGAGAATCCCATGGACAGAGGAACAACGACTTGGACACAACTGAAGTAACTGAGTGCGCACGCGTGCACACACACACACACACACACGCGCACACACACACACACACATATACACTTCAGTTAACCACTCACAGAAAAATAAAATGCAGTCATGGATAGTATATTCATTTGATTTAAAAATCAAAGTGTGACACTAAGAGGAAGTAAATATGAAATATTTCTAGTTTCTTTTAAAGGACCCCAGTGTTTAGCCTTATTCATTTTGTTGATCACATTTTGATAGATATGTTAAATGAATACATGCTGAACTCTTACTAATTTATTCTCTTTTAAAAGTGTCCCATTTCGAAGAGTGATGTTCTAAGTAATGATATCATTGTATCAGCTAATGTTGATTAATCTAAATTTTGACATTATTCCCAGAAATTCTATTTTCAGTGTTAATTCTTCCAGTAACAATTAAGATAATATTCACATATTTATTTAACTAAAACATTTTGTAAACATTTTTACAAACTAACAAAAGGAGGAATTCAAAAAATCAATATTTCTGTAAATCAAGACAACTATTTTTCATTACTTTTCAGCAAATAAAATAGAACTAAAACTAGAATAATAAGCTCCCTAACAAAAATCTGTATTTCATAATGCAATTTTAAACATCCTAATGTGGATATAACAAATGTTTTTAAATATTAATACAAATGTATTAGGGAATTTCATTTTCAAATGAATACACCAGTATTAACTTAATCTTTTCTAATTTTCTCCTGAATACTGTCTTAAAATTTCTGAAAATAAATTTTAAACTTTGTTTTCAATATATTATATTACTATACACTAACCTTATGGATTCATAAAGCTTCCAATCTCTTTTTTCACTCTGCAAAGTTTCTTCATTCCTTAATGTAACATTCATTAAAAACATTTCATTGTGAACTAATATTCTTAAAATAAATAGATAGCATAATAAAATGATAAGCATAATTTTCTTGACTCCATTAGTGATTGTATATATCTCATAACATTAATAATGAATAATCTCTATTAATAGGAAAAACAATTTATGATATTATATTAAGTAAATATAAATGTGAAGAGAAGACAAATATGGGAAACTAAGAAGCAATAGCTACAAGTTTGAATCTATTTTTACTCAGAGTTGGTAACCTCTCCTCACCTCAGTGAAATAAGTTTTAAAAAATTATCTCTTTTAATGTGTTTATGTATAAGACTTCAGTTGGCACATAAGTATATGTATCTATCTATTTAACTGAGATGTTGGCAGATGATTATATGTGTTTCCATGTATGAGCTGAATATGTTTAATTTGTATTGACTCAAATTTAAATTGATTTAGAGAGTTTTAAATAAACGACAAAATACATTTTAGATTCTGGATATTGAATAACATTTTTTTTCCTCATGAAGCACACTTAGATAAAATAGAACACTTTCCAACACATACTAGATCTTTAAAAGCAAATAAAAATTCTAATGGAATTTTAATTAACCACAAATAAAGAAATAATTCAAAATCATAAGACTTTGTAGCTCCATTAATTTAGATACTTTATGTTTCAACATGGGCTGGGAATATATAGTAAGAGGCAAAACTTCTTACTATATACTTAAAGTATACATATTTATCTATTTAACTGAGATGTTGGAAGATGATTATATTTGTTTCCATGTATAAAAATATTTCAAATGTACTGTGTAGACATAGAAACCTGGAGTTGATAAGTAAGATACTTAAAGAGAAATCATTAAATTGTAAAAAATATCTAAGGTAAAAAGTACACAAAATTTCATACAGAAGGGAAAAAATGTCAATGTGAAAGAGAAGACGTTGTATATGTAAAACAAATATCATGAAGAAAGGCTTGAGACAATGAGGAAATCCTCCAATTAAGAAGGAATTGGCCAAGCACTCTCTAGTATTATCAGATTAGCTTCTCAAATGAATAACATTGCACATGCTCAGGATGGGGTAAATAAAAATAAATCCTTAACAAAATTTCAAGTAAACAGCCATTTTTTTTTTTTTAATGTAAGGAACTAGAAAAAGAACAAATCAAGGCCTAAGTTAGTTGAAGAAAAGATTAGAGCAAAAACTATTTAAATAGAGGTTGAAAAAATAGAAACCATCAATGAAACTTAAAAGCTGCCTATTTGGAAAGATACACAAAATTAATAAACATTTAGTCAGATTCGTTAGGAAAAAGAGAGAGCTCAAATGAATAAAATTGGAATCGAAAGAAAAGAAGTTACAATGGACACCACGGAAATACAATGGATCATAAGAGATTATTAAATATCTTTATTCTCCAGTAAAATGAACAAGCTAGAAAAAAAAAAATGGATAAATTTTTGGAAGCATACAGTTTCCTAAGACAATGTGAACAGATCAAACAGATTAATCACTGGTAACAAAGCTGAGTCAGTTAAAAAAAAAAACTCTTAAAAATCAAAAGTACAAGAACAGAAATTTCAGATGCATTCCAAATATTTAAAAATGCATTAACATTTATTCTTCTCAAATTGTTCCCCAAAATTAGAGAGAGAACATTTCCAAACTCATTCCTTAGGCCAGCATCATCCTGATACCAAAATCAGAAAAGGACACAAGCCAGTATCACTAATGAACATGGATGCAAAATCTTCAACAAATTATTAGCAAACCAACTTCAACCATACATTGAAAGGATTATACACCTTGATAATATGAGGATTAGCCCACTGATGCAAAGATGGATCAATATTCAAAAATTAATCAATGTGATACACTACCTTAACAAGTTGAACAAAAATTATATGATCATCCCTGGAGATGCAGAAAAAGCTTTTGAAAAATTTCAACATCCATTTACCAAAAAAACTCTCAACAAAGTGGTTGTAGAGAAAGCACACCTCAACATAATAAAAGGCTTGTATGGCAAATCTACTTTCAACATCATGCTCAATAGTGAAAAGCTCAAAACACTTCGTTTAAAATCAGGAGCAAGACAGGGATGCCTACTCTTCAACACTGTTTTTGAATATATTATTTGAAGTCTTAGCCATAGAAATTAGAAGAGAAAAAGAAGCTGAAAGAATCCAAATTGGAAAGAAAGTAAAACAGGTCACTGTTTGAAGATTGAATGATAGTATATACAGAAGAATTGAAGATGACACATGCATGTGGAAAGATACATCATGTTCATGAACTAGAATAGTTTGGATATTGTTAAAATGACAACACTCCCTAAGGCAATCCACAAACTTAATGAAATTCCTATCAAAATACCAATAGCATTTTTCACAGAACTGGAACAAATCTTTCTAAAATTTGTATGGAGCCAAAACAGACCAACAAAAGCAATAGCAATCTTGTGAAAAAAAAAAAAAAAAAAAAAAAGCTGGAGTTATCACACTCCCAGATTTGAAACAACCATGGCAAAATAATCAAAATAGTATGGTACTGGCATAAAAGCAGACATAATGATCAATGAACAGAATAAGAAGCCCATAAATAAATCCACAATTACATAGTCAATCTGATAAATGAGTCATAAATATAATGCTAGGAAGAGCAGCCTCTTTATAAATTGTATTTGGAAAACTGTCTGCTATGTGCAAATGAATCAAACTGGACTACTCTCTCACAATATATACAAAAAATGAACTCAAAATTGATTAAAGATTTAAATGTAAAACTTGAAATTATAAAACTCTTAAAAAAAAAGACATGTTGTTTGATTCTTAGACATCGGTCTTCCCAATTTTTTTTTTGGATCTGTCTTTTCAGGCAAGGGAAACTGAAGAAAAATAAACTAATAGGACTATGTCAAACTACCAATCTTTTGCACAGTGAAGAAAACTATCAACAAAAGCAAAATGTTACCTACTGACTGGGGAAAGAGATTTACAAATGATATATCTAATTAGGGATTAATATCTAAAATACATAAAGAGTTTATACAACTGAACATTAAAAAAAATGATTTAAAAATGAGCAGATCACCTGGGTAGACGGCTTTCCAAACAACACATACAGGTGATCAACACAGACATGAGAAGATGCTTAGCATTTCTAATCATCATGGAAATAAAAATGGAAACCACAATGAGATATCACCTCAAACATGTCATGATACCTATTATCAAAAAGGCAACAAATAAGTGTTGGCAAGAATGTGGAGAAAAGGGAGCACTCCTGTTCTATTGGTGGAAATGTAAATTGGTGCAGTCACTATGGAACATAATATGAAGACTCTTCTGAAAATTAAAAACAGAACCACCATAAAATGCAGCAACTCCACCTCAGCATATTTTTCCAAAGAAAACTAAAACACTAACTTGAAAAGGTATATGTACCCCTATGTGCATTGCAGTATTTTTCACTATAACCAAGATATGGAAACAATGTAGGTGTCTGTTGATAGATGAATCAACTAGAAAATAATGAAATCTTGCCATTTGTGACATGGATGAACTGAGAGGTATTATGCTAAGGAAATTATTCAGACAGAAAAGGACAAACTAAGTGATTTCACTTATATGTGTAATCTAAGAAAAAACAAATGAGCAACCATAACAAAGCAGTAACAGAATCATAAATATAGACAACAAACAAATGGTTGCCAGCGGGGAAGGGTTGGAAGGTTGAGTGTAATAGGTCAGAGAAACTAAGAGTGTAATTAGCTCCCAGTTACAAAGTAAATAAATCAAGGGGATGAAATGTTCAGCATGGGGAATGCAGTCAGTATTAATGTAATACCTTTGTATGGTGACAGTGAAATACATTTACGTGTATCAACATTAACTAAATTTCATAATAATAATATTGAGCAATGAATGACATTTGTAAAATTGCTATATAATACGATAGAATAGAATAGAAATTTTGTAAATTTTAGAACACATAAACAGTAATGCATGGAATGGGCAGTAAATTTCATACAAAAAGATCACAGAAACAGTAATCAAAAGAACACACTTCAGAACAATAGTTACATGTGTGAGAAGGAGAAAGAAGGGGAGATTTCTTCATAAGTGGCCTAGCAGTTCAGAACTGTTCTGATTAACAGAGGAGAGAGACAGAGAGAGAGGAGGGGATGAGGAGCACTTACTTGTTACATTTCTTTTTGAGCTTTCTGCATATTCAGTTTTTCAAAATTAAAAAATATTTTACAACTGCACACATTTTTCATATTGCTATATTCTTTGGGTATGATGTTGTGTGCAGTTCTTTCAAAATACAAGAAAGAAAAACAGTATAAAACCAAATCAATGAACTTATTCCACAGGAGCAAATGTGATATTGAGAGCATAAATTGCTAGAGATTTTAAGGTAAAATTTTTAAAATGACAACCTTAATTTCAAAAATTGATTTCAGATAGGCCACTCTGCATAGTTCCAAAATATTCTCTGAAACATTAAAACCATTTTAAAATCAATTTTTAAGAACTAGTTACATAACTTGTGATCTATCTAAACGACATAACTCTTGCAACTCCCTCTTCCCAAAAGGGAAACACCTTTTCACATACTGCTTTATAATGATCATCACACTATACTGAAAATTTACAAAACAAAATAAAGTAAGAGGCAGAATGATGTTTCACACATGAAATTTCTATGGACAATTTCATATTGAGAAATACATTAACAAGACTAGGTATGGATCCTGATTTTATTGAAGGCTGACTACCGCAACATTAAAAAATGTGAGAAATATTGAATCATGTAGCCATCTGCTATTGAAGACTTGACTTAGCTTGGTTATTTCTTCATGTCAAAGTCTCTGGTGATATTCTAAATTATAGAAGTATGGAGATTTAGCAGTGCTCTAATTAAAACTGCAGCTTTAGTGCACCAGATGAAGACTATTTCAGGATAAATTAATATCAATTAAAAAAGAAAAAACTAGCCTGAGTGTTTTGTGGGAAGTACCAGAGCAGTCAAGAAGGGTAGAATAATTTGCTTTGTGGCCATAGCAGCACATAAAGTATACACTGTGTACCAGTGTCAATTAGAAGAAGTTAATGAGATGTAAAAAGCTACACAATAAAGCAGGTATCCTAGGACTCTCCAACTTTTGATTAGACTGAGAAAAACTAAATTCTTTGTGGTGAATAACCCGATATGTTAAAGCCTAATGAACAAATGCACTAATAAAGGCAAATACATTTAAAAAAATTACTTGCATATGATCACAATGAAAAAAATAGAAAATACATTTCATAAGGAGAATATCTGCTTAAATATTATCAAAAGTATTTTGAAATATTTAGCATATAGTAAATTCATGCTTGCTGAAAATTCTTCACAAAGAAAATTCCTATATGAGTGAATATACTGTGGAGTAAAAGATAACTTTGTTTCTCCTCAGACTTTGAAAAAACAATAAGTTTTTGAATAAGTCGGCTCTAAAAATACTTTACCGTAAATCAAATTTGTACATTTTAAAATGTTGCTTTCAGTAAAGAGATGTCTTGCAATTTAAATATGGATTTGGGGCTACATTTTTAAGACCTTTGAGATTTAAGATTCACGAGTAGTTTACGTTTCTTGGTGCCGCATCATGTTTCTTTACTAGTCACTTTTGTTCATTTTCTCAGACTTTTGCGATCCCATGGACTGCAGCACGCCAGGCCTCCCTGTCCTTCACCATCTCCCAAGTTTGCTCAGACTCGTGTCCACTGAGTCAGTGATACCATCCAACCATCTCATCCTCTGTCGTCCCCTCCTCCCCTGGCCCTCAATCTTTCCCAGAATCAGGGTTTTTTCCAGTGAGTCAGCTCTTCACATCAGGTTGCCAAAGTATTGGAACTTCAGCTTCAGCACTAATCCTTCCAGTGAATATTCAGGGCTGATTTCCCTTAGGATTGACTGGTTTGATCTCCTTGCTTTCCAATCAATTCTCTTTTAACATTTTATATTAAAAACTTTAAATGAATACATGCAAATAATATCCAGAAATCATACAAAGAAAATAACAGAATTTTTAAGATCATCATTGACAACTCTAATAGCAAAGCATGACAGCAAGGAGTTTACTATGCATTTTTCAAGATGTAACTGAAAACATGTTATATAAAATATAAGACATCTATTGCTCTCTCATAGTCTTTTACTTAAAGCTAAGTTGTTAAAATTGCACAAAGGGACTTGTTTTCTTGATAACAGTGGGTTAAGACAGAGAATTTTCAGGACACTTATAGTTCAATCATCTGAATAAAAAGAAATCACAGAGTAAAGACTCCAGAATTTGGAGTGCTTTTTCCTAAGAGGGATTTGCTTATTAAGAGTCAGCCAAAATCTGAGATATTAAGAAAGACTGTCCATACTTCATGAAACTATGAGTATCAGTTAGTTATTAACTGATGTGTTTAATAAAATTTAATAATGAGGTGTAATATAATATACAAAAAAGATCTTAATGACTGAGATAACCATGATGGTGTGATCACCCACCTAGAGCCAGACATCTTGGAGTGTGAAGTCAAATGGGCCTTAGGAAGTATCACTATGAACAAAGCTAGTGGAGATGATGAAATTCCAGCTGAGCTATTTCAAATCTTAAAAGATTATTCTGTTAAAGTGATGCACTCAATATGCCAGTAAATTTGGAAAGTTTGAAAGATGCCATAGGACTGGAAAAGGCCAGTTTTCATTTCAATCCCAGAGAAAAGCAATGCTGAAGAATGTTCAGACTACCACACAATTGCACTCATCTCACACGCTAGCAAAGTAATGCTAAAATTTGAGGCTTCAACAGTAGGTGAACCAAGAACTTTCAGATGTTCAAGCTGGATTTATAAAAGGCAGAGGAGCCAGAGATCAAATCACCAACATCCACTGGATCATAGGAAAAGCAAGAGAATTCCAGAAGAACATCCATTTCTGCTTCATTGACTATGCTAAAGTCTTTGACTGTGTGGATCACAACAAACTATGGAAAATTCTTAGAGATGGAAATACCAGACTACCTTACCTGCCTCCTGAGTAATCTGTATGCGAGTCAAGAAGAAACAGTTAAAATCAAACATAGAACAATGGACTAGCTCCAAATTGGGAAAGGAGTACATTAAGGCTGAATATTGTCACTCTGTTTATTTAACTGATTTGCAGAGTACATCACGTGAAATGCCAGGCTGGATGAAGCACAAGCTAGAATCAAGATTGCTGGGAGATATATCAATAACCTCAGATATAGCAGACGACACCATCCTTATGGCAGAAAGCAAAGAGGAACTAAGAGCCTCTTGATGAAGGTGAAAAAGGAGAGTGGAAAAGCTGGCTTAAAACTCAAATTTCAGAAAACTAAGATCATGCAACTGGTCCCATCACTTCACGGCAAGTAGAAGGGGAAAAAGTGGAAGCAGTGGTAGACTTTCTTTCCCTGGGTTCCAAAATCACTGCAGACGATGACTACAGCCATCAAATTAAAAGATGCCTGCTCCTTGGAAGGAAAGCTATGACAAACCTAGACAATATATTAAAAAGCAGAGATATTATTTTACAGACAAAGATCTCTCTAGTCAAAACTATGGTTTTTCTAGTAGTCATGTACGGAAGTGAGAGGTGGACAATAAAGAAGGTTGAACACTGGACAATTGATGCTTTTGAACTGTGGTGTTGGAGAAGACTCTTGAGAATCCCCTGGACTGCAAAGAGGTCAAACCAGTCAATCTAAAGTAAATCAGTCCTGAATATTCATAAGAAGGACTGATGTTGAAGCTGAATCTTCAGTATTTTGGTCTCCTGATGTGAACTGACCCATCAGAAAAAATGACGATGCTGGGTGGGAAAGATTGAAGGCAGGAGATGGGGATGACAGAAGACCAGATGTTTGTATGGCATCACTGATTCAATGTACCTGAGTTTGAGCAAGCTCTGGGACATGGTGAAGGACACAGAAACCCTGTGTGCTGCAATCCATGGGGTTGAAAAGATTCGGACGGGACTGAGTGACTGAACAACAGTGATGCTATTAACTTCACAGCCTCTGGTGATAGTGATAAAGATAAATTATAAGATGTAGTGTCAAACTTTTTATTCTCCCACCACCAAAGTAGCTCTGTTTCTGCAAGATATTTTCATTATAATTATGTGACAACATAAGTATTTGTTAAGTTTGTAATGGGATACAATCCTCAAAATGTCATCAGTAAAATATTAGTGGTCGAAGTATGCTATGTATCTTGTCTTTTTCCTTAAAGCATATTTAAGACTCCTTGGATTTTGTGATTAAAATAATAATAAGGTAAAATTTAAAAATACAACTATGATATGTATGGTAAAACTTGAAACCATGGTTAACTTCTAATCACTAGAATATTACTTATTTCAATGGAGTGCAATTTATCAAATGAGTTGTTAGCTGACAATTGACCATATAATAACACATCCTTGGTTTGTCAAAAATCTTAGAAATTATTAACATCTAAATCACAAAAATAGCATCTGTAAAGCTGAATTAAAATAGTTAAATTCTAGCATAAATTTTTGTCATAACAATTGTATTTTTAAGCCTATCCTAGTTAGACAGATAGTAAAAATGTATATCACTCATGTAGTCAATGATTATATGACTTCTTTTTACTTTATTTTTCATTAATGTATATTTAAAATATAGGTGTTAATCGCTCAGTTATGTCTGACTCTTTGCAATCCCATGGACTGTAACCTTCCTGGTTCCTCTGTTCATGGACTTCTCCAGGCAAGAATACTGGAGTGGGTTGCCATTCCCTTCTCCAGAGAATCTTCCTGTCCCAGAGAAGAAGTCAGCCCAATATTGTCAAGCAGTTATCCTCCAATTAAAAATATATTAAAAAATAAAATAAGTAAAATTGCATTTCCGTGGGAAATGAGAAAGCCAGATTGTTTCCACAGCATTTCAAATTTATAAGCTACTCAGAAAGCGTATATACTATCAGTGTAATCGCTGGCAGTTTTGTCCTTGGTCAAAGCATAGGTCCATGTAAGACTGTTTAGCTTGTTGAGCTGAAGTAGCTGTAGGTAAAGATGGTGCACTGATAACCACAAAAGGAATTTTAGTAGCATGCTCAGCATTATTTGCCATTGTTGCCTTTTCAATAAGACCCATCAGTGATCCACGAGGAGTTACAGGAGGTGAGGTAGCTGGCTGAGAGATACGAATGTGATGAGAATTCAAGAGCACTTCCACTGCATGAGATACAAAAATGGCTAAAGGGGGTTCAATGATAAAGTTCTTGGTAGCCCTAAATCAAATGGCTAGTGACCCCATTCCACAGGGTCTAGAAGCTGGCTATAATAGCCCCTGGGTCAAAAGCAATCCCTGTTTTTAGGTGAGTACCCCAATGACATTTGTGTCCTTTTTATACAGGAAAAAAGATAAAGGGAAATATGATTCTTAAGATGTCCAAGGACAGGTGGGTTCTTCAATGTCTCTTTAAAGGTCTTAAAGGCTCTGTGAAATTGGATCACAGTTAAAAATTGGATCAGAGTTATTATTGTTTAGTAACATATGAGGGCTTCCCGACAGATCAGCCGCAAGTACAGGAGACACAGGAGATGCAGGTTCTGTCCCTGAGTCAGGAAGACTCACTGGAGGAGGAAATGGTAAACCATTCCACATTCTTGCCTGTAAAACCCCATGGAGAGCGGAGCCTGGAGGGTTACAGTCTGTGGAGTTGTGAAGAGTGAGACACAGCTGAGCTACTAAGCACAAGTACAATTACGTACAGAGGTTTAACCATAATAGAAAATAATTCTCTTTTCCTCATTTTACTAGTAAGCAGCCAGATGAGCCAAGCAACATTTTGAGCAACGTGACTAGATAGCTCTTCAACTAAACACCCAATTTCATCACTAGCAAGTTTTATCTCCCACAAAATACTAGAACATGAACACAATTCAGCCAACTTCTTTGCCAACTTTATTGCAAAAATTACTTGTCTTTCTTTTTCCAATAACATATTCCTCATTTCCATATGAGATCTCATCAGGATGGCCTTTAGCAATAAATAGTTCCTTTTAAATTTTTTATTTTATTTTTAATCAGTATAGCAAGTCGCTCTCCATTGGCTAGGCTGCTGGTTGAGACAGGACAGGGGCAGCCAGCTGAGCAGGTATTCTAGCCTCTCATCAGGTTTACTTTTAATGTGTTCATGGCAATGTAGGTTTTTTTCCTAGCATGCATTTCCAAAATCTTCCATCATCTACCTACTATGCAAACACAAACTGTTTCCACAATGTTAGGTATTTACTACAGCAGTGTCTCACTTCATCAGTGCTAGGTTTTGCCTTAGTCAGTTGAACTGCTATAGCAGAATACCACAATCTAGAAGACTTACAAACAAAAATTGATTTCTCACAGTTCTGAAGGCTGGGAGTACAAGGTCAAGGCACTGGCAGATTCCCCTTTTGGTGAGATTTCAAGGGATGTTCACTTTGAGATCACACTTGTTTAGGCAATAGGAAGCGGTTCATTCCTCCTCATATTAAGACAATGTTTTGTTTTGTTTTGTTTTAATCAACTGCTTCTGTACACTTAGAATTGAAGCCTTCTAGAAGACTTAGCCATCCATTATCGAGATGGCTTTATAATCGGGAGAAGTAGAAATTACTTTAGAAGGCTTTCTATACTCATTCATTTTCTAACCATCACCTAAATAAAGCTAAAATTACTTATTAAGAACTCATGTTTTCAGGGGCCTGATACTATGTTTATTCAGTTATTTCTTGCCATTCTCTTCTTTGTATTTCATTCTGTCATATTATCAAACTGTTTATAGTCTCCTTTTCCATTTGCTTGTGTTCAAGTTATCATCACTTGTTTTAGAATTCTGCTTAGACGTTTACCAATTTCTCAGTCTCATCTTGATGTGCTTTACCAGTAGAAACTTTGCTTAAAATCCTTGGTTGAGCTAGTGTCTTTTGCTATGTTGCCACTTTATGTGAGCATATCTTTATCGCAACACTAAGAAATGTTATTTACCTTTTTATTATATCTTCTTAGATGATAAGAGCTTCAGAAAAGCATTTTTCTTAATTATCTTCATATTTTTATTAATAAGATGCATGCCAAGACATAACTGTCAGACAATAAACATGTTTGAATCATTGTTTAATAAAAAAATCCTTGTTATATTAAAGGTAAAGTATCATTTGGATGCAATAAGCTCCAAATGACAAAGCCAGTTTGTCATTTTTATATATAAACTTTAACATAACAAAAACACATTTTTACAAGTTCTGTTACATTTTGCAAGATGCTGTAATTAGAGTTGGAGAGAATGCATACTGCATTGCCAAAATTTGTGATTATTATATTTTGTGACTTTGGTAAAATAATATTCCTCAATGTTATTCTGCAAAATTGAAATAATACTGGTAACATAATTAGATGTGAAAATACATGTGAATCTTCCTTAAATTAACATATTAAACACAAGTTTGCATGTGTTAACTTACTCAATTAAGAAACTATATGCTTATTTAAAACACTAGTATGAAATATTGCTTAAATTTAATATTGCATTTATTCATATTAATCCTAATTCTATTTTTATTTTTTTATTTGGAGGCTAATTACTTCACAACATTTCAGTGGGTTTTGTCATACATTGACATGAATCAGCCATGGAGTTACATGTATTCTCCATCCCCATCCCCCCTCCCGCCTCCCTCTCCACCCGATTTCTCTAGGTCTTCCCAGTGTACCAGGCCCGAGCACTTGTCTCATGCATCCCACCTGGGCTGGTGATCTGTTTCACTATAGAAAATATACATGCTGTTCTCTCGAAACATCCCACCCTCGCCTTCTCCCACAGAGTCCAAAAGTCTGTTCTGTATTTCTGTGTCTCTTTTTCTGTTTTGCATGTAGGGTTATCGTTACCATCTTTCTAAATTCCATATATATGTGTTAGTATGCTGTAGTGTTCTTTATCTTTCTTGCTTACTTCACTCTGTATAATGGGCTCCAGTTTCATCCATCTCATTAGAACTGATTCAAATGAATTCTTTTTAACGGCTGAGTAATATTCCATGGTGTATATGTACCACAGCTTCCTTATCCATTCATCTGCTGATGGGCATCTAGGTTGCTTCCATGTCCTGGCTATTATAAACAGAGCTGTGATGAACATTGGGGTGCACGTGTCTCTTTCAGATCTGGTTTCCTCAGTGTGTATGCCCAGAAGTGGGATTGCTGGGTCATAATCCTAATTCTATTACATCTACCTTTTATCAAAATCCCTCCTAGTAATACTATCACTTAGTAAGTATTTTACACATGTCCATGTGATATCTTACTATTCTCCCACGGAGTGCTCACAACTAATATCCCTTAAGTAGTGATGAGCAATACTACTGTTTACAATGTAAAACTGTCTTTTCTAAGACTCAAAAATCTTACGTAAATAGGAATTTTTATGTTTAACTAGAATATTGCCTTGACCCTATTTCTTTGAGTTTTCTAGGAGAAAATATTAGAGAAACTTGTATACAGGTCTATTAATTAATATCCTCATGTAACAAATTTGTTGGGATAGCTTTATCCATATTTTTAAACCCCTATAAAGTCTTCAGGTAGGAATAGTTGTATCTAACATTTATCCAAGGTATTATCTGACTTTATAAGCCCACTTTTCCTTAGGTGACCCCCCCATCAGATACTTTTCATATCTGTAAACATCCTATTGACTCATTCTATGATGAGATAGCTCAGACTTACCCTCCACTGCCCCAAGTAAAACTCATCCATTCATTTTTCCTCTTCTTTGGTAAATATTTTTTGAGTAGTTACTATATATCAAGTGCTATTTTAAACATTCGAGAAAAAAAATTGTAAATGAAATAAGTAGATCACTATCATGTTAGTTTGAATCTGGGACATCTCTGTTTAATGACACATTTGATAACTTTTTGTTGTTCTTCTAATTCTGGTGCTATATTTCTATTACCATTGCATTTCCTGAACTACTACAAGGTGATGATAGCATGTCCTTGTTACCATGGTCTGTCTCTTGAAGTCTTAAGGAGATACCAAGTTTTTTCCAATGGTTGATTCCCAAGACTCAATGATTCCTTCTAAAGGAGAAGTCCTTTCCTTAAATAATATTTAGCACAATCAAAAAGACACCTTGTTACAATAGGGAGAAATGTGTGTAGTTGCATCTATTAGCATTTATTCTCCTGTTTTCTTCCAGGAACTCATTGGTACTTGAAAAATATGGATTCAGGGGTAGACTTTGTCTTGGTACACAAAAGAAATTTTCTTGGCAGCTTTAACCACTACTACTTCCTGGCACTTAGAAATGAATTGTAAAAAACAGCGTATTAGGGCAGAAAGGCTCAAACATCTCTGGTATTTTTACCTTTCTTTGAGTGTCCACGCTCCATATTCTCCACTGAATTTGTCAGGAATGACACGAATGGGTCAGGTCAGAGTTTAAGCTTTATCCCATGTGGTGTCAAACGCTAGGTAAGTTAGAAAAGTCAGGACATTAGTTTCATTGTCTCAATATATTCCAAGTGAATAAAATAGGCTAGGAGTTGGAGGCTTGAAATTGGCACCTGTCATGTACTACAATTTTGTATAATTAGTAAGCATTGTTGCTGCTTTTTTTTAAGATGAGATGTTGGTAATTTAATGATTGATTAACTACTAATTATAAGAAATATCCCCCAAAATATTGTAATTTGAACCAACACTTAACATATATTATCATATACAGATTCTGGCTCAAAATTTTGCTGTTGGAATCATGGTGGCCCAGTGTCTCTAATGACTTTGATTTGAGTTCTTAGGGTTTCTATTCCAAACTTTATTACTAATCTTAAGCTTTTCAGGTTTAGCACTGTTTTATTGTAGTATATAAGTTGTCAGTTAAAATACAGTGTATTTTACTCATACTCTTTTGTTCACACACATATTAAAAAAGAAACAATAATTCAATAATATTTTATTATTTAAATTCATTTAATCAAAGAAGATAATTTTCATCATTTATTAAAAATGTTTAAATCCAAGTATTTTAAATTATATTTCCATTTTCTGTCATATATACTCTATATTCATAGCAATACTTTTCCTCTTCACTGGAAATATTACTTTTAGATTTTTTTTTCATTAATAGTCTTGCCTACTAGTCTTTGAAGTATTTTATTTTCCATTTCTGAGCTACCTCCATTTCATCTCTGTGTGATGACAGTCTCCACATTGACAGGGATCAGGCCTTTATCAGGAGTGACTGGAGTGTGAGCTAATGAAAGGCGAAAGGAGGTGGTTGTATTGGGGTCATCCTGGCAGGGAACCCATAGTACCAGGAAGGTTTCAATCTGCTAGCTAAAGCTATCTCTCTGCTGGGCCTGTGAGCAAGCAAATCTGTGTGCACACCCTTCAAGAGTGGAGCTTCCCATAGCCCTTCTATAAATTCCGTTGGTTTTCAAATCAGTCAAAAATCTTGTCTTCTTGGTGCCAGATCTCAGAGTTGGCATGCCTATATATGTGGTTCAAGCCTATCAGTCTGTAGGGAGGATCCCTGAACCTGTAATACTCTGCTCTGGGTAACCTGACAAGAGTGTGAATCCCAGTTAGGTCATTTCTTCACCTTGCTTAACAGACTCTATCCATTATAATTTTGGTTGTAGAAGAGTCATTCTGCTAGCCTTCAGGTCATTCCCAGAGAGAGTTGCTGTGTACATAGCTGAGGTTTTGATGTGCTCACGGCTGGAGGTGAGCCCAGGGTGTTTTTCCTGTGAAATATTGACCCCTCCTTCTGCATTCTCTCATTTAAATCTCATAAGAACTCTTCAAAAGAGGTTCTATAAATACCATTTGTATCTAAAGCTTAAAGACATCAAATTAGTTTCCTAAGTTTTCACACTTAAGACAATTTAGAATTGAACTTTTAGATAAATGTAACTCAAATTCATGGAGTGGACTTAACTGTAAGTGTGTTAACATTGTTTAACCTGAGAACGATGAACAAGTTATATTGTTTCACATGATTGTGGTTCATTCATGTGAAGGTATACTGTTTTTGTTTTAGAGCTTGAGTCAGTCAGATAAATCTTCCTGAGATTAAAAAACATGGAGATTTAAAAAGTGGAAAATTTCTTTTCTTTTTATTCCTTGATAGTCCTCCTTGTGTACCTTGTTTCTCTTCTTGCTTTAGAATCATTAAAGCATAGGTGCTGAATCTCTTGGGTTTCTGTTTACTGTTGTTATTTTCTTATATTCAATATGTTTGTATTTTTCTACACTTTAATAATTTCCTCAGTTTACTTTATAAATAAAAAGTTTCACTTTTAGGAGTGTATTTAAAAACCAGAGTCAAAACATGATTTTTTAAAAAAAATTTTAATTTCAAAATCATGTTTTTTTTTAAATTCCAGGAACTATCTTATTTTATTATTTTTCAATATTTTTTGGATACCCTCTCAAATCTTTATATCTATATATATGTATAACCCTTGAAATATTTTTCTTCTTTCTAAAAATGCTTCTATTCTGTCTGTCAGAGTAGAATTATTTTAGATTTTTATAAAATACTCCAGAACTGCATGAATAATGCATATTATAAAGAGTGCCTATGTTTTTGTCACCATCCAATAGTCAAACTGTTGGGGCTTCCTTGGTGGATCAGTGGTAAAGAAACCATCTGCCAGTGCAGGAAACATGGGTTCAATTCCTGATCTGGAAAGACCCCACATGCTGCAGTGCAATTAAACCCATGCTCTACAACTACTGAGCGTGTGCTCATAAGCCTGGGAGCCACATCTACTCAGCCCATGTTCTGCAATTACTGAACCTGCATAACCTAGTGCTCACGCTCTGCAACAATAGAAGCCACCACAATAAGAAACCCATGCACCACAACTGGAAAATAGCCTACTTGCCACAGCTAGAGAAAAACCTACATAGCCAAAAAATATATATATAAATGATAAAATTATAAAAAAAAATCCATTTCTTCCAAGTTGTCCATTTTATTAGCATATAATTGCTTATAGTAGTCTCTTTTGCATTTCTGTGTTGTCTGTTGTGATTTCTCCATTTTCATTTCTAATTTTTTTGATTTGATTCTTCTTCTTTTTTTTTTTTTTTAATGAGTATGGCTAATGGTTTATCTATTTTATTTATCTTCTCAAAGAACTAGCTTTTAGTGTTGTTGATTTTTGCTATCATCTCCTTCAATTTATTTTTGCTTATTTCTGCTCTGATTTTTATTATTTCTTTCCTTCTACTAACTTTAGGGTTCTTCTTTTTTTCTTTTTCTAGTTGCTTTAGGTGTTAAGTTAGTTCATTTATTTGTTGTTTCTCTTATTTCTTGACGTAAGCTTGTATTGCTAATGAACCTTTCTCTTAGCACTACTTTTACTAAACCCCATAAGTTTTGGGTTATCAACTTTCCATTTTCATTTGTTTCTAAACATATTTTGATTTCTTTTTTAGATTTCTTCTTTGATCTGTTGGTTATGCAGAAATGTGTTGCTTAACCTCCATATGTTTATATTTTTAATAGTCCCCCGCCCCCTGCTAAAGCTGGCATCTAATCTTACCACATTGTGATCAGAAAAAAAAGAAAATGCTTGAAATGATTTCATTTCTAAAAAAAAAAAAAAATTATGAAGGCTAGATTTATGGCTCAGAATGTGATCTATCCTAGAGAATATTCCATGTGCACTTGAAAAAAAGATGAATTCCATTGTTTTGGAGTGAAATGCCCTAGAGATATTAATTAGGTCTAACTGGTTCACTGCATCATTTAGAGCTTGCATTTCCTTGCTAATTTTCTGTTTGGTTGATCTATTCATAGTTATGCGTGGGGTATTAAAGTCCTTCACTATTATTGTGTCACTGTTAATTTCCCCTTTCACATTTGCTAGCATTTTCCTAACATATTGAGGTCCTCCTTTGTTGGGTTTATGTTTATAGTAGTTGATAGTTGTTATGTCTTTGTCTTGGTTTGATCCTTTGATCATTACATAGTATCCTTCTTGGTTTCTTATAACAGTTTTGTTTCAAAGTCTATTTTATTTGATGTGAGTATTGCTACTCCTGCTTTCCTTTGGCCTCCATTTGCATGAAATATCTTTTTCCAACCCTTCACTTTCAGTCTGTATGTGTCCCTAAGTTTGAGGTTGGTCTCTCATAGACAGCATATGTAGGGGTCTTGTTTTGTATCTATTCGGCCAGTCTTTGTCCTTTGGTTGAAACATTTAACCTATTTACATTTAAGATAATTATTGATAAGTACAATCCAATCCCATTACCATTCAAACTTCGAACAGTGCTATTTAATTTAAATTATCAATCACATATCCCTCTTAGATTATTTTAAAGCAAATTCCAGGCATAACATTAAACTGAGTAATACTCCATTGAATATATACCTTATATTCTATATCCATTCCTCTGCCATGGATATTTAGGGTTATCCCATGTCTTGGATATTGTAAAAATTGCTACAATGAATGTTGGGGTGTGTGCATCCTTTTGAACCATACTTTTCCCTGGATATATACAGAGGAGTGGGATTGCTGGATCATATAGAGGGGTTAAAGAACCTCTTGATGAAGGTGAAAGAAGAGAGTGAAAAAGTCAACAGGAAACACAGTATTAAAAAAAAAATACAAATTAAGATCTTGGCATCTAGTCCCATCACTTCATGGAAAATAGACAGGGGACAGGTGGAAACAGTGACAGATTTTCTTTTCTTGAACTTCAAAATCACAGCAGACAGTGACTGCTTCCACAAAATTAAAAGACAGTTGTTCCTTGAAAGAAAAGTTATGGCAAAACTAGACAGTATATTAAAAATCAGTGACATCACTTTGCCAACAAAAGTACATATAGTCACAGCTATGGTTTTTCCAGTAGCCATGTGCTAATATGAGAGTTGGACCATAAAGAAGCATGATTGCCTAAGAAGTGATGCTTTCAAATTGTGGTGCTGGAGAAGAATTGGGAGTCCCTTGGGCAGGAAGGAGATCAAACCAGCCAGTCCTAAGGAAAATCAACCCTGAATATTCATTGGAAGGGTTTATGCTGGAGCTCAAGCTCCAATGTTTTGGCCACCTTATGCGAAGAGCCAACTCTTTGCAGAAGACCTTGCTGTTGGCAAAGACTGAAGGCAAAGGAGAAGGTAGTGGCAAAGGATGAGATGTTTATATAGCATCATTGACTCAGTGGACATGAATTTGAGCCAACTCCAGGAGACAGTGGAGCACAGATGAACCTGGCAGGCTGCTGTCCATGAGGTGACCATGTATTAGCAACTGAAAAATAACAGCAGCAACAGTAAATATTGGCTGTAATTTTAGTTTCCCAAGGAACCTTCATAATGTTCTCCAAAGAGTCTGTATCAATTTACATTCTCAACAACAGTGTGGAAGGGTTTCCTTTTGTCTACACCCTCTTCAGCATTTATTGCTTCTGGATTTTTGATGATGGTCATTCTGACTGGGGTAAGTTGATAACATTGTGGTTTTGATTAGCATTTCTCTAGTAACTAGGGATGTTGAGTATCTTTCCATATGCCTCTTAGAGACCTGTATGTCTTCTTTGGAGAAGTGTCTATTTGGGTCTTCTGTCCACTTTTTCTGATTGACTTTTTTGTTTTTCTGAGATTGAGCCCCAAGAATTGTTTATAAAATTTGGAGACCTATCCCTTACTGGTCACACTGCTTGCAAATATTTCCTCCCATTCTCTGAGTTGTCTTTTCATTTTGATTATTGTTTTCTTTGCTGTGTAAAAGCTTTTGAGTTTCTTAGATCCTATTTGTTTATTTTTGTTTTATTTCCATTAGTCTAGGTGATGCCTCAGATAAGATATTGAAGCAATCAATGTCATAGAGTGCTCTTCTTATGTTTTCCTCTAAGAGTTTATAGTAGACAGTTCTACGTTTGGTCTTTAATCCATTTTGAGTTTATGTTTGTGTATGATGTTAAAGAATGTTGTTCTAATTTTATTTTATTTTATTTTATTTTTTTACATGTAACCAGTATTCTCGGCATCATTTATTGAAGAGATTATGTCTTTCCTCCATTGTGTAGTCTTGCCTCCATTGTCATATATTAATTGATCATAGATGTGTGGGTTTATCTTGACTTTCTCTCCTGTCCCTAGTGGATATCTATTTCTATTATTCATTTTCTTCTTTTGCACCAGTACCATACTGATTGGATGACTATAGCTTCACAGTATAGCCACAAGTCAGGAAACTTGATTCCTCTGGCTCGGTTTTCCTTTTTCAAGATTGCTTTGTTTATACAAGGTCTTTTATATTTCTGTGCAAATTTTAAGATTTTTTTGTGGTAGTTCTATGAAAAATGCCATTGGTGATTTGATAGGGCTTGCATTGACTCTATAGATTATCTTGGATAGTACAGTCATTTTGGGAGACCATGGGAGACCTGGGTTTGATCCCTGGGTCGGGAAGATCCCCTGGAGAAGGAAATGGCAACCCACTCCAGTATTCTTGCCTGGAGAATCCCTTGAATGGAGGAGCAAAGAGTTGGACACAACTGAGTGACTTCACTCTCACTATAGTCATTTTGAGATATTAATTTTTCTATTCCAAGAATGTTTTATATCTTTCCATCTCTTTGTGTCATCTTCAGTTTCTTTTATCAGCACCTTAGAGTTTTCTGAGTACAGGTCTTTTGTTTCCTTAGGTAGGTTTATTCCTAGATATTCTTTTATGATTCAGTGGTAAATGGGATTATTTCTTTAAATCCTCTTTTTGATCTTTTGTTTTTAGTGTACATAATGCAACAGATTTCTGTGCATTAATTTTGTATCATTCACCTTTACCAACTTCATGATAAGCTCTAGTCTTTTCTTATAGAATCTTTAGAATTTTCTATGTATAACATCATGACATTTGCAACCGAGTAATAGTTTTACTTCTTTTCCAACTTGGAGTCCTTTTATTTATTTTTCTTCCCTGACTGCCATGGTGAAGGATTCCAAAATTGTGTTGAATAAAAGTGATGAGAGTGGATAGTTTGTCTTTTTCCTGATCTCAAAGGAAATGTTCTCAGCTTTTCACCATTGAGTGTGATATTAACTTTTGGTTTATCATACATGGGCTTTATTATGTTGAGTCATGTTCCCTCTATTCCCACTTTCTGTAGAGTTTTTATCATAAATGAGTATTGAATTTCAAGAATGCCCTATGTTTGATACAAATATATTTACATGTGTTATATAGTCTTTTTGGATTAATCATTACGTAATATTCTCCTTTGTCTCTTGTATCAGTCTTTATTTTAGTCTATTTAGTCTAGTCCAGTTTTCTTTTGGTTTCCATTTGCATGGAATATCTGTTTCTTTCCTTCCCCTCACCTTCAGTCTGTATGTGTCCCTAGATCTGAAGTGGGTCTCTTGTATACAGTATGTATACAGGTCTTGTGTCAGTATCCATTCAACCGATCTATTTATTTTGGCTGGCACATTTAATCTATTTACATTTAAGGTAATGTCAATATGTATGTTACTCTTGTCATTTTCTTAATTGAAAGAATGAAATAATGCCATTTGCAGCAACATAGATGGACCTGGAAATTATCACACTAGGTGAAGGAAGCCATGCAAAGAAAAACAAATGTCTTATGATATAGCTTGTATGCACAGTCTAAAAAAAAAAAGTGATGCAAATTAGCTTATTTTTTTATCACAAGCTTAGAGAAAAAAATATGATTATTGGGGGGGAGTAAGCGTGGGGGTGAGGGATAGATGGGGAGTTTTGAATTGGCATGTAAACACTGTCATATTTAAAACAGATAATCAACCAGGACCAAAGGTATAGCACAGGGAATGCTGCTCAATATTCTGTAATAACACAAACAGTAAAAGGATTTAAAGAAAGAATAGATCCTTATGTACGTGTGACTGAATCACTTTGCTGTACATCTGAAAGTCACACTACATCATTGATCATTTATATTTCAATATGAAATAAAATGCTAAAAGCAAATAGAAATGCTTCATTATCTATGTTTAAAATACATTGATAATCTTCATGTATCAGAATGCCATTATTGTATATAAAGAAATAACAGTAATACTTTAATGTCAAAAAACATCTAGTCAGCAATCAAATATCTTTGCTCTGTGTTTGTTTTATAGTTTATTTCTTCAATTCAATAAAGTGCTTATGTTTTTAGAGTATCATAAATTGTTTCCTATTAACAAGCTAATAAGTCATTTCTTTTCTCTTCTCTCTTTCCCTCTCTTTTTGCTTTGCAATTTGCCTGTTAAATAACATATAATAACATACCTAGTTTCTGGATTTGCTTGTTCATTGCTTTATTTAAAATGTTCATCTTTGCTTTCCATTTAGTAGCATTTAGACCTTGAGAATTTGGTAGATTTGGGTGAGATTTAATCATGCATTTTCAAAAGAAAGTAAGAAAAGTCTATTTTTCTATGTTTATGATATAAATCACCATTATTTATTATTGCTTAATACTTGTACTTCATTAGAGATTATAAATAGAAAATATTCTAATATCATTCACTTTTCATTCATTAGTTAGACCATCCATAGGAAAGACAACTCTTTTCATCTGTTCTTGTGTTACCTTGAAGTATGTTTCTCACAATGAAGATAAATGCCCGATTTTCTACCATTCCCACCTTTATTTATCAGTATTCAAATATCTGGTAATATCACTAGCATTATCTCAAGCTGTCCAAAGTATGTTTTGTTACTGAATCTTTGCAAACACCGAGACTTAGTGTGCTAAGGCCTAATCTATTACAGGTACCATTGCTATTGAAAATTATTCTACTTTTGACCAGTGTGAGGCTCTTCGTCCTCATTTTTTTACATATAATTGTGGTAGTCTTTGCCTTACTGTGAGGTTTTATTTCAGATTCGTCTTCTAAGTATTTAATCCCAGCATAGGTATAAACTATTTCTACTAGGATTCCTGGCTTTAATAGAAAATGATGTTTGGATCAAGACACCAGAGGTTATCATTGATACTGGGTTAATATGCAATTTTTGTTTCCCAGAGGGCACAGTGGTAAAGAATCCTTCTGCCAGTGTAGGAGATGCAAGAGATGTGGGTTGGATCCCTAGGTCAGGAAGATCCCCTGGAGTAGGAAATGGCAACTCACTCCAGTATTCTTGCCTGGAAAATCCCATGGACAGAGTACCTGGTGGGCTACAGTGCATGGGTTTGCAGAGTTGGGCATGGCTGAGCACAAACACAGCACATCCTTACTGGAAAAAATAAAAAAATAAAAACCATAATGGGCTCATTTTGATATTCTATAGCCAAATTTAGGATCATGGGGTTTTCACTTAACAATTTTTAATTTGTATTTTTTATTTTAATATAAAACATATTGAAAGGACACAAAACAAATACGTAGGTTAATGAGAAAGCACCTTTATGCAAATAGATACAGTTCCTTTCTTTCTTTTTTTCTTTTTTTTTTTTAACTGAAAAGCAAACTAGGTGGGAGAATAAATTTTGAAAAGTAGATAATAAATTCAGTTAGAATTGCAATTCACATTGATATATTCATATTGAAATCTATCTTAGGATTCAGAATACCATAGTCAAGAGATAGTGGTTGTAAACATAGACATAAATAGGATTGAAAATATCCCTCAAGTTTGTAAAGTTAGAGTGGAAATATTAAAGTTGGGTTCTTATGAATTTGGGTTGTGTTAAAAGAGCAGAAAAAAAAGGAAGAAGAACTAACCATAAAGATCAAAGCTGACAAAAGGGAGGCATAAATCAAAACTTGCAGTGCAAAAAATAGATAAATAATGTTATATTCCTGCATAAAATATATTCATATGTCATAAATATGACAAATAAAAAGAACAACAGACTGACCAGGAAATGGCCACTTAGGTGATTATCTGTGACCATGTTCAGGAAAGTTGGATTGGATAGTTGGGTAAGAAGTCATATTTCTGTGGGTAGGAAAGTGAATCATATTTCTGTGTTTGGGAGAAGAAGAAATAAGCAGCCAAGATAATAAAGAAACTTTGAAATTGGAAAGCAAATTTCAGCTACTCAGTTCTGCCCACTCTTCAATCATGTTAGTTTTGAAATGATGTCTTTACAGATCCTCCTAATTACAAGCAAAGCCAGGTTGACTCAAATTTTATAAAATTTCCTACACTAGAGTTCCTATGACTATGCTCCTTAAATAAGCTGCTCTATATTTTTTAAGTAAAAAATCCAAAAGCCATTATTTTTAAATCATATTTTATTGAATTTTTTTTTCACTTCTTTTAAAGTAGGCAAGAAATGTATAGTTTTAAGAAATATATGGAAACACTTTAACAAAATATTGCTATTTTTTTAATCCTTTGGAAGGAAAAATTTTATTTTCTTCTTATGGTTCTTGTGCATTACTAAGTTCTATTGTATAATGTAAATCATTTGAAGGTTTCTAAGATTTGGGATTAAAAATATAGGAAATTATGAAATATTTCAATAGTCAAATTACAAATATTTATTTCTTTTAAAAAGTAAAGCCATCTTAATTTATCATACTTATTAGAAGACAGTTTTCTTGCAGTTTTCCAAGTGCTGCAGTAGGATATTGTTGGCATATTCTCATGCAGAAATGATATTTGCCAAAATTACAAATTTTTTATCAATGGAAATAGCTGGTAACATTCCCATTATTATACACTATCTATCATATATTATTTCCCTTAATCTAAAACAAAAATATATAAATGTATTTTGAAAAAAATTAAAATAAATGGATTAGAGAATTTTGTAATTAAGTTGGTACAAAGTATCATAAAATATTATTTTTAGTAATAGTCTTTAGATAAGCAACTTGAGACCATAGCCTCTTTAAATTTACCAATTAAAAAAATTTTTTTTGAAAATTGTCCATTGATAAATTACTTCAATTTTCTATCAATATGAGTTTTATCTTCTAATTATTATTTGAAAGTTAGGCAATAGCTTAAAGATTATTCTTATACAAATTGTTCCTTTTTTTTTTTTTTCTGTGCTAAAGATAGCTATTCTCCAAACTTTTTTTTTTCATTCATGTGATTGCTAGCTTTGCAGTATTTTTAAAATAGTATTTTGTTAAATAAGCATAATACCAATGTGTCCACTCGCTCCCTCAACAGATGGTTAACAGCAGATGGTGCAGGTGATTATTCATAGAATTTCTTAGAACAGAAGAGAATTCCAGGTGTGTTTATTGTTGGTACTACACCTAACTTAACCAATTAAATAAGTTCAAAAGGGCCTTTTTGGATTTAATCCCATTTATATGACACTAAGAAAGATCCTTCAGAGAAGGCAATGGCATCCCACTCCAGTCCTCTTGCCTGGAAAATCCCATGGACGGAGGAGCCTGGTAGGCTGCAGTCCAAGGGGTCGCGAAGAGTCAGACATGGCTGAGCAACTTCACTTTCACTTTTCGCTTTTATGCACTGGAGAAGGAAATGGCAATCCACTCCAGTGTTCTTGCCTGGAGAATCCCAGGGATGGGGTCGCACAGAGTTGGACACGACTGAAGTGACTTAGCAAGAAAGATCCTTACTAATAGTTTTCTCTCAATTGGCTTAGCCACTTCTCTTATTACTTTCATTCTTAGAATTCCATGGCTTCTCCTTGATAATTTTAAATATTTCAACTTTAAATGTTGACCAATGATGTATTAACGGTGGGGGGGGGGAATGAATAAAATAAAAAGGGTACATTGGAGTTTACAATAAAACTACAATTGTCCTTCTAGTTCTCCTTGCATATATCCAGAAAAATTGTGAACTACATGAGTATCAACATACTCTTAAATACATATATATACACATGTATACACAGCCAACTGCGGGAAATTCTTAGAGAGATTGGGAATACCAGACCACCTTACCCATCTCCTGAGAAACCTGCATACAGGTCAAGAAGCAACAGTTAGAACTAGAAATGGAACAATGACTGGTTCAAAACTGGGAAAGGAGTAGGCCAAGGCTCTATATGTTCACACTGCCTATTAAACTTATAATGTATAACAGAGTACATCATGTGAAATGCTGGGCTGGATGAATCACAAGCTGGAACCAAGAATATCAAGAGAAATCTTGACAACCTCAGATATGCAGATGCCACTCTAATGGCAGAAAGTGAGGAGGAGGTAAAGAGCTTCTTGATGAAGGTGAAAGAGGAGAGTGAAAAAGGTGGCTTGAAATTCAGCATTCAAAAAACTAAGATCATGGCATCTGGACCCATCACTTCATGGCAAATAGATAGGGAAAAAAATAGAAACAGTGACAGATTTTATTTTCCTTGGCTCCATAATCACTGCAAATGGTGACTTTTAATTTAGGCCTTGAAATTAAAAGATGTTTGCTCCTTGGAAGAAAAGCTATGATAAACCCAGGCAGTGTATTAAAAAGCAGAGATATCACTTTGCTGACCAAAGTCCTTGTAGTTAAAGCTATGGCTTTTCCAGTAGTTGTGTATGGATGTCAGAGTTAGACCATAATGAAATCTGGACTCTGAAGAACTGATGCTTTTACACAGTGGTGCTGGAGAAGACACTTGAGAGTCCCTTGGAAAGCAAAAAAAAAAAAAAAAAAAAAAAAAGCAAACCTGTCAATTCATTGGGAGGACTGATGCTGAAGCTGATGCTCCAATACTTTGGGCACCTGATGCAAAAAGCCAACTCATTAGAAAAGATCCTGATGCTGGGAAAGATCAAGGACATGAGGAGAAGAGGGTGAGAGAGAATGAGCTGTTTGGATGGCATCTTTAACAACACAGACTGGAGCTTGAGCAATTCTGGGAGATAGTGGACAGGGAAACCTGGCATGTTGCAGTCCACGGGGTCACAAATAGTCAAACACAACTTAGTGACTGAACAAAATACACATATATGTGTATTATAAGTAACTTGCATATTTTTTCCTATCCACACAAACTTTTATTGTTTTTTTTTTGCTTCATTATGTGCTTTATTTCATTGATTTTAATGTTTACTGCTTTTTAAAATGAGCAATCATACATGAGAACTGAGTAGTTATTTGTGTGCTCTCTCTCCTCTAATGCTGTAACAAAGAATATAGGCATACTTAGTTTAATCACACCTCCTTTTGCTCTGCTTCATTGATATTGCATTTTTTTTTAACAAATTTAAAGTTTTTAGCAACCCTGTGAGAAGCCAGTGTGTATGCACCATTGTTTCTAACAATATTTGCTCTGTTCTTGTCTTTGGGTCATATTTTGGTAATTCCTGCACTATTTCAAATATATTACTAATGTATTTGGTGTGCTGATCTATGATTTTTGCTGTTACTATTATAATTGTTTGGGGTCTCTGTGAACCATTCCCTTAAAACAGTGAACTTAACTGATATGTATGTGTGTTTTGACAGCTTGACTGACCAGTTATTGCCTAATCTTTCTCTCATTGGCCTACTCTACTTACAAGATATGATTTTAGTGATCAATGAAAGTTAAATATTAGTAATTCAGTCATGTCTGACTCTTTGCAATCCCATAGACTGTAGCAGGCCAGGCTCCTCTGTCCATGGAATTCTGCAGGCAAGAATATTGGACTGGCTTGCCATTCCATTCTCTAGGGGATCCTCCAACTTAGGGATCAAACCCGGGTCTCCCACATGCAGGCAGATTCTTTATCATCTGAGTCACCAGCAAACCCATTAATGATTAATATTAGACTAGAAATGATTAAGCTTAGTGTGAATGGCATGCCAAAAGTCAAGATAATCCAAATTGTATACCTATTGTGCCAAACAGTCGATCAAGTTGTGAATGCAAAGGAAAAGTTCTTAAAGGAAATTAAAAGTGCTACTCTGGTGAACACTAGCATAATAAGAAGATGGAACAGCCTTTTTGTTGATAGGGAGAAAGTTCTAGGTGGTCTGGATAGAAAAGCAAACCAGCTGCAACATTTTTCTTAAAAAAAAAAAAAAAGCTTAATCTAAAACAAGGCCCTCCCTCTCTAAAATTCTATGAGGGCTTTGAGAATGAGGGAGTCTGAAGCTAGCAGAAATTGATTCATGAGGCTGAAAGAAATAAGCTATCTCCATAACACAGAAGTACAAGGTGAAAAAGTAAATGTTGATATAAATTGAGTGCTAATGAAAGTCATTCTCCACAGCTGGTTTTTCATGGTCCTTCAGATGAAAACTCTCTGTGATTTTGAGAAAATCCTTAACAAAATCTACGTCTCAATTTTCTTTGTAAAGTTATATATATAGCACCCACATCCTAATGTTTTGTTCAGGTATTTGTAATTTGCTTAGAACAAGGCCTGCATAGGCTAAGTGTCATACAAATGAAACATGAAATATCTCAGCCAACTCTTTTTTTCAACTTTGGTTACTTTAAGTCTGAATCCTTATTAGGGATAGTGTGAAAGTACTTTCAGGCTACAGCCCATGGGATCTCAAGGGGTCCGACACAACTGAGTGCCCACAAAGATACACATACACAACACACATGGGTACTTTCAGAACCTCATTTCCATTTCCATGAGTTCCATTTCTTTCTCCTCTCCAGTAGAGAGCTAGGATTTTTTTCCATGTTCTTGGATTTTGGTGAAAGAGAAATAAGAGAATAGAAATATCTTACCTTCTTTGATTTGACATTAGCAAGTTCATGGATTGGCACCTGTCCATTTTGCTCTCATTGTGACTATATAATTGTAACTTCTTTGATGCTTCATCACTGATTTCTTAAGACAAGGTCCATAAAGTTGTGAAACTGAGATCTCATTGATAATTAGAGTGTGTACTGGCTCAATTATTTTGGAAAGGTTTTAATTATACCAGAAAGTTAAAATGCTTGTACTCTGTGACCTTTAAATTTCATTTCTAAATGTCTCTCCTAGAGAAATTGTGACTGATATGTGCTCCCAAGGACACTAATATGAGAATGTTTACTGAAGAACTCCCTGTAATATGAAAAAGAAGGAGCTAACTAGCCAGCCCTTAATTGATAATTGAACTAGTTATTCACACATATTATCTGAACTGTCAATATAGCTGGTCAAAATTTCCGCTAATTTTTACACTTCTTCTTCCTATACTATTTCACTTGAAAGTGTTACCTTTTTTAAGCTGTAATGTGTTTCTCATATCTGCTTTCTTACTCGATTTATTTTTAATTTTATTTATTTGTATTGAAGGACAGTAGCTTTACAATGTGTTAATTTCAGCCACATGACAAATTGAATCAGGCTTATGTATTCATAGATCATTTACTTTTAAAAATTTCTTTCCCATTGAGGTCACCACAGAGCACTGAGTATTTCCTGTACTATACAGTAGCTTCTCATTAGTTAACTATCTTATACAAGAGTGTATATCAATCCCAATCTCCCAGTTTATCACACCCCCCTCTCCTTTGTATCCACGCATTTGTTTTCTACATCTGTGTCTCTTTTTCTGCTTTACAAATAAAGCATGGCTGATTAATGTTGATATATGGCAGAATTGTAAACCAATTATCCTCCAACTAAATATAAATTTTTTAATGAAAAAATTCATCTTTGTTTTAATCTAGAAAAAATATTTTATTCTTTCATCCAGAAAAAGTACCATTTTTCTTGATTCCTCATATAAACAATATGACATTTGTTTTCTCTTTCTGATTCATGTGCCTCCCCGGCCTTCCCAGGTGGCTCAGATGGCAAAGAATCTGCCTGCAGTGCAGGATGACCAGGTTTGATCCCTGGGTTGCGCAGATCCTCTGTAGAAGGGAAGGACAACTTACTCCAGTATTTTTGCCTTGAGAATTCCAAAGACAGAAGAGCCTGGTGGGCTACAGTCCACGGGGTTGTAAAGCAGTGGACACGACTGAGTGACTAACACACATGCACGCAGTCTCTAGGTCTATCCACATCACTGTAGCTAGCACAGTTTCATTCAGTTTATGGCTAATATTCCAGTGTGTATATGTACTGAAAGTGAAAGTGTTAGTCCCTCAGTCTTGTCTGACTCTTTGCAACTCCATGGACTATAGCCGGATAGGCTCCTCTGTCCATGGAATTCTCCAAGCAAGAATACTGCAGTGGGTTGCCATTTCCTTCTCCGGGGAATATTCCAGACTGAGAGATCGAACCAGGGTCTTCTGCACTGAAGGCAGATTTTTTTTTTTTTCTTTTTTGCCATCTGAGCCACCAGGGAAGCCCCATATGTATATGTACTACCTCTTCTTCATTCATTCCTCTGTTGTAGGACATTTAGATTGCTCTCATATCCTGGATATTGTAAATAAGGTTGCATTGAACATTTAGCTTCATGTATCTTTTTGACTTATGCTTTTCTCTGGAGTGAGATTGCTGTGTCGTATAGCAGTTCTATTTTTATTTGTTTAGAAGAGCATCCATACTGTTCTCCATAATGGCTATACCAATTTATATTCCCTCAGCCAAGCAAGAGGGGTGCCTTTTCTTCAAATCCACTTCAGCAGTTATTGCTTGTAGATTTTTTTTTTTTTTTTATGGTGGCTATTCTAACTGATGTGAAGTTTTGATTTGCATTTCTCTAATAATCAACGATATTGGACTTCTTTTCATGTGTTTGTTGGCCATCCGTATGCCTTTTGAGAAATGTCTATTTAGGTCTACCTCTCATTTGTTTCCTGAGTTGTTTGCTTGTTTTTGATATCGCACTGAAAGAGCTGTTTGTAAATTTTGGAGACTAATCCCTTGTTGGTTGCATTGTTTGCAAACATTTTCTCCCATTCTGAGGGTTGTCTTTTCATCTTGTTTGTGATTTTCTTTCCTCTGTGAAAGCTTTCAAGTTTAAATAAGTCTCATTTGTTTATTTTTGTTTTTATTTTCATTACCCTAGGAGGTGAGTCAATAAAAAGATCTTGCTGTAATTTATGTCAATGAATATTCTGTCTGTGCTTTCCTCTAAGAGTTCATAGTGTCTGAGCTTAGATTTCATCTTGAATCCATTTTGGGTTTATTTGTTGAATGGTGTTATATAGTATTCTAATTTCATTCATTTACACGTTTAAGGATGCATGGATTTTCAACTTACCAGCTTTGAAGAACACAATACTTAACAATGCTTATCTCAGGTAACCATTAATACAGAAAATTTTGGATTAGTACAGCCAATGAATATCTAAACCACATTATCCCTCTCTGTATGTTCAATATAATAAAATCACTCAATATTTTTCTAAGGCTTCTAACATGACCCATGATGTCCCACATGGTTTGTCAATAGCCTGGATTCTTTATTTTAATGGAATATGCTTCCATATTATCCTTCTGTGGTTTTCTAAATGGATCAGTGGCTTTTCATTCCATAGCCTAAAATTATATTTACATGCTAAAATTAACATATTTTCCTCTTTATCTCCCTCTTCCTCCCATAGACACACATACATGCACATGTGCTCCCACTGATACACCACATACATGCATACAACTTTAACATAGTCTGTACTTATACAAGTTTTATGTCAGTGTTTAAATAGGACTTCCTGTGGAAAGTCTCCTTTAATCACTTATATGGCCATAAACTCTCACTGTATGCTGCAATCTGTTTTCACAGTTATCTTTGTAACTACAATTGAATAATTATGTTTCAATTGCTTTTGTTTTATAAGCACCTGTCCCACTATACTGTTCATATATTGTAAAATAAATGGATGAATACATGCATGAATGACTGAATGAGGGGAAACAAACCTACCTAAATTACAATATCCAATGAATGTCAATAAATACAGATTTCTTATTTATAAAAAAATTAAAAAACTAGAGTAATACTGCATTTTACAAAGCAGTAAGGATTAAAATATATATAGTACAGTAAATTATATATTACATGGTAAGTTGGTAAATTACTGCCTCACTATCAGGTATTAGTAACGTTCTTTTTTTCATTTTAGAAAGTCATCAAAAATCATAAAATTATAATAAAAGACTATATGAGAGATTAGATAATCTGAAAACTCTCTTACTGTAAGCATTTTAAAATGCTTCAGAAAATCCCATTAAGTGACTAGATACATTTTCAAGGAAACACAGAAAAAACACTCAGGAGTTAAAATCAAGTGAAAAAAGGAACATTGAATATCGCATGGTGCAGGTTGTTAATTTTAGGAATTTAGAAGCTTAAGTTTTGATGCCTCACTGGGGACAGGAATTTAAACTTTGAACATGAGAAGTAGGTTAGAATTGAGATATATATCTATGTTTAGCATGCATGAAAGGCTTCATACTGAGCAAGAAGCTGGCTAGAAAAAGAAAGGAATTAGTACAGAGACAATAAGGAATTTGAAAAGAATTGGCTAGCAAGGGGGAAAAAAAGAACTATCATCCCTGAGAGATGAAAAGAATTTTTTTTTTTTTTTCTTAGAGTGTGGTCCAAAATAATGAGCTCACAATTCAAAATTATAAAACACATGAGGAAAAAAATCCTACTAAGAGTTAGAGTTAGCACATATGTCAAATAAATAAATGGGTTAAGTACAAAAACAGTAACTTTAACAATACTATGAAAAACACAATAGACAAAGTCTTGTCAAATTTATAGATTAAATAGAGGCAGGATACACATAAACAGTAGTAAGATGCAAAATGTTTGCTTCTAATTCTTATAATATAAGATATATAATATTATTAAGTACTAGAGAACATATGTCTTAATTCCCAGAACTTGTCAAGATGTTGTATTATTGGCTAAGATAAATGAAGTTGACAGAGGAAATTAAGGAATTAAATTGCTACAGCAGAAATAAGGAACTAATGTAATTGCAATTTACCTTCACTTTCAAAGTGATGCAACTCATCTTTGCACAGATATTGTGATGTATCTCCTGAGAAATCTGTATGTGAGTCAAGAAGCAACAGTTAGAACCAGACATGGAACAATGGACTGGTTCCAAATTAGGAACGGAGTACATCAAGACTGTATAGTAACACCTTGTTTATTAACTTATATGCAGAGTACATTATGAGAAATGTTGGGCTGGATGAAGCACAAGCTGGAATCAAGATTACCGAGAGAAATATCAAAAACCTCAGATATAGATGACATCACCGTTTTGACAGAAAGCGAAGCACAACTAAACGCCTCTTGATGAAAGTGAAAGAGGAGAGTGAAAAAGCTGGTTTAAAACTCAACATTCAAAATACTAAGATCATGACATCTGGTCCCATCACTTCATGGCAAATAGATGGGGAAACAGTGGAAACAGTAATAGACTTTATTTTCTTGGGCTCCAGAATCACGGCAGATGGTGACTGCAGCCATGAAATTAAAAGACACTTGCTCCTTGGAAGGAAAGCTATGACCAACCTAGAGAGCATATTAAACAGCAGAGACATTACTTTACCAACAAAGGTCCATCTAGTCGAAGCTGTGGTTTTTCTAGTATTGTATTTATCACAGAATGAATCATTATACAGTGGTTAAAGTACAAAAAAAAACAGAATTATATTAACAACATGGACACATTTTTTTAAAGTTGTTAAAGGGTACATAAAATTTTATATACATTTTTAAATATGTAAAAGTGTATTTCTATGTATTTCTATGTGGAAAATATATGCACATACATTTGGGAAACTTATCACCAGCAATATCATTTTTATCTGGAAAGATTCAAGTTTAAAGAAAGGCACCCAATGATTTAAATTTTATGATTCATTCTTAATTTCTTTAAAAATAATAAAAGTGAAACAAATAGTGAAAGACATAGTTGACTTTCCTTTGAATAACAGTCAATTATATTATTCATTGGGTTTTGCTTTCTTCTCTAATAATTGATAAGTGATAATTGGATATATATATATAAATTGTGAAGGAGAGACAAAAGGGTAAAATCCTTGTTAACGTCTGTGTAATTTCTTTTGGATTGATTATCTTGTATGATACAATTAGAGAGGAAATGTTACTGTTACTCAAGATAGGGTTTTGGTCAAACTGTTATATTCAAACGGAGTTCAAATGAAAACCATATATTTAATGTAGGTATATATACAATATATAGATAATTATAAGCACTGATTAATTAAGTTATGCTCTTTAAATTTCAAATATTCATATATAATAGATAGATAGATAGATATTACTCTTTCCTGAAATATTTGACTTACCCTACATAATTTCCCAGGCCTGCTGTGTGGTAAATTCTATACTCAATGATCTGTTTACATATTGATAATTATTGTTTGCTTTTTAAAAAGATGTTGAGTATAAATGCACTTGTAAATCATCGTGCATTTTTCTTCTTCAATGAAACTCTGAAATTTCCCTGTAGAGAGATGAAAAATATAAATAAACCATGAAAAAAGATTTTATGCATTTTAATTATTTCTTGTTATAGGAGCAATTACACATTTTACATTAAATTCATGTTATTAAATAAGTGTAAACTGTAAGGAGTTTACTATTTTACTTCATTATTAGCTAAATTTCTATATTAGTATCATGCTGGTAAATATCATCAGCTAATATCATCAGTTTTATCTAAATTAATACAAACAATAACACCCCTTTAGCATATAAAATGAGTATGAATTAAACAATCATTTACTTCAAATGGTTCTCAGTGTATCCATTTCTCCCTTCAGCATCTATTTGCAGAAATGGGGGCATATGTTCTCCATGCGTTTGCGGGATTCTGTGCTTCCAATATGCAGTATGAGTCGGTGCCACACATATGATAGAGAAGTCACTCTTACCTACTTCTGAAGGAACATCATAGGCGTTGAGGCTTAACATCTTGCTCCCTTCTGTATTATTTTCTGAGTAATAATTGGTATGGTCGGATTTCTCTAGTAAGAGAAATATATCAGTTTTTCTCTTTCTGCTTTTAAGAGTTTCTCTTTAATTTGGTTTTTAACACTTTAGCTTCCTATGGTTCTGGGTTGAATCTTTAAATTTACCCTTCTTGAAATTTACTGAGATTTTAGTATATGTAAATTAATGTTTTTCTTCAAATTAAGGGAAGTGTTCAGTCATTGCCATTATGTCCTTGCACTGCTTTCTGTCAGTTTTCCTCTAACCTCTCCTTGAAATATTTCTATTATTCATATCTTAGTGGAAGTAATGGTGTTCTACATTTCTCTGAGGTTCCCTTTGTTTTCCTTTTGCTCAGTTTTGCAGATTGCGTGTTCCCTATTGGACTACCTTCAGGCTTGCTAATTTTTTTCTGCCAGTCAAAATATATTGTTGAGACACATTAGGAATTTTTCATTTCAACTTGTTATATTTTTTAAACATAAAATTTCTATTTGGCCCCCTTTTTTTAAAAAAAGAGCAATGTCTTTAGTGATGCTTTCTAATTGATGCAATGCTGTCTCATGTCGTCCTTTGTGTTTTTAAATGTCTCATTTGGTTCTTTGAACATATTTAAATTAGCTGGCTTGAAATAAGTGTATCCTAAGTCCACCCTTAGGCTCCTTCAAAGTGTTTGTATTGCCTGTTCTCTACGTCTTGTGTGTAGCTCACACTTGCTACCTTTGTTCTGTTCTTTACTCTTTTGTTCATTTGCTTTAATATCTCAATGTTTAGTTTTATAAAACTGGACTTTTTAATAATATAAGATAGCACTTTTTGGTAACAACCCCATCTGCCTTCCTACTTCTGGTAGTAGTTGTTGTTATCATTATTGGTTAAACATTTTGTTTTTTTAAGTGACTTGGCTTAATTTATTCTGCAAATTATATTTCTCATGCAATGTGCAACCTCTGGTATACCTGCTTATGCTTTTCTTTCTTGGGTTTTATCTTTCAGCTTATCTACTGAACTTTCACCTCTGAGTTTTCATAAGCCATTTGCTGATCAAAGATTGTGTTTAAATCCATTAGCCAGTTAAGTTGTTTCTAGTATATTTGGAGAAATATGCCATTGGCAGGTTGCCATTACAGTTCACCGAGTTTACATTTTTGCCCTGCATTCAACTAGGGACTGGTAGTTTAAAGATTTTTCTTCACCCGTTCATTATTGATGAGAGGGAGCATGTGGGCATGCCTACAACCTTCTAAACTAAGGGATGCGGGTGATTTCATTTTTAAACCTGGTTTCCTAAGAATGGCTACTGGGTCAAGGAAGCTGATTTTCAGTCAGTGTTTAGTTGGAAGTTCTGTTTAAGCCTCTTGTGCTAATAAAAATCTCTGCTTTTTGCTGATTCAGGTGAAGCTTGTGGAACGCTTGCCTGCCTTTGTGTAAGGTTTTATTGCTCCCGAGTGGATGCAGTCAAGTTCAAATGCAAAACTCTTCTAACTCCCAGTGCTGGCTCCCAGGAGGTTATTCTTGATAACTGTCACCTCCTCTGAGTCTCTCTATTAAACTTTTGGCTTCTTGTATCAGGGAGCTACCAACTTCCTTTGAATTTCTCAATCCCAGTATTTCCATTCTTTCCAACAATGCCTTTAGGCATGGAATTCTATAAGTTTTGCTCCAAGTTAGTCACTTCAAGCTGTGTGTGCATGCATGTTCAGTCACGTCTGACTCTTTGTGACCCTGTGGACTGTAGCCCATCAGGCTCCTCTCTCTATGGAATTTTCCAGGCAAGAATACCGGAGCATGCTGCCATTTCTTTTTCCAGGGGATCTTCCCAACTCAGGTATGGAATCTCACGTCTACTCACATCTCCTGCATTGGCACCCAGGTTCCTTACCCGCCGAGTTACCAGGAAATAGTCACTTCAAGTAGAGCTGCATAACTCTTTGCCTTTATGGCTTCTCCTTACCTGGGACAGATTTGCTGCCCTGCTGTCTAAGAGCTGAGGACAGAAACCTCCTATTACAAGAGTGATACAGCTACTCCTACTAGGCACTTGATGGGGAATGGCTGAGCGATCCCTGCTCCTTTTGGATTTTCCTTCTATCGTGGACATCTCTGTCCTACAAGCAAGCTGGGGTTCAAGCTGACTGGGGCCCTTGGCATCTCAATCTGCCATAGCTGAGGTAGAGCTCTGCCTCACGAGGATGGATGCAGCCTAGGAGATTTCATCTTAGCAGTACCTGCCGACAGTAGAGTTTCTGTGGCTTGTGTTTGGGATGGTGGGTGGTAAGAATATCAGAACGCTGTCCCTGTCAGGTTGAAATCATAGCGCTTGGACCAGACTGTAGCTGAGAAGTCAAACAGTTTCCATCTTCTTGTCCTGATCTACTCAAAGTAGAGCATCTTATAGAAGGCTTCGGTAGCTCTGAGCTACGGTGGGAGTGAGGTGGAGTAAGGTGGAGCCTGCCTCACAGGCCACCGGTGCTCTAGCTCTTCTCCCTGTGATCCTGTAGACTGAATGAGTGCTTCTCCACTTGCTGTATTCCCTTACAACAATTTCCACTGTCACATATTATTTTATTTTTATAGTTTTCTCTAGTGAAATTATTCTTTGGATGAAAAGGTCTGTGGATGCTTTCTTCTGCTGTTACAAATTTCAACACCAAAAGACATTATTTTAAGCATCATAATATTAAGTAAATTAATATGTGTAATGCACACTTGTTATTCATTCACACTATTTATTTGATGAGCTTAAATATCATGTTACCCCAGCAGCCATTTTCACAATGTATGGTCTAAACTCGGCTGATCTCCTTCTCTTAGAGCATGTCAGTTATTTTCTCTCTTATCACATGTTTTTACTTTCATAGCAAGCATTATAACATATTATATCCTCTTTATTATACCATCTGATAAGGTACATTTTGTTTCACACAAACACTATGCTCATTTTTCTTTTTTTTTTTTTTTACCACATAGGACACACATATGTGTAAATTTACTCTTTCTTAAGCAGATTCATGAATAAGTGAATGGATAATTTTACTATTAATCTGAATTATATACATTTATGATAAATATGACAACATTTCAACTTTTGACTGGTATGAAATAATACTAACATGGTGTCACCACTTGTGAAAAAAATATTTTAGACAAGCTACCTTGAAGGTAATGAAGCTTAAGCTTCAGAGCCTTCCACTTGGAAGGGTCTGTTCAATATATATAGTATATGAGTATATAAACCATATGGTTTATGGTATGTGAATAAATATATATCCAATATAAGTTAGTGTAATACATGATTTTTTAAATCAATATACACTACCATGTCAATTTTAAAAGGAATTTTAGTAAATCTTCCTTATGTGTTGTTATCTAATTTAATGTATTTGTTTTGAAAAAATAATGGTTATATATAAAATTGAAGTATAATTGAAGACACTATTTTAGTTGAGATGCAAAGCATATACTGAAAGGAAAAAGATCACACACTTTGAAATGTAAAAACTTCTATATATGAAATAGAAAGTAAAATTTGATAGTCAATTTATGAGGATATTAATAGGAAATGGAATGATGAGAGTCACCAAACTATATGTAAAGAAAACATTATAACAAAAGATAAAGAACATTGTGAGAATTAAACACTGCCAAACTAGAAATGAAAAAGAAAGAATATGAAAGTAAGAGTTAAGGAATGCACAGCTTGTAAGAGCTCTGAACAGCATAAAATAATACCGAAAACAAGGTAGTTATTTAGTTCACAAAATGTTAAACATAGTCACCACATGTTCTAGCAATTATACTACAAGGTACATTCCCAACATAAGTGAAAATATATGTTCCCAGAAAAGCTTATATATTAAGACTTATAGTATTATTACTTCTTAAAAGCCCAAAGTAGAAATAACCCATGTTTCCATCAGTGAATGGCTGGATGAATAAAATGTTACATTTTCACCTAATGGAATATTATTCAGCAATAAAAAATGATGTACTGACTCATGTTACAATATAGCAAAAAGTTGAATAATTATGTTAATATTATGAAATATTATATTAAGTGAAAGAAGTTAAAAAAAAAAACACTTATTTTATGATTCTGTTTATATGCAATGCAATGAAAGGAAAATCTATAAATCCAGAAAGCAGTTTAGTGGTTGTCTACGTGTTGGGGTATTGGGGGTAAATTGGTAATGACCGTGTAGTGTTGCTTTTCTTTTGAATCGTGAAAAAGATAATGATTGTGATGTTTACAATTCTGTGAATATACTCATAAACTTTGAATTGTACACTTAAGAGAATACTGACAACATCTTCACTTTGAAGAATTATTTAATTTTGAGAGGCACAGTGAACATTATTTTTTTAATTAAAACACAGTTTATGTTATCATAATGTAAAATGCATAATAAACCAATTTGAAGCTGAGAGCAAAACAGTGAAAAAGTATCACAAATTAAAAATTACTTAAAAACATAGCTGAAATATCTTGAAATATCTCAACCCATATAATGGAGACACTTGATGAAGTCTGTGTTTGCAACAGCTTTGTGCCAAAGAGCTGCGGGAAATTTCTCTAGGTCATCAGCATTAAAAAACACTATTAATCAACCATGTTAAAGAAAACACTGAATCTTCTTTCTCTTCTCTCTGTGAAATATCTTTTTCCAATTTTTTTTTGAATTCTGTAGAAAAAAGTAAACAAATAGGCAATGCTTAGAAAAATTATAATTCTTTCAGAAAGTTAATATCTCTTGTTAGGGCTCTGATTGTGCTTGTGATAATATGCTCCTTTCACAATGTGTAGTCTGTTGTAATTTTTATCATGTCAAATACCTTCATATATGATGCATAATTTTGTGGATTATGAAATTGAGTATGATCAGAGTCCTACAAAATCTGGATACTGTGGTGTTAGATCATGTAACAGAGTTTTACCTTTTGCGAATTCTTGTAACATGGAACAAAGAGCAGGTAGCATGCATGTGTAAAGCACTGATAGGCACTTCCCCTGCATCTGCAAGTAATAGGATGCTGCCCAATGATGACTCCAAAGTCACTCAATTTTCAAAGGCCCAGAGCAAAGAAATTCGTCTGGAAAGTGTCATCAGTCTGAAAGTGCTATCATACACAAAAGAGGAAGACGTTTAGCAAATTTAAGAGATCCTAAAACATGAGAATGCCTGGTGATTTGAAATTGCTGGTAGAGATCCAAAAGCCACATGAGTTGACTCTCAAGGATGATTGATTTGGTTTTGATAATATCACCTTAAGAAAACACTGCAGAAGGCAAGATTGCTAAATTGCAGAGGATGTTAGTGCCATTCCAATCAGGGACACATGGCAGACATGACTTTCCCCATGAAGCTACCCTGATTGTGCTTTTAGGAGCATTGTGAGTGCCCAGTTTTGTCTGACTTTCTGCGATTCCATAGACTGCAGCTTTCCAGGCTCTTATGTCCACGGGTGTTTTGAAGCAAGAATACTGAATTGGGTTGCCATTTTATATTCCAGGGGAATCTTCCCAACCTCGTTATCAAACCCACATCTCTTGTATCTCCTACATTGGCAGGTAGGTTTTTTACCACTAGTTCCACCTGGGAAGCCAAATCTAATTGTCTGATCAGTTGCCCTCTCCGTAGGCTGGAGGTATTGAGCCTTCAGGACTGGAATCAAGTTGGAAGCAAGAGGAGGAAGGTGTGAGAGAAATAGACATGAGGAGTGATGAGTGTTTGTTCATCTTGAACACCAAATCACTGAAGACCTGACTTGATCAATCATGTTTGCAGGGGCAAGATTAAAATCAAATATGAAATTGAATCATTAAAATGCAAAATACATTTTAATAACAGAAAATGACAAAAAATATATAGAACTGCCCTGAGTTATCATTTTGCTCAATATTCTTTGGAAGCAAGTAGATATTTTAACAATGGGATTGAGTGGGTAGTTGTTAGGAAAAAAAAAAATTAAGTTTTTAATTCAATATATTAAGAGCAACAATAAGTACTTAACACAAAAGTTAAGATATTTTAGGAATCATATTTAGTTGTAGTTCAGATTTCTACTCTTTGTATATATTTAAAAAACAAGAGAGTAAATCTGTTTCAAAATGTTATTCAATAAATGGTGGAGCATTAAATATTTTGATAAAAATACTGATAAAATACCATGACATTTTAGGAGAGGAAAATATTTCTTTATGGCTATGGTTATTAGAAAAATATCTGCAGACAATGACTTTGAAAGCTTAGTGAATTTTAAATTCCTGGAGAAATATGAAAGGACATAACAAATTGGAAAGAGATTTCAAATAACAGATGCTGTTTGGGTGGGAGATTAATGTTCATAAAGGAAATATATATGAATTTACTCAACATGATTTTATGATAGTAAGTATTTCTTTGCAGCATAAATGATAGAATTAAAGATATATATGCATATATCAATGAAAGAAAAAATGGCAGTCCACTCCAGTATCCTTGCCTGGAGAATCCCATGGACAGAGGAGTCTGGCAGGCTACAATCCATGGGGTCGCAAAGAGTTGGACACGACGGAAGTGACTTAGCATGCATGCATGCATATAACAGTTAATGCATTTTAATGCTCATGGCTTGTTATTGGACCATAGGAAAAGAAACCCAGAAATTTAAATTAGTAGATATTTTGCTTATGTATTCTTTTTATTGTTATTTAATTCATACAGCAACAATATCTTGATTAAAAATATTTTTTTAAATACATTGCTGTGGGACATATAGCCTTGCTGTCAAACTTTAAAAAGGAGCAGGACATAAGATGAGGACTAGACAGACCAGAAATATTTAAATAATTTTATTGGTTAAAATGTTGACTGCATTGCCCCCCATTAAGTAGGTAACACAAAAGACATATTGTGTCATTTCTACTTACTTCCTAAATGTGATCTTCGAAGTGTACTTAAAAGAATCCCTGGTAATAAACAGCAAGAATTCTCAATTATTTTCTAAACATATGCATAAGAAACTTCTCAAGGGTAGAAATAAACTGAGCAAAACCCATTCTCCTTGAAACCAATCGTTAGCTGGAAACAAAAGAGTGATTTCCTGTAACAAAAACTCTCTTGTAACATACACAACAAAGAAAAAAGGTCATCTTACTATATTTGCTTTTGTTGATTTAAAAGTGCTTGGCAAACATCTTAAACATATTGGAATTTGATTCATATGTAAATTATTTCAAAATGAAAAATAAATTTTCTTTTCACCATGAGCATTTAAAGAGACCTTATGAGATGTTAGAATGGTATAAAATATGTTTTATTCTCTCCTTATGACACTTGAAACCTTCATATTTTCAAAGATTGTTTCTTTATTTCAGAATATATGTTTGAAAAATGTAAAGATCTTGTTTCTCTAATTCACTTTTATTAGCTCATAGTAGAGCAGAAATGTATTTTAAAATACAAAAATAATTATGTAGGCTGTTTATTTCATACCAGTGCATCTGCAAGTAAAATAGGATAAAATTACCAATTGGACTAACATTTGCTTATACTACATTATAGATACATACATATCTTCTATTTTGAAAAGTTAGGTTAGTATACATATATTCATGGATGTGTGTCAAGATTTTATTTTAAGGATATAATTTATTGTTCTTAAACACTGTGTATGCATACAGCTCCTGTAATTTCCCTGACAGAACTTTGAGCTGACAAAGTTTGGATACAACATAGGTAGAATGGAGTTACTTTGCCATTAGAAATAGCAAATAACACATTCACATCAGTGTTAGCCAAAATAAGGTCATGGTCATTTAAATGAGCTGCTGAGATGTACAAGAGTTTCATGCCTAACAGAAAGCAAAATTTATGTTTCAGAAGTTATATTTCAAAGTGAAACTTTTTCAAAAGCAATCATGTTTTGAAAAGTACACAATTGAATAGTGTGAAGCTGTGGAAGTTTGCATATATATGTGTAAGTGTGTGTGTGCTGTTATTTCAGTCATGTCCAACTCTTTGAGGTCCTGTGTTCCACAGCCCATCAGGTTCCTCTGTCCTTGGGATTCTCCAAGCAAGAATACTGGAGTGGATTGCCATTTCCTTCTCCACGGGATCTTCCTGATTCAGGAATCAAACCTAAAATGCATCTCCTGCATTGGCAGGCAGGTTCTTTATCAATTAGTACCTTCTGGGAATCCCATACATGTATATGTATATATCTATCTTTTACATATGTGTATTTTTTGCTGAATGCTTTACTATTGTTTGAATTGTATGTATTTTCAAGTTTTCTATGAAAAAAATTCTAGGTCTTAAAAAGATACTCAACCCAAAACTGCTGAAAAGACTAATCTATGTGTTTGAAAATTATTTTACACATACTCTTTATTTGAATAGTATACAATTCTACAAAATATAGAAAGGCACATATTTCAGAAGTAGATTTTCCTCAATGAACACCTTATTGTAAGTAGCACTGAAGATCAAGAAACAGAACATTACAAGCACCACAGAAGCCATGATGCCTTCTCCAAGGATGAACAATATGGTGACTGTTAAAATAATTACAGATTACTATGAGCTCTTTCTAAATTTCATCAAAATGAGATCATATAGTTCAGTTCAGTTCAGTTGCTCAGTCGTGTCCAACTCTTTGCAACCCCATGAATCCCAGCACGCCAGGCCTCCCTGTCCATCACCAACTCCCAGAGTTTACTCAACCTCATGTCCATCAAGTTGGTGATGCCATCCAGCCATCTCATCCTCTGTCGTCCCCTTCTCCTCCTGCCCCCAATCCCTCCCAGCGTCAGGGTCTTTTCCAATGAGTCAAATCTTCGCATGAGGTGGCCAAAGTATTGGAGTTTCAGCTTCAGCATCAGTCTTTCCAATGAACACCCAGGACTGATCTCCTTTAGGATGGACTGGTTGGATCTCCTTGCAGTCCAAGGGACTCTCATATAGTATGTTGATCTTATTATTTGGTCTCTTTAGCTCATTTATTTTTTGTGAGAGTCATCATATTATCGTGTGAAGCAGCAGATTATTATTCTCATCATTTTATGGTGTTCCAGGGGAACCAATAATGAACAATTTATCCTTCACTCTACTGTTAATAAATAATCAGGATGTTTCTAGGATGAGGCTCTTACAAATAATGCTATAATAATAATTCTGATATGTGTGTATATATATATATATATATATTAGTGAATTTGTATATAAAATTCTACTTAGCATACATGGAAGAAAGAAATTTCTGAATCAAAGAATATAAATATTTTATGATTTAGTAGGCCTAGCCAAGAAACTTTCCCAAATAGTTTTACTAATTTTCATTTCCTTAATGAATAAACTGGATTAATGACTAGTGATTAATGAACTAGACGTCCTAGAGCCATACATCCTGGAGTCTGAAGAGAAGGGGGCCTTAGGAAGCATCACTATGAAAAAAGTTAGTGTAAGTGATGAAATTCCTGTTGAGTTATTTCAAATCCTAAAAGATGATGCTGTGAAAGTGCTGCAATCAGTATACCAGCAAAATTTGGAAAGCTCAACAGTGACCACAGGACTGGAAAAGGTCAGTTTTCATTCCAATCCCAAAGAAAGGCAATGCCAAAGAATGTTCAAACTACCACACAATTGCACTCAGCTCACACGCCAGCAAAGTAATGCTCAAAATTATCCATGCCAGGCTTCAACAGTATGTGAACCATGAAATTCCAGATGTTGAAGCTGGATTTAGAAAAGGCAGAGGAACCAGAGATCAAATTGCTAACATCTGTTGGCTCATCTAAAAAACAAGAGCGTACCAGAAAAGCATCCACTTCTGCTTTATTGATTATGCCAAAGCTTCTGACTATGTAGATCACAATAAACTGTGAAAAATTTTAAAGAGATGGGAATACCAGACCACCTGACCTACCTCCTGAGAAACCTGTGTGCTGGTCAAGAAGCAACAGTTAGAACTGGACATGGAACAACAGACTGGTTCCAAATTGGGAAAGGAGTATATCAAGGCTGTATATTGTCACCATGCTTATTTAACTTATATGCAGAGTACATCATATGAAATGCCAGGCTGGATGAAGCACAAACTGGAAATCAAGATTGCTGGGAGAAATATCAATAACCTCAGATACACAGATGACACTGCCCCTATGACAGAAAGTGACGACGAACTTAAGAGCCGCTTGGTGAAAGTGAAAGAGGAGAGTGAAAAAGTTGTCTTAAAACTCAACATTCAAAAATGAAGATCATGGCATCCAGTTCCAACAATCCATGGCAAATAGATGGGAAAACAATGTAAACAGTGACAGACTTTATTTTCTTGGGCTCCGTAATCACTGCAGATGGTGATTGCAGCCATGAAATTCAAAGATGCTTGCCCCTCAGTAGAGAAGCTATGAACAACCTGTAAAAAGCAGAAATGTTACTAACAAAGGTCCATCTAGTCAAAGATATGGTTTTTCCAGTAGTCATGCATGCGAGAGTTGGACTATAAAGAAAACTGAGCATCAAATAATTGATGCTTTGAACTGCGGTGTTGGAGAAGACTCTCGAGAGTCCCTTGGACTGCAAGGAGATCCAACCAGTCCATCCTAAAGGAGATCAGTCCTGGGTGTTCATTGGAAGGACTGATGCTGAAGCTGAAACTCCAATAGTTTAACCGCCTCATGTGAAGAGCTGACTCACTAGGAAACACCTTGATGCTGGGAAAGAATGAAGGCAGAGGAGAAGGGTCGACAGAGGATGAGATGGTTGGATGGCATCACCGACTGGATGGACGTGAGTCTGAGTAAGCTCTGGGACTTGATATTGAAAAGGGAAGCCTGGTGTGCTGCAGTCCATGGCGTCGCAAAGAGTCAGTCAGGATTAAGCGACTGGACTGACTGACTGATTAATGAACTTGAACTTCTTAATGTGTTATTTAATGATTTTGATGCCCTTATCCTGAAATTTCAAGTTTTACCCATACTTATTGGGTTATCAATTCTTTTGTCATTAGTTTGCAAAGTTATCTTTTAAAATTCAGGACACAGTCTTTCTTCACATAAGATACAGATATCCTATATTCTCTCTGACTTGAGGCTTACCCTCTATTCTATAATGGTGTCTTTTAATGGAGACACCACATTAATGTGTCTCAAAATATCAGCCTTTTGGCTAATAATTTGGGTGTCCTATTTGCAATCATAAAACTATTCTCACATGAAGAAAAATATCTGCTTTCGTATTAAGGCTAAAATTCATCTAGGATTAATTTTTTTTTTTTTTTTTCATTAGTTGGAGGCCAATCACTTCACAACATTTCAGTTGGTTTTGTCACACATTGATATTAATCAGCCATGGATTTACACGTATTCCCCATCCCAATCCCCGCTCCCACCTCCCTCTCCACCCGATTCCTCTGGGTCTTCCCAGTGCACCAGGCCCGAGCACTTCTCTCATGCATCCCACCTGGGCTGGTGATCTGTTTCACCATAGATAGTATACATGCTGTTCTTTTGAAATATCCCACCCTCACATTCTCCCACGGAGTCCAAAAGTCTGTTCTGTATTTCTGTGTCTCTTTTTCTGTTTTGCATATAGGGTTATTGTTACCATCTTTCTAAATTCCATATATATGTGTTAGTATGCTGTAATGTTCTTTATCTTTCTGGCTTACTTCACTCTGTATAAGGGGATCCAGTTTCATCCATCTCATTAGAACTGGTTCAAATGAATTCTTTTTAATGGCTGAGTAATATTCCATGGTGTATATGTACCACAGCTTCCTTATCCATTCATCTGCTGATGGGCATCTAGGTTGCTTCCATGTCCTGGCTATTATAAACAGTGCTGCGATGAACATTGGGGTACATGTGTCTCTTTCAGATCTGGTTTCCTCAGTGTGTATGCCCAGAAGTGGGATTGCTGGGTCATATGGCAGTTCTATTTCCAGTTTTTTAAGAAATCTCCACACTGTTTTCCATAGCGGCTGTACTAGTTTGCATTCCCACCAACAGTGTAAGAGGGTTCCCTTTTCTCCACACCCTCTCCAGCATTTATTGCTTGTAGACTTTTGGATAGCAGCCATCCTGACTGGCGTGTAATGGTACCTCATTGTGGTTTTGATTTGCATCTCTCTAATAATGAGTGATGTTGAGCATCTTTTCATGTGTTTGTTAGCCATCTGTATGTCTTCTTTGGAGAAACGTCTGTTTAGTTCTTTGGCCCATTTTTTGATTGGGTCATTTATTTTTCTGGAATTGAGCTGCAGGAGTTGCTTGTATATTTTTGAGATTAATCCTTTGTCTGTTTCTTCATTTGCTATTATTTTCTCCCAATCTGAGGGCTGTCTTTTCACCTTACTTATAGTTTCCTTTGTAGTGCAAAAGCTTTTAAGTTTCATTAGGTCCCATTTGTTTAGTTTTGCTTTTATTTCCAATATTCTGGGAAGTGGGTCATAGAGGATCTTGCTGTGATTTATGTCGGAGAGTGTTTTGCCTATGTTCTCCTCTAGGAGTTTTATAGTTTCTGGTCTTACATTTAGATCTTTAATCCATGTTGAGTTTATTTTTGTGTATGGTGTTAGAAAGTGTTCTAGTTTCATTCTTTTACAAGTGGTTGACCGGTTTTCTCAGAACCACTTGTTAAAGAGGTTGTCTTTTTTCCATTGTATATCCTTGCCTACTTTGTCAAAGATAAGTTGTCCATAGGTTTGTGGATTTATCTCTGGGCTTTCTATTCTGTTCCATTGATCTATATTTCTGTCTTTGTGCCAGTACCATACTGTCTTGATGACTGTGGCTTTGTAGTAGAGTCTGAAGTCAGGCAGGTTGATTCCTCCAGTTCCATTCTTCTTTCTCAAAATGACTTTGGCTATTGGAGGTTTTTTGTATTTCCATACAAATTGTGAAATTCTTTGGTCTAGTTCTGTGAAAAATACCGTTGGTAGCTTGATAGGGATTGCATTGAATCTATAGACTGCTTTGGGTAGAATAGCCATTTTGACAATATTGATTCTTCCAATCCATGAACACGGTATGTTTCTCCATCTGTTTGTGTCCTCTTTGATTTCTTTCATCAGTGTTTTATAGTTTTCTATGTATAGGTCCTTTGTTTCTTTAGGTAGATATACTCCTAAGTATTTTATTCTTTTTGCTGCAATGGTGAATGTTATTGTTTCCTTAATTTCTCTTTCTGTTTTTTCATTGTTAGTATATAGGAACGCAAGGGATTTCTGTGTGTTAATTTTATATCCTGCAACTTTACTATATTCATTGATTAGCTCTAGTAATTTTCTGGTAGAGTCTTTAGGGTTTTCTATGTAGAGGATCATGTCATCTGCAAACAGTGAGAGTTTCACTTCTTCTTTTCCTATCTAGATTCCTTTTACTTCTTTTTCTGCTCTGATTGCTGTGGCCAGAACTTCCAACACTATGTAGAATAGTAGTGGTGAGAGTGGGCACCCTTGTCTTGTTCCTGATTTCAGGGGAAATGCTTTCAATTTTTCACCATTGAGGGTGATGCTTGCTGTGGGTTTGTCATATATAGCTTTTATTATGTTGAGGTATGATCCTTCTATTCCTGCTTTTTGGAGAGTTTTAATCATAAATGAGTGTTGAATTTTGTCAAAGGCTTTCTATGCATCTATTGAGATAATCATATGGTTTTTATCTTTCAATTTGTTAATGTGGTGTATTACATTGATTGATTTGTGGATATTAAAGAATCCTTGCATTCCTGGGATAAAGCCCACTTGGTCATGGTGTATGATTTTTTTAATATGTTGTTGGATTCTGTTTGCTAGAATTTTGTTAAGGATTTTGGCATCTATGTTCATCAGTGATATTGGCCTGTAGTTTTCTTTTTTTGTGGCATCTTTGTCTGGTTTTGGAAGTAGGGCGATGGTGGCCTCATAGAATGAGTTTGGAAGCTTACCTTCATCTGCAATTTTCTGGAAGAGTTTGAGTAAGAAAGGTGTTAGCTCTTCTCTAAATTTTTGGTAGAATTCAGCTGTGAAGCCATCTGGTCCTGGGCTTTTGTTTGCTGGAAGATTTTTGATTACAGTTTCGATTTCCTTGCTTGTGATGGGTCTGTTAAGATCTTCTATTTCTTCCTGGTTCAGTTTTGGAAAGTTATACTTTTCTAAGAATTTGTCCATTTCATCCAAGTTGTCCATTTTATTGGCATAGAGCTGCTGGTAGTAGTCTCTTATGATCCTTTGTATTTCAGTGTTGTCTGTTGTGATCTCTCCATTTTCATTTCTAATTTTGTTAATTTGGTTCTTCTCTCTTTGTTTCTTAATGAGTCTTGCTAATGGTTTGTCAATTTTGTTTATTTTTTCAAAAAACCAGCTTTTAGCTTTGTTGATTTTTGCTATGGTCTCTTTAGTTTCTTTTGCATTTATTTCTGCCCTGATTTTTAAGATTTCTTTCCTTCTGCTAACCCTGGGGTTCTTCATTTCTTCCTTCTCTAATTGCTTTAGGTGTAGAGTTAGGTTATTTATTTGGTTTTTTTCTTGTTTCTTGATGCAAGCCTGTAATGCTATGAACCTTCCCCTTAGCACTGCTTTTACAGTGTCCCATAGGTTTTGGGTTGTTGTGTTTTCATTTTCATTCATTTCTATACATATTTTGATTTCTTTTTTGATTTCTTCTATGATTTGTTGATTATTCAGAAGCGTGTTATTTAGCCTCCATATGATTGAAGTTTTAACAATTTTTTTCCTGTAATTGAGATCTAATCTTACTGCACTGTGGTCAGAAAAGATGACTGGCATGATTTCAATTTTTTTGAATTTTCCAAGACCAGATTTATGGCCCAGGATGTGATCTATTCTGGAGAAGGTTCCGTGTGCACTTGAGAAAAAGGTGAAGTTGATTGTTTTGGGGTGAAATGTCCTATAGATATCAGTTAGGTCTAGCTGGTCCATTGTGTCATTTAAGGTTTGTGTTTCCTTGTTAATTTTCTGTTTAGTTGATCTATCCATAGTTGTGAGTGGGGTATTAAAGTCTCCCACTATTATTGTGTTACTATTAATTTCCTCTTTCATACTCGTTAGTGTTTGCCGCACATATTGCGGTGCTCCTATGTTGGGTGCATATATATTTATAATCGTTATATCTTCTTCTTAGATTGATCCTTTGATCATTATGTAGTGTCCTTCTTTGTCTCTTTTCACATCCTTTATTTGAAAGTCTATTTTATCTGATATGAGTATTGCGACTCCTGCTTTCTTTTGGTCTCCGTTTGCATGAAATATTTTTTTCCAGCCCTTCACTTTTAGTCTGTATGTGTCTCTTGTTTTGAGGTGGGTCTCTTGTAGACAGCATATATAGGGGTTTTGTTTTTGTATCCATTCAGCCAATCTTTGTCTTTTGGTTGGGGCACTCAACCCATTTACATTTAGGGTAATTATTGATAGGTGTGGTCCCGTTGCCATTTACTTTGTTGTTTTGGCTTCACGTTTATACAACCTTTCTGCATTTCCTGTCTAGAGAAGATCCTTTAGCATTTGTTGAAGAGCTGGTTTGGTGGTGCTGAATTCTCTCAGCTTTTGCTTATCTGTAAAGCTTTTAAATTCTCCTTCATATCTGAATGAGATCCTTGCTGGATACAGTAATCTAGGTTGTAGGTTATTCTCTTTCATTACTTTCAGTACGTCCTGCCATTCCCTTCTGGTCTGGAGTGTTTCTATTGATAGATCAGCTGTTATCCTTATGGGAATCCCTTTGTGTGTTATTTGTTGTTTTTCCCTTGCTGCTTTTAATATTTGTTCTTTGTGTTTGACCTTTGTTAATTTGATTAATATGTGTCTTGGGGTGTTTCGCCTTGGGTTTATCCTGTTTGGGACTCTCTGGGTTTCTTGGACTTGGGTGGCTATTTCCTTTCCCATTTTAGGGAAGTTTTCAGCTATTATCTCCTCAAGTATTTTCTCATGGCCTTTCTTTTTGTCTTCTTCTTCTGGAACTCCTATGATTTGAATGTTAGGGCGTTTCACAGTGTCCCAGAGGTCCCTGAGGTTGTCCTCATTTCTTTTGATCCTTTTTTCTTTTTTCCTCTCTGCTTCATTTATTTCTACCATTTTATCTTCTACCTCACTTATCCTATCTTCTGCCTCCATTATTCTACTCTTGGTTCCCTCCAAAGTGTTTTTGATCTCATTCATTTATTATTCATTTTTAATTGACTCTTTTTTATTTCTTCTAGGTCTTTATTAAACATTTCTTGTATCTTTTCAATCTTTGTTTCCAGGCTATTTATCTGTAACTCCATTTTGTTTTCAAGATTTTGGATCATTTTTATTATCATTATTCTAAATTCTTTTTCAGGTAGATTCCCTATATCCTCCTCTTTTGTTTGACTTGGTGGGCATTTTTCATGTTCCTTTACCTATTGGGTGTTTCTTTGCCTTTTCATCTTGTTTAGATTGCTGTATCTGGAGTGGGCTTTCTGTATTCTGGAGGTCTGTGGTTCCTTTTTATTGTGGAGGATTAACCCAGTGGGTGGGGTTAGACGATTGGCTTGTCAAGGTTTCCTGGTTAGGGAAGCTTGAGTCAGTGTTCTGGTGGGTGGAACTTGATTTCTTCTCTTTGGAGAGCAATGGAGTGCCCAGTAATGAGTTTTGAGATGGGTCTATGTGTTAGGTGTGACCTTGGGCAGCCTGTATGTTGACGTTCAGGGCTATGTTCCTGCGTTGCTGGAGAATTTGCGTGGTATGCCTTGCTCTAAAACTTATTGGCTCTTGGGTGGTGGTTGGTTTCCGTGTAGGTATGGAGGCTTTTGGACGGTCACTTATTACTTAAAGTTCCATGTAGTCAGGAGTTTTCTGGTGTTCTCAGGTTTTGGGCTTAAGTCTCTTGCCTCTGGATTTCAGTTTTATTCTTCCTGTAGTCTCAGAACTTCTCCAACTATACAGCCCTGATAAGAAAACTTCTAGGTTAATGGCGAAAAGATTCTCCCCCGTTAGGGACACCCAGAGAGGTTCACAGAGTTACATGAAGAAGAGGAAAGGGAGGAGGGAGATAGAGATGAGCAGGAGGAGAAAAAGGGGGACTCAAGAGGAGAGAGACTGATCTACACAGCTGTCTGTTCCCAGAGTGTTCTCCGTAGCCCAGTCACCTACAAAGATTCACAGAATTGGATTGGGAAGAGAAGGGGAAAGGAGGAAATAGAGGTGTTCTGAGGTAGAAAACAGAGAGTCAAGATTGGGAGAGAATAATCTTCAGTTTAAAAATAGGGCTTCTCTTCTTTTTTTTTTTTTGTAAGGTTATAGTGTGTTGAACATGAAAATTAAGGAGTAGTAGAGGAGTACTAGAGGACTTTAAAAGAAATAAGAGAAAAAGAAAAATAGAAAATAGAAAAGAAAACGGAAATAAAATAAAGAAGAAAAAAGAAAAAAAAAGAGAAAGAAAAAAAAAAAGAAAGAAAAAAAATTTTTTTTTTTCCTAGTTAAAAAAATCATAAAAACCTATAGAAATGAAAGTTAAGGAGTAATGGGGGAGTAATAGGGGATTTTAAAGGAAAATAAAAGAGAAAAAATAAAAAAAGAAAAAAAAAAAGAGAAAAAAGTAAAATTATATCTCAGAGTTTTTCTGGAGCTGTTGCGGTCAGTGTGGGTTCGGCTCAGTTTCAGATAGCTCCTCGTTCCAGCTTACACTTCTCGATATCTACAGGCCCCTTCCGGTGTAGTCGGTGTTTTCTACAGGGATTTTAATCTGTTGCACTAGTCCCCTCTGAAGCGGGTCCCTTTGCTTATTTGGCTTCTGCTTGCCGGTCTCCTCAGAGCCTCATTTCCGCCCTGACACAGGCGGGCAGAGGTGGACTCTTATTCAAGTAGCTAGTTCCGTAGCTCTGCGGGGAGGGCCTGGCGCTGTGGGGACGCGCTGCAGGGCGGGGCTGGCGCTGTGGGGACGGGCTTGCCCTGCGGGGACGGGCTGGAGCTGCGGGGACGGGCTGGCGCTGCGGGGCGGGGCTGGCGCTGCGGGGAGGGGCTGACGCTGCTCTCTCCGTCTGCGCTGCTCAGGCTCCCGGCTGTTCTATAGGGAGCGCGCCCCGCGCTGCGCGAGGTTCCAGCCCTCGGGTGTTCCACAAAAGCGCGGAAGGAAAAGCTGCGCCTGCTCTCTGTGCCTTCCCCGTTAGAGCGGTCCAGGCAGCCAGGGGCTTGGTGGGCGCACTCTCCCCAGGTGTGGCGCGCCCCCTCCCCTCCGCGGACCCAGTCTCAGTTTCCGCTGGCGCCAGTCGGGTGCGCGCGCCTTCTGCCCTCCGCGTCCCCAGCCCCAGTCCCCGCCCGCGCCGGTCGGGTGCCTGCGCCCTGTGTCTCGCCGCGACCTTCCCCTCCCCCCTGCCTCCTGCCTCCGGCGGGGCTGGGCCGGTCCGCAGCCTGCGAGCTCCTCTCTGGACTTTCTCGGTCTCTTTGTTCTGCGAACGGCCGGCAGTGTGTTCGGGCCGGTTAATTTTCTCTCTCTCTTTTGGTCTCCCACAGTTCAAGTTGGCAACTCACGGAAGCTCCCTCCGATTGTCCTCAGGGCACTCAGGCCCGGACCCTACCCCAAGCAATGCCGCCTAAGACTTCCCGGGACGGATCTTCGTCCTTAGCTCTTTTGTCTCACTTTTTATCTTTTATATTTTGTCCTACCTCCTTTCGAAGACAATGGGCTGCTTTTCTGGGCACCTGATGACCTCAGCTAGCGATCAGAAGTTGTTTTGCGAAGTTTGCTCTGCGTTCAGTTATTCTTTTGATGAATTTGTAGGAGAGAAAGTGGTCTCCCCGTCCTACTCCTCCGCCATCTTGGCTCCTAGGATTAATTTTTAATGTGGTGTGTGGTCTGTTTCAAGATTCACTTACTTTCCAAATGGATATCTAATGAACCCAGCACCATCTATTTAAAAAGTTGTCTTTATCTACTGCATTATGACAGCTTGTTTGTAAACTCCACATTCTATTTTATTGGTCAATCATTGTTTACTTGTGCCAGTTTCTTGCAGTCTTAATTATTGAAAATACACATCCTTTATACCTGTTATAATAAGCCTTCTTGATTTTTTTTTTTCCATTTATTTTTATTAGTTGGAGGCTAATTACTTTACAATATTGTAGTGGTTTTTGTCATACATTGACATGAATCAGCCATGGATTTACATGTATTCCCCATCCCGATCCCCCCTCCCACCTCCCTCTCCACCCAACCCCTCTGGGTCTTCCCAGTGCACCAGGCCCGAGCACTTGTCTCATGCATCCCACCTGGGCTGGTGATCTGTTTCACCCTTGACAATATACATGTTTCGATGCTATTCTCTCAAAACATCCCACCCTTGCCTTCTCCCACAGAGTCCAAAAGTATGTTCTGTACATCTGTCTCTCTTTTTCTGTTTTGCATATAGGGTTATCATTACCATCTTTCAAAATTCCATATATATGCATTAGTATACTGTATTGGTCTTTATCTTTCTGGCTTACTTCACTCTGTATAAGGGGCTCCAGTTTCATCCATCTCATTAGGACTGGTTCAAATGAATTCTTTTTAATGGCTGAGTAATATTCCATGGTGTATATGTACCACAGCTTCCTTATCCATTCGTCTGCTGATGGGCATCTAGGTTGCTTCCATGTCCTGGCTATTATAAACAGTGCTGCGATGAACATTGGGGTACATGTGTCTCTTTCAGATCTGGTTTCCTCGGTGTGTATGCCCAGAAGTGGGATTGCTGGGTCATATGGCAGTTCTATTTCCAGTTTTTTAAGAAATCTCCACACTGTTCTCCATAGCGGCTGTACTAGTTTGCATTCTCACCAACAGTGTAAGAGGGTTCCCTTTTCTCCACACCCTCTCCAGCATTTATTGCTTGTAGATTTTTGGATAGCAGCCATCTTGACTGGCGTGTAATGATACCCCATTGTGGTTTTGATTTGCATTTCTCTGATAATGACAGATTTTTTTACTCCTAAAGTTTATCTTGGTTATACTTTTCTGTCTATACATCTATTTATCAGAATTATCAGATTACACAAAAATCTTCATTATTAACACACACACACATTGCACACACACAGAGATGTATATTCTTCTATATGTTCAAATCTTTTAAAATTTCCTCAGTAATGACTTAAGGCTCATGTTTTTATTTTCAGGTATGTGATTTTTTGATGTTTTTGAAATGGTTGTCAGTTAACCCTTGCTTATTCTGTGTACACACATGTTTATTTGATTGTTTTTCAATATCTAACACTTTATCAAGGTATAAGTTATAGAAAATAAGCTGTGGACATTTAAGATATAAATTTTGAGATGTCAACTCGTATAAACATTCATAAAATAATCAGAATTGCAGAATTGATGTTTATTATCCACAAAACTTTATGTTCTTTTGTAAATCATTCTTCCCATTTCTTTATCATGAACACAGTTAAACACTGATTTGCATTCTATCACAAAGAATTAGGTTGCGTGTTCTGTATTTTTATATAAGTAATATCAAATAAGTGATTTTTGTCTGAGTTCTTTCACTTAGCTTATTTATTTGGAGATTCATCCATGTTGTTGCATGTGTCAGTTGATCATGACTCTTAATTGCTGAATATCATTTAGTAATATGGCATTGAATATTATTATATGTATATGAGTCATTTTGATATTTGACTATTATGAAATAAAGCTGCTTCAAAATTTTTACTCAGGATTTTTATAAAATATGATTTTATTCCTCGTAGAATAAGATCAGTAAGATAAATTTGAACAAAAGCAGTAGATAGGGTTTAAGTAGTTCTTTCTGTTCTATATATATATATGTGCATATATATATATAACTTTTTAGTATATTGATCCTGTGAATTACAATGATTATCAAATTTACATACATCTTTCCTGCAAAATACATTTCTGTTTACAGTATATATGTCAAGCTAGAAAGCCAGAAATCTGCTATATATTTTTATTATCTACTAATTTTATATCTTATTACCACATACAATCAGTTGCCATGTTCTAAGAATAAGAACTAACTTATTCTTTTGAATAAGTTTAACTTTTCTTTTAGTCTAACTTTTCTTTGACTACAAACAATAAACGTTCACATTCAGTTATTCTGAAAATAATTTACAAAGAAAAAATATAGAATGATTTTATGTCTAGACTTAAGACATATAACTTCAGTAAAATAACTTCTCTTTTTCTTATTCATATTTTCACTGACTATGATCTCATAGATCATATAATTTTGAACTTGATTTTTATTATTTAACAAACACTATTTTTAAAAATTCCACAAAACAACTATTTACTCACCTCTCCTGAACTGAACATTTAAGCAGTTTCCACTTATTTTGCTATTATAAATAATGTTTTATTGAATTTCTTTGTGCAAGACACTTCTCTTTCATTTGCAGTTATTTCTATATGATTGATTTCTAGAAGTGGAATAAATGTCAATGAACATGAATAATTTGAAGACTCTTCCTATCTATTACCAACTTGTTTCCCAAAAGAGATGAAATAATTTGTACAATCTCCAGCAGTGTCCATTTCCCTTTAGTCTGGATAGTATTGACCACTCTCTTTTTAAACAAAGTAAAACACATGGAAAATAAACTCTATGCTACCTTGATATATATGTTACATTAATTCTACTTTTAAACAATTTCTCCAATCAATCCACTCTCCTTTTTTACTGTAACTGGCTTGGATTTTACCCTTATGTATCATTCATCATGAAGCATGTGCCTCTTAAACAGTGTTTCTGCCTTTGTTCTAATCTCCCTTCGTTCTTTTGTCAACACTGTTAAAAAAGAACTTCTAAAACTCTAATTTAGTTCTGTATCTCTCACGTGTATAACATAATCTCCCACTAACTCTGTATGCATAGTAAGTGCACAACAGAACCCCAATCACATGGCAGAGAATTTAGAAGAGTCCTTATCTCAGTGGCTGCCCTGGTGGTTCAGACGGTAAAGAGTCTGCCTACAATGCTAGTGGCCCGGGTTCAATACCAGGGTTGGGAAGACCTAGAGAAAGGAATGGCTACTCATTCCAGTAGTCTTTCCTGGAGAATTTCATGGTCAGGGGAGCCTGCTAGGCCACAATCCATGGGGTCACTAAGAGTCAGACATGATTGGGCTGAGCAACTAATATTTTCACTTATCTCAAACAAAATATGTTTCTGCCTTCTAGCTACTGCAAAATGCTACCTGAAATCTCTATCTATATTCCCAGACCTTGCATCTCTGACTTTAAGCTCTATGAGGACAGGGATTGAGGACTGGGACATGTCTATCTTAATTTGTTCACATATCCTTAATCCTAGGCTTCGTGCATGACACAGACACAGCATAATGATACAAGCAATTATGAGCATCTTTATTATACTTTGCTTACTATTTCAGTTTCATTCTAACAGATTTCTAAAACAAATATTAATAATATAGTCACAGTAATTTACTGATATGCAGATACATTTCTAGGTATATTATGCTATGTCATGCCTCTTTTCTCCAAATATGATGTAGTCTATTCTATTTCTAACTAAGTAATCACTTTTGACAATGAAGACTTAACATGAATGAACTTTCCTCTGTAAATTGTTTAAGAACCTCTATTTTGGCAACTGTCTAGAGTCCTTCTGTCTCCACACTTTGGTCAGTTTCTTACCCTTACTGAGATTTCCCTGAAGAAAAAAGGACTTTGTCTTATACATCTATGAATCAATTGCTATTGTGACATTATCTGCCCCATTAAGCAAAAGAATGAAAATGAATCAACTACTTCAAGTGTTTTGTGACGAGAGTGACTAATAGGCATAAAATATAAGTGATACGCCCTGTACGACCAAATGCTGAAGTGATTTCTTATTAGATAAATGCCCTAACAGAAAAGAGGATACTTTGGATGAACCATGGGGCCTAGTTCATATATTTTATTTAATAATATAAAGTTCTGATACAGAGACTGTGTTTGTTTACTTCACAAGATTCTGGTGAATGAGAAGACCATGTGGCAGATTATTAGTTCCTAAAAGTAACTTAAAATTGCATGTATATCACCAATAGCTGGAAATCCAATGTTTTGTGTCAGTATGAGCACCTGTTGTTTAAGTCATGAAGGCTAATATTAGTCATATAGCTAACCTTTATATAACTGAGGTTTCAATTATTCAATTCAGTTCAGTTCAGTTCAGTCACTCAGTCGTGTCCGACTCTTTGCGACACCACGAATCTCAGCATGCCAGGCCTCCCTGTCCATCATAAACTCCTGGAGTTTACCCAAACTCATGCCCATCGAGTCGGTGATGCCATCCAGCCATCTCATCCTCTGTCATCCCCTTCTCCTCCTGCACCCAATCACTCCCAGCATCAGGGTATTTTCCAATGAGTCAACTCTTCGCATGAGGTGGCCAAAGTACTGGAGTTTCAGCTTCAGCATCAGTCCTTCCAATGAACACCCAGAACTGATCTCCTTCAGGATGGACTGGTTGGATCTCCTTGCAGTCCAAGGGACTCTCAAGACTCTTCTCCAACACCACAGTTCAAAAGCATAAAGTTTTCAGCGCTCAGCTTTCTTCACAGTCCAACTCTCACATCCATACACGACCAATGGGAAAACCATGGCCTTGACCAGAAGGACCTTGGTTGGCAACATAATATCTCTGCTTTTTAATGTGCTATGTAGGTTGGTCATAACTTTCCTTCCAAGGAGTGAGTGTCTTTTAATTTCATGGCTGCAGTTACCATCTGCAGTGATTTTCACGCCCAAAAAATAAAGTCTGACACTGTTTCCCCATCTATTTCCCATGAGGTGATGGGACCAGATGCCATGATCTTAGTTTTCTGAATGTTGAGCTTTAAGCCAACTTTTTCACTCTCCTCTTTCACTTGCATCAAGAGGTTTTTTAGTTCCTCTGAACTTTCTGCCATAAAGGTGGTGTCCTCTGCATATCTGAGGTTATTGATATTTCTCCCAGTAATCTTAATTCCAGCTTGTGCTTCTTCCAGCTCAGCATTTCTCGTGATGTACTCTGCATATAAGTTAAATAAGCAGGGTGACAATATACAGCCTTGATATACTCCTTTTTCTATTTGGAACCAGTCTGTTGTTCACTGTCCAGTTCTAACTGTTGCTTCCTGACCTGCATACAGGTTTCTCAAGAGGCAGGTCAGGTGGTCTGATATTCCCATCTCCTTCAGAATTTTCCACAGTTTATTTGTGATCCACACAGTTGAACAGAGCTTCAATTAAAATTGAAGAGCTACCAGAAGTTATTCCATTACTACATCTTTACCTGACTCCACTGGTATCATGCTTATGGTCTTGGGTGACCAGATTGACATGATACGGTAGGTCATTTCTGATGTTAGTCCTTTAATAGGGCTTTAATTACTCTTATTGCTAACAATTTGAATTATTCCTCTGAAATCGGTGCCTCTGGTCACATTAGATATGCAAGCCACTCATATCTCAAACAAACTCAGTTCCGTAAAATACTTGGTGCCATACGGGTATGCTAAACATGGGTGGATAGAGAAGATGGTTTTATTCAATATCAACTCAGTTTTTTATTAGTGTTTCAATTTAAGAACCATGTCTTTGACTGCCAGAACACAGAATAAGTTTTAGTATTTTTATAGGCATTATTTAAGGCTAGTTTAAAATTTCAGAGATGATACACAAAAACCCAAACTGGGTTAATATTAATTTCAGAGATGATACACAAAAACCCGGTTAATATTAATTATAAATTTAAAGTTGCATTTTTATTTAGATAGCACTAAACATATGGATTTTTTAAAATTTTTAAAGCATTTCCATAAAAATATTTAAAACTGTAGGAAATGATTTTTTTAATGTGCTTTTTTCAAAAATAGTGGGGAATAGGCAAAGCCAGGATATGAGAAAATAGAAAATAAATGATGCTGTTTCCCAGCAGAGATATTGATATGCACAATAATGTGTTACTGGAATAGGATCAGAAAAACAAAAGAATCAATGTGAGTCTGGTCCCATATTAAAAACATTTTTTCCTTTACTGAGAGTGTAATATATAAGCACTCATCAAAAACCACGCTTAAACTCTTATTCCATTCAGATTCATCTTTCCAGATCTTTATCTAGGATGCATTTGTTGGTCCTTTAATGGACCAGAACCTGGTGGTCCAGAGTCGAAGATAAGAAAGTAAGAGAAAGAGGCTGATAGTGCTTGTTGGTCCTTTAATGGACCGGAACCTGGTGGCCCGGAGAGTAATAAAGTGGCTGATATCCCCTGGTTTACGCGGAAAGCCAATAGAGCCCTGTTGTTAGGGCTCTGCACGTGGGCACCGGGCGCACTCTCGGGTGGGTGAAGGCACAGTGCGCCTTCTCGAGAGGGTCTCAGAAGCCTGGGCAAGAAAGTGAGCTCAGCGGGCCTCCGCGCTCCAAGGAATTAGCCAGAAATAGAGAGAGAGAGAGAGAGAGACAGACAGACAGAAAGAGAGAGAGAGAGGAATAGAAAGAAGGAAAGAAAGACTCGGGGACCAAAGCTCTGATGGAGCAAAGGTGTTTTAATCAACCTGGCGTGGGCATATATACTGTGGTTATTCTCAGCAAAGATAGGGATTAAAATTCCAGACTTACAAAACATAAGATGATCCCGATCAAAGAGAGAGTTGCAAACAATCACCTTTTACTGCATGGCTCATAAAAAGGAAGAGGGTACTTATCACCGTAATGAGAAATGCCTGGATTCCTCAGCTCCAGGAAAGGCGTGCCTCTCCTCTTAATTCCTGAATATTCAGGAATCAATAAGGGCCAGAGGGTTCCTGACAGATCCAAAACAGCACACAGGAAGCCTCTTGTTAAATGCTTCCTGACAGCATTGACCTCAACTAGTTTTATCTTAGAATACTTGGTTTTTATAGTCTTAATTGTTATCAATAATAGAGAACTTTGTAATTTAAAAAGTAAAAGTATTTAATTGTGGCAAAAGTATACTTTGTGAGAGATACACAGGGATATTTATTCTCATTCAACCCTCAATCACTTTATCAGAAACAAAAAATTATATAAGGGAATATTGAATTAGCATTAACAAGAAAATTCACTTATCAGTGGAAAATGTCAGACTCATCTAATATTTAATAGTACCATCATCATATATTTATACATTTCTTGTTTCTTCAGATATTTTTTAGCCTATGATATAAAGATAGTTCCACAAAAATGACCATGTCTAAGCAAACAAAATACTATTTTCTAAGGAGCATGCAAATATATTACAAGGGTGTACCTTAAGTAATTAAGATACTCAAGTTTCAATTTATATACATTGAAATAATATTTTAAGTTTTTGCTCTCATTAAAAGATTGTGTTTAATGATTTTGAAATATATTTTATATACTCACATATGAAAATATTCTCACCATAGTTCAAAATGTATGTCAGTATTGATAAGGCTTTAATATGTAAGATAATCAGCCTTATGAAACATTTTTCTAATTCATTTTCCCACTATATCAATATAAAATGATCCTAATTATTATCTTTTTATTGAATATTTATTTCCAAAAATCTTAAAATTTAAGTTAAGTTTTGTGCCTCCATCTTTATGAATTTTATTTATGCATCAAATCCATCTTTGCATGAAATATTCCCTTGGTATCTCTAATTTTCTTGAAGAGATCTCTAGTCTTTCCCTTTCTGCTGTTTTCCTCTATTTCTTTGCATTTTCGCTGAGGAAGGCTTTCCTGTCTCTCCCTGCTATTCTTTGGAACTCTGCCACAGTCTTGTCTAACTCAGTGAAACTAAGACATGCCATGTGGGGCCACCCAAGACGGCGGGTCATGGTGGAGAGGTCTGGCAGAATGTGGTCCAGTGGAGAAGGGAATGGCAAACCACTTCAGTATTCTTGCCTTCAGAACCCCATGAATAGTATGAGAAGGCAAAATGATAGGACACTGAAAGAGGGACTCCCCAGGTCGGTAGGTGCCCAATATGCTAATGGAGATCAGTGGAGAAATAACTCCAGAAAGAATGAAGGAATGGAACCAAAGCAAAAACAATACCCAGTTGTGGATGGGACTGAAGAAGCAAGGATGTGGATGTGATTGAAGCAAGGTCTGATGCTATAAAGAGCAGTATTGCATAGGAACCTGGAATGTTAGGTACACGAATCACGGCAAATGGGAAGTGGTCAAACAGAAGATGGCAAGAGTGAACATTGCCATTCTAGGAATCAGCAAACTAAAATGGACTGGAATGGGTGAATTTAACTCAGAAGACCATTGTACCTACTACTGTGGGCAGGAATTCCTTAGAAGAAATGGAGTAACCATCATGGTCACCAAAAGAGTCCAAAATGCAGTACTTGGATGCAATCTCAAAAACGACAGAATGATCTCTGTTCATTTCCAAGACAAACCATTCAATATCACGGTAATTCAAGCCTATGCCCCATCCAGTAAAACTGAAAAAGCTGAAGTTGTACGGTTCTATGAAGACCTACAAGCCCTTTTAGAACTAACACCCAAAAGAGATGTCATTTTCATTATAGGGGACTGGAGTGCAAAAGTAGGAAGTCAAGAAGCACTTGGAGTAACAGAGAAATTTGGCCTTGGATTATGGAATGAAGCAGGACAAAGGCTAACAGAGTTTTGCCAAGAGAACGCACTGGTCATAGCAAACACCCTCTTCCAACAACACAAGAGAAGACTCTACATATGGACATCACCAGATGGTCAACACTGAAATCAGATTGATTATATTCTTTGCAGCCAAAGATGGAGAAGCTCTATACAGTCAACAAAAACAAGACCAGCAGCTGACTGTGGCTCCGATAATGAACTCCTTATTGCCAAATTCAGACTTAAATTGAAGAAAGTAGGGAAAACCACTAGACCATTCAGGGATGACCTAAATCAAATCCCTTATGATTATAGAGTGGAAGTGAGAAATAGATTTAAGGGACTAGATCTGATAGACAGAGTGCCTGATGAACTATGGATGGAAGTTCATGACATTGTACAGGAGACAGGGATCAAGACCATCCCCATGGAAAAGAAATGCAAAATGTTTCCTATAGGCTTATCATATATGACCTTTTCTGTATTGGGTAGGTTCCTTCTATACCCATTTTTTGAAGAGTTTTAATCATAAATAGGTGCTGAATTTTGTCAAAGGCTTTTTCTGCATCTCTTGAGATAATCATATTATTTTTATCTTTCAATTTGTTAATATGGTGTATTACATTGATTGTTTTCTATATATTGAAAAATCTTTAGAAACAAGGTGCTTTTAAAAACATTGGCTTTTATTGGACAGATTTGAACTTGAACCATAGTCTATGTTTTCCCTGTGTATCATTGAAAATGTCACTCATTTATTCCTGAGGGTTTTTTTTTTTTTCCACTTGCAATTCAAGGATAATAAAGTAGATTTCATATATTTGTATCCTTAAATAGTACAGCATATATAAAGCTACAAATAGTGTGTTATACTAAACAGTAAAAAATGATAGTATTATTATTGTTGTTAATGGAAATTGATACTTAAATAACAAATCTTGATAACTAAATTATAATTATTTTATATTAGATGAATTATTTATAATTTTATTAGTAGTTAATATAATAGTAACACAATTCAATATAGTATACTTAAATGTGACAATAAATGAATAATTTATTCCACCTCAAAATATTATCTGTTTTTCTTGAAAAAGATTGATGTTCTAGTTATTTTGTAATCTGTGGTGTGCTGTGATTTTCTTAATTTGATTAATTGCATTTCAAAGTCAAAGTTCCATGTTCTAATTTACAGTAAATGTCAAAGTCCACTGCACATAAAACTTCACATTTTTAAAATATTTTTCCTTAAAGATTTCCGCTGGTCATTTTTCATCCAATAGTAATATGTCCATACTTACACACACATCTTGTCATATACAAATGGGGGGTGACCACTGACACACAGTCACAAAATCAAAGTTATTTCATTACAGCAGATACTAAATCACTGAAAGGAGAGGTTATGTATTCTCTTATTCATCATCCAGGTGGTAGGAAGTGCCCCAGATGGTTTTCATAAAAATAATAGCTTACATATTATCCAAATGAAAATGAGTTTCTTCTTTTATTCCAACAACCAATATAATACAAAGAAACCTATCTTATTGATGACAAACAGCTCACATAAATCAGAGTTTCTTGTGTTTGGGATGTCTGAACTAAAATTAGAAATTTACTGCATCACTCTTCAAAGCACTTAAGTACAGTGCTTGATAATGGTGCTATTTTGTCCTACTGTTGACACAGTTCTAGAAACAGTTACTTCCAAATTATATTAACATATTATCATCAATTATGCTTCACCATCTGTTGATCTAATTAAGTTTACCCTTAAATTTGATTTTACCAGACATCATTCACAAGCAAGTCATGTTTACTGAGCATCCTTTTTGCAAAGAGAAGAAATAGAAAATCAGTAAATATGGTCCTAAATAATTTTGATGTTAACAAATTGGGATCAAATAACATTACTTAAGTTACACTATTCTGAGAGCAATGGCTGGCTACCCCAGGATAGGGTGGTTGCTATAAGGACAGCAATGCATACCAAGAACATTCATATATTTTACTGTGTAGAAAAGTGGTCAAATTCATTTCTTCCTCCTTCCCACTTTAATGCTTATTACTCATCTATAATAAATGCTATGCATTTTTTAGATTTTTCAAAAACTTCACTTTCTTAGAAATATCAGCAATGTCATACATGATTTTGCATTTTCATACATATTAAATCTGCACTCTTGACTCAGACTATTACTAGCCATTTTAAAAATGAGTAGTGCAATTAATGATGAAAGGATTAAGTGACTTATTTATTTTCTCCATACTTTAAATAAATACACTTAAAATATGTTTTTTTTTCCTCTTTTTTTTCACTTCTAGCTTTCTTGAAGAAATGAGAAAGCTCACATTATCAGTCAGTTAGTTCAGTCGATCAGTCATGTCTGACTCTGCAACACCATGAACTGCAGAATGCCAGGCTTCCTTGTCCACCACCAACACCCGGGGCTTTCTCAAACTCATGTCCATTGAGTCAGTGATGCCATCCAAACATCTCATACTCTGTCATCCCCTTCTCTTCCCACCTTCAATCTTTCCCAGCATCTGGGTCTTTTCTAATGAGTCAGTTATTCGCATCAGGTGGCCAAAATAGAGTAGCTTCAGCTTCAACATCAGTCTTCCCAATGAATATTCAGGATTGATTTCCTTTATGATTGGCTGATCGGATCTGCTTGCAGTCCAAGGGACTCTCAAGAGTCTTCTCCATCACCACAGTTCAAAAGCATCAGTTCTTCAGGGCTCAGCTCTATTTACGGCCCAACTCTCATATCCATACATGACTACTGGAAAAACCATTTCCTTGACTAGATGGACCTTTGTCGGCAAAGTAATGTCTCTGCTTTTTAACACACTGTCTTGGTTTGTCATAGCTTTTCTTCCAAGGAGCAAGCATCTTTTAATTTCATGGGTGTATCACAATCTGCAGAGATTTTGGAACCCAAGAAAATAAAGTCTATCACAGTTTCCATTGTTTCCCCATCTATTTGCCATGAAGTGTGAGAAAGCTCACAAGGAAACAAAATTGAATGTGAAATAACTAGGAGAGCAGGTATGTGATTAAACATTGTCTTTCAATCACTTTGGATTGTGAAAGTTGTATTTCAGGCACTGTTTACATATGTGAGCCTGTGTGTACTAAATCACTTCGGTCCTGCCTGTCTCTTTGCAGCCCTATACTGTAGCCCACCAGGCTCCTCTGTCCAAGGCATTCTCCAGGCAAGAATAATGGAGTGGATTGACATTTCCTTCTCCAGGGTATCTTCCCAACCCAGGAATCGAACTCGTGTCTCTTAGGTCTCCTGCACTGACAGGTGTGTTCTTTACCACTATCTCCACCTGGGAAGCTCCACTATTTACATATAAATATGTACATATAAATGCAGTAAAGCATATTCTTCTCATAAAGGGTACATTGCAAACTATTTTTGACCTAGAAAAAAAATGGCCAAATAGTCCAGAAAAGGGGATTGTGGTAAATATGACAAATATAAGATTTTTACTTATTTTTATAAAACTATTTTCCAAAACCTGAGCATAAGGCAAAAAATGAAAATAGCAATATTCTATTTAGTGACTTTTCACTGAACCATATTTGCAGGTCATCCCTACACAGATTAATGTAAATTAAATCCATAGGCTTATTTAGTGAATAAATGATTTGTTGGATGACAGTGAACATCCTGCAGAAGGATATTCTATTTCAGTCACTAGGTTGATATATAGTAAACAGGAATATTCAATCTCCAAATAAAGAAAGGCATTATCTAGTACACTCTTCTAGTGTTCCTGTGGAAATTGATAGACGAATTGCATCTCTAAAACAATGTCAAGAAAATCACTCAGGTGTAATTTTATTTTCAGCAGACATACTCTCAGTAATCAGAAGGAAATGCATGATTACATTTAAAGAGATGTCTGTGAATAGATACACAAAAATAATTTTAAATATTAAAACAAACCAATATATTAACCACTATATGTTTATAAAACATACTGCCAAATTTAATTTGAAAATAATCAGAGTTTATAAAACTATTCACCTATTTAAAAGCTAATCTGTTCCCAATTTATACTCATACCATCCGAAAATATGGACTTATCACCTCCATCAAATCATCATTAGTTCAATTAAGAAAAGCTAAAAGTGAAAGAAGTTTGGTCTAGTATTATGACTATTTTAAAAGCATTAATTTTTATTGCCAGTAAAATATATCTTTTTTTCACTTTTTACATCAACTGAGAGAAATCAAGGATTATCTACATGGAGCATATAGTTCTTAGAACTAAAATTAGACAAAAAATAAGTGTATAAAACATTGAGTATTTGAGTTACACCACAAAGTCATATTCCTTCTGAGCAAAGAGACTGGCTTCAATAATTCTGTAGTAAGTCAATTCTCATAAAATTGCCAAACAGAAAATCCATACCTAAATGGCAATGGCATGCCAAAGATGTGAACATTTAAAATGTCTCTGTCTAAAATCCCAGGCAAATTCATATTTCAAAACATAAACATATAAAAGAGTATGATCAATATTGTATTGAAGCCTCTAAATACAATTCCTAAAACCCATAGTCAAGTGCTAATAGCTACAGTGTAGTCAATGTACCCTGGAGCAGTATTTCACAAAATGAAGACCTGGTAGTTTATCAAGAGCTGCAAAAAGAGGTTGCACAGGGAGATACAGGAGAGATTTCTCCTGTTGTTCAGAAATGAGAGGCCACAGATGTAGGCCTTCAAGTTACAGGGATGGATATTTATGTGTGTGTGTATGTGGCTTTTTCATAAAGGGTGTTGGCCTTCTCTTCTCCTGGACTTCCCCTTCCAACTTTAGTCTTATTATGTCATCTTCCACTTTGTTTTAATTGTGTGGTTTATATATTACTTTAACTTCACAGCAGCTGTAATTGGAGACATAGTGGTACCCAATCCAACTGTGAACTTGTGAACCTTGCAATACAGCCCTGATGAGAATCGTGAAATCATAAGTTCTGCTAATTTAAGAGAAAGATCTGAGGATAACCTTTTAACTGAAGAAAAAATTGAATATAAAAGCATATACATTACTGAACTTTAGATTAAAGTGCTGGTAATCAGTGTTTTCAGGTACCAGCTTTGTTTCCTTTCCATCTGGTTATTCAGTGTCCAAATATCAGAATTTTTTTTTTTTTTTTCTAGTGAGCATTTCCACTGTCACAGTTGTAGTTTATACTGCAGAATTCTGTTTGGATTGAAAGCAAAATACTCATCCACCACAGTCATTTACAACAGTAACCATGTATCTGTTCTAAAAGTTTTCATATTGTAAAGCCATGTACACATGGCTTTAGCAGCCCTGCTTTCTGTACATCAAGCATTGTGATAATTCATCATTGATTTCCCCAATAACCTGATGAATCAAAAGCAATTTTATGTTAGGAAGCATGCTAAAGTTAAACAAATTATCTTTGTTTTATCCTGATATCTATCCATATTACAGATGAGAGCAAGGAAACACAAGTTTTTGTTTTTGTTTTTGTTTTCCCTTAACATTCTTAAACACATATAGAAAGTGATAGAGCCACGATTAAAGCCCAAGTGCACAACTTCGGAATGTCATCATGTCAGTCGGCACACAGCAACACCAGCCATGCATGAAGGGCAATCAGCCATTGGGGGCAGAGAAGGGTGGGTGGGGAGTAGAGTTAAAGCTTTTTGCTTCCTCATATATAATAAGAGGGTGGACATACTTCTTCCTTCTTAGCTAGTTATTAGGTAAACTAGCTTAATGGTGGAAGGCAAAGGATAAACTTCTACAGAAAGAGACTGACCAGTGTTGTCAAATGTTGTAGCTACACTCAGAAAACAAAAATATTTTAGCTAAAACGAGATTTTGGAGATCTTAACATAAAGGGCAGAAATCAGATCTCTGTCATTGGTGGGTAAATGAAAGGGTGAGAAAGAGAAAATATGGGATTCAGACTATTTAGGGAGATTTGGATGAAAATGGGGACAGTCTGACTAGCAGCTGGGGCAGAACATGAGTCATGGCAGTGAAATCGCAAGCTTGTTTTTTAAGTTTGAAAGACACAGGAAGAAAGTTTCATAATGAAGCACTGGGTAACTTGATGATCTCAGAATGAAGTAAGGCTACAACATGGTGTTTATATACTTTTAAAAAGTGATTGGAAAATTATAATTCTTGTATCAATTAATATATTCTTATTCCTATGTGCTATCTGATCAAACCATCTGTCTCTTTAAAAGCTTAGACTCAGAGGGAATCACAGAAACCCTTAGAATGGTGGCGTCTTCACAATAAGTTTTACAAAGACCCAACAACTTTATATTTGTTATTATTAGTATTACTACTACTATTATAATAGTGTACAAGTTGCCAACATCCATTGGATCATCAAAAAAGCAAAAGAGTTCCAGAAAAACATCTACTTATGCTTTATTGCCTACACCAAAGCCTATGACTGTGTGGATTACAACAAACTGGAAAATTCTTCAAGAGATGGGAATACCAGACCACCTGACCTGCCTCCTAAGAAATCTGTATGCAGGTCAAGAAGCAACAGTTAGAACTGCACATGGAACAACAGACTGGTTCCAAATGAGAAAAGGAGTACATCGAGGCTGTATATTGTCACCCTGCTTTTTTAACTTATATGCAGAGTACATCATGAGAAATGATGGAATGGATGAAGCACAAGCTGGAATCAAGATTGCCAGGAGAAATATTAATAACCTCAGATACACAGATGACACCACCCTTATGGCAGAAAGTGAAGAACTAATCTCTTGATGAAAGTGAAAGAGGAGAGTGAACAAGTTGACTTAAAATGCAACATTTAGAAAACTTAGATCATGGCATCTGGTCCCATCACTTCATGCAAATAGATGGAAAAACAATGGAAACACTGAGAGATTTTATTTTCTTGGGCTCTAAAATCACTGCAGGTGGTGACTTACAGCTATGAAATTAAAACACACTTGCTCCTTGGAAGAAAAGCTATGACCAACCTAGACAGCACAATAAAAAGCAGAGACATTATTTGTCAACAAAGGTCTGTCTAATCAAAGCTACGGTTTTCTGGTAGTCATGTGCAGATGTGAGAGTTGGACTATAAAGAAAGCCAAAGAATTAATGCCTTTGAACTGTGGTGTTGGAAAAGACCTGTCCATCCTAAAGGAAATCAGTCCTGAGCATTCATTGGAAGGACTGATGTTGAAGCTGAAAGTCTGATACTTTGGCAACGTGATGAGAAGAACTGACTCATTGGAAAAGACCCTGATGCTGGGAAAGATTGAAGGTTGGAGGAGAGGGGAACGACAGAGGATAAGATGGTTGGATAGCATCCCCTACTCGGTAGACGTGAGTTTGAGTAAGCTCTGGGAGTTGGTGATGTACAGGGAGGCCTGGCATGCTGCAGTCCATGGGGTTTCAAAGAGCCAGACACGACTGAGGGACTGAACTGAATAGAGTATATATTATGGAAAAAAAAAAAAAAAAGTTCATTGTGCTCCGCATTTTACATGTGTGTGAACAGCTTGGTTATACTGAATGAAGCTTGAATGGCTTTGTGTGTTTTGTTGAATGAATGTTGTACATTCAAAATCAAATTTCCTGAGAACACAATTTTCTTGGAAGTAACTAAATTGTAAATAAGGCTCAAACAGCACTATGGTTATACATAATAAAAAGAGAAAGAGTAGTTATATTGGTAAATGAAAACTATAGGGTTTGAACAACCACTTAGAACAGGTGATAGCCATATATATTTTATTATGCTATATATCTATGTGAAGTGTGAATTTTTGCCACTCTCTTTCCTTCCTCTAGTATTTTTGATAAAGAGTGATGGTAGGGCTTAATTTGATGCTTTTTAGTTCATGGCTAATCAGACATTGAACTGCTACATGTTGGCCTGGGGAGGTGTTCACACTGGATTTGGAGAATACTGTAGTAACCTATATTCTGAGGACATCATGAGAAATACTGGGCTAGGTGAGTTACAAGCTGGAATCAAGATAGGCAAGAGAAACATCAACAACCTCAGTTATGCGAATGATACCACTCTAATGGCACAAAGCAAAGAGGAACTAAAGAACCTCTTGATGAGGGTGAAAGAGGATAGAGAAAGAACTGACTTAAAACTAAATATTAAAACAAAACCAAACAAAACTAAAATCATGGCATCTAGTCCCATCACTACATGGAAAATAGAAAGGGGGGAAGTGGAAGTAGATTTCCTCTTTTGGAGCTCTAAAATCTCTGTGGATGGTGACTGCAGCCATGAAATCGGATTATAGCTTCTTATCAGGGAAAGTGTGACAAACCTGCACAATGTGTTGAAAAGCAGAGACATTACTTTCCTGACAAAGGTCCATATAGTCAAGGCTATGACCTTCCCAGTGGTCACATGCGGTTGTGAGAGTCGGACCGTAAAGAAGGAAGCGTGCCAAAGAATTGATCCCTTCAAACTGTGGTTATGGAGAAGACTCCTGAAAGTCCCTTGAGTAGTGAGGAGATTGAACCAGTCAATCTTAAAAGAAATCAACCCCGAATAATCATTGGAAGGACAGATGCTGAAGCTGAAGGTCCAGTACTTCAGTCTCCTGATGCGAATAGCAGACTCACTGGAAAAGTCCCTAATGTTGGGAAAGATTGAAGCCAGGAGGGGAAGGGGGCAACAGAGGAGGAGAAAATTGAATGGCATTACCAGTGCAATGAACATGAACTTGGGCAACTCTGGGAAATGATGAAGGACAGAGAGACTTGGCATGCTGCAGTCCATGGGGTTGCAAAGAGTCAAACACGACAGAGCAGCTGAACAGCAACGACAATAGTGACTGATGGGACAGTGTGTCTTGTGTCTTGCTTTGGGGTATAAGGATAAATATGAATTAAATATAATATGTTTTGGGGCTTCCCTGGTGGTCCTGTTGTTAAGAGTCCACTTTGCAATGCAGGGTACACATTTCAAGTTCTGGTCTGGGAAGGTCCCACATGCCTAGGGCAACTAAGCCCATGCACCACAACTCCTGAGCATGTGCTCTAGAGCCTGTGAGTCACAGTTACTGAGCTCACACACTGCAGCTACTGAAATCTGAGTGCATAGAGCCTGTGCTCAGCGACCAGAGAAGCCACTGCAATGAGAAGGTTGCACACCACAATGAAGGGTAGACCCCACTTGCCACAACTAGAGAAAGCCCAGGTGAGGCAACAAAGACCCAGCACAGTCTAATACACAAATAGGAAAAACAAACAAACAAACAAAAAAAAAAAAACAATAAATGTTTCATTCTCAACTTGGAAATTAGGGAAATCATAGTTTTTAGAAAATTTGCAATTGTAAATTCTTTCTCTGTGTCTGAAATGACTGTAAATCTTGTTAAGTTCTTGTAAGCCTCTTGCCAGCTTTCAGACCCAGAGATATTTTTGTCAAAGGCCTGGGAATCAACTCCATGAAATATAAATATCAAAGAAGATGGTGCCCCTCCCAGTGTCTGTGGGGGTGGGGGTGTAGGAGATTAATTTAGGTTGTTGTCTTTTCCAAATTGCAAACCTACCTCGTCACAAACAAGTGAATTCATTTTTCTACTGATAAAGTCAATTTGCCAACATTGATGACCACACCCATTTTCAAGTGATTTTTAATATGAATTATGAGTGACAAGTTACACAGTTGAGTCAACTTAATTGAAGACTAGTTATTATTTATCTTGAGAATATGTAAGTAACAGGCCGTATCTGCTTGAAGTGTAAAAACGTTGAGATTTCTTCCTGTTTTTGCAATCTGTTAGCAAATTGCCTGTGATGTGAACCATTCTGTTTCAATGGTTATTCAATAATAAAATTTTTTGTTCTTTTCTACTTTTGTGGGAAGATTTTCTAGGTTGGAAGTAGATTTTGTTTTTAGTTATATTTCCCCAACAAAGGATAAGGTGAGATAATATTCTTTCGGGCAAAAAATAATTACTTCATGTTAGGTGAAACCACAAACTTTTTGGTTTATGAAATATTGATGGAAAAGTTAAAATATATGCTGCTTAACAAAATGAGCAGAGCCTGACTATCAAGTCATCTATCTTTCTATTCTTAAATATCTTCACCCAACTATGTATTTCCCAAGCACAAACTGTGGTTCCCTTACCAACTGGTTTCCTTTAAGTCTGGATGATGGAAAGTGCTGCCAGGAGGTTGGGGAACAAGAGAAAGAAGGAACCCAGAATATTTCTCCCGGCAATAACCCATGGGAAGGGAAGATTCCCTGGAGGAGGAAATGGCTATACACTCCAGTATTCTTGCTTGGGAAATCCCGCGGACAGAGGAGCCTGGCAGGCTACAGTCCATGGGGTCGCCAAGAGTCAGACACAACTGAGCACACATGCACTCACATCCAAAGGGGACCGCCTTTTCTTCACCTTCCTCTCCCACTGAGCAGGCCCGCTTCTTGGGCCCTGGTACAAAATCCGTTTCTTGGTTCCTTCAGATTTGACGTGCATAGTATCTGTCAATTCTTGTTAACTCTGAGATTCCTCAAAATTCACTGTCTTGGTGCTTATGACGTTTGAAAAACTGATTTTCTGAAGTAAAGTTCTATAGCCCTACCAGGTTTGGGCTCCTGTTTTGCACATTTAAAATTCTTACGAGGAATCTGAGCATTCTAGCCTTTATCAGTCAGTTCAGTTGCTCAGCCGTGTCTGACTCTGTGACCCCATGGACAATAGCACGCCAGGCTTCCCTGTCCATCACCAACACCTGGAGTTTATTCAAACTCATGTCCATAGTGTCGGTGATGCCATCCAACCACCTCATCCTATGTTGTCCCCTTCTCTTCCTGCCCTCAATCTTTCCTAGCATAAGGGTCTTTTCCAATGAGTCAACTCTTCGCATGAGGTGGCCAAAATATTGGAGTTTCAGCTTCATCAGTCCTTCCAATGAACACCCAGGACTGATCTCCTTTAGGGTGGACAGGTTGGATCTCCTTGCAGTCCATGTGACTCTCAAGAGTCTTCTACAACACCACAGTTCAAAGGCATCAATTCTTCAGCGCTCAGCTTTCTTTATAGTCTAACTCTCACATCTGTACATGATTATTAGAAAAACCATAGATTGGACTAGACAGACATTTGTTGACAAAGTGATGTCTCTGCTTTTTAATATACTATCTAGGTCGCTCATAGCTTTCCTTCCAAGGAGAAAAGTCTTTATGGTTTTCACTTTAGACAGATAGAACAATGTTTCTCTCCTATTGAAAACTAAATTGTCCAGTATTATCATGTATTTTCAAACAAATTATTCACTTGATGAAACTAAGTCATAATATAATGGATAAATCAAGCCTCTTGCTTTTTAGGAAACATAATACGCATTTTCAGTCATATTAAAACTATAAGACAAAATTTAGTATTAATATAGCATCCTCTTATGAAAACAAGTTATCAGTTTTTTGTTTGTTTGTTTGTTTGGGGACACTATTTCTTTCAACCAGTTATATAGTCCACAGATAAACATCTTTCTGACTAACATATTGGTCGCTTAAATTATTTTTTAGAATAACTTTTTAGATGTTCTGTTGTGTAGATAAAGTTTGCAAAATGAAATTATCTTGATCTGCAATGCTCAAATGGCTTCATTAGAAAAAACTGCAAGAGGTTATTAACAAGAATTGATAATAATTGCAAGCATACTATAGATTTAAACTTGTATATGGCTTAACACAAAAGGCTTCATTTTAGTTATGTGTAAAACTGTTCATAAGTGATAGGAAGGCAATAGTATTAGTCTTTAAATTCCAAAATGCTGCTTACAAGAAAACATAATATTTTATTAAAATAATAAAATTACATACTTTGTAATTGATTGATTGATTTCATTTCTCTTTATCTTGCTTTGTTCATGCCAAGCTGACACATTTCCTATGTCTGCAATTGTTTTCATAGTGTGCTACCCAGTATGTTTTTGCCTTAATTCATAGCCATGGTTCAAGTAATAGCTCAAAAGCAGCTAAAATATATAGTTAGCACAGAATGTGCCAAAAATAAAACCTGTGAGAATCAGTTTTTAATATCAGTCAGTTCAGTCATTCAGTCGTGTCCAACTCATTGTGATCCCATGGACTGCAGCACACCAGACTTCCCTGTCCATCACCAACTTCCAGAGCCTATTCGAACTCATGTCCATCAAGTCGGTGATGCCATCCAACCATATTAACCAAAAAAACCATATTAAAAATTGGTTTTTAATATAAACTGTAGCATTTACTAGTTATTTTGGTGTCAGCATATAAGTTAACTGCTTTTTCATTCAATTATGTCTTTTGAAGGGATTGTTAAAAATATTATACAATAAAATATTTTGATAAATCACATTAATATTTTATGCTCTACCATGTCACATCTTTATTCTTAAACTTCTATGTACAGAAATTATAGATACAAAATTTAATTGATAATACAAGTGAACAAATATGTATGGTGCTTATTGCCATGTCCATAGCAAGTAAAGAATTAAACTCTAAGTCATATAATAAGTTCCTTATTCCTGACGGTTTCTGAGAGACAAAAAATGAATAATCTGATGACATTTAGATTTTCAGCACCTTGAGTCAAAAGAGGAATATACCATTTCTTATTGAGAATATAACTACTTTAAATTTCATCCTCATGGATTAGAAGAGTACACATAGTTATACCTAGGGATAAAATGACTTATTATATGGATACATGGTCTTATACGACAAACTGATATAATGGCTGTAGGCAGATAGGATAGGAAAAAAAAAAAAGAACCTCACAAAATTCTCCTGGTGGCAGGTTTTTAACAAATAGCAGGGAAGACAACTTAAATTAATATAATGAACAAACAGGTGAGCAGCACACTCTTAAAAAACCCTTTAATCTAGTTTCAAAAGAGATGACAATTAAGTAAAAACCTGCAGAGCATGATCGCAATTACACAAACCCCCTGCCTTGCAAACTGTCTGAACTTAATCAGGCATGATTTCTTGCATAATAACAGAAACAAGGAACATGTTAAGTAAGGACATGCAAATCCCTGGGAACAGACTGAAAAGCTAGAAGACATATCCCGTATATGGTGTATTACTATTACACATTAATTGTTCAGAAAATTCTCATGAACCAGAAAAATGGCAAGTCATGAATACGTGTATGCATACAATGATACATCTCCTGTAGAGGACACCACAGAAAACAAAACTCTCTATGATATTTTCTACTAGAGATTAAAGATAATGAGCTCTGTTCACAAGGGCTGATAATCTCTCTTCGTTATTTCAGAAATGTGAGTAGCAAGATTTTATACAATTATTTACAAGAGCACTTATGATATAAACAGAAGTGACACTACATTTTCTTGCCAACTTTTCTGAACAAGTGCTGAACAGCAGGCCAAGAAATTCCAATTAAGGAAAAGAACCCTCTTATTAATAAAGGACTGTTATCATCACAGATGCAGGCACATTAGGGACACAAGAGGCTTCTGAAGTCAGCACATCTCTCCCTCCGCCACATCTGGAAGTTTCTTTGACAGAATAGTGTAGTTCATCCTGTGTGATTTTAAATCTATAGAACACTTTGTCTTCACAACATACTTTAAATTAATCCTAACCTTTTTACTTAACTGTTTTATGTGATGGATTCTGAATGGGTAACCTAAGAAATATAAGAGCTGGGGAAAAGATCTATAGATGTTAAAGCTTTAGTGTATATTTATATATTTTGTATTGTTTACTTTTAATTCAGTTCTGAAATGTTACACCATAAAAGAGGAATGTGAACGGAAAAGACCATCGGTAGATTTACAACTCTGAGCTGAATATCACTGACAGTATCTGGTATTGGCAAGGTTGTAAAGCAATATGAATGGTCACACTTTACTGGTAGGAAGACAGTACAACCATGGTACAACCGTGATGGAAAACTGTCGGTATATACTCCACTTGAACACAGACATACACTTTGATAGTGGTATTTCACTACTAAATATATACCCCGAAGAAATTCACACATACGTGCATCAAGAGACATATATAGGTGCACTCCTAACACTACCCTTTATCTTTGTGTGATCCAAAAACTAGAACAAATGTTGATATGTATCTCTAAATTCCACATTTTTTCTTATTTTCATTTTTTTTCCAGTGGTGGGGCATTAAAATAGGCAATATGTGCTTTATAGTTTTGTACACTACTTTTTAAAATTTAACATTAAATACTGATCATTTCACACACCTTTGAAAGGGCTTCAAAAATAAATCTATCCTCTGAATAAGCAATAATATTTAACTGAACTCAGTATGGTTATACCTATAAATTGTTTCTGTGTTTTCTTATTAAATTAACACAACAGTTGCTCTCTCATTTAAATGTGTCACGCATCTTTTTTTTCCTCTCTAAAGATTAAAAATGCAGAAATGTTGGTTATCAGTATAGGAACACTGTTAAGAGTGTTGACACACATTGCAACTTTTCTTTCCATAAAGCTTATTTAAAGTTCACTGCTTCAAAAATAATGTTTAAGCATATCCCACTAATAAAATGTTGTCATTGCTTACATTAATGCAGCTTAATAAATGTTCTTTTTTTTTTTTTTCAGGGAGGCAAGGTGGAGTTTATTGGCCCCTGAGTGCCCAGTGCCCCTTCTCCCCATATGTTCATATTTTTTAATCATAATGACTTACTAAAATGTAGAGCAGTATGAAAATGAATGTAAGGCTTTAATAATCTCATTTCTTCCTGATAATGATGTAAATAGTGTATCTGCAACATACCTTGCCTACATGAACACACCACTGACAGTTCCAGGATATCTTTAATTATTAATCTATTGCTGAGTGTGTTACCTAAATTAATTAAAATATTAAAGTTACATTTGTGAATCAAAGTTATATATTTATATGAAACATATGCTGTATAGAATATATTGAATGACTGCAAGAAGAGCCCTGGCTTAATAATACAAAAACAATAAATATAAAGTATATTTTATTTATTTATTTTTATTTTTATTTTTTTTATTAGTTGGAGGCTAATTACTTCACAACATTTCAGTGGGTTTTGTCATACATTGATATGAATCAGCCATAGATTTACATGTATTCCCCATCCCGATCCCCCCTCCCACCTCCCTCTCCACCCGATTCCTCTGGGTCTTCCCAGTGCACCAGGCCCGAGCACTTCTCTCATGCATCCCACCTGGGCTGGTGTTCTGTTTCACCATAGATAGTATACATGCTGTTCTTTTGAAATATCCCACCCTCACATTCTCCCACAGAGTTCAAAAGTCTGTTCTGTATTTCTGTGTCTCTTTTTCTGTTTTGCATATAGGGTTATCGTTACCATCTTTCTAAATTCCATATATATGTGTTAGTATGCTGTAATGTTCTTTATCTTTCTGGCTTACTTCACTCTGTATAATGGGCTCCAGTTTCATCCATCTCATTAGGACTGATTCAAATGAATTCTTTTTAATGGCTGAGTAATATTCCATGGTGTATATGTACCACAGCTTCCTTATCCATTCATCTGCTGATGGGCATCTAGGTTGCTTCCATGTCCTGGCTATTATAAACAGTACTGCGATGAACATTGGGGTGCACGTGTCTCGTTCAGATCTGGTTTCCTCTGTGGCTATTCTACCCAAAGCAATCTATAGATTCAATGCAATCCCTATCAAGCTACCAACGGTATTTTTCACAGAACTAGACCAAAGAATTTCACAATTTGTATGGAAATAAAAAAACCTCGAATAGCCAAAATAATTTTGAGAAAGAAGAATGGAACTGGAGGAATCAACCTGCCTGACTTCAGACTCTACTACAAAGCCACAGTCATCAAGACAGTATGGTACTGGAACAAAGACAGAAATATAGATCAATGGAACAGAATAGAAAGCCCAGAGATAAATCCACGAACCTATGGACACCTTATCTTTGACAAAGTAGGCAAGGATATACAATGGAAAAAAGACAACCTCTTTAACAAGTGGTGCTGGGAAAACTGGTCAACCACTTGTAAAAGAATGAAACTAGAACACTTTCTAACACCATACACAAAAATAAACTCAACATGGATTAAAGATCTAAATGTAAGACCAGAAACTATAAAACTCCTAGAGGAGAACATAGGCAAAACACTCTCCGACATGAATCACAGCAGGATCCTCTATGACCCACCTCCCAGAATATTGGAAATAAAAGCAAAACTAAACAAATGGGACCTAATGAAACTTAAAAGCTTTTGCACTACAAAGGAAACTATAAGTAAGGTGAAAAGACAGCCCTCAGATTGGGAGAAAATAATAGCAAATGAAGAAACAGACAAAGGATTAATCTCAAAAATATACAAGCAACTCCTGCAGCTCAATTCCAGAAAAATAAATGACCCAATCAAAAAATGGGCCAAAGAACTAAACAGACATTTCTCCAAAGAAGACATACAGATGGCTAACAAACACATGAAAAGATGCTCAACATCACTCATTATTAGAGAGATGCAAATCAAAACCACAATGAGGTACCATTACACGCCAGTCAGGATGGCTGCTATCCAAAAGTCTACAAGCAATAAATGCTGGAGAGGGTCTGGAGAAAAGGGAACCCTCTTACACTGTTGGTGGGAATGCAAACTAGTACAGCCACTATGGAAAACAGTGTGGAGATTTCTTGAAAAACTGGAAATAGAACTGCCATAAAGTATATTTTAAATTAAATATTTTAAATACAAAAAATAAAGTCGCTTCTTTCTTATACATTTCTCTCTGCTTGCTTTCTGTTTTGTTACAAAAACAGAATTCAACTGAGCAAACTGTAAAGATCCAATTGGCTTTATTGAATGATTCATGAATTAGGCAATATTCCATCTAACAAGTAGAGGGGAGTTCCAAAGGGCTACAGAAAAGGAAGGGTTTTAGAAGGCAGGGCAAGGAGGTCATCAACAGAAAACAGAATTATTTCAAATGTGTTCATGTTTGGGTTGCATAAAAAAAATCTTATTAGGTGGGTTACCTCATCTCAGATTACCTCATTGACACTGATCAGAAAATTTCTGACTATTTTAGACTACATTTCAAAGGGAAGCTTATTTAATTAGGTATCTAAGACTCAGCTTGTTGATGTGGTCTAGCATAAGTGACCTCATTTGGGGCTTACAGACTTTAAAAACAGCTTTTAAAATTAAAAAAATAATAGAGGCTGTATGTCAATATGACAATACTTTTTCAATATTATGTCTAAACCAACCTAATTAATCCCTGGAATTCTTTATCATATATTTTAGTTTCACTTGTCATTCTCTTTGTTTCATCCTTCTGAAATTAATACCGTAGCTACTGTATGATTTAAAATGTGTGATTTAAATGCTTTTTATTTTTCCACAAATTCTAATCTGTTTACCTTTTACTCTGGGTACAGAGTGAAATTCTTAAGGTATTTTAACCCATCAAATGATCTTTAGCATTTAAATATGCCAGGTTTACATAGTTATGAGAAATTTTCTTTATAAACCTACTGACTAGAAAAATAAATATTACTTAAAGAAATTGATGAACTTTTGAACATTAAGCGCCAAGCAACTGAAAATTAAAAAAAAAAAATCCATACGGTATATTAACTATAAAAACAATCAATGGGGAATATAGTTTGCTGATAATGTTTTAATTATTAAAACATTGATTTAAAATTAAATTGAATTAAAAATATGATTTCTCCTTTTAGTTATAATATACAAATAGTTTGGAAATAATCATTTCTATTTTAAAAACAAGAAAACATTTTAATAAATAGAAAATCTAGAAATTCTTTTTTACAGATTAAATAGAGAACTGAAGGCCCTCAAATGGAAAGCAGGGGAGACAGAAAAATAGAATCATTGCTGAAATTAACTTACCTGAAACAAGCCAGTGAATTCTGTAACTCAAAAGAACACTAACTAGTAATCTGACAAATTGCTTGAGACCAAGCATAAACTCTTGTAAGAGTTAAAATCTCCTGGGATACAGTCTTTATATGGTTTTGCCTCTATGAACAATACCAGGTTTTCACAGTGAAAATCTAAAAATACATCCTCTTGTGTTTCAAGCAGACAGAAAATATACAGACGGCTAATAGGCACGTGAAAAATGCTCAATATCACTCATTATTAAAGAAATGCAAATCAAAACTACAATGAGATATCACCTCACCCTGGTGAAAGTGGCTATCATCAAAAATGTCTACAAATAATAAGCACTGGAGAGGGTGTAGAGAAAACAGAAACCTCCTACATTGTGGGTAGTAATGTAAACTGGTCACTTTGGAAAATAGCATGAAGATTTCTTAAAACATTAAAAGTAGAGCTACCATATGATCCAGCAATCCCAATCCTGTGCACATACTCAAAAAATATTAAAACTTTAATTAGAAAAGATACATGCACACCCAATTTTCATAGCAATAATTTACAATAGCCACAGCTTGGAAGAAATTCATGTCCATCAATAGGTAATTGGCTTAAGAGATAATATGTATACACAAGGAAATATTATGCAGCCACAAAAAGAATGGTATATTGCCATTTGCAACAACATACATTGACCTAAAGACTTTTCCACTAATAAAAGTAAGTTGTAGAGAAAAGCACATACGTTATATTCTACCACTTAAATGTGGAATCTAAAAAATAATACAAATGAACCTATGTACAAAACAGAAATATTCACAGACATGGAAAATAAACTCTTGGCTACCAAAGGGAGGAGAGGATGGATAAATTAGAAATATGGGATTATTAGATACAAACCACTACACATAAAATAGATAAGCAACAAGGATTTAATGTATAGAACAGGGAACATATTCAATGTCTTACAATACAGTATAATAGAAAAATGTCTGAAAAAATATACGTATAACTGAATCACTTTTTGGTGCCGAGACTAACACAATATTGTAAACCAACCATACTCCAGTTTTGTTTTTTTTTAATAATAGAAGATGGTCAAAGAATTAATAAATTAAGACAAAATAAGATCTTTTTTCCTTAATCTCAATCACATAGATAACTATTTCAAGTCATAAGAGCAACATCTATTGATTGGTCATAGCATATAGATAAGTGAAACAAAATGACAGCAATATTATAAATGATGACAAGAGGAATTGGGAGCAATCTATTATAAGGTACTTGTACTAACTATGAAGAGATGAAGTGTTATTTAAAAGTTGAGCTATATCATTTATATATGCATATCACAAACTACAAGGAAATATTAAAAATTAAAATATGTATAAATGATAAAGCTATGAGAAAAGATGAAATCTTTTAAAATGTTTTCACTGGTTATTAATTCAAATCAGAGAAGACAGAAAAGTAAAACTAAAATAAAGCAAAGATGAAGGGAAAAGAAACAGGTGCACACATAGTTGATTCTAATCCAAATATATTAATGATTAACATAAATATGAAAGTTCTAAATATACCAATTAAAAAGAAAAAGTTTACCTGCCTCAATTTCAATAAAAACAAAAACACAACTATATTTAACATAAGAAGCTCACTCTGATTACAAAGATACGGTTTAAAATTAAAGGGCTGGAGGAAGATATACCATGCTAACACAAGGAAAGCTGGAACGGTTTACTTATTTCTAAAACAAAAAACAAAGAACAGTGTTTGGAAATGCAGTTAACATTATCATGATCAAAAAGAGCATAACATAAAGATAGGATAGTCTGTCCTCTATCAATAATAGAAATAAGTAGATATATCTGAAAGTAGGTTGAGATTAAATAGTGGCCTCTAAATATATATGGATCAAAATGGAACTGTCGAAAGAGATTTTAAAATATTTGAACTCAATGAAAATGAGCATACAAGTTGTGAAATTTGTGGCTTGTAATAAAAACTTGTTTGGTGAGAAATTTCAGCCCTGTATCTATGCTGTAGAATAAATAAAAATATTATATCAACAACCTAAGCCCTCACATTGGGAAACTACAGAGAAGGCAGTGATATAAGCAGAAAGTAAGGATAAAAAATAAATAATACAAGACTGAAATTAAAATTATGAAATACAGAAAATAAATAATGCAAGAATTTGTCTAGCCAAAAAATGAATTTGTTGTTGTAGTTCAGTCGTAAAATTCTGTCCGACTCTCTGCGAACCTATGTACTGCATCATGCCAGGTTTCCCTGTCCTTCACTATCTCCTAGAGTTTGCTCAAACTCACCTTCACTGAGTCCATGAAGGTGCTATCTAAATATTTCATTGTCTGTGCCCCTTTTTCCTTCTGCCTTCAGTCTTCCGAAGCATCAGGGTTTTTTCCAATGAGTACACACTTCACATCAGGTGGCCAAAGTATTGGAGCTTCAAGCTTCAGCATCAGTCCTTCCAAAGGATATTCAGGACTGATTTCCTTTAGGATTGCCTGGTTTGATCTCTATGCTTTCCAAGTGACTCTCATGAGTATTCTCCAAAACCACACTTCGAAAGCATCAAGTTTTCAACACTCAGCCTTCTTTACGGTCCAACTCTCACATCCATACATGGTTACTGGAAAAACCATAGCTTTGACTAGATGGATCTTTGTCAGCAAAGTGATGTCTTTGCTTTCATATGGTGTCTAAGTTTGTCATACAAAGGTCTGTATAGTCAAAGCTATGGTTTTTTCCAGTACTCATGTACAGATGTGTGAATTGGACCATAAAGAAGGCTGAACATCAAAGAATTGATACTTTCAAACTGTGGTATTGGAGAAGACTTTTGAGAGTCTCTTGGACTGCAAGGAGATCAAACCAGTCAATTCTAAAGGAAATCAACTCCGAATATTCATTGGAAGGACTGATGCTGAAGCTGAAGCTCCAACACTTTGGCCACTCGATCAAAGAGCTGACTCATGGGAAAAGACCCTGGTACTGGGGAAGATCGAAGGCAGGAGGAGAAGGGGATAACATAGGACGAGATAGTCAGATGGCGTCACCAACTCAATAGACATGAGTCTGAGCAAACTCTGGGAGATTAACGAAGGACTGGGGAGGCTGGCCTGCTGCAGTCCATGGGATCACGGAGAGTCAGATATGACTGAGCGACTGAACAGTAACCGCAGTGAAAGTGTGCCACTTCTTTCCTTCCAAGGAGCAAGTGTTTTTTAATGTCATGACTGCAGTGTCACCGTCTGCAGTGATTCTGGAGCCCAAGAAAATAAAATCTGTCACAGTTTCCACTTTTTCCTCTTGTATTTGCCATGAACTGATGGGACTGGGTGCTATGATCTTTAGGTTTTTGAATGTGGAGTTTTAAGCCAGCTTTTTCACTTTTCTCTTTCACCCTCTTCAAGAGCCTCTTTACTTTCTCCCATACTGTGGTATCATCTGTGTATTTGAAGGTATTGATATTTCTCCCTTCAGTCTTGACTCCAGCTTGTGCTTCATCCAGCCCAGTATTTAGCATGATGTACTCAACACTGAAGTTAAATCAGCAGGGTGACAGTATACAGTCTTGAAGTACTCCTTTCCCAGTTTTGATCCAGTCCATTTTTCCATGCCCAGTTCCAACTCTTGCTTCTTGTCCTGCATACAGGTTTCTCAAAATATCAATATCATAGATAAATAATACAGATAGACTTATCAATTAAAAAAAAAGAGGAATGATGCATATTACTAAAAATGAAAGAAAGGTTACCAGTAATAACCCCATGGACAGTGCTGGAGAAGACTCTTGAGAATCCTTTGGACAGTAAGGAGATCATACCACATAGTCCTAAAGGAAATCAACCCTGAATACTTACTGGTAATGGGTTTCCCTTGTGGCTCAGCTGGTAAAGAATCTGCCTGCAATGTGGGAGATCCGGGGTTCGATCCCAGGGTTAGGAATATCCCCTTAGAAGGGAAAAGCTACCCACTCCAATATTCTGGCTGGAGAATCCTATGGACTGTATAGTCCATGGAGTTGCAAAGAGTTGGACATGACTGTGTAACTTTCACTTCACTTCACTTCCTATGCTGAAACTGCGCTGCAATAGTTTGGCTACATGATGTAAAGAGCCGACTCACTGGAAAAGACCCTGATTCTGGGAAAGACTGAGGGCAGGAGGAGAAAGGGATGACAAAGGATGAGATGGTTTGATGACATCAAGGACTCAATGGACATGAGATTGAACAAACTCCAGGAGACAGTGAAGGACAGGGAGGCCTGTCAAGCTGCAGTTCATGGAATCTCAAAGAGTCAGAAAATACTTAATGACTGAACAAAAACAACAGGGGGGAAATATATACAAATGTGTCCACAAATTTAATAAAAGATGAAAAAAACCAATTCCTAAAAGATCAAAATACCAAAACTTACATAAGAAGTAAATAGTTTAAATATGCCCTTATCCTATCCATTAAAAATTCAATTAGCAGTAATAACTTTCCCAAAATTTAAGCATTATTCCTGGATGGTTTCACTGGTTGTTTCTACCAAACTTTTAAACAATAAATAACATCAATTCTCTACAATCTTTTTTTCCAGAAGATTGAAGCAGCAGGAATTCTTCATACATTCTATGAAGTTAACATAACCCTAATACCAAAACCAAATAAGCCATTACAGAAAGAAAAACTGCACAGCAAGAGCTTTAATGAACACAGATACAAAATTTATCAAGAAAAATTTAGCAAATTAAAACCACACTATATTAATATAATTATTCATCAATGCCGCTTGAGATTAATTCCAGGTATCCAAAGCTGGTCAATATTCAGAAATCAATCTGGGTCTTCCAATCACAGACCAAAGAAGAAAATCAAATGATCATAACCACTGGTGCAGAAAAATATATATATATATATATATTTGTCAAAATTTATGACCCACTCATGATAAAAATTCTTAGGAAACTTGGAGTAGAGGTGATGTTCCTAAAGTTGATAAAGTACATCTACAAAACCCCTACAATTGCTACGTATTTAAGATGTTAAAAAACTGGACGCTTTTGGCCTAAAGTTTAAGAACAAGGCAAGGATGGTCTTTCTCACACTTCTATTCAATGCACTGATGGAAATTCTAGTTCATGAAAACTAATACAAAACATGGAGGGGGGTAGGTATACATTTTGAAAAGGGAAAATATGGATGGCAACACCAACTTGATGGACATGAGTTTGAGTAAACTGCGGGAGTTGGTGATGGACAGGGAGGCCTGGCGTGCTGCGATTCATGGGGTCACAAAGAGTTGGACACGACTGAGCGACTGAACTGAACTGAACTGAAACTGCTATTATTTTCGGATAATATGATTATCTATGCAGAAAATCCCAAATAACTAAAAAAATCCTGGAATTAATAAGTGATCACAGTACAGTTAGAATATAAGATTAAAAGAGGAAAGCAATTTTTTCCTATATTGTAGTAATGAACAATTGGAATTTGAAATAAGAAACATGTATCATTTACTTTATCATCAAAAAATATAGGTAAAGCAAGAGAAAATATACACCAGTATAAATTTATCAAAATATGTAACAGAATTATTTTTGGAAAATTATAAAACTCTGGTGAAAAATAGCTATAAATAAAAGAAAAAAAAAAAAAAACCATGTTTGTTCATGGATGAGAAGTCTTGATTTGTTAAGAGGTCAGTTACTAGGTGGCCTTAGTGGTAAAGAATCCACCTGCCAATGCAGGAGACACAAGAAATTCAGGTTTAATCGCTTGATCAGGAAGATGGCCTGGAGCAGGAAATGGCAATCCACTGCAATATTTTTGCCTGGAAATTCCGTGGACAGAGGAGCTTGGCGGGCTACCGTCCATGGGGTCGCAGAGTTGGATATGACTGAGCACAAGCACACAGGCTTCTAAATTAATCTATTGTTTTACACAATTGCAATCAATATTTAGGAAAAATATTTTGAGGATGTTGACAAATTGCATCTAAAGTTTATGATGAAAAGCAAAAGACCTAGATTAGATAATACAGTTCTTAAAAAGAACAAAATTATAGGACTGATATCTCCTGACCATAAAGCTTTTATAATAAATGCAGTTTGGTATTAGCAAAAAATAGACAAATAGATCAACCAAACATCAAAGAGAGCTCAGCAATAAAGGGGTAGAGGCAGTTCAGTGGAGCAAGAATAGTCCTGTCTACAAATGATGATGGAAAAATTGGAACTCGACTTAAAGAAAAAATAATCTAGACATAAACCTTAAATCTTTACAAACATTAATTTATAATGGATCATATACCTGAATGAAAAAGCAAAACTATGAAACTTCTTGAAAGTAATATAGGCAAAAATGGGTGACCTTGGGTTTGAGAATGAGTTTAAATACAATACGCCAGAAGCACAATGCATTTAAAAATTGATGTTAGTCTTCATTAAAATTAAAACCTCCATTCTGTGACAAGCCCTGCTAAAAGAATAAGACAATAAGCCACAAGCTGGGAAAAATATTTATAAAATATATATATCTTATAAAGAATATGTTTCCAGGTCTGTCTATGTTTCTGCTGCCTCGGTTGTAAAGAATGTGCCTGCCAATGCGGAAGACATAGGTTTGATCCTTGATCCGGGAAGATACCACATGCAGTGAACCAACTAAGCCCATACACCACACCTGCTGAGCCTGCGCCCTAGAACCTGGGAGCTGCAGCTACGGAGCCTGCATGCCGGAGCTACTGCAACCGCCTCGCCCTTGAGCCCAGGCTCTGTAACGAGAAAAGCCGCTGCAGTGAGAAGCCTGAGCCGTGCACCTAGAGAATAGCAGCTGCTCTCCACTACTAGAGAAAAGCATGCACAGAAGTGGAGACCCAGCAGTCAAAAATAAATAATATTATATATATATATGTATGCATTTATAAGGAATGTGCCCAAAATTTACAGAGTTCTTAAAACTCGAAGCAAGCGATACAGTTAGAAAATGGCAAATCATCTGAACAGAAATTTCATCAAGGTGGATATATAGATTACAAATAAGCCTATGAGAAAATGATAAATAGCCTATGCCATTAAGTAATTCTACATAGAAACAATGTGATACCTATTAAGACAGTTAAAATTGATCAACTTGAAAATACCAAGTGGAAGCAAGGATGTAGAGCAAAATGAATTCTCAAGCACTATTAGCTGCAATTAAGATTGCAGAGCCATTTTAGAAGATAGCTGGAAGCTTTTTTTTTTTTTTTTGTAAGAAAGCTAAACATAGTTTTACCATATCATCCAGAAATAGCACTCATGGGTATTCATGCAATTGAGCTGGAAACTTATGTCCATACACTGATGTTTATTGCAGTTTTCTTCATAATTGCCTGTAATTGAAGGCAACAAAAATGTCTTTCATAGGTGAATGGAAAAAATTATAGTTAATTCAGTCAAGGCATGCTTTTCAGCAACAAAAAGTACATATTGTGCCATGAAAAGATGAAACATGAAAAGATCCTAAAGGTATATTTCTAAATGGAAGAGATCAGTCTGAGAAGACTGCATACTATATAATTCCAGCTATATAATATTCTGAAAAAGGCAAACCTACAGTGGGAATGAAAATATATGTAGTTGAAAAAGTATCAAGGTAGGGAATTGATTATGTGAAACACGGGATTTTTCAGGCAGAGCTTTTCTGCATGACATATAATGGTGGATAAAGAAAGATAGTGCTAAGTCGAGTCTGACTCTTGCAACCCTATAAACTGTAGTCTGCCAACCTTCTCTGTCCTTAGGATTTTCCAAGCAATAATACTGGAGGGGATTGCCATTTCCTTCTCCAGGGGATCTTCCCAACCCAGGAACTGAACACAGGTCTCCAACATTGCAGGCAGATTCTTTACTGACTGAGCTATCAGGGAAGCCTATAAGTGTGGATACATGACATTATATATTTGTCGAAACCAATAGAAAGCAAAATACAAGGAGTAAACCATAATATAAATTATGGAATTTAATTAGCAGTAACATATAAATATTTGTGTCTTTATTGTAACACATAAATCATGTCAATATAAGATTTTATTTATTTATATTTTTAGGGAAAAATGTGCTGAAGTGTTAGTACATAGCAAATGAAAATTCTCTGCTCAATTTTCCCTAAATCTGAAACTATTTAAAAATAAGTCTTGCTAGTTAAAAATAAGAAAAAGTACACATTTAAAATAGCAGAGATTTGTATGTAAATAAATAAAATATCCATGGAATACTTTACACAAAGTTTGTAACAGTTGTTTTTGGTAAGGAGTAGCTCTGGAATACAAATGGGAAGGTAACACTTCACTGATTTCCTTTTGGATTTTTATACTGAAAAAAATATAAATAAATTACAGTTCAAATATAGTTATTGTTTCATTAAAATTGGGAAAAATAGCAATATTCAACTTCAGCATTATTCAAGCTCAGACATTGAGAAAACTTAAAAAAGACACGTGTTAGAAACTGCAATCTTATCAGTCCCTAGAAATCTATCTTTCAAAAAAGTCAAGTAACTATACATTCATATAACAAAACATCAGTATTAATAACAAAAGTTGTATTTTTTTGGTTTGTTATTTTTACCTGTCTTATGACCCCAAATCATTTATTTTATTAGAATGTAAAGCAGAGTCTATAATTTAACTCTTTATGAAGTGACTGCTCTCTATTATTTTAAAGTAAAAAAAAAGAAAAAAAAGTCAAAATTAACATGATTAATTCTTACTTGGGTATTCGTTTCAGGACATTTTTTTGAGAGATCTTTTGGAACACTTCATATTTACTTTGCAGCTCTGTATGTATATACAATGGAATATTACTCAACCATAAAAAAGAATGGAATAATGCAATTTGAAGCAACATGAATGGATCTAGAGATCGTCACACTGAGTGAGGTAAGTCAGATGGAGAAAGACAAATAACATATGTTATCATTTATATGTGTGTACGTGCATGCTAAATTGCTTCAGTCATGTCTGTTTGTGACCCTATGCACCACGGTTTTCCAGGCTCATCTGACCATGGGATTCTCCAGGCAAGAATACTGGAGTGGGTTGCCACTTTCTCCTCCAGGAGATCTTCCTGACCCAGGGATCAAACCCGTGATTCATACATCTCCTGAATTGGCAGGCAGATTCTTTACCACTGGCACCATCTGGGAAGCCCCATTTATATGTGGAATCTAAAAAAAAAAAAAAAAAGATACAAACTAACTTATTTACAAATAGAAATAGATTCACAGATGTTAAAGAAAAAAACAAGTTTAAGATTACCAGATGGGAAAGGGGGAGGGAAGGATAAATTTGGAGATTGGGATTGAAATATACATACTACTATATATGAAATAGATAATAAGGACGTATTGTACTGCGGTATAGCAAAGGAAACTCTCTCAATGCTCTGTAATGACCTATATGGGAAAAGAATCTAAAAAAGAGTGGATAAATGTGTATGTATGAGTGATTCACTTTGCTATACACTTGGAACTAATACAACACTGTAAATCAACTATACTCCAGTCAAATTTTAAAAATAAAATGAAAAAAAAAAACATGGTTTGCAAGTGAGAAGTTCTCCTGAAGTTGCTTATAATTTCCTATCATCCAAATTTTATAAATCTATATCTCAAAAATGTAATAACTTTCAGAGAAACACTAGAAAATCAGATCCTCAAGGTCAGGATGTATATATATTTGCTTGACACCCTAACCATTAGCAAAATGTCTGGTAGAGAGCTTGAATTTTTGTTAAACATTATTTAAATTATCTTGCTTCATAATATTCTGCTCTTCAGTCTCATTTTAGAGAAAGTGTTTATATCATTGATTATTCTATTTATTATACTTGCAGATATCTGTATCAAAGAGAAGACAATAAAAGCTTTGTTTGGTTTAAGCATATTATTCTTGTTTATTTGTTATATTGATAGAATGTACTAATATGACATGAATGTAAATAATGTTAAGCAGTAGAAAGCCCACCTGCAATTTCATTAACACATTACCTTTTCCAAGTTACTTGTTTAACTAATTTACCTAGCTATGATGTGAGATCCAAATTAGGTACCATTTAACTCATATGTTTTTTCTAACACAATCATAATCAGTTTCTTTCCTGATGAACATATTTTAATGATCCTGGGTAATTTTATTCCATGAATTTAAAATTTAAATTAATTTTTATTTCAGTAGTGGCACTATTTTAAAGTTATTGACCTTTTTTGATTTCACACTTTTTAGCATATGTATCTATGAATATACAAATTTGTTAAAAATGCTCTGAAGTTTTTTACAATTATAATGATATATTTGGTGATGAAAATATAGTTTAACTGGTTACTTTCATACTGCTAAGAAAATTTCTTTAGTTTACATGACAACCTGTTTTTTGGGGGTTGATTTTGACATACAATGACTTGAAAAAAGTGTACAGTTTTAAGAGTTTGACATAAGTTTACACACATGAAATCATCAATGCCTAAAGCAAGATAATGAATGTGTGTGTATGTTAGTCACTCAGTCGTGTCCGGCCCCATGGACTGTAGCCTTCCAGGCTCCTCCATCCATGGGATTTTCCAGGGAAGAATACTGGAGTGGGTTGCCATTAATTCTCCAGGGGATCTTCCCGACCCAGGGACTGAATCTGGGTCTCCTGCATTGCAGTCAGGCTCTTAACTGTCCAGAAGCCCTGGCAGATAATGAATACATCTAGATTTTTCAAATGCTTCCCCATATCCTATTTTAATCCCTCCCTATCCTGCATCAAGGCAATTATTAACATGCTACATTCCAGACTCATCTGCATTTTCTGGAATTTTACATCAATGGGATCATACAGTGTGTGTTCTTCATTTTCACTCAGCAAAATTATTTTGAGATTCTTCAGTGTAGTAGTGGTGTCATTAGTACGTCACCCTTTTTATGGCTAAATATTGCTTCATTGTGTGTGCATACCATAGTTTTTGGTCCACCCAACTGTTTGAACAGTCGTTTTCCAGTATTGTGCTGTTCTCCAGTAGTGGGCTATTACTAATAGAATTGTTATAAACATTATCTTCACCCAAGTTTTGTATATCTATGCTTTAATTTCTCTTATATAAGCTTAGAAATGAATGACTGGATCATATAGTAGGTATATGTTTAATTTTTTAAAACCACACAACTGATCTCCAACATTTTTGTTTTTAATTTACATTTCTTTCAGCAATCTGTGAGCATTTTAAATACATGTTCTCTTAGTATAGTCAGTCTTTTTAAATTGTAATTATCCTAATAGTTATGCAGTAGCATCTCCAGGGATTGTTTGCATTTCCTTAAAGAATAATGATGGTGAACATCTTTACAAGTGCTTAGTTGCTATTGAAATGTCTTCTCTGGTCAATCCTGCTTTAACCATTTGCCCTCTTTATATTTGTTCTATTATTGAGCTTGAGGACTGTTCATATGAGTGGTTTTCATATCATGAGCTGAATGTTTGATTTTCAGGTATTTCCAGTTAGTGGCTAATCTTTTCATAATCTTGGAACTGTCTTTCTAATAGCAGATTTTCTTTAATTTTGTTGAAATATAATTCATCATATTGCTTTTTTATGGGCATTTTTTTAAAATATGTTTAGCTAATTCTGTGTTTCTCTCTTGTGTGTTCATTTGGAAATCTTATGGTTTGAGGTTTTACATTTCAGTTTATGATTTACTCCAAAGCATTCATTTTTTGGTTGTATGGTGTAAAATACTTGTCTACATTTTTAAAATTAAAGCAAGATTGACTTACTATGTTATATTCATTACAGATGTAGAACAAAATGATTCAATACTTTTGTAGATTATAGATCATATGACATTATTATAAAGTACAATCTATATTTCCTGTGCTATATAATACAAATTTGTAGGTTTTTTATGCCTAGTAGATTGTACCTCTTTATCATCATTGATTGTCTTGCCCATTTCCACACCCCTCTCCCCTCTGGTAAACCACTAATTTTCCCTCTGTATCTCTGAGGTTATTTTTGTTTTGCTACTTTTGTCCACATGTTTTATTCTTCACATTCCACACATAGGTGAAATCATACATGGACTGCAGTACGCCAGACTTCCCTGTCCATCACCAACTCCCGGAGCTTGCTCAAACTCATGTCCATTGAGTCGGTGATGCCATCCAACCATCTCATCCTCTGTCGTCCCCTTCTCCTCCCGCTTTCCAGAATCAGGGTCTTTTCAAATGAGTCAGTTCTTCACATCAGGTGGCCAAAATATTGGAGTTTCAGCTTCAGCATTAGTCCTTCCAATGAATATTCAGGACTGATTGATTTCCTTTAGGATGGACTGATTGGATCTCCTTGCTGTCCGAGGGACCCTCAAGAGTCTTCTCCAACACCATAGCTCAAAAGCATCTATTCTTTGGCACTCAGGTTTCTTTATAGTTCAACTCTCACATCTATACATGACTACTGGAAAAACTATAACTTTGACTAGATGGATCTTTGTTGGCAAAGTAATGTCTCTACTTTTTAATATCTTGTCTAGGTTGCTCATAGCTTTTCTTCCAAGGAGCAAGTGTCTTTTAATTTCATAGCTGCAGTCACCATCTGCAGTGATTTTGAGCCCCCCAAAATAAAGTCTCTCACTGTTTCCCCATCCATTTGTCATGATGTGATGGGAACAGATGCCATGGTCTTCGTTTTCTGAATGTTGAGTTTTAAAGTCAAATTTCTCAGTCTCCTCAAGAGGCTCTTTAATTCTTCTTTGCTATCTGCATATCTGAGGTTATTGATATTTCTCCTGGCAATCTTGATTCCAGCTTGTGCTTCATCCAGCCCAGCATTTCGCAGGATGTATTATGCATATAAATTAAATAAGCAGGGTGATAATATATAGCCTTGATGTACTCCTTTTCCTATTTGGAACCAGTCCGGTGTTCCACGTCCAGCTCTCACTGTTCCTTCTTGACCTGCATACAGAATTCTCAGGAGGCAGGTCAGGTGGTATGGTATTCCCATCTCTTGAAGAATTTTCCAGTTTGTAGTGATCAACACAGTCAAAGGTTTTGGCATAGTTAATAAAGCAGAAGTAGATGTTTTTCTGGAACTCCTTTTTTTTTTTTTTTTTGGTGATACAACGGATGTTGGCAATTTGATCTCTGGTTCCTTTGCTTTTTCTAAAACCAGCTTGAGCATATAGAATTTCATGGTTCACATACTGTTGAAGTCTGGCTTGGAGAATTTTAAGCATTATTTTGCTAGTGTGTGAGATGAATGTGGTTGTGTGGTAGTTTGAACATTCTTTGGCATTACCTTCCTTTGGGATTGGAGTGAAAACTGACCTTTTCCAGTCCTGTCGCCATTGCTGAGTTTTACAAATTTGCTGGCCAATTGAGTGCAGCACTTTCACTGCATCATGCTATAAGATTTGAAATAGCTTAACTGGAATTCCATCACCTCCCGTAGCTTTGTTTCTAGTGATGCTTCCTAAGGCCCTTTTGAATTCATGCTCCAAGATGTCTGGCTCTGGGTGAGTGATCGCACCATCATGGTTATCTGGGTTGTGAAGATCTTTTTTATGTAGTTCTTCTGTGTATTCTTGCCACCTCCTCTTAATATCTTCTGTGTATGTTAGATCCATACCATTTCTGTCCTTTATTGTGACCATCTTTGCATGAAATATTCCCTTGGTATCTCTAAATTTCTTAAAGTCATCTCTAGTCTTTCCCATTCTGTTTTATTTTTTCCTCTATTTCTTTGCATCGATCACTGAGGAAGGCTTTTTTACTAAGCATAATACCTTCCAGGTCTATATACTTGGTTACAAATGGCAAAATTTTGTTGTTATTCTTATGAATATTATATAAATGAGTAATAACAAAATGAGCAATATTCATTTATATAATATGCATTTATATACATAAATACATGTACATGTCTAGACATTATCTAAATATCCATACCACTTCATTTTTATCCATTCATATGTTTACTGACACAAATTGCTTTCATATCTTGGCTATTGTAATTAATATTGCCATAAACATGGGGTGTATATATCTTTATGATTAAGTGTTTTTGTTTTGTTTTTTTGCTATATATCCAGCAGTGAAATTGCAGAACCATATAATACTTCTGAGCTTCCCAGGTGGGCTAGTGGTAAAGAGCCTGTCTGTTAATGCAGGTGACGTAAGAGCCGAGATTCAATCCTGGGTCAGAAAGCTCCCCTGGAGGAGGGCATGGCAACCCTCTGCAGCATTCCTGCTGGAGAAGCCCATGGACAGAGGCCTCTGGCGGCTACAGTCCATGGGGTTGCAAAGAGTTGGGCAAAACTGAATCGAATTAGCACAGCACCAGAAAAAGAGAGAGAGCTCAAACACACATGTTACTTCTATTTTTACTTTTTTTTGATGAAGCTCTATCTGTTTTCCATAGTGACTACACCAATTTACACTCCCACCCATAGTTTACTAGAGTTTTTTTGTTTTTTTTTTTTCTCTCTACTTTCTTGTCTTTTAGATGATAGTAATTCTGACGGGAGTGATATCTCACTGAGGTTTTAATTTGTATTCCCCTGATGATTAGTGATGACCATTTTTTCAGGCGCTTTTTGGTCATTTTTTTTTCCCCCTTGGAAGAATTCCTATTTCGATCCTCTACACATATAGGTTATTTTTCACTTAGGATTATATACGTTCTTTAATTATTTTGATTATTAACACTTTATCAGACATATCTATATATATTGATATCTTCTCTCTTAATAAGTGTATGGGTTTTTTGGTGGGGAGAGATGAGTTCCTCACTGTGCAAAAGCTTTGGCTTGATTAAATGATACTTATTAATATTTACTTTGTTTTTGTTTCCCTTGCCTAAGGAGCTGTATCCTATATATAGTAATGATCTATGTCAGCCCCACTTACAAATATTTCTCTCGATGTCTAGTTGTCTTTTTATTTCTTTAACAGTATCTTTAACAGAGCAGATGTTTTAACTTTTAATAAAAAATCATTTATTGATGTTTTATATAACGGATTATCATTTTGGTTATGTAGCTAAAATGTTAGTGCCAACCTCAGGGTAACCTGATATTTTCTTTTTCTTTTTTTTTCTATTAGTTTTGTAATACTGAATTTAAAAGCAAACCTATAATCTATTGCTTTGGGTTATTTTTTATGAACACTATAACATCTTTGCTTAAATTATTGATTAGTTGATTGATTTCTTGCATGTAGACTTCCAAGAAAAAAAAAATAGTACTATTATTGAAAGGACTATCCATTTCTATTGAATTCTTTGCATGTGTGTGTGTGTGTGTGTATGTGTTAACCAGATACTGGGCAGTACATTGCTGGGCACTCTATTTCATTCCAATGACCTGTTAGTATATTATTTTGCACGTCCTAAGCTCTCTTCAATATGGTAGCTTTTTATAGACTATGAAGTTGGGTAGTGTCACTCCTCCAACTTTGCTCTTCTTCCTCAATATAGTATTCATTATTTGGAAATCTTTTGTCCTTTCATATAAATTTTAGATACTTTTTGTCTAAACCCACAGAAGAGCTTTCTGCATTTTGACTGAGATTGAAGTTTCATTTTAATCTGGCTAGGAGTTGAGCTATATTTAGTGTTTCTTGTAGCTGTGGCAAAGGCTTAAACTCCTCTTGTGTTCTGGTATTTTTCTCCCCTGTTTCTTTGATTCCCTAACTAACCCTCCTCTTTAGACTGAGTCTTCTTCTTGTAGGTCTTTTTTTTTTTTTTTGGCTGCAGTTCAGTTATACTGAAGCTCTATAGGTGTGGTAGTAACTTGTGTCAGAAGTGTAATGTTTTATAACCTTATGATTTAATCTCAGGACTTGTATTCCTGGGCTCCAGGTTTCACAAATGTTTCTAGTCGTTTATTTATTGTTTTAGTTAAAACAGAAATGCTAGTGTGTACTGGAAGGGGCAATTTTCTTTCACCCTGGTGAAGTACGGTTATGGTTAAATTTTTACTATTGCTGATTGGGACTTTGTTATGGAAAACGCTATTGGAATATATTTTTAAAAGACTGTTTTTCCCCTTTGCTCTGCCAGAAACAATTTTTTCCCCCCCTTGGCTCTTTACCATGAGAACTTGGAGATGCCTGAGTAATTAAGCTGCTTTGCCACGGGTGCTGAAGTAAGAAAAATAAATGCTACATTTAAATTTCATGAATATATTAAATAAAGCTTCTGGTAACAGAATGCTAGACTTTATTGTCATTTATCCTTTGTCTTAGAAATTCAAATTCTATTTTTATGTCATTTTTGCATATTGTCAAAATTATATTAAAATTATGTATTTTTTATCTTCACCTAGAATCTTAAGCATTTATCTATTTTATTTAATAGTTTAATGGTTCTCCTAACCTATTAATCATATTCCTTCACAATATAATGTATAACAGACTTTTGGACTCTGTGGGAGAAGGCGAGGATGGGATGTTTCGAGGGAACAGCATTGAAACATGTATATTATCTATGGTGAAATAGATCACCAGCCCAGGTTTGGTACAAGAGAGAGTGCTCAGGCCTGGTGCACTGGGAAGACCCAGAGGGATCGGGTGGAGAGGGAGGTGGGAGCGGGGATCAGGATGGGGAATACATGTAAATCCATGGCTGACTCACGTTAATGTATGACAAAAACCACTACAATATTGTAAAGTAATTAGCCTCCAACTAATAAAAATAAATGAAAAAAATAAATAAATAAATAAAAGATAAATGAAAATCACTGGGGAAAAAAAAAAGCACACATATGGTATATTAGAAAGTCAATTTAAAAATCCATTGAACTAAAAAGTTTACAATTTTCTTCAAACGAGGGATTTCAGCCTAAATAATTATTTAATTTTTTTATCATTGATTGTTTTTTCAACACAACAACTGATATACACAATTTTAATACATCAGTTCAGTTCAGTCACTCAGTAGTGTCTGACTCTTTGTGACCCCATGAACCACAGCACGCCAGGCCTCAGTATCCATCACCAACTCCCGGAGTCCACCCAAACCCATGTCCATCACGTCGGTGATGCCATCCAACCATCTCATCCTCCGTCGTCCCCTTCTCCTCCCACCCTCAACCTTTCCCAGCATCAGGATCTTTTCAAATGAGTCAGCTCTCCACATCAGGTGGCCAAAGTATTGGAGTTTCAGCTTCAAAATCAGTCCTTCCAATGAACACCCAGAACTGATCTCCTTTAGGATGAACTGGTTGGATCTCCTTGCAGTCCAAGGGACTCTCAAGAATGTTCTCCAACACTGCAGTTGAAAAGCATCAGTTCTTTGGTGCTCAGCTTTCTTTATAGTCCAGTTCTCACATCTGTACATGACTACTGGAAAAACCATAGCCTTGACTAGATGGACCTTTGTTGACAAAGTAATGTCTCTGCTTTTTAATATGCTGTCTAGGTTGGTCATAGCTTTCCTTCCAAGGAGCAAGCGTCTTTTTATTTCATGGCTGCAATCACCATCTGCAGTGATTTTGGAGCTCAGAAAAATAAAGTCAGCCACTGTTTCCACTGTTTCCCCATCTATTTCCACTGTTTCCCCATCTATTTCCCATGAAGTGATGGGACCGGATGCCATGATCTTAATTCTCTGAATGTTGAGCTTTAAGCCAACATTTTCACTCTCTTCTTTCACTTTCATCAAGAGCCTCTTTAGTTCTTCTTTCTGCCATAAGGGTGGTGTCATCTGCATATCTGAGGTTATTGATATTGCTCCTGGAAATCTTGATTCAAGCTTGTGCTTCCTCCAGCCCAGCGTTTCTCATGATGTACTCTGCATATAAGTTAAATAAGCAGGATGACAATATACAGCCTCAATGTGCTCCTTTTCCTATTTTTCCCATGTCCAGTTCTAACTGTTGCTTCCTGACCTGTATATAGGCTTCCCAAGAGGCAGGCCAGGTTGTCTAGTATTCCCAACTCTTTGAAAATTTTCCGTAGTTTTTTTTTTTTTGATCCAAACAGTCAAAGGCTTTGGCATAGTCAATAAAGCAGAAATAGATGTGTTTTTTTTTGGAACTCTCTTGATTTTTCAATAATCCAGCAGATGTTGGCAATTTGATCTATGGTTCCTCTGCCTTTTCTAAAACCGGCTTGAACATCTGCAAGTTCACATATTGCTGATGCCTGGCTTGGAGAGTTTTGAGCATTACTACTTTACTAGCGTGTGAGATGAGTGCAATTGTGCAGTAGTTTGAGCATTCTCTGACATTGCCTTTCTTTGGGATTGGAATGAAAACTGACCTTTTCCAGTCTTGTGGCCACTGCTGAGTTTTCCAAATTTGCTGACATATTGAGTGCAGCACTTTTACAGCATAAAATATTTTTATTCCTATTTATAATCAATATATCAAAACAAGTCACAAAAGAAAGGAATTATGCAAATAGAAAAAAGACATAAGAATTATTAAAGGCTTACTGTGTGTCAGTTGCTTTCCAAGGGTGTGTGTAGGTTTACATGGTTACTTGTCACAATAAATCCATGAAAAGATAAAACTTAAATATGAGAAAATTGTGAAACATTAAGCAATGGTTCCCCAGTACTATTTTTCCTAACTAGACACTTAGTTAGGTGCAAAGCCTTCAGTTATTTGAAGATATTTATACCCATTTAATTATGTCCAAACCAATGCATTTTAATAATCAGTGATGTTCTAAACTTGCTGAAAAGGAAATCGTTTACCATCTTATTGTTTTTTCCAAGTCTGCAGGCTGAAAAGCAGACTTTATTAATCTAATTTTGACCACAAAAAATGGAGCAATGTCTCACCAGATTAAAAAGAGAGAGAGAGAGAGAGAGTGACAATATTGTGAAAGCCCTAATTGAGCTGATTTGTCATTCATATGTTCTGCTGAGAACTGCTTTTGACTGCAGATTTTTATGTAACTGAGAAAGATTATCTTGCTAAAGTCACTGCAATTTTTTGCATGTTTGTTACCATATCTCAGCTTATTACTTAACATACTGCTCTAATTTGCCCACTGAGAACGTGAGAGGAATGGAAGCAAAAAAATCAAAACACAGAAGTTTAACTGAAAGGCTGGGGTTCTTAAGCTGTACACCATAGTTTCTAAACTGATGATAAACAAATGATACTTGTTTCCACAGTTTTACAACATTCTGGTTCTTTCCAACCCCACTGTGCATGCAAACACTGGCTTCTAAACATATTTTAAAATTAGTTTTCAAGCAAAACTTGATGGCAAAATCATGAGAGTTCAGGGGGAAGAAGCATATTTCTTGTAATTCTAGAAATTCTTAAAAAGCTTCATTTGAGGGTATAAGTCAATTTCACTTCTAATCAGCCTTTCTGATTATGTGACATTTTTTATTATTCTGGATACAGAAGAGATCTGAGGTTTTCTCACAAAAATAAAACTATACATCCAAATCAATTTGCATTCTGCAGATATGGAAACTTAGCAGATGCAAGAAATGATTTGATTTAAGTTGGTATTATTTGTAATGGTGGCACTATGAAAAATGATCTTTTGAACATCTGATAGAAACAACCTCTTTGAAAGAAATGAAAACTCTTCAAATACATAACAAATGAGCTTCGTGTGAGCAGTGTCAAACAATCTGATAATACTTTTAGAGTTTTAAGTTGAAGTTCATCTTTTTAAAAAATTGTATATGCTTCTGAATATAAAGTTTTAATTTGTATTAGCAAGACTGAATATTGATGAATAAAAATGAATCATATCAAATACATATATTTAATTTTTTTCACAACAGTAAGAAGGATTTTGCCACACTCTTTCCTTTACAAAATGTTCACATGTATTTACTATATTTAGTCTATGTTTTATTCTGTTTAGACTATTGTGTAGACAACTGATGAAGTTTTTTTTAAATATTCTAATTATCAATATTTTAGGCTTTGCAAGCCATATAGATTTTGTTGAAACTATTTAATTCTGTCAATACAGTGTGAATACTTCCATAAACCATATTTTTAAAAATGATATAGAGATCCTCAGCAGAATTTTATTTACAAAAATAGGTGGTGGTCTATGAATCATATCTGCTGATCCTACATTAGATGAGTGCTTTACAATAGAATTTTTTGGAAGACTGGAAATACTGTATGACATGTTGTGCAATGTGGAAGTCACTAACAACATTTGGCTTCTGATCACTAGAAATCTGTAATAATGCTAAGAAACTAAATTTTAAATTTTATTTGAGTCAATTACTTTAAAAATAAGTTAAAAAAAACATACATATATATATATAACATATAGCTTATGAGAATTTAGCACAAGTATAGAATGCATATTAAACTTTAATGAATCAAATATTAATTTTATTTATTACAGTTATTTCTACCATCAATAATGAAAGAAAAAATGCTACCTACTCAATGAGAGAAGATATTTGCAAATAATAAGTTTGATTAAAAAAATTCATATCCAAAATATATAAAGAACTCAAACAACTCAGTATTAAAAAAAAAAAAAAAAACAAAAAAAAAAAACACAGTCTGAATAAAAAGATGGTCAGAGAACCTGAAAAGGTATTTTTCCAAAGAAGACATAAAGAGGGTTAACAGGCACATGATAAGATGCTCAACATCACTAATTATCAGAAAAATGCAAATTAAAACTATAGTGAGGTACCATCTCACACTGGTTAGAATGACTACTTGCAAAAAGATAGTAAATAATGTGCTGCTGAAGATGAGGGGAAAAAATGAACTCATGCACTGTTGGTGGAATTGAAAACTGATACAGCCAGTATAAAAATAGTATGGTGCTTCCTCAAAGTAATTAAAAATAGAAGTACTCTATAGTTCCCTAATTCCACTCCAGGGTATTTAGCTGAAGAAAATGAGAACACTAATTTTAAAAGATATATGCACCCTAAAGCATTAGTTACATATCCAAGATGATTTACATATCAACAGATGAATGGATGAAAAAGAAGGAATATATGTGTATATATATATATATATATATTTTTTTTTTTTCTTCTTTCCCAAAGAAGACATGCAGAGGGTTAACAGGCACATGATAAGATGCTCAACGTCATGTATATAAATATACATGTATATGTGAAAGTCAAAACATTAGCCACTCAGTCATGCTCAACTCTGCAAACTTGTACTCTGTGGCCTGCCAGGTTCCCCTATCCATGGAATTCTCTAGGCAAGAATGCTGGAGTGGGTAGCTATTCCCATCTCCAAGGGATATTCCCAACCCAGGGATCAAACCTGGATCTCTGGTGGGCAAATGTATATAAATATGTATAAATAGAATATTACTCAGAGGTAAGAAATGAATGAAGCTTTGTCCTTTATGACAACACGGATGACTCTAGAGGGTGTTATGAATTGTAAAATAAACAGAGAAAGACAAAACCTGTATGCTTTCACTTATATGTGAAATCCAAGGAATTAAACAAAGGAATACAAATAGACTCACAGATACCAAAAACAGATTGGTGATTGTCAGACGAGAGCATTGTGGGGAAGAGCACAATAAATGAGAAGGGTTAAGAAGTACAAATTACCAGTTATAAAATAAATAAGATACAAGAAAGCAATTTATAACATACAGAGTACTGCCAATATTTTATAACTTTTATTGAGTATAATCTGTAAAAATAGCAAATTACTACATTGTAAACCTAAAATTAATATAATGCTGTAAGTTAACTTTGTCAATTAAGAAGAGAAAAAAAAGTTTATAATATTTTATTAGATCTTTATATTACAAAAGTTTTGCAAAATGATTAAACTTATAGACTTATGAAATTGAGGGATGCAATAAAAACTGTTATGCTATTGTAGATAACTTAGTTTGTGGATTTTGTCTTTTTATGAGAAATTTTTATCCTGTAGAATAATATTTCTGTAGACAAATTTATTGTAAAAAAATATTTTAACACAATATATTTAAAATATACTCAGCCTCCTAAGGGGTTTCCCATGTGACACAATGGTAAGGAATCCGCCTTTCAATTCAGGGAACACAGGCTTGACTCCTGGGTCAGAAAGATCCCCTGGAGGAGGAAATGGCAACCTACCTCAGTATTCTTGCCCAGAAAATTCCCTGGATAGAGGAGACTGATAGGATTAGACACAACTGAGCAACTGAGCACGCACACAGCTTTAAAAACAAAAATCCAAATAAAATTAGTTTAAGCAATGTCAACATTCTAGAAATCAGAATGTTCTATTATGAGTAATAAGGGCTCAACATTATTTTCAGAGTTCCAGTTTCTTTCTTTTTTCCAAATTGCACTTTTCAGTATGTTTTTTCTATGTAACTTTTCTCTAGGCCTCAAGAAAAACTACTGCAACCACATGCATACCTTAAATACTTGTCACTCTAGTCAGAAGAGTAGTAAATCCTATAAAATACGAGGAAAATTCCTAAGAATATTATCAATATACTTCCCCTTAGAAATATTGCCCAAATTATTCCACATGCTTTTAGATATTTTTTTCCACCACCGAGTGGAATTGAATTTCATAATTAGACTATAACAATTGCAATTTTGCTCTTGAGTTAGGGTCTAGGTTGCAAATATCCTAAATTCACTAAATTTTGACTATCTGAACAAACTTTGGATTTTGTTAACAGAGAGTGGAAAAATTTTGTTAACTATCAACACAAATTATTTTCAACAACTGCATATTGAGGAAAATAAAAATTTTGGAAAAAGATAACAATGCTATACTGTGTAATAAAATTCAATGTAGGAGAAAGGATGGAAAATAAGCAATGTCAGAAAAAATAGTTTACTTATTTGACATAATTAGGAACTACTATTAATTCATTTGATGTAATATAAGTTGGCTTTAATAAATCAGTTGATAGCATGTCTCAAAATAACTTACGAAGAAATTAATTGAAAACGGCTTGGATATGAACACTGTCACTTGGACTGAAACTAACAGACCATAAACAAAAATTAATGATAAATGGCATTTAGGAAGTATTTTCAATTTAGAAAAAATTAACATCTTTGTAAATATCATGAATACCTTTATAAATAACATTTATATTATTTTTTAAATGTTTTTGTTGAAAACATTGAACGTTTTCAACAGATGTTTTTATCAATCTGAATGACAAATTTTTGAAAGAAATTATAAGTAAATTAATTCAAAGAGTTTTAACATTATTTTTATGGATGCTTGAGCTCGTGATAGAAAATAAGCTAATGAAAGATTGCACACAGATTTTTTTATTCCCCCAAATGCTACAACTGTGAACATCCTTTCAAGGCTTAAGTTTATGATATTTACGGCTTCAAAGACATTTCCCTGAGAAAGGCTTTTCTCCTGTAAGTCAAAGTGTCAGTATCTTTGAAAGAAGATGCTATTTAAACCCACCAATTTTTCTTTCTTGAGGTAGTTTTCTTATATGTACTTTTACATTTTGTACTGCAATTCAGTTGCTAAATACTGTCTGTGCAGACTGTGTATTTGTCTTTCCTTTATTATTTATTGGACTAGCCATACCAAAATCAGTTATATCAGAAATTTAGAATTTAGGTATCAGAAATACCTAAATAAAAGACAGTCTCTGCATTTATGGTAATTATAAAGACACCAGCTGTAGATTTCTTAGATAAATTCTCAACATTTTTGTTCAACAATTGCTTACCTGGTACTTACTATTTGTCTGGCATTGTTCTAAGTTTTTTTTTTTTTTTTTAATAATGTCTCATATATTGATAAAATAGTAATGATAATGATATTTAATGATAAATATTTCCTCATTTACAACAATTCAGAACTTTTACATTTTCTTCATGCTCTCCATAAACTCTGCTAGACAGCCTGGGTTTCAGTAGTCAGTCACAGAATAATTGAAGCTTGGGTGATGAAAAACACCATGAAAACATCATACTGGCTTGACAACTTCAGGACCTTCATGCATGTAGAAAAAAAAATCTATTTCTTTCATTCATTATTGTTTTTTTCCTGCTATATGTAAAAAAAGGTAATAGTGTATATATACATATATGTATATATATATATATATATATATGTGTGTGTATATATATATATTCTACAAACTGGAACCAGTCATAAATTTAGAAAACAAACAGGTGCTTGCCAAAGGGGAGTGGGTAAGAGGAGGAGAACAGGTGAGAGATAAATAAGAGATAAATAAATAAGCTTCCAATTACAAAACAAATGAGTCATGGGTATGAAATGAACAGTGTGGAAATAGAGATAGCAATTATATATCTTTTTATGGTGACAGATTGTAATTAGACTTACTGTGGTCATCACTTGAAATGTAGAGAAATATTACATCACTAGGTTATGCACCAAGAACTAAACAGTATTGTAGGTCAGTTACACTTCAAAAGGGGAAAGAAAAAGAATAAAAGAACAAACAAACAGAAAAAGACATTAGATTTGAAGTTACCAAAGGTAGAGGAGAGGAAATTGAATGAAAGTAGCTGATTCCTGGGTCTGGCACAAACCCCTGGAGAAGAAAATGGCAATCCACTCCAATATTCTTGCCTGGGAAATCCCACAGAAAGAGGAGCTTGGTGGATTTGCAAAAGAGTTGAACACAAGTTAGGGACTAAACAACAACAATAACAAAGTCAAAAGTATGAATTTCTAGTTATAAGATAAATAGGGTACAACATGGTTGATATGATTAACATTTATATATATATGCATATATGCATATGAAATTTGTTGAGACAAAATTGTAAGATTTTTCATCACAAGGAAATGTTTTCTATTTATTCTATTCTGTATCTGTATATGATGATTGAGGTTCACTAACCATTACTGTGGCAATCATTTCATGATGTATGCAAATCAAATCATTATGATGAATACCTTAAACCTACACAGTGTTATGTATCAATTATAATAGCAAAATAACTGGAAGAAAAAATCACAGATTTTGAAGAGATTAAAAAAGATACAACTAAAAACAAATTAAAAAAAAATAAATTGAAATATATGGTGAAAGACTTCCAACCCCAAAGTCACATTCATGGTTTAAGCCCAGGTGGATACTAAGCCATAATATCTGAATTATATAACTGAAGAAGAAAGTGAGAGAGAAGGACAAAGAAGGACCCATTCTGGCTGAGTCAGCCCCCTTTGGGAGCTTTTCCAAGGCCTTAAAATACTTTTGTTTGAAATTAATAAATCATAACTTAGTCATATAGTCACATGTAAAGGAGGTTGACAGTATAGTCTTTTAGTCTGGGATATATTTCCTAGCTAAAAATCAGGATTCTCCTTCTCTAAGGATGATGAGATGATGTTTTGTTAGGCAATTAATAATCTCTGAAACTAAACATAGTATAAGCTGAAATGTTAATATGAAACATTATGAAACAATAATGAAACAATAATATGAAACAATAATGAAAAATGCTAATAATCATGTTAAAGAATACATTTCCTTAAAATATAAATCTGGTCATGTTCATACACACAACAGTTTTTAAAACATGGCTATTTTTGAGGCTGAATGACAACTGGAGAACTAGAAAAGCTCCTGGTATAATTCAGTCTGAGGCCAAAGGCTTGGGAACTGGGCCACTGGTGTTAAGTACCGGAGTTTAAAAGCTGAGGATTCAGGAGCTGCGATGTCTGAAGGCAAGACAAGATGGATAGCTCAGCTCAAGAAGAATTTGCCAGTTTTAGATTTTTTCGCTCCATTCTTGTCCCAAGGGATGGAATGATGTCAGCCTATATTGCTGAGGGTGAATCTTTTCACTCATTCTACTGAATCAAATACTGAAATCCTTTTCAGAAATACTCACACAGGCATATCCAGAAATAACGATGACTGAGGCATCTCTTAGTGCAGTCAAGTTGACACATAAAATCAACCATCACAGGGACAATTCATTCAATGAAGTGAAAACTACTCTGATACTAAAACCACATGAAGATATTGTGAGAAAATGAAGCTAAAATTAAATATAGTTTATAAATATAAATGGCAAAATTCTTAATACAATCTTAGCAAATTGTGTTTAACAATACAAAACAGCAACAACAAAAAAACCTAAAGATGTTTTGATTAAATGTGGTTTATTTCATGAAACAAGATTGTTAATTGTTGCAGTGACAAGCCAGAAATTGGGAGGAAAATACATCAAAAGAACTCACATACATACACAAAGTATGAAAAAAATAGATGACAATGTGAATAAGTAAAGTTTGAATCTATGATAGGCAGTAAATTGATGTAATTTCAGGAGTAAAACTTAAATTGATTGTTTCGTCATAATGAAGTATCATGTTTCTAACAGTGGTAGATATCTATTTTCTTACTGTGATCAAATATGCCAGATTTGCCTTAATATTACGCTCCCCTTTTTACACAGTAATAGAATTTTAGCCTATGTCGGCATCTAAGCTAAATACCTCAGTTGCCTTTGGAGCATGATATGACCTTTTAGCTAATATCTGGTTAACAAGTCCATTAGGCTTTTAATATCCATATTAATTAATGTCCTGAATTCATATGCAAGGTTTCTGCAATAGAGCAGACTATTTTGATGAGATGGCTGGATGGCATCATCGACTCAATGGGCATAAGTTTGAGTAAACTCCGTGAGTTGGTGATGGACAGGGAGGCCTGGCGTGCTGCAGTCCATGGGGTTGCAAAGAGGCGGACACAACTGAGGGACTGAACTGAACTGAATTTTTACTTATAAGCAAATAATGTCTGTGTTATTTCTGTACCCACTTTTTACCCTGGAGTGGGCAGAAAAAGAACTAAATACCATACACATATATAAGAGGTCTGTGTTTTAGGATAGAAGCACTCAAAAAACTGAATTTGGAGTGTTTACATAGAGTAAATTACCCTTCCCCTTCTGAGAGAATCACCTTGGAAACTTAATGGGCAGAATCTTTACTTGAACACTGATATGTCAACAAACAGATAGAAGATGAGGATATGTACTCAAGACACATTTGTGATGCTTCCATGATTGTTGGTCTGAAAAATCTTTGAATACAAACAAATATGTGTGTGCTAAGTCACTTCAGTCATGCCCAACTCTTTGTGACCCTATGGACTATAGCCCACCAGTCTCCTCTTTCCATGGGATTCTCCAGACAAGAATACTGGAGTGGGTTGCCATGGCCTCCTCCAGGGGATCTTCCCAACCCAAGGATTGAACCCAGATCTTCTGTATTGCAGGTGTATTATTTACCAGCTGAGCTAGCAGGGAAGCCCACTCATATATATATATATGTGTGTGTGTGTGTGTGTGTGTGTGTATATATATATATATATATATATATATATATATATATACATATATATATATATATATAAATTACATCATATCCCAGACAATTTTATTTTGGCATATTCCTATCTGGAAAGAATAACCTGGGGATCAAACCTATGTCTCTTATGCCTCCTGCATTGGCAAACAGGTTCTTTACCTCTAGTGCCACCTGGGAAGCCATTTGCAGTTAATCTCTCTGGGGTCTTTAGTATCTATATTGCTTTTTTAAATTTATTTTTTAATTGAAGGATAGTTGCTTTACAGAATTTTGTTGATTTCTGTCAAACCTTAACATGAATCAGCCAGAGGTATATATATATATATACCCTCACCCTTTTGAACCTACCTCCCATCTCCCTCCCCATCCCACCCCTCTATGTTGATACAGAGCCCCTGTTTGAGTTTCCTGAGACATATAGCAAATTCCCATTGGCTATCTATCTTACATATGGTAATGTGAGTTTCCGTGTTACTCTTTTCATACATCTCACCCTCTCCTCCCCTCTCCCCACGTCCATAAGTCTATTCTCTATGTCTGTTTCTCCACTGCTGCCCTGTAAATAAATTCTTCAGTACCATTTGTCTAGATTCCATATATATGCATTATATATTTATTTTTCTCTTTCTGACTTACTTCACTCTATATAGTAGGTTCTAGGCTCATCCACCTCAATAGAACTGAAGCTAACGTGTTCCTTCTTTTATGGCTGAGTAATACTCCATTGTGTCCATTTGAGAAGGTAACAGGTAGGAAGGCCAGGGGTCTCCAGAGGGAGGAAATAGGCTGCAAGTGTCAGACATTTTTTTATCTTTCGCTTCAACAGCAGGAGGAAACAAATTACAAGTGTCAGATTTTTTTCCTTCTCCATACAAAATCAAAAGGAGCTTTCTCTATGGAAATGTTTTTCTTATGCTATATTAATGAAACTATGTATTTGCTTTGGAATTTGCCTTTCCTCAAAATGGTTCCACCTAAGACTAACTTTTTTTTTTCTTTTTTCTGCAAACCTCGGACTGAGAATAGCTTAACAAATCAGTATTCATATCAATTGTTTTATGGTTGGGGAATGACACACGTCATGCCGTCCTGTCTCAAAAATGTGTATTGTGGTTTTTGCCATACATTGCCATGAATCAGCCATGGATTTACATGTGTTCCCCATCCCTCTGAGTCATCCCAGTGCACCAGCCCTGAGCACTTGTCTCATGCATCCAACCTGGACTGGCGAACTGTTTCACACTTGATAATATACATGTTTCGAGACTGTTCTCTCAGATCTTCCCACTCTCGCCTTCTCCCATAGAGTTCAAAAGTCTGTTCTATACATCTGTGTCTCTTTTTCTGTCTTGCATATATTGTAAAGTAATTAGCCTCCAACTAATAAAAATAAATGAAAAAAACAAATAAATAAAAGAAAGACATAGACCACACACACACACACACACAAAGCATATTGTGGGAGAGGGGCCTGGTGAGACTCCCTCAGGCTGGAGGTGGATCTCTTATCTGATTATCAGCTTCCTAACAGACGTAAAAGTGCTTGCTAAAACTGTGCCAAAGCCTTTGACTGTGTGGATCACAACAAAACTTCGAAAATTCTAAAAGAGATGGGAATACCAGACTATCCGACCTATGTCTTGAGAAACCCGTATGCAGGTCAGGAAGCAACAGTTAGAACTGGACATGGAATAGCAGACTGGTTCCAAATAGGAAAAGGAGTACGTCAAGGCTGTATATTGTCACCCTACTTATTTAACTTGTATGCAGAGTACATCCGGATAAGGCAATGGCAACCCACTCCAGTACTCTTGCCTGAAAAATCCCATGGATGGAGGAGCCTGGTAGGCTGCAGCCCATGGGTTAGCGAAGAGTCGGCCATGACTGAGAGACTTCATTTTCACTTTTCACTTTCCTGCATTGGAGAAGGAAATGCCAACCACTCCAGTGGTCTTGCCTGGAGAATCCCAGGGATGGCTGAGCCTGGTGGGCTGCCATTTATGGGGTCGCACAGAGTTGGACACGACTGAAGAGACTTAGCAGCAGCAGCAACAGAGTACATCATGAGAAACGCTGGGCTGGATGAAGCACAAGCTGGAATCAAGATTGCCAGGAGAAATATCAATAACCTCAGATATGCAGATGACAACACCCTTATGGCAGAAAGTGAAGAAGAACTAAAGGGCCTCTTGATGAAAGTGAAAGAAGAGAAAAAAAGTTGGCTTAAGCTCAACATTCAGAAAACAAGCAGCATGGCATCCAGTCCCATCACTTCATGGCAAATATATGGGGAAACAGTGGAAACAATGGCTGACTTTATTTTTCTGGGCTCCAAAATCACTGCAGATGGTGATTGAAGCCATGAAATTACGACACTTACTCCTTGGAAGGAAAGTTATGACCAACTTAGACAGCATATTAGAAAGCAGAGACATTACTTTGTCAACAAAGGTCTGTCTAGTCAAGGCTATGGATTTCCCAGTGGTCATGTATGGATGTGAGAGTTGGACTATAAAGAAAGCTGAGTGCCAAAGAATTGATGCTTTTGAACCGTGGTGTTGGAGAAGACTCTTGAGAGTCCCTTGGCCTGCAAGGAGATCCAACCAGTCCATCCTAAAGGAAATCAGTCCTGAATATTCATTGGAAAGACATGTTGAAGCTGAAACTCCAATACTTTGGCCACCTGATGAGAAGAGCTGACTCATGAAAAGACCCTGATGCTGGGAAAGATTGAGGGCAGAAGGAGAAGGGGACGACAGAGGACGAGATGGTTGGATGGCATCACAGACTCGATGGACATGGATTTGGGTGGACTCCGGGAGTTGGTGATGGACAGGGAGGTCTGGATTCCTGTGGTTCATGGGGTTGCAAAGAGTCGAACATGACTGAGAGACAACTGAACTGAAAACTAGCAGAGGGGCACTCTCCATCCCTTCTGATGTCTATGTCAGACCCTTTCTCTGTCCTTTTTCTTACTTTAATAAAACTGCTACACAAAACTCTTGAGTGATTAAGCCTGGTCCCTGGTCCTGAAGCTAAATTTTCTTCTTCAGATGTCACAAATCCAACATCATTCACCATAAGCTATCATCGGTACCATAACTTCTTTATCCATTCATCTGTCAATGGACATCTAGGTTGCTTCCATGTTCTACTTTTTGTAAATATTATTGTAATGAACAATGGGATACATGTGTCTTTTTCAGTTTTGGCTTCATCAGAGTTTATGCCTAAGAGTGGGATTGCTGGGTCAAATGGTGGTTTTATTCCTAGTTTTTTAAGGAATCTCCATACCATCTTCCATAGTGGCTGTATCAATTTACATTCCCACCAACAGTGCAGGAGCTTTCCCTTTCCTCCACACCCTCTCCAGCATTTATTGTTGGTAGACTCTTTGATGATGGCCATTCTGACTGCTGTGAGGTAATATCTCATTGTAGTTTTGATTTGTATTTCTCTAATAATGGGTGATGTTGAGCATCTTTTCATGTGTTTGATAGCCATCTGTGTGCCTTCTTTGGAGAAATGTCTGTTTAGGTCTTTTTCCCACTTTTTGACTGAGTTGTTTGTTTTTCTGATATTGAGTTGTATGAGCTGCTTATATATTTTGGAAATTAGTCCTTTGTCACTTGTTTCACTTGCTATTATTTCCTCCCATCCTGAAGGTTATCACTTCACCTTGCTTATAGTTTCCTTTGCTGTGCAAAAACTTTAATCAGGTCCCAGTTGCTTACTTTTGTTTTTATTTCTATTACACTAGGACATGGATCATAGAGGATCTTTTTTTGATTTATGTCATCGAGTGTTCTGCCTATGTTTTCCTCTAAGAGTTTTATAGGTTCTGGTCTTACATTTAGGTCTTTCATCCATTTTGAGTTTATCTTTGGTGTTAGGAAGTGTTCTAATTTCATTCTTATACAGGTAGCTGTCCAGTTTTCCCAGCACCATTTATTGAAGAGACTGCCTTTGCCCCATTGAATATTCTTGCTTCCTTTGTAAAAAATAAGGTACCTGTAGGTGCATGGGTTTATTTCTTGGCCTTCTATCTTTTTCAATTGGTCTCTATATCTGTTTTTGTGCCAGTACCATACTGTCTTGGTGACTATAGCTTTTTAGTATAATCTGAAATCAAGAAGTTGATTTCTCCAGCTCCATTCTTCTTTCTCAAGACTGCTTTGGCTATTTGTGGTCTTTTGCATTTACATATGAATTGTGAATTTTTTGTTGTTGTTGTTCTAGTTCTGTGAAAAAATGCCATTGGTAATTTAGTACGGATTGCACTGAATCTGTAGATGGCGTTTGGTAGTATAGTCATTTTCACAGTACTGACTCTTCCTACCCAGGAACATGGGATATCTCTCCATCTGTTTATGTCATCTTTGATTTCTTTCATTAGTGTCTTATAATTTTCTGTGTACAGTTCCTTTGCCTACTTAGGTAAGTTTTTTTCCTAGATATTTAATTATTTTTGTTGCAATGGTGAGTGGGATTGATTCCTTAATTTCTCTTTCTGATTTTTCATTGTTAGTATATAGGAATGCAAGTGATTTCTGTTTATTGACTGTGTATACTGCAACTTTGCTAAATTCACTGATTAGCTCTAGTAATTTTCTGATACTATCTTTAGGGTTTTCTATGTACAGTATCATATCATCTGCAAACAGGGAGAGTTTTACTCATTTTCTGATCTTAAATTCTTTTCTTTCTTTTTCTTCTCTGATTGTGGCCTCATAGAATGAGTTTGGAAGTATTCCTTCCACTGTAATTTTTGAAAGAGTTTTAGAAGAATAAGCATTCTCTAAACATTATCTAAATGTTTCATAGAATTCTCCTGTGAAGCCCTCTGGTCCTGGGCTTTTGTATTTTGGGAGATTTTTGATCACAGCTTCCATTTCAGTGCTTGTAATTGGGTTGTTCATAATTTCTATTTCTTCCTGGTTCTGTCTTGGAAGATTAAACTTTTCTAAGAATCTGTCCATCTCTTCCAGATTATCCATCTTATTGATATATAGGTGTTCAAAATAGTCTCTTATAATCCTTTGTATCTCTGCATTGTCTGTTGTAACCTTTACTTTTTCATTTCTAATTTTGTTGATTTGATTCTTCTCTCTTTTTTTCTTGATGAGTCTGTATTAAGGTTTGTCAATTTTGTTTGTTGTCTCAAAGAACCAGCTTTTAGTTTTATTAATCTTTATTATTGTTTCTTTCTTTTCTTTTCCATTTATTTCCGCTCAGATATTCATGATTTCTTTCCTTCTACTAATTTTGGGATTTTTTGTTCTTATTTTTCCAATTGTTTTAGGTGTAAACTTAGGTTGTCTATTCGATGTTTTTCTTGTTTCTTGAGGTAGGATTGTACTGCTATAAACTTCCCTCTTAGAACTGATTTTGCTGCATCCCAAAAGTTTTGAGTTGTGTTTTCATTGTCATTTGTTTCTAGATTTTTTTTTTATTTCCCTTTTGATTTCTTCAGTAACGTTTTGGTCATTTAGAAACAAATTGTTTAATCTCCACCTGTTTGTGTTTTTCACAGTTTCTTTCTTGTAACTGATATCTAGTCTCATATTTTTGTGGTCAGAGAAGATGCTTGATACAATTTCAATTTTCTTAAATTCACTGAGGTTTGATTTGTGACCCAAGGTGTGATCTATCCTGGAGAATGTACCGTGTGCACTTGAGAAGAAGGTGTATTCTTCTGCATTTGGATGGAATGTCCTGAAGATATCAATGAGATTCATCTCATCTAATGTATCATTTAAGACTTGTGTTTCCTTATTCATTTTCTGTTTTGATGATCTGTCCATTGGTGTGAGTGTAGTGTTAGTCTCCTACTATTATTGTGTTACTGACAATTTCTCCTTTTATGCCTGTTAGTGTTTGTCTTATGTATTGAGGTGCTCATATGTTGGGTGCATAGATATTTACAATTGCTATGTCTTTCTCTTGTGTGTGTATATATATATATATATATATATATATATATATATATATATATATATATTTCTTTTTAGAAAACCTTGTTTGTACTATTTATTTATTTATTTAACTGATGAACCAACTGCTGGAATTTTTTTTTTTTTCATTCCTCTTTATTTATTTTTTCCTTTATTTTTATTAGTTTGAGGCTAATTACTTTACAGTATTGTAGTGGTTTTTGCCATACATTGATGTGAATCGGCCATGGATTTACATTTGTTCCCTATCCAGATACCCCCTCCCGTCTCCCTCCCCATCCCATCTCTCCGGGTCATTCCTATGCACCAGCCCTGAGCACTTGTCTCATGCATCCAACCTGGACTTGCAATATGTTTCACACTTGATAATATACATGTTTCAATGCTATTCTCTCAGATCATCCCACCCTCGCCTTCTCCCATAGAGTCCAAAAGTCTGTTCTAAACCTCTGAGTCTCTTTTTCTGTCTTGTATATAGGGTGATCATTACGTAGTGTCCTTCCTTATCTCTTGTAATATTCTTTATTTTAAGGTCTATTTTGTCTGATATGAGAATTGCTACTCAAGCTTTCTTTGGCTTCCAATTTGCCTGAAATATATTTTTCCAACTTCCCACTTTCAGTCTATATATGTCTTTAGGTCTGAAGTGGGTTTCTTGTAGACAGCATATACCTGGATCTAGTTTTTGTATCCATTCAGCCAGTCCAGGTCTTTTGGTTGGAGCATTTTACCCATTTACATTTAAAGTGATTTTTCATATATGAGTTCCTATTACCATTTTCTTAAATGTTCAGGGTTGATTTTGTAGGTTTTTGGGTTTTTTTTTTTTTCCTCTTCTCTTGTGTTTCTTGACTATATAAGTCCCTTTAAACTTTGTTGTAAAGCTGGTTTGAGGGTACTGAATTCTGTTAACTTTTGCGTGTCTGAAAAGTTTTTGATTTCTCCATCAGTTTTGAATGAGATCCTTGCCAGGTAGAGTAATCTTGGCTGTAGATGTTCCCCTTTCTGTACTTTAAATATATCCTGCCATTCCCTTCTGACCTGCAGAGTTTCTGCTGAAAGATCAGTTGTTAAGCATATGGGGTTTCCCTTGTATGTTACGTGTTGCTTCTTCCTTGCTGCTTTTAATATTCTTTGTGTTTAGACTTTGTTAGATTAGCATGGGTCTTGGTGTCTTTCTCCTTGGGTTTATCCTGTATGGGACTCTTTGCCTCTCTTGAACTTGATTGACTATTTCCTTTTCCTTGTTGGGGAAGTTTTCAACTATAATCTCTTCAAAAATTTTCTCATATCCTTCTTTTTCTCTTCTTCTTCTGGGACCCCTATACTTTGAATGTTGGTGCATTTGATATTTTCTCAGAGGTCTCTGACACTATCCTGAGTTCTTTTCATTCTTTTTACTTTATTCTGCTCTTCAGAAGTTATTTCCACCATTTTTATATTCCAGCTCACTGATTCATTCTTCTTCAGATATTCTGCTATTGATTCCTTCTGGAGCATTTTTAATTTCAGTAATTGTGTTGTTTGGCTCTGTATGTTTATTTAATTCTTCTAGTATTTTGTCAATAGTTTCTTGTATTTTCTCCATTTTGCTTTCAAGGTTTTCGATCATCTTTTTTATTCATTATTCTGAATTATTTTTCAGGTAGTTTGCCTGTTTCCTCTTCATTATTTGGACTTCTCTGTTTCTAGTTTGTTCCTTCATTTGTGTAGTATTTCTTTGCTTTCTCATTATTGTTTTTTTTTTTTTTAACTTGTTGTGTTTGAGGTCTCTTTTTCCCAGGCTTCATGGTTGAGTTCTTTCTTCCTTTTGGTTTCTGCCTTCCTAAGGTTGCTCCTATGGTTTGTGTGAGCTTCATATAGGGTAAGATTTGTGTAGAGTTTTTTTTTTTTTGTATGTTTGTTTTTCCTCTGATGAGCAAGGCTGAGTGAGGTGGTAATCCTGTCCTCTGGTAATTAGGTGAGTATTTTTGTTTTGTTTGTTGTTTAGATGAGGCATTCTGCACAGGATGCTACTGGTGGTTTGGTGATGCCAGGTCTTGTATTCAAGTCGTTTCCTTTGTATGAGTTCTCACTATTTGATACTCACAAGGGTTAGTCCCCTGGCAGTCTAGGGTCTTGGAGTCAGTGCTCCTACTCCAAAGGCTCAGGGCTTGATATCCCAGAAAACAATGCTGCGTGAAAAATGAGTCTTTAAACCCAGCTCTGACTGCATCTCATATTCCTTGTAACTTTCAAGACTTTCTTTCAAATTCTGTCCAGAGGGTGCCAGGTGGGGACTGTTCAGGCCTCCCCATTCTCCTATTGGATGCTCTTTGAGGTGGAATAGAGCTGCCCTAGAATCCCTGAGTTTCATTTTCCTCTTGGGTGTGCCAAGATTGTGGAGCTCCCATCAAGGTATGTATCGGAATAGCACAACCTGGGAAATGGCCTCTATATTGTTTCAAATTAATATGTTAAGTCTCACTCTTTTGGTCTAGCTCTCAAGTTTCAGCAAGACTTGGTAAAAAAGACCTAAATGCATAAATGCAAACATATTTTCTCATATTACCACATGGGGAAGATAAGTCATAATTTCAAAATTTTGTTTATAACCTCTTGAAAGGTGCATGCCCTGAATTTTGCATTTTTCTCTTTCATAGTAACAAGATCCAAATATGATAGCTGGCATGTTGCCAGTCATATGGACAATAGTATAGAAGTTTCATAATGAAGATGGAAGAACAGCAAGTTTGCATGAATCTGGCCACTGCTCTGATTTGTTTGATTGGCAGGTGAAAACAAGCAACTATTTTATTACATCTCATGATTTTGTAATTCAGTGACATGAACAGCTCTGCTGGTAATTCTTCTTCTCTGCATGATTTTGACTGAGTTTTGATTTCTCTGGCTGATTTTGTATGGAAAATTCAAGATATTGTTTCTACTGAACATAAAAATCATATTCATGCCAGTAAATATAGATGTGTCACAATGACAAAGACTATAGTGGTATCTTTGAAGATTCTCCAGTCACATGATGTATTCATTCTCTCTTCACTTTCAATCTGAGTGCTCTCTGTAACTGCTTTGCCTGAAAAATATGGCAGAATGAACATTGTACCAGTATTTCTGCACATGTTCTTCCTACAAGTCTGTAAGATCTCCTTCCTGAAGCTTTCAGTTCCTGTGTGAAAGGTTCAGTTAACTTGTAGAAAGAACATGTGTAGAGATACTGAGACTACATGAAAAGAGAGCAGGAACCAGGTTTCCAAGTCTGTCTGCTAAGAGGCTAGTCATTTAAGTGAAGGCATTACTGACTCAATGAACATGAATTTGAGCAAACTCTGGGAGATATGAAGGACAGAAAAGTCTGGCATGTCATAGTCCATGGGGTCACAAAGAGTGAGACATGACTTAACAAATGAATAGCTACACACACACACACACATGCACACACATATGTATATATATATAGGGAAAGATAAAGAGAAAAACTTTTCATAGGTTGAACTTTTTATAGGTTGGACATTTTACTCTATTTGAATGTAACATAAATAGCTGATTTTATTGCCTCAATTGTTTAGTGATCATACCACATATTTGGTAGTGGTCTCAGTGTCATTAACACCATCAGGTTAAAATAAAGTACTAAATAACTTGATTACAATGCTGTTAAAGTGCTGCACCTTACATGCCAGAATATTGGAAAACTCAGCCACAGAGCTCGAAAAGGTCAGTTTTCATTTCAATCCCAAAGAAAGACAATGCCAAAGAATGTTCAAACTACTTCACAATTGCACCCATCTCATATGCTAGCAAACTAATGCTCAAAACTTTCCAAGCGAGGCTTCAACAGTACATTGACCAATAATTTCCAGAGGCTCAAGGTGAATTTAGAAAAGGCAGAGGAACCAGAGATCAAATTGCCAACATCCGTTGAATCACAGAAAAAGCTAGAGAATTCCAGAAAAATATCTACTTTTGCTTCATTGACTATGTTAAAAAAATTGACTGTATGGATCACAACAAATTGTGACAAATTCTTCAAGAGATGGTAATACCAGACCACCTTATCTGCCTCCAGAGAAATACACATGCAGGTCAAGAAGCAACAGTTAGAACTGGACATGGAACAATGGAAGTGCTCCAAATTGGGAAACAGTATGTCAAGACTACATATTATCTTCCTGCTTATTTAACTTATATGCAGAGTAGACCATGAAAAATGTTGGGCTGGATGAAGCACAAGCTGGAATCAAGATTGCTGGGAGAGATATCAAAAACCTCAGATATGCAGGTGACACCACCCTTATGACAGAAAGTGAAGAGGAGCTAAAGAGCCTCTTGATGAAACTGAAAGATGAGAGTGAAAAAGCTGGCTTAAAACTAAATATTCAAAAAACTAAGATTGTGGCACCCAGTCCAATCACTTCATGGCCAATAGATGGGGAATCAATGGAAACAGTGACAGACATTATTTTCTTGGGATCCAAAATCACTGCAGATGGTAACTGCAGCCATGAAATTAAAAGACAATTACTCCTTGGAAGAAAAGGCATGACCAACCTAGACAGCATATTAAAAAGCAGAGAAATTAGTTTGCCAACAAAGATCTGTATATTCAAAGCTATGGTTTTTCCAGTAGTCATATATGGATGTGAGAATTGGACTATATATAATGAAAGCTGAGCGCTGAAGAATTGATGCTTTTGAGCTGTGGTGTGGAATAAGACTCTTGAGAGTCCCTTGGACTGCAAGGAGATCAAACCAATCCATCCTAAAGGAAATCAGTCCTGAATATTCATTGGAAGGACTGATGCTGAAGCTGAAGCTCCAATACTTTGGCCATCTGATGTGAAGAACTAACTCACTGGAAAATACCCTGATGCTGGGAAAGATTGAAGGCAGGAGGAGAAGAGGATGGCAGAGGATGAGATGGTTGGATGGCATCATCAAATCAATGGACATGAGTCTGAGCAAGCTCTGGGAGTTGGTGATAGACAGGGTAGTCTGTCGTGCTGCAGTCATTAGGGTTGCAAAGAGTCAGACAAAACTGAGTGAACTGAACTGAAATAACTTGATAAAAATTTTAATCAATACCTACTGTATTTGATTATTTGAGTTCTAAACAAAATTTTCCAGAAGTGTCACTAATGTGTTTTTTTTTTTTTTTCTTCTCCTCTCCAGAGGTTATTTCTTAACCTCTTTTTTTTTTTTTTCCATACTAGGTTATTACAAAATTGTATGCATATAAACTGTTAAGCCATATAGGAATATGTTTAATGTGGTTAAGAACAAATGTTTTATAATGGCTGAAAAGCTTGAGCTAGGAAAGGGAAACATTTCAAATGTTCTCAGTTCCTTTTCTGTTGTAAGAATGAATAACTGAGGTACTGTGATGATGTGTAAAATTTATATTTGATGTCATTTGAAGAAAAATTAACCAAAGAATAACCATATTCCAGGAGAAAGGTACAGAAAGAAAAGGGTGACAGGTTTTTTCATCACTTGAGAGAAGTAATCATCTCTTTGATTGTTTGGCATTCCTGAATAGTATATAGATAGAATTTAGCATAGAATTTCATGACAGTATCTAAGGGTCTATTTTTATGATAAAGATATTTCCCAAAGATTCAGAACTTTGATACTTAAAAAAGTAAAACTAGTGCATTTAAAAAAAAAAATCTACTTTTAATTGAAGGACAATTGCTTTACAATATTGTGTTGGTTTCTGCCACTTATCAACATGAATTAGTCATAGGTATACACATGTCCCCTCCCTCTTGAACCTCCTTCCCACTTCCCACCCTATCTCACACTTCTAGGTTGTCAACGAGCCCCAGTTGGAGCTCCCTGAGCTATACAGAAAATTCCCACTTCTCCTCTTCTCCTCCTGTCATCTATCTTTCCCAGCATCAGGGTCTTTTCCAGTGAGTTAGTTCTTCACATCAGATGGCCAAAGTATTGGAGCCTCAGCTTCAGCATCAGTCCTTCCAATGAATATTCAGGACTGATTTCCTTTAGGATAGACTGGTTGGATCTCCTTGCAGTCCAAGGGACTCTCAAGAGCCTTATTCCACACCACAGTTCAAAAGCATCAATTCTTCAGTGCTCAGCTTTCATTGGATAATAAATTAGATAATGTAAGTTACCTAGCTTACATATGGTACTGTATATATTTTCATATATGTGTTTCCAAATGGAGAGAGTAGCATTAAAAAAAAAAACTGTATTTTAATTAAAAAAAAATTCTGCAAGATGAAAGGAAAATTTAACTTATCCTTTATAAATCTGTTTTAAAGCTAGTCCCAGAAATTTGTGCATATTTTTGAGAACTAGTAGAATGTGGGCAAATGATGCAGATAAGACAGTAATAATTGCAGTTAGTCTTTAATGTCTTTTGTATCTTTAGGATATTCTGTCATTAACACATGTACAGGTGTAAAATCTGAGGCATAAAAAAAGTAATACGTCTAAGACATGTAAAATTAAGTTCTATATGAAGAGTATTAAAATCTTAAGGCATATAAACTATTATAAAACAGCATGATATTGCTGTGTTTGGATAATGAGCTATTGAAGTCAATGACCTAAGACTGGACCTCTGTTCTAAAATTTTTGTTTCATCAGGAGACGTAATTTATATATGCTTTATGAGTGGTCAAGGTTAAGATTAGGGTTACTTACTGCACTTTGTTTTTACCATGTTTTTGAGGGGCAATGATAATCTATTTCCTTGAGCTCCAAAATCACTGTGGATGTTGACTGCAGCCATGAAATTAAAAGAGGCTTGCTCCTTGAAAGAAAGCTATGACAAACCTAAACAGCATATTAAAAAGCAGAGACGTCACTTTGCCAACAGAAGTCGATATAGGCAAAGCTGTAGTTCTTCCAAGACTCATGTATGGATGTGAGAGTTGGATCATATAGAAGGCCAAGTGTCAAAGAATTGATGCTTTTGAATCGTGGTGTTGGAGAAGACGCTTGAGGGTCCCTTGAACTGTAAGGAGATCAAACCAGTCAATTCTAAAGGAAATAATCTCTCAACACTGATTGGCAGAACTGATGCTAAAGCTGAAGCTGCAATAATTTGACTGCCTCATGTGACGAGCCAGCTCACTAGAAAAGACCCCGATGCTGAGAAAAGCAGAAAGCAATACGAGAAGAGGGCGACAGGGGATAAGATGGTTAGATAGCATCACGAACGTAAAGGACATGAATTTGAGCAAACTCCAGGACATAATGAAGGACAGAGGAGCCTGGTGCAGTCCATGGGGTTGCAAAGAGTCAGACACAACTTCATGACCAAACCACACTGATAATTGCTCACTTATTTAATAGAAATAAGTATCATAGTCTTAAAATAGTAAACACATTGCCAATGATGAAAAATTTTGCACAGTAAAATTTGAATTGTAACATGCTAGTCTAAAATTTCATAGATTGTCATTTTAAAAAATATCGTGTTACAACCATCTTGAAACATTAAAGTAGACACCGTGGTAAAATGAATGCATATATTTTCTAGATTAATAAGCTACTCTTTTATCATTTATCATTTTTTCCTTTCTGTAAGCAATTTAAGCATCACTATGAACAAAGCTAGTGGAGTTGACAGATTCCAGTTGAGCTCTTTCAAATCCTAAAAGATGATGCTGTGAAAGTGCTGCACTTAATTTGCCAGCAAATTTGGAAAACTCAGCAGTGTCCACAGGGCTGGAAAAGGTCAGTTTTCATTCCAATCCCAAAGAAAGGCAATGCCAAAGAATGCTCAAACTACCACACAATTACACTCATCTCACATGCCAGCAAAGTAATGCTCAAAATTCTCCAAGCCAGGCTTCAACAATACGTGAGCCATGAACTTCCAGATGTTCAAGCTGGTTTTAGAAAAGGCAAGGGAACCATAGATCAAATTGTCAAAATCCCATGGATCATTGAAAAAGCAAGGGAATTCCAGGAAAAAAAAAAAAAAAAATTCTGCTTTATTGACTACATCAAAGTCTTTGACTGTGTGGACCACAATAAACTGTGGAAAATTCTGAAAGAGATGGGAAAACCAGACCACCTGACCTGTCTCTTGAGAAATCTGTATGCAGGTCAAGAAGCAACAGTTAGAACTGGAAATGGAACAACAGACTGGTTCCAAAAAGGAAAAGGAGTACATCAAAGCTGTATATTGTCTCTGTGCTTATTTAACTTATATGCAGAGTACATCATGAGAAATGGTGGGCTGGATGAAGCACAAGCTGGAATCAAGATTACCAGGAGAAATATAAATAACCTCAGATATGCAGATGACACCACCCTTATGGCAGAAAGCGAAGAAGAACTAAAGAGCCTCTTGTGAAAGAGGAGAGTGAAAAAGTTGGTTTAAACCTCAACATTCAGAAAACAAAGAGCAAGGCATCCAGTCCCATCATTTCATGGCAAATAGATGGAGAAACAGTGGAAACAGTGGCAGACTTTATTTTCTTGGGCTCCAAAACAACTGCAGATAGTGACTGCATCCATGAAATAAAAAGACTCCTATTTCTTGGAAGAAAAGTTATGACCAACCTAGACAGCATGTTAAAAAGCAGAGACATTACTTTGCCAACAAAGTTCTGTCTAGTCAAGGCTATGGATTTGAAGCATTTAAAAACCATTCAAAGATATTATGATATTTTATCTTTAAATATTTCAATATAAAGCTATAAAATAAGGACATTTTCTTACATAATTGCAATCTTATTAACATGGTGAAATAAATTTACTACAATTCTTCTACATCAACTAATCAGTGGCTATATTAAATTTTCTGTCATTGCTCCCAAAGTGTCTTTTAAGTTCATTTATTTTGATGGTAATCTAAAAAAGGTATATTGCAATTAGTTGTTCTGTATATTAAACAACTTTTCTCTGTCTTTTCATTGTCACAAATAATTCCTGTTTTCTTTCTGATGTCTTTTTCAGTCAATGATTTTTATTTTATTTTCACATTCTTTTCTCAATTTTAAAATTGCAGTATATTTCAAAGAGCACAAACTTGAGTTTTAAAAATGTGCAATTCAGTGTTTTTTAATATTTTCATAGAATGTGTGAACATCAACACTGTCTATAATCAGAACATTTTTATCACCCCAAGGAGAAACCCCATACCAGTCACTCCCTAATACCCACTCTCCTACTCCCCCCACTTGGCAGGCACTAATGTACTCCTTCTAAGTATTTGATTACTCTGGGCGTTTATTTGTATGTATATTCAATTTGTAGTCTTTGTTGACTTCCCTCACATAGAATAAAATAGTGTTTCAAAGATCAACCATGTTGGATCATGTAGCAGTACTTTGCTATTTTATGACTAAATAATATTGAATTGTGTGGAAATATTACATTTTATTTCCTCCATCATCCATTGATAGAAATTTGGGTTGTTTATATATTTTACTTTTTATGAATAATGTTGATATTAACAATTATTCTCAGATTTTGTGTGGAAATATGCTTTCAATTCTTTTGGTAATATATTTTAAATTGTTAAGTCATGACACCAAAAACACAGGCAGAAGTGAAATAAATGAGTGAGATTATATGAAATTAAAAATATTTGCATGGCAAAGGAAACAATCAACAAAATGAAGTGGTAATCACAGAACTGGCTGAGGAAATATTTGCAAAACATCTCTTTGATAACAACTGAACGTCAAATACATATTGAACGTCACTCAATTCAATAACAAAAATATAAATAATTTGAATAAACTGAACAAAGAACCTAAAAAGACATTTCTCCAAAGAAAATTTGCAAATGATCCACAAGTCTATGAAAAGTGTCCAGTATCCATAAGCATCAGGGAAATGCAAGTCAAACTTCAGTGAGAGATTTTTAAAAATTCTATAGTGCATTGTAATTTTAAAAGGTTTCATACATATGATTTCAAATAATTCCATTAAAAAAACACAATAAAATATTACCTCACACTTGATAGTATGGTAATTAGCAAAAGACAAGAATTAATACATTTTGGTAAAGTTGTAAAAAAAGAGAAAATCCTTATACAGAGAATGTGAGTTCTTGAGTTATGGGATTGAGTGTTGTATAGATGTCTCTTAGGTTTAATTTGCCTTTGTAGTTGGCCTTCTCTTTCTTTTTAGTCTTCCATCTTTTTGTTTTATGAATTATTGAAGATAAGATATTGGTGTCTCTCACTCATGGAACCTGGACGTCAATATTTTTTGTTAGTTACCCTGCATCCTGCATTACAATACACAGCCACAAATGAGAAATATATATATATATATGTGTGTGTGTGTAGATATACATACATACATGCATATCTATAGACACATATTCTGAACTGTCTATCATAGAGTAGTGGTTCTTGGAACCATGTTGTTGGGACAACTGTTCAGTCATAGTTTAAGACATAAGTACTGAACTGATAGTAGAATTTTAATGCTTTTATATCAATTTAAGAGGAAAATTTTATGTCTGCTGACAATAATACAGACGTTTTCATTTTTTTATTTTAGTTTCATTTTTCTATTATTGCCTTTTATTATGTTTTACAAAAGTAATGTTTTGTGATGCATTGAAAAAAAGTATTTTCTTGTTCATAAACAACTTGAAAAGGATTGAACATGTTCATTTTTACCATCAATGGTGTTTCTTAGACCTTTATCTAATACTTGAGAAAAGATATCTTTCTCTTTCTATTAACCCTTCCAGCCCAAGAAAAACCTCAATTCTATCTCACCAGAAGTATGTGGACAGGTACACAGATAGATTCCTAGGTAGGGTAGATTTACTTCACGAAATTTCAGTTTTGTGAATTCTGATCTTCATAAACAATGACCATATAAGGAAACTGCATTTCTAGATTCAGATGAGTCTAGGTGGTAAAGAAATAAAGAAAATGTGTATAAAACTTAGAAGGAGATAAAGTGGTAAAAGTTGCTTGTTGTTTTTGCATCTATCTCATTAAGTCAGAATTTTATAAAGTTTCTGAACATGTTATTAACATAAACCTTAGGGGAGAAGTCAATGAAGAAAGAGAAAATGAATATTAGTGCAGAAAATGACAACCAGAAAAACTGGAACATGGTGGAAGTTAGGAGTGGCTTAGATGAGTCGATCTTGGGCAGAAAAAAAAGAAAATCATTGTGAATATTATAATGGTGCTAAGCATAATTATGTGTATGTATTTGAATGTGCATGTATGCATTATTCCTCATATTGTTCACTGACACAGTATATTAGATTTATTGGTCTTGAGTACATTACTCTAAAGATGTTGAGGTTGGAGAGAGAGAGCTTGTTCAAAAACATTCTTCTAAGCCCTACAAACAAAATACTGATAGTGTGAAAACTACTCACCAGGTGGTTAAAATGTTCATTCTTGTGAAACCAATCAATTATCTTGTGACATTTGTACTTTACATAAGCTGTCATTCATGAAAATTTTATTTTGTTTCCGGAAATAATTTGTTAAGTATGCAGGAATGAACATTGTAATTCTATAATAATTTAATGTCTCATAAGATTTATTTCTAAAATATCACCTGAAACTTTAAACATCTTAACATAAAGGAGAAAAAAAATGCAACTAAATTTCCTATTTCCACTTAAATGTGAACTGTAGGTATACCTTGGATTTTTATATTTCTTCCATTTTTTGGACAAGTTGTAATCTGCATTGCATTGTTTATTACCATCCTTTAAGTAATTAACTAATAAAATATATTAAAATAATTATCATAAATATGTAGGAGCCAATTATATATAATTTTCCCATAAGTAAAAATCATATTTTCTTACACACTTCAAAAATGTACACTGTATATATTTATACAAAATAAAAAAACTTCACTGAAATCATTTTATTTAATATATCTACATTATTATACTTTGCCACTTTACACATTCCCCGGAAGAAAAAAAAATGAATATATGTAAATTTCTATGATAATTAACTGGGAATCTAATTGCAAATACTGCATCCTACATATAGTATAGAACAGGCAATGGGCCATTTGGATCAGAGAGCCTTGGAATGTTTTTACTGATGATTTGTTATCTACCAAGAGTCTGCAAGCAATTTATATCTTCTATAAAATCTAAGTACGGGAAGGAAATTTTTACAATCTTGGTATCAATAAGACTGTATCATTTAAATGTCTTCAAGTTTTTTTTTCCAAATTTGCTATCATCCATCAAGATAACAACATAATGTCTTATAATACAGAAAAACAATCATTAGGAAAAACAGTAAGACACACCAAAACAAATAGAAAAGGTAGAGGGATGTTCACCTATTGGTGACTATCTTTAGAATCGCTTTAGAAATAGCGATTTTAATGGACTTTTGGTGGGAATTTCATATTACCTCATCTGTGTTTCCTATTTTGGACATAAGTATTGTTTCCTCTAGTAAATTCCAAAATCTGTGCAATTAACATGAAATATTATTACCCCTAACTTCCAGGTCAACGCATTCAGTATCTGATTATAAGAGACATAAAATAATTCAAATATATCATCCAAGAGGAAATGTGACTTTCCTATTACATATCAACAAAAATGATATATGATAGAGCAGAGAATAAATATAATATGTGAGAGAATGAGTACTCTAAGGAACTCTTGCCCAGAAAATTTATTTATCAAATGAAAAGATCAAATAAAAGTCAACAGGCAAGATGTATGATAATAGTATAAACGAAAAGGAGCTGTTATTAGTAGTCTCCTACATTTCATCACATCATCTACACTGTATTTGTAAGTTTGGTTAATATTTTACTTCTGCAACACTTATGAACTTTATACCAATTTCTTAATATTGATGAACAAAAATGTAAATTTTCATCTCATTTTTTCAAATTGAAGTATAGTGAATTTCAGGTGTATAGCAGTCTTCAGTTATACATATAGAGTCTTTTTCATAATAGACTATTATAAGATACTGAATATAGTTCCTGTGATATACAGTATCCCTTTCTTCTTTACTTCATATAGAGTAGTGTACATCTGTTGGATTTCCCAGGTGAAGGTAGGGGTAAAGAATCTGCCTGCCAATGAAGGAGATACAAGAAATGTGGGTTCAATCCCTGGGTCAGAAAGACCCTCATGAGAAAAGCATGGCAACTCACTCCAGTATTCTTCCTAGAGAATCCTGTGAACACAGGAGCCTGGCGGGCTATGGTCCATAGGGTCACAAAGAGTCAGACATGACCGAAGTAACTTAATATGCACACAGTGTGCATTTGTTAATCTCAAACTGCTTATTTATCCCTCTCTCTCTTCTTTCCCCATCACACAGATTTGTTTCCTATGTCATTGAGTCCATTTCTGTTTTGTAAATATGTTCATTTGTATCATTTTTATTTTATTTTTTTTAGATTCCACATATACGTGTTGTCATATGTTATTGGTCTTTATCTCATCTTTTTTAGATTGAAATGAAATTCATATAACATAAAAGTAATCATTCAGAGTGAACACTCAATATCATTTTACACATTCACAATGTTGTTTAATACACAATTTACAGTGTGGTGGAGAGCTTCTCATAAATTCATTTAATCATGGTCTTAGCTTTCTGGATTTTATTTGTCATAAACACACACTGTACTTTATCAAAATGTTTTACTGCATTAACTGAGATGGCTGTGTATTTGTTTATTTGTTTTTTTCCACCTTTTTGTGCTATTGTGTTGTTTTTAAAAGTATATTTATTAATTTTTGTATTTTATTAATTTTTAAAATTTTTTCTATAATTGATGCTTATCATCTAGCTTTCAAAATATATTATTCTTTTGCAGCCCAACATTTGATCTGTCCTGGAGAATGCTTTTTGGGTGTCATTCAGAAAACTAAGATGATGGCATCCAGTCCCATCACTTCATGGCAAATAGATGGGAAAACAGTAGAAACAGTGGCAGACTTTATTTTGGTAGGCTCCAAAAATCACTGCAGATGATGACTGCAGCCATGAAATTAAAAGATGTTTGCTCCTTGGAAGAAAAGCTATAATCAACCTAGACAGCATATTAAAAAGCAGAGATGTTACTTTGCCGACAAATGTCCATCTAGTCAAGGCTGTGGTTTTTCCAGTAGTCATCTATAAATGTGAGGGTTGGACTATAAAGAAAGCTAATCACTGAAGAATTGATGCTTTTGAACTGTGTTTTTGGATAAGACTCTTGAGAGTCTCTTGGACTGCAAGGAGATCCAACCAGTCCATCCTAAAGGAGATTAGTCCTGGGTGTTCATTGGAAGGACTGATGCTGAAGCTGAAACTCCAATACTTTGGCCACCTGATGCAAAGAGCTGACTCATTAGAAAAAACTCTGATGCTGGGAAAGTTTGAAGGCTGGAGGAGAAGGGGACGACAGAGGATGAGATGATTGGATGGCATCACCTACTCAACAGACATGAGTTTGGGTAAACTCCGGGAGTTGGTGATGGACAGGGAGTACTGTTTGCTGCAGGCCATGGGGTCACAAAGAGCCAGACACAACTGAGTGACTGAATGGAATGGAAGAAGAATATGTATTCTGTTGCAACTGGGGGGATATATGCTATGTATGAGGCTTCCCGGGTGGCACTAGTGGTAAAGTACCTGCTTGCCAATGCAAGAGATATAAGAGACTAGGGTTCCACCCCTAGGTCAGAAAGATTCCCTAGAAGAGGACATGGCAATCCATTCCAGTATTCTTGCCTGGAGAATACTAATGACAGACAAGCCTGGAGGGCTACAGTCCATATGGTCACAATGAGTCAGACACAACGGAAGTGACTTAGCATGCATGTATCCGTGCATTTCATGTAGGTCTGTTACATCTCGATGCTAATGATCAGTCGTTCAGTTATGTCTGACTCTTTGGGACCCCTGGACTGTAGCACACAAGACTTCCTGTCCTTCACCATCTCCCAGAGCTTGATCAAACTTATGTCCATTGAGTTGGTGATGCCATCAAATCATCTTACCCTCTGTTATAACCTTTTCTTCATGCCTTCAATCTTTCCTAGCATCAGGGTCTTTCCTAATGAGTCAGTTCTTTGCATCAGGTGGCCAAAGTATTGGAGCTCTAGCATCAGCACTTCCAATGAATATTCAGGATTGATTTCCTCTAGGATTGACTCGTTTAATTTTGTTGCAATTCAAGGGGCTCTCAAGAGTCTTCCCTAACACCACAGTTCAAAAGCATCAATTCTTTGATGCTCAGCCTTCTTTTCATACCATTCATAGAGTTCTTAAGGCAATAATACTCAAGTGGTTTGCCATGAACAGTGTGAAAAGGTAAAAAGATATAACACTGAAAGATGAACTACCCAGGTTGGCAGGTGCCCAATATGCTATTAGAGATCAGTGGAGAAATAACTGCAAAAGAATGAAGAGATGGAGCTAAAGCAAAAACAACACCCAATTGTTGGATGTGACTGGTGATGGAAGTAAAGTTCAATGTTGTAAAGAGCAATATTGCATAGAAACCTGAAGTGGTAGGTCCATGGATCAAGGCAAAGTGGAAGTGGTGAAACAGGAGATGGCAAGAGTGAACATCAACATTCTAGGAATCAGTGAGCTAAAACGGATCAGAATGGGTGAATTTAACTCAGATGATCATTGTATCTACTACTGTGTGCAAGAATCCCTTAGAATAAATGGAGTAGCCATCACAGTCAACAAAAGAGTCTGAAATGCAGTACTTGGATGCAATTTCAAAAATGACAGAATGATCTCTGTTTCCAAGGCAAACCATTCAATATCACAGTAATAAAAGTCTATGCCCTGACCAATAATGCTGAATAAACTGAAGTTGAACAGTTCTATGAAGACCTACAAGACCTAGAACTAGCACCCCCAAAATATGTCCTTTCATAAAAGAGACTGTAATGCATAGGTAGGAAGTCAAGAGATATCTGGAGTAACAGACAAACGTGCCCTTGAAGTACAAAATGAAGCAGGTCAAAGTCTAACATTGTTTTGTCAAGAGAATGCACTGGTTATAGGAAACACCCTCTTCCAACAACACAAGAGAAGACTCTACAAATGGACATCTCCAGGTGATCCATACCAAAATCAGATTGATTATATTCTTTGCAGCCAAAGATGGAGACGCTCTATTCAGTCAGCAAACACAAGACCAAGAGGTGACTGTGGCTCATATCATGAACTCCTTATTTCCAAATTCAGACTTAAATGGAAGAAAGTAGGGGAAAACCACTAGACCATTCAGGTATGGCCTAAATCAAATACCTTATGATTATAAAGTGGAAGTGATAGATTCAAAGGATAAGATCTGATAGACTGAGTGCCTGATGAACTATGGACAGAAGTTCATGACATTGTACAGGAGGGAGTGATCAAGACCATCCCCAATAAAAAGAAATGAAAAAAGGAAAATGGTTGGCTGAGGAGGTCTTACAAATAGCTGAGAAAAGAAGAGAAGCTAAAGGCAAAAGAGAAAAGGAAATATATACCCATTTGAATGCAAAGTTCCAAAGAACGGCAAGGAGAGATAGGAAGGCTTCCTCAGTGATCAATGCAAAGATATAGCAGAAAACAATAGGATGGGGAAGACTATAGATCTCCTCAAGAAAATTAGAGATACCAAGGGAACCTTTCATAGATGGGCCCAATAAAGGACAGAAATGGTTTGGACCTAATAGAAGCAGAAGATATTAAGAAGAAGTGGCTAGAATACACAGAAGAACTATACAAAAAAAGATCATGATCCAGATAACCATGATGGTGTGATCACTCACCTAGAGCTAGACACCTGGAGTGTGAAGTCAAGTGGGCCATAGGAAGCACCATTTCCAACAAAGCTAGTGCAGATGATGGGATTCCAGTTAAGCTGTTTCAAATCCTGAAAGATGATGCTGTGAAAGTGCTGCACTCAATATGCCAGCAAATTGGGAAAACTCAGCAGTGGCCACAGGACTGGAAAAGTTCAGTTTTCATTCCAATGCCAAAGAATGTTCAAACTACTGCACAATTGCACTCATCTCACATGCTAGCAAAGCGATGCTCAAAATTCTCCAAGTTAGGCTTCAACAGTATGTGAACCGTGAACTTCCAGATGTTCAAGCTGGATTTAGAAAAGGCAGAGGAGCCAAAGATAAAATTGCCAACATCTGTTGGATCACTGAAAAAGTAAAACAAGTTCCAGAAAAACATCTAATTCTGTTTTGCTGACTACACCAAATCCATTGACTGTGTGGATAACAAGAAACTGTGGAAAAATCTCAAAGAAATGGGCATACCGGACCACCTGACCTGCCTCCTGAGAAATCTGTATGAAGATCAAGAAGGAACAGTTAGAACTGTGCATGGAACAGCAGACTAGCTCCAAATAGGTAAAAGGAGTATGTCAATGCTGTATATTGTCACCATACTTATTTAACTTATATGCAGAGTCCATCATGTGAAATGCTGGGCTGGATGAAGCACAAGCTGGAATCAAGCTTGCCGGGAGAAATATCAATAACCTCAGATATTCAGATTGCACCACCTTTATGGCAGAAAGTGAAGAAGACCTAAGGAGCCTCTTGATGAAAGTGAAAGAGGAGAGTGAAAAAGTTCACTTTAAACACAACATTTTAAAAACGAAGATCATGGCATCTGGTCCCATCACTTCATGCAAGTAAATGGGGAAACAATGGAAACAGTGACAGATTGTGTTTTCTTGGGCTCCAAAATAACTGTAGATGGTGACTGCAGCCATGAAATTAAAAGATGCATGCTCCTTGAAAGAAAAGCTATGACCAATCTAGATAGCATGTTAAAAAGCAGAGACATTACTTTGCCAAAAAAGTCCATCTAGTCAAAGCTATAGTTTTTCCAGCAGTCTTGTATGGATGTAAGTGTTGGACTATAATGAAAGCTGAGCACTAAAGAATTGATGGTTTTGAACTGTGGTGTTGGAGAAGACTCTTGAGAATCTTTAGCGCTGTAAGGAGATCCAACCAGTCCATCCTAAAGTGAATCAGTCCTGAATATTCATTGGAACGTCTGATGCTGAAGCTGAAGCTCCAATACTTTGGCTACCTGATGTGAAGGTAGAACTGACTCATTTGAAAACGCCCTTATGCTGGGAAAGATTGAAAATGGAAAGAGAAGGGGACAACAGAGGATGAGATGGTTGGATGGCATCACTGACTGGATTGACATGAATCTGAGTAAGCTCTGGGAGTTGGTGATGGACAGGGAAGACAGGCGTGCTGCGGTCCATGGGGTCACAAAGAGTCAGACACGACTGAGCAACTGAACTGAACTGAACAGCCTTCTTTATGGTCCAACTCTCATATCCATGCATGACTACTGGAAAAACCATAGCCTTGACTAGATGGACCTTTGTTGTCAAAGTAATGTCTCTGTGTTTTTTTTTTTTTTTTTTTTTTTTTAATATGCTGTCTAGGTTTGTCATAGCTTTTCTTCCAAGGAGCAAGCATCTTTTAATTTCATGGGTGCAGTCACAATCTGCAGTGACTTTGGAGACCAAGAAGAGAAAGTCTCTCAAACTTTTACACCTAGTTAGCTGAACGTTGCATTAAATTGCAAGCGTGCGTACGCCAACTCGTATTTGTTGAATAGTTTCAGAAGTTAGAATTTGAAGATCAAGATGCCAGCAGTATTTTTCCCTTTTAATGGCTGTGAAAGAATCACTTTAACACCTCTCCCTTAGCTTCTGACTGTTTGCTGGACATCTTTGGTAATTTTTGTCTTGGAGAAGTTAGTTTTCATGTCAACATGTTTCCGCTACATATGTATCTGTATCCAAATTCCTTTTTATTATGGCACGAGTCATATTGGAACAGGGGCTCACCCTACTCAACTTAACTAACTGCATTTGCAAAGATAATATTTCCAAGTAAACTCACTATCTGACGTATGGGAAATTTGGATCCCCCCACATATTAATTTGGGAGGAGACACAATTCAACCTATAACGAAAAGTTCTGTCCAATTTTCAGGTTTCTTATTGTCAAGAGTTGGGGGAGGTCATCAGATAGTTGGGTCCTTCTACAGTTGAGGTGCCCTTCAGGGTGTTGGGTTCTTTTGTGTTCTTGGTGGAACCCCTGGACCAATTAGCAGGATCTGAAGCTAGTTATTGAGTTTCATGCACCAGTTGTGATGACCACCACCTCCTTTCCCTAATCTTGTCTCTCTCCAGACTGAGTAGCCTGATTTGTGCTGATCCTCTCAGTATTCTGCCTCAGATGAAAAGGGACGCTTTGGGCCAAAGCCCACAAGGCTGGGATAGCTGGGATTTGCACTCACTTTATCCTGTGGAGAAATCAGACAGCATGAAGTATCTCTTGGCACTGAGCTGTGCTGCCTCGGAGGAAGTGTGACCCGCATAAGGAAAAACTCTTTTTGTCTTCTTCAGTGTATCTATTCTCACATTTTTCTCCACTGAGGAAGTGGAAACTCTCAGGTAGATTCCCAGGCCCCTATCACAGTATTCTCACCCATATTGCTGTTGTTTGGTCACCAGGGCATGCCCAAATCTTTGTGACTCATCTTCTGACACCCTCTTTTTATGTCTTCAATCTTTCCCATCATCAAGGTCTTTTCCAAAGAGTCAGCTGTTTGCACCAGGTGGCCAAAGTATTGGAACTTCAGCATCATCCATTAGCATTTGCTGAAATTATCTCCCTATGGGCTACAACTTTCTTTTTCACCGTCTAATTGATTGAAGTCTTAAATTTCTTTCAATGATGTTTTTTAGTTTTCCTTATAAAAGCCTTAAATCTCTTTCATTAAATTTAATCTTCCTCTTGCTAATCTTTAGATGCTATTGTGAATGTAATTTTTACTTAATATGCTTTTCAAGTTTTTAGTGTGGGTATATTCAAATTGTCATGTTGATCTTGTACTTACTTTAATTTGTTTTATTAGCTCTAGTTTCTTTCCTGTTAATTCTTTAGTATATTCTATATATATAGAATCATGTCATTTGTAAGTAGATATAGTTTTCCTTATTTATTTCCTTTTTAGGTAGTATTTACTTTCTTTTCCTGCTGTACTGTTCTGGCCGAACAAGTACAAGTTTAAACAGCAGAGGTGGAAGTGAGTAGTATAATCTTATTCCTGATTTTAGGGGAAAAGTTTTTTTTTTTTTTTTTATTCTTTCAGATTTGAACATGATGTTATCTATGTATTTTTTTTTTATTAATGCCTTTATCATGTTTAAGCTCTCTTCTATTCCCAGTTTTCTGAGTTTTTATCATAAAATGGCGCTGGGTCTTATCAAATACCTTTTCGGCTTCAATTTAGATAATCATATGTATTTTCCCTTAATTCTCTCTATGTTGAATATTACATGGATTATATTCTTCTGTTGAACTACCCTTGCTTTCCTGGAATAAATTATACTTGATCATGCTGAATAACCCTTTTAATATGCTGTTGAATTTATTTTGACATATTTTGTTGAGGATTTTTACAACTATATTCATAAAGGATTTTATGTAATTTTCTTTTCTTGTGATTTATCTGTCTTGATATCAGGGTAATACTGATTTTAAAGAATGGATTAGAAAGTGATTACTCCTTTTCATTCTTACATGAATTTGAGAAGGATTGTTGTAAATTTATCTTTAAGGTTTTGGTAGCTTTTTCCAGTGAAGATCTCTGTTCTTGGACTTTGCTTTGGTTTTATGTATTTAATTGCATATTTAACCTGTTTAGTTGTTATGAGATTCTGAGATTTTCTATTTCTTCTGGAGTCTTCTATATTTCAATAAATGTATCCAGTTTATCTAAGTCATTTAATTTGCCAACATAGAAATGGTTACATAATTTTTCTTATAATTCTCTTTATTTCTGTAAGTTCCATAGTAAAATCCGCACTTTAGTTTCTGTTTGCAGTTTTCCAATCTTTGTTTTTACCTCATTTTCTTAGCTAAAGGTTTGTCAATAAGAGTCAATTTTCAGTATAATTAATTATTTAACTGTTTTCTTCTATTGTCTGTGTAATTTCTTTATAATCTTTATAATTTTCTTCCATCTCTTGGCTTTTATTTAGTTGGTTCTTCTTTTTCTAGTTGCATGAGATATAAAATTAGATTATTGATTTACTGTTTTTCTTTTCTTAATGTAAGCATAAAGTGAAGTGAAAGTTGCTCAGTCATGTCTGACTCTTTGCAACCCCATGTACAATACAGTCCATGGAATTCTCCAGGCCAGAATACTGGAGTGGGTAGCCTTTCCCTTCTCCAGGGGATCTTCCCAACCCAGGGATTAAACCCAGGTCTCCTGCATAGCAGGTGGATTCTTTACCAGCTGAGTCACAATAAAAGCCCAAGAATACTGGAGTGAGTAGGCTATCCCTTCTCCAGGGGATCCTCCTGACCCAGGAACCTAACCAGGCTTTCCTGCATTACTTGCAGATTCTCTACAAACTGAGCTATCAGGGAAGCCCAAAGTAACTGACAGCTCTAAATTTCCTGTAGAATGTTGCCTTTACTGCATCTCTTAAATTTTGATGTGCTATGCTTTCATTTGTCTTTAGGTATTCTAATAGCAAGTGAAAATTTCACACAAAGATGGGCACAATAAAGGACAGAAATGATATAGAACTAGTAGAAGAAGATATCAAGAAGAGATGCAAAGAATACATGGAAGAACTGTACAAAAAAGATCTTAAAGAACTGGATAACCATGATAGTGTGGTCAGTCACCCCGAGCCAGGCATTCGGGAGTGTGAAGTCATGTGGGCCTTAGGAGGCACTGCTGTTAATAAAGCTAATGGATGCAATGGAATTCCAAAAGAATTATTCAAAACCCTAACATATGATGCTATCAGTGCTGCACTCAATATGTCCACAAATCTGGAAAACCCAGCAGTGGCCGTGGGACTGGAAAAGGTCAGTCCTCATCCCAATCCCCAAAAAGGGCAGTACTAAAGAATGTTCAGACTATCAGAATATTTCACTCATCTCCCATGCTAATAAGGTCATGCTTAAAATCTTTCATGCTAGGCTTCAACATTACACAAACCAAGAATTTCCAGTTGCCCAAGCTTGGTTTAGAAAAGGCAGTGGAACCAGAAATCAAATTGCCAACATTTGCTGGAGAAGAGGTCATCAGAGGATGTGATAGCTGGATGGCATCACCGATGCAATGGACATGAACTTGGACAAACCAGGGAGATGATGAGAAACAGGGAAACCTGGCGTGTTGTGGTTCATGGCATCGCAAAGAGTCGGAGACAACTGAACGACTGAAGAACAACATTCCAATTTCCTGTGTCATTTCTTTGACACCTTCATTGGTTAATGATGCATTCCCTAATTTCCACATTACCTGTTTACTTTCTAGTCTTTCTTCTGTTGGTTCCTAGATTTATTCCATTGTTATCTTTGAAAATACTTTGCATGATTTTAATCTTTTAAAATTTATTGAGACTTGTTTTGTGGCTTAAAATTTGGTCTATTCTGGAGAACATTTTATGTACATAATGTACATAGGGACATGAAACCTATTGTTTTCTACAAGAATTTATATATGTTTATTAGGTCTAGTTCATCTATAATATTGTTTAAGCCCTTAATTTTTTACTGATCTTCTGTCTAGGTGCTCTAACCTTTACTGAAAGTGATATGTTGAAATTTCCAACTATTGCTGTAGAACTACTTTTCCTTTCAATTGTTTCAATGTGTGCTTCATATATTTGGGGTGTCTGTGTTTTGTGCACATATGTCATAATGTATTTTTGTTAATACTTAATGATTGTTTATTGAGCACTCCTCTCAATAAATTGCTATGGATTTTGTATTTGATTACAGAATTTCCAAAATTGATTCTATCATTTTATGCCAATCTATAAGTGGAAGGACCAAGTCCAAGAGCAGCCTTGTCCACCATTTCTATGATGTCACTGGACTACCAGTGTAGTTTTTTAAATTATGCATTATTAGTATTTTTTGACCTTTTTTCTACACTTTAAAAAAATGGAGAACACTTTCATAAACAAATATTTAAAGGACATTTCTCTTAATATATATGCTATATCAGACCTTGATTACTTCTAGTATAGTTTGTCCTTTGATTTCTCCTCTTAAGTTAACTTAATGCATTGTGCAGAAGTTTCTCTTCTTTGCTCCTATATATAAATTGAATATGTTTCTATTAGATTCCTTGCCTCATTTTTAGTATGATTTTAGTTGTATTACTTATTGAATTGGTGGAAAATATCTAATATGACACTTGACTTACTTTTCCATAAAGCAAATGCAGATGATCAGTAAACATCTTTGAATAATTGAAAGCAGGAAGTAAAATATACCTTTTAGCATTTATTTTACTTCTGGCAGAAATGGTTATTTTGCTATTAAGTAGTCTATTTATACAATATTTAAGAGGTCAAATTTTCTGTATTTATGTTTTAAAATTGCAGTTTTTCTATGACATTTTAATATGCCCCATAATTACCCACCATAAGAATAGTGCTGTGTCTTGCTTGGTTTCAAGTATTGTGTTCTACATCAGCAGGAACTAGTTTAACATTTTTCCTAAGGTTTCAGTTGGTTTCAAAATCATTCTAATAATTGTATCCATCTGGTTTGCAAAAACAGAAGCAACTGATAATAGCATTAAACCTAAAAAACTTAAAACATAACGGTAAGCAGCATTGAATTCTGCTGAAACTTGAGAAAGATCAACAGGTTTGAATCTCTATGCCACTTCATTCTTCATCACTGGGTTCCTAGTGCTAAGAACTTCAACATCAACTGTGAACACATTCAGAAACCTTCACCCTAGAAAGGCATTAGAAATCAGCTATATATTTAGGTTTAAAGTGGAGTCCATAGTATATATGGAATTTAGAAAGATGGTAACGATAACCCTATATGCAAAACAGAAAAAGAGACACAGATGTACAGAACAGACTGTACATCTTTTGGACTCCGTGGGAGAAGGTGAGGGTGGGATGTTTCGAGAGAACAGCATCGAAACATGTATATTATCTAGGGTGAAACAGATCACCAGCCCAGGCTGGATGCATGAGACAAGTGCTCGGGCCTGGTGCACTGGGAAGACCCAGAGGAATTGGGTGGAGAGGGAGGTGGGAGGGGGAACTGGGATGGGGAATACGTGTAAATCCATGGCCGTGTCAGTGTATGGCAAAAACCACTACAATATTGTAAAGTAATTAGCCTCCAACTAATAAAAATAAATGGAAAAAATAAATAAATAAAGTGGAGTCCACTTGTTTGCTATGTTTTTGGCAAATATACATTAACGATAAGGGGAAGGGGGTAACAGAGGATGAGATGTTTGGATGACATTATCGACTCAATATACATGACTTTGAGCAAACTCCCAGAGATACTGAAGGACAGAGAAGTCTTACATGCTGTATAATTCATGGGGTGGGTTGCAAAGAGGTGGTCATGATTGAGGGACTGAAAAACAACAATAATAAATAGAACACCACCTCATATTTATATTAATTCTCAATTTGCAAAGCATTTTGACATGCAGTGATTGTTGTTTATTTGTAAGTCATGTCTGACACTTTGAAGACCCCATGGACTGTAGCCGGCTAGGCTTTTCTGACCATGACATTTCCTAGACAAGAGTACTGGAGTGGGTTGCCTTTCCCTTCTCCAGGGTATCTTCCTGACCCAGGGATCCAACTGGTATCTCCTACATTGGCAGGTGGGTTCTTTACCATTACACCACCAGGGAAGCCCCACGGGGAAATTATTTTCTCTTTTTGTCATTCACATGAACTAGTGGAGATAGTGTGTCACTTTATGAGTATAGACTAACCCTCTCAGGTGGCAAATATAACGGACATGGTTATACTCATTCTACATGACGTGTCAAGTCTAAACTTGTTTTTTCAAACTCTGCTTTTTCTTTTTTAATTTTTACATATTCTACTCTAGCAAGATATGTCACAGTCTGTTAAAGGAAGCTAGTAACCAAAATTTTCAGTATGCAATGGGAGACAAAAAAGTTAAGGGTACAATCATGTTTGTCACATTGAATCTATTTTCAATGTATAAAACAATTTCATATTTAAGAATATGTTTAAATAAAACTCTTTAAAGGTACATTTAAATGTACATATGTACATTTTTAAAAGCTGTACATTTCTTATAGTATTTCTGGATTTCTTTGCCCTGCAGTAAACAATTTTAAAAAGGCATTTTAAGAAAAATGATCTTTGTTTCTCTAAAAGAAATATAAGAGTCAGAACTTCTTGACCTCAAACATTAGTGCATTTTTAGAAAACTATCATAATCTACACATTTGAAATTGTTAAATGAAAATGACAAATTGAATAAAAAAATTCCTCCTTATAGCTTTCAAAAGTAAATTTACAATTAAATTTTAGAGGATTTGAGATGATTTAGTAACTTCCCTTTGTATTGCAAAGTACCTTTATTTAAGATTTTTTAATACCTTATTTTTAAAGTTTTTGTTGAGACATAATTGATAAAAAAAATATATTAGTTTCAAGTATGCCATATCATTTAATGCCTGATATTTGTATGCATTGCAGAGTGATCATTTCAATACATGTAGTTAACATCTGTCTCTATACATACAAACTTACATACATACATACATACTTACAAGATTATTTTATTTTATGATAAGAACTTTCAAGGTCGACTTTAAAGAATATCCTTTAAAAGCAAAAGAGATTAGTTGAAATTATTAATCTAGACAGGAGAAACACCACTGGAAATATAAACTATCATTTTTACATTTGAGAATTTGCTATAGAATATTTTTTCTTCTACTTAAATATTACTTCTAGGCCAACTCAGGGTATCTCAGTTACAGATGAAAATAAAAGTGGTAGGAAAGTATATAATCTATATTCTGTTCTTTAATCAACCGAAGCAAATGTACATTTTTATATACATGCATCTTTTTGAACCAGTTTTCCATACAAGTGAATCTGTGTAAAATGTTAGTTTCAAATTATTTTTTTTCCATTTATTTTCATTAGTTGGATGCTAATTACTTTACAATATTGAAGTGGGTTTTGTCATACATTGACATGAATCAGCCATGGAGTTACATGTATTCCCCATCCCGATCCCCCCTCCCACCTCCCTCTCCACCCGATTCCTCTGGGTCTTCCCAGTGCACCAGGCCCGAGCACTTGTCTCATGCATCCCACCTGGGCTGATGATCTGTTTCACCATAGATAATATACATGCTGTTCTTTCGAAACATCCCACCCTCGCCTTCTCCCACAGAGTCCAAAAGTCTGTCCTGTACATCTGTATCAAAAGTATTTTGATAAGCAGAGTTTACTGTAACCATAAATCAGAAGTAAATTTCAAGGAAACATTAAAAAATTGTGAAATAAATGACCAGGGTCTTCAAAATCGCAATTATGTAGTCTCTTGATATCACTTAGTAATGCTTAATATTAGATATTCTGCTATTTTTGTCCATGGATTAAATCGTTTTAGCTTTACTGTGCTGCCGCTGCTGCTGCTAAGTCACTTCAGTCGTGTCCGACTCTGTGCGACCCCATAGGCGGCAGCCCACCAGGCTCCCCATCCCTGGGATTCTCCAGGCAAGAACACTGGAGTGGGTTGCCATCTCCTTCTCCAATGCATGAAAGTGAAAAGTGAGAGTGAAGTTGCTCAGTCCTGTCCGACTCTTAACGACCTCATGAACTGCAGCCTACCAGGCTCCTCCATCCTTGGGATTTTTCCAGGCAAGAGTACTGGAGTGGGTTGCCATTTCCCTCTCTATTTACTGTGCTATTTAAATGTAAATATTGATATCAAATGTGAATTTATCTTTTGGCCTTTTAATCCCATTTTCTGATCAAATAACTAACTCATAAATATATAATATAGGAAGAGAATTCCAATATGCAAACGCTACATAAATATCTCTTATGTTGACTGAATTTTCCATGCCTTGTGATTTGTTTTATCTATGATTTATTTTTGTATTAATTTAATTTATGCTTAACTAAACACCATTAATACAATGATGAACAAAAAGATTTTAAGTATATTCATAATATTCAAAATGTTTTCAAAGATCCTTACACATTTGCAAAAAATACTAAGTGTAAAGGAAATAAGCATTTATTGATCTACCACTAGTACCCAAACTTCATGGCAAATAGATGGGGAGACAGTGGAAACAGTGGCAGACTTTATCTTTTGGGGCTCCAAAATCAGTACAGATGGTAATTGCAGCCATGAAATTAAAAGACACCTACTCCTTGGAAGAAAAGTTATGACCAACCTAGACAGCATATTAAAAAGCAGAGACATTACTTTGTCAACAAAGTTCCACTGAGTCAAGGTTATGGTTTTTCCAATAGTCATGTATGGATGTGAGAGTTGGACTATAAAGAAAGCTGAGCGCCAAAGAACTGATGCTTTTGAACTGTGATGCTGGAGAAAACTCTTGAGAGTCCCTTGGACTGCCAAGAGATCCAACCAGTCCATCCAAAAGGAAATCAGTCCTGAATATTCATTGGAAGGACTGATGCTGAAACTGAAACTCCAATACTTTGGCCACCTGATGTAAAGACCTGACTCATTTGAAAAGACCCTGGTGCTGGGAAGGATTGAGGGCAGGAGGAGAAAGGGACGACAGAGGATGAGATGGTTGGATGGTAAATCAGATGGCCACCACTGACTCAATGGACGTGAATTTGAGTAAACTCCAGGAGTTGGTGACGGACAGGGATGCCTGTTGTTCTGTGGTTCATGGAGTCACAAAGAGTTGAACATGACTGAGCGACAGAACTGAAATGCACTGAGTATGCAAGCACCTGCCTAAAACTGCATACTTGCCATTTGATTATTTTGATCAGTCACATTAAGTAAACTTGCTATTTCCATTTTATGTCATCAAAAATCATGGTCTCTGAGGTAAGATACAACATCCTAAAAATAAAATAAAGTAGGAAGGTAAAAGTACAAAGATGTATCTGATTCATTTCCCACTTTGTTACTCTTCAAATATTCATGTGCCTTTGTGTTTATTTGAAACATCTGCTTACTCAGGCTTTCCGAGAAGTTTAGCAATTAACCATTTATTGACCATCTGTTGATTTGTTAATATATATTTTAAAATAGTGTTTTTAAATTTTATATAGTATAACATCTTCAAGACCCAAATTACTCACTAATAAATTGAAAGTGAAAGTGGCTCAGTCAAGTCTGACTCTGAATACTGGAGTGAGTAGCCTTTCCTTCTCCAGGGGATCTTCCCAACCCAGAGGTCGAACCCAGGTCTCCAGCATTGCAGGTGTATTCTTTACCAGCTGAGCCACAAGGGAAGCCCAAGAATATTGGAGTGGGCAGCCTATCTCTTCTCCAGTGGATCTTCCTGACCCTGGAATCAAACCAGGGTCTCACGCAATGCAGGTGTATTCTTTACCAACTGAGCTATGAGGGAAGCCTGACTTAAATTGAACTCTCTACAAATGTGACCCAATTAGCAAATGTTTACCTAATTCTAATTTATTTATATTTCCTTAATTAAAATATTAAGTTCTAGAATAGTTTTGCTTGTTGGAATTCTTGGAAGCTAAAATACTTTGGCTCAGCAAGGAAGTTTGCCTCAAATTTTATTACAATATTAGCTTCTAGATTGGAATCTTTTGAATTCTTGCCATGTCAAATATCATATGCCATCTATCAGAATGATATGTGAAATTACAGAAACAGCATTAAAGTTATATGATATTGATAGTTTTTTTCTGTTTAAATGCTCAACATTTTATTTTCAGAGGGAATTTATTTTCTATTTCTTTTATCATTCTCTTGGGAGGCAGTTATCATGTTTGATCTACATTGTTCATTATTTAAGATTTTTTCTGGTATTGTTTTGACAACTAATGTAAGAATCTTACAAAACTGAAAACATTTTTACTGTATCTCATATTCTAATTTAATTTCATGTTGTCATACTATATCTTGCATGGAGGAGTTTTCACTAGTGGGTTTAAATATAAAAGAGTTGAAAGTAAAAACACTTAAAAATTGGTTTATCTTTTATTATTTATACCAGTATCATCTTTTGAGTTCTAAAATCATATATAATCAGGGTCTAATTAAATGTATTTTTAATATATCACAGCCATAGTGTGTACATTTTAATTTAAAGGAAAAATAATTGTGTTGTTACTATTGAGAGAAGTTTGGTTTAATAGAAAATACAGTTCCATCATCAGTGACATAATTATTTGTGTATGAATAAAATGTTACAGAATAAATACTGGTACATTGTTGCTAAACAAAACCTTGAATTTTGAAATATGACACAAAGTAGGAGAATTGAGATTTAATCTGTACAAGAAATCTATCACTCCTGCCTTTGTACTTTAGATTTCTGGGACTTCTCATTGCTAAATTTGATGCATGCTTTTTTATGTCAAGAAGTAGCAAATTTGTAACATGTCCTCTGTGTTATTTTTTTGCTAGTTAAAAATTAAGGCATAAATTGCATACAGGGAACTGCTCAGATCTTGTTTTATATTTTTTAGTTTTGGCAAATGGTACAATTTTTTAATCCATAACCCTATAAAAACCCTATTCATCACAGTAGAGTCAATTCTCTCTCAAACCCTGATTAACCATAACAATATAGGCTTAATTAGACTTTTAAATAATAGAAATGCAATTAGACCTTAGAAGACATGATTAGCAAAATTATATAACATTAACTCTGTACAATATTATTTTTCTTCTTTATGATTTTTCTATTTCTAAAGGAATGATGTAGGACTGCTGCTGAGTTGCTTCAGTTGTGTCCAGCTTTTTGTAACCCCATGGACTGGAGCCTGCCGGGGTCCATTGTCCATGGAATTCTCCAGGCCAGAATTCTAGAGTGGGTTGCCATTTCCTTCTCTAGGGGAACTTCCTGATGTAGGGATAGAATCCACGTCTCTTACATCTTCTGAACTGACAGGAGTGTTCTTTATCATTGGTACCACCTGGGCAGCAATCATGTAATGCTGGAAATGCAAATAACACTCTGTAAAGCTTATTTTGAGTTTAATATGTTCTGATGAAAGAGAGGTAGATAACCACAAATTTTTCTCCTTTGAGTATATGTGTGGATATTTGTGCACATAAAATATACCATTTACATTTTCTTTTTTTTTCTTTTTTTTTATCTTAGTCTTTTGCCTTATTTATTGTTTATTTTTTCCATTTATTTTTATTAGTTGGAGGCTAATTACTTTACAATATTGTAGTGGTTTTTGTCATATGATATAGTCTTTGTTGTTATTCAGTCACTAAGTGGTGTCCAACTCTCTGAGACCTCATAGACTGCAGCAAGCCAAGCTACCCTGTCCTTCACCATGTCCCGGAGTTTGTTCAAACTCACATCCATTGAGTTGGTGGTGATATCCAAGCATCTCATCCTCTGTCCCCCATTTCTCCTCCTGCCGTCAGTCTTTCCCAGCATCAGGGTCTTTTCCAACAAGTCCACTCTTTGCATCAGATGGCCAAAGTACTGGAACTTCAGCTTCAATATCAGTCTTTCTAAAGAATTTTCAGTATTGATTTCATTTAGGATTGACTGGATTCATCTCCTTGCAGTCCAAGGAACTCAAGCATCTTCACCAGCACCAAAATTTGAAAGCATTGATTCAAGATTTCATTATGGTCCAACTCTCACATCTGCACATTGACTACTTGTGAACACAGAGCTTTGACTATATGGACCTTTGTCAGTAAAGTGATGTCTCTGCTTTTTAATATGCTGTGCAGGTTTGTCACAGTTTTTCTTCCAAAGAACGTCATTTAATTTTGTGGCTGAAGTCACCATCCTCAGTGATTTTAGAACCCAAGAAAATAAAATATGCTAATGTTTCCACATTTTCTCCCATCTATTTGCCAGGAAGTGATGTACCAGATGTCATGGTCTTAAGTTTTTGAATGTTGAGTTTTAAGCCAGCGTTTTCACTCTCCTCTTTCATCCTCATCAAGAGGCTCTTAAGTTCCTCTTCACTTTCTGCCATTAGAGTGAAATCATCTGTATTTTTGCAATTGTTGACATTCTCCTACACTCTTGATTCCAACTTGTGATTCATCCAGTCTGGCATTTCACATGATGTACTCTGCATAAAAGCTAAATAAGCAGTATGATAATACATAGCCTTTACATACTTCTTTCCCAATTTTGAACCAGTATGTTGTTTGAATCAAAATTGCCAGGAGAATATAAAAAACTGCAAATGCAGATAATAAAAGCCTCTTGATGAAAGTGAAAATGGAGAGTGAAAAAGCTGGCTTAAAACTCAACATTCAAAAAACTAAGATCATGGCATCCATGCTCCCATCACTTCAGGGCAAATAGATGGGGAAACTATGCAAACAGTGACAGGCTTTATTTTCTTGGGCTCAAAAATCACTGTAGATGGTGACTGCAGCCATGAAATTAAAAGACATTTGCTCCTTGGAAGAAGAGCTAAGCCCAAACTAGACAGCATATTAAGAAGCAGAGACATTATTTTGCCAACAAAGATCCATATATTCAAAGCTATTGTTTTTCCAGTTGTCATGTATGAATGTGAGAGGAGGACTGAAAAGAAAGCTGAGCACTGAAAAATTGATGCTTTTGAACTGTTGTGTTGGAGAAGACTCTTGAAGTCCCCTGGACATCAAAGAGATCAAACCACTCAATCCTAAAGGAATTCAATCCTGAATATTTATCTGAAGGACTGATACTGAATTTGAAGCTCCAGTACTTGAACACCTGATTAAAAAAGCGAACTTATTGGAAAAGACCCTGATGCTGGGATAGATTGAAGGCAGAAGAACATTGTCCTCTGTTAAAAGGGACAACAGGGGATGAGATGGCTGGATGTCAATAGACATGAGTTTGAGCAAGCTCCGGGAGATGGAGAAGGACAAGGAAACCTGGTGTGCTGCAGTCCATGGAGTTGTAAAGAGTCGGGCATGACTGAGTGTGAACAACAGCCGTGCGTCTAGGAGCCGATTAAGCATATTGCCATTTCATCTTTCACATTCATTATACGTTAATAAAGTCAATAACTATATCCTCAAGATTTTCCCTGGTTCTGACATTTCTAACAATCGGCAATACAAATAGTCATAAATAAATATTTTAAACATAACTACATGAATAAATCTTTCTGTGTAGGAAAACCACCTTATCAGTTAAAAATACAATACTCAAGAGTAATCCTAAACTCGCTTCATCTCTAGGAAACTTAGATGCATGGATCTCTACATGGATAGATCTTTACATGGATAGAAAATATTAGGTATGAATAGACTACCATTAGATGTTTGTTGTTTAAACAAGATTCAATTGCATTTATAACCAATGATTACTCATTCTAAATCTTAATGGAGATTAAATTTACAATGAATTATTGTGTTTCTGTTCATCAGTGTTATTGGTGTGCAGTTTTCTTTTCTAAGTGGTATTTTTGTCTAGTTTTGTTATCAAGCTGGTGGTGGTCTGATACTATGAGTTGGGGCGTATTCCTTCCTCTGCAATTTTTTGGAATAGTTAAAAAATGTTTTCGAAGAATTGCACCATCTTCTATTTGACTTAATTGTTTATATTAAATTTTTATTTTATCACTTTCTAGAAAATTGCATTCCTTAGTTGGCGAGCAAAGCTTGTTAGTTAATTTTCATGATTCCCTGTTGTTGAAAACAAAATGACAGGCTCCAGATGAAGTTGCTTATTCTAAGTCCCATATCAGGAAACTTAACCTTACTGCAGTTTCAGGTCTCCTAGAAATAACATCTTACTTAAACCAATCAGTTACCTATCAGCAGAGGTTGTGTCATTTGCCTGGTAGACTCCAGCCCTCTCCTAAAGAAAACTAATCTTGCCATAACAAACCAATTTGTTTTCTTAGTGTAGCTTCTTTGTTCCTTCCTCCGTCTATAAAATTCTCTCATTTCATAGTTTCTAAGAGTGTTTTCTGTCCTTTATAGAACCCAACTTTGCCTGAAATATTCCCTTCATATCTCTGATTTTCTTGAAGAGATCTCTAGTCTTTCCATTCTGTTGTTTTCCTTTATTTCTTTGCATTGATCACTGAGGAAGTCTTTCTTATCTCTCCTGGCTATTCTTTGGAACTCTGCATTTAAAGGTGAATATCTTTCCTTTTCTCCTTTGCTTTTCACTTCTCTTCTCTTCACAGCTATTTGTAAGACAACCATTTTGCCTTTTTGCATTTCTTTTCCATGGGGATGGTCTTGATCCCTATCTCCTGTACAATGTCAAGAACCTCCATCCATAGTTCATCAGGCACTCTGTCTATCAGATCTAGCACCTTAAATCTATTTTTCACTTTCACTGTATAGTCATAAGGGATTTGATTTAGGTCATACTTGAATGGTCTAGTGGTTTTCCCTACTTTCTTCAGTTTAAGTCTGAATTTGGCAATAAGGCTTCAGCAATACGTGAACCGTGAACTTCCAGATGTTCAAGCTGGCTTTAGAAAAGGCAGAGGAACCAGAGATCAAATTGCCAACATCCACTGGATCATTGAAAAAGCAAGAGAGTTCCAGAAAAACATCTATTTCTGCTTTATTGACTATGCCAAAGCCTTCAACTGTGTGGATCATAATAAACTGTGGAAAATTCTGAAAGGGATGGGAATACCAGACCACCTGACCTGCCTCTTGAGAAACCTGTATGCAGGTCAGGAAGCAACAGTTAGAACTGGACCTGGAACAACAGACTGGTTCCAAATAGGAAAAGAAGTATGTCAAGGCTGTATATTGTCACCCTGCTTATTTAACTTATATGCAAAGTACATCATGAGAAATGCTGGGTTGGATGAAGCACAAGCTGGAATCAAGATTGTCAGGAGAAATATCAATAACCTCAGATGTACAGATGACACCACCTTTATGGCAGAAAGTGAAGAGGAACTAAAAAGCCTCTTGATGCAAGTGAAAGAGGAGAGTGAAAAAGTTGGCTTAAAGCTCAACATTCAGAAAACTAAGATCATGGCATCTGGTCCCATCACCTCATGGGAAATAGATGGGTAGACAGTGGAAACAGTGTCAGACTTTATTTTTTTAGGCTCCAAAATCACTGTGGATGGTGACTGCAGCCATGAAATGAAAAGACGCTTACTCCTCGGAAGGAAAGTTATGACCAACCTAGAAAGCATATTAAAAAGCAGAGACATTACTTTGCCAACAAAGGTCCATCTAGTCAAGGCTATGGTTTTTCAAGTGGTCATGTATGGATGTGAGAGTTGGACTGTGAAGAAAGCTGAGCGCCAAAAACATTGATGCTTTTGAACTGTGGTGTTGGAGAAGAGTCTGGAGAATCCCTTGGACTGCAAGGAGATCCAACCAGCCTATCCTAAAGGAGATCAGTCCTGGTTGTTCATTGTAAGGACTGCTGCTGAAGCTGAAACTCCAGTACTTTGTCCACCTCATGTGAAGGGTTGACTCATTGGAAAAGACCCTGATGCTGGGAGGGATTGGGGGCAGGAGGAGAAGGGGACAACAGATTATGAGATGGTTGGATGGCATCACTGACTCGATGGGCAAGAGTTTGAATAAACTCCGGGAGTTGGTGATGGACAGGGAGGCCTGGTGTGCTGCAATTCATGCGGTCACAAAGAGTCCGACATGACTGAGCGACTGAACTGAAGAGTGTTTTTCTAGGTTGACTGCTGTCCAATTCCTGAATCACTGAATAAAGTCAATAGGATATTTAAAGTATACTCCAGTTAATTTTTCTTTTTTTGCGCCACTAGTCTTACTCTGTCTTACATTTAAAAAACCAGTATTTGAGCAACAGAAACCAAGAAACAAATCAAGGTAAGATGAAGTTGTTGTTATTGTTTAATCTCTTAGTCATGCAGTAGGGTGGTGTTTTCCTGAGAATTTCAAAAACTTAATATGCTCCCATTCACAGAACAAAAGAGCTATTTAATGAGAGGAGTACTGAGCTGTTGATAGCACCTCCTCTTTTTGGGATGTTACCTGCTGATATTTCAATTTATCATCAGTCAATATTTTTCACTGTTTTAAAGAGAAGAATGGGGTACTGCACTAGAATTATTCACTTTTCTTTGTTCATTCATATCCCAAGCTTTCAATATCTGCTGTGCTCCTGTCATATTCTAAAGTCTGACCCTATCCCTGTTATCTGTTGTTGAAAACCTTGCAGTTAGAAGCACGGGGACATTGTTAGCACAGCGCAGTTTATGGTACACTACAGATTAGATAGGGATGAACAGCAGGGCAGAACATGGAAAACTCAGACTGTACCAGCAAATTCTTAGAAAGAGACATACTGGGTATATATTAAGGAATGACTAAGAGTTCATCAGAGAAAGAAAAAGGAGAGGGACTGTATCTTTGCTTCTATGCCTCTTAAAAAATGTGAAGGAACTCATATTTCTTATACTTCTGATCACAGAAAACTAATCTAATTAAATAGATGACATGGCAAAAAAGGATAAATTATGTCTCACAACCAATTTTTTTTGAATATTCATGTCATGCTCTTTTTTAAATAAAAGATATCACACAGTCGTACTGCTTTTTGTGAGCCCTTGTCAGATAAATTTCTGCTCTGATGAAGTATTAGAAAATTTCCTTTCATTTATCTCTTTCCCTAGATCCCTGAGTGTAAAACACCTTAAGGGCTCAGCTGATAAAATAGAAATGCAGATGAACATTACCATAGTATTACCTGCAAATGTTTTCTTTGAAATCATAGTGGAATTTGGTGACTTTGATTAACTCATGTACTGGAAAAAATTTTGCAGTCTTTGATTTGATAAATATTCTCTTTTGTATAATTTCTTATTTTTTCCCATTTTCCAACTTTTCTTATAAACAGGGACGTTCCATCTAGTATTTTCTGTCCCATATATGTATTCCATGTATTAAAATTACACATTAATGTGTTCAGTCATTTTATTATTTCCTACTATTGCTTTCACTTGAAATGGATTCAAACTTCTAAAACAGATGCAAGAACCCTATAAAGAATAGTCTCAAACCTTTTATCCCAGGTACCACAAATGTTAGCATATGATTGTCCCTCTCTCCCTTCCCACTTTTCTCTTTCTCCCTCTCTTCTCCCTCCCTTCATGGAGCAGACATAGAATGAGTTGTTTTAGAAGTGAAATTCATAATTTAAATATGATATTTTATCACATCTATATAATGTATGCATTGCCTACTCTAAAAACCAGGGGATCGCCTCATCTTATTATGATGCAAAACTCTCCATCAGGAAGCCAGCATCCCAAATCTCATTTAAGTTACACCTGCTGTCCCAACAAAGTATCTTTTCTCCTCCATTCTAGGATATTTTTTTATTTTAAGTAAAAAATAAAAAGCCAAAATAAGTACAAATGATGGGGTTAAGGGCCGACTTGACTTTTTTTACTTTGTATTTTAAAGTAGCTTTATTGAGATATCTACCATAGTTACATACCATACTATCAGTTTAATCAGTTCAGTTGCTCAGTTGTGTCCGACTCTTTGTGACCCCATGGACTGCAGCACGCCAGGCCTCCCTGTCCATCATCAACTTCCGGAGCCTACTCAAACTCAAGTCCATTAGATCGGTGATGCCATCCAACCATCTAATCCTCTGTTGTTCCCTTCTCCTCCCACCTTCAATCTTTCCCAGCATCAGGGTCTTTTCAAATGAGTCAGTTCTTCACATCAGGTGGCCAAAGCATTGGAGCTTCAGCTTCAGCATCAGTCCTCCCAATAAATATTCAGGACTGATTTCCTTTAGGATGGACTGGTTGAATCTCCTTGCTGTCCAAGGGACTCTCAAGAGTTTTCTGCAACACCACAGTTCAAAAGCATCAATTCTTTGGCACTCAGTTTTCTTTATAGTCCAATTCTCACATCCATACATGACTAATGGGAAAACCAAAGCTTTGACTAGATGGACCTTTGTTGGCAAAGTAATGTCTCTGCTTTTTAATATATTGTCTATACTTGGTCATAGCTTTTCTTCCAAGCAGCAAGTGTCTATTAATTTCAAGGCTGCAGTCACCATCTGCAGTAATTTTGGAGCCCCCCAAAATAAAGTCTGTCACTGTTTTGTTTGTCTCCCCATCTATTTGCCATGAAGTGATGGGACCAGACGTCATGATATTAGTTTTCTGAATATTGAGTCTCAAGCCAACATTTTCTTTTTCAGTCTCCTCTTTCACTTTCATCAAGAAGCTCTTTAGTTCTTCACTTTCTGCCATAAAAGTTGTGTCATCTGCGTACTTGTGGTTATTGATATTTCTCCCAGCAATCTTGATTACAGCTTTTGCTTCATCCAGCCCAGCATTTCTCATGATGTACTCTGCATATAAGTTAAATAAGCAGGGTGACGATATACAGCCTTGACATACTCCTTTTCCTATTTGGAACCAGTCTGTTGTACCATGTTCAGTTCTAACTGTTGCTTCTTGACTTGCATACAGATTTCTTAGAAGGGCCTGATTTCTCAGGTGGTCTGGTATTCCCATCTCTTTCAGAATTTTCCACAGTTTATTGTGATCCACACAGTCAAAGGCTTTGGCATAGTCAATAAAGCAAATGTAAATATTTTTCTGGAACCCTTGCTTTTTCAATTTTCCAGAGGTTGTTGGCAATTTGATCTCTGGTTCCTCTGCCTTTTCTAAATTCAGCTTGAACATCTGGAAGTTTACGGTTCTCATAATGTTGAAGCCTGGGTTGGAGAATTTTGAACATTACTTTGCTGGTGTGTGAGATAAATACACACTCGCACTCCTTTAAAATGAGAAAGTGAAAGAGTGCAAATATGTAAGCATACTGTGTTATATTTATCTCCATGATCATATTTACTTGTCCTCTATTTTTAATATCATGATCATATTTACTTGTCCTCTATTTTTAATATGGATTTGACTTGCTATCTGGTGCCACTTTTTCATTCTGAAAACTTTATTTATTTTTTTTTTTTGTTAATAGAATTTTTCTAGTGTTAAATTTTCTCAATTTCTCTTTGTTTGGGAAGGTCTTTACTTTTCCATCATTATTGAAACAGAGATTTTCACTATACAAGGTTACATAAGTTTTGTTTTTTTGTTTTGTTTTTCCTTTCAGTACTTTTAATATGCCTTCTGGCCTCCTTTTTGTGTGAAAGATAAGCGGCTAATTTAATGTAGCTTCCTTCGATGAGTTGATTTTCTTTTGTTTCAGGATTTTTTTCTTTGTCTTTGAACATTTTTACTATGATTAGTCTAGACTAAAATCTGTTTCATTTATCCTGCTTAGAGTTAGTTGAGATTCCTTCATGTGTGGATTAATGTTTTTCATATAATTTTGAAAATTTTCTGTTATTATTTATTCCTTTTTTTTTTTTTTTCTGCTGTTCTGTCTCTCTCCTCTGCATCTGGTAAGATTTCTCTGGGGCTTTCTGAGTAATTGTTACATTGCTCTTTTTATTCACTTTGCAAAATGTCTATTGATATATCTTTACATTTGCTGTTTCCTTCTCCTACTGACACAAATACACTCTAAATTTCTGAATTTCCATTTGGTTCTCTTTCATATTTCTTTCTCTTTACTGACATTTTCTACTTGATAAGACATTGCCATTATATCTTTCTATACTTTCTATCTATTATATTTTTCTATCATTATATACATAGATTCTTTTAGTTCTTTGAATATATTTATAATAGTGGTGTAGGTATTTTGTCTGCTAGAACAAAGCATGTTTTGTATGCTTTCTTAAAGGCAGTTTCTGTTGCATGCTTTGTCACTGTTTATGGGTCATACTTTCCTGTTTCTTTGAATTTCTCATGGATTTTTGGTTGAAAATGAACATTTTAGTTAATGTTTAGAAGTAAGTCTGGAAATAACTCATAAATTCTTTGGCTTATTCTTGTGGTTTGCATGTTTATTTTCTTCAGTGATTTGGTTGACTGTATTAATGATATGTATTATCCCCGTAATGTAGAGTCTCCAATGTTGCTTCTCAAAAGGTTCAGCCGTGGATGTGTGCATAGTTATGCTAGAATAATAATGGCGCTTTCCACAATTCTCTTGGAATGTCTCTTTCATCAATTGTTCTGTTAAGGTGCCTGCTTGTTGCCATTACATCCAGTTGTTTAAGTCTACTAATTGTTTACTGCTTGTCATATGTTTTTGTTGCTGTTTATTTTCTATTTTCGCCCTCAATTATGAATCACTTTATGATGTATTATACATAGTATAATACATAGTATTATGTACAACATATACTGACTTCATAATAATGATATAATTTATATTATTATATATTTATTGATACAGTTAAATTCAGGCTCCTTCCTAGGGGTAGTATTTGAGGTCAATATTTAAAACTTGATCCAACCTCATCTTCTAGTAATTTCTTTTCCTTGTTCTCTTTGTTAAATTTCTAAATGTTCTCTGGTTTCAATTTTGGTTCTCATGCAACTCCCAGCTTCGCCTTAGTTGTTTATCACCAATATAGCTATTGTTTTCAACAATAATCTTTCTTGAATTTCCCACAAACTCTGTCCCTAAAGAAGTTTGTTTCTGGAAGAGCTATAGGCATATTTATTTTTATGGTTGGCTTCTCCCCATGGAAAAGATCTCTTTACTAGTCTCCAGGCCTAGGAGCAGAGACTGCTATTCTTAAAGTGATAGCCTTTTTGGTGCCCTGGATACAGTGACAGTATCTGGGATTCTTGACTTGCTCCATACACCATGGAACCTCTATTCCATCCGAAGCTGAAGCATGAGAAATCCAGATGAAATATTTTCAGTCTGCTTTCCTTGAGAAGGCCTTTCCTGGTGTCTCAGATGATAAAGCATCCGCCTGCAATGCAGGAGACCCCGGTTTGATCCCAGGGTCAGGAAGATCTCCTGGAGAAGAGAATGGCAACCCACTCGGGTATTCTTGCCTGGAGAATTCCATGGACAGAAGAACATGGGCTACAGTCTGTGGGGTTGCAAAGAGTCAGACATGACTGAGCAACTAACACTTTCAATCCTTGAAAAATCCTTGCATTCTGCCCTACTGATAAAAACTGGGTGGAGGAGTGAAGCCTCACTTCTTTCTTTCTCTCTTCCTAGAAAGAGATCAGTGCTGAATGAAGATGGAGCCCTGTCTTCCTGTGCTCTGAAAGTTCTACAGAGGAAATGTAGGAGCAGAGAGTATGTGGGTCTTGAGTCAAATGGCAAGAACTTTCACTCTTTTTATCGAGATGTAGGAGATTTTCCAGAATAAATATTTCTCAATTTATTTATCATTTATTTGCTCATTATCTTAGACACATAGATCTTAAGATAATTTTCAGACTAAATTTTGCCTTTTAAGGTGATTTTTAAAAACAAATAATAGCAAATGAAGAAACAGACAAAGGATTAATCTCAAAAATATACAAGCAACTCCTGCAGCTCAATTCCAGAAAAATAAATGACCCAATCAAAAAATGGGCCAAAGAACTAAACAGACATTTCTCCAAAGAAGACATACAGATGGCTAACAAACACATGAAAAGATGCTCAACATCACTCATTATTAGAGAAATGCAAATCAAAACCACAATGAGGTACCATTACACGCCAGTCAGGATGGCTGCTATCCAAAAGTCTACAAGCAATAAATGCTGGAGAGGGTGTGGAGAAAAGGGAACCCTCTTACACTGTTGGTGGGAATGCAAACTAGTACAGCCGCTATGGAAAACAGTGTGGAGATTTCTTAAAAAACTGGACATAGAACTGCCATATGACCCAGCAATCCCACTTCTGGGCATACACACTGAGGAAACCAGATCTGAAAGAGACACGTGCACCCCAATGTTCATCACAGCACTGTTTATAATAGCCAGGACATGGAAGCAACCTAGATGCCCATCAGCAGATGAATGGATAAGGAAGCTGTGGTACATATACACCATGGAATATTACTCAGCCATTAAAAAGAATTCATTCGAACCAGTCCTAATGAGATGGATGAAGCTGGAGCCCATTATACAGAGTGAAGTAAGCCAGAAAGATAAAGAACATTACAGCATACTGACACATGTATATGGAATTTAGAAAGGTGATAACGATAACCCTATATGCAGAACAGAAAAAGAGACACAGAAATACAGAACAGACTTTTGAACTTTGTGGGAGAATGTGAGGGTGGGATATTTCAAAAGAACAGCATGTATACTATCTATGGTGAAACAGATCACCAGCCCAGGTGGGATGCACGAGACAAGTGCTCCGGCCTGGTGTACTGGGAAGACCCAGAGGAATCGGGTGGAGAGGGAGGTGGGAGGGGGGATCGGGATTGGGAATACATGTAAATCCATGGCTGATTCATATCAATGTATGACAAAACCCACTGGAAAAAAAAAAATAATAATAAAAATTAAAAAAAAAAAAACAAAAACAAATTATGGTTGTCTGACTGGGAACAGAATATATGGAGCTGCCTATACTACCATCCTGCAAATGTCATATACATTTTATGAAGGTGGTCATTGTGTATTTCATGACACATGAGCAAAAAATGGAAGAACTAGAGAAAATTTCCCATCCCCCCCACCAAAAAAAAAAAAAAAAAAAAAAGCATTGAGAAGTAACAGTCCAAGTAGAGGGAATAGCAAACACAAATATCCCTCAATCCCATTTCTGGTATGTTTACAGAATAGAAAGGACTCCTGAATAAATGTGGCCAATAAATATATATTTAATTTTCTATGATGATGGTAAAGTGGATGCACTTATTTAAATATCTTGAACCACCAGTTCTATACCAATCTATTCCATATCTATTTCTGCTTATATATTCTGTACTAAAATTGCTTCCATTACTTCAAACTCAGTGTGTCTAAAGCTAATACCACATGTTAAAAATTACCTATATGTTTTGAGGACAGAGTAAACACAAGTAAAATTCAGTCTTCTGTCATATGTCCTATTCTATTATCATTTGTCTCAATTCCTCAACTCACTTTAAACTTTTATTGTAGTTATCATCTATTATTTCTCTTTCAGGTAGAATGACTTGGGACAGTTTCATTGGATTAATTTAATTGCCCAGAGAGTCAATATCAGTGTTTGTATTTATAAGGTGGTTAGAGGTTAAGATTACTCTTTCCAGAAATTTGGGCTTTAAAAAAATATATATTTTTATAAGTTAGCTAGTATCAGCAGTCTGCATAATGGCCCAAGGATGGGACTATTTCATTTATGACAACTTTGCTTTGTTATCTATGGGCTTTTCTTCTCCTTAAATCACATGTAAACTATAAGAATATAGTAGACTGTTAATAAAGGTTTATTTTGGTACTATAGATACAGACACATCTTCATTCTTCAACAAGATATAGTATAATTGCTTTAATGGAACAAAAGAATTAGATGGTGAGATAATAATACCATTTAATCCAACCTTATAGTTTTACAAATGAGATGAAACTAAACTGTAGTGTTTGATATCATCAACAACTTAAAAACCTTATTTCTCTACACTCTCTGAAATTAAAAGTCACTGGGGCATAAACTCTGGACTACCATGATGTAGAAACCATAATTACATTAACATATAGTTGAAATGTTTCAATTAAACACATTAAAAGAACTAGCTTGGGAATTTCCCCATCACTGTCTTGTTGAAAAAGTATAATGGGTAGCTTTAACTATTATTCAGCATGAACTGTTGGCACAACATCCCACCCTTCTCTCTCCTGGAAAAGTAAATAGATAGGTTCAGAACTTTGCATGATGGAGGAATGAGAATGTTATACTATCTGATTTTATTTATTTGAAAGTCTTGAAAAGGCAAGGATGGAATCCAATCTTTTCTGGGAGACATGATTCACACCTAATTGGGGTTCATTTTCAGAAAGTTCAGTCACTGGGGAAGAAATAAATCTACTTTAGAGTAATCTCTTATGGTAACTAGAATCCTCACAAGATCAGAGGCTGCTGAAACTAAGTAAGCTAGTTTCCTGTGATGGCATTTAAGCTGGTGAGAAGACAGAGGGAATAAGAAGGATATATTACTAAATTCTCCATCCCTGAGCACAAAGAAAAAATATCACACAGTTTATCCTTACAATTTGTCATGCATGCTCCTCCACGTAATTCAACAGTGATGATTATGTGACTCAAATAGTAAATTCACCCTTGGCTTGTTATGCATATAACTCACCAAAACTATTTTGGTGAAAGTGCTTCTTCATATTTTCAGGATTCTCTTTCACACAGTCTTCTACATAAGGCAGATTATAAAACTCTAAAATTCATTTTGAATGTGTAGTTATTTATTCTACTGTGAATTATTGATGAAAACCAAACTCTGAGTAATGGAAGACACTATTGCTAAAATATTTTGCCTTTTTCTGAATATGATTATATAATTACTTATTCCTATTGATTTAGCTACTCATATCACTAAAACACAATTGATTCTTCTTCTCTTTTCCTTCTCTTTCCCTTTCCCAAAGTGAATTTTATTGATTTCTTTGAAGTAATGAAGCCTCAATCAAGCATAACACTTACTTCTAAACAGTGTACCTCCATGCTCCATCTCTATGGAAGTGAAAACTTATATGTATAATAAATAGAAGTAAACAGAGCATCAATGTAATAAGTGCACATTTAACTAAGTTGTTCTTTTTGTCTTAAAAACTTTAATCCAAGTATTAAGCTATAGAACTTTCTTCAGGTTTAAGATATATCTACTTTTTGAAGGCAGGCTATAATTTATAGTCTGGTTGTATTCCAAGACTTCTTTATCACTACTAGTGAGAAACCTGAAATATATTTTCACTGTGTGAAGAGTGGCATTTTACAATGGTTAATTTCCCAAGTCAATCTTCCATTTTCAACTACCATATTGTAGCTAAAATACATTTGAAATTAAAAATATTGTTAGATATATTTTCCAGGGCAAAATGATCTGAAAGCCAACCATTCTCAAAAACTTGTAATTAAATTGACTAGAAGCATTGCTATGTTTGGACTGATGTGAGTTTGATGTATTATTCTTGTTTGGGCACCATTGGTTGGACTTGCTTGAACTTCTGAATCAAAAGCTGTTCTTCAGGACAGACAGCATCAGATCTGACAAGTAAAGTGCTTGAAAGTTGTTGCCATTCTTATGACAAGAAAAACATATACAAACGGAAAATCTGAGGCTTTTCTGAGACTCATCAGATAAGTATATCATTGATGTAACTTGACAAATCACTATTAGTAAAATTTTGAAAGATAATCATATTCAGAGAGATACTGAATTTTATTACCTACAGCAAAAGCTACTAGAATCAATAGGATGGTAATGACAGTCACTAAAATGTCTATTTTAGAGAATTCCTGCAGGTTTGGTGAACACTAGTGTGAGAATGAGAAATTCTTGAAGTATTGGCATGGTGGATTTTATATAAGGATGCTCAGCAGTTTCTCATGAAGAGGATGTCAGAAAAATTTCTTTGTGACACTGGTCAAGGCGAGGGGGAAAGTAGTATTTGGAAAACCATCCAGACTCTTCTCCTTATTAAAGTTCTAAATTTGATGGGGAAAAACCCACAAATGGAAATTCTGAAACCTTACTGCACTGTGAAAATGTGATTCTGTCCCAGTCCTTATCTCACCAAAGGAGGGAACATTCAACAGAAGAAAAGGCTTTCACTTCCTACAGAAAGTACATGTGAAAAGGAGCAGAAATCAGGGGATAAAAACCTGTGTATGTGGAAGAGCTACAGAAATCCTAGTGAAGAGCCACACACCTGAGAAACAGTCCATAAAGACTGGGGCAAAATCATGGAATTAGAGACTATTCCCTCCTACTTCCTATGACAATACCATGAGCCTCCAGGATTATTACTAAGAATTGTAGCTAAAAGAAATGTCAGACACAAACTCTCTCTAAGGATCTGTACAAAGGGAAGCCTTAAAGCATAAAGGAGACAAATATAAGGACTCTAAAGGAATTTGATATCTGTGGTACATGTGCCTACAGCATACACTAACATAGCCCATTCTTAGCCAGATTAACATAAAAAATCCTCACACTGTATTTTTTTTTTCTCACACTGTATTTAAATCCCCATTACTTTACATAACATGTCAGCTTCAGTGAAAGAAGAAAAATTCAAGGCATGCTAAAAGGCAAGAAAAAAATATTCTGAAACAGTAAAGCAACTAATCAGAGCCAGACTCAGATATGACACATGTAGGAATTATCATATGAGATAATTAAAATTACTAAGGTAAGTGTTCAAAAGGAAATAGTAAACAACATGACAGGTTATGTTGATAATGTAACAGATGAAAACACTAAGAAAGAGTCAAAGGAAATTTTAGAAATTAAAAATACAGTAACAGAACTGGAAATTGCCTTGGACAGGTTCATTAATATATTCTACATAGCCAAGGAAACAGTAAGAGAACTTGAAGATAGAGTAACAGAAATTTTACAGACTGAAACATAAAGAGAAATATGAATTAAAAGTAAAATTAAATAAGGAAAGATAATGAACAGAAATCCAAGAACTGTGGGAAAATAATAATAATTAAAAAGACAAAACATACAATTGGAATACCAGAAAACAGGAAAGAGAGAGTGCGAAAGAAATATTTTAATTAATATGTCCAGTTAGAAATTAGTACTTAGTAAATAAGTAATTGCTAATTAATGACAGGCACTAAGTCATAAATTCAATAATCTAAGAGAACAAGAAAGACTTAATAAAAAGCAAAAAAAAAAAAAAGCTACAAGTAGGTATAACATATTCAAACTGCAGGGGAGGGGGAGAGGGAGAGAAATTATTGAAGGAAGATAAAGAAAAATAGAATATTCATTCTTTTAACTTTTTATTTTATATTGGAGCATAGTTAATTAACAATGCTGTGTTAGTTTCAGGTGTATAGTGAAATGATTGTTATACATGTAATATATGTATTTATTCTTTTCCAGATTCTTTTCTCATTTAGGATACTCATTGAAAGATAAATAAGAATAGGAATTTCAGCAGACTTTTCATCAAAAAGCATGCAGAAAAACAAAAAGGAATGTGGGTTGAAACATTTCATGTTGAAAAAAAAAACAAAAACAAAAACCTAGAAATCTATATCCAATCTATATCCTGTGAAATTATCCTTCAAAAGTGAAGAAGAAATAAAGATTTGGGGAAAAAAAAAAATGAAAGAAGTATTTCTAGCAGACTTGTTCTGCAAGAAATGTGAAAGGAAGTTCTTCAGGCAAAAAAAAAAAAGATATAAGTCAGAAACTTGGATCTACATAAAAAAGAGGGTTGCTAAAGGTATAAATGAAAACAAAATAAAGTCTTTCTTTCTTATTCTCTACTGATATAGAAGACAGCTGCTTGTTTAAAGCAATCTAGTAACAACATATCAAGAATGTAGAATCTATGGCAGTTGATATGAATGACAGTAATATCACAAGCTCTGGGACAGAGGAAGTGAGGATAAATGCTTAAGGGTAATTGAAATTTTTCTGTGCATAGTCGCCCAGTTGTGTCTGACTCCTTGCGATCCCACGGACTGGAGCAGGTCAGGCTCCTCTGTCCACGGGATTCTCCAGGCAAGAATACTGGAGTGGGCTGCCATGCCCTCCTCCAGGGGAATCTTCTCAACCCAGGGATTGAACACAGGTCTCTTGCATTGCAGGCAGATTCTTTACCATCTGAGACACCAGACTGGCTTTGGGATAAAAAAGCGATGTGTGTATTTTCAGACTTGATTACAGGCAATTATAAAGACTTTGCGGCCACGTCTTACAGGCCAAAGCTGCCTTCCCCAGCCTGGACTTGGTGCACAGCCCCTGCATTTCGGTCTCTGAAGAGAGTTGCAGGAAGGTCTGAGGCTCCCTGGCCATCAGATTCTTCCCATTCTCCGTGGCACTTTCTGACTCAGTCCCAAGTGCTTTCCACTCCTGCCCGCTCCCCCGGCCACCCCGGCCCCGTCCCGACTCAGGGTCCTTCTCTAGGCTCTCGGCAGCGAGCCGGTACTCACACCCGGGAGGGTCCACCCGGGGAAAGGAGAGGCGGAAGCTGGGCTTCCTCGCTTTTAGCCTCTTGCTTATTCCCCATTGCAGTAAATGATTCAAGACTGAACTCTTCCCTTTGTTAGCTTGTTGTTTTAGTTGGCTCCTCCAACATCTGTCAGCTCCGTTCTTTTTAGCTCAACTCAGCTGAGGTCCTGACAGTTGCAAAGAAAGTGTTATAGTGAGAAGGGCCTGTGCACATACATTATGTAAAGACACGTATTGTAAATTCTAGGACAACCATTAATATAGTTTTAAGAAAAATAAAAAGCTAAATAATACACAAAGGGAAAATGTTTAAAAAAAATAGAATCAACAAAAAAGTTGGAGAATTTGAAAGCTCTCTGTTACAAATTGGTAGATTAAGCAAGCAGAAAACCAGGAAGGACAGAGTTGACCTGGACAGGACTAGGGACTAACTTGATCAAACTGACTTTACAGAATTTTCCATCCAACGACAGAAAACACATCTTCTCAAGCAAACTTGACATATTTACAAACGTTAGATCACATTCAGGCCTTAAAACTGATCTGGGCAGGTTGGTAAGAAAGTCTGAGTGCTCCCTCTTCGGGCGCTCACGGGAGCTTCAGACCACAGAAGCTGTCATCGCGCAGGGAACTTTGCCCACAGTCTTATACCCTCCGTGCTGGAGAAACCAAAGACAACCTTTATTTACTGCTTTTTCAAACCATTTTTGGACCTGCTTGGGAGTCAACCATCTTCTCTGTAGGAAGTTTTAGTGTTTGAGTAGTAAATATTCCTATACTTTCTTAGTGCATATTTGTTGTCATCTGTATTCAAATCTTAAGTATGTCTGTGATTTACACACATCTAGGGTAAATGTAGAAAGTAACATAATGCCCAATAATAGGTAAACAAAAATATGATCCTAAAAAATTAATGTTTAACTTGGTTTAAAATAAAATGCAATTAAAAATGTTTGATTTTCATAAACATTTCTAAAATAGAAAGAATTGTGATTTCCCTTTAGATATACTTAATTTAGCCAAGTTTGTAGATGCTTTAAAAATAGACAATTCTTTCCAATTCATTGTGTCTTTTCAGATACTATTGACTTACTCATTCTACCTTGAGGCCATTTTTTTTTTTTTAACCCCCCACTGTTTCCCATGTATATAAGAAAATCTGTCTGTGGTTCTGAAAATAAAAGTGTTTCTTGCCCAACACAGATTCCTTTGAAAACCTAATAGGAAAGCAGTAGGAAAAAGAGACAGGGATTCTTTTTTACTTTTCTCTCATCCTCCCTGTTTGATATTTCTCCCCCATGACTTGGATTTATTTTGGTCTTGGTTTGTGATCTCACTGTAATTTGCACAGCTCAATTCACCCAGATGGAAAATATAGCTACCCATGGGGGTAACAGAACATTTTTTTAGACATCGTTCTTTTTTTTTTTTCAATGTTTAATGGTTTATATATCCTCAGGATTAACTTTCTTAAACAGTGGGCAGTCAATATCTTCACTGATTGATAAGCTAAAAAAAAAAAAGTATTTTTGAAACTCTATGTCTTAACATCTTATAACCCTTATTGTATCTCCTCATAAAATCTAGCAATATCAGTGGAGAACAAAAACACAGAAATCATTTCTTGGGAGAGAATATATTTGTGCAGAAATTTGTAGTTTTATGGCACTTATGCATTTTATACATCTCAGGTTCTGTGTTCAATTCAATATTCATTATCTTGTTGACACAAGGTTAGCTACTTAGGGTACTAGTTTTTGAATACTTTCAGGAAAGATAAATAATTACCTTTTACATTAACTGAATGTGTTTATGAGCATACCTAACATTACATTCATTCCCTCTTCTCACATGTTTGCTTGTGAATGTAAAAGAAAGATCAGCTTGCAACAAATTCATTTAAAATTTAATTTCCAAAGAAGAGATATTCTTTGAGGGGAAATATATTTTATTATTAGAGACAAATTAGAGAATTCACTTGTGGTGGGAAAAACTTTATAATTTCATTCTGTAATGTCACTTACTTCAGTGGAAATACTTTAGCACCTTTACTCTCATCAGACCCTGCCACATATTATAACATCCCCAACTAGATCAGAAGCAAAAGCATCACTATAATCCAGGGTCATCTGATTTTTTATTGTGAAATCACACTTCAAAATGTCTCATTTGTATTTTATCTTTTTGATAGTTACTTTAACAGAAACTAGTATAAATGCAATAAAAACAATTAAAAATATTGTCTTCCTCATGTAGGTAGCTGAATTCACCTAGCATCTTTTCCAATTTTCATCATGTTTCAGACAATTATACTATTTTTTTTTTCCTCTGGGATCTTAGAAAATAATACTGTGATCCAAATGTATTAACTAGCAGGGGGTAGAACTCAATGATATGTTTCTTTGATGCTGGGCTCTCTTTATGTACTAACACTAAGATTTCATTTCTTACTCGGTAAGATCTTCATATTCTTAAGAAGAGCTCGAGTAGTTTTTTTTTTATATATATAAAGTGAAGCTTCACAAGAAATATTAGCTATTTTAAATGTCAGTCAATTATTTAACAATTAAAGGAACTTGATCAACTGTAAAACTATTTGCTCAAGATTTCACATTAAGACAATGAAAAAGCCTGTACTAGATAATAGTTTCACGGATATGCTCTGTCCATGTCTCTTTTCTCATACGTGCTGCTTTGATCACTTTATCTGCCACTGAACATTCAAATAATATAGTAATTTACTTACCAAAATTAAATGATAATTTTATCCTCATGTCCTCTATAGGTTTACTACAACTAAAGAAAAAAAAATAGAGAGATAACATGGAATTCATTTAAAATCTCTAGTGCTTTGCATATGATCACAATTCTCAAATATCACTCAAATATTTGGTAACCTGCATGAAAGTGGTATGTTAATGATATTTATAGAATGCAGTATTTAAATTGAATAGATGAAATAATTTAATTAAATGCTACATGTAATCAGAGTATATTAATCCAGAGTCTCACAAAAAATACTATAATTTAAACCATGCCAATTCTATTCCTGTCACTACTTAATATTTTGTTATTTTTATTACAGCAATGCTACTATAAAAAACAATGACATATTCTCAAAGCATCTGTTCTAAAGGCCATCATACAGTCAGGATCTCATCATATTTACTTTTTTATTCTTGTATCAAAAGCCCAAAAACCTTCATTCTGTATTAAAATCTGCTCTATGGAGATCTATAGTGTATTGACATACAGGATATAGTGCTTACAGTATGGACATATAGGAAACAGCCAGTTAATAAAATCTCTGGTGAAACATGGTTCATAAATAAAATGTTCAGGTAAAAGTTTCCCCTTGGTAAATCCTCAAAATCATATCCAGTTAAAATTAAAATTTCAGTTCAGTTCAGTTCAGTTGCTCATCTGTGTCCGATTATTTGCAACCCCATGGACTGCAGTACGCCAAGCATCCCTGTCCATCACCAACTCCCAGAGGCTACTCAAACTCATGTCCATCATGTCAGTGATGCCATCCAACCATCTCATCCTCTATTGTCCCCTTCTCCTCCCGCCGTCAAAAATTACCATCTTCAGGTCTTTTCCAATGAGTCAGTTCTTCACATCAGGTGGCCAAAGTCTTGGAGTTTGTTTCAGCATCAGTCCTTCCAATGAATATTTAGGACTCATTTCCTTTAGGATGGACTGGTTGGATCTCCTTGCTGTCCAAGGGACTCTCAAGAGTCTTCTCCAGCCCCACAGTTCAAAAGCAATTCTTCAGTGCTCAGCTTTCTTTATAGTCCAACTCTCACATCCATACTTGACTACTGGAAAAATCATAACTTTGACTAGATGGACATTTGTTGGTAAAGTAATGTGTCTGCTTTTTAATATGCTGTCTAGGTTAGTCATAGCTTTTCTTCCAAGGAGCAAGTGTCTTTTAATTTCATGGCCGCAGGCACCATCTGCAATAATTTTGGAGCCCCCCAAAATAAAGTCTCTCACTGTTTCCATTGTTTCCTCATCTATTTGCCATGAAGTGATGGGACCAAAAGCCATGATCTTAATTTTTTGAATGTTGAGTTTTAAGCCAACTTTTTCACTCTCCTGTTTCACTTTCATCAAGAGGCTCTTTAGTTAGTCTTTGCTTTCTGTCATAAAGGTGGTGTCATCTGCACATCTGAGGTTACTGATGTTTCTCCCTGCCGTCTTGATTCCAGCTTGTGCTTCATCCAGCCCAGGATTTCACATGATATACTCTGCATATAATTCAAATAAGCAGGGTGACAACATACAGCCTTGACATACTCCTTTCCAGATTTGGAACCAGTCTGTTGTTCCATGTCCAGTTCTAAATGTTGCTTCTTGTCCTGCATATAGATTTCTCAGGGGGCAAGTCAGGTGGTCTGGTATTCCTGTATCAGTATATAGAAGTTTACTTCCGTAGAGAAGGCATTGTTTATCTTTGATCTGGGAGCTAAGAAAGCTGGTTATATTTTGGGCCAAACATATGAGTTCAGGCAACTTTACTGAATTCATTGCAATATGGTGGGCAGGATACAGTCTCCTCTGGAAAGTAGGTACAAAGGGTTTGGACATATAGTCACAGCTTAAATCTTATTTCAGACATTTTTTGCTTTTCTATAATAGAGATATTTGTAAGTGGAGATAATTATAAATGTATGAATCTATAATTTTGGAAAAATGAATTTTAAATGCATATCTAAATATTTTATTGAAGTGAATTTATTTATAACTGATTTTCAATTGCTTAAATCTGATAGCATAACAAATTTATCTCTTTATCTTTTACATCATATTCACTTTTAAATTATTGTGAATATTATTATCTATTAAGTGTAAGCAGTAGGATACAGAAGTAAATTCACACAATTCAGAAGTATTATTATTGTTATTTTAAAGGACTTTTAAAAAACAGTTTTAGGTTCACAGAAAAATTAATAGGAAGATGCAGAGATTTCCCTTATATCCTCTGTCCCTACACGTGTATATTAACCCCCATTACCAACTTCTCCCACCAGAGTGATATATTTATTACAGTTGATAAACTGACACTGCCACGACATAATCACCCAAAGTCCATAGTTTACATTAGTGTTCACTCAATGTTATACATTCTACAGGTTTGCACCAATGTATAATGACATGTATTCATCATCCTAACATCATACAGAGTATTTTTACTGCCTTAAATATCATCTGTTCCTGGCCCATTCATCCTGTCTCATTAACTCCTCTCCAAATCTTGACAAACACTGATTTTTTTCTGGGTTCATAATTCTACTTTTACAGAAAGTCATATAGTTTGCAGTCTTTTTAGAGTGGCTTCTTTAGGTTAGTAATACACATTTATGTTCATCCTTGATTTTTTGTGACTTGAAAGCTCATTTCCTTTTAGCACTGAATAAAATTCCTTCATCTATATGTACTACAATTTATTTATGCATTCATCCACTGAAGGACATCTTGATTTCTTTAAGTTTTGGCAAATATGAATAAAACTGTTGTAAACATCATATGCAGGTTTTATGTGGACATTATTTTCACACTCTCTAGATAAATACCAAAGAACACAATTGCTGAATTATATGGTAAAACCTTGTTGACTTTTATAAGAAACTGTCAAACTCTCTTCCAAAGTATCTGAACCATTTTTAATTGCCACCAAGAGTTACCATATCTCCACATTCTCCTTAGCTTTTGTTTTTGTCAGTGTTCCAGATTTTAAGCTGCTTTAATCCATGATGAGGAGTATTTTTCCATATGCTTATTTCATAACTATCTTCCATGTGAGATGTTGGTTAGAGTCAGTGAGCTATTATCTTTGATTTTTTCTTTTTTTTTGGTCATTTGATTATTGCATGCCTACATGGATGTTTTTTGACATTTATCCTGCTTGATGTTCTCAGAGCTTTCTGAATTAATGGTTTGGTATCTTACATTATACTGAGGATATTACTGTTCATTGGTCTTTTAAATATTCTTTTTCTTTTTTTGTCCTGACACTTACATCATGCATATGATATACCTTTTATTTTTGTTCCACAGTACTTGATTGTTCTGTTCTTTTTTTTTTTGTAAGGTTTTTATTCTATTTGCTTTCCAGTTTGGGAGGTTTCTATTGAGATACCCTAAACTCAGAGACTCTTTCTGCAGCTATGATCAGTCTGCTAGTAAGCTCATCAGATGTTTTTCTCATTTCTGTTATACTGAGTTTTCTTTCTTTCTTTTTTTTTTTTTTTCAATCTCGGAGTTTCCATCTCTCTGTTTACCTTGCCCATCTGCTATTGTATGACATCTATTTTATCCAAGAGAGCACTTAGCATATTAATTGTTTGTTCTTGTTTTGTTCAGTCACTAAAATTTGCCTGACTCTTTGGAACCCCATGGACTGCAGCATGCCAGCCTTCCCTGATCTTCACTATCTCTCAGATCTTGCTCAAATTTATGTTCATTGATTCGGTGGTGCTATCTAAACTTTTCATCCTCTGCTGCCCCCTTCTCATCTTGCCTTCAATCTTTCCCAGCATCAGGGTGTTTTCTGATAAGTCGGCTTTTCACACCAGGTAGCCAAAGTATTGGAGATTCAGCTTCAGCATCAGTCCTACCAATGAATATTCAGGACTCATTTCCTTTAGGATCAACTGGTTTGATCTCCTTGCAGTCCAAGGGACTCTCAAGAGTCTTCTCCAACACCACAGTTCAAAAGCATCAATTCTTCAGTGATCAAGTTTCTTTATAGTCCAACTCTCACATCCATACATGACCACTGGAAAAACCATAGCCTTGACTAGATGGACCTTTGTTGGCAAAGTAATCTCTCTGTTTTTTAATATGCTGTCTAGGATGGTCATAGATTTTCTTTCAAGGAGTAAGTGTCTTTTAATTTCATGGCTGCAATCACCATCTGCAGTGATTTTGGAGCCCAGAAAAATAAAGTCTGACACTGTTTCCACTGTTTCCCCATCTATTTCCCATGAAGTGATGGGATCGGATGCCATGATCTTAGTTTTCTGAATGTTGAGCTTTAAGCCAACTGTTTCACTCTCCTCTTTCACTTTCATCAAGAGGTTCTTTAGTTCTTCTTCACTTTCTGCCATAAAGGTGGTGTCATCTGCATATCTGAGCTTATTGATATTTCTCTTGGCAATCTTGATTCCAGCTTGTGCTTCTTCCACCCCAGCGTTTCTCATGATGTATTCTGCATATAAGTTAAATAAGCAGGGTGACAATATACAGCCTTGACATATTCCTTTTCCTATTTGGAACCAGTCTGTTGTTCCATGTCCAGTTCTAACTGTTGCTTCCTGATCTTCATACAGGTTTCTCAAGAGGCAGGTCAGGTGGTCTGGTATTCACATCTCTTTCAGAATTTTCCACAGTTTATTGTGATCCACACAGTCAAAGCCTTTAGCATAATCAATAAAGCAGAAATAGATGTTTTTCTGGAACTCTCTTGCTTTTTCGATGATCCATCAGATGTTGGCAATTTGATCTCTGGTTCCTCTGCCTTTCTAAAAACCAGCTTGCACATCTGAAAGTTCATGGTTCATGTATTGCTGAAGCCTGGCTTTGAGAATTTTAAGCATTGTTTTACTAGCGTGTACTGCTTCTGCTGCTAAGTCGCTTCAATCATGTCCAACTCTGTGCTGCCCCATAGACGGCAGCCCACCAGGCTCTGTCCCTGGGATTCTCCAGGCAAGAACACTGGAATGGGTTGCCATTTCCTTCTCCAATGCATGAAAGTGAAAAAGTGAAAGTGAAGTAGCTCAGTCCTGTCCGACTCTTTGCAACCCCATAGACTGCAACCTACCAGGCTCCTCCGTCCATGGGATTTTCCAGGCAAGAGTACTGGAATCAGTTGCCATTGCCTTCTCCAGTAGTGTGTGAGATGAGTGCAATTGTGCAGTAGTTTGAGCATTCTCTGGCATTGCCTCTCTTAGGGATTGGAATGAAAACTGACCTTTTCCAGTCCTGTGGCCACTGCTGAGTTTTCCATATTTGCTGGCATACTGAGTGCAGCACTTTCACAGCATCATCTTTCAGGATTTGAAATAACTCCACTGGAATTCCATCACCTTCACTAGCTTTGTTCCTAGTGATGCTTCCTAAGGCCCACTTGACTTCACATTCCAGGATGTCTGGCTCTAGGTGAGTGACCACACCATCGTGATTATCTGGGAAGAGCTCACTATTGGACAAGACCCTGATGCTAGGAAAGACTGAAGGCAGCAGGAGAAGGGGACGGCAGAGGATGAGATGGTTGAATGGCATTGCCGAGTCAATGGAAATAGGTTTGAGCAAGCTCAGGAGATGGTGAAGGGCGGGGAACCCTGCCTGGCTACAGTTCATGGGGTCGCAGAGTCAGACAGGCCTGAGCGACTGCACAGCCACAAGCTTTGTCATAGCTTTCCTTCCAAGGAGCAAGTGTTTTGTTTTGTTTTAATTTTGTGGTTGCAGTCACCATCCACAATGATTTTGGAGCCCAAGAAAATAAAACCTATAACTGTTTCCACTTTTTCCCCTTCTGTTTGCCATGACGTGATGGGACCAGATGCCATGACCTTCGTTTTTTGAATGTTGAGTTTCAAGCCAGCTTTTTAGCCCTCCTCTTCACTCGTGTCAAGAGGCTGTGCAGTTCTTCTTCACTTTCTACCATTAGAGTGGTGTCATTTGCATATCTGAAGTTTTTGCTCTTTCTCCTGACAATCTTGACTCCAGTTTTTTATTCATCCAGCCCAGTTTTTTGCATGATGAACTCTGCATATAAGTTAAATAAGCAGGGTGACAATATACAGCCTTGACGTACTCCTTTCCTAATATTGAGCCAGTCAGTTGTTTCATGTCCAATTTTAACTTTTGCTGCTTGATCCACATACAGATTTCTCAGGAGACAGGTAAGATGGTCTGACCTTCTCATCTCTTTCAAACTTTCCACAGTTTGTTGTGATCCAAAGTCAAAGGCTTTAGCATAGTCAGTACAGCAGAAGTAGATTTTTTTTTTTTTTTTTTTCCAGAACTCCTCAGTATGACCCATCTGTCTTGGGTGGCCCTGCATAGCATGGCTCATAACTCACTGAGTTATGAACCCTCTTTGGCTTTGTGATCCATGAAAGGGATTAATCACAGTTGTCTTAAATTATGCTTTGAATAATTTCAACATCTTTGCTATGTTTGATTCTGACTTTTTATGCCCCTTCAAGTTCTGTTTTTCAGGAAGTATTGCTCCTGAAGCTGAAGTTCCAGTACTTTGACCACCAACTGATTGGAAAAGACCTTCTGCTATACCTTATAATTTTTTTTTGATAGCCAGACAGGATGGATTGGATAAAGGAACTGTGTAAATTGGCCTTCTCTAATATTGTGGTGAAGGCACAGGGGAAGCATTTTGAGTCTTGAGATTAAGGCTCAGTATTTTAGTGAGTTTATCCCTGCCTCTGGACTGTAAAATTCTTGTGTTTAATTTTTTTCTTTCTTTGTTTTTTTTTTTTTTTCTTCTCCCGTTAGGTGGGTGAGTTTGACTACTATGATCTTGAGTTGTTTGTTTGCTTTTTCCCTTTCTCCCAGTTAATCAGGATCTGATAACACTTCTGTAGGCAGGTTAGGCTCTGCTGAACTAGTTTCAGCTGAGAGCAAGCCTTGCTCAGAGTACTCTGGTGTATTTCTTTTCCCAAGCCTCTTACTAAAATAGGAGGCAATTTTCTACTGATGTTAACCATGGGAACCTTGGTGGGCTCCTGGAGGTAAACCTCATGTTGTGGGCCCTCCTAGGATTTGCCCCCCATTCAGCATGAACTCTCAGAACTTTCCATATCTAACCTCCAGCAATATGGCCAATGCAGTTCTGGCTTCCTACTTGGGCACTGGTTCCCACAAGCACTTTCTCCTCATTTCTGCTTGGTAAGTTGCTAGTCTCCATATTTGTCCATCTGGTCTCCCTCGTAAGCAGTACTGCGCCTTATGTTCTCATCTCTCTGGGAGGTTTTAGAAGGACTGAAGATTTTTCAGTTGTTTAACTCTTACTTGTTGGACAAAGTGTTGGCTTCTAAACTTCTTACATGCAGAACTGGAAACTCCAGAATTATTATTTATTTAGTAAATTTTCATCGAAATTTTACTATGTGCCAGAAATCTACTTAGTAGATGGGGATTAAACACAAATAAGACAGACAAAATTTATATTTTAGGTGCTTATGATTTACTAATGACATTTTAAAAGACTTTTGATATTAAATGATCCCATTAGTGCTGGGGTCCAGCCTCGGCAGGATCCAGGGGATACCCTCAGGATGAACGGCGTTGGCGAGAGGGAGAGAGAAGACACGTGAGACCAGCCTTGATAGGGTCAGGTCTGCGAGGGAGAGAGAGAGAAAGAGAGAGAGAGAGAGAGAGAGAGAGAGAGAGAGAAATGACCAGACGGGGGTGTTTGCAGGGTCTGGCAGAGTATGACAATGTTTTATTTTTACCGTGGCTTTTATACCCTAAATTAGTACATTCCTAAGGGGAAGATAGTTTAACATTACATCAGCTTGTTCTTCACGAAACCAGGGTGTTTTCTGCAAACTTCTTTGTTTATGAGGGTCTTGTACATTATCTTCTGGCCTTGGGGCCTATTGCCACTTTATGACCTAGGTGAATGCAAAGCTGTTTTCTGTAATCTATTCTTTAATGAACACAAAGGTCAGTCCTTTTGCAGAAGTTATCAGTTAAATTTATCTAAAAGGTTTACCACACAAAGACTCTGCAGCTCCAGTGAGGCAGCCCCTGTTTAGCATTCCTGGTTAAAATTAACAATTTTAAACTCTTATTTTTCTAAAGCTTTAACTATAACCACTTTTAGAATAATATTTTTTGTTCTCTAATAGGGCTTCCTCACCCCTGAAGGGCTCTGTGCCTATTAAGGCCTTTATGTGATCAGGTTCGTTATGCTGTTTTATGATTAGGGTATTCTAAGCAATCATGCATATTAGTACCAAGGGCATAAATGCATTTGCCAAACAAACTAAAATACCAGCAAAGGAGTTTAAATTAAAACACTCCTTTCACCCTGGATAATCTCATAAAATACCACCACCCAGGAAACTTATTGATTAAAGTTCTAAATTGATTCTTATTTGGAAATAGATCGGGGAAGGCCTTCTGCCTGTGTCACAGAAATTATGGAGTAGTCTATTGAAGCAAGCATCAGAAAGACAGATATCATCTTTAAGGTGAGCGCCGGGGGCAGCTTTTCGGAATCCCTGGAAACCTGATCTGCCTTGCCCTCAGGTTTTCTCCCTCATGACCTTGTCATGGGTGGGATCTCGTGTGCCGGCTCTGGGGCACATTAGAGCTTAAAAAGGAAGCACAGATTGTTACAGAGAGGCAAAACCTGATCTTGCTGTCAAAGAATAAATTATTTCTACATGGCTGAAATCCTGGTATGCATATAAGCTAACTGATCTCACAACAACCTTGCCATGAACATTGTAGTTCTACTATATCAAGAATGTATGGTAGTATATTAAATTAAAATACCAACAGGAAAATAAAACAGGTAGAACAACTTTCCTATAGGCCACCAAGTATAATGCAAATGAAAATTCAAATCTTAAAACCTCTGGCTGCTTTGAGCCTATTTGCTATGGTCTGAATGCTTATGTGCCACCAAAATTTATCTGTTGAGATCTTAACTTTCAAAGGTGATGGTAGTAGGATCTTTGGGAGGAGTTTAAGTCATGATGGTGGAAATCTGGTAAATTGAATTGAATTTCTTAAATAACATTATGAGAAACGCCAGGACCCTTCCTCCCTCATATCTCAGTCAATAAAGAATCCGCTTGCAGTGCAGGAGACCTGGGTTAGGAAGATCCCCTGGAGAAGAAAATGGCAACTCACTTCAGTGTACTTGCCCAGAAAATCTCATGGACAGAGGAGCCTGGTGGGCTGCAGCCCATGGGGGCACTAAGAGTCGGGCATGACTGAGTGGCTAATATTTTCTTTCTTTTTTTTTTTTTTTCTGCTATGTAAGGACCCAATGAAAAGTTTCACTTAACATGATGGCACGCTGATCTCAGACTTCCAGCCTCCAGAACTGTAAGAAATCAGTATTTATTGTGTATAAGCTACTTAGTCTGTGGTATTTTGTTATAGCACCTAACAAACTAAGACAGTATAAAACCTATATAAATTTAAGTAAACTGTCTTAACAGTATGGTCTTTTTCAGGCTAGCACATAATCCATGAATCCTGAGAATCTAAAACAATTGCTTATCAATGTTAAACAGAAATGAGTGCTTAACAGAAAGATTCAGTTCAGTTCTGTCACTGAGTCATGTCCGACTCTGCAACGGACTGCAGCACACCAGGCTTCCCTGTCCATTACCAGCTCCTGGAGCTTGCGCAAACTTATTTGCATCAATTTGGTGATGCCGTGCAACCAGCTCATCCTCTGTCGTCCCCTTCTCTTCCTGCCTTCAATCTTTCCCAGCATCACATTTTTTCCGATGAGTCAGTTCTTCTCATCAGGTGGCCAAAGTATTGGAGATTCAGCATCAGTCCTTCCAATGAATATTCAGGATTGATTTCCCTTAGGATTGATTGGTTTGATCTCCTTGCAGTCCAAGGGACTCTCAAGAATCTTCTCCAACACCACAGTTCAAAAGCATCATTTCTTTGGCGCTAGGCTTTCTTTATAGTCCAACTCTCACACCCATACATGACTACTCGATAAACCATGGCTTTGACTATATGGCCTTTTGTCAGATTAGAAAATAAACTTATTTTTTTACTACGTTTGCAACTGGCATTGGCATTCAGACTTTCTGTGTGACCTCAAAAAACTTTTAATATGTTAAAAATATGTGTCTACTGTATAACAAATTTCATATTAATACTGACTCCACTGTGTAGGCAATTTATATGATTCAGCCAATATATTTCTGTTAAATATATTTCTGTCTCAGAAGACAGAAAAATCACATTAAAATAGTAGAAATAACTCTGGAATTTTATTTTCTCATCAAGAAAGGGGGTTTTGTGATGTGTGTGTGTGTGTGTGTGTGTGTGTGTGTGTGTGTGTATATACATATATACATATATATGTATATATACATATACATATATATGCTTTAAGAATCCATTATAAAAATCAGTAAATGCTCACCAGAGCTCACATGCCAAATATTTTTATTTTGAAGATAAATTTATTATCACATCAGTACTGTTGAAAAGAAGAAAGAAAGAGGAAGGGGGAGAGAAGGAATTAAAAACCAAGCACTATCACAGCAGATTATATAACTGTATAGAAATATAGAAATAAACAAAAAAAAAATTATCAAGGCACCCAAGTTAATATAGGTGCCTATGATGTGATTGACTTATAGGCAGAAAGTCTGGAGTAAATCATATTTAAAACTTATCATGTTTGACTTTGACCAACACTCTTTATTTCTTTAAACTTTAAATTCCTCATTAGAAATGATGAGTGATTTTGCAGTCCACAGAACTGTAATGCTGAAAAAAATGAGATGTTTGGAAAAATTCGTCAACATATTGTGTGGCACACAGTTGAGGCTCTATAAATGCTTGATGATTTCTTTCTTAGTCAGTTAATGACAGCCATAGGAGCTGGAACTTGGGAAAAAATATAAAAGGATGACAAAAATAAGGAAATAGACAAATTAAGAGAAAATATAAGACCCTACATTACTGTATTATTTTTGACAACTAAACTTGATAAAACTATCTCAGTATGATACCTCCAAAGCTAGTCAACTGATGGACGTGACTATACTCTGGGTAAGATATTTCCTGGAATTACTTATATTAAAGAGCTCTTCAGCATAAACACATCTGTTATATCTTAATAATGTTAATATAAGTATAATAATGATAGTATAAGTAACTCACCATAGCCATTATCTAGGAAATCAGATCATTTCCTTTTATCTGTGGGAGTGAAAAAAGTTAAAGGGATTGAAAGTCATAATTAAAAAATATGAATCTTGTGGCACAGCTTTCAATTCTGGGGCTATTAATAAAAATAGTAAAATAGTTTTAAATAGTTATGATAGTTTGTCAAAATGCAGATCTTTACAAGACTTCCTCACTGATCCACCTAAGCCTCAGTGATGATTTGGGGACCAGTACCTAATCATCCACTGGATTAGAAATGTCAGTATGTGTAGACTTGTGCTGTTTCTGTTAATTTATTTTTTTATATACTTAGTTTGGGGAATAGCTTGTTTGGGGAATATTTATAATTTAAACAATAAAAGCCTGAGGACCTATAAATAATTTTCATCTACATTTGGAAGAATGAACTAGTCAGTTCAAGGAACCAAGGGACCACTAATCTCTCTCAATTAAATCTCTCACTGTGCAGCTTTGGGAAAGTTTACTATCCATTTAATAATCATAAAGAGAAATGTTTTGATATTTCACTTGGCAGCTTAGGGTTCAGAATGTAAAATTAAGCTAAGGTACATATTGAAGTTTATCTCATTTGAGATTCTCTCCTAAAATTATAAAAATAATTTGTTAATCTGCCAATTTCTGTAGTTACCAGAGTACACTTTTCTTATGAAATATTTTGATTATTCATTTTTAATCATGCTATATTGAAGCATATACAAAATCAGGGGAAAACTAGTCTTTTTAACATGTACTGCCATATTTAATCCAATTACTATGGTTTTTCCAGTAGTCATGTATGGATGTTAGAGTTGGACTATAAAAAAAGCTGAGCACTGAAGAATTGATGCTTTTGAACTGTGGTGTTGGAGAAGACTCTTGGGAGTCCCTTGGACTGCAAGGAGATCCAACTAGTCCATCCTAAAGGAGATCAGTCCTGGGTGTTCACTGGAAGGACTGATGCTGAAGCTGAAACTCCAATACTTTGGCCACCTTATGTGAAGAGTTGACTCATTGGAAAAGACCCTGATGCTGGGAGGGATTGGGGGCAGGAGGAGAAGGGGACGACAGAGGATGAGATGGTTGGATAACATCACCGACTCAGTGGACATGAGTTTGGGTAAACTCCAGGAGCTGGTGATGGACAGGGAAGTCTGGCATCCTGCAGTCCATGGGGTCGCAAACAGTCAGACAGGACTGAACGACTGAACTGAACTGAACTTTTAAATTAAATTTTATTGGAGCATAGTTGATTTACAATGTTGTGTAAGTTTCTGCAGTACAGCAAAGTGAATCACTTATGTATTTATACAAATATCCCCTCTTGTTTTAGAGTCTGTGTGTGTTAGTTCCTCAAACATGTCTGACTTTATGCGACCCCACGGACTATAGCCCATCAGACTCCTCTGTTCATGGAATTCTGTTTCATCAGGGGAAACCTGTATGTTGAAATTGTGTACATTCCCATACTTAAATATTCTTTACCAAGAATACTTAAATTCCCATCAAACACAAAACTTTTAAGCATATGCCTCATCTTCTCATGAAACCTTTTGCTTTAATTATTTCTGGGTAATTTCTGAATAACTGGGAAAGAGAAGAAATTAATTTTCTCTTATTCATTGGGTTTTGGTAGAGATAGAAAATTTCATATAAGGTGGAGTTTGGGAAAGCTGTGTACTCATTATATAAAGAAGAAATCTTATTATTATTTTTTTTTCAGTTCCAGAAGGTGTGATCATTGTAAGAAGAGAAGTCTGCATTAAAGGAATAATAATACCTATGTAAAACATCTCTTTATTGTGAACTAATGCTAATTTAAAAGGAAAGGTGGTATCTTGTACAGAATGTTTCAGTGACATAGGAATCAAGCATCTTAACTTATTCTATTAAATTTGTTACTAGATAGCAAGCTTGGAACTGGCAAGTCAGTTATCTTCTTGATCCCTATTTCTTTATCTGTAAGGTAATAGCCTGGATATGTATTTTATAAGTCTTCAACAACTTGAAAAATCAGATCATTCTAAAAATTAAATGGTATTATCCTTTATCAATTTCAAAGGATCAAAAAGCACAAAGTACTGATTATACTTCATCTGTGCATAATCTAAGAAAGATCACTAATAAAATAGTGTCTTTTGTACAAGACTTGTGATTATCTTCATTGCATTTTGAAACCTAAAAATATATATATATATATTTATAGATTTATAATTATGGAAATCTATTAACCTGTAGCATTTACACATGTTGTATTTTACTTGCAATACTTAAAAGAGGAGGGTAAAGAGTTTGCACTGCACTTGTCAGTATTTAAACTTGAATATGTCAAGAAGCATTATCTGTGAATTTATTTATATAATAGACTCCAAAATCCACATAGCTATAGTAATTCTAACTGCATGTAATATTCAACATAAACCCATTTGTAGTCAAAATTGAAATCCAAACCAATCTCTAAAATTATAGTTTTGACTTTGTACAATTATATTATGGCATTATGCTATGTTCAGACCATTAAGAAATTCACAGTTCTTTGCCTAGTAGCCAAAAACTTAACTCCTTATCACAAAGAATAGACCATTAAGTCATACTGGAACTCAGAATAGAATAAACAAGAAAAAGAAATTATAAAATCTCAGTCTTTCTGACTGAAATATATAGTATAATGCTTAAACAGAAATGATACCATGATTAGAGAATTATCAATGAAACACATTTGAAGAGGTTTTTTAAATTAAATAATCTAAAATTTATTTAGAAAATATATAAAATATTAACTTCCATATTTATTAAATAATTTTCTTAGTCATACTTATATTCACTGAGTGATAATGTAATAATTTTTTTGAATAGTAAATTATTCTAAGACATTTCCTTCAAGCATGGTTATATATCTGGAGACCTTATTTTTTGGAACAAAATTCTGTTAGAGAGCCACAGTTTTCAAATGAGATCACCTTTACTGTTAATCAAACATACTCAGCAGCAGAGGGAGATTCCAAGTTCTCTGCACTCTTTGTGACATCTACTTCTGCTTTATTGACTAAGCCAAAGCCTTTAACTGTGTGAATTACAACAAACTGTGTAAAATTCTTAAAGAGATGAGAATACCAGGCTACCTTCTCCCTGCCTCCTAATAAATCTGTATGCAGGTCAAGAGGCACCAGCTAGAACCACACATGGAACAATGGATTGGTTCCAAATTGGGAAAGGGATACGTCAAGACTGTATATTATTACCCTGCTTATTTAACTTATATGCAGAGTACATCATGCAAAATGCTGAGCTGGATGAAGCACAAACTGGAATCAAGATTGCCTGGAGAAATATCAATAACTTCAGATATGCAGATGACACCACCCTTATGGCAGAAAGTGAAGAAGAACTAAAGAGCCTCTTGAGGAAAGTGAAAAAGGAGAGTGAAAAAGCTGGCTTAAAACTAAATATTAAAAGAACTAAGATCGTGGCGTCTGGTCCAATCACTTCCTGGCAAATAGATGGGGAAACAATGGAAGCAGTGAGATACTTTTATTTCTTGGGCTCCAAAATCACTAGTGTTAGTTCCAGAAGGTGTTGTAGGTCTTCATAGAACCGTTCAACTTCAGCTTCTTCAGCATGACTGGTTGGGGCATAGACTCGGATTACTGTGCTGTCAAAGATGGCTTGCCTTGGAAATGAACAGAGATCATTTTGTCGTTTATGAGATTGCATCCAAGTACTGCATTTCGGACTCTTTTGTTGACCATGAGGGTTCCTCCATTTCTTCTAAGGGATTCTTGTCTACAGTAGTAGATGTAATGGTCATCTAAATTAAATTCACCCATTCCATTCCATTTTAGTTCACTGATTCCTAAAATGTCAATGATTACTCTCGTCACTTCCTGTTTGCCCACTCAAAATTTACCTTTATTCATGGATCTAACATGAGCCTAACAAGGTTCCTATGCGCTATAAAGACAATTCAGGGTGGAGTTCTAGTAAAGATAAGGACACAGGCAGCATTTTGAGTCTCACAGTATTCAAGAGGGAAGTCTAGATCCTTCAGTGATTGTGAAGTGACTAAAGGGAAGATTTGATGATAAGGAAGGGGGTGTCTATGACAAAACTGGTTGCCATGGTGACAGATGTGGCTTTGAAAAATTTGAATAAGGTGGAAACAATCACTGGAGTGACAAATACATGGAGATGTTTGGTTAAAACCATTTCCACCAAGTTAATACTTTTAATAGGAACTTTTTTTTCTAAATATAACACGGATTAACAGAAATATGACCTTTCAATTGAGGCAGAAGTTGTCTCCCACACGTTGAAAATTTTGTTGATGTTGAAATGGGAGAAATTACCATAGGAAACATCAATCTTATTTGTTGTTATACTCACTTGGCTCCATTGCAAAACTGCTGTTCATTTTATGAAAGAGAAGAAGAAGAAGAAGAAAAAAAAAAAACAGCTCTTGATGTCTTCTACTCAAACAACATTTCTAAAACTTGCAGCATTTATCTTGCTGATCTTGAATCAGATTTATTCAGATGGTCAAGGAGAGTTTTTGAGGGCCAGGAAGGAAAATGCAAAGTATGGTCTCTGCCAACAATGTCCAGTCTCTTTGGTATTAGCACCAACAAGAGAAATTTGGCAGTACCAATCTATAAGGAAGCCAGAAATTTTTCATAATGGTCCAAAGATAGTCCTTACATCATTTATGGTGATTCTGATAGTGGTTATCAGGTTTGATACTTAGAATGTGGATGGGACATGTTAGCTACTCCTTGAGGCATGATAGACATGAAGGAAAGAGAAAACATTAAAGTTCCACAAATGTCAGGTATTGGCTAAAGTGAATCTGATATTGATATGAAATATAAAGCTCAGATATATAGAATATTTCAACAAGATAGTATGTCATTGAAGGAAGTTTATCAAAACATGTTTAGGAAATACAGGTACTTGCTCATGATTTATTGATGAAGTCATGAATACATCTTTTTGGTTGTAAAAATGTTGGCTCTACCTTTGAGAAAGTGAAAGTGAGGTCTCTCAGTCCTGTCCGACTCTTTGCAACCCCATGGACCGTAGCCTACCAGGCTCCTCCGTCTGTGGGATTCTCCAGGCAAGAATACTGGAGTGGGTTGCCAGCTCCTTCTCCGGGAGATCTTCCCAACTCAGGGATCGAACCCGGGGCTCCTGCCTTTCAGACTGACGCTTTACCATCTATCTGAGCCACCAGGGAAGCTACCTTTGAGAACATCACATCAAAAGAGTCAGATAAGCAAATGCATCAGGAAAGAATTTCTTGATCTTAGTGTTTGCGGAGCCCAAAAAGGGTACAGATTCCCTGGAGGAATTTTTACACCATGAAGGATATGCTTGAGCCAGGACCCAGGGAGAATGAGATGAAAGAGATGATGAAGAAAGCTTCATGAATTCCTCTTAGGGAAAAGCCCAATTCTAGTGGCCAGAGCAGTAGCAGCGAGAGGACTGGACATTTTCAGTGGAAACAAGTTATCACTTTTGATTTTCAGGACTGTATCGCTCTTCATCCTCCTCACTGCGCCAGCTGTCTGGCTCTTCACACTGTTTGCACTGCTCGCTGGTGTGCAAGGTGTGAGCTGAGAGGCCGGAAGAAGACTCAAGGAGCCTTGGGAACTGCAGACACATTTATTCTCTCCCGGCTGACGCAGCGGGCACAGCAGCAGCCATGGCATAAGGGAACACAACCCAACCTCTCTCCCGGCTGGTGCGGCGGCCGGAACAGCATTCTCATCTGGTTGACGCAGTATACGTGCTGTATTCTCTCCTCTTGTGGCTGACCCAGCAGACACAGCTGCGATGCAGCAGAACGGCCACCACTTTCAGGTGGAGGCCATATATCTGGACGGCATAAAGTAGCTCGTGACCAAGTGAGGACCTTGTGACGGGCATGCGCAGTGCTAAACGTGCGCTCAGCTGTTACGTAGTCATTATTTGCAAAACATGGGGGAAGACAGCCTGAACTCGCCATCTTGGCTAATTTACTTTCTCCCCAGAAGAATGATATTGAAAGAAAGTATGCATCGCCTTGACTGTACAGGATGGGTAGGAAATCTTGGCCTTGACGGCTTGTTCTTTAGCCAAAGAATCATAAATATGACCAAAGATTTGTTGGATCTTTTTGTGGAAGCTAAACAAGAAGCGCCCCCATTGTTTGAAAAGGTGGCATATCAACACTTCTACAAGGGTAGCAGCCATGGACATTGTAAGATTAGTAGATTCTGAGGCAGATTTGTGCCAGAGGTTTTCAACATAGTTGTGTTGCCATCAATTCCAGCTTCAGGAGCAGCTGTGCCAGCAGGAGTGGAGGTGGTGGAGGCAACCACAAGCAGCTGCAGAGAAGTTGGTGGGCATTGTGATGGAGGTTTTGAACATTGATGGAGACGGAGGAAATTATAAGTGCTGGGGGACTGACTGGTGGGGCAGTGCTGTGCTGTGCTGAGTCGCTCAGTCATGTCTGACTCTCTGTGACCTCATGGACTGTAGCCCGCCAGGCCCCTCTGTCCATGGGGATTTCTAGGCGGGAATACTGGAGTGGGTTGCCATGCCCTCTTCCAGGGGATCTTCCCAACCCAAGGGTCAAATCCAGGTCTCCCACATTACAGGTGGATTTTTTACCATCTGAGTCACCAGGAAAGTCCATGGATGCTGGAGTGGGTAGCCTATCCTTTCTGCAGTGGATCTTCCCAACCCAGGAATCAAACCGGGGTCTCCTGCATTGCAGGTGGATTCTTTACCAGGGAAGTCCATATATGGAAACAGCATGTAATTTAGCCAGAGTATATATTGTGTAGGCTCAAAAACTTGCATCTAATTGCCAACCGTGATACTCCATTGATTCTCTTTTTAAGGGAACATAAGGTCACAAAAGGAGATGAAAGGAGCAATCAGCAGTCTTGTTCAGAAGGTAATTTGAAGACCTCCACTGCTAGTGTGTATTAACTCTCCTTCCCCTATCCCCGTCCTAAATTGCTTTCATAATTTTGTGACTGCAAATCATCTGTTTGTCATGAGTGTATTATTTTGATGCCCTATTGGCTCAGTAATGCTCAAGATAACAACTTTTTTTTGGTAAAACACATTTACTCTACTTGAGCTAAATTTTTTTGTAAATCTATAAATTTTAAACTGAACCATACAAACAACTTAAACTTGTGTATACACACCAAACTTTATTCACTATTTAAGTATGCAAAGAGTAGACTGTCTTTATTATAGTAAACTTTTCTTTCAAGGATATTTGACTTCCCAAATATATCATTATAGAGAACAGCAGATATATTTTTCCAGATTAAAATATTGAGATGGCAATGCCACCTGTATCTCTAATGTAAAAATGTGGTTTACCTTATGATTGTAAGGAGACCTAATTCTAATGAAGAAAATGTCAGACATATGGGGGATAAGGAAAATTATCAGAGAGACTCAGTGGGTCTTGATGAATCTATCTAGTATAGGAAAATTAAACAGTACCTGATTACTGTTTGCTAAGACTGGACTCATCCAGGCACACATTTAAGGTTTTAATTTACCTTTACTGTAAAATATAACTTCCAAGGATTTAATATATCACCTGTCCTTAATAAATCTGTCATGAAAGTGAGTTAGTTTTATATGACTTTTAGAAGCAATCTTAGAGACTAAGAAAATTTCAACTAAACCACACTTTTTAATGTTTAGATACACCTGTAGTAATACTTTAGTAGTTAGTGGTAATTAGTGGTGACATTTGCCTTGAATGGAAAAGTTCAGTTCAGTTACTCAGTTGTGTCCAACTCTTTGCGACCCCATGAACCTCAGTACACCAGGTCTCCCTGTCCGTCACCAAATCCCGGAGTCCACCCAAACCCATGTCCATTGAGTCGGTGATGCCATCCAACCATCTCATCTTCTGTCGTCCCCTTCTTGTCCTGCCCTCAATGTTTCCCAGTGTCAGGGTCTTTTCAAATGAGTCAGCTCTTCACATGAGGTCGCCAAAGTATTGGAGTTTCAGCTTCAGCATCTGTCCTTCCAATGAACACCCAGGACTGATCTCCTTTAGGATGGACTGGTTGGATGTCCTTGCAGTCCAAGGGACTCTCATAAGTCTTCTCCAACACCACCGTTCAAAAGCATCAATTCTTTGGTGCTCAGCTTTCTTTATAGTCCAACTCTCACATCCATACACAACTACTGGAAAAACCATAGCTTTGACTAGACAGACCTTTGTTGACAAAGTGATGTCACTGCTTTCTAATATGCTGTCTAGGTTGGTCACAAACTTACATCCCTTAGAATGTTCTATACTAATATAATTTAGTAAGGTAGGACATATTCTCAAAATGCCTGATCTCTGGATATTCAATTTCAAGTGATTGGTGTTTACAGAAACAAGCTCAAGAGGAGAAGAAAAAAAAAAAAAAAAACTATTATAGAAGAATGAAAAAAGAAAAGAATTTATTGTGAGATTTAAGGGAAGAAGGTAAAAACTTAATCATGAGCTAAAAGTTCACCAATGTCTTTATTCTGGTCACATACACCCTACTAACCACATTTAGAGCTTAAATTTCAAAAATTCCCTCTTAAATGACACTTCAAAAATATATCAGCTTCAATTGCCATCTTAAGTATTTAAGAAAACATTTCACAAAGCAAAAGTTAAAAGAAAGAAAAAAATAAGAGAGCCTCACACAACATGATCAATATGCTTTATTGGCTTATGCTGCTTTTGTATCATGAACAGATAAGAAACATATCTTTTTGTACTCAGTTTTTATTTTTACTTTTTAGTCAAACATGTCTGGTGTGTACACTGCTTTATTTTTCTGCTGAAAGTTGCCCTTTTCTATGTTCATATTAGAAAACAAAAATATAATTTTCATTATATATAGTTAAAACAGGGGATTGTGAAATCTAAAATCAAAAAAATCTTTTTATACTTATTTACTTTCTAATTAGGATGGAAATGTATCTAAAGAACCTTAAGTTAATTTGAGTAATTGGAAGAGAAAGAAATATTGCAGAAGGGCCCATAAAAGGCCCTAAGTCAATTCTACTGCTGGACTGAGAGCATAGGGCCACTGGGCAGCAGCATTTCTCACAGGTTCACATTGAAATGATCCAGTGCATTACAAGCTATATACACTTTAGTAAGTTCTGCAGTCTTTTTCCAAGAGAATAAATAAGAAAATAAAGCTGTAAGCTGCTTGTGTCACAGTTATCATTGCAGACTCTTTACCGTCTAAGCCACCAGGGAACCCCAATCTCAATACAGTAACAACAAATGTTTTTTGTTTGTTTGTTTGTTTGTTTTTTACTATAATATAATAATAGTAAAAGATATAGTTTTGCTATGAGTTCCCGAGGAAACAACAAAAATGGAATTACATAAAGTTAAATAATCAACTGATATTTGGTATCAATTTGATAAAACTTTCTTGCTTTAATTTGGGGCATAATTGTTTCCCTAACAATTACATTGCAAAGTTAGGTAAATTCAACAAAGTAGTAATAGACATGAAAACAATTCTTCCCAATTGCATGTGTTTATTTTGATATATATACTACCAAGGTCATGAGCTTTTTCTCTGAATGATCAATAGATTTGGCTTGAATTGTGGATGAACTAATTGTATATCTTCAAACTTGAGAATAATACATTTTTCACTCACCAAGAGACAAGTTAAAAATTAATAGAAACACACAAGGAATAAAATGTACTTGAACACCTCATGAAAGGACAATATAGATCAATGGTTCAGGATGAAGACGAAATGGGTGGGAATCTTTTTTTTTTTTTTCTTACATACAAACATGGACAACTTACATATTATCTTGAATTTCAGTTTCCTTATTTATAAAAGGAAGATAGTAACATCTACCTCATTACATTTTTGTGGATTTTAAATAAGCTGATGCATATGAAAAGGTGAAAATAGAGTCAGGTATACTACAAATGCTTGATATTAAGCTATTCCAGACTTCCCTTATTGTGGCAAATATTTGCCACAATATTTGGCAAATATAAATTTCCCTAATTAATGTTCACTAACTGGTTGATTATATTCTTTGCTTCTAAGTTATTTGCTTTAGTTGTTTGTTGTTGTTTTGTTTTGTTTTTATCATATTTACTATAATTTTTCCCCTCTATATGGTGATAATTTTTGAATTACTTCAGTTCAGTTTAGATCAGTTGCTCAGTCATGTCTGATTCTTTGCAACCCCATGAACCGCAGCACGCCAGGCCCATCACCATCCCTGTCCATCACCAACTCCCGGAGTCCACTCAAACCCATATCCACTGAGTCGGTGATGCCATCCAACCATCTCATCCTTTGTCGTCCCCTTCTTTTCCTGCCCTCAGTCTTTTCCAGCATCAGGGTCTTTTCAAATGAGTCAGCTCTTCCCATCAGGTGGCCCAAGTATTGGAGTTTCAGTTTCATCAGTCTTACCAATGAACACCCAGGGCTGATCTCCTTTAGGATGGACTGGTTGGATCTCCTTGCAGTCCAAGGGACTCTCAAAAGTCTTCTTTGAGAAGTATTGCTTAAGTGTATCATATATAAAAATCTACAATTCAATGTGATGATTAAGATATTCTTTTCAAAGAGGTTTCATATATAAGTAAGAGATTATCTCAGGTAAAAATTACTGCTGTACAATGTAAAATAGCTGAATGGATAAAGTGTATTGAAGATTGTTAGTCCAAAATTTAAAAAAAAAAAAGAAAAAAGGAAGGAAAAATAAGGTCTTTTTTCTCTAATTTGTGTCTATGAACCTTAAATATAATAAAATTAATATATTTATAAGATTAAGAAATTAGAAATGCTATAAGTGTTACTCAGAATTACAGTACACTATAAAACCTTGCTTCTGATTACAAAGAAATATATCTTATAGACAGGTAAATAAATGCCTTTGAATTTTTTTCAAATATCATAATTTCAACAGAATGAAAAAATATCATACATGAACATGCCATCTCATCTCACAAGGTAATCTATTCAGATATTTAAGTATACAGTTACACTGGGAATAATTCAGTGAAATATATGTATGGCTTATATCAGATTCTTATACTAGGAAAATATAACACTTTGCCATATATAAAATCATTCATTAATCAAATTTCATTGAAACATCCTATTTTATAGTAACATTTCAATTTTGTGAGAAAAAAATTGAATATTTTTAATATTAGCATCTCCACTCATAGAAATAATCACCATTTCATTCCTGCAAGTATAATGAAGATTTGAAGAATATTGAGTTAAATTGCTAAATTCACAGTATTTTTGGTTCAAATATAGCTGCGTAATCGTTCCATTTAATATCTGTGCCTAAGAGATCTTAAGCCCTATTACTTTAAGGTAATATATGATATAGGCATTATTAATGTCAGGTGATAAGTTGATATATAGTCATATCTTTTTTTATTGTACCTCATGCTGTTGAGGTTCACAGATGATGCATTTTATACAAATTGAAGGTTTGTGGCAACCCTACATAGAACAGGTCTACAGGTACCATTTTTCTAACATTTCTAATTTTTCTAACATTTCTAATTTCTAATATTTCCTCATATATTTCTTGGTCACCTTTGATAACTCTCAATAGTTCAAACATTTTTATTATTATTATATTTGTTATGGTGATCAGTAATCTTTTTATTACTGCATTTCTAATCAGTAATTCTAATTATTTTGGAGTGTCATGAATCACACCTATAAGAGAGTGAATTTAATAAATGTGTGTGACAATCTGCTCCACTGACCAGTAATTCCTCTTCTTTCTTTCTCTCCTGAGACCTCCCTCTTCCTGAGATGCAACAGTGTTGAAATTGACCTATTAATAATCCTCCAATAGCCTCTAGGTGAAAGGAAGAGTCATTCATCTCTCACTTTAAATAAAAAGCCATAAATGATTCAGCTTAGTGATAAAGGCATGTTGAAGACTGAGATAGGCCAAAAGCTAGGCCTTTTGCACCCAACAGCTAGCCAAGTTGTGACTGCAAAGGAAAATTTCTCAAAGGAAAAATATAAGTACTACTCCAGTGAACACTTGAATGAAAAGAAAGCAAAACAGCCTTCTTGGAGATATGGAGAAAGTTTTAGTGATGTGGGTAGATTAAACCAAATGCAACATTCCCCTTAACTCAAAGACAACCCAAAGCAAGATCCTAACTCTCTTCAATTGTATGAAGGAAGAGATAGCTGAGGAAATTGCAGATGAAAAGTTTGAAGCTAGCAAGAGGTTGGTTCATGAGGTTGAAGGAAAGCCATCTCCAAACATAACAGTACAAGGTAAAGCAATAAGTGCCAATATAGAAGCATCAGCAAGTTATTCAATCAAGCCAAGATAATTAAGATGAATACACTAAGCAATGTATTTTAGTGTAGATAAAACTACTTTATATTAGAAAAAGACTCCATCTAGGACTTTCATAGCTAGAGAGGATAAGGCAATGCCTAGCTTCAAAGTTTCAAAGGACAGCCTGACTGCTAATGAAGTTGGTGACTTTAAGTTAAAAACACTATTTATTTGTGCTTAGTTGTTCAACTGTGTTTGACTCTCTGCAGACCCACGGACCACAGCCTTCCAGGGTCCTCTGTCCATGGGATTCTCCAGGCAAGAATACTGGAGTGAGTTGTGATGTCCTACTCCTGGGGATCTTCCCAAACTAAGGATCAGACCTAGATCTTCTCTTGCATTGAAGGTAGACTCTTTGCCACTAGCATCACTACTCATTTATTACCTTTCCAAAAATCTTAGGGTCCTTGAGAATTATACTAAATAATCTACCTTTCTTGTGATCTATAAGCAGAATAAAAAAGCCTGGATAATAGTACGTCTATTTACAACATGGTTTATCACATATTTTAAGCCCTCCATTGAAACCTACTGCTCAAGAAAAAAAAAAAAAAAAAAAAAAATTCTGAAATACTACTGTATATTGACAGGGTACTTGGTCATCAAAGAGCTCTGATAGAGATGTACAAGGAGATTTTATTTTCATTCTTGCTAATTCAGCATCTATTCCACAGCCCACAGATTAAGGAGTAATTAGCCTTTCAAGTTTTATCATTTAAGAAATGAGTTTCATAAGCCTTTAAGTGGCATAGGTAGTGATTCTTCAGATGGATCCAGGCAAAGTAAATTGAAAACCTTATGGAGACAATTCACCATTCTCAGTGTCATTAAAAACATTCATAAGAAGATGTCGCAGTATCAACATTAATGGGGATTTGGAAGAAGTTGATTCCCACCCTTAGGGATTATTTTGAACTGCTCAGAATTTTGCTGGTGGAAATAACTGTAGATATGGAGGACAAAGCAAGCACACATACACACAAAATAATTACAAGTGGAACCTGAACATGTGACCAAATTTCTAAATACAATCTCATGGTAAAACTTTAATAGATGAGGAGCTGCATCTTATAAATAAGCAAGAAAAATGTGTTTTTTTTTTGAGACAAAATCTACTCCTGGTGAAGACAGTGTGAAAATTGTTGAAATCACAACAAAGGATTTAGACTATTACTCATCTTAGTAATGGTAAATAGCAGGTTTTGAGAGCATTGACTGTAATTTTCAAGGAAAGTTCTACCATGGGTTATATGCTATCAAACAACACTGCATGTTACAGAGAAATAATTCACAAAAGGACAAAGTCAATTAACAAGGCAAAATGTATTGTTTCCTTATTTTAAGAAATTGTCACAACCACCCAGTCTTTAACAACCACCACTATGATCATTCAGCAACCAACAACATCAAGAAAATTAACTATACCTAAAAGTATAGGTATATAATTTCAATGTAGATATAATTTATATCATATATACAGTAATCTATGCATGCATGCATGCTAAGTCACTTCAGCTGTGTTTTATTTTGTGTGACCCTTGGACTGTAGCTACCCAGGCTCCTCTGTCCATGAGATTCTCCAGGCAAGAATAGTGGAGTGGATTGCTCTTTCCTTCTACGGGGGATCTTCCAGACCCAGGGATCGAACCTGGGTCTCCCGCATTGCAAACAGATTCTTTATCATCTGAGCCACCAGGTAAATCCAATGGTAAAGAATCTGTCTGCAATGCTAGAGACCCAGGTTTGATCCCTGGGTCGGGAAGATCCCCTGAAGAAAGGCATGGCAACCCACTCCAGTACTCTTGCCTAGATAATCCAATGGACAGAGGAGCCTGGAAGGCTACATTCAACACGGTTGCAGAGTCAGACATGACTGAGTGAGTCACCAGAGAAGTCCTCAATTTAGTTTAGTCCAGAGTAAAAGCAGGAATACTTACTGATCATTATAAGAAAGCAAGATATTTAGTAGTGCTTTCCCTATTGAATCAGAATTGGAGCCAAAGAAATGCCAAACCTAACCCACATTTATAGACAGCCAATCAAAATCAGAAGATTTCATTATGACTAAGAAGTGAGCAAGACATATCATCAAATTTTCCAGGCTCTGTAAAAATATCAGGAAGGAAAAAAGCCAGGGCCAGTGTGGAAGTGAGGGAGATACAAGTTCACAGGCAGTATAGTCAAATTGCTCAGGGTCTGGTGTCCAAGCTTTGGGGAGGAGCATGGTTTGTTCTCCCATTAGCATCATATGTATGTGTGTGAGTGTGTATGTTCTCCAAAAGGAGAGATTGAAAGTTTATTCATCACCTGGATTTTAGGCAAATGGAAGCAAACCTTTATAAAAGGTTTAAAGAAAATCTTTACTTGAAGCCTTGATTCTGGAAAATATAAGGAATTTGTATTATACTGTTTTAAAAAATGACAAAGAAAAAATTGATGAAATAGTGACTCCTGTAGGGTTAAAAACTGGAGCCCAGGAAGTGTGGCATTCTGATTTATAAGTTCAAATCAGTGTCATTTGCAGTCAATGTCTCCCATATCCCATTCCTGGATATCATAGCTGAGAGAATAAAGAAAAATCTGGTGTGCTTGACTCAGAACATCACAAGTGCTTGACTCTGTTTCACTGAAACCCAGGCAACTAAAGCAGTTTTTTTTTTTTTTTTTTTTTAATGAAATATGTAAGTGAAAATACTGCTCCAGTTATTACCTTTGTTCCCAAAACATTTGCAGCTGATGCTTAGGCTTTGCCTTAGAATAAGCCAAAACATTTCATTCAAAATTAAATTACTTAGATGTGTGAGCATGCATAGAAAGAACATAAAGAAGCTTAGAGTGGCAAATGGATAGGCCTCCTTGGAGCCACCCAGGATGGGCGAATCCAAAGATAGAAGAGCCAAGAACTGATGAGCAAGAGATTGAGAATATGACCCCTAAACCTGTGCTCCAGGAAAGAAACAATGGTCTTCGATTGCATTTGCTTAACTATTCACTGGTGAAGCTCAAAGGGGAAAGAAATTTTTGGTCTTGGGGCCCAAATACATTTCTGTTGAATTTTTGTAGTGGGTACCTATAGTCTGGGCTTTTCTGAGGACTCCGTGGTAGAGAATCCACCTGCCAATGCAGGAGGCTCAAGTTCAGTCCCTGGGTCAGGAAGATCCCCTGGAGAAAATAATAGCAGCCCATTCCAGTATTCTTGCCTGGAAAATCCCATGGACAGAGGGAGTTTGACAGGCTATGGTCCATTGGGTCGCAAAAGAGTCAGACATGGTTTAGCAACTCAAACAACCACGACAGACTTTAGGTTTCTCAGCTCCATGGGATGACCCTCTCCAGCCCCCTACATGGCATGCTGTAATCTAGAAAACCTGTATCTTCTCAGAAGGGAGCTGGGAGATCTAGCGGAGGACTTCTGGAAATGTACTAATAATAAAACACCATTAAGACTTTCTGCTGAAATCCGCAACATTGTGCAGTTTGTCATCCTGCCCACAAATGTATCACTCAACTTTAAAACATGCTTTTTGTGAAGGTTACCCTCTGATCAAAACACCCAAGTGAAATGCTTCAGTTTGTCACAAGAATGAAGCTGTTAAACCACCTGATCCCTCTGTCCAGACCTTAATTTAGGAAATGGAAGAGCACTTCTTTACGTGGAAAAAAAATATTGTGGAGCAGGCAGAAGAGCAAAGAACTCTCAGCAAAAATAAGTGGCTAATACTATAAACAGATTCTTTTCTTTATAGTAAATAAAAAAAAAAAAAAATGAGCTTCCCAGGCGGTGATAATGTTAAAGAACCTACCTGCCAATGTAGGAAATTTATAAAAGACATGGGTTCGATCTCTGGTTTGGGAAGATGCCCTAGAGGAGGGCATGGCAACCCAATCCAGTATTCTTTCCTGGAGAATCCCCATGGATAGAGGAGCTTGATGGGCTACAATCCATAGGGTCGCAAAGAGTTGGACCCAAATGAAGCAAATTAGCATGCATGCACCATAAGTAGATTCTTTTCTTCATAATAAATTAAAACAAACAAACAAAGCCCTCACGCAGGGATTCAGTTCCGTTCATTTCAGTCACTCAGTCATGTCCGACTCTTTGCAACCCCATGAATCGCAGCATGCCAGGCCTCCCTGTCCATCACCAACTCCCCGAGTTTACTCAAACTTATGTCCATCGAGTCGGTGATGCCATCCAGCCATCTCATCCTCTGTCGTCCCCTTCTTCTCCTGCCCCCAATCCCTCCCAGCATCAGGGATTAATACTGGGGAAATTTCTGCATGCTGCAATATCTCTGTGCATTCTCTTTGAATAAAGTTAATCCATATAAGTATCTTTTAAAAATAAATTTAAAAAAATGCCAACATTCTCTTGCTCATCTCTGAGCAACAGAATAGAGAATTTAAGAGATATAGGGCAGGGATAAAAACAATAGGAAAGCCAACAGTCCACGGTGTGTTTCTAGGGCAGAAGAAGTAGATATTTCAACAGGGCAAGTGTATACCCCAGAAATGAGTAGAACTTGAGCTGTTGCTATTTCTCCCAAGAGGACTGTGGGCAAATCAGGAACACAAACAGCATGAACTGTGGATACCTGAGGGCAGAAGTTCAGAGGATTCCTATAAAAGGACTAGGTCAAATTAGGTCTACATAGATAGAATTTCTCCACGTTCTCCAAAGAACTTAGATGTTAATCTTGGATTGCTCCACACAAAGGACATGCATGGACAATTAATGTCAACTGGAATGTCAAAAATGGCAAAGTGAAATAAAGCAAGTGTCAGTTTCCCACCATCAGGGTCATTCCAGTGAGTTGGCTCTTCATATCAGGTGGCCAAAGTATTGGAGTTTCAGCTTCAGCATCAGTCCTTCCAGTGAATATTCAGGATTGATTTCTATTAGGATTGACTGGTTTGATCTCTTTGTGGTCCGTGGAACAGATAAGAGTCTTCTTCAGCACCATCAATCAAAGGTGTCAATTCTTTGTCACTCAGCCTTCTTTAAGGTCCAACTCTCACATGTGTACATGACTACTGGAAAAACCATAGTTTTGACTATAAGGGCCTTGGTTGGCAAAGTGCTGTCTCTGCTTTTTAATACACTGTCTAGGTTTGTCATAGGTTTGCTTTCAAGGATAGAGCATCTTTTAATTTCATGGCTTCAGTTACCATCTAGTGATTTTGGAGGCCAAGAAAATAAAATATGTCACTATTTCCACTTTTACCTGATCTATTTGTAATGAAATGATGGCATCAGATACTATGATCTTAGTTTTTTGAATGTTGAGTTTTAGGCCAGCTTTTTTACTCTCCTCTTTCACCTTTATCAAGAGGCTCAAAGTTCCTATTCATTTCTGCCATTATAGTGGTTCAGTTCAGTTCAGTCACTCAGTCATGTCCGACTCTTTGTGACCCCATGGACTGCAGCACATCAGGCCTCCCTGTCCATCACCAACTTCTGGAGTTTACTCAAACTCATGTCCATTGAGTCATTGATGCCATCCAACCATCTCATCCTCTGTTGTCCCCTTTTCCTCCCACCTTTAATATTTCCCAGCATCAGGGTCTTTTCAAATGAGTCAGTTCACATCAGGTGGTCAAAGTATTAGAGTTTCAGCTTTATTATGGTTTCCTTATAGTGGTCATCTGCATATGTGAGGCTATTGAAATTTCTCCCAGCAATCTTGATTCCAGCTTGTGATTTATCCAGCCTGGCATTCCACATGATGTACTCTTCATAGAAGTTAAATAAGAAGAGTGACAAAATATATCCTCGTTGTACTCCTTTCCCAATTTTGAACTAGTCTTTTGTTACATGTCTGGTTCTAACCATTGCTTCTTCACATGCATACAGGTTTCTCTGGAGACATGAGGTGGTCTGGTATTCCCATCCCTTTAAGAATTTTCCACAGTTTGCTGTGATCCACACAGTCAGTGAAGCAGAAGTAGATTTTTCTTTTCTTTTCTTTTTTTTTTTCTGGAATGCTGTTGCTTTTTCTGTGATCCACAAGATGTTGGCAGTTTAATCTCTGGTCCCTCTTGTGGCTCAGCTGGTAAAGAATCCACCCACAATTCAGGAGACATGGGTGTGATCCCTGGGTTGGGAAAATCCCCTGGAGAAGGGAAAGGCTACCCACTCCGGTATTCTGGCCTGGAGAATTCCATGGACTATACAGTCCATGGGGTTGCAAAGAGTCAGACAAGACTGAGCAACTTTCACTTTCACTTTTCCTCTGTCTTTTGTAATCCAGCACGTACATGGGGAAGTTCTTTGTTTATATGCTGTTGAAGCCTACCTTAAAGTATTTTGAGTGTTACCTAGCTAGCATATGAAATGAGCACAATTGTATGGTAATTTGAACATTCTTTACCATTGCCCTTCTTTAGGACTTGAATGAAAATTGACCTTTTCCAGCCCTGATGCCACCGCTGAGTTTTCCAAATTTGTTGGCATATTGAGTGTAGCACTTTAATAGCATCATCTTTTAGGATTTAAATAGCTCAGTTGGAAATCCATCACCCCTGTTGAAAGTGATAAGGAGACACTTTGATAGTCTGAACAGAGGGATAACTGCTTCTGAACCAAAGAAAAGAGGCCATGTTGCATATTTCAGGCAGTGCAAGTTTAGATTCTTTCAGATCCTCAGAATATAGACATGTATCCTGGTTAACTTCATGTAATTTCCTGGTTACAACCAAAGTCCTGAACACTGGGGTGGCTTGCATTAAAGTATGGAAACTTTGAGGCTTCTCTAAGTAGCCTGAAGAAGTGAGAGGAAAAAAAAAAAAAAAAGATGGAAATTTCAAATGATGTCTGCAATGGTACTGTGAAACAAGTGTACTATGTGGAGGATTGCTAGAAATCCAACAGACTCTTTGGATGGTGCTGAGATTCTTTTTTAACCAATTTCAAAGTTAAAATAAGATTAGTACTGCAGTAGATATTTAAGGGGCTTCCCTGGCAACTCAAATGGTTTCCTACAATACAGGAAACCTGGGTTCAATCCCTGGGTTAGGAGGATCCTCTGTAGAAGGGAACAGCTACTCACTCCAGTATTCTTGTCTGGAGAATTCCATGGACAGAGGAACATGGCAGGCTAGTCCATTGGGTCACAAAAAGTAGGACATGACTGAATGACTAACACCCATTCATTAATTCAGATATTTAAGATATAAACATTTTGGTTCTTGATAATGAAACACGTTTTTCAGAAGTTTCAGCTATATACAACTAGTCATGATTCAGTAAGGTTGTTAGTTTCTTTCTGTCTTGCACGGTGATTTTGTTCTCAGAAGTTCTACAAATGTCAACCAGAGGTGGTTGAATGAAAAATCCACATCTTACATTCTCAGAGAAATTTACTGTGAAATCCTCACTTGATTTCTACTTGGTGATTTCTACTGGACCAATTTTCACTTGAAATTCTAGTCTTGAGCTCTAAGCAGTTTGGTCCTTGTTGATTCTCCTGGGTTCCCTGGAACCCCTTTAGTCTTCTTGCATCAATAGTTCTTCTTAAGCAGAGAAAATAAAGCTCCAGGCCAAAATAAGATAGAAAAAGCAAAGGGGAAAAGCAGACAAACAAACAAACAATAAAACCTGGCACATCTTTCTCTCTTGTGATTTTATTACTTCATGCACTAAAGGGCACATACTCAGTTTTCATGAAATGAGAAAACTCTGAGGCCAATTTGTGTTTTTCTCTCTTTTTAATCTTATTTCCATGATAGTTTTTCAATTCTAGTAATATCAAGGAGATTATTTGCAATAAGTATTAATGAAATATATGTCCTAAGTAATCATATGCTAGGCAATATATCTTAGAATTATTATATATTTTCTCATGTGCAATTATGATATAATAGACTCTTGAAAGAAGATTATGGTGGTCTCTTGGTTTTATGGCAATATAGTTTGCACAAAGACAATGGTTTTCCATCACTACTAGAATGGATACTATTTGGTGGTAGATCAAGTATGAAATATGAAAGAAAAATAAAATTTAATTCTATCTTAAGTAGCTGGTTTCTTAAGGATGAAGAGATCAAGTTGTTTGTACTAGGATTGAATTAGATACACAAATACATGTGAAAAATAGGCAATCAATATTGAAATATTTAAAGCTCAGAAAAGCATTAAGAGAGAAACACACTTGCCAAATTATGGTATAGATTGACATTCAAAATCAAATTCAAAAGAGATGTAAGAGTTTGCCTAAGGAGAGAGAAGAAACAGAAATTAGTAGTCCTTCCAGTGTTCTTGCCAGGAGAATTCCAAGGATGGGGGAGCCTGGTGGGTTGCCATCTATAGGGTCGCACAGGGTCAAACACAACTGACGTGCTTAGCAGCAGCATTGACTGCTAATATATAGTCTTTTTAATATTATTAAATATTATTGTTTATATTATTCAAGTCTGGAGAGTTTTCAGGTCAGATTCTCTCTTTAAAAAAATCAGAACTCTGAATTCTTCCTATTTTAGGGAATTTATTTTTTACTATTGCTATATTTAAGAAGAATGATTAGGTTTATTATACATTATAGCAATCAACATTTATTTCATCTTAATTTTCAGTTTATAGCTACCATGAAAGAATTTGCATAATTTGATACTTTTTATACTTCTATAGCATGTAATTATGAAGAAAAGATACTACTTTATATGTATTTGTGAAATGTTAGAATTTTAGATATTTAAGTGAAAGTGAAAGTCGCTCAGCCGTGTTCCACTCTTTGGGACCCCACGGACTATAGTCTATGGAATTCTCCAGGCCAGAATACTGGAGTGGGTAGCTTTTCCCTTCTCCAGGGAAGCTTCCCAACCCAGGGATTGAACCCAGGTCTCTCACATTGCAGGTGAATTATTTACCAGCTAAGCCACAAGGGAAGCCCAACAATAATGGATTTGGTAGCCTATCCCTTCTCCAGCGGATCTCTCTGACTCAGGAATCGAACCGGGGTCTCCTGCATTGCAGGCAGATTCTTTACCAACTGAGCTATAAGGGAAACCTTTAGATATTTAAGGTGTATTTAATTTAACATAAAATAATTAATATGAAGTACTATTAATGATAAAAGTTCCTAAACTTTGATGTAAGCAGCAATAAGGTAACAAGATACAATTTTATCTGGATGTTGAAGATATTTGTTTAAAAAAAAAAAAATGGTATGTTTGGAAATAAATTTCCAGGAAAATTCCATATTCTCCTTAAAATGTTGCTGAGAGGTATAGGGAGATTATCATTAGTGAGTAAGAAAGAAAATATATCCTTAACAATTAGGGGATGGTAATAGAATGAGGCACACCTAAGTTTATGTTATGGGATAAGTTATTAAACAATCTTTGGAATGCCTTGAATAATTCCATACATTTTCTACCCTGGTCAGTGTCACTCTTAGAAACTTGAAACTAGTTTTCACTAGTAATTCTGGTTAACCTGCATATAATCATCCACAATAAATATTCATTACAGCCAGAGTTAGGAAAAAAAAAAAAGAAGAAGAAAAAGAAGATATTTCCAAGGTAATAATAACGTAGGGACAGGAATAGAAATAGGGTTTTAGTTCTTTGTGTGTCCTTTTCCATTTCCTGTCACTGGAAAGGAGACATTTTATAAATGAGACTCTGAGTTATGAACCTCTCCATGTAACAAAAGTAGGGGTCACACAATCCAGCATTTCTTGTACCAATCTTCTATATTTAATTTGTTATAGCATTTCTATATTTAATTTCAGAGTAGCAAAAATATAGATCAGAGTCAAATCTAAATTACAATTCTAAAGCAACCAACTTTTTTCATTCCTCTGGTAATATCCGCTTGATTTATCCTATTGGGTTTCTTGGATTTTATGCTTTGATCCTTGCTATTAGAGAGTCGAACAAATTCATGAGCATTTTATCCAGGTGACAAATTCTCCCAGAGAGGACAAATCATATATTTGCTAACTTTTTACCCTTTAGGAAACTATCTTTAACCTTTTTTTTTTTTTTAATATTTAGGGATTTCTCTATTTCATATGCATTTAAGTGACAACTTCTAATTTTGTCTTTTATTTGAGAATCAATAAATATTGTACGTATTGCTTTGATACAGGGCATTCTGGAATATGGTAAAATTAAGTTGGCTACTTGGTTACTGTTTTACCAGTACATCCTATTTTATTTTTATAGCAAATAACTTTTATGATTTTATTTCAAATAAGAGCAACTATAAACAAAAGATTGAAAATCAGCACTCAGTTGTAAAATAAACAAACATTTTACTCATATTTTATCCTATGAGAATGTATAAGATTGCATGATTAATAGAAGACTTGGGAAAAATTTCTCAAAACATCTTTGTCAAAGATATCAATTCATAAAAGATAGTCACACTAATTCAAAATATGAGTTTAGCTATTTCAATATGGGTACATATGTCTTTGTGTATGTTTTTTAAATCCAAGTTAACAAATGTACTATTAAAGTAATAAAGACATGTTCAACAAAAATTACAGCTTTGCTTAATAAATAAATCATACATTTTATTTTGACACGTGTCATACAAATTTAACTTGAGGCTTCCCTGGTGGCCCAACTGGTAAAGAATCTGCCTGCAGTGCAGAAGACCTGGGTTCAATCCCTGGGTTGGGAAGGTCACCTGGAGAAGGGGATCACTACCCGCTCCAGTATTCTGGCCTGGAGAATTCCATGGACTGTATAGTACATGGGGTCACAAACAGTCGGACAGGACTGAGCAACGTTCATTTTGGCAGGCTACAGTTCATGGGGTTTCAAAGAGTCAGATGTGACTGAGCGACTCACACACACACACACACACACACACACACATGTTATTTTTATTTTGATACAAAATTTTAGGAAAATATGGTGTTGGTTAATGAAATTATGAAGGGATAAATCAACAAAAAATGTTCTTACTATAAAGTCACTTTTCTCATTTTTCACCTAACTTCATTTTTTTTCACAATAATATAGTGTATTCTTATAAATATTTCACACAAGGTAGGAATATAATGAATGTGAAATTTGGTCAGCTCAGGCTAATCCTAAAGAAAATTCAATTGATTAATATCTTGTTACATGTCTTTATTTTTATATGGATTTACATATATTTGTCTGTTATTTCTACACAAACTGGATAACTATACAAAATTACTTTATAGCTTTCCTCTTTACCTAAATAGTTTCTGATTATTATGGCTGAGACTAATAGTTATGTGTATAGTGATTACTAAATATACTAAAGCAAGTATTCCAGGAAAAATATATTTTACTGCAAAAATGCCTGTAATTTAATTTTAAGTATTAGCTGTTATAGCTCATGTGAAAAGTGAAAGTGTTAGTCTGTCAGTCCTGTCTGACCCTTTGTGACCCCATAATCTGTAGCCTGCCAGACTCCTTTGTTCATGGAATTTTCCAGGCAAGAACACTGGAGTGAGTTGTCATTTCTTACTCCAGGAATCTTCCTGATCCAGGGATCAAACCCACGTCTCCTGTATTGCAGGCAGATTCTTTACCATCTGAGCCACCAAGGAAGCCCTATTATGAATCATACTGGGGGCTTAATAGAATAAATCATAACTAAAGAGGGGAATATATGTTTGCCAAACTTAAGCTTGAGATTCTTCTTTCCAAGATCACAATTTACTGTCTATAAGAACTGTAAATCCATTCATTGTTGACGGGAATGCAAAATGGTACATCCACTTTGGAAGAAAGCTTGGTGATTTCCTACCAAATTAGATAGTCCCTTATTATATAATTTAGCAATTAAGCTCCTTGGTATTCGCCCAAAGGGCATGAAACTTTATGTCCACACAAAAACCTGCACATGTTTTTTATTGCTGCTTTATTTATAATTGCCAAAACTTGGAAGAAACCAAGATTTGCCTGTAGGTGAATGCCCAGTAAATGAAAGGATGAACAGTGGTACATGCAGAGAATAGATACAGCACTATTAATAAAAATAAATGAAATATCAAGCCTTGTAAAGGATGGAAGAATCTTAAATCCATATTTCAAGTGAAATAAAGCAACCTGAAAAGTCTTGCTATATATGATTCCAAAGATATTCCAACTAAATCCTGTAAAAGCAAAATTATGGAGACAGAATAAAGACAAATGATTCACAGGGTTGGGGTGAGGGTTGAAAAGAGCAATAAGCAGAGAGATTAAAAAAATATTTTGTGTAATACTATAATGGTTGGATTCATGTCACTCTGTTTAGACCCACAGAATGTAAAATAGCCAAGAATGAATCCTAACATAAGCTGTGGACTTTGGATGATAATCATGAGTCTGTGTGGATTTACCAATTTTATCAAATGTACCACTCTGGTGGGAGATGCTGATAACAGAAGAGGCTTTGAATGTATGTGAGTAAGGGATATGTGGGAATTATTTATACCCTCTATGAGTTCTGCTGTAAACCTAAAGCTGCTTTCCAAAAATAAAGTAGCAAAAAAGAAAGAATTGGGGATACATTTTCTGTGCTTTGCCGTGGGATTACAACCAAAGTTATGGAAAGAGAAGGTGAAATTATCAGCATTTATTGGGGATCAGTTCCCATTTAGTGAATATAAATCCATTACAATACTTACTTAAAATTAGGCTTTTTAATTGTATTATTGATTCATTTAGTTATTATATATCCTTATGAGAAGACCATTTCTGAAGAGGAACACCTTTAGATAACTGGAATTGGAAAAAAAGATGATATCTTATTTTTAATCTCCGATAAGGCTTTTTTTCCCTTTATGCATAATCTCTGATTCTTCAGGAGTTATCTGATGGGTATAGGGAGAAACACATTTTAAAATAGCTTTCTATTGTATATGTCAATAAATGCAACTAATGAATACTCAGCTTACGGTCTTCTTATTACACAATTTTATAGATTGCTGCTCGTATTTCCTCTGCCTCTAAACACAAAACAAGGATGAGAAGGTACAGAAAATGTTATGTAAAGACACAAGATGTCACAATTAATTGTCAAGACCAAACAGGAAGATGGTCAACATCAATGAAAACTAAATTTCTAAAGAAACCATCACTTAAATGAGTATGATTTATTCCCCATTCTTTTGATAATGGAATTTTTTCAACTCTACCAAAATGTAAGGGTAAAAGATGTGTAGGCAAAAGACCTATGAATGAAATGAAAACTGTGTGAAAAAAAAGATACTTTCTTCTTAGATACACTTGTTCTCATATGACCTCCTAATATGTAGCTCCAGAGTCATACAATAGCTTGTATTACAGAGAATAACATATTAAGTTGTCATTTTCATGTTCACATGGAGGGGTGTTATATTCTAATAATATATACATTTGAGAATGGTGTCTAATCTCTTTTTAATGTTTAAATGGTACCTAATTTCTTTTTCTAATTAAATTTTAATAATATTTATTAATTATATTCAAAGAAAGATAAAATTCTGCTCTACCCTTAGATCAGTATATGGCTGGTGCTATGCAGAAAAATTTTTAATGAATAGAGATATTCTTGAACTACTAAAGCAGATCTACTGATATTCGTTAAGTTGTCCATATCCATTTAATTTGATAGGATAATGTAAGATAACAGAGTATAGTTTATCTGTTGCTAGAAAAATGAACAGATCAGAGGCAATTGTCAGTCCAGCTTAAGTCTGAAGTCTGAGTGTTATTAGGTCCCAAAGAAACCTGGCAGGAAGAATCTCCTGCTTCAAAACTCACTGATAGAGCTCTATCAGGATGGAAAAATGTGCGAAACTGAACTCAAATAAAACTTCAATGGTGCCTAGCGTACGGGAGACATAACTTTAGACTTGAATTTGAAGTCAAAGAATGCAACCAAATCATGCACATCGTGATCTTCACTGTGCAGAAATGCTTTGTAATGCAAAGATCAAAGGGTGTCAGATCATATTGTGAAATTATTTCCTGAAAGCAAGTAAGGAGAAACTAAGTAAATTAAAAATAAGAACACCCTAATGATCACAGCGATGTTTTGAATGTGGATATGTAAATCTACACATGACATGAGCGAGTGAAAGGGAACATTCTATTTGCTTAACAAGATTTCATTTTCTTTCTTTCTTTCTTTCATTTTTTTTTTTTTTGTGGCAGTACATCACATTATTATTTGAATAGTGTTGTCCATTTGTCAAAATTACCTATGCTTCTATCCAAAAATATATTCTCCTAGTGATTGCTTCTTTATCATACTCACTTTTGGAAAATATTGTAAGTTTTTCTGAACACAGTCACTTCGCTTAATGCTGTGTAGTTCCCCATGATGAGGTGAGAAAAACGATGAACAGGGTCAGTCTACAAAATACAGTGGTATTTGTAGAAGCCATTCTGAACACCTGCTGAGAGAACTAGCATACTCTCAGATTAAAGTTTTGTTAAAGCTATAAGAAAAATGTAAATTAAGTCAGTGTACTGTTAAGTGGAGAAGTAATTGAGGAACTACTAATGATGCAGGCTTTTACCACAAAAGTAACTGGGTAGTCTCATTCACCCTGCCATGGAGAAGATTTTCTATATAATTTGACAGACTCTGGTAACAGAATGGGGTCAGTCTGACCAGCAACACTTCTGTGGTACTAAACAATCAGTTAACTCACAAATTGACCCAGCTTTCATTTGGAAATACAAAGATCAAATCCTGCTTGGAGAGAAGACTGCAGCAAGTGTGAAGACAGATTACAGGTTACAATTAAACTATCTGAGTCTCTACTCAGAGATCAAAGGTCATAGGAAGGACAGAGGCATGGCATTGACAATGCAGAAGAATTGCAGTTCTTCAGATCTGTTAAAATGCAGGCAATAGGGGAACATTGAAATACAGTGGTTATATATTTTCTAGAATTTTTCAGAGCTCCTATTTCAAATACCTAATCTTTGTGGTATCAGTTTAAATGTAACACAATGTCCCTCACTGGCTGATGTAGCCAGCCCAAAGTCTTCTGGTTACACATGCATTTCAGGAAAAAAAAAAAAAAAAAAAAAAAATATATATATATATATATATATATATATATATATATATATATAGATTGTGTTTCTTAGAGTGAAGAATCTGTCTTCTGCCAAGCTTGTAGTTGAGATGATATGCTTCAGTAGAAATATAAAAACATACCAGAGGCCTTTAAAGGTAAGCAATGATGAAAATCAACTTTTCAATATTTGGGAAAAGGATTTAAAAGGCAGAGATCATGGCTTACGTAGACTGAGACATATGGTATATAGTGAGGAGTAGAAAGATATGAACAACAGGGTTTACTGAGAGTTTTGTGTGCTTGTGTGTATGTGTGATCAGTTGCTCAGTCCAGCTTTTTGTGTACAACTTTTTGTGACCCCATGGACTGTATCCTGCAAGGTTCCACTGTCCATGGGATTTCCCAGGCAAGGAGACTGGAGTAGGTAATCATTTCCTACTCCACTGGATCTTTCTGATCCAGGAATTACATTCACATCTCTTGCATCTCCTATATTGGCAGGTGGATTCTTTACCACTGCGGATCCTCTGAAATAGGTAAGTCAAGAAAAAAAAAAAAAAATGCACATCAAATAAAAAATGGTGGGTAAGTGCAGAACTGTTCTTAGTAGAGAATGTTTATATCAGATTACTTATTGATTACCATATTTAATGGATACCAAAGAGTAGTATGTAGCAGAGTGTTCTCAAGTTCATAGAAAACACTAACCCCATCCTCCTTCCTAGCTTTATTTTGCTTCATAACAATTATCACCTCATAATATATAAAGAAGGCTGAACACTGAAGAATTGATGCTTTTGAACTGCAGTATTGTAGAAGACTCTTAAGAGTCCCATGAACAGCAAGATCAAACCAGTCCATCCTAAAGGAGATCAATCGTGAATATTCATTGAAAGGACTGATCCTGAAGCTGAATTTCCAATACTTTGGCCACCTAATATGAAGAACTGACTCATTGGAAAAGACCCTGATGCTGAGAAAGATTGAAGGTGGGAGGAGAAGGGGACAACAGAGGATGAGATGATTGGATGGCATCACTGACTCAATGCATGAGTTTGAGCAAGCTTCAGGAGATGATGTCAGACAAGGAAGCCTGGCATGCTGTGTTCCATGGGGTCGTGAATAGTCAGACACAACTGGGCAACTGAACAACAAATCCTGAGCCATATGCAACAAGGTGAAGCCCCCATCCTGTCTGCCAAAACCTCACTGGATGTTTGTTTTACTCTGCTCTCCCTCTCTACTCTTCTAAGGCCACACTAGTTTCCTTTATGATTAATACACAGCCCTCTCCCTCCTTGGAGTATTTGCAGTCGCTGTCCATTCTATTTGAAATGTTCTTTCCTTGGATATTATATCACTTAATGCTTTGCAGGTATCTATCAAGTTTGGCCTCAGAGAATGCAACATTTTTTAATGCTGCAAGCCACTCACTCCCTTCTTAGTGAATTCTATATATATTCCTAGATTTTTCATGTTTTTAGGGATTCTCTGGTGGCTCAGATGGTAAAGAGTGCTTGCAATGCAGTAGACTGAGGTCCCATCCCTGAGTTGGGAAGTCCATGGAGGAACTTTTCTCCTGGAGGAAAGCATGGTCACCCATTCCAGTATTTTTGCCTAGAGAATCCCATGGACAGAAGAGCCTGGCAAACTACAGTCCATGGGATCTCAAAGAATAGGACATGACAGTGACTAACACAGAGATTTAAAAAAAAAAAAAATGTGGATTCTAATATATTTATTTTATTGAAGTATAGTTGACTTAAAATAGCTCAGGTGCACAGCAAAATGATTCAGTTATACATACGCACATGCATTATTTTTCAGATTATTTTCCATTATAGGTTATTATAAGATATTGACTGTAGTGCCCTGTGATATGCTGTAAACCTTTGTTGCTTTTGTTTTCAGTCACTCAGTTCAGTTCAGTTCAGTCACTCGGTCGTGTCTGACTCTTTGTGACCCCACGGACTGCAGCACGCCAGGTCTCCCTGTCCATCACCAACTCTCAGAGCTTGCTCAAACTCATGTCCATCGAGTCGGTGATGCCATCCAACCGTCTCATCCTCTGTTGTCCCCTTCTCCTATTGCCTTCAATCTTTCCCAGCATCTGGGTCTTTTCCGATGAGTCAGTTCTTCACATCAAGTGGCCAAAGTATTGGAGTTTCAGCTTCAGCATCAGTCCTTCTAATGAATATTCAGGACTGATCTCCTTTAGGATGGACTGGCTTGATCACCTTGCTGTCCAAGGAACTCTCAATAGTCTTCTCCAAAACCACAGTTCAAAAGCATCAGTTCTTCAGTTCTCAGCTTTCTTTATAATCCAACTCTCACACCTGTACATGACTGCTGGGAAAACCGTAGCTTTGACTAGATGGACCTTTGTTGGCAAAGTAATGTCTCTGTTTTTTAATATGTTCTTTGTTGCTTGTTGAGTATCTTTTTTTTTTTTTTAGAAATCTAGTATTCTATTCATACTAAGTCAAGCAAGTGGAATCAAAGTGCCAACTTTTTTAGCTAGACAGATGTTTATAAGTTTTCAAATATATATATACAATATTATATTATGTATACCATATATAAATATATGGATACAAAGTTATCCTACTATGCTTGATAAAGGCTTGAGAAAGAATATAAAAAAAAGAAGAGATGGAGAAATTGGAAAATGTAAACTAAATGAATTAGGAGCACTGAATATGAAATAGAAAAAGTGAACAAACTAGGTAAAAGTAAAAAATCATAATGCAGTCCAGCTGGTTTTAAACATAGGTGGAACTTAGAAAAAAAAAAGAAATACCTGGGCATTTGTACTCTTAAGAAAATTCAAAGATAATTCTGATATGCATCTGGATTTTAAAAAGTGATTACAGTTTTTTCTATTAAATGGCAGTTTTGGTGATATAAAATTCTATTATTTTCTGCTAACCCATCTATTATTTTCTGCTAACCCAATGGTATGAAGTTAATAATAGTTACATAATCACAATAGTAAATGATGTTTATGAGTTTTCACAATCAATAGCTGGACAAAGATAAAAGATAATTACAATTGCAAGCCAATATGGATATATAATTAATCTACCAATATAAAATAATTACAATTTGAGGGGCTAAGTAGAAAGATGTGTTAAGTTGAAGTGCATGCCTGCACATGTTCTCACCCACCCAGTCAGTTTATGTCTTTTGCTTGGTGCATTTAATCCATTTACACTTAAGGTAAATATCAATATACATGATCCTATTACCATTTTCCTAACTATTTTGGTTTCACTTTGTCTAGGCCTTTTACTTCTCTTGTATTCCCTGCCTAGAGAAGATCCTTTAGCATTTGTCATAAAGCTGGTTTGGTGGTGCTTAATTCTCTTAAATTTTCCTGGTCTGGAAAACTTTTGATTTCTTCATCAAATCTGAATGAGAATCTTACTGGGTAGAGTATTTTTGATTGTAGGTTCTTTCTCTTCCATCACTTTAAATATATCTTGCCATTCTCTTCTGGCTTGTAGACTCTGTGTTAAAAAATCATCTGATAACCTCATGAAAGTTTCCTTGTATGTTGTCGTTTTTCCCTGTTGCTTTTAATACTTTGTCTTTGATTTTTGTCAGTGTGATCACTGTATGTCTCAGTGTATTCCTCCTTGGGTGTATCCTGCCTGGGACTCTCTGTGCTTCCAGGATTTGGTTGACTATTTCCTTTCCCATGTCAGGGAAGTTTTCAGCTATTGTCTCTTCAAATATTTTATTGGGTCCTTTCTCTCTCTCTCTCTCTTCTCCTTCTGGGACCCCTATAATGTGAATGTTGGTATATTGAATGTTGTCCCAGTGGTCTCTTAGGTAGTCTTTTTTTTTTTTTTTTTTTTTAATTATTTTTTCTATGTTCTGAGGCAGTAATTTCCACCATTCTGTCCTTCAGGTCATTTATTTATTCTAGTTTCAGTCATTCTGCTATTGTTTCCTTCTCGTGCTTTTTTTTTTTTTTTTTTTGTACTTCTAGGTCTTTGGTAAACACTTCTTACATCTTCTCCATCCTGTTTCCAAGATCTTGGATCATGTTCACTATCGTTTTTCTGATTTCTTTTTCTGGAAGTTTGCCTATCTCCACTTTAGTTGTTTTTCTGAGGTTTTATCTTATCCCTTCATCTGGGGCATAACTGTCTGCTTTTTCATCCTGATTAACTTTCTGTAATGTAGTTTTATTCTAGTCATCTTTGGGATTATGGTTCTTCTTTCTTCTTCTGTCCACCCTCTGGTGGATGAGGCTAAGAGGCTTGTGTAAACTTCCTGATAGGAAGGAAAAACTGGATTTGCTCTGGTGGGCAGGTCCATACTGTAAACTTTAATCCAATTAACTGCTGATAGGTGAAGTTGCTTCACTCCTCATTAGTTGTTTGGCCTGAGGTGACCTAGTCCTGGGGCTTACCTCCTCTCTGGTAGAGTTAATGGTGTCCTCCAAGAAGACTTATAACAAGCAGCATCTTCCAGGTCTTCTGCTGCCAGAACTCCATCCCTGTGGTAAGCCCCTGCCAACTCATGTCTCCGCAGGAGACCTTCCAACACCAGCAGATAAGTCTGCTTCATCTCCTATGACGTCGCTGATCTTTCCCCTGGGTCTTGGTTTGCACAAGATTTTGTTTGTGCCCCTGTTTTCTCCAGGCCTGAGGATGTCCTATAATCAAATCCCACTTCCTTTAAGGTTTGAGTCCCTGGAGATTCACAGTCCCATTGTCAGATCCCCAGGCTGGGAAGCCCTGATATAGGCCTCAGAACCTTCACAATAGTGGGAGAAAATCTTTGGTACTACTGTATTCCAGTCTGTGGGTCACCCACCCAGCAGGTATGGGACTTGATTTGATCATGATTGCACCCTTCCTATCATCTTGTTGTAGCTTCTTTTTTGTCTTTGAACATGGGATATCATTTTTTGGTGGGTTCTAGCATCCTCCCGTCTATGGTTGTTCAACAGTTAGTTGCAATTTTGGTGCTCTCACGGGAGATGAGAGTAAGTCTTTCTATCTCATCACCTTGCATCAGCTTCCTGAGACTTGTTTATTAATCCTTAGTTATTTTTTACATAATAGCTTTTATCATTGAAATATATAATTTGGATATTATTCTAGATATCATACTATATGAAAATTTCATAAGTGCAGGTATTTTGTCTGTTTTGCTCACTGTTAACAGGTGATGTTATTAATACTGTCCATGTTAAGCATATAGCAAATTCTCTGTAAACATTACTTGAAAAAATATATTAAAATATATATACATATTCACATTTCATAATAGTTGTATACCTGTAACTATCTTTCTCTTAATAATACAATCTTTCTGATAGGGATGTTTTATTTGTTTATTTCAGGCTTAGTTTTCTGTTATATGAGACCCACACAAATAATTATTTAATATGCAAGATGTATTGGCAGACACTGCAAACTAGTAACATGTGGTCCAGTTATGAATTTCACTTGACTCTGATAATATTCACTTAAATAATTTATTTATTAACCAATATTTTAAAGCAAAGATATTTAAGTTTAAACTCCATGTATTACATAGTAAAACTGGACTTTCACTCACGGTACTTATCAATTACTATGAACTATTAGTTGCCTAATCTAGAAAAGACATAGGCTCACTAGTTAAAAATAGCCTCCCTCCCCAACTCATTTTATTAATTTATATTCTTTGTCTTGTTTTCTTGATATTTTAGTTTGTAACCTCTGGTATAATTAATTGAAAACTTGAGAAGAATGCAGAAATATTATTTTCACTATGTATTTTAATCTCCTCAGGAAAACTGGTTTTAAATTATTTCTATTTTAAAATGAAATATAATTACTTGTTGATAGAAAAAGGTTACTTGCTGTATTATTATGCATATTTTGATAATATTTATAATTATTTTCTGTTTGTCAATTAAATATATTAGTTAATTCAATACATTAATTAACTTCAGCTCCCTAAATTAATTAAATCTAAAATATTACAAAGAGTCCTGTTGTTTTTGATTAGTGAATGGCCTTAAGAAAACCTGGACAAGAAATACAGGAGCAGAGCAATAGGATTTGGAGGCTGGAAAACATGAACAGAGGTTGCTTAACTTGATATGTTCTTCAGTGTTGGTGTTTTTTTTCAACCCATTTTAGGGGAAATATAATGCTATGACAGTTTTTCAGAGTAAGCTGAAAATACATTAGAAATAGTTTGAAAGTGTGATGAGAAGATATCTATATGTTTACTAACTGAGTGAACTTGCAGGTAGGCCAATCTTTTTCCTGGCTCCATTCCAGACTTAATATCTATTAGAAATTTTCTAAGACCTTGATTTTACCTCTAGAAAGCTGGAAACATTCAAAGGAATGATTTAAATTTTACTGCATATTTATATTATTGTGTAGATACATGTAGAATGTTTGAAATTTGTTGATGCCATCATTCCAATAAAGAACACAGCAGAGTGATTTAGAAGAAGTGATTATATTTATGGGAGCTAATGTCCTTGAGAAAATAAAAGTACATGATTCTAAAGGTTGGAAAAAAGGAAAACTGCTTCTTCTTTAGTAGTTTATTCATTTAGGCTGCATCAGGTCTTAGTTGAATCATGTGGAATCTTCATTTCATAGTGTAGGATTTCTCACTGCAAGGACTCTAGTTGTGGCACAGAGACTCTGGAGGACATGGGCACAATAGTTGCTCCATGGTACAGGAATCTTAGTTCTCTGATCAGGGATCAAGCCCACAGCCCCCCAGTATTACAAGGCAGATTCTTAATCACTAGGCTACCAGAGAATTCCAGAGGAAAGGTTCTTATGAGAGTTAGGAGAAAGAGGAAGGAAGGCAGAAAATGTGGATAAGATGCAGGTGGTTTGACACACTTGGTTCAAGGTAAATGAGGTCATCACTAAGCAACCAAGTTTATATCTATGTATATATCTATTGTCACATGTATATTGTAGGTTGTCTGAGGAGGCCTTACAAATAGCTGAGGAAAGAAGAGAAGCTAAAGACAAAGGAGAGAAGGAAAGATATACCCATTTGAATGCAGAGTTCCAAAGAATAGCAAGGAGAGATAAGAAAGACTTCCTCTATGATCAATGCAAAGAAATAGATGAAAACAGTAGAATGGGAAAGATTAGAGACCTCTTCAAGAAAATTAGAGATACCAAAGCAGTATTTCATGCAAAGATGGGCTCAATAAAGGACATAAATGGTATGGCCTGAACAGAAACAGAAGTTATTAAGAAGAGGTGGCAACAATAGACAGAAGAACTATACAAAAAGATCTTCATGACCCAGATAACCAGGATGGTGTGATCACTACCCTAGAGCCAGACATCCTGGAATGTGAAGTCAAGTTGGCCCTAGGAAGCACCACTGTGAACAAAGCTAGTGGAGATGATGGAATTCCAGTGGAGTTATTTCAAATCTAAAAGATGATGCTGTACAGTGCTACACTCAATATGCCAGACAATTTGAAAAACTCAGCAGTGGCCACAGGACTGGAAAAGGTCAGTTTTCATTCCATTCCCAAAGAAAGACAATGCCAAAGAATGCTCAAACTAACACACAATTGTACTCATGTAACATGTTAGTCAAAATTCTACAAGCCAGCCTTCAACAGTACATGAAACGTGAACTTCCAAATGTTCAAGCTGGATTTAGAAAAGGCAGAGGAACTAGAGATTAAATTGTCAACTTCTGTTGGAGTAGAGGAAGAGCAAGAGAGTTCCAGAAGAACTTCTACTTCTTCCTTTACTGATTACACCAAAGCCTTCGACTGTGTGGATCACAACAATCTGTGAAAAAGTCTTCAAGAGATGGGAATACCAGACCACCTGACCTGCCTCCTGAGAAATCTATATGCAGCTCAAGAAGCAGCAGTTAGAACTGAACATGGAACAAGAGACTGGTTCCAAATCGGGAAAGGAGTACTTCAAGGCTGTGTATTGTCACCCTGCTTATTTAACTTATATGCGGAATACATCATGTGAAATGCTGGGCTGGATGAAGCACAATCTGGAATCAACATTGTCAGGAGAAACATCAATATCCTCAGATACATAGATGACACCATCTTTATGGCAGAAAGCGAAGAAGAACTAAAGAGCCTCTTGATGAAAGTGAAAGAGGAAAGTGAAAAAGTTGACTTAAAATTCAACACTCAGAAAACTAAGATTGTGGCATCCATCCCATCACTTCACAGCAACTTGATGGGGAAACAATAGAAAGAGTCACAGACTTCATTTTTTGGGCTCCAAAAATCACTGCATTTGGTGACTGCAGCCATGAAATTAAACTTACACCTTTGAAGAAAAGCTATCACCAACCTAGACAGCATATTAAAAAGCAGAGACATTACTTTACTGAAAAAGATCTGTCTAGTCAGAGCTTTGGTTTTTCCAACAGCTATGTATGGATGTGAGAGTTGGACTATAAAGAAAGCTGAACACCAAAGAATTGATGCTTTTGAACTGTGTAGTTGCAGAAGACTCGAGAGTTCCTTGGACTGCAAGGAGATCCAACCAGTCCATCCTAAAGGAAATGAGTCCTGAATATTCATTGGAAGGACTGATGCTGAAGCTGAAACTCCAATACTTTGGCCACCTGTTGTGAATAACTGACTCACTGGAAAAGAGCATGATCATTGGAAAGACTGAAGGCAGGAGGAGAAAGGGACAACAGAGGATGAGATGGTTGGCAGGTATCACCAACTCGATGGGCATGAGTTTGAGTAAGCCCTGGGAGTTTGTGATGGACAGGGATCCTGGAATGCTGTAGTTCACGGGGTCACAGAATCAGACATGACTGAGTGCCTGAACTGAAGCCAACAGCATCTACTCAGAGTGAGAAGTGAGAAAAGATATTGGAGGTTTAAGGGGGAAAAAGATAGTGTGAAAATAGATGTAGTTGGGCAAGTACACATCATCGTGATGGACAACAGGATTGCTAGGCAGTTGTTACCATCTTAGGTTTTTGGTGTGAATTAGAGATCACTCAACATAGATGTGTGATTTTCCCCAGCTATAATCAGTTTCACAGGTGCCAGTGCAGACTAGGCTAACTTTAATATTGTTAATTACTAATGATTATTGTATTAAGTATACTAATTACTTCAAATATATAAATTAATTGATAACATCAACCTGCTGAAATAGGTATGATAATCAATCCAATATCACAAATGAGATATAGAGATTGAAGTTGGAAATATATTTGGGTTTATCCAGTGTGAAATGGAATGAAGGAGGAGCAAGCTATGTGAGGAATGGAGTGATTCCTAGAGCAAGTGAATGATGAGATTTAAGTAGACAGAGGGATAATTCATCTAACTATCAGATATAGCATGTCTATTAAGAAGATTGGTTCCCTTCAGATAAGTAGCTGATGTGAAATATTGAAAAGATGTTTGGAAGTGATCTAGTTAAGGGACAATGAGGCCTGAGATGATAAATAGAAGGAAAAGAAAGGAAAATATTGGGTAAAGGGTCATGACCTTCACTCCATAGGGCTTGAGAGAGGAAAATTGTTAGAAAAGAGGGATGATCTTGAATGTGGAGGAGTAACTGAGAAATCAACACTAAGTGTAGCATACCAAGTTTCTATCTAACTTTAGAATCACACATCTAATAAGCAACATTTAAAATGAAATGTTGAAAACCTCTCAGTAGTCTGGGAGAGTCATTCAAAGTTGTTTAATTAAATATGGTAGTATTATATATGAATACCATGAGACATGTTGATCATAACAATGTAATTGAATGTAGGTGTGTATTTATCTCAAATACCAGATTCTGTCAGAATTATGGTTCTCCAGTTCATAGTTTAAAAAAAAAAAAAAAAAAAAGACATGGATGTGATGTACTGGTAAGCTATGTGGAAGTTTCCTAAATCAAAGGAAAGGTTGAAAATTTTTAGTGGAAAAGATAGAACCCATATGGTCTTAGAGGTAGAAATAATTCATTAGTTTTCCCTATATTTATCCACTTAATTCCACTTCAACTTTTATTCTATTTTCTTCTCACTTTTCTCAAAAATTAAGCTTCTTTAAATGTATTTGTCTAATAGATGGCTAAGCCATGATGGTGTGAGGAAAGGTCTGGGAAAAGAAGCCATCATGACCCTTTAAATTTAGGATAGGGTATATAATGCTGCAGTGACAACTTAAAAATGCTAGGGACTTAATACAACAAAAGTGTAATTTGTACTTACATGACATGTCCAAAGGCTGTTGGCAATGAGTTTGTACTCATTCTATTCACATAGGAGCCAGGATCACAGAAGATTCACTATCTCAGAACACTGCAACTGCAGTACACAATTTTCAGGTTTGTCTTGACAGATGAAGAGAGTATGGATAAGTTTGTACTGGCACTTAATTTTACTTGTTAAGAAATATTGTGTGTTCCATTTACTTATCTTTCATTGGCTAAATTGTCTTATGGGTTCATGCAACATCAACGAGAAAATTTTTTTGGCCAGAGAGATCTTGCTGAGCACCAGTAATGTCTACCACAGACCCCTATAGCTTCTTAAGGTGACTAAATGGAGTGAATTATTGCCTTTGAGAAAGGGGGAATGGACACTGGGAAACAACTGTTTACTATACAAATATTGTAAAAATTGACAGTCAAATTTAGTATGTGATTGGTACATAGGGCAGATTTTTTATATCCATTATAGAGGCAGACATAAAGATAACTTGAACAATCATGAGTGGCATTGCTCATTTCTTCTTGAAGCTCTTTCATTGCTGTTTAGTTAAATAAAATTATTTTTAATCCTTAGTGTCCAAGATCAAGGGTACAAATTCTGTGTAGCATTTTCCAAATTCTTTATCTGTTCTCTGACCTTATTTCATTTACACATACCTTTAACTCTAGCATCAGCATTTGGAACATAATTAGCTGTTATTTTTATTGTCTTCTAAAAAATAATGAAAGTACCTAAACTTTCATTAGGTACTTTGAATAGTGAGCACAGAAGCATGTATATTTAATAAAAAATAATGAGTGCATTATCAGTCTTTTAATTTCAAGGCTTGACTCTGTTACTTGTAGAATACCTCTGGATTGTTAATTATTTGCAATTTGCAATGTTTTTAGAACTAATCCAATTTTATTCATTTATATCTACAAGTTGACCCAAATTTTTCAGATGATATTTATGCTGCTGTTTTTAAGTATGAAATACATTATATTTGCTAGTGTTTTATTTTAAGGGTAAGTGATTCAATGATTTAAAGATATTTCCTGTTTTATTTTTAAACAAATGAATAGTAAAAGCTTTTTAGATTTTTTACAATAGGTTTGTTACAATTTTAATATTCATTTTCAATGTTTTCTTTTCAAATTTCCAATTTTATTAGTAAAAGTAAGGCTTTTTCATCAATAAATAATTTATATAAATACATACCTAAAATCTTATGTAACAGAGAAACATAAACTTGAAATCCTGGCAATAGATTGTTACTGCAAGAGCAGTATATTTAAAACTATAATAGCTTTTTATATCAATAGCTAAAGATTCAATGTTGTTCAAAAATCATTATTTTCTGTAAACCTTTGTCCAAGTTATCCTGTAGAACATTTGTCTGATCAACACAAGAGAAAGAAAATCTTCAAATAATGTATGTGTCTCATACAATGGACATATCATCCACTGTAATAGAATCACAATTTTTCAATTTTCTTTAGAAGTCTTGAATAAATAATCTTAAAAAAGTCTTTAAATGTAAGTGTAAGTAATCATTTTCTACATAAGTCTATCTTGTATGGAATGTACTTAGGTTTGTCAGTCTTTTGTGATCCCTATCCTTTTCACAAATGAGGTTTTATATTGAACTCTATTGAATTTTCCCCATTTAAAACAGTTTAAAAAGTTGCTTTCCAAACAAAATGTAGCATTGCTTATTATTTTTACACATACAACATGTCTTCCCTTTTAATTTGTTCCCTATTAGCATATTTTCATTCACTTCAGTTCATCTGTAGTTTTATCATGCCTCAATAATCTTATATTATCATTGCTATGTAAAGTTAAATCTCTTTTATATTTCTTATCCTAGATGGATATGTGCTTTCTTTTTGACTTATTCAACTCTAAGTTTGCTCTAGACCTCTGGACCTATTAACTCAACTAAAACCATATTGATCAACCATCAACCAAAAGCACTCACTTTTCATCCTCATTTTCATTCACTTCTTTAAAATGTTCTAAATAATTCTTGCATTTATTATCAAGTTTGCATGAATGGAATTGAGCAGGACTCTGTGGAGTCTTCCGGGACAAAATCCCCATGAATTCTGCCTCTTGTTTATAGAAAGGCTTTAGCCTCCTGCCTCTACCACAAGTTCTAAAAAGAAAATTTAATCAGAGAAGTATGATAGTGCAGAAACAAAGACAAGCAGTCTAGGAAGACAAAATAATAATAGTTTAGCCATAAGACAAAGTCAAGGACATTTAGGTACTCTTTCAAAGCTATAGAGCCATATCTTTAGTTGTTCCGCAGATATACTAAAACCCCCACCAGCTGGAAGAAGCTAACTAACTGCTTAATGACCGTGAATACTTATTTCCCAGACCTGAGTTGATAATACCGACCCTGTGACTTCACTTGTTACTTCACCATCAGTCAATCAGAAGGCTGTACACAAGTTGATCAGGCATTCCTCTCCCTCACCTCACCTTTAACACCCTACACTGAAAGTCATCAGGGAGGCTGGGTCTTTTGAGCATGAGCTGTGTGTTATCCTTGCCTGGTCTTGCCATAAACACTGCACTTTCTTTCACCACAGCCTTGGCTCAGGACATTGGCATTTTTGTGCAATGGGCTAATGGACCCATGTTTGGTTTGGTAACATGAATAATATTTTAGTCATCTTTTCCAGATGCCATTTTACTGTGATCAATATCTACTAGTATTTATTTAATAAAAATGTATTTGCATATAACATGCATTTTTTATTTACTTCTATCACTGTACATGTTGTTGTTCAGTCAGCAAGTCATGTCCAATTCTTTACAACCCCATAGACTGCAGCAGGCCAGGCTTTCCTGTCCCTCACCTTACATAAGTTATCATAAACTTTCCTTTATGCACAGATCCATAAAGAAATCTACAACAATAAGTGTTCTCTAATTAAGAAAATTAGGAAGGACTGATGTTGAAGCTGAAACTCCAATACTTTGGCCACCTGATGCAAAGAACTGACTCATTTGAAAAGACCCTGATGCTCAGAAAGATTGAGGGCAGGAGGAGCAGGGGATGACAGAGGATGAGATGGTTGGATGGCATCACTGGCTCAATGGACATGGGTTTGGGTGGACTCCGGGAGTTGGTGATGGACAGGGAGGCCTGGCGTGCTGCAGTTCATGGGGTTGCAGAGTTGGACACGACTGAGCCACTGAACTAAACTGAACTGAATTAGGTAAAATGATCATAGAGAAATTTAATTTTATTGTGTATATAAAGAGTTGTTTAAGCTTACCTTAGTCTTCTCAGGCTGTTATAGCAAAATATCATATCATAGGTGGGTTAAACAATGGAACTTTATTTCCTTACAGTTCTGGAGACTGCAAGTCCAAGAACAAGGTGCCAGCAAAGATGCTTTCTGAAGAGAACACTCTCTCAGATTGCAGACAGTCACCTTCTTGCTTTATACTCACATCATCTCTTATTAGTGGGGAGAGAGAGAGAGAAGAAGTGTATACTCCGGTTTCTCTCCTTTTAAGAAACAAATCCTATCAGAGCAGTACTTCACTCTAATGATTTCATTTAACCTTAATTATTTTCTTACTCCAGATATAGGCACACTGGTGGTTTGGGCTTCAACATATTAATTTTGGAAGGACACAAACATTCAATCCATAGCACAAAATTTAAAGTTTGTAATAAAGTTGACTATATAAGTTATTCTAAAACACAGTACATCTTGAAAAGTAGTTAGCTATTAAAATTGCATATAAACTTGTATTCTGATTAAGAAATATTGTTTAGAAATTTCTGATTCAATATAATATTATAGGAGTATACATATGCAGTTTAAAGATTTCTATTTTGTTATACTGATTGTATACAAGCTAAGTTGCTTCAGTCATGTCCAACTCTTCGTGACCCTATGGACTGTAGCCCAACAGGCTCCTCTGTCCATAGGATTCTCCAGGACAGAAAACTGGAGTGGGTTGCTGAAGATCCCTTCAGGGGATCTTCCTGACGCAGGAATTGAACCCGTGTCTCTTATGTATCCTGCGTTGACAGGCAGGTTCTTTACCGCTAGCACCACCTGGGAAGCCCTTTATTATAGAAATCTTAGTTACAAAAAATGCCCTATCCCTAGTTTGAAATTATAACCACATTTTTTGAAAAGTATCTTGACATCTCTATGATAAAGAGATGAATCAACCTATATTTTTGACAGGAAACTTAAATATAAATATGACTTTACATGACAACATTTTAAACCACATGCCTAAGGTCATTTCAAAGTCATTAAGTGAAATACAACAGACTTTAAGTACTTCCTTCAAAATAAGTAATCTTATATTCATTAATAGTAGTCCTTATTTCATAATTAAGAGAAAAAATATCAAATGGTTCAAATATAAATTAAATTATTGATTATTATTTACATTGTGGAAAGAAAGCTAGAATAGCAGTTTCAAATACATACTTGTATCACAATAATTAACAAAATAGCTATGGGATGTATGTTTGTTTAATAGATATAGGTAAAGTTTGAAAGGAGTGGTAGAGAATATATTATTCATATAATAAATATACTGAGGAGAAAAGTAAGCCTATTACTCCACCCACATTGCATACCAAAATTGGTTAATATATGTGTGGTGGTGAGAAAAATAGAATTTGGGGAGACAATGAATGCCTTTACAAGAAAGGAGATTATTACTGCTTTCTAAAAGAAAAAGGAATATTAAAAAAGAGAAGTTAAAGTCAAATATAAAAAAAGGGAAGAAAAGTTAAAAGAAAAGTAACAGAGGTTGGAAGCTGAAAGGATGAGAGATCTGGAGATTTACTAGGAGCCACTGTAAATTATAAAATATAGATGAGTAAAAAAGTTTTTGAGTTTAATTTTTCTTTGAAGTATTTCCCCTTTTCTACCTGCAGAATATAGTTATGAAGACGTTTCAAATAAGATTGTTTTTGTTGTTGGATATGTATGCATGTGCACTTGTATGTTGTAGGTAGATTGATGAAAAGGTAACATATTGGCATGACCCTGTAAGTGATATCAACATATCCCAGGTTTATTTAGGTCACCTAACACAAAAGCCAAAAATGTCCAGATGGCAGGGAATTGTTGGTTAGCAAAAATAAGTAGGAAGTACTAAAACTGGGTAGAAACACAGAGAATTTATAATTGGCAGGTCAAAAATAGATCCAGAAAAGCATTATAAAATCAAAATCCACTGACAGAGCTGCCTAAGTTATGACTCCACCCTTCTCCCATTCCAGTTTTCCTCAGTCCCTTGTTTTGCTGATCTTGTAACTTACATTTATTTCATTCAAGTAATATTGTGGAGGGAGTCTATAGACAAAATGACTTGTGCTAATCAGAGAAATGGACATTTCAGAGATTTCTGGACAGATGACTGGTGAGAACTATCCCAATTTACTGGCAATGAATTAGACCTTTAAAACTTTGGCAAAATGTAAGCAAATGGAAAGGAAAGAACCTCTAGGAATATTTGAAGTGACTATTTTATCACTTCATTGGAGGGAGCTTAAAAGCATAATAGTGGAAAACAGATTTTTTTTCCCCTCATGAACAGTTTATGGATTTTGATTAGTATTTATTACACCTGGCTAAAATTTTCCTCTATGTTATGAACTAATTAAAAATTGGGTGTTCATTGGAAGGACTGATGCTGAAGCTGAAACTCCAGTACTTTGGCCACCTCATGTGAAGAGTTGACTCATTGGAAAAGAGCCTGATGCTGGGAGGGATTGGGGGCAGGAGGAGACGGGAGCCACAGAGGATGAGATGGCTTGATGGCATCACCGACTCGATGAACATGGGTTTGAGTAAACTCTGGGAGTTGGTGATGGACAGGGAGGCCTGGTGTGCTGCGATTCATGGGGTCGCAAAGAGTCGGACACGACTGAGTGACTGAACTGAACTGAACTGAACTGAATTAAAAATTATTTTAAAAAATTGGCATTTATTTTGATTAAGTGTTTGACACATTGAATAATTGATTTCAGAAAGCAGGTGTCTTCTCAATAGCAACTTTTTTTTTAAGAGGGTATTAAATCTTTTATTGATTACACATGATAATGGATGATAGACATTTCATTCCCATCTGTAATTTTATCTGGTATTGTTATTTCTGTTCACAGCAATGTCACTGAACTTTGATGAGGCTGAATTAAAAGAATTCTAATGGTGTCTTTAACAATCCTAACCAGAGAGAGTAGACTGGAGAAGAAAGAAAAAGTGGATGAGTGAAGGATTTTAAAAACTGCTGAACATGTCAAATCCTCTTGATTTCCTGGAGAATAGCTAGAAAGAGATGTAGAAGCAAGAGATTCTTCAAAATCTTTTCTTTTGACTTCTTTATTCTACTAACAGAAATTAAGATCCCTAGCTAGAGAACATAGAAAATTATCAAAATTTTAAAATGCCACAGTAGAGAATATTGTCAAACTTATCTAATATTTTCCCTGGAAAAAAAAAAACGTTATCTTTATTGTCTTAGACAAGAAAAAATTCTTCCCTCTGTCCTAGAGGGAGACATTATCTGTCTTCCAAAGATGTGTGCTATAGGAACATCTTCGATCAATGTCACTTGAGACTTACCAAGTTGTAAGACACATGAAAAGCTGTTCCCCAATGAATAAATCTACCATGAATATGAATGTGGTTAACCGGTCTTAGAGAAATATTGGACTTTATAAGAAATCTAGAGCTTAGGCTTACTCTGTTTGTTTGGCAAAGGTTTTCATGGATATTTCTTTCTGTTTTTAAAATGTGTATAATTAATTAATTATATATGACATATGTGCATTATGTTAATAAAATAATAAATGGCTTAAAATAAAAGTAAATATTTAAAAAATACCAGAAAGAAAAGCTAGCACCTGAGAAACAACCATCTGAGAAATTATCTGCAATATATATCACAAAAGTAATATTTTTATTTTTATATAAGTATTCATAGAACCTAGAAAATTCATTCATGAATACTAAATTCCATGTGCAAAATAATTACATAATCTCAGTCTTATTAGAAATTAAATAAATGCATATATAAATAATGAAACATCACTCAAATTTTCAAAGATTATTTTTAAAGGTTAATACTCAAATGTATCAGACAGATTAATCTCTCTTACAATCAATACAACTGTATATCATTACAGGTTATGAGAACATTTCATAATTAATTAAGAATCTTAAGTAGCATGCCTTGAACCAGTATTTTATTTCTTTTTTTTTTTCCTCTCATTTTATTTTATTTTTTTTCAGCCATGGATTTACATGTGTTCCCCATCCTGATCCCCCCTCCCGCCTCCCTCTCCATCCCATCCCTCTGGGTCTTCCCAATGCACCAGCCCTGAGCACTTGTCTCATGCATCCAACCTGCGCTGGTGATCTGTTTCACCCTTGATAGTATTCTTGTTTCAATGCTGCTGTCTCTGAACATCCCACCCTTGCCTTCTCCCACAGAGTCTAAAAGTCTGTTCTGTACATCAGTGTCTCTTTTTCTGTTTTGCATGTAGGATTATTGTTACCATCTTTTAAAATTCCATATATATGCGTTAGTATACTGTATTGGTCTTTATCTTTCTGGCTTACTTCACTCTGTATAATGGGCTCCAGTTTCATCCATCTCATTAGAACCAATTCAAATGAATTCTTTTTAATGGCTGAGTAATATTGCATTGTGTATATGTACCAAAGCTTTCTTATCCATTCATCTGCTGATGGGCATCTAGGTTGCTTATTTTATATTTAAAATGTTCAACATGATATATGACATATAATCATCTAAAGTTGTCATAAATTTTAAACAATATTATGTACAGCTATAGGGATTGGTTAAAAATAGTTATTATGAGAAGGGTAAGCATGTATAGGATGCTTTGTATTTTATAAGCAAAGTATGTGTGTATGTAGTTTATTTAATCAGAATAATAATGTATATAGATAAATATAATTATTTTTATGTTAAAGGAAAGAAATCAGGTTTGGAGAGATTAAATTACATGCCACAAATACATGTTCTGGAGTTGTAAGTTTATCCCAAGTTTGTAAGACTTCAAAACTTGTGCTTCTGAGTATCACAAATAATTCCATCTCTAACTAAGATAAAATGCAATACAGTACTACAGAAAAATTTGGAAAAATTGACACAGCCTATCAAATGAAAGTAAGCAATTGAAAGTATAGAATGTAAATATAATCATTTTTGTGTTTATATTCAGAAATACCAATTTATATTCAGAAATATAAATTCTGAATTTATTTTCAGAGATATTTTTGCTATTTAATCCTGAAAGTCAAGACTTTATGGTATTAAGTATTATTTTAATAAAACTCATAATAATATGATATATATTTTAAATTTAAAATTATTATTCAGTTTGGATAAAACAACATATACAATGAATAAAAGATCAAATGCCAAGTAGTATCTGAATCAGGCAAAGCAATTAGCAAATACTTTCAACAGTGAATATTTATTCCACTAATAGGGTTAAACATTTGTTTAAAGATGATGACCTAGTTTCATTAGCATCATCACTGCATGTAAACAGTGTGATTATTCTCACAAATATTGTAGAATTGTGCACATTTTAAACCTCACTGCAGGACTCTGTAATCATGGCAGAAAGTATCTAAAATGAACTGTATTTCTTTCCCAATAGAACCACAAGTAGACAAATGAGGATAAAATGAATAATCATGGCTTCCATAAAATAGCAGTAATGTTGATTTAGTGTAGTTTAAGAAATACATCTCTTGAGGAAATTTCTGAGACAAAACAAAAAGAATTTGCCTGGAAATCATTGCAAAGTACAAAAAATGGGATAAATATTTTAGCGTCAGAATAAGAAATGTAGAATTTGCCAATTTTTAAACCAGATATATATGTTTTAAATTTTGCTAACATGATACTTTTATTAAAATTTAAAATTATATTTTCTTTTGACTTTAGTAAAATGAGAGTAGCACATGGATTTTTCATGAGAACTTTACTTTGTAAACTAAATATGTGTGAATAAACATACCTTGTATTTGTTCAAATTTTAAAAATTTAAAAGAAAGTAATTTAAAGGACAGATTATGTGTCCTTCCTTTCTCTGTTGCAAATGTTTTCTTTTAAATCCACATAATGTTAAGGAGAGGTCACTCTTAGAGAAAACAAATTTAATTATGATATACTCATATAAAAGTAGAAATAAGCTAATCAAGGACTCATTGATATAGTGAACATTAAATTAGAAGATAATCTAATATGTATGTTGAATGAATGCTGAAGAAGAATGCCCATGAGAATAGCACTCCTAAAAGTGGCAAAATTAATATTTCATCTTCATTGCATAATAAAATTTTATTTAATCTTTTGTATTATTTCCTTATTTTGATCATTTCCTTGAGAAACAACAACAACAAAAAAAAATGGAAATGCACCATTTAGGTTTTTATTTTTATTTATTTTATTTTTTACTATCAACAACTATGAAAGATTTGTAATTCTCCTACTTAAAATCTAACCAACTGGTCTACTATCTTTTTTTTTTTTTTTTTTTTTTGAAAGTAACAGAAAACAGGAAAGGAAAGTCCTGATCACAGTAAAAAGACATTATCACTAATAGAAATAGCAAAAGATACAGCATCAGAATTTTGGGAGTTAGTCTCTGGAGCCTTATTTCCCATGGAAAGGTATCAAGAGAATCTTGCACACTCACTAACTGGAATGACAGAGGAGAAGTCTTGAACTTAGGAAATTCAAACTTTTTGCTCTGTAAGGTAAGCATGTCCACCTTCCATTGTGGAGAGAGACACTACCTTTATCTTCAAGCTGTTTGCTATAAAAACTCCTCATAACATTAAAGCAACATTAAAGGTAATCAGTACATCTTACCACAAAAAGTGCTGAAAATATTTTCTTCAATCTCCTATAAATTGAAAAAAAAATTAAGATTTTGTATTTTTTTAAAGAATTTGTATTCTAATTTAATTCATTAGATATGAGGCTACCATTTGGGGAAAATCAATAATATTTAATCAAAATATGTGTATTTGTTCTGAGTTCATATTTTTAAAACTATTACATTTATTTATTTCATAAATGAATACATTTTATATTTTAAATAGATACTTTTTCATTTTTCACTGTTAGAAGGCAATAACAATTTTATAATACATGCATGATGGAATTTGGCTGGATAATATAAGGCAGAGAATAGTATACATCATAATATGTGAAATATTGGACAACTCCAACATTAACTAAGAATGTGTCCTTTGATAAGCCACAGAATAAAGCTCTGTTTTATTTATCCATAAAACATGAAAAAATGGAACAGATGATCTCTAAAGAACACTTTAACAGCAAAAAGTTAATAAAATATAAAGTATGCTAGAAGTTTATATAGAGATTGCAGTTTTCTTTACCCATGTAATTTCATTTCAACTCAGGAAAAATGTATTCTATGTAAGTAGACTATTATGAATACAGTTGAGTTCATTCAGTTCAGCCACTCAGTTGTGTTCAACTCTTTGCGACCCCATGAATCGCAGCACTCCAGGCCTCCCTGTCCATCACAAACTCCCGGAGTTTACTCAGACTCACGTCCATTCAGTCGATGATGCCATCCAGCCATCTCATCCTCTGTAGTCCCCATCTCCTCCTGCCCCCAATCCCTCCCAGTATCAGGGTCTTTTCCAATGAGTCAACTCTTCACATGAGGTGGCCAAAGTATTGGAGTTTCAGTTTCAGCATCAGTCCTTCCAATGAACATCCAGGACTGATCTCCTTTAGGATGGACTGGTTGGATCTCCTTGCAGTCCAAGGGACCCTCAAGACTCTTCGCCAACACCACAGTTCTAAAGCATCAATTCTTCATTGCTTAGCTTTCTTCACAGGCCAACTCTCACATCCATACATGACCACTGGAAAAAACATAGCCTTGACTAGATGGACATTTGTTGGCAAAGTAATGTCTTTGCTTTTTAATGTGCTATCTATGTTGGCCATAGCTTTCTTTCAAAGGAGTAAGCATCTTTTAATTTCATGGCTGTAATCACCATCTGCAGAGATTTTGGAGCCCCAAAAATAAAGTCCGACACTGTTTCTGCTATTTCCCCATCTATTTCCCATGAAGTGATGGGACCAGATGCCATGATCTTAGTTTTCTGAATGTTGAGCTTTAAGCCAACGTTTTCACTCTCCTCTTTCACATTCATCAAGAGGCTTGTTAGTTCCTCTTCACTTTCTGCCATAAGGATGGTGTCATCTGCATATCTGAGGTTATCGATATTTCTCCTGGCAATCTTGATTCCAGCTTGTGTTTCATCCAGCCCAGCGTTTCTCATGATGTATTCTGCATATAAATTAAATAAGCAGGGTGACAACATACATCCTTGACATACTCCTTTTCCTATTTGGAACCAGTCTGTTGGTCCAAGTCCAGTTCTAACTGTTGCTTCCTGACCTGCATACAGGTTTCTCAAGAGGCAGGTCAGGTGGTCTGGTATTCCCATCTCTTTCAGAATTTTCCACAGTTGATTATGATCCACACAGTCAAAGACTTTGGCATAGTGAATAAAGCAGAAATAAAGGTTTTTCTTGAACTCTCTTGGTTTTCAGATGATCCAGCAGATGTTGGCAATTTGATCTCTGGCTGCTCTGCCTTTTCTAAAACCAACTTGAACATCTGGAAGTTCACTGTTCATGTATTGCTGAAGCCTGGCTTGGAGAATTATGAGCATTACTTTACTAGCTTGTGAGACGAGTGCAACTGTGTGGTAGTTTGAGCATTCTTTGGGAGTACCTTTCTTTGGAATTGGAATGAAAACTGACCTTTTCCAGTCCTGTGGCCACTGCTGAGTTTTCCAAATTTACTGACATATTGAGTGCAGCACTTTTATAGAATCATCTTAAAGGATTTGAAATAGTTCAACTGTAATTCTATCACCTCCACTAACTTTGTTCGTAGTGATGCCTTCTAAGGCTCACTTGACTTCACTTTCCAGGATGTCTGGCTCAAGGTGAGTGATCACACCATTGTGATTATCTGGGTCGTGAAGATGTTTTTTTGTATAGTTCTTCTGTTTATTCTTGTCACCTCTTCCTAATATCTTCTGCTTCTGTTGGGTCCATAACATTTCTGTCCTTTATCAAGTCCATCTTTCCATAAAATATTCCCTTGGTGTCTCTAATTTTCTTGAAGAGATCTCTAGTCTTTCCCATTCTGTTGTTTCCCTCTATTTCTTTGCATTGATTGCTGAGAAAGGCTTTCTTATCTCTCCTTGCTATTCTTTGGAACTCTGCATTCAAATGGAAGTATCTTTCTTTTTCTCCTTTGCTTTTCACTTCTCTCCTTTTCACAGCTATTTATAAGGCCTCCTCAGAGAGCCATTTTGCTTTTTTGCATTTCTTTTCCAGGGGGATGTTCTTGATCCCTGTCTCCTGCACAATGTCACGAACCTCTGTCCATAGTTCATCAGGCAATGTGTCTATCCGATATAGTCCCTGAAACCTATTTCTCACTTCCACTGTATAATCATAAGGGATATGATTTAGGTTATACCTGAATGGTCTATTGGTTTTCCCTACTTTCTTCAATTTAAGTCTGAATTTGGCAATAAGGGGTTCATGATCTGAGCCACAGTCAGCTCCTGGTCTTGTTTTTGCTGACTGTATAGAGCTTCTCCATCTTTGGCTGCAAATAATATAATCAATCTGATTTTGGTGTTGACCATCTAGTGATGTCCACGTGTAGAGTATTTTCTTGTGTTGTTGGAAGAGGGTGTTTGCTATGACCAGTGCATTCTCTTGGCAAAACTCTATTAGCCTTTGCCCTGCTTCATTCCTGTACTCCAAGGCCAAATTTGCCTTTACGCCAGGTGTTTCTTGACTTCCTACTTTTGCATTCCAGTCCCCTATAATGAAAAAGACATCTTTTTTGGGGGATGTTAGTTATAAAAGGTCTTGTAGGTCTTCATAGAATCTTTCAACTTCAGCTTCTTCAGTGTTACTGGTTGGGACATAGGCTTGGATCACCATGATATTGAATGGTTTGCTTTGGAAACGAACAGAGATCATTCTGTCGTTTTTGAGATTGCATCTAAGTAATGCATTTCAGACTCTTCTGTTGGCCATGATGGCTACTCCATTTCTTTTAAGAGATTCCTGCCCACAGTAGTAGATACATTGGTCATCTGAGTTAAATTCACCCATTCCAGTCCATTTTAGTTCGCTGATTCCTAGAATGTCGACATTCACTCTTGCCATCTCCTGTTTGACCACTTCCAATTTGCCTTGATTCATGGCCCTAACATTCCAGGTTCCTATGCAATATTGCTCTTTACATCATCAGACCTTGCTTCTATCACCAGTCATATCCACAACTGGGTATTGTCTTTGCTTTGGCTCCATCCCTTCATTCTTTCTGGAGTTATTTCTCCACTGAGATCCGGTAGCATATTGGGCACCTACCAACCTGGGAAGTTCCTCTTTCAGTGTCCTATCGTTTTGCCTTTTCATACTGTTCATTGGGTTCTCAAGGCAAGAATACTGAAGTGGTTTGCCATCCCCATCTCCAGTGGACCACATTCTGTCAGACCTCTCCACCATGACCTGTCCATCTTGTGTGGCCCCACACAGCATGGCTTAGTTTCTTTGAGTTAGACAAGGCTGTGGTCCATGTTATCAGATTGGCTAGTTTTCTGTTATTGTGATTTCAGTGTGTCTGCCCTCTGATGCCCTCTCGCAACACCTACCGTCTTACTTGGGTTTCTCTTTCCTTGGATGAGGGGTATCTCTTCACGGCCACCCCTCCTGACCTTGAACATGGAATAGCTCCTCTCTGCCCTCCTGTGCTGGCGCAGCCGCCGCTCCTCAGACGTGGGGTTGCTCTTCTCGCCCACCACCCCTGACCTCAGTCGTATATAGAGGAGCAAAACCTGAACATTCTTCTGAAAGAAATTTAATATATGGGGGAACAGCACTGACATAAAATTGTGCAGGTGTGGTATCACATAAAGCTAGACTGCCACTGAATGGAACTCCCTATAATTGCGCAATATACAACCTAAGAAACTAGATTAAGAAGTTGCCATGAACTTAGCACCTCACAGAAACATATTTGTTGTCTCACACTTGGTGGTTCAGAAGTCCCTTCCTGGCTTAGCTGGATTCTCTATTTCTGAGTTAATTAGATAGCTGAAATTAAGAGGCTTCTTGGGTCATGTTTTCATCATCAGTACAACTGGAAAAAGATCTACTTTCAAATTCTGTCACTTTCTTGGTAGAAATCATCTCCATGTGATTGTAGGACTGAGGTTCCCATTTTCTTGCTGGCTGTTGACTTGGGTTCATGACAAGCTCCTAGAAGCCACCATAGTTTCTTGCCATTTGATCTTCTCATAAGCCCTCTCATAGCAGGCAGTTTATTTCTTCAAGGCAGCAAAGGATTTCTGTTCTGTTAAGACAGAATAATCTAAGACATAGCTTACCAGAGATATCCCATAACTTTATATTTCTAGTATAATCTAGTCAGTGAATGACTTCCCATCACCTTGGCCTTATCTGTTGGCTAGAAGTCACAGGTTCCACCCATAATCAATGACACACAAACATGGCAATCAGGATGCTGGGATTATTGGGAGAGGGGAGTCAGTAGAGTCTGCCCATTTCACAGCTAAAGAAAAATACTAATGTTATTGATATTTAGAATCTATGGAGCAAAACCCTTGAGTATAATCAGTGTGAAATATTGCTGATATTAAGTGTAAATGAAGTAACTCAGTCATGTCCGACTCTTTGTGACCCCATGGACTGTAGCCTACCAGGCTCCTCAGTCCATGGAATTTTCCAGCAAGAGTACTGGAGTGGGTCGCCATTTTTTAAGGAAGTTTAAAAACACACATATTCACATATATAAATGTGTATATTCATAAAACACCAGGTGGTATAATTTTAAAAAGTCGTGTAAGGGAAGTACATATTTAAGTTAATATTTTCTTTGATGATGTGAACATAGTGAGACAGCATCTGACAATAGGCTGTTAAATTGACTTGCTTATCAACTGTATAAGTAGAAAGTTACTCCAAATGACAAGCATCATTATACTTTCTCTGAGAACACCAAATGTCCCCATGTCCATGATAATAGCTTATGCAGAAGCTATGGTGTTTCAAATCAATTGTTAGCATTAAAAAGTGTTCTGGTTAAGTGAGAGGAAAAGATGCAAAGGCAATTCAATTTAAAAAGATAATCTTTTCAATAAAATGTCATGGAACATTTGTGTGTTCATATCTAAAACAATGAACCTCAATACATGCCTCACATTCTATAGAAAAATTAATTTCATATGAATCATAGAGCAAATTGTAAAATGCAACACTACAAAACTTTCAGAAGAAATCAGAGAAGAGAATGTATATGTGACCATGGCTTTGGTGATGCATTTTTAGATGCAATATTAAAAGTCCAATAAAGTTTTTAAACAAATGTTACAAAAAAACCCACAAACATTTCAACTTATCAAAATTAAAACAAAACATTTGCTTGGAGAAACATCATTACAAAAAAGAAAAGCAAAATGACAAACCACGTAAAGAAATTTGGAATCTCTTACTTAATAATGAACTCATGCACATATAAAAAAAAGCTTCAAAATAATCAATAAGAAAACAAATAGAAGAACAATACATGTGGACAAGATATCTATACAGACCTTTTACTAAAGAAAATGCAGTATTGGCAAATAAGTATATAAAATAAGCACAATATAATTTATCATTATGAAAATGTGAATCAAAACCACGATGTAACAACAAATACTCACCTATTTGAATGATTAAAATATGTAGCAATAACAATAGCAAGGGCTTCCCTGGTGGCCCAGACAGTAAAGAGTCTTCCCACAATGGTAGAGACCTGGGTTCAATCCCTGGGTCAGGAAGATCCCCTAGAGAAAGACATGGCAAACACTCCACTATTTTTGCCTGGAAAATCCCATGGACAGAGGGGCCTGGCAAGCTACAGTCCATGGGGTTGCAAAGAGTTGAACATGACTGAAGTGACTGCAAATGCTGATGAAGAAACAGAGCAACAGAAATCATTAATGTCTATTGGGACACAAAATGGTGCATTCTCTTTGGAAGGCAATTTGGTAGTATCTGATGAATTTGAACATAGACTTGTCGTATGACCCAGGGATTGCACTCATAACAGGAATGAATTGGAAATTCACTTAACACAAATCCCATACATGGCTTTTTATAATAGCTCCATGCTTAATTATCACATATTAGAAACAAATAAAAGTTCTTCACAAATAAACTAACAAAAAACCATCACTTCATGGCAAATAGATAAGGAAGAAATGGAAACAATGATAGATTTTATTTTCTTGGGCCCCAAAATTACTGCAGATCATGACTGCCACCATGAAATTAAAAGACACTTGCTCCTTGGAAGAAAAGCTGTGATAAACCTAGAGACCATATTAAAAAGCAGAGATATCATATAATCAAAGCTGTATATCCATATAATCAAAGCTCTGTTTTTTCCAGTAGCCACAAAAGGATGTGAGAATTGGATGAGAAAGAAGTCAGAGCACCAAAGAATTGATGCTTTCAAACTGTGGCACTGGAGAAGACTCTTCAGAGTTCTTTGGACAGCAAGGAGATCAAATCAGTCAATACTAAAGGAAATCAGTCCTGAATGTTCACTGGAAGCACTGATGCTGATGCTGAAGTTCCAATTCTTTGGCCACCTGATGCAAAAACTGACTTACTGGAAAAGAGACTGATGCTGGGAAAGATTGAAGGCAGGAGGAGAAGGGGGCGACAGAGGATGAGATTGCTACCACAGCATCACCCACACAATGGATATAAATTTGAGCAAACTCCATTGGATAGTGAAGGACAGTACTGCCTGGCATGCTGAAATCCATGGGATTGCAAAGAGTCAGACACAGCTTAGTGACTGAATCATAACAACAATATCTATATTAGGGCTTCACTGGTGGCTCAAATGTTAAAGAATCTGCCTGCAATGTGGGAGACACAGATTCTATCCGTGGGTTAGGAAAATTCCCTGGAGAAAGGAGTGGCTACTCACTCCAGTATTCTTGCCTGGAGGATTCCATGGACAGAGGATCCGGCAGGCTACAGATCATGGGGTTACAAAGAGTCAGACATAACTGAGAAACTTTCACTTTTCACTATACAATGTAATATTATTCAGAATTTTTTTTTTTTTATAAATGGACTGAACTATTATTTCACAGAAACATATAGCTGAATTTTAATGCAATTTACTGACGGAAGAAAAACAGATACAAAAGGATACATATTGTGTTTTCAGTCACATGATATTCTAGATAATGCAAAAATAAAAAGATGAAAAAAAAAAAAATTCAGAAGTTCCCAGAAGAGTTACTTGCCTATAAAAGGAATACATAGGATTATTAGGGTGATGAATAGATAACTCTATGCATTTCTCAAACAATAAGCAATTGTCCATCACAAAAAACTGTAGTTTGACATATAAAGATTAAATATGCACACCTGATAATGAGAATCACAAGATGCAATCCATACTGTGACAGATTAATCTAACAGTTTCATGCATTTATTACACAATCTCATGGAAGGGCATGGGTGGAAAGGAACTAACCTATTTAACTTTGGAATAATGCTGATTTGACTAGAGATTCCAATGCCAAAGGCAAAGAGCACTTTGTACTCTAGTTAATAATTTCTTTTTCTCTAATGAATAGCATTTGACAAGTCTAAAAAAAGTACTTTCTGTAAATATTATTGTCAAAAAAAAGAGGAAATAAATGGACAAGGATGAGAACCAAGTTTCTATCTGTAAGAAAATGGAGAAACGGCTGATTTTAGGACCCTTGCAATCCCAAAGAAAGGCAATCCCAAAGAATGCTCAAGCTACCAAAGAATTGCACTCATCTCATATGCTAGTAAAGTAATGCTCAAAATTCTCCAAGCCAGGCTTCAGCAATACGTGAACCGTGAACTTCCAGATGTTGAAGCTGGTTTTAGAAAAGGCAGAGAAACCAGAGATCAAATTGCCAACATCCGCAGGATCATCCGAAATCCAAGAGCGTTCCAGAAAAACATCTATTTCTGCTTTATTGACTATGTCAAAGCCTTTGATGGTGTGGATCACAATAAACTGTGGGAAATTCATCAAGAGATGGGAATACCAGACCACCTGACCTGTCTCTTGAGAAACCTGTATGCAGGTCAGGAAGCAACAGTTAGAACTGGACTTGGACCAACAGACTGGTTCCAAACAGGAAAAGGAGTACAACAAGGCTGTATACTGTCACCCTGCTTATTTAATTTGCATGTAGAGTACATCATGAGAAACGCTGGGCTGGAAGAAGCACAAGCTGGAATCAAGATTTCCGGGAGAAATATCAATAACCTCAGATATGCAGATGACACCACCTTTATGGCAGAAAGTGAAGAAGAACTAAAGAACCTCTTGATGAATGTGAAAGAGGAGAGTGAAACAGTTGGCTTAAAGCTCAACATTCAGAAAACTAAGATCATGGCATCTGGTCCCATCACTCCATGGGAAATAGATGGGGAAACAGTGGAAACAGTGTCAGACTTTACTTTTTTGGGCTCAAAATCACTGCAGATAGTGATTGCAACCATGAAATTAAAAGACACTCCTTAGAAAGAAAGTTATGACCAAACTAGACAGCATATTAAAATGCAGAGACATTACTTTGCCAACAATGTTCCATCTAGTCAAGGCTATGTTTTTTCCAGTGGTCATGTATGGATGTGACAGTTGGACTGTGAAGAAAGCTGAGCACCGAAAAATTGATGCTTTTGAACTGTGGTGTTGGAGAAGACTCTTGAGAATCCCTTGGAGAGCAAGGAGATCCAACCAGTCCATCCTAAAGGAGATCAGTCCTGGATGTTCATTGGAAGGACTGATGCTGAAACTGAAACTCCAATACTTTGGCCACCTCATGCAAAGAGTTGACTCATTGGAAAAGAGCCTGATGCTGGGAGGGATTGGGGGGCAGGAGGAGACGGGGACTACAGAGGATGAGATGGCTGGATGGCATCATCGACTGAATGGACGTGAGTCTGAGTAAACTCCGGGAGTTTGTGATGGACAGGGAGGCCTGGCATGCTGAGATTCATGGGGTCGCAAAGAGTTGGACACAACTGAGCGACTGAACTGAACTGAACTGAATTGAGGACTGATCGGAGGGAAATGTAAGATGAAACTAGAAAGAAAGAAGAAAGATCGCACTAAGTCACGTCCGACTCTTGATATCCCACAAACTGTAGCCTGCCAGGCTCCTCTGTCCATGTGATTCTCCAGGCAAAAATACTGGAGTGGGTTGCCATTTCCTTCTCCAGGGGATCTTCCCGACCCAGGAGTTGAACCCAGGTCTCCCGCATTGCATGCAGATGCTTTACTGACTGAGCTAACTAGAGCACTTTGTATTGCCAGAAAGCAGGGGATTTCTCAGTAAGCCAAGTTGGAAAGATGAAAACAATATAAGGTCCAACCTTAAAGAGTTCCTGATGGCCAATGCTTAAACAATTTGTGCAGTAAAATAATTTTTCTAGTATTAGGTTGTTACATTCTGTTAGTTTTCTCTGAATACTGTCATAACACTAATTTAAAGGCTTAAAACAATACAAATCATCTTACAGTTCTGAAGGTCAAACCCAACAAAGGGTTCATTAGCTGAAAATTGAGGTGTTGGGAAGGTCAAATTATTTTTAGGCTCTAGGGAAGAATCTGTTCCATTGACTTTTCCAAATTCTCGAGTTTATTTACATTCTTCAACTAGTGGCTTATTTCCTCCAATCTCAAAGCCAGCAGAGTTGTGTTCCAGTAGTTATTCTTCCTAAGTCTTAACTTCCTCTGACAATAGCCAAGAAAAGGTACTCTACTTTTTAGAAATTATATGGGAGGAATAAACTCATAAAGATAATTCAGGATAATCACATCTCCTCAAGGTCCTTAAACTTAATCACATCTGCAAAGTCTATTTTGCCATGTAAAGTAACATTCACAGGTTCTAGGAATTAGGACCTGGACATATTGGGGGAGTCATTATCCTGCCTACTACTAACATAAAATATAAAATAAATAAGCACAATTCTATGATGATATAAGGAGAAGGCAATGGCAACCCACTCCAGTACTCTTGCCTGGAAAATCCTAAGGACACAGGACCTGGTAGGCCGCGGTCCCTGGGGTGTCTAAGAGGCGGACGTGACTGAGCGACTTCCCTTTCACTTTTCACTTTCATGCATTGTAGAAGGAAATGGCAACCCACTCCAGTGTTCTTGCCTGGAGAATCCCAGGGATGGGGGAGCCTGGTAGGCTGCCGTCTCTGGGGTTGCACAGGGTTGGACACGACTGAAGTGACTTAGCAGCAGCAGCAGCAGCAGCATGATGATATAAATTAATTTATAAATACATAAGTGAAATGGGCAAATCTTTCTTATATAAGAATTCCAAATAATAAATGTAGACACTCCCCTCTCTAAGAGGTAGAACCTTTTGGTGAGCTAGACTTAATGACTAATTTCTAAAGAATAAAATATATATGTAGGGATATTTAAAAAAAAAAAAAAAAATCCCCTGGAGAAAGGAAATGGCAACCTACGCCAGTATTCTTGACTGGAAAATCCCATGGACAGAGGAGCCTGGCAGGCTACCTTCCGTGGGGTTGCAAGAGTCGGACAGAACTTAGCAACTAAACCACCACCATAAAATAAATAAATAAATAAAATATAATAAAAATAAATAAATAAATAAAGGTGAAATAGAGAAGCCTGACAAATCTAATCAAGTGATCGAATATGACATCATTATTTATAAGTCATACTTATATTCTCTCTGTTATGACATATAGAAAAGTCATTTTACCTCTGTGATATTCTTCTTCAATATTCATAATTCTATTCTAATTGTGAGAGAAACATGAGAAAAACCAGACTGAGATAATTTTATAGAATATCTGACCATTACTCATCAAAACCATATTTATGATTATTTCCTCATTGTAGCATATCTGATTTATCTATCTTCAACATTTCTCTGTTGGATTAAACTGTTAATATAAATCATATAGTTTCTAAAATCCTTTTTTGAAACTCCAATTTTATTTTGGAATTGTTGTTGTTTGGGTACATAATCACACAGTATATGATTTGGGGGAATACAATAACAAATATATTAAAACTTCTCACCTTGAATTGACTATGTACATATTCTGTTAGAGAACTTTGGTCTTCATGAGAGAAATCCATAAGTATTTTCTCTCTAAAGTCAAGCAACAAGATTTCCTTCAAACCTCATTAGACATTTGACCAACACAAAAAGAATTACTTAAAGTTTATTTCACAATGATAATAGAAAACTTGCAATTTATATCCCGTATGCACAATATAAAAAACTACAAAGATGTCCCTAGTCAGTTGATTGTATCTAAAGCTTCAGAAAAAAAAAAAAAAAAAAAAAAGATGTCCTTTTTATTATAGGGGACTGGAATGCAAAAGTAGGAAGTCGAGAAATACCTGGAGTAACAAGCAAGTTTGGCCTTGGAGTGCAGAATAAAACAGAGAAAAGACTAATAAAGTTTTCCCAAGAGAACACACTGGTCATAAGCAAACACCTTCTTCCAACAACACAAGAGAAGACTCTACACATGGACATTCCCAGATGGTCAATACCGAAATCACATTGATTATATTCTTTGCAGCCAAAGATGGAGAAGCTGTATTCAGTCAGCAAAAACAAGACTGGGAGCTGACTGTAGCTCAGATCATGAACTCCTTATTGCCAGATTCAGATTTAAATTAAAGAAAGTAGGGAAAAGCACTAGACCATTCAGGTATGACCTAAATCAAATCCCTTACATTTATGCAGAAGAAGTGAGAAATAGATTCAAGGGATTAGATCTGATAGAGTGCCTGAAGAACTATGGACAGAGGTTTGTGACATTACACAGGAGGCAGGGATCAAAACCATCCTCAAGAAAAAGAAATGCAAAAAGGCAAAATGGTTATCTGAGGAGGTCTTTAAAATAGCTGTGAAGAGAAACAAAAGGCAAAAGAGAAATGAAAAGATATACCCATTCGAATGCAGAGTTCCAAAGAATAGCAAGGAGAGATAAGACAGCCTTTGCCAGTGACCAGTGCAAAGAAATAGAGGAAAACAATAGAATGGGAAAGACTATAGGTCTCTTCAAGAAAATTAGAGATATCAAGGGAATATTTCATGCAAAGATGGGCACAAAAAAGGACAGAAATAGTATGGCCCTAATTGAAGCAGAAGATATTAAGAAGAGGTGGCAAGAATACACAGAAACACTGTACAAGAAAGATCTTCACCACCCACATAATCATGAAGGTGTGATCACTCACACTCAACTAGAGCCAGACATTCTGAAATACGAAATCAAGTTAGCCTTAGGAAGCATCACTACGAACAAAGCTGGTGGAGGTGATGGAATTCCAGTTGAATTATTTCAAATCTTAAAATATGATGCTGTGAAAGTGCTGCACTCAATATGCCAACAAATTTGGAAAACTCAGTAGTGGCCACAGGATTGGAAAAGGTCAGTTTTCACTCCAGTCCCAAAGAAAGGCAATGCCAAAGAATGCTCAAACAACCGCACAATTTGACTCATCTCACATGCTAGCAAAGTAATGGTCAAAATTCTCAAAGCAAGGCTTCAACAGTACACGAATCATTAACTTCCAGATGTTGAAGCTGGTTTTAGAAAAGGCAGAGGAACCAGAGATCAAATTGCCAACATCCGCTGGATCATTGAAAAAACAAAAACATTCCAGAAAAACATCTATTTCTGCTTTGTTGACTATTCTAAACCCTTGTGATTGTGTGGATCACAAGAAACTGTGGAAAATTCCTCAAGAGATGGGAATAGAAGACCACCTGATCTGCCTCCTGAGAAATCTGTATGCAGCTCAGGAAGTAACAGAACTGGGCAGGGAACAACAGACTGGTTCCAAATTGGGAAAGGAGTATGTCAAGGCTGTATATTGTAACCCTGCTTATTTAACTTTTATGCAGAATGCATCATGTGAAATGCGGGGCTGAATGAAGCACAAGCTGGAATCAGGCTTGCCGGGAGAAATATCAATAACCTCAGATATGCAGATGACACCACCCTTATGGCAGAAAGTCAAGAAGAAGTAAAGAGCCTCTTGATGATAATGAAAGAGGAGAGTGAAAAAGTTGGCTTAAAACTTAACATTCAGAAAACTAAGATCATGGCATCTGGTCCCATCATTTCATGGCAAATAGATGGGGAAACAGTGAGAGACTTCATTTTTGGGGACCAACAATCACTGCAGATAGTGACTGCAGCCATGAAATTAAAAGACACTTGCACCTTGGAAGGAAAGTTATGACCAACCTAGACCAACTTAGACATATTAAAAAACAGACATTACTATGCCAACAAAGATCTGTCTATTCAAAGCTATGGTTTTTCCAGTAGTCATGTATGGATGTCAGAGTTGGACTATAAAGAAAGCTGAGCACCAAAGAATTGATGATTTTAAACTGTGGTGTTGGAGAAGACTGTTGAGAGTCCCTTGGACTGCAAGGAGATCCAACAAGTCCATCCTAAAGGAGATCAGTCCTGAACATTCGCTGGAAGGATTGATGCTGAACTTGAAACTCCAGTACTTTGGCCACCTGATGTGAAGAGCTGACTTATTTGAAAAGACCCTGATGCTGGGAAAGATTGAAGGCGGGAGGACAAAGGGACAGCAGAGGATGATTTGGTTGGATGGCATCACCGACTCGATGGACATGAGTTTGCATAAACTCGTGGGATTTGGTGATTGACAGGGAAGCCTGGTGTGCTGCAGTCCATGGTGTCAGACACAACCAAGCAAATGAACTGTACTGAACTGAACTGAAAGCTTCCCGACATTTGTAGATTGGTTATTTTTAAAAGGTGCATGTGGAATCTGACACTGACACTGATTTTTTTCAGGTGTTTCTTTTCCCATTTGTGTACTCAAGGATATGCAATAGCTTGCTGGGCCTTTGGTTAATCAAGTGTTATTGTTGGCCTCTGTTTCAGTGTTTCATTGGGGGATTTCCATTCTAATCAAAATAAATAGGTTGTTTCATAACAAAAGTGATCTTATTGACAGATCCTAAAAATGTTAAATGAGCAACCTATCCAAGAAATGTTGTGTTCTAATTTAAAATCATTGCAGCACTGGAGCCTTGACATGAAGTTATTTGTTATCATTTTTTATTTAGTTAGTGTAAACTACACATTATTTCCTCTTGATTTTGGCTTTATTTATAATTATTATCACAATTGTTACATTTATATTTACAGCTTTACTCTGAAGAAAATGTAACACAAAGAAAACTATTTCTGTTTAATTATTTAATTTCACACTTGATAAATTGTTACTTGGGTATTTTAGTAGTTAACAGTTATGAGTGTTTTAAATAATTTCTGTAATTTATCAGATTCATTGTATATTAACTTTTCCTAGACATGTAAGGACAGTGCTACTTGATTTCTTTTGTAATTCAGACTTATCCCCCAACCCCAAGCAAACAGCTACAGCAAAAGTTTTCATTATCAACAAAAGAGTTCTGAATATTAGTTTTGTTTTTTTTTTTAATTTTTAACAGCTTAAGATATTACTACAGTTTTCCTTATTTCCATTATTAAAGAGATAGGTAGAAGGCAGTCATATCTAAAAGTTTGTAGAATATCCTTTAGATAATCTATTATCTAAAATAGGTGTTATATATTTTTTTCTATGAAATGTGAGTTAGTTTTGCTGTTATTGGAAAAGTTTCCTCATTTGACAGTGTATTGCTGTGACTAAGATTACAGAATCTGAGAACAAATTATGTGGGTTTGAATACCAACATTTTTTCTAAATGTGTTTGACATGGTGCAAAACTAATAACAAAATCTGTTTCATAGGATTGATACTAGATAAAGAAGAAATAAACAGATTTATGGAAGTACAGTTATAATAGTGTCGACATATATAAAACAAAGTTAATATGCAATTATTACAATTACCTAATTTTGATCTGGCATACATTTGTTTGGCTGACATTGTTGAAGATTTCTCTTATAATAGTAATTTCCTTCTTCGTACTATAAAAAGAAAAGCATAAAAGAGGAATAAAGAGAAAGGAAGAAGAAAGGAGAGATGGAAAGAAAGGAGGAAAAGATGTGGATGAACTGTATTAAAAGAATATAGACATTTGAAGCCAGATTGAATAAAATAATCCATACGGTGTTCTATTAATATGTATGTATTTAGCATATATAGTTTCACAGAGCTCTATACTATTATACAAGGAACTACCATGTTATTAGAAGGAAAAGGCAACCCACTCCAGTACTCTTGCCTGGAAAATCCCATGGATGGAGGAGCCTGGTAGGCTACAGTCCATGGGGTCGCAAAGTGTCGGACACGACTGAGTGACTTCACTCACTATGTTATTAATAGTAACAATTGATAAATAGTTTTGATCATTTTGATACTCTGTCTTGGGATCTTAGTTTTTTGAGTTCTCCAAAATTCTGAAATTGAAATGTTTTTAAAAAATAAATATATGGAATAAATGGAATTAAAAAAATATAACATTAAACGTGAAAGAGTTTGACCCAGTAAAAATGACACTGTCATGCCCTTTAAATTGTTATAATGACTAATATCTAAATCATATATGAAAGATACAGCTTAAAATTACACCTTCCTAATTAAACATTCTCTCTGTTCAAACCTAAATTTGAATATGTTATGGATAAGACCGTTAGACCCTTGGTTTTAGTATCTGAGGAAGGGTGCCATAGTTCTGACGAGTGGTGTCGCTCAGGGCAGGGTGCCACAAGCTGTGTCACTTTGGCAGATGGCTTGCTTCTAACTGTAAATAATAGAGGCCCAATAGATTCCAGAAGAATTTTACCTCCTCATTAACTGCCTGAAGGAATTTTCGTAGGAGGCCTGGCCTGAGAGAACTATCACCAGATAATACCACGAAGAACATGGGCTGCGTGTGGTAAGCTGAGAGGGCAAAGCACGGCAGGGCCTGCTTGTTCCAGGTTCTGTCTGTGTCCCATTGTCTCTGCAAGACTAGGCAAACATTTGCTTACCAAACATTTGCTCTTCACATCCTCCTATGAATTTCTTCCTTCCCTTTGGAACCCCAGGCCCCGACCCTCTCTACCTAGGTTCAGGATGGCATTCAAGCCTCAGTCGCCTGACTGGGAACCTCTCACAGCTGTATGGAGATTTTACACATACAAAATGAAATTTATTTTTCTCCTTTTACCTTGTCTCTTGTCAATTTAAATATTAAACTAGCCAAAAGAACCTAAAAGGGTAGAAGGCAATTTTTCCTCCCCTATACAAGGACATGAACCTATATTGCTACATCCAAGCTAGAGATTAGAGCTGAAAAGCTCTGCTCTGGCCCTAAATTCTGGTCAAAGAGTTAATCTAGGACTTATTCTCTGTCAAGGACCACTTTGACTTTAATTTTCCTTATCTGGGAAATGGAGCTGAAAATATATCCAATGCATTTTTTTTTTTTTTTTTTTAGATTTTTGTTTAGGAGAATAACTTAGACAATAAATACAACTATTTTTAAAATATTGAACCCCTTCATGGATCACAGACTTGTCATGGTGAAGGGGTTTACAGAACTCAATGATGTTATGAGCCATGCTATGCAGGGCCACCCAAGATGGATGAGTCATAGTGAAGAGTTCTAACAAAATGTGGTCCGCCATGGGAGAGTTTGGCAAAACACTCCAGGATTCTTGCCACAAGAACCCCATGAACAGTATGAAAAGGCAAGAAGATATGACACTGGAGGATGCGTCTCCCAAGTTGGAAGGTGTCCAATTTTATTTTCTTGGGCTCCAAAATCACTGCAAATGCTAACTACAGCCATGAAATTAAAAACATTTGCTCCTTGGAAGGAAAACTATGACAAACCTAGGTGACATATTAAAAAACAGAGGCATCACTTTGCCAGCAACAGTCTGTTATCTAAAGAATATAGTCACAACCTGAAAGTAGAGAGTTCTTTTATTTGGTGGGAATGTTTAGGACTCTGAGCTCAGAAAACAGCATCTTATTAGGTCTGAGAAAACTGCTGCAAGAGATGGGAGGAGGAATCAGGCTATATTCAAGTTTACAAGGAGAGCAGGTGGTTTGGACATCAAAAATCAGATATCAAGTTAAGGAAATTTAGTATTCTTTATATGGGAAGATGCAACCCTCGTGAGCTCACTGAATTAATTCCTTTCATATGCATCTCAGCTATCTGGGGCCAAATCCTGTTTTCTTGTTCACCTTAAGGAGTCGCAGACTTGGCAGATGGCTCTTTCTTGCATTTCCTGGAAGTCCTCAGCAGTCACCTTGGGGGATGGTGGCATCTTCTGGATCAGTTTTGGGAGCCTTTATTCACATTTGGAGGCCAGAAATCACTGATGGCTGTGACATTCTTTGTTTATTGATTTGACAGGAGATATTTTCATTTCACAGGTTTGTATAGTCAAAGTTATGGTTTTTCCAGTAGTCATGAACAGATGTAAGAGTGGGACCCATAAAGCACTGAAGAATGGATGCTTTCAAATCGTGGTGCAGGAGAAGATTCAGAAATCAACCCTGAATATTCATTGGAAGGACTAATGCTGAAGCCGAAGCTCCAATATTTCAGTCACCTGATGCTGAGAAAGATTGAAGGCAAAATTGAAGGTGGCAGAGGATGAGATGATTAGACAACATTACAGACTCAGTGGCCATGAAGACAAGCAAACTACAGGAGATGGACAGGGAAGCCTGGGGTGCTGCAATCTACAGAGTCACGGAGAGTCAGACATGACTTAGTGATGGAACAACAACAATAACATTTAAGTGAAAGCACTGTCTAGTTATTTATTAATTATAATGACCAATTTATGATTATACTAACCAATAAATACATTTTTAATGTCAATCTTCTACCACTTTTAGGTTGTTATTGTTCATAGACTGCATTATATAACAGTTTTTACAATACAGCTTTTACAATACAATTAAGCAGAAAGTACAGAAAGTTTCCACACACACACATTCCCTTCCTCCACCCTTGGTTTCCTCTAATACTAGAATCTTCTATTGCCCTGGTGAATTTGTTACATATAGTGAAGCAATATTGACACTTTCTTATCACTAAAAGCTGACACTTTACATGAGAATTTACACTTCATGTTGTACAGTTTCATAGATTTTACCAAAAGCATAATGTTATGTATCTACCATTACAAGCATCATATAGAATAGATAAGCTCCCCTAAAAAATCCCCATGTTCCATCTATTTACTACTCTCAGGTAACTCCTAGCAAACACTTACATGTTTATTGTCACTATAGTTTCACCTTTTTGTGAATGTCATATATTTGGATTCACACAAGAAGGCCTTTTCAGTCTGACTTCTTTTACTTAACGACATGTACTTAAACTTCCTCCACTTACTGCTTCATTTTTTTGTTACTAATCCATATCCCAATGTATGTACCACAGTTTGTTTATCCATTCACCTTTAAAAGGAAATCTCAGTTGCTTACAATGCTTAATTAATATAAATAAAGTTGCTGTAAATATCAGTGTGAAGATAATTTGTGTGGAAAAAGTTTTTAACTCACTTGGATAAATTTATCTGAGAGTTAATTGTTGGATTTTCTTTTATTTTCTATTCTTTTTCTAAGAAACTGTTGAACTGTCTTCTAAAGTGGCTTTATTATTTTCATCCTTAGAAGTAAAGAATGAGATCTTCTGTTGCTCTATTTCTCTTTCAGCATTTGACATCGTCAGTGTTGTGGATTCTACTGTAGTGATATCTCATTTTTTAACTTGCAGTTCTCCCAATGTATATAATCTTGATGCAGTTATGTTGCAGAAACCAGTACTGGAGAAACCCAGTACCACACTCGGAGAGTTGGAGAACTCAGGTTCATTACGCCAATGGGCCCCGTGGAGTGAGCACTCCAAGCTCTGAGCCCCAAACAAAGGGATTGCCAAGTTTTTATAAACAGGCTGTAGTGGGCAACACTAGCTGTTAACAGGCTGGTTTAAACAAAGGGATTTCATGTGCGCTGGAACGGTAGTCAAGATGGGGAGGGGGATACCTGACCTGGACAGGCATGATGAAGCAGTTTGCAAGGGCTGGGCGATTGCAAAGAGCAGGACAAGGGTGAGTGAGATAAATTCCAGTTCCTAGTATTGTAAGTACACACTTTCTGAGACTATGTGACCTACGTGATCTAGGCTTTGCAAGGGGCAAGCTGAGTTACAGAGGCAGAAGGAGAAAGAGGTTATATAAAATTTTAAATTTTCCTCTTCAGTTAAAGTGCTGCACTCAATATGCTGGCAAATTTGGAAAATTCAGCAGTGGCCACAGGACTGGAAAAGGTGTTTTCATTCCAATTCCAAAGCAATGCCAAAAAAAAAAAAAAAAGTTCAAACTACTGCACAATGGTAAATGCTAGGGAAGTAATGCTCAAAATTCTTGATGCCAGACTTCAACATATGTGAACTGAGAACTTTCAGATTTACAAGTTGGATTTAGAAAAGATAGAGGAACCAGAGATCAAATTGCAAATATTGTTAGGTCATAGAAAAATCAAGAGAATTCCAGAAGAACTTATATTTCTGCTTCAATGACTATGCTAAAGCCTTTGACTCTGTGGATCACAACAAACTGTGAAAAATTCTTAAAGAGATAGGAATACCAGACCACCTTACTTGCCTCCTGTGAAATCTGTATGCAGGTCAGGAAGCAACAGTTAGAATCAGACATAGAACAATGAACTGGTTCTAGACTGGGAAAGGACTATGTCGTCACCCTGCTTATTTAACTTTTATGCAGAGTACATCACGTGAAATTCCAGGCTGGATGAAGGACAAGCTGGGATCAAAATTGCTGGGAGAAATATCAGTAGCTTCAGATATGCAGATAGCACCACCCTCATGGCAGAAAGGGAAGAGGAACTAGACAGTCTCTTGATGAAGGTGAAGGAGGAGAGTGAAAAAGGTGGCTTAAAACCCAATATTAAAAAAACGAAGACCATGGCATCCAGTCCCATCACTTTATGGCAAGTAGATGAAGAAACAATGGAAACAGACTTTATTTTTTGGACTCCAAAGTCACTGCAAATGGTGACTGCAGCCATGGAATTAAGACTCTTGCTCCTTGGAAGAAAAACTGTGAGAAACCTTGACAGCATATTAAAAAGCAGAGACATTACTTTTCCAACTAAGGTCCATATAGTCAAAGCTATGGTTTTTCCAGTAGTCATGTATAGATGTGAGAGTTGGACTATAAAGAAAGCCAAGCGTGGAAGAATTGAAGCTCTTTGACTGTGGTGTTGGAAAAGTCCCTTGGACTACAAGAAGATCAAACCAGTCAATCCTAAAGGAAATCAGTCCTGAATATTCACTGAAATGACTGATGCTGAAGCTGAAAATAGAATACTTTGACCACCTGATGTGAAGAGCTGCCTCATTAAAAAAGACCCTGAAGCTGGCAAAGATTGGAGGCAGGAAGAGAAGACGAAAGAGGATGAGATGGTTGGATGTCATCACTGACTCAACAGGCATGAGTTCGAGCAAGCTCCAGGATACCATGGGGGACAGGGAAGCCTTGTGCGCCACAGTCCATGGGGTTCATGGGCTCACAAAGAGTTGCAGAAAATATAGAAAATAAAGTTTATCATGGTTTCCATTGTTCCCCTATCTATTATCCATGAAGTGATGGGACCAGAGGCCATAATCTTAGTTTTCTGAATGTTGAAGTGGTTAGGGAAGTGGTTAGGGAAGTGGTTAGGGAAGTGTAGAATTGGTTAAGGAGGCATCCTTTCCTTTTTCTTGCTGTCAGCAAGAAAGCATCTAGTTTCTCACCATTAAGTGTAATATTGCTTTTTTGTAGATATTTTTTATACATGAGGAAATTTGCTTTTATTACTTTTTGCTACAATTTCTAAAATTATGAATAGTTTAATTTTAGCAAATTTTTTTTTTTCTGTATGTACTGATGCAATTATATGATTTTTTCCTCTTTAGCCTACTGATCTGACGTAATGTATTAATTGATTTTTTTTCTTGTTAAATCTCCTGATTCACTTTCTTTTTTCCCCACAGTTTTATTTTATTTTATTTTAAGATCTCAATTCTTTTTTAAAAAATCTATTTATTTCAATTGGAGGCTAATTACTTTACAATATTATAGGGGATTTCCCCATACATTGACATGAATCAGCCATGGGAGTACATGTGTTCCCCATTCTGAGCCCCCCTCCCACCTCCCCCTCAATCCCATCCCTCTGGGTCATCCCAGTGCACCTGCCCTGAGCACCCTGTCTCATGCATTGAACCTGGACTGGAGATCTGCTTCACATAAGATAATATACATGTTTAAATGTTATTCTGTCAAATCAACCCACCCTCGCCTTCCCCCAAAGGGTCCAAAAAAAGACTGTTCTACACATCTGTGTCTCTTTTGCTGTCTCACATATAGGGTTATCATAACCATCTTTCTAAATTCCATATATATGCTTTAGTATACTGTATTGGTGTTTTTCTTTCTGGCTTACTTGACTATGTATAATAGGCTCCAGTTTCATCCAACTCATTAGAACTGATTCAAATGTATTTTTTTTAATGGCTGAGTAATAGTCCATTATGTATATGTACCACAATTGTCTTATCCATTCGTCTGCTGATGGGCATGTAGGTTGCTTCCATGTCCTGGCTATTATAAACAGTGCTGCAATGAACACTGGGTACACGTGTCTCTTTCAATTTTGGTTTCCTCAGTGTGTATGCCCAGGAGTGGGATTCCTGGGTCCCATGGCAGTCCTATTTCCAGAATTTTAAGGAATCTCCACACTGTTCTCCATAGCGGCTATACTAGTTTGCATTCCCACCAACAGTGAAAAAGGGTTCCCTATTCTCCACACCCTCTCCAGCATTTCTTGCTTGTAGACATTTGGATAGCAGCCATTCTGACTGGCATGAAATGGTACCTCACTGTGGTTTTGACTTGCAGTTATCTGATAATGAGTCAGACTTTATTTTGGGGGTCTCCAAAATCACTGCAGATGGTGATGACAGCCATGAAATTAAAAGACATTTACTCCTTGGGAGGAAAGTTATGACCAACCTAGATAGCATATTAAAAAGCAGAGACATTACTTTGCCAACAAAGGTCTGGCTAGTCAAGGCCATAGTTTTTCCAGTGGTCGTGTATGGATGTGAGTGTTGGACTGTGAAGAAAGCTGAGCGCTGAAGAATGGATGCTTTTGAACTGTGGTGTTGGAGAAGAGTCTTGAGAGTCCCTTGGACTGCAAGGAGATCCAACCAGTCCATCCTAAAGGAGATCAGTCCTGGATGTTCATTGCAAGGACTGATGCTGAAGCTGAAACTCCAGTACTTTGGCCACCTGATGTGAAGAGTTGACTCATTGGAAAAAACCCTGATGCTGAGAGGGATTGGGGGCAGAAGGAGAAGGGGACGACAGAGGATGAGATGGCTGGATGGCATCACCAACTGAATGGACATGAGTTTGAGTAAACTCCGGGAGTTTGTGATGGACATGAAGATCTGGCGTGCTGAGATTCATGGGGTCGCAAACAGCCGGACACGACTGAGTGACTGAACTGAACTGAGCTGATAATGAGTGTTGTTGAGCATCTTTTCATATGTTTGTTAGCCATCTATATGTCTTCTTTGGAGAAATGTCTGTTTAGGTCTTTGGCCCTTTTTTTTAATTGGGTCGTTTATTTTTCTGGAATTGAGCTGCAGGAGTTACTTGTATATTTTTGAGATTAATTCTTTGTCAGTTGCTTCATTTGCTATCATCTTCTCCCATTCTGAAGGCTGTCTTTTCACCTTGCTTATAGTTTCTTTTGTTGTGCAAAAGCTTTTATGTTTAATTAGGTCCCATTTGTTTATTTTTGCTTTTATTTCCAATATCCTAGGAAGTGGGTCATAGAGGATCCTGCTGTGATTTATGTCGGAGAGTGTTTTACCTATGTTCTCCTCTAGGAGTTTTATAGTTTCTGGTCTTAGGTTTATATCTTTAATCCGTTTTGAGTTTATTTTGTGGATGGTGTTAGAAAGTGTTCTAGTTTCATTCTTTTACAAGTGGTTGACCAGTTTTCTCAGCACCACTTGTTAAAGAGATTGTCTTTTCTCCATTGTATATACTTGCCTCCTTTATCAAAGATAAAGTGTCAATAGGTGTGTGGATTTATCTCTGGGCTTTCTATTTTGTTCCATTGATCTATATTTTTGTCTCTCCGCCAGTACCATACTCTTGGCGACTGTAGCTTTGTAATAGAGCCTGAAGTCAGGCAGGTTGATTCCTCCAGTTCCATTCTTCTTTTTCAAGATTGCTTTGGCTATTCAAGGTTTCTTGTATTTCCATACAAAGTGTGAAATTATTTGTTCTAGTTCTGTGAAAATTATCAGTAGCTTGATAGGGATTGCATTGAATCTATAGATTGCTTTGGGTAGTATACTCATTTTCACTATATTGACACTTCCAATCCATGTACATGGTATATTTTTCCATCTATTTGTGTCCTCTTTGATTTCTTTCCTCAGTGTATTGTAGTTTTCTATATAAAGGACTTTTGTTTCTTTAGGTAGATATATTCCTAAGTATTTTATATTTTTCTTTGCAGTGGTAAATGAACTTGTTTCCTTAATTACTCTTTCTGCTTTCTCATTGTTAGTGTATACAAATGCAAGGGATATCTGTGTGTTAATTTTATATCCTGCTACTTTACTATATTCATTGATTAGCTCTAGTAATTTTCTGGTGGAGTCTTTAGGGTTTTCTATGTAGAGGATCATGTCATCTGCAAACAGTGAGAGTTTTATTTCTTCTTTTCCAATCTGGATTCTTTTTATTTCTTTTTCTCTCTGATTGCTGTGACCAAAACTTCCAAAACTATGTTGAATAGTAGTTGTGAGAATGGGCACCCTTGTCTTGTTCCTGACTTTAGGGGAAATGCTTTCAATTTTTCACCATTGAGGTTAATGTTCGCTGGGGGGTTGTCACATATAGCTTTAATTATGTTGAGGTATGTTCCTTCTATGCCTGCTTTCTGGAGGGTTTTTATCATAAATGGATGTTGAATTTTGTCAAAGGCTTTCATTGCATCTATTAAGATAATCATATGGTTTTTATTTTTCAATTTGTTAATGCGGTGTATTATGTTGACTGATTTGCTGATATTGAAGAATCCTTGCATCCCTGGGATAAAGCCCACTTGGTCATGATGTATGATCTTTTTAATATGTTGTTGGATTCTGTTTGCTAGAATTTTGTTAAGGATTTTTTCATCTATGATCATCTGTGATATTTGCCTGTAATTTTCTTTTTTTGTGGCATCTTTGTCAGGATTGGTTTTAGGGTGATGGAGGCCTCATAGAATGAGTTTGGAAGTTTACCTTCCTCTGCGATTTTCTGGAATAGTTTGAGTAGGATAGGTATAAGCTCTTCTCTAAATTTTTGGTAGAATTCATCTGTGAAGCTGTCTGTTTTTGGACGTTTGTTTGCTGGAAGATTTCTGATTACAGTTTCAATTTCCCTGCTTGTGATGGGTCTGTTAAGATTTTCCATTTCTTCCTGGTTTAGTTTTGGAAAGTTGTACATTTCTAAGAATTTTTCCATTTCTTCCAAGTTGTCCATTTTATTGGCATATAGTTGCTGATTGTAGTCTCTTATGATCCTTTGTATTTCTGTGTTGTCTGTTGTGATCTCTCCATTTTCGTTCCTAAATTTCTTGATTTGATTTTTCTCCCTTTGTTTCTTGATGAGTCTGGCTAATGGTTTTTCAATTTTATTTAACTTCTCAAAGAACCAGCTTTTGGCTTTGTTGATTTTTGCTATGGTCTCTTTTGTTTCTTTTGAAGTTATTTCTGCCCTAATTTTTAAGATTTCTTTCCTTCTACTAACACTGGGGTTCTTCATTTCTTCTTTTTCTAGTTGCTTTAGGTGTACAGTTAGGTTATTTATTTGACATTTTTCTTGTTTCTTGAGATAAGCCTGTATTGCTATGAACCTTCCCCTTAGCAATGCTTTTACAGTGTCTCATAGGTTTTGAGCTGTTGTTGTTGTTGTTTTTATTTTCATTCGTTTCTATGCATATTTTGATTACTTTTTTATTTCTTCTGTGATTTGTTGCTTATTGAGCAGCGTGTTGTTCAGCCTCCTTATGTTGGAATTTTTAATAGTTTTTCTCCTGTAATTGACATCTAATCTTACTTCATTGTGGTCAAAAAAGATACTTGGAATGATTTCAATTTTTTTTGAATTTACCAAGGCTAGATTTACGGCCCAGGATGTGATCTATCCTGGAGAAGATTCCATGTGCACTTGAGAAAAAGGTGTAATTCATTGTTTTGGGGTGAAATGCCCTATAGGTATCAATTAGGTCTAACTGGTCTCTTGCATCATTTAAAGTTTGTGTTTCCTTGCTAATTTTCTGTTTAGTTGATCTATCCATAGGTGTGAGTGGGGTATTAAAGTCTCCCACTATTATTGTGCTATTGTTAATTTCCCCTTTCATACTTGTTAGCATTTGTCTTACATTGTGGTGCTTCTATGTTGGGTGCATATATATTTATAATTGTTATATCTTCTTCTTGGATTGATTCTTTGATAATTATGTAGCATCCTTCTTTGTCTCTTTTCACAGCCTTTATTTTAAAGTCTATTTTATTTGATATGAGTATCGCTACTCCTGCTTTCTTTTGGTCTCTATTTGCATGGAATATCTTTTTCCAGCCCTTCACTTTCAGTCTGTATGTGTCCCTTGTTTTGAGGTGGGTCTGTTTGTAGACAACAAATAGATGGGTCTTGTTTTTGTACCCCTTCAGCCAGTCTTTGTCTTTTGGTTGGGGCATTCAACCCATTTACGTTTAAGATAATTATTGATAAGTATGATCCAGTGGCCATTTACTTTATTGTTTTGGGTTCGAGTTTATACACCCTTTCTATGTTTCCTGTCTAAGGAAGAGCCTTTGGTATTTGTTGGAGAGCTGGTTTGGTGGTGCTGAATTCTCTCAGCTTTTGCTTTTCTGTAAAGCTTTTGATTTCTCCTTTATATTTGGATGAGATCCTTGCTGGGTACAGCAATCTGCACTGTATGTTATTTTCTTTCATCACTTTAAGTATGTCTTGCCGTTCCCTTCTGGCCTGAAGGGTTTCTATTGAAAGATCAGCTGTTATCCTTATGGGAATCCCCTTGTGTGTTATTTGTTGTTTTCCCTTGCTGCTTTTAATATTTGTTTTTTGTGTTTGATCTTTGTTAATTTGATTAATATGTATCTTGGGGTGTTTCACCTTGGGTTTATCCTGTTTGGGACTCTCTGGGTTTATTGGACTTGGGTGACTATTTCCTTCCCCATTTTAGGGAACTTTTCAACTATTATCTCCTCAAGTATTTTCTCATGGCCTGCCTTTTTGTCTTCTTCATCTGGGACTCCTATGATTTGAATGTTGGGGCGTTTCACATTGTCCCAGAGGTCTCTGAGGTTGTCTTCATTTCTTTTAATTATTTTTTTCTTTTTTCCTCTCTATTTCATTTATTTCTACCACTCTATCTTCTACCTCACTAATCCCATATTTTGCCTCCATTATCCTACTGTTGGTTCCCTCCAGAGTGTTTTTGATCTCATTTATTGCATTATTCATTATATATTGACTCTTCTTTATTTCTTCTAGGTCCTTGTTAAACAGTTCTTGCATCTTCTTAATCCTTGTCTCCAGGCTATTTATATGTAACTCCATTTTGTTTTCAAGATTTTGGATCATTGTCACTATCATTATTTGGAATTCTTTATCAGGTAGATTCCCTATCTTTTCCCCTTTTGTTTGGTTTGGTGGGCATTTATCCTGTTCCTTTACCTGCTGAGTATTTCTGTGCCTTTTCATTTTGTTTATATTGCTGTGTTTGGGGTGGCCTTTCTGTATTCTGGCAGTTTGTGGTTCCTCTTTATTGTGGAGGTTCCTCACTGTGGATGGGGTTGGACATGTGGCTTGTCAAAGTTTCCTGGTTAGGGAAGCTTGTGTAAGTGTTCTGGTGGGTGGAGCTGGATTTCTTCTCTTTAGAGTGTACTGAAGTGTCCAGTAATGAGTTTTGAGATGTCAATGAGCTTGAAGTGACTTTGGGTTGCCTGTATTTTGAAGCTCAGGGCTATGTTCCTGTGTTGCTGGAGAATTTGTGTGGCATGTCTTTCTCTCTTCTCTGGAACTTATTGGCCCTTGGGTGGTGCTTGGTTTCAGTGTAGCTATGGAGGTGTTTGATGAGCTCCTATCAATTAGTGTTCCCTGGATTCAGGAGTTCTCTGGTGTTCTCAGGATTTGGACTTAAGCCTCCTCCCTCTGGTTTTCCATCTTATTCTTACAGTAGCCTCAAGACTTCCCCATCTATACAGCACTGATGATAAAACATCTAGGTTAATGATGAAAAGTTTCTCCACAGTGACGGACACTTGGAAGGGTACAGAGTTACATGGAGAAGAGAAGAGGGAGGAGGGATATAAAAGTGACCAGAGAGGTTAGAGGGGGGATCAAAAGGGGAGAGAGCAAGCTAGCCAGTAATCGCTTCCCTATGTGCTCTCCACAATATGGATCCCTTAGAGATGTTCACAGAGTTACACAGAGAAGAGAAGAGGGAGGAAGGAGACAGAGGTGGCCAGAAGGAGAAAAGGGGGAATCAAAAGGAGAGAGACTGTTCCAGTCAGTAATCAGTTCCCTAAGTGTTCTCCACAGCCAAAGAGATTCACAGAGTTGGGTAGAGGAGAGATGGGGGAGGGAAGAGATAGAGGCGACCTGGTGGAGAAAAAGGAGAGTACAAAGAGGGAGAGAACAATCCAGCCAGTAATCTTGCTCCCAAGTAAGAATGGGTACTAAACATTGGGTTCTTAAAGGTACAAAATTGATAACAAATAACAAAAAGCAAAGATTAAAAATCTAGAGTAGAGGTTAGATTCTCAAAAATAAAATATTAAAGAAAAAAACAAAGTCACAAAAATTATAAAATAAATATATATGAAGTTTGCTTTAAAAATAAGGTCTTTTTTTTTTTTTTTTTTTTTTTTTTTGCAAAGAGATAGTAGGTTATAAAAATGAAAATTAAAGGAGTAATAGAGGACTTAAAAATAAAAAAAAAAATAAAATAAATTATAATGGTAAAAATATATCTAGGACTTTCTCTGGTGTTGTTGTGGACAGTGTGGGGTCAGTTCATTTTCAGATAGTTCCTTAATCCAGCTTAGACTTCTCAAGATCTATAGGCCTCTTCCTATGTAGTCCGTGCTAACTGCAGGGTTTTAATCTATTGCACCTGTCACATCCAAAGCAGTTCCCTCTGTTTATTTTAGCTTCTTCAGCTTGCTGATCAGTGTCTAATTTCCACCCTGACACAAGGGTGCGGTGGTGGTCACTTTTTTAGGCTCACTTGTTCAGTCGTGCTGTGTGGAGGGAGGGGCACTGCAAACAAGTATCACTGGCGCGTGTGGGGAGTGCTTGCAGTGTCTCGGCCACACTGGGTTGTCCCCGCTCACAGGGTGTGTGCTTTCATGGTCTACACTGCTCAGACTCTAGGTTGCTCTGCTGGGAACTGTCTGAGGAGGCCCTGGGGTGCGGGCACTTCCCAGGTCTAAGCATTCAGGTTCAGGTTCCTGGGTACTCCACAATGGTGCAGACTTGGTTGGGCCTGCCTTTTGTGCCCTTCCCAGGTCAGAGCAGCTCAGGCGACCAGGTGCTTGGCGAGTACAGTCGCCCCTAGATGGGGCTGTGACTTATCACCTCCCCCAGCCCAGCTGCTTGGTTTTCTGGGTGTACAACGGGCGCCCCTTCTCAGGTGTGCTGTGTGCCTCTTCTGGGGAGCTGATCTCTGGCTGCGACCCTCCTGGTGGATGTCAACCATTCAGAGTCCCGAGGAGTCTTGGTTAGCAGTTTGTTAAAAGTCTGTTTGCAGTTTGGTAGATGATGCCTCTCTGGGGCCACTATTGCCCCCTTCCGGGTTTGGCTGCCCCCACCTGCCTGGCTCCAGTGGGGGATGGACCAGTCCTCAGCCTGCTAGCTCTGCTCAGTCTTTTGTTCTGTGAGCGGGCCTGGTGATGTCTTAGAAAGAAAAGAAAGAAAGAAAGTGAAGTCGCTCAGTTGTGTCTGACTCTTTGCGACCTCATGGTCTATAGCCCACCAGGCTCCCCCTTCCATGGGATTCTCCAGGCAAGAATACTGGAGTGGGTTGCCATTGTCTTAAGTTAAGGCTTTTCCCAGGATAGCTATCCCACAGTCTGGGTTGCTATTTCTAGCTAGTTCCCTCAGATTGCCCTTGGGGCATTCAGGCCTAGTCCTTACCCTAAGCAATGCAGCCCTCGCCTCCCTGTCCACCCCCCTGCTTGCTACTGGCAGATGCAAGCGTCTGAGCTGCTTCTCCACTGGGAGTTGCCTTTAGGCATGTAATCTGTGGGTTTTAATTATTTATTTATTTATCCTCTCGGTTATGTTGCCTTCTGAGGTTCCAAGGGTTGCCACAGATTCACCCGTGAGAGTGTTTCCTGATGTTTGGAAACTTCTCTCTTTTTTAAGACTCCTTCCCAGGACAGATCTCTGTCCCTACTTCTTTTGTCTCTCTTTTTATCTTTTTCCTACATCCTTTCGAAGTCAATGGGCTGCCTTTCTGGGTGCCTGATGTCCTCTGCCAGCATTCAGAAGTTATTTTGTGGAATTTGTTGAGCGTTCAAATGTTCTTTCAATGAATTTGTGGGGGAGAAAGTGGTCTCCCCTTCCTATTCCTTCACCATCTTAGGACCGCCCCTCTATGCCATCTTTTGAAGATTTTTTTTTTTTCTTTGTATTTCAGCTTTTGAAGTTTCTATTGACACTTCGTCAGTTCACTGACTCTCTCCTTTGATATGTCCATTCCTATTATAGTAGTTTTCATCTCTAGAACGTTCTTTTTATATTTTGTTAGAGCCTCCATCTCCCTGCTTTCAATTATCCATATGTACGTGCATGTTGTTCACATTTTGCCTTTAAAACCCTTAGCATAGTTATCTTATGCTTAATCATAGTTATCTTAAATTTCTGGTGTAATAATTTCAAAATTCTCCAGCATATCTGAGTTTGGTCCTAAAGCTTGACTTTACTCTTCATAGTGTATTTTTTTTTTTTTTAACCATTTAGTGTACCTTGTAATTTTTTTTTTTTTTTTTTTTTTGAAAGATAGACAAGTTATATTGTGTAACAAGAACTGATGTATATAGACTTTTGTGTGAGATTTTATGTTTATCTGTCTAGGTACTAGATTATGTTTATTGTTTGCTGTAACTGTGCCAAGCCTAATTTTTTTTTTTCTTTTTTTTAATAGTCTCTTTGTTTTAGTCTCTTTAGGTATGTCTGAGGTTTACAGTCTTTTCAGCGGTAATCTTCTGTCAAAGCTTATTAGAAAATTTGAGATTCTTGAACACATTCCTTGTAGAGATAAGAGAATGTGAGCATAGCTTCAATGGTGCATCTGTGGCAAAACTACAGTGAACATTTATCCTGAGTCTTAACTCGGGACTCTTTTCTCCTAATATATAAGTTAAATAAAGGAGATAGGTAACAGCCTAAGGAATGTGTGAAACCTTTGTATCTGTTCTGATAGTTATGCTATATGAATGAGAATATCTAAGAGGAAAGACAGAGCGCCTCTGAATCCGAGAAATTATCAGAGAGAAGGTAGGAAGGAACCGGTCATGATCAGTGAAATCATAAAAAATGCTTTGACGTGCTTTCAAATGGGGTAACTATATTCCTTTTGTCTTTACACAAGATGGATAGTAAGAGAAAGTGTGAAAGTGTTGGTTCAACATACTTATATATATCAGTAAATGAACTGACTGGTATTTGATAAATCTGAACAATTAAGAGGGTAGGATAAATCTGACGAATGAAAAAAAAAAACAAAACAAAAACAAAAAAACAGGATTCCTCTTGTTAAAAGGTAATAATACCTTATTAAAGTTAAAGAAAGAAAAATCTACAATCAGTGTTTGAATAACCTGGTTCCTGACATTCTTAAGAGGAAAGGTTGTTTCATCTCACTTTACACTTTTATTATGCATTTTATCTTAGGGAGTATAGCACATCTAATTAATGTACCATGATAAATGGAGTTTCTGTATCATTAGAACCCACTTATAAAGAATGAAAAGGGACCTCCATGTGCAAACACAGAAAAGTTAATCCCTAGCTATCAAAGGTTCATCCACTGCAAAGTCATTTCACTTTGCTCATACATTTAATAGGAGTCATTTATATAATATTCAGGCAATAGGAGAGAAACTGCAGGGGAAAAAAAATAACAGGTTTTAATTGAGTTATTCAGCCATCAATTCAGGCTTGTCAGATTGTGAAAAGAGAAATTGAGATAGAAATCCTGAGAGGGGATTTCCTACCAAAAGGAAAAAATTCTGAGAAAACCAAAGTGGATCTTTTCACTATTCTGAGACAGGGAGGAAACTTGACAATTATTATAATTTTTAGAAGAGTGAAACTTTCAGAGACATTGTATTATACTTAGATATTCTGTAGCCAGCTTCTTCAGTCTGACATCCATGCAACATTTTTAATATGCATACTTTAACAATGATATTTTTGAGAATATATTTGATAGAGAAAAACATAAGTTAAAGGCAAATGAGATGTATATTTGCAAATTTTTAGAATATTCTTTATTAGTCATTATAAGAAAGAGATTCCCCAGAATACATGAAAGTAAAACTGTAAGATATTTTGCCTTCACCAAAAGGAAATTGATTTAAAAGGCAGATTGAATTCTTTGTGAATAAGAGAGATAAAAGGCTTTAGTTGCCATACCTGTGCAAGTTTGCATGCTAGACTTTCATTCCTTTGAAAGACACTTGACATAAAACACACCAGCCATATTGACTAATATGCCAGTCTACATGATACACTTCTCTTATTTTTATTATTGTTTCTTATCCAGTCAAAATTTCCTTTCTTAATATTTTAAGTACATTTTGTGGTCAAACATATGAATAGAATTTATTCACAATTGTACAGAAAAGATGATGATATAGAAAATTCTCTGTTGTACAAACCTGAATAAAGAAAATTATGCTATATCACATGAGATTTTTGTACACGTTTAAGAATCACTTTTTAACAGGCATTGATAGATATGTGAAAAATAAAATGGATAAATAAAAATCATTTAAGGCTAGAGAAATGTAAGTAGCTAGCCTTATATTTGCATATTTAAATGGTTTAAATTGTATGCAAAAAATAGAGTGTTATTGATGAATTTGAAAACACAAATATAAGATTATGTAGATATTGTAGCAATAGATAGTTTTCTGCCTTGTATTTTAATTCACCATTTTTCTTTTAACAATATTACACAGAGGTCATAGACTTGAAAGTCAATGGCCATTTCTAACATACCCTTTAATATGAAAGTCTTACTCATTATGTTTAATATCACTGTTGTGATATTAAATGGGGACTCTACTGCCAGTAGGCCTTTTTTTTTTTTTTTTTTTCAGCTTTTATATTCGAGTTTATTCTTCATTTAAATTTTAAACACTACTATAGTTGAATATTAAAACAAAAGCAAGTAGTGAGCATATTATAATTATAGTCCTTCACTCAATCACTACTGCAATAAAACCCCAACAGTGAGTGTTATTCACGGGCCTACTAAGAGGTCTGACACTGAACACCACCCCAAGGATGATGTTCATCATCCTCATATGCTTCTCCATTGTAATGGTGCCGACTTTCCTGATTTGGATCAAAGTCCACTAATTCTACCTGGTCCATTTCATCAGTCTCTTCTACTTCCTTCCTCTCAGGCAGAAGTTTTTCCAGCAAAGAGAGTTTATCAGGAGAGAGAAAGCCATTCTCAGGAAAGTTTACCTTAAATTCAATGATTAGGTTACCCTTTTCATATGGCCTACGATAAATTGGCATGCCTTCATTTAGCACACACTTGGTATCTCCATGCTTGACCATCTGACCTGGATGAGAAGTGATGACTATGGTTCGGTTGTCAAGAGTAGATATTGGCTTCTGGAAGCCACACAATGCCTCAACCAGCTGTATGTCCATACACATGAAAAGATCTTCTCCTCGTCGAGTAAAAACAGCATGGTCCTTCTGATCTAAAACAATGATAATATCTCCTGGCTCCAGTCCTGGTTCTTGGTCTCCTTCACCATGGAATGTTATCTTCTGGCCATCTTTCATGCCTTTGTCAATATGAACTTCTAGAATTTTCTTTTCTCGAACTGTCTTCCTTCCGTTGCAGCTTTTACATCTGTCTTTAGGACTGATCCGCTCCCCATGGCCCTGGCACTCCATGCAGACAGACTGAATCTGCTGAACCATTCCAGGTCCTATCTGATGAATTCTTATTTGCATTCCAGTACCTCGGCAATTGGGACAGCATTCTACCGCTCCTTTCTTACTACCTCGGCCTTCACATTTGTCACAAATCACATTCTTTTGCAGAGTTAGTTTTCTTGTTGCACCATTGTATAAATCTTCTAAAGTTACTGTAAGTTGATGCATAACGTTTTTACCTCTCCTCTCTCTCTGCATCCTGCCTCCTCCTCTGAAAAACAAATCAAAGATGTCCATGGGGGAGCCAAAACCACCACCTGCTCCACCTTCTTTAATTGCCTGTTCTCCTCCTTTGTCATATAATTCCCTTTTCTTTGCATCAGAAAGCACTTCGTAAGCTTGAGAAATTTGTTTAAACTTCTCGCCTTCATTTGGATTCTTATCAGGGTGGTACTTCAAGGCCAGTTTCCTGTAAGCCTTTTTCAATTCTTCTTGGGTGGCATTGGGTTTGACCCCCAAAACATCATAGTAAGTGGTTTCTTTCACCATTTTCTACAGCCGGTGAGCGGGCAGATGCCTGTGTGGGGGAGCGGGAAGGAGCGCGTTGCTGTGCGCAGCTCGGTCAGCCGCCGCTCCTCAGCCTTTCACGGAGCCTTCTGGAAAGTTTCCTTTTTTTTTTTTTTTAAATACGATCTCTTCATATACACAGAAAGCACATTTTCTAGTTCTTTCTCTCCTAGAATATCCTATAAACATATATGTATGACACATCAATAAATCATGTTTATATAAACTCCTATGTCTCTAGTATTGCTTCAGATAAAATACTTCTTTCAAGATGGTAGCAGTGGTCTGTTCTCCTATCTTCCTTTTCATGTCAGCCTCATAGGTTCATGTGGTTTTCTCTCAACTAGACATAACCTCCAAACATTCTCTTGTTATCTAATTTACTTACAAATAAAAAAGTTATTTAAGTCATTATTTAACCAATTAAGCATTATTTTCTGAGCAATAAACTGTGTATCAATCACTGTCTCAGTCACTGGGGATATAAAAGAGATGAAATACATATCTTGGTAAACCTTGAAGTGAAATCTTACTTTCCATGATAGAATGTTCATGTTCCTTAATTTTAAGGGGTTAGAATATTGAACTCTGAGATTAAATCAGAAGAAAATAGTGGCTTAAAGGACAAATTCTGCATATATGTATTTAACACTTTTGATTGCTTTAGTAGACTGTAAGTTCCTCAAAAAGACAGCCACAGCTTATTATTCTAGTGCCAAACATGTGAAAAAGAAGAAATGATGATTTCTTCTGAATATGATGATTGTTTATTGAATAAGTGAGTTAATGAAAGAATGAATTAATGAAGCTGGCCTGGTACTCTCTTAAGTGAGACTAGTGAGGAAATTTTAGAGACAATATTGGTCATACAGATAAAATAGGAATATAGTACATGTAAGCTTGTAAATTTTTTTTTTTTAATTTTTTTAATTGGAGGAAAATTGCTTTGCAATTTTATGTTGGATTCTGCCTTAAAACAATGCAAGTAAGCCATAATTATACATATTTCATCTCCCTCTTGATCCTCCCTCCCGTTCTCCCATCCCTTCCCTCTAGGTCATCACAGAGCACCAGGCTTGTTAAAGGCAACTGACAAATTTTACACCTTCTGAAACTTTTAGAACATGCTATTAAAATCAGATATATGCAAAAATTATCCACTAAATGAAAGTTCTATGAGACAGAATACATTTTTTTCTATTTGCTTCTATCATAATTTCTACTTTTCAGAGATATCTGGAACAAATAAGAGTATTTAAATTCTTGCTGAATGACTAAATGACTGATTGAATGTCATGGTATAATAAGTATTAATTGTGTGTTTTTTTAACTTAAAGGAATTGCTATTTTTCAATAAATTTATAAGTTTTCTATAGTTACAGTGAAAGGTGATGTCTATAGCTGCCTTTGTAAAGAGAAATTTGTTGAAGTTCCAACTATTTATCTCTGTTATTCGATTTGGAGTTTATACTTAATTATTACTTGCTTTTTATATCAGTGATATATATATGGCATGTATTTCACAACTTGTAGTTATCCTTTGATTGTTGAATTTTAGTTTCAGTTCCTCATTTGATGATTCATTGAAGAAAAAATCCTGTTCATCCTGTAATAAATAACTTATATTTTAAATTTCTAATTGACTAATAATATCACTTCCATATATACTGAAATGTTATTGAATCATATTCAAGTGCTGAAAAATCTTGATATAATTATGTGTATAAATAAGTCCATGGCATAAAAAAATTATTAAAAATTTCAAATTGAGTTTAAGAAATATAAAACAGGAAAAAAAGATTCAAGAGGAGGAGAGGAGAACAAGTTGAAGAAGAAGGAGAATGAGACGAGGTGGAGGAGCAAGAGGAGAAGAGGAAGAGAAAGAGGAAGAGGAGGAAGAAGGGGAGGCAGAGAGAATAGAGAAGGGGAAAAGAGGAAGAGGAAGAGAAAGAAAAAGTGGAAGAAGAGGAAATGCAATCTAAAGCTAGAAGACATGATAGTCTTAATAATAGTGTTTCCCTTTGGCTGATGGTGTCAATTGTTTTCCACATACAATATCTATTCAATTATTTTCATTAGCAGACACTTAATAAAGGCAAACTTCTTTCAAGACCTACCTTAAAATACACAATTTTTAAATGCATGAAATTTCATTATCTCATATTACTCAATTGGCAAAGTAGAGTTTTCATGGCAAATAAGGAGAATTATGATAAATGTCAAAAATAAAACATATAATATGCAATTGATTATATTTTTAAAATGGGAATTTTCCATACTATATTCTGGAGTCATAATTACTCATTTCTCAAAAAACAGAAAGAAAATTATTTTGGGGCAGGTTAAAGTAATATCATTTTAAGCTTCATATTGGTTCAAATCTTAAAAAATTTAAAATAATCAGTCATTAAGTGTTCCTGGTGGCTCAGTGGTGAAAACCCATCCACCAGTGCAGGAGACTCAAGTTCAATCCCTGGATCTAGAAGATACTTTGGAGAAAGAAATGGCAACCCACTCCAGTATTCTTGCCTGGGAAACAACATGGCCAGAAGAGCATGTTGGGTTACAGTCCATGGGGTTGCAAAATAGTTGACAGGATTTAGTTACTAAATAACAATAAGGGTCATGAACTCAGCTAGATGATGGCATGGCTCCCTTTTGGGATTTTAATCTACTCAATGCTGTTACTCTTCTATATCCTTACTCTAAGCTCCAAATATCAATGATTAAGCACATTAAAGATATTATACTATTTCTGTTTTGTTTGTTGCTTTCACCAGGGTGCATTGTTATGTGTCCATCAAAATAGTAACCCTATTTATTCACAAACATTATGTTTTATGATTCATCTATAACTAAAATAAATGAATATTAGAAAAATGGAAACATTTAAAATCAATATAAATTTATTATAATATAATAATTTATCTCTGTAGATTAAGATAGACTTTTTTTTCATACTGTGGTCAGGACATTCAAAATACTTTAATGGCTTTCTCAGCAAACTAGAATTCTAATCCCTTAAAAACAGTTGTTTCAGAGAAAGAGTAGCAAATCTTGAAAGAATAGGATTTCAATCAATTCTTAGTCTTTTTGCATTTTTCATTTTTTTATGATTACATTTAAATTCGATGTTAAAATATAAGGGCATCCTTATTACTTGTCGGAAAAAGGGACAGATTCTATTCCCCATATTCCCATATTCATATCCCCACTTGTTGGAAAAAGGACCAGATTCTATTGAGAGAGAGGTTTGTGAAAGTGTTGAAACTATAACCCATAATTCCTAATACCCAATCTAGATATCCGTGTTGAACTGTGTTACACTATCAAGTGTGATATAAAGAGGCAGACTCTCAGCCCCCCCTTCTATTTGCACACACAAAAAAAGTGGCACCCTTTAGAACTCAGTTATAATATACATCAAGAACAGCTAAGAAGGCTTGAGACGTTCTGCTTTATCATCACAGATAGAGCACTGGTATGTTTTGAATACTTTGAGTAATGATTAAAAACCAGGTGACTTGAAGCATCTAAAAAAAAGACAAGGTGTGAAAACAAGAGTGTTTTATTTTTATTTTGGTTAAAAATTATTATTGGGCTCTAAAACAAATTCTTCAACATTCATAAATGAAACTCTTGATTAGAAATATTTTTATTCACAAAATTTAGGTACAAAGAGAAATATAACACTAGGGCTCCACTGGCGATCCAGTGGTTAAGAATCTCCCTGCCAATAAAGGGGACATGGGTCAACCCTTGGTCCGGGAAGATTCCACATGTCTCAAGGAAACTAAAAGCTGGTGCACCACATCTGCTGAGCATGCGCTGTAGAGCCTGTAGCGGCAACTACTGTGGCCTGGGCTCGCTAGAGCTATGCTCTGCAACAAGAGAAACCCGCAGACCCCAACTAGAGAGGCAGGTCCCGCTCGTTGCCCCTAAAGAAAGACTGTGTGCAGCAGTGAAGACCAAGAACACCCAAAATGAGAAATAAAATAAATAAACAGAAATATAGCACATTAGAAATGTCCTTGGACATTGTCTCCAACTTTTAATTTAATAAAGTAGTTATACCTGAAATCTCCCACATGTCCCATCTGTTGAAATCTAATTAGACTACGTCTTGATGCTGTCCCAATATGGCCTTGATCAGAGTTGCCATCATCACAAATGTCATTCTAACAGTTTAGTGAGGGAAGACACTCCTTGGGGAATTTATAAAGTACAGTGAGAGTACATTTACATTTCTGCTAAACAAAAATGCAGAGAAAGTACTAAATGGTTAAGCAAGTAGTATTTTTAGCCTGTGGAAGACAGTCTGGAAGATGATAATATATAACTGAATTTCATGGCTTTGTTTTAAGATATCTTAAATCTGGTAGCATATTGTTCTTTAAGATTTGCAAAACTCGGGTATGATAAAAGGATGAGGACCTTGCAACTGCTTATTTTGAAAAATGTCCCCCCAACAGAGGAAATAACAAATGCTGGAAAGAAATGAAAAGTAATCATTATCAAAGTCATGACACATATATGTATATATATATATTGGTATTGAACTGGGGTCTCCTGAATTGCAGGTGGATTCTTTACCAGCTGAGCTACCCAGGAATCCAATAGTTGTTTCCCCATAGTTGGCTATAAATTCTCTACTCCATTGAAAACAAATATATATAACATCCTGTGTTTAATAAGTTACAAGTGGACACTGTAATGATTCATGATAGAACTTTAATCATTTCTAAGCTCAGATAATTTTCTATATGAACAAAATTTAAAAAATCCAAATCAACCCTTACTTTTATTGTATCCTATAGTGAAAGACACAGATTATGGTTAAAAGTATTAGAGGTAGAAACAATAGAAATCTGATTTTCAGTTCCCTTCATAAGGAGGACATGGCCTTCTTGGCAAGAATATATATGTATGTCTTCTCCTTAAAATAAAGGTTGTGATGATCTGAATACACAATATCAGTTAACTTACCTCCTAGCATTTGTATTCTCTCCATCTCAAAAGAAATATATTAGTGAGCCCAAAAATGAAATACATCAGTTTATTGCTATTTGGAAACTAAGCCACAAAAATATTATAAGCTACATGATATGTGTTTCTAAAACTAGGCTATTTTACAGATTTGTGCAATTGTTGAATAATGAATTTTTATTTCTATCATTAGTCACTTTTAGAGTTTCATGTCAAATAAACAGTTAATAAATTAGTGATGATAATGCCACTTATGTTATAGAGCTGCCATAAATATAAATATCTACACTTCACATGAACTTTTGATAATATTTTTTCATAATGTGTACCCACTCATATATTTCATGATGAAATGTTATATTTGTGCCTCTTGGCTAAAATGAATTTGCCATTGATAGTGGCCTAAGGGGAAAAGCACAATAAAACCAAAAGCAAATGTAATCAACAGGGGAACATCTTTTCATTTTATAATAATCAAAGGCACATTCTTTTGATATAAATGGCTTTCTAATCATATGGTGGGCAATGTTGATTAATAAAGTCTACTGAACAAAAACAAAAGAACAAAGATAAAAAAGAGAAAATGTGTACAAAGTCAGCAAATATATTTACCAATGTTCAGTTATCAGAACCCCCCCCCCCCAAAAAAAAAGATAGCAAGTTTCACAGTATATTTTCCCCTAAACCATAGGAATATAGGTAGGCTTTAAAATGCATCGTGTTTCATTTTTATGATTTTCTCCTCCAAGACCTAAATTAATGGTTTTCTGGTTGCTACAAAGCAAACATCCCTCAAATTTGGTGTTTAAAACAATAAGCTTGAAAACACTTTGGACTGGTGGAGAAAGGGCTGTAGAATATATATACTAGTCCATTAACGTAGTCGGAATACTGGCCAGAAATGTCAAAATGAACTTTTTAGGACTCTAGAAACTAACCATAGGTAAACTGAGAGTGTGGTTATTCAAGAAAAATTGCTAAACCATAAGGGGAAAAATTAATACAAAAATTTTAGTGTTTTAACTTTTCCTATTCATATTACCATATTCTTATGTAGCCTTGAATCTAGCAGCCCTGTAACAGGAGAGCCATCAAAACTAGGAACTTAGCAGTCATTAGGGAGGGCAGAAGGGCCTTGGAACTTCTCAAAAAGCCCATCTCCAGAAATTGTCACTATTTGACCCAGTTGACCAATTCCTGGAAAAGTTCCAGACATAAACTTTACCTGTATTGGTGTCTGAGTTCTTTCACTGAGAAGTTGTATCTGCAAGGCATTCATAGGAAACATTCAGGGGCAATTCCTTAATATAATAGCTGCTTGAGGTAGAAATGCTAGTTGGGGCAAACAGGAGTCTTGATAAAGAGTTTTAGAAAATCTGGAAATGGCACTTTAAAAAGGGATTGAAAAGGTGCAATGTATTCCAACGATCTAAATGGTTATGACTTCCACCTTACCTTAGCCTAGTAATAACGAGAAGCCTCCTGCACCATCTCCTCCCCACCCTTGATATGAACAGAGACTTAGTTTACAACCTGGATTTCTCTTACCAGTTGGCTGTGCAAGCAATTCACTCCCCTGCCAGAAGAGTATCAGAACAGATCAGTTAAAACAGAAAATTTAAACAGGCTTCAAAGTCAAATAACATAATACAAAAATGTTAAAGCTTCAGTTGAAATCAATTATCATAACAAGGACTGAGGATATCTCACATTGGATTTGAAAATAGAGAATCGATTGATGATAAGACTGAGATAACAAAGATATTAGAGATATCTGAAAAATATTTTAATACAGCCATTATAAAAACTCTTCAATGAGCAATTATAATGTATTTCTAATAAATGAAAGCTTTAAAGAAATGAAATACAGAGCCTCTTCAGAGAAATTGAATATATTAACACCTAAATAGAACTATTACAGATGAAAATGCAGTAACCAAAATAAAAAGCTCAAGGTTGAACTCAACAGGAGAATGGAAGTGAACAAGTGGAAGATCAGCAAAAACAATCATAAAAATCCCAGTGAAACTGAAGGAGAAATAATAGAAATTATGTGGTTTCAACAGCACAGAAAAAAAATAAATAGGCTGAAAAAAGTGAACAAAGCATCATGGGCTCATAGGAGAATAACAGAAGATTTAATACCAATTCATCTGAGTTTTTCTGGCAGGGGAGGTAAAAGGAGGAGGAACTATAAAGTACTTTAAGAAATAATGGCAGAAAAATTTTCAAATTTTGTAAAAGACAGAAACTTGCTGATTCAAGAGATTAACTTAGTCTAAATAGTATAAAATCAAATAAGCCACTTGAAGATACATCATAACTACTTTCTGAAAACTACATATGAAGACCATATTTCAGAAACATCAATAGAGGCCATTTACCTATAGAGTAAAAATAGTTTGAATAATAGTATATTCTGTATCAGAAACCAAGGATGCACAAACCAAGCAATGCTATTTTTCATGTGTCATAAGAAAATTACTGTGTACCCACATTATTTTTGTTCAGTCACTGTCAAGTCCAACTCTTTGCAAGCCCATGAACTGTAGCACACAAGGCTCCTTTATCCTCCACTAGCTCCTGGAGTTTGCTCAAATCCATGTCTATTGAGTCAGTGATGGTATCAAATCATCTCATCCTCTGTCGTCCCCTTCTCCATTTGAATTCAATCTTTCCCACCGTCAGGGTCTTTTCCAATGAGTTAGCTCTTCACATAAGGTGGCCAGAGTATTGGAGTTTCAGTTTCAGCATCAGTCCTTCTAATGAGTATTTAGGGTTGATTTCTTTTAGGACTGACTGTCTTGATCTTGTGCTGTCCAAGGGACTCTCAGGAGTCTTCTCCAGCACCATAATTCAAAAGCATCAATTCTTCAGTTTTCAGCCTTCTTTATGGTCCAACCCTCACATCCTTACATGACTACTGGAAAAACCAGAGCTTTGTCTGTAGGGAAATCTGTTGGCAAAGTGATGTCTCTGCTTTTTAATATACTTCCTGGGTTTATTATTGCTTTCCTTCCAAAGGGCAAGTGTCTTTTAATTTCATGGCTGTAGTCACTGTAAAGTGATTTTGCAGCTCAAGGAAATAAAAGTTGTCCCTACTTCCATTTTTTCCCCTTCTATTTGCCATGAAGTATCAGGACCAGTTGCCATGATCTTACTTTTTAGAATGTTGAATTTTAAACCAGTTTTTTCACTCTCCTCTTTCACTTTCATCAAGAGGCTCTTTAGTGCCTCTTAGCTTTCTGCCATTAGAGTGGTATCATCTACATATCTGAGGTTGTTGACATTTCTATCTGCAATCTTGATTCCAGCTTGAGATTCACCCAGCCCACAGTTTTTCCTGATGTACTCTACATAGAGTTTAAATAATCAGAATAAAAATATACAGCCTTGTCATACTTCTTTTCTCAATTTTGAGTTAGTCCATAGTTCCATGTAAGATTCTAAATGTTGCTTCTTGATCTGCATACAGTTTCTCAGGAGACAGGTAAGGTGGTCTGATAGTCCCATCTTTAAGAATTTTCCACAGTTTGTTGTGATCCACAGAGTCAAAGGCTTTTGCACAGTCAATAAAGTGTAAGTACACATTTTTCTGAAATTCCCTTCCTTTCTTCATGACCCAATGAATGTTGACAATCTGATCTCTGGTTCCTCTGCCTCTTCAAAATCTAGCTTGTACATGTAGAAATTCTTGGTTCACCTACTGCTGAAGTCTAGCTTGAAGGATTTTGAGCATAATCTTGCTAGCATGTAAAAATAGCACAATTGTAAAGTTGTTTGAATATTTGTTGACACTTCCCTTTTTTAGAATTGGAATGAAAGCTGACCTTTTCCAGTCCTATGGCCACAGCTGAGTTTTCCAAATTCTCTAACATATTGAGTGTAACACTTTAACAGCATCATTTTTTAGGATTCGAAATGGCTCAGGTGGAATTCCATCACCTCTACTAGTTTTATCAGTAGTGATGCTTCCTAAGGCCCACTTGACTTTATACTCCAAGATGTCTGACTCTGAGTGACCACACCATCGTGGTTATCCAGGTCATTAAGACCTTTCTTGTATAATTCTTCTGTGTATTCTGGCCACCTCTTCTTAATGTCTTCTGCTTCAGTCTTTAGTTAGGTCCTTATCATTTCTGTCCTTCATGATGCCAATCCTTGCATGAAATAGTCCCTTGATATCTGTAATTTTCTCAAAGAGATCTCTAATCCTTCTGATTGTGTTATTTTTCTCTGTTTCTTTACATTGTTCATTTACACTCACTGAAAATACCCTTTAAGAATGAAGCAGAAATCAAGGGATTTTCACATGAAAAGAAACAGAAACAACTTATTACAGACACACCTCTATGAAAGAAGGGCTTAAGAAAATTCTTTAAGCAGAAGAGAAATGCTAAAAGATGAAATCTTGGAATATTAGGAATGATGAAAGAATACAGAAAACAAAACATGGATGAATAAAATAGACACTCTTTCTTTTGTGTTTTCTGTTATGTACACTGATTAAAGCAAAAATTTTAACACTATGTAATGTGGTGCTAAGTGTATGTATGTACAGGAGATACGTAAGACAATCATATTGTAAAGAGAGGGGCAGAAAGAGATATAAAGAGCAATAAGATTCCTATTCTTAATTTGAATGATGACAAGAGAACACCAATAGAATGGTTGGTTGTGTATACATAGTGTATAGAGAACAACTAAAAAATTTGTGTGAAGAGGCACATAACACATTCAATAAATCAGAATTGAATTCTAAATATATGCTCATATAATTCACAGATAAATAAAGCTCTTTTTGTAAAGTTCCATCAGCGCTGTTGTTTTCAATTTTAGCCATTCTGGTAGATATGTAGTGATGTCTATTGATGATTTAAATTTGCACTTTCATAATGACAAATGATGTTGAGAAATCCATGCATGTATTGGCTATTTTGTATGTCTTCTTCAATGTGTATCTGATTAATTTTATTTACTCATTTTCATTGAGCTGATTTATCTTTCTTCTTTTTTTATTGAGTTGTAGACAGTCTTTCTACAACTTGAATACTAGTGTTTGTGAGAGATGTGATCCATGAATATTTTTCCCAGTCTGCAACTTGCCTATTCATTTACTTAATGTTGTATTTTGATAATCAAATTTTACAGTTAATAAAAATGTATTCATCCATTTTCTTTTTCATTCTTTTTGCCTAATCTTTTCTGTCAGCTGCATGTACCCATCTAAAGACACAAAAGTGTTGTCTAAAGCTTTTCAATAAAAGCTTTAAGGATATAGCATTTTGCCTTTAGTTCTGTGAAACAATGCAAATTCATTTTTCAACAGCATGGGGTAGAAGCTGATGTTCACTTTTTCCCCAAAAATTGATACCTAGTAATTCTGTGTCACTTGAAAGCATGTTCCCTTCCCAATTGGCTACATTGTCAAAATTCAAATGACTATAATAATCTAGATTTGTATCTTGGCAGTCTCTTCTGTTCCACTGACAAATATGTCATTTCTTACACTATAACAATACTGTCTTAACTGAGCTGCTGAACTGAACTGAATTACCTTTGGATTAGTTTAGTATGTATTATAATGTTTCAATTTTGTTCTTTTACAGGATTATCTTGGTAATTTTATTTCCATTTCCATATGAATTTTATATGTTGCTTGTCATTTTAAAAAATAATCTTAATAGAATTATGATCGAATAAATATATAAAATTGTAGAGATTTGATATTTCAATGTTTTTCTTTCAATCCATGAACATGCTATTTCAAATTAGGTATTACACATGCAATTTCAGAAGTGATAAATCTTCATCTTTTCAGTCAACTATTTTTATTTTTAATATGATTGACTTTGGGATTTCAATATGTACCATAATTATTCATGGTATACCAGTGTTAACATCAGTTCAGTTCAGTCACTCAGTCGTGTCCGACTCTTTGAGACCCCATGGACTGCATCATGCCAGGTCTCTCTGTCCATCGCCAAGTCCTGGAGTTTACTCAAACTCATGTCCATTGAGTCAGTGATGCCATCCAACATCTAATTCTCTGTCGTCCCCTTCTCCTCCTGCCCTCAATCTTTCCCAGCATCAGGGTCTTTTCAAATGAGTCAGCTCTTCACATCAGGTGCCCAAAGTATTGGAGTTTCAGCTTCAGCATTAATCCTTCCAATGAATATTCATATTTTTTTCAATATTGCTTTTGGGGTTCCATAAAAATTTTAGGATTATTAGTTCTAGTATTGTGAAAAATTCCTTGAGTATTTTGATGGGTATTACATCAAATCTGCAGATTGCTTTAAAAGTATTATGGTCAATTTTTAAACTTATTTTTTATTTTATTTTTTTATTGATATATAGCTGATTTACAATGTCATACAAATTTCAAATATACAACATAGTGATTCAAAATTTTTAATTTATAATCCAAATGCAATTATTGTAAAGTATTGGCTATGTTCTCTGTGCTGTACAATATGTTCTTGTAGCTTATTTATTTTATATTTGTTTCTCACTTGTTTTACTCTAATCTCACCCCTCCCTGTTTCTCTCACACCATTATTGACCACTAGTTTGTTCTCTGTATCTGTGAATCTGTTTCTTTTTTGTTATATTTACTAGTTTGTTTTATTTTTCAGATTCCACATATAAATGATATCACACAGTGTCTTTCTGTGCCTTTTTAACTCAGTATAATACCATCTCAGTCCATCCACATCACTGCAGGTGGCAGAATTTCATTCTACTCTATGGTTGAGTAATAATCCATTGTGTATATATAACATATTCTTTATTCATTTCTTTGTTGATTGACCCTTTATTTTGTGACTCTATTATAGATTTTTATTTTGTGAATACTATCAGAATTATACATATCAACTTTTATATAGATTTGCCTATTTTAAAGCTGATTAATTATGTATTAATCATAATTAAGTATGCATGCATTCTGGAAGTTAATTTTTACTATCTTTCACTCACTTTTTTTTTAATATTTTTGATATAATATTTTACATCTTTTTGCTTTGCTGTGCTGTGCTTGCTGCTGCCGCTGCTGCTAAGTCACTTCAGTCGTGTCTGACTCTGTGCGACCCCAGAGACAGCAGTCCACCAGGCCTCCCTGTCCATCACCTACTTCCAGAGTCCACCCAAACCCCTTTCCAGTGAGTCGGTGATGCCATCCAACCATCTCATCCTCTGTCGTCCCCTTCTCCTCCTGCCTTCAATCTTTCCCAGCATCAGGGTCTTTTCAAATGAGTCAGCTCTTCCCATCAGGTGGCCAAAGTATTGGAATTTCAGCTTCAGCATCAGTCCTCCCAATGAACACCCAGGACTGATCTCTTTTAGGATGGACTGGTTGGATCTCCTTGCAGTCCAAGGGACTCTCAAGGGTCTTCTCCAACACCACAGTTCAAAAGCATCAATTCTTATACTTCTCAAATAAATCATATTGTGGTTTTTTTTTTTTTTTTTTTTTTTTTTGGTTCTATAGCTACCATTACTTTCCTGCTTGTCAGCTGAAATATCTATCAATTTATAGTGTGCAAGCATTCCTTTTTTCACAGGTAGTAGTAAGAAGTGCTTAAATTATTTTTTCCTAATTCCAACATTTAAGCTAGTTTAATATTGATAACTCTGTGTTTAGAATTGTCTTGAGGAAAGGTCACACTTACCTGATTATCTCATTGCTGTTATTTTATAGCAAACAATTTTGGATTATACCCTGATTTGACCAAAACTTTAAGCTATATCTCTTAAATGGTTTCTCAAATCCCTTGATTGGATTTGTTTGTAGTTTGAACTGTATATGAGTGGCTCAAGGGACAGTCAATGATTAAGAAGAGTTTATACACACAGTAAGAGCCCCTTGCCCTTTTGTTCTCTCCCTTTTAATGTTTTTTTCCTGTGATTCTTTCCTCACTTTCCAGTATCTTCAGTTTCTCTTAATTTTATCATCAGGTTGATCAGTCTAGAAAGACTAATTGTTATATCAAAGTTTTCTATACTGTATACATGTATATAGGGTATATACATATATTCAGGCAATATGCTGGAAAAATGGTGAAATAATCTCAAATCATTCTTCTTGTCTTAAGTTTTCACTTCCTTCCAAAATATGATTATTTCAACTGCATTTGAGTAGTTGTACCCATATTATTTTCAGAGCTTATAGTGTTAATCATGGTTTCCCAGGTGGCACAGTGGTAAAGAATCCCCCTGACAATGTGGGAGATGCAGGAGATGTGGGTTAGGTCCCTGGGTCAGGAAAATCCCCTGAAGAAAGAAATGGAAACCTTCTCCAGTATACTTGCCTAGAAAATTTCAAGGACAGATGAGCCTGTCAGACTACAGTCCATAGGGTCATCAAGAACTGGACTTGACTGAGTGACTGTGCACCCATGCATGGGAGTCACAGTGCAGTGAAAACTTAGTCCTGCGGTGTTCAGAGTTCTAATCATGTGTTTTTGCCTAATTTTATGCCTATTCATTTTTTGTTGAATGTCCAATGCTGCATTTAAAATGTTTAAAGATAATTTGGTATTCTAGATCAAGGGACACCAGGCCACAGAGCAGGAGGTGAGAGGCGGGTGAGTTAGCAAAGTTTCACTTCTATTGACAACTGCTTCCTATTACTAGCATCACTGCCTGAGCTTCACCTCCTGTTACATCAGCAGGGACATTAGACTCTGACCTCTACTGTGAACTACACATATGAGGGAGCTAAGTTGTGCGTTCCTTATGAGAACGCACTGCCTGATGATCTGAGATGGAGCTGAGGTGGTGAGGTCAGCGCTGGGGAGCAGTTGCTACTGTCTCTAATACCCGCAGGTGAGATCGTCTAGTTGCAGGAAAACAACTCAGGGCTCCCAGTGATTCTGCCCCATGTGTAAAAAAAAGTGTTAGTTTCTCAGTCAAGTCCAACTCTCTGTGACCCCATGGACTGTAGCCCACCAGGCTCCTCTGTGCATGGGATTTTCCAGGCAAGAATACTGGAGTGGGTAGCCATTCCCTTCTCCATGGGATCTTCTCGACCCAGGGTTCAAACCTGGGTCTCCTTTATTATAGGAAGATTCTTTACCATCTGTTCCACCAGGGAAGCCCACTATGGTGAGTGGTATAATTACTTCATTAAGTCACAGTTTAATAATATTAGAAATAAAGTTTTTCTTAGTCATTCAGTCATGTCTGAATCTTTGTGATCCCAAGGACTGTAGTCCATCTGGCTCCTCTGTCCATGAAACTCTCTAGGCAAGAATACTGGAGTAGGTTGCCATTTCCTTTTCTAGTGGATCTTCCCCACCCAGGGATTGAACCTGGATCTCTTGCATTGCAGGCAGATTCTTTATCATCTGCATTACTAGGGAATCCCTTTAGAAATAAAGTGAACAATAAACTTAATGCATTTGGATCATCCTGAAACTACACCCCCTTCACACACACGCACACAGTCTGTGGAAAAATTGTCTGCCATAAGACCCTTCCTGGTGCAAAAAGCTGGGGATCGCTGTTCTAAACAATGCTTTATTATTTTAACAGAATTTACTTCTGACTTTGACCTAGAGTATTTTAGGGATAGACGATCTTAACCAAATCAGACATTGAATTGATATGAACCTACACAGTAATCTGTGTGAGATCTGATTTATTTCTGGTCTGTCATAAACTACAGCCCTTTGCAGTCACAAGTGGAACTTGATTGTTCATAAGGTCTCTCTGTCTCCATTGGCCTGAACTCCATTTGTGTTGCTCACTTTGTTGAAGATATTGGAAGTCTGCTAATTTTCTCAGCCATTTAACTTCTACTTTCTATTTGTTTCTCAGCTTCTCAATCCTGAATGCATTGGAGAAAGGAAAGCAGAATTGTGAATATCTTGCTCATCTTTCTTAATTTCCATTATGCCTTTTTTCAGTGACAGCAAAAAGAGATAATTTTACTATTTGTTATCTATTCTTTCCGATTTTTCTCACCTAGACAATTTCTTCAAAATAACCTGTTTTTTTTTTAATTTGTAGAAGTTTAGATTAATTAAAATAATTCTTGAAAATTAACACTTTTGAAAGAAAATGGACGGGCACTAGGTAAAAGTACTGACAGTGATAACATATATAAAATTTAAAAATTTACCTGATAGTACCACTTTTTTTTTTTTCCATTTGTCTCATTCCTTTGGATTTTACTTTGTCCAGATGAAGATAAAATTATTCTGAATACTTTTAATAATATTAGGTGCAGTACAGACAAAATCATCAATATATACACATTTGCACATCTTACCAATAAATGCATATCAAATATAGAGGCTCATAATAAATGACTTGTCATGGCAATGTGCCTCACAGATGTACTGTTTCTCCAATGTTCATTTACTTTGTGCTCTAGATGAAACAAATGCCTTTTAGTAGTAAATGCTGGGTGTGCTAAAAAAGGTAAGCAGATGATTTATAGTCTTAAACTATATAATATGTGCCTAAATTATATCATTTAAATATAATAGCACAACTAATTATTTTAAGATAGAATTTCAAAAGACACTCAGAGGGAAAGTTTACTATTGCCCAGAACAGTAGTTCTGAGCACATTTTTTAGTCAAATAAAAGTTTGCAAATCTGATAGGTTAGAGAACCTCTTTTTAGAATGTTTTACATTTTTATTCTTAATATTGCTTATGTTTAATATATAAATTATTTAAAATTGTATTTTATGAAACACTGTATTAAAGAAGATTTTAATGCTCAGTCCAGTCCATATTCCTAAACAATAATAAAGTGATATAAAATTATGCTCCCAATTTTTGACAAGTATATTATGCTAAAGTTTCATTTTAAAAATTCAAAAAATTCAAAAACTGTCAGGATGACAGTTCAAAATTTTTTAGTTCTAAATATGTGTGGCCTTAACTGAATCCTAGATAAAGTGGAGCATGGAGTAGAAACTATGAGACTGAGAATTAGTAAAACTCTATTTAACATATATATAATTTGCAGAAGTCACAATTTTCTGTCTCCAAAATATGATATTATCTGTTTAAATTATTACTTCTGATGCAAGTTATTTACTAAACAATGAAATCACTTCTGTAGAAAAAAATTTTACTGGGTGTGACCAGCTTCAGGCTTCCTTGGTGGCTCAGACAGTAAAGACTCTGCCTGCAATACAGGAGACTTGGGTTCAGTCCCTAGGTTGGGAAGATACTCTGGAGAAAAGCATGGCAGCCCACTCCAGTATTCTTGCCTGGAGAATCCCCATGGACAGAGGAGCCCTCTAGGCTACAGTCCATGGGGTCACAAAGAGTCAGATATGGCTGAGCAACTAAGTACATACATGATCAGCTTCAGTTTCCTTATTTGTAAAAAGAAAGAAAGTGTTGTTAAAACTATGTCCCATTGATCATCAGAATCAATGACCATGATAGGTTTATTAACCCTTTTACCTCACTGTTATGGCAGAGCATGAGGAAAAAACTTAAAGCTGGACAAGACTAGTCACAGTTTCAAGTTCAGAGGGAATACTGTTTGCTTGTGGAAGTACTGGTCTTTTAGGAAGTAAGGCCTTCAAAAGACAGTCCATGTTTTGGAGCATGTTGTGAAAGTATAAGAGTGTCATGATGAAAAAAAAAATTCCTACATTTATTAACTGGCTCAATTTTTTTTTTTCAGTTTAATGAGAAGGAGCACCACATAATAGCCACTAGATCAGGGAGAAAGTCATGTCTTCCTGTACAGCTGTCCCATCATGCAACGTGTTCAATTCTAGCTGGTGTCATATTGAGTATTTAGTTGATTTGTCCTTTCTTCTATAAAGCCAGTTACTTGTGTCACCAAGTGAACAGTTTCCAGTTCCCTAAGAAGCCAGTGAAATCATTAGTGCCAGTGTAAATACATACCATATATTTACCATACCTTACATACCATTCTTTTAAGCCTAGGAACTGCTTGGCCTCTATTCACTGGGAGAATTTATTGCCCCCTCAAGACCTTCTATTAACAGGATTTTTCAGAATTATTTTTCCTAAATGTATTCAATGTAAACTCATTTTCAGTAAAATTTTAAAGAAAATGTTGGTAGAGAGTTCTGACAAAACGTGGTCCACTGGAGAAGGGAATGGCAAATCACTTCACTATTCTTGCCTTGAGAATCCCATGAACAGCATGAAAAGGCAAAAAGATAGGACCCTGAAAGATGAACTTCCCAGGTCAGTAAGTGCCCAATATACTGCTGGAGATCGGTAGAGAAATAACTCCAGAAAGACTGAAGAGAAGAAGCCAAAGTGAAAACAATGCCCAGTTGTGGATGACTGATGATGGAAGCAAGATGTAAAGAGCAATACTGCATAGGAACCTGGAATGTTAGGTCCATGAATCAAGGTAAATTGGAAGTGGTCAAGCAGGAGATGGCAAGAGTGAACATCCACATTTTAGGAATCAGTGAATTAAAATGGACTGGAATGGCTAAATTTAATTCAGATGACCTTTATATCTGCTATTGTGGGCAAGAATCCCTTAGAAGAAATGGAGTAGCCCTCACAGTCAACAAAAGAGTCCAAAATGCAGTCCTTGGGTGCAAACTCAAAAACAATAGAATGATGTCTGTTTATTTTCAAGGCAAACAAGACAAGATAATGGTGAACTATGTTCAGCAAAATAAGCAAAGGATATATACGTACGGTCTAAAGTAAAGATAAATGACATCAGTTAATGAAATTGTGTTCAATTTCATTGATTAAAAGAGGAATGTACTTTTAAAATGCAACTAGATATGATGTTTTCACGTACCAGATCGGAGTTGCTTAAGTATAAACTGATGATCTTCAATGCAAAGGGAATTAATGCTTCCACAAAATCCTTTTAAATCATGTGTGAATATAAATTTGTGTGAAAATATGATGTATACATAAAGATATTTACTGCAAGTCTGTTTTTAATTGCAAATTACTCAGAAAGGGTCAAAGTGACTATCAAGGAGAGACCTGTCAAACTAATGGTATAGATATGATTTGGACATCTAAGTCCTGCCTGCTTGTATACATAACACTTTATTGAAACACACCACATCAATTTACTTATATACTGTCTATGATGGTTTTCACATTACAATGATGTTGTTGAGTAGCTATGACAGGGACTATTTAAACCAGAAACTCTAAAACATTTAGTAGCTGACCATTTGAATAAAAGTCTGTAGACCATGATTATAGATTCATATCCTAGACTACTATCTAGCACTTCTAGGCAATAAATTGACCATCCTGAAATGGATCATTCTCTACGACATATAGTGAAAAATTAAAAATGAAAAATATGCAAATATTAAAGTATATATTTTCATATAACATGTATATGTATAATACATAAATGTATGCATACGTTGTCTTCAAATTTTATGTAGAAAAGCATCTCAATTGCATATGAAAAAGCTTTTTAACTAAATGGCTTTAATCATAAAATAATAAAATGGTTGATAACTAAGATATATTTTGTATTAGAATGTGTACTTTTCTGTAATACTGACTTTTTATTCACATTTTATCTCATTTCAGTAAAGGTAAATCCTGGGCACATTCAGTTTATTAGTCTGTTATATGATGAATAAGATTGGTAGCCTACTGATATAACAGGTTTTATTATGCTTACATTGTTACAAGAGAAATTTAAGAAGTATGATGTTCAGTTGCTCATAATATTGTTATAAATATGTATCTCCTGATAAAGCAAAAAAGCAAGATTTTGTGTGCAATATGGCCAGACACTCAATAGACATGAATTTGAGCAAACTCCAGGAGACAGTGCAGGACAGAGCAGCCTAATGAGCTGCAGTCCATGGGGTTGCAAAGAATTTGACACAACTTAGTGACTGAAGAGAAGTGAGTAAGTGACTGAAAGTGAAAGTGAGAACAGCATGTATACTATCTATGGTGAAACAGATCACCAGCCCAGGTGGGATGCATGAGACAAGTGCTCAGGCCTGGTGCACTGGGAAGACCCAGAGGAATCGGGTGGAGAGGGAGGTGGGAGGGGGGATCGGGATGGGGAATACGTGTAACTCCATGGCTGATTCATATCAATGTATGACAAAACCCACTGAAAAAAAAAAATCAAAAAAATAAAATAAAATAAAATAAAAATAACCATCCAAAAGAAAAAAAGAAAGAAAAGAAAGTGAAAGTGAAGTTCCTCAGTCGTGTCCAACTTTTTGCGACCCTATGGACTGTAGCCTACCAGGCTCCTATGTCCATGGGATTTTCCAGGCAAGAATACTGGAGTGAGTTGCCATTTCCTTCTCCAGGAGATCTTCCCAAACCAGGGATTGAATCCAGGTCTCCTACACTGTAGGCAGACACTTTACCGTCTAAGCCACCAGGGAAGTGCATAACTCAAATTAGTAACGGAAGCAGAAGATATTAAGAAGAGGTGGCAAGAATACACAGAAACTGTACAAAAAACATCTTCAGACCCAGATAATCACAATGGTGTGATCACTCACCTAGAGCCAGACATCCTGGAATTTTTAAGTCAAATGTGTCTTAAAAAGCATCACTACGAACAAAGCTAGTGGAGGTGATGGAATACCAGATGAGCTATTTCAAATCTTGAAAGATGATGCTGTGAAAGTGCTGCACTCAGTATGCCAGCAAGTTTCAAAAACTCAGCAGTGGCTACAGGACTGGAAAAGGTCAATTTTCATTCCAATCCCCAAAAAAAGTCAACACCAAAGAATGCTCATACTACCGCACAATTGTGCTCATCTCACACGCCAGCAAAGTAATGCTCAAAATTCTCCAAGCCAGGCTTCAGTAATACGTGAGTCATGAACTTCTAGATGTTCACACTGGATTTAGAAAAGGAAGAGGAACCAGAGGTCAAATTGCCAACATGCACTGGATCATCAAAAAAGCAAGAGAGTTCCAGAAAAACATATATTTCTGCTTTATTGACTATGCCAAAGCCTTTGACTGTGTGAATCACAATAAACTGTGGGAAATTCATCAAGAGATGGGAATACCAGACCACCTGACCTGTCTCTTGAAAAATCTGTATGCAGGTCAGGAAGCAACAGTTAGAACTGGACATGGAACAACAGACTGCTTCCAAACAGGGAAAGGAGTATGTCAAGGCTGTATATTGTCACCCTGCTTATTTAACTTATATGCAGAGTACATCATGAGAAATGCTGGGCTGGATGAAACACAAGCTGGAATCAAGATTGCCAGGAGAAATATCAATAATCTCAGACATCCAGATGACACCATCCTTATGGCAGAAAGTGAAGAAGAACTAAAGAGCCTCTTGATGAAAGTGAAAGAGGAGAGTGAAAAAGTTGGCTTAAAACTCAACATTCAGAAAACTAAGATCATGGCATCTGGTTCCATCACTTCATGGAAAATAGATGAGGAGACAATGGAAACAGTGAGAGATTTTATATTCTTGGACTCCAAAATCACTGCACGTGGTGACTGCAGCCATGAAATTAAAAGTGGCTTACTGCTTGGAAGGAAAGTTATGACCAACCTAAGACAGCATATTAAAAAGCAGAGACATTACTTTCTCAACAAAGATCCATCTAGTCAAGGCTATGGTGTTTCCAGTGGTCATGTATGGACGTGAGAGTTGGACTGTAAAAAAAAGCTGAGCACCGAAGAATTGATGCTTTTGATCCGTGGTGTTGGAGAAGACTGTTGAAAGTCCCTGGGACTGCAAGGAGATTCAACCAGTCCATCCTAAAGGAGATCAGCCATGGGTGTTCACTGGAAGGACTGATGTTGAAGCTGAAATTCCAGTACTTTGGGCACCTGATGCGAAGAGCTGACTCATTTGAAAAGACCCTGATGCTGGGAAAGATTGAGGGCAGGAGGAGAAGGGGACAACAGAGAATGAGATGTTGGATGGCATCACCAACTCAAAGGACATGGGTTTGGTTAGACTTTGGGAGTTGGTGATGGACAGGGAGGCCTGGCGTGCTGCCGTTCGTGGGGTCGCAAAGAGTCGGATACGACTGAGCGACTGAACTGAACTGACGCAAGAATATCTAGAGATTTCTTATTGAATATCAAGTTCAAAATTACCTACAAAATTACAAGTATTTTTACCAAAAAATAGAATCACCTGTTTAAGTACAAATGAAAACCACTACTTAAAAATAAATTAAAAGGTTTTCTCCCTGTCATTTTCTTGCCCCTTTATCCGAGTTTTCATTATTTCTCTAAATTTGTCTCTACCTCTTTACTAAGATCATTTCACAAATAAAAGGAGAACAACAATTAAATACATATGTGTATATGTATCTTTGTGTAACATGAATGTCAACATAAACTAATTTTAGAAAGTTTTTATAACTTTGCCATATAAATTTATAAAAAATTAAATTATGTAATTATGAGGGGCTTCCAAGGTGTGCTAGGGATAAAAAAAAAAAAAAAAAAAAAAACCTGCATGCTAGTGCAGGAGACCTAAGAGATATACTTTCAATCCCTGGATCAGGAAGATCTCCTGGAGGAGGGCTTGGTAACAACTCCAGTATGCTTTCCTGGAGAATCCCATGGACAGAGAAGCCTGGCGGGCTACAGTCCATGGAATCACAGAGTCGGACACGACTGAGAGACTGCACAAAAAACCTCATAAACACAGTATTTAGATTAAATTATGGATAGTTGAATATGTCCTTTTGAAAGCCAGATCAGAAGTACGAGTGGACACTGTACATTTGTTTTTAAAATCTCAGTAGTGAGCTTGTTTTCTAGATCTAAGAAGTAACTGCAATCACTGTCACATCACTATGGCCACTGCCACGACTTCCTCATATGTGTAAACACATGTGAATGGACAGTTTCACTGCTACAAACACTTTCATTTGGGGATCTGAGTTAGCTATCACACAGAGATGCTTTCTGTCTTATTTCTGCCATCTAAAACTTATCTAACTTCCACTAATAGGTATAGCTTTGCTCAGCTATGATAAATTCCAGGAAAGTTTTAGCTGTTTCCTGGTAGAACAGGATGAAAGAGTTGATCAAAATATCCATTGATATTTCAGTAATTAATAAGATTTAACCCATTTTCTCTTTTATTAGAAATGTCCCCAAATGTAGGCAATGCCAAACAGTTTCCGTATATACTCTCAATTGCAAATCTTCATTATTTAAATCATTTAAGATTGTTTCTGAGGTGTTTTTGAAAATAAGAACTAGAATGTTAATCATCTGCTTCTAAGTGTTTTAATGGGCTAAGAGCTAACTAAACAAAACAAAAATCAGAATATCAGTTATGTAGACATATCTCTTTATATATTACTAAACAATAGTAATTTTGCTTTGTGATCAACTAGAGATTATGTACACTTCCTTTAATTTAGCTTCTTCAGAACCATGGTCAAATTATGCAGTGTTCTACCTTTCAAATTGTTACTTTTTTCAAAATAATCCTCTATGTTCCAAAGTTATTTAGTCTGAGTATAACAGAATTACTCCATGTGACTAACAACTAAAATGGTTTTCTTTTAACCTCATTGCATTTTTAGGATTTTACGGGAGTTATTAATGTTAATAAAAAGTTTTACTCTATGTCTACTTAGTTTAAAAGAAAGGGATTTGTAGTAATGTTATCAGTTACACATATAGTTTGTATAGTATTGAAATAGTAATCTGGCTGTCTTGTAATTAATATCCTTTCTTCCAAAAAATTATACCTAAGCAACAGATTTAAATATATACACGTATGTGTGTATATGTTTGTGTGTGTATGTAATGAATATGTGCAGTTGTTTTTCCCTTGTGACAAAGAAAACTGTAAACAATATGCATCTAAAATAAAGGTAATCAAAATTTCCCTGAAATGTTTGTTTTCCTTTCCTCAGAACAAAAATTGTTGTTGTTAAGTAGCTAAGTCATGTTCCACTCTTTCCAACACCATGGGCTGCAGCACGCCAGGCTTCTCTGTCCTTCACTGTCTCTTCCTCTGTCACTGTGTTTTCCTCCTGCCTACAAACTTTCCCAGCATCAGCTTCTTTTCCATGAGTTGGGTCTTTGCATCAGGTGACCAAAGTATTGGAGCTTCAGCTTCAGCATCAGTCCTTCCAATGAACATTCAGGATTGATTTCCTTTAGCATTGACTGTTTTGATCTCCTTTCTGTCCAAGGGACTTTCAGGAGTCCTATCCAACACCACACCTCAAAAGCATCATTCTTCAGTGCCCAGCCTTATTTATGGTATAATTCTCATGTTCATACTTGACTACTGGAAAAAACCATGGCTTTGACGATAAGGACCTATGTCAGTAAAGTGATGTCTCTGCTTTTTAATATGCTGTCTAAGTTTGTCATAGCTTTTCTTCCAAGGATCACACATCTTCTAATTTCACAGTGCAGTCACCATCCACACTAATTTTGGAGCCCAAGAAAATGAAATCTGCCACTGTTTCTACTTTTTCCCCTTCTATTTGCCATAAAGTGTTGGGACCAGATGTCATGATCTTAGTTTTTTTGAATCTTGGAATTTTAAATCAGCTATGTCACTCTCTTCTTTCACTCTCATCAAGAGGCTCTTTAGTGTCTCTTCACTTTCTGTCATTTGAGTGATAATTTCTGCATATCTGAAGTTGTTAATATTTCTCCTGGCAAACTTGATTCCACCCTGTGAGTCACTCAGCCTGGCAGTTCACTCTTCATATAAATAAGCAGGGTGACAATGTACACACTTGTCATACTATTTTCCCAATATTGAACCAGTCAGTTGATCCATGTCTGGTTCTAACTGTTGCTTGTTGTCCTGCTTACAGGTTTCTTGTGGAGGGGGGACAGGTAAGGTGGTCTGGAATTCCCTTTCTTTAAGAATTTTCCATAGTTTGTTGCGATCTGCATAGTCCAAGGGTTTCCCTGGTAGCTCAGATGGTAAAGATTCTGTCTGCAATGTGAGAGACCTGAGTTTGATCCCTGGCTTGGGAAGATCCCCTGGAGAAGGGAATGTTTACCCATTCCAGTATTCTGGCCCAGAAAATTCTATGGCTAGAGGGGCCTAGAAGGCTAGTTCATGGAGTCACAAAGAGTCGAACATGAATGAGTGACTAACACGTTTTCAAATAGTCAAAGGCTTTAGTATAGTCAGTGAAGCAAAAGTAGATTTTTGGGGGGAATAATTTTTTCTTCTTCTGTGATCCAATGGATGTTGGCAATTTGGTCTCTGGTTCTTCTACATTTTCTAAATCCAGTTTGTACATCTGGAAGTTCTTGGTTCACATACTGTTGAAGCCTAGCTTGGAGGACTTGGAGCATTACTTTGCATGCCTGTGCAATGAGTGCAATTGTAGTTTGAACAATCTTTGGAATTCTCTTTCTTTGACATTGGAATAAAAACTGACCTTTTCCAGTCCTGTGGCCACTGATGGACTTTCCAAATTTGCTGATGCATTGAATGCATCACTGTAACAGCGTCATCTTTGAGGATTTGAAGTAGCTCAATTGGAATTTCATCACCTTCATTAACTTCGTTCTTATTAATGCTCCCTAAGGCTCCCTTGACTTCACACTCCAGATTGTCTGGCTGTAGGGAAGTGACCATACCACTGTTGTTATGCAGGTCTTTAAGACCATTTTAGCATAGTTCTTCTGTATATTCTTGCCACTTCTTCTTAATATCTTCTACTTCTGTTAGGTCCTTGCCACTTCTGTTATTTATTGTGCCCATCTTTGCATGAAATATTCCTCTGATATCTCTAATTTTCTTGATGGGATCTCTAGTCTTTCCCATTCTATTGTTTTCCTCTACTGCACTATTCATTTAAGAAGTTTACTTGTCTCTTTGCTATTCTTTTTTTTTTTTTCTTCATTTATTTTTATTAGTTGGAGGCTAATTACTTTACAATGTTGTAGTGGCTTTTGTCATACATTGACATGAATCAGCCATGGATTTACATGTATTCCCCATCCCGATTCCCCCTCCCACCTCCCTAACCATTCAGTTGAATATATCCTCCCTTTTCTCCTTAGCCTTTCACTTTGCTTCTATTCTCAGCTATTTGTAAGACCTCCTCAGACTCCCACTTTATTGCTTGCATTTCTTTTTTTGGGAGGGGTGATTTTAGTTACCACTTCCTGTACAATGTCACGACCTCTGTCCATAGATCTTCAGGCCCTCTGTCTACCAGATCTAATCCCTTGAATCTATTTGCCACTTTTGCTGTATAATCATAAGGGATTCATTTTATGATTCATGTCATGCCTGAATGATCTAGTGGTTTTCTCTACTTTGCTCAGTTTAAGCCTGGATTTTGCAATAACGAGTTCATGATCTGAGCCACAGTCAGCTTCTGGTCTTGCATTTGCTGTAGAGGGCATACAAACTGAAACCATAATCACAGAAAACAAGTGAATTTGATCACAGGACCACAGCTTTGTCTAACTCGGTGAAACTAAGTCATGCCGTGTGGGGCCACCCAAGATGGACGGGTCATGGTGGAGAGGTCTGACAGAATGTGGTCCACTGGAGAAGGGAATGGCAAACCACTTCAGTATTCTTGTCTTGAGAATCCCATGAACATGTGAAAAGGCAAAATGATAGGATACTGAAAGAGGAACTCCCCCAGGTTGGGAGGTGCCCAGTATGCTACTGGAGATCAGTGGAGAAATAACTCCAGAAAGAAGGGATGGAGCCAAAGCAAAAACAACACCCAGTTGAGGATGTGACTAGTGACAGAAGCAAGGTTGGATGCTATAAAGGGCAATATTGCATAGGAACCTGGAATGTTAGGTCCATGAATCAAGGCAAATTGAAAGTGGTCAAACAGGAGATGGTAAGAGTGAATGTCGACATTCTAGGAATCAGCAAACTAAAATGGACTGGAATGGGTGAATTTAACTCAGATGACCATTATATCTACTACTGTGGGCAGGAATCCCTTAGAAGAAATGGAAAAGCCATCATGGTTAATAAAAGAGTCTGAAATGCAGTACTTGGATGCAATCTCAGAAACAACAGTATGATCTCAATTCATTTCCAAGACAAACCGTTCAATATCACGGTAATCCAAGATTATGCCCCAACCAGTAATGCTGAAGAAGCTGAAGTTGAACGGTTCTATGAAGACCTACAAGACCTTTTAGAACTAACACCCAAAAAAGATGTCCTTTTCATTATAGGAGGCTGGAATGCAAAAGTAGGAAGTCAAGAAACACCTGGAGTAACAGGCAAATTTGGCCTTGGAGAATGGAATGAAGCAGGGCAAAGGCTAATAGAGTTTTGCCAAGAGAACACACTGGTCATATCAACCACCCTCTTCCAACAACACAAGAGAAGACTCTACACATGGACATCACCAGATGGTCAACACCAAAATCAGATTGATTATATTCTTTGCAGCCAAAGATGGAGAAGCTCTATACAGTCAGCAAAAGAAAGACCAGGAGTTGACTGTGGTTCAGATCATGAACTCCTTATTGCCAAATTCAGACTTAAACTGAAGAAAGTAGGGAAAATCACTAGACCATTCAGGTATGACCTAAATCAAATCCATTATGACAATACAGTGGAAGGGAGAAATAGATTTAAGGGACTCGGTCTGATATACAGAGAGCCCGATGAACTATGGACGGAGGTCGTGACTTTGTACAGGAGACAGGAATCAAGACCATCCCCATGGAAAATAAATGCAAAAAGGCAAAATGGTTGTCTGAGGAGGACTTATAAATAGCTGTGAAAAGAAGAGAAGCAAAAAGCAATCAAGAAAAGGAAAAATATTCCCATTTGAATGCAGAGTTCCAAAGAACAGCCAGGAGAGATAAGAAAGCCTTCCTCAGCGATCAGTGCAAAGAAATAGACGAAAACAACAGAATGGGAAAGACTAGAGATCTCTTCAAGAAAATTAGACATACCAAGGGAACATTTCATGCAAAGAGGAGATCGATAAAGGACAAGAATGGCATGGACCTATCAGAAGCAGAAAATATTAAGAAGAGGTGGCAAGAATACACAGAAGAACTGTACAAAAAAGATCTTCATAAACCAGATAATCATGATGGTGTGACCCCTCACCTAGAGCCAGACTTCCTGGAATGTGAAGTCATGTGGGCCTTAGGAAATATCACTACAAACAAAGCTAGTGGAGGTGATGGAATTCCAGAAGAACTATTTCAAATCCTGAAAGATGATGCTGTGAAAGTGCTGTATTCAATATGCCAACAAATTTGGAAAACTCAGCAGTGGCCACAGGACTGGAAAATGTCAGTTTTCATTCCAATCCCAAAGAAAGGCAATCCCAAAGAATGCTCAAACTACCACACAATTGCACTCATCTCACACGCTAGTAAAGTAATGCTCAAAATTCTCCAAGCCAGGCTTCAGCAATATGTGAACCGTGAACTTTCAGATGTTCAAGCTGGTTTTAGAAAAGGCAGAGGAACCAGAGATCAAATTGCCAACATTTGGGGGATCATCGAAAAAGCTAGAGAGTTCCAGAGAAACATCTATTTCTGCTTTATTGACTATGCCAAAGCCTTTGACTGTCTGGATCACAATAAACTGTGGAAAATTCTTCAAGAGATGGGATACCAGACCACCTGACCTGCCTCTTGAGAAACCTATATGCAGGTCAGGAAGCAACAGTTAGAACTGGACATGGAACAACAGACTGGTTCCAAATATGGAAATGAGTATGTCAGGGCTGTATATTGTCACCCTGCTTATTTAACTTATATGCAGAGTACATCATGAGAAACGCTGGGCTGGAAGAAGCACAAGCTGGAATCAAGATTGTGGGAGAAACATCAATAATCTCAGATATGCAGATGACACCACCTTTATGGAAGAAAGTGAAGAGGAACTAAAAAGCCTCTTGATGAAAGTGAAAGAGGAGAGTGAAACAGTTGGCTTAAAGCTTAACATTCAGGAAATAAGATCACGGCATCCTGTCCCATCACTTCATGGGAAATAGATGGGGAAACAGTGGAAGTAGTGTCAAACTTTAATTTTTTGGGCTCCAAAATCACTGAAGATGGTGATTGCAGCCATGAAATTAAAAGACACTTACTCCTTGGAAGGAAAGTTATGACCAACCTAGATAACATATTAAAAAGCAGAGACATTACTTTGCCAACAAAGGTCCATCTGGTCAAGGGTATGGTTTTTCCAGTGGTCATGTATGGATGTGACAGTTGGACTGTGAAGAAAGCTGAGCACTGAAGAATTGATGCTTTCGAACTGTGGTGTTGGAGAAGAGTCTTGAGAGTCCCTTGGACTGCAAGGATATCCAACCAGTCCATCCTAAAGGAAATCAGTCCTGGATGTTCACTGGAAGGACTGATGCTGAAGCTGAAACTCCAATACTTTGGCCACCTTATGCGATAAGTTGACTCATTTGAAATGAGCCTGATGTTGGGGTGGGGGGTGTTGGGGGCAGGAGGAGAAGGAGATGACAAAGGATAAGATGGCTGGATGACATCACAGATTCGATGGACATGAGTTTGAGTAAATTCCGGGAGTTGGTGATGGACAGGAGGCCTGGCGTGCTGCACTTCAGGGATCGCAAAGAGTTGGACACGACTGAGCGACTGAACTGACTGACTGACTGATAGAGCTCTTTCTATTCAGCTGCTAAGAATAGGATCAAGTTATTTTCGGTGTTGACCGTTTAGGGATATCCATGTGTAGGGTCATTTCTTGTGTTGTTGGAAGAGGGTTCTTGCCATGACCAATATGTTCTCTTGGTAAAACTCTTTTAATCTTTTTCCTGCTTCATTTGTTCTCCAAGGCCAAACTTCCCTGTTATTCCATGTATTTCTCAACTTCCTACTTTTGTATTCCAACTCCCTATTATGAAAAAGACATACTTTTTTATGTTAGTTATATGGTCTTCTACATCTTCATAGAACCATTCAAATTAAGCTTCTTTGATATTAGTGTTTGGGACATAAACTTGAATTACTCTGATGTTGAATGGTTTGCCTTGGAAACGAACCAACATCGTTCAGCTATTTTTGAGGTTGCACCCAAGTTCTGCACTTCTGTCTCTCGTTAAGTGTGAGGGATACTCCATTTCTTCTAAGGAATTCTTATGCACAGTAGTAGATATAATGGTCATCTTAATTAAATTTGTCCATTCCTGTCCATTTTAGTTCACTAATTCTTAAAATGTCAATTTTTAGTCTTGCCATCTCCTGCTTGACCATGTCCAGCTGACCTTTATTTCTGGACCAAGAATTCCAGGTTTCTATGCAATATTGATATTTATGGCATCAGACTTTACTTTCATCACCAGACACATCCACCAACTGAGTGTTGTTTCTGCATTGGCCCAGCTTCTTCATTCTTTCTGGAGATATTTCTCTGTTCTTCCCCAATAGTATACTGGGCATTTACCAACCTTTGGGGGTGGTGGTGCTCATCTTTTGATGACATATCTTTTTACCTTTCATACTGTTCATGGGACTGTTCATACAACTAGCTGTTGAACAACCATCTACAGTAGGATGTTGGAATCCATCAAATAAAAGATACCCTATGTTCAAGGACAAAGGAGAAGCTGCAATGAGATATTAGGAGAGGTATAATCACAATAAGATCAAATCCCATACCTGCTGGATGGGTACCCATAAACTTAGGTTTAATATACCAAAGAAGTTCTTGCAGTCTTGGGATGGTTCTAGGCTTCACAACAGACTTCCCAACCTGGGGATTCAGCAAAGGGACTGGTAATCCCCAGGGAATCTGACTTCAAAGGGCAGCAGGATTTAATTACAGAACTTCCATAGGACTGGGGGAAAACAGAGACTCTTGGAAGACAAAAAGAAAACCTTGTGCATACCAAGACTCAGAGAAGGGTTGATGACCCCACAAGAGATTGAACCAGACCACTTGTGAGTGTTTGAGGGTCTTCTGCAGAGGTGTGGATCAGCTGTGACCTACCATGGGTACAGAGGCACTGACAGCAGCTGTCCTAGGAGGCCAGGTTGGCATAATTCCTATTGGAAGTCATCAGAATGATAGAGCTTATAGACCTCAGAACTGGGTTGCCTCAGGTAGAACATCTAACAGGGAGGGAGCAGAGCTCCACCCATCAGGAGACAATTCAATTAAATATTTACTGAGTATGGCCCTGTTCACTGGGACCAGATCCAGTTTTCCCACAGCCAGTCCCTCCCACAAAGAAGCTTGCACAAGCCTCTTATTCTCATCCATCAGAGGGCAGACAGAAGAAACAATAACTATAATCCCCCAGTCTCCAGAACAAAAAACACAATCATAGAAAGCTAACCAAAATGAACATATGGATCACAGCATTGTATAGATTTGGGTCATGCCATGCAGGGCCACCTAAGACAGATGGGTCATGGTGGAGAGAGTTTTTACAAAATGTGGTCCACAGGAGAAAGGAGAACCCCATGAACAGAACAAAAAACAAACAAACAAACATATAACTGATTGTAGTTGAGCATATAGAAACAGACACAAGCAAGTCACAACTTTCAAAATCATGCAGAAAAGCTTAACATAAGGTCACTACAACCGACCTTCTTCAGTAGATATTTATAACTAATATATATACTAAGGATGAAGTAGTTGGATTACACTCATGAGAAGTAATATTATGTCTTCAGATTTAACTTGGAATCATAGCTCATCAAGTGGCTAAATTAGAAATAAAATGCAATGATTGTGCTTATTGATATATCAATATAATCTTTTTGGTAATAATCAGTTCCAAGTTTAAAACCAGCGCAAACTCTTCTGTCAATTCAAGATGATGTCACAGGAGTAATTCATTCTCTTTCTATATTTATATCACAGTTCAGAAATTAACACAAAGACCTATAAAAATCTATTTTCAGGTATTTTAGCTTTATATCTATTGAAATCAATTATATGATCAAATTGTAAAAATAAAACACATCATTTGAGATCAAAATATTAAGCTTTAAATAAAATGTGAATTGAAATGCCATTACAGTCAGTCAGTTCATTCATTCAGTCATGTCTGACTCTTTGCAACCCCATGGACTGCAACATGTCAGGCTTCCCTGTCCATCACAAACTTGTGGAACTTGCTCAAACTCATATCCATTGAGTCAGTGTTGCCATCCAACCATCTCATCCTCTGTCGTCCCCTTCTCCTCTTGCCTTTAATCTTTCCCAGCATCAGGGTTTTATCCAATGAGTCAGTTCTTCACATCAGGTGGCCAAAATATTCTGACTTCAGCTTCAGCATCAGTCCTTCCAATAAATATTCAGGGCTGATTTCCTTTATGATTGACTGGTTTGATCCCCTTGCAGTCCAAGGGACTCTCAAGAGTCTTCTCCAACACCACAGTTCAAAAGCATCAGTTCTTTGGTGCTCAACTTTCTTTATAGTCCAGCTCTCACATCCATACATGACTACTGGAAAAACCATAACTTTGACTAGATGGACCTTTGTTGGCAAAGTACTATCTCTGTTTTTAATATACTGTCTAGTTTTGCCATAGCTTTTCTTCCAAGGAGCAAGCATCGTTTAATTTCATGGCTTCAGTCACCATCTACAGTGATTGTGGAGTCCAAGAAAATAACGTCTGTCACTGTTTCCATTGTTTCCCAATTTACTTGCCATGAACTGACGGGACCAGGTGACATGATCTTAGTTTTTTGAATTTTGAGTTTTAAGCCAGCTTTTTCACTCTCCTCTTTTACTTTCATCAAGAGGCTCTTTATTTCTTCTTTTCTTTGCTTTGCTTTCTGCCATAAAGGTGGTGGTGTCTGCATATCCAAGGTTATTGGTAATTTTCCCAGCAATCTTTACTCCAATTGTCTCCCAGAAATACACTTTATGTTTAGTCTATATAGAGGGATATTTGTAATTTTAGCAACTTATCAAAGCTACTTAAAGGATTTAATATACCTAACTCAATATGTATGATGAAAAAACTAGTAAGGATTCTTTGCCAAGGGATGTGTCACTAATCTACCCTTCAGATTGTACAGAAATAACTATGCCCACATTCTACACTTCTTAGTTAAGAATATTGAGAAGCAATGAAAAGTAACTGGACAATATTAGGAGTGTTTATAATAGTGAAAAATAAATGTCAGACCGGTCCATAAAATTTCAAAGGTCCTTGGCATCATTTTTCAACTCAATCAGTTCAATTCAGTTCAGTCGTTCTTCGTGTCCAACTCTTTGAGACCCCATGAATCGCAACACGCCAGGCCTCCCTGTTGATCACCAACTCCCAGAGTTTACTCAAATCCATGCCCATCGAGTCAGTGATGCCATGCAACCATCTCATCCTCTGTCGTCCCCTTCTCCTCCTGCACCCAATCCCTCCCAGCATCAGGGTCTTTTCCAATGAGTCAACTCATCGCATGAGGTGGTCAAAGTACTGGAGTTTCAGCTTCAGCATCAGTCCATCCAATGAACATCCAAAACTAGTCTCCTTTAGGATGGACTGGTTGGATATCCTTGCAGCCCAAGGGACTCTCAAGACTCTTCTCCAACACCATAGTTCAAAGGCATCAATTTTTCGGTGCTCAGCTTTCTTCACAGTCCAACACTCACATCCATACATGACCACTGGAAAAACCATACCCTTGACCAGATGGACCTTTGTTGGCAAAGTAATGTCTCTGCTTTTTAATATGCTATCTAGGTTGGTCATAACTTTCTTTCCAAGGAGTAAGCGTCTTTTAATTTCATGGCTGCAATCACCATCTTCAGTGATTTTGGAGCCCAAAAAATTAAAGTCTGACACTGTTTCCACTGTCTACCCATCTATTTCCCATGAAGTGATGGGACAGGATGCCGTGATCTTATTTCCTGAATGTTAAGCTTTAAGCCAACTGTTTCACTCTCCTCTTTCACTTTCATCAAGAGGCTTTTTAGTTCCTCTTCACTTTCTTCCATAAAGGTGGTGTCATCTGCATATCTGAGATTATTGATGTTTCTTCCACAATCTTGATTCCAGCTTGTGCTTCTTCCAGCCCAGCGTTTCTCATGATGTACTCTGCATATAAGTTAAATAAGCAGGGTGACAATATACAGCCCTGACATACTCATTTCCATATTTGGAACCAGTCTGTTGTTCCATGTCCAGTTCTAACTGTTGCTTCCTGACCTGCATATAGGTTTCTCAAGAGGCAGGTCAGGTGGTCTGGTATCCCATCTCTTGAAGAATTTTCCACAGTTTATTGTGATCCAGACAGTCAAAGGCTTTGGCATAGTCAATAAAGCAGAAATAGATGTTTCTCTGGAACTCTCTAGCTTTTTCGATGATCCCCCAAATGTTGGCAATTTGATCTCTGGTTCCTCTGCCTTTTCTAAAACCAGCTTGAACATCTGAAAGTTCACGGTTCACATATTGCTGAAGCCTGGCTTGGAGAATTTTGAGCATTACTTTACTAGCGTGTGAGATGAGTGCAATTGTGTGGTAGTTTGAGCATTCTTTGGGATTGCCTTTCTTTGGGATTGGAATGAAAACTGACATTTTCCAGTCCTGTGGCCACTGCTGAGTTTTCCAAATTTGTTGGCATATTGAATACAGCACTTTCACAGCATCATCTTTCAGGATTTGAAATAGTTCTTCTGGAATTCCATCACCTCCACTAGCTTTGTTTGTAGTGATATTTCCTAAGGCCCACATGACTTCACATTCCAGGAAGTCTGGCTCTAGGTGAGGGGACACACCATCGTGATTATCTGAGATGTGAAGATCTTTTTTTGTACAGTTCTTCTGTGTATTCTTGCCACCTCTTCTTAATATTTTCTGTTTCTGTTAGGTCCATACAATTTCTGTCTTTTATCGATCCCATCTTTGCATGAAATGTTCCCTTGGTATGTCTAATTTTCTTGAAGAGATCTCTAGTCTTTCCCATTCTGTTGTTTTCCTCTATTTCTTTGCATTGATCACTGAGGAAGGCTTTCTTATCTCTCCTGGCTATTCTTTGGATCTCTGCATTCAAATGGGAATATTTTTCCTTTTCTTGTTTGCTTTTCACTTCTCTTCTTTTCACAGCTATTTGTAAGTCCTCCTCAGACAACCATTTTGTGTTTTTGCATTTATTCTCCATGGGGATGGTCTTGATCCCTGTCTCCTCTACATTGTCATGAACCTCCATCCATAGTTCATCTCAATACCAGTTAGCAAAAGAATGGATCATATATGAGCAGACCATATATGGGACACATGCAATTATAAACTTTATTTTGTTCATCAATAATAAAGAATAAAATTAAATAAAATTAAATTTCTTTCTGATTGCTTTACAGATATAGATGTATTTGATTTAATTCTTTCCTGAACTGTTGTCTCATTCCTGTGTCATTTTCTTTTTTGATTCTTTCTCTTGTGTGTTATCTCATGTTTTCTTAAGTAATTTTATTAACATCTTCACTAATTTGCTATAAAAGCTAATAATTTTAAATCTGTTGTGTGAGCAGATCTGTTTTTTAGCAAGTCTTCACATATTATATGAAGTAAAATTGTTCTATTTGGTTAAAATAAGCAAAGATGAAAATTTAAACATGTGGGGGGATTTGCCCTCAATACTTTACTGTTGCTTAATTTTACACATGAAATTAGTTTTCTTCACTATTTACAATGCATTTTTTTCAGGATAGCTATTCTTATTTCACAGAATATATTATTCAATCACATGTTTACTGTGTGTGCTTAATTGCTTAGTCATATCCGACTCCTTGTGATCCTGTGGACTGCAGTCTGTCAGGTTCCTCTGTCCATGGGATTTCCAGGCAAGAATGCTAGAGTGGGCTGCCATGCCCTTCTCCAGGGCACCTTCCTGACCCAGGGAGTCAATCCACTTCCCTTACATCTCCTGCACATGTAGGTGGGTTCTTAACCACTGGCACAAACTAGGAAGCCTTGTCTTTTACTGTAATTTCCCCAAGTGTAGTGGCTTGTCCCCAGACCAAGTGTTCCAGAATCGAATCGCTTGAAGCTCTGTCTCCTCATCCGCTATTCTTTCTGGTGTTTTTGTTTTGCGTCTGTTTTTACTATCATGCTCAGTTTTGTTTACTGCCCAAAACCTTCTCCTTACACAGGGTTTCTGCAATGGAAAATTGCTCTGTCAGTTGAGATTCAAGGCATTCTAGAAGCTACACTGCTCCGCTAGGCCCTGCCACAAACTCGGCCGTCAGATGCTACTGCAGTAGGCAAGACCACCCCATCTCTCTAGTTGGGAGTCCCCAGGTCTCTGGTCTCTCACCTCTCTCTGCTCTTCTTTGTTCAGACATGAATAACACATGTGTCTTGTAGCTGATTTGTCCCCAACAAGCTCCTTGGAATGTTACTTTCAATGATTCGCCACTTAGTTTAGTGTGAACACTGTTGATGAATTCAGGTCTTGCTGTTTAATTGCTCTGTCTGAGTTTAGATCAGATCTGCACAGAGTTAAAAAGATGGAGTTATTACTACCATTTTCCTAAACTCTATGTTATTTTTTAATATTATTATGACTGGGATTGCTCTTTTTCCTATTAAATTATTAAGTAACTCATGTATGGTATTTAAGAAATTCAATGAATTTTCCATCAAACTGTATTAAACAATCTGAGTATTTTAAAGTGTGTATACATGTGTTCAATTATTTCTTTCTTCATTTACTTGTGTTTTATAAATAAAGACTGTGTGGCTTCTCAGTATATTTTCCTTATTTGGTTTGGGTCTATTTAGATTTTTAAATAGTTTCTGTAAATTTTTTCTAGCACAACATCCATTTTGTTATTTGAATTTCCATCTACTGAAGTATCCTTATTAATTTGAATAATAATTATGTTTTGTCTCCTAATTTAGTCAAGAAGTCAGCAGTCATTTCTTCATAAAGACTGAGACTTAGATTCACATATGTCATGGCAAATTCTTTTTGTTACTGTTATTGATTTTAATTTCATTAGGTCTGAATGGAATGAAACTATTTGTTACATGCTGTTTTAATTTCTTTAACAAGTGGTGCTGGGATAACTGGTCAACCACTTGTAAAAGAATGAAACTAGAACACTTTCTAACACCATACACAAAAATAAACTCAAAATGGATTAAAGATCTAAATGTAAGACCAGAAACTATAAAACTCCTAGAGGAGAACATAGGCAAAACACTCTCCGACATAAATCACAGCAAGATCCTCTATGACCCACCTCCCAGAATACTGGAAATAAAAGCAAAACTAAACAAATGGGACCTAATGAAACTTAAAAGCTTTTGCACTACAAAGGAAACTATAAGTAAGGTGAAAAGACAGCCCTCAGATTGGGAGAAAATAATAGCAAATGAAGAAACAGACAAAGGATTAATCTCAAAAATATACAAGCAACTCCTGCAGCTCAATTCCAGAAAAATAAATGACCCAATCAAAAAATGGGCCAAAGAACTAAACAGACATTTCTCCAAAGAAGACATACAGATGGCCAACAAACACATGAAAAGATGCTCAACATCACTCATTATTAGAGAAATGCAAATCAAAACCACAATGAGGTACCATTACACGCCAGTCAGGATGGCTGCTATCCAAAAGTCTACAAGCAATAAATGCTGGAGAGGGTGTGGAGAAAAGGGAACCCTCTTACACTGTTGGTGGGAATGCAAACTAGTACAGCCGCTATGGAAAACAGTGTGGAGATTTCTTAAAAAACTGGAAATAGAACTTCCATATGACCCAGCAATCCCACTTCTGGGCATACACACTGAGGAAACCAGATCTGAAAGAGACACGTGCACCCCAATGTTCATCACAGCACTGTTTATAATAGCCAGGACATGGAAGCAACCTAGATGCCCATCAGCAGATGAATGGATAAGGAAGCTGTGGTACATATACACCATGGAATATTACTCAGCCGTTAAAAAGAATTCATTTGAACCAGTCCTAATGAGATGGATGAAACTGGAGCCCATTATACAGAGTGAAGTAAGCCAGAAAGATAAAGAACATTACAGCATACTAACACATATATATGGAATTTAGAAAGACGGTAACGATAACCCTATATGCAAAACAGAAAAAGAGGCACAGAAATACAGAACAGACTTTTGAACTCTGTGGGAGAATGTGAGGGTGGGATATTTCAAAAGAACAGCATGTATACTATCTATGGTGAAACAGATCACCAGCCCAGGTGGGATGCATGAGACAAGTGCTCGGACCTGGTGCACTGGGAAGACCCAGAGGAATCGGGTGGAGAGGGAGGTGGGAGGGGGGATCGGGATGGGGAATACATGTAAATCTATGGCTGATTCATATCAATGTATAACAAAAAAAATAATAATAATAAAATAAAAAATAAATAAATAAATAAATAATAATTTCTTTGTAGATCTCCAAAGAAAAAAGTCTAAATATACTCATTTTAGTATTCTTCTTAATTTTTAAAAATACATCTTAAGACTTCCAAGACAGCAATTCTAACAGAAATCCTTGACTGTCTTTATAATACAGATATACACAGAAAATGAATAGACAAGATTGTATGTACCTTTGTATTATAAATATGGGCTTCAAATATTAACTAAACCCACTGATATTTTTAAAGAGTAGCTAATCTCATAAAGTTTTGAGATTCTTTGCAAGGGTTTTATAATGCGGCATTAGGTTGAAATATTGCTCATATATGAGGAAAACTTAGGGTGGGCAAATTTTTTTTTTTTTTAAGTTTTAACTGCCGTATGGACAGGATGCCAAACAAATAGTTGACTTCATTTTCCCTTTTCAGTTACCTCTATGAACTAATGAACACAGTAAATTCACAGCTATTCTCCTGTGAAATTGACACTGCTCATCTTAAATGCTACTTTAAAAAAATCCATCACAGCTTGCATAAATTACAGAGTCATACTGTTTGAAGATATGAAATTAGAGCTCAGGAATTCCTCGCGTTTAATTTTAAACTCAATGCTCCCAGAAGCACATCTTTTTGAACAGTCCATTAATCAGAAAAGCTAGAAACTATTCATCATAGTTCAGTGTAACAATTCTTTCATATGTTCCTATCTTTGTTGGGCTATACATTTTGAAAATTGCTTACTCTTGGGCATTTTCTCCATTTGAAGATAAAATATCATGCCATCAACCTAAAATCTCTGTTATAATGACCTGAAAATGTGTTGTTCATTTTTCAAGACATTCTGGAAAGCTGACAAGATCAAATAGTCAGCATTTGAACCATCACTAGCTTGGACGATTTGATTATTAAAACGTATCTTCATCATTAAAAAACTCATTCAGACACATATAAAAGAAAAAAAACAGCATTATTTTTCTAATGGAAGGATAGAAATAACATAGAAAAGACAGCATGTGATGTTTCTAAATTCTGTGACCTCTGAGGCTTCAAAGGTACCAACGGAGAGGCACTAACTATTTGGCAGTCAGAAAGGGAGAAATACAGTTTAGTGATGACATAATTTATACCATGCTAAGGAAGAAAATTTCTTTACATAATATCTTCTCCATGTCTGTTTTCTTCCTTCCCTTGATAACATAGAGACTAGTTAAAAGGGATATTAATGGTGGAATCCCTTCTGACACTTCTTGCAAAAACTCCTGTTAATAAAAAGGACTCCTTTCCTCTCTGGTGAAAAAAGGCTACTTGTGACTCTCTGTCAGGTGTATTTGATTACCTGAGCTATAATTTATGCCGAATCATAGCGTCAAGAGGACCTTTGTAATCTGTATTCAAGTAGCAGATTAGCGAGCTTCCCTGGTGGCCTAGTGGTAAAGAGCCTGACTGTCAGTGCATGAACATTAAGAGGTGAGGGTTCGATCCCTGGGTCAGGAGGTTCCCCTGGAGGAGGGTGGCAACCCACACCTGTATCCTTGCCTGGAGAGCCCCATGGACAGAGAAGCCTGGCAGGTTGTAGTCCTTAGGGCCACAAAGAGCCAGGCACGACTATAGTTGCCTCAAACATTGGGATTAATGGGCACGTAGGGAGATAATTCAGATTGACACAGCATGTCAATCATAAACCATCTTAAAAGTCTCTGTTTTACATCAGCAGGTATTTTGGCAAGCACTTACACAGCAATCACATTATAGATGTGTTCTACATAGAGATCTGAGTCAAAGAGCAGGTCTTCTTTTTTTTTTTTTTTTTTTTTTAATCTATGTATAGACATGGAGGGGAAGTGATACAGTGTAGTTCTTCATTAACATTTTCACAATAAGTAAAAATATCAACATGACATTTGGGCTAGTCTGCCAAGGCCGACCATTGCTGCTCCACATTTAGCCCAGATGTTCCAACGCCTGAAAATGAAGAAAATCTTAGCTCACTGCTCACTGATCCACAGCATTTAACTTTGGAATTTTAGTTTAACTTATTTAAATCACTTAATATTTAAAATATATGTTTTTTCTAATTTATAACATGGAATTAAAAGTACATAAGCATACCCATATATTATATATATAAATATAAAAATACCAATATGAATAGAAATTGATACAAACTCTTAAGATCATAGTCAGATATTAAATGCTACTGTCATGTTAATATTATGAAGCATTCTTTTTATTAAGATGGCCTGGATTTGCTTTTAATACAGATATGATATGGTACATTTTTTACTTTCTATTAGTAGTGACTTTTTTCAAAATAGGCTTACAAAAAAATGGAAAAGATAGTACAGAGATCCCATATACATCAGATCCAGTATTTGCTAATTCCTTTATTTACCTTTATTACTAATAATTTTAACAAGAAATTTTGCTTTGAGTTACTGCTTCTAATTACTGTGTGTGTGTGTGTGTGTGTGTGTGTGTGTGTGTGTGTGTGTGTGTGTGTGCGCGCGCGCGTGCACATGCTCAGTACTATCTGATTCTTCGCAACTATGGACTACAGTCCGCTAGGCTCCTCTTTCCATGGAATTTTCCAAGCACAAATACTGGAGTGAGTTATTCCTACTATAATATATTTATTGTATTTATATGCAATTTTTCTTATCTATTTCCCTTGTCATGGATAAATATACAGCTTTTAACTCTTGGCTATCACTAAAAAAATACTAATGTTTACCAGAGGGAAGAGGGAAGTAGGGAGGAGAAATGTAGGGGTAGAAGATTAAGAGGTACAAACTATTTGTAGAAAATAAATTAGATACATTGTACAACATGAGGAATATAGCCAATGTTTTATAATAACTACATAGAGTTAACCTTCAAACATTGTGAATCACTATGTTGTATGACTGTAACATATAATATTAGATGTCAGCTATGTAATTCTATTCTTTAATTAGTAATACACTGGAATCAATTGTAAGGATTCAAGCAAGGATCACACACACAGACATACAAGAAAATTGATAGTGGCAGAGACTTCTAAATTTTTATATTTAAATGATTACATAGTAAAAACTTGGTTAAATACCCTCTCTTCTTTTTTCTATACTTATATCCTAAACATTATACATAATGCATTATACACATTTTTATTTAAATAAACTCAGAGATATATTTTCCTTATAAAGAAATATTAAATTTATTCAGCTACAATAATACATTTCATTTGACTCCTTTTCTTTTCAGTTATTAAAGTTAATTGATACTTCCTAGGTTTAGGAGTATGAATCTGGCTGTATGTTGTCTGGACTTTTCTGATAACTCGACCTCATGACCTCACGCCAATAACCTGTAAAATGGATTATTATTAGCTATCAAATGTGTCTAAGGAAATAAAATATTTTAATAGGTTAAAAATGTTTAGCATATTGGCCACTTTACAGAATGTCCTCAGTATATATTGTATAGTTTTAATAGCTTATATCCTTAGTAGTAATAATTACTTTCTTAATTCCAAATGTGTTCTCTTGCTGATTGATATACATGGAAAAGAAGTTAAAGGCCGAAGAATTGATGCTTTTGAAGACTCTTGAGCGTCCCTTGGACTGCAAGGAGATGCAAGCAGTCAATTCTAAAGGAAATTAGGCCTGGACATTCATTGGAAGGACTGATGGTGAAGCTGAAACTCCAATACTTTGGCCACCTCATGCAAAGAACTGACTCATTGGAAGAGACCCTGATGCTGGTAAAGATTGAAGGCAGGAAGAGAAGGGGACAATAGAGGATGAGATGTTTGGATGGCATTGCCGACTTGATGGGTTATGAATTTAAGCTCTGGGAGTTGATGATGGATAGGGAAGCCTGGCGTGCTGCAGTCCATGGGGTCTCAAATAGTTGGACACAAATGAGCAACTGAACTGAACTGAAAAGAAGGTAGCAGAGTTTTATTTCACCTTTCATAAATAATTTCTATTCATTCTTCTCCTAGTTCTGTGGCTATTTACCAGACTTCTTAATAAAAATATAAAAAGTATAAGATAAAAAATATATATTTAATACAGTTTTGCATAATTGTGAAACCAATAAGACAAGTATGCTTATTTTTTTTAGTAATCTTGATCCTTTTATTTTTCACCTTTGGAGAGAGTGGGCTGGGAAATAATTTAGGGAATTATACGTAGGGAGAAAGGATTGTTACATAATTATAAAGTTGTTTAAATGTATCCAATAGTATAGTACTTTTCCAGATAATTTTTTCATTACCTCCTTTTAAGCATGTTTATTTTTTGAAGCAATTTGTTCTCTAAAAGTATAAAATTATTAGTTCTCTGTCAGAGGCTTACTTAATGTGTTATGCACTACCATATAGACTTTCCCTAGGCTATTTATTATGATACCAGCAGATGAATTTTAGATATCAGTTGATGATGCAACATGGGTCACAGTGATGATTTTTATTGGTAAATGGGATAGTCTAAGAAAGTGAAAATCTAAGTTTATACAATTTACATGGAATAGTTAAATGGCCTCTCAGACTTTGCTTAAATGTTAAAAACTGTAGCAACTACAGATTTCAATGAAAATTCAGAGATTCCAACATACACACTCATACGTGGATATTTTCCCCTAAGTGTCTGCCTGTATTTTATGTCCTTACCTATTTTCATGCTTGGAAAAGTAGAATTCTTTAGGAACAACTCACATAAATCTTTTAAGATGTAAAATGCAAAATTACTTATAATCATGAATAAGTGAACCACAAAGCTAGTTTAGTTTTGGCCAATAAAATCTCACTTATTAACCAACTGAATCTCTGAAATCAGATCATTCCATGGGCTCCAACTAACTCTATTAGACAGGCCAACATCAAGGAGACCATGCTAAAGTTGTGCAGTCTTTGTGCCTTAGCTTTGATGTATGTAAATATTAAGTATACTAATTAAAACATACTTTAAATATGAACTTTACACTTTCAGAGAAACATTTTAGCTGAGTAATTCATCATGTCATCATTAGATGATCTGTATCATTTCTTTTTTTAATTAATTTATTTTAATCGGAGTCTAATTACTTTATAATATTGTAGTAATCTTTAATCACTTCAGTTATACCCTATTATAAGAATGTATACCCAAAAAGAGAAAGGAGCTAATATATTTGAGTAAATTCTAGTTGAGAGGTGTTATACATGGAACTGTTTGTCATCATTCCCTGTTTTCTAGATGAGATAATTAAGACTTAAGAGAGAATGGTTACCTTGCTCCACTGTTACAAATATGAGGATTCATTTGACCCTATTATGTATGACTTCAAGGCCGGGGCTCCTTTGCCATGCTTCTCTGACTTGCCAAGTGACTTGACTTATTGGCAGATAGTTCACATTTAATAAGATGCTCGCATCCTCAATGTCTATTGCTTTTTATTTTGGACACATGTTGACACCCATATGAGCCTCACCATAATCAAGACATTGAATGCTGAAAGTGCTCCTTGCTCAGTCCTGTCTGACTCTCTGTGACCCCATGGACTGTACTCTCCAGGCTCCTCTGTCCATGGAATTCTCCAGGCAAGAATGCTGGCCAACCCAGGGATCAAATCTGGGTCTCCCGCATTGCAGGCAGGTTCTTTCCCATGTGAGCCACAGGGAATACTTCTGGTTCCCATAAAAGCCCTCTGTCCCTTCTCAGTCAGCTCCTGAAAGTCTCAGCCCTGGATCCTCTCCTCTGTCTGTTATGCTAGGTAAGTTTGCCTCTTCTGGAAATGCGTGTAAAATATCATACAGTGTTGTACAGTTTGTACCTGACTTCTTTCACTCAGCTTAATGCTTTTTGAAATGTATTTATATGCTTCTGTTTATTGAGTAAACTTTTATTTCATAGTACTTAACCCTATAGATATATATTCTTTTGTTTATTTGTTAATTAATTGATCTGTTTTGTTTCCAGATTGTGAATTAAGCATTATGCGCATCCAAGTACAGGTCTTTTGGACATACATTTTTTATTGTTTTTGAATATATAAAAGTGGGATTGATGAGTTAAATGTTAAATTGTTCATAAAAGAAGAATTCTTGTATGAAAACTTGCAACATTAAATGTTAAGTTGTTCATAAAAGAAGAATTCTTGTATGAAAACTTGCAACATTGTGAAGAGACACCAAAAGGTTCGTGCCTAAAAGTAAAAACTATTTTAGACTCTAACAAAGCAAAAACACATGTTAAAAAAGATAAACTCTTTTCTAAGTAAATTAACTCACTCCAGAAATACGTTTCCACACTCATTAAAATAATATTTAGATTCTTAAAACCTAATATTCATAAAGTTTAGCATCTAATCAAAATTTCTTGCACATGAGAAAAGGCAGAAGAATGTGATACATAATCAAGAAAAACAAATAAATAAATAGGAAAGTCAAACAGACCCAGAAATAACATAGAGAATACAACTAGAGATTTAACAAATAAACCCTTTTAAGTCTACAAGGAATTTTATTGCAACTTATGAATTATAGCCATGCTCTGGTCTCTCAATCCTAAATACTGAAACTAATAAATGCTGCAAAAAAAAAAAAACTAGTGTTGTTAGATAGTGCCACCCTTCCAAAAAAATAGAAGCCTTTAATTTTAAAAAAGAGGCAAAAAAGAATAAAATCCAATTCGTAGAGCCAGCATTTGTATATTTGTAACTTTGCTGTTTTGCCATAAAATGGATTACATTTTCCCTTTTCAATTTAATGAACTGCTTGTGAAAAAGTAACTTTATCCAGTATACAAACACATGTATTTATATAAACACTTCATCTCATTGAGTTGCAATAGAATGTCTATGGGATTCCTTAGTAGCTGGTAAAGTTATCTGCCTGCAATCCAGGAGACCCCAGTTCGATTCCTGGGTCAGGAAGATCCCCTGGAGAAGGGATAGGCTCCCCACTCCAGTATTCTTGGGCTTCCTTGGCGTCTCAGATGGTAAAGAATCTACCTGTAATGCAGGAGACCAGTGTTCAATCCTTGGGCTGGGAAGATCCCCTAGAAGAGGGCATGGCAGCCCACTCCAGTATTCTTGCCTGGAGAATTCCATGGACAGAGGAACCTGGAGGGCCACAGTCCATGGAGTTGCAAAGAGTCAGACAAATCTGAGCGACTAAGCACAGCACAGTATATATATAACACTATAAAGTTATAGCTAAATAAACAAATCAATAATGATAATACCTTTTCTCTTTATCTTGGGTTTCATGCATTCTATTTACTGGGCAAAAAATAATTCCTAATTCAAATAACTTGTCGGGATGACTCCTCATTTCTCTTTAAGCTTAATTCATGATTCTATAATGAAAAAGTTAAAAACCTAAAGCTCCATATTCATAAAATGTATTTGGATTTTTTGCTTCAGTACATAATTAAGTATTTATTAACTGATTATGAATTCTAAAAAAAAAAAATCACTTAAGATGGCTTTCCTTACACTGAACACTAATCCAGCTAAAATACTTATCATTGGTTTATACATGAAGAACACAAGAATATCTGTGTATCTGTGAATATGTTCAATAACTTATTTCAATATGAGTATGCACACACACATCCTTTCATTTGTGCTCTAACTGTTTGATAGAATTGTAAACTCTTGTGACTCAGATATTGTTGGCCAGATTGCTTTGTTCTGTGTCTGTTTCTTTATAACTATTTAATATAACACTTTCTAAATAGGAATTTGCTTTCTATATTTTGCTTTTATCAAAAAAGTAGTGATAATTACTTGTGATAGTATTAATCACAAGCAATTCATGAATCTCTAAAAATGTTATTCAGATATTATTAACTGAACATGCTTTGAGAGTATTTTGAAAGCAATGAAAATCTTTAATCATTGTTTATAATAAAATATTCTATAAAGCATATATCTATGTTGCTTAGCCTAAGAAGTTCTTTATTGAAATTATTGTACTCATATTCACTGTAAATTCTGACATATATTATTTCAATCAGTCTGCATAATATATTCCTTATTCTAAGATGTTTGCATTGGACACAAGAGTCTATCAAAGATATGGTGAGTCATTTCTTTTTCATAATTTTCATTTTTATGTTTCACTTAGAATAGTCATATATTTAAAAAATCTCCTCTAAACCAGGTTGTAAAGGTCTTTTGAAATACTTTACTGTATTAAAACAAATTAGCAACACGATTGCTTCACATGATAATACTGTTTTCCTATCTAACTGTTTATTGTTCTTTCAGTCTACAAAATTTTCGTGCCTTTTCCCAGGAGAAAGCCTTCAGCAAAATAAGGACACTTCAGAGCTCAGAATAGAAGAATTATAAAACTGTCATAGATGCCAGAATATATTGCAATCAGCAGCAGAGCAGCATTGCCTGGAAAACAGCCATTTCATCTAAGGAGTTCTTTATGGTCTGGTAAATTGCATTACATTTAAACAAAATAGAAATGACACTGTTACACAAAATAGTTTAATCACTCAGTACATGGTTAATTTTTCTGACATATCCTATTTCTTCATCTTCTGAAATGTGTGTGTGTTTTTCTATTATTTACTTCGAATTCAAGAGCATATATCCAAATAAATTTTATTGTACCAAACGGGATGTGAATAGAGGAAGGGAAAGGAAAAGGAAAGTTTCTCCCTCCCATGAAAAATGTAATACAGACTTTTGCCCAGAGTCAATGGAAGATAATTTCAAACATTTAATCTAAGTATTGGTAACTGTATGGGGCTTTCTAGGCGGCACTAGTGGTAAAGAACCAGCCTGGCAATGCAGGAGATTTAAGAGATGTGGATTTGATCCCTGGGTCAGGAAAATCCCCTGCAGGACAGACATAGCAACTCACTCCAATATTCTTGCCTGGAGAATTTCATGGACAGAGGATCCTAGTGGGCTACAGTCCATTGGGTCACAAAGAGTCTACCCGACTGAAGCAACTTAGCAAGCACACGTTCAACTGCTTATGTGTATGTATTGATAGGCAGGAAGGAAAGAGAGAGAACATAAGGAATAAGCAGAACTAAAACAGCAAAACTAGTAAGTCAAGTTGTTAATCAAATGTGTCTTGCTAATTGTAGTCTTTTTACCTTGAATAGGGACCATTTTGGAGAGAGATTCAGGATATTGACTGCATTGTACTGGTTAGCTTGATGTTTCCTCTTTATTTACATCATTTTATTTCTCTCTGTTTTATTTTTTAACTTACTCTCACATTTCAAGGCATTGGACTCATTTGGTCATGTCATTAAGAAGTGCTGGATCTGGGATTTTATTATTTGATTATTGAGTATTTTGTACATTCTGAAGCAAATTAATATTCTAGCTCCGTTCGCTGTTCACTGCTAGACGCTGAACACAGATAGAACGCATTATGCGTTAGACTAGTTAAGAGGTTTTAAATTAGATTTGTGACTTGGAAGTTTGAATAAGAAAACTAATAGAACACAGAATGAAGCCGAGGAAAAATTAATTATCTATATCATTCATTGTGAATAGTTGCTGATGTTCTGTGTTGTTGAGTGGTATTTTAGTACTAAAACATGCCTTAATTTTGCCTACATTAAGCTACTATAATTGCAAAAACATCTATACATATTTACAGATCATACTATCTTGGAGTATTTTAAAAACAAACATATATTTAAATAGGCCATTCTCATTCTTTCTCTCTTCGCTCCTTCCCCTCCCCCCTGCTTCTGCTGCTGCTCATTTCCCCAGTCTCACTTTCCTCCTCTCTCCCTTCTATGAGGCATGTTTACATTTGTGATTAAATCAAATATTTATCTTGTACATTTTTCTTCATTAAAATAGCTACCCTAACTTCTTAGTTCAAGAAGCTATATACTAAGTATAAAGATATATAACATTTTTAATAATAATTTTCATTCTCTAATCCCCCTAAAAAGATGTGCTCTTTCACTCACCAGGAGAAAATTCCAGAGAATAATGGCCTCTGCAGGAATTGAACATTTCAGTGTGACTACAAAGGTCAAGCTTTCTTGATCTATTTCTGAGGCTGCTTCCTCTTTGGATAATCCAGACAAATTGAACCAATTCCCCTGCAAATCTGATTGAGTTCAGATGACTTAAATTCCTCTAGTGAGCGTGTGTGTGTGTGTGCACGTCTTTTGCTCTTGTTTCACTCATCTGTATGGCAATGACATTGATATTTAACTGAAGTAATTCCTGCTGGGACATCAAACATGCCTGGATAGACATCCACCTGTTCCTCATCAATGGCATCAGGTACTCATTCTTTGTGACAAGCTATATTTTAATTTTATGTATTCATTTTTGAACATTCTGAACCTCAATAGGTTGAGATTGCCATAAAGGCCCCGGGTTGCTAAAATAGTGAGGGATCAGGAAACAGGGTTTGCAAATTTTACTTGATAATGAATGAGGCATAACAATTATTATTTAAAGTGATTAAAACATAAACACAAGACGGTTCCTAGTTAAGACTGTACCTATAAATTGAGAGTTAGGCACAGCCTGCTTATCTCTCTAGAAAACAACTAAATAAATTATAAATTATCTCTCATTCTTTCTAAATATATCTGCATTTTGTATAATGTAAATATTTTCAACAACTATTTTTTTTTCTGTTTACATAGCAATTGGATTAAGATAAAATAATAAAGGCCTGTTTACCAGAAAAATTGAGGTAGAAAGATTCAGATTATACAGAGTTTTTAGGCAAAAATGCAGCATTCGTGGATAAGATAACACAAATCATTAGAACATCAAACTATCACAAATGAGAAATTTTACCCAGAATCAAACTTTACTATTACCTGTGAATAATGACTAAAGAATATTCAGGAGGAGCAGGGTGGAGTCTGGGAATTCCTTTACATTTCCTGTCCTGCCTTTTAGGATACCCTCAAGTGACAATTAATATATTGAAAATCTAACTTCTAACTTTATCACTGTGACTTAAAAGAGAAATGTTCAACCCTGACATATCTCCACTTTATAATCAGATAGCTGCATAGCTAATGTGGTATTTGCTATGAAATATGCTTCAAAATTCCATGATTTCAAGTTTGTTAACAAAGTATTCTAAACAGACTACGCATAGCATATTCTGATGAAATCTTTCTGAACATAACTTTCCAGCTAGCAAGAACACTTGTGTGAGTTCTAGTTCCACCATTGGTCAGTGCAAGTAAAGGTTGGAATAGATTACCTTTATTGTTAACTTCCAGAACACATCTCCTTTATTTTACCCCAAATATAAAGTGAAAGAAAAATTGCAGACTCGCTGTTAACCATTTATTGTCAGTTTTGTCCCTGCTATTGTTTATTATGTACAGTATTCAAAGGAAAGAAGGGACATAGAGCAATGGCTGACATACAATATATTCTACATTCATGTTAACTATTGTTAATGTGATTATCATTCCACTAGATAGAAATAGGGTGTGGCTCAGTCAGTAAATAGTGAAGTGAGTCACTCAGTCGTGTCAAACTCTTTGTGACCTCATGTACTATACAGTCCGTGGAATTCTCCAGGCCAGAATACTGGAGTGGGTAGCTTTTCCCTTCTCCAGCAGCTCTTCCCAACCCAGGGGTTGAACCCAGGTTTCCTGCATTGCAGGTGGATTCTTTACCAACTAAGCCACACCCGTGTTCCATTCCTGGGTTGGGAAGATCCCATGGAGAAGGGAATGGCAACTCACTACAGTATTCTTGCCTGGAGAATTCCATGGACAGAGGAGCCTGGCAGACTACAGTCCATGGGGGCTGCAAAGAGTCGGACACGACTGGGCAAGTAACATTTTCACTTTCAGTTTTCAAACATAAATAGTTCTCATTTTTATAAACATTAAAACAAAATATCTGTAAATTTTAATAGGGTATTCTAAAACTCCAGAAACACTTTATGAATTATGAAAAGCATAAATTTCCTTGTAAGTAAGGATAGAAAAGGAGTCTGTACAGAATATTTGATAATGAAGCCCAGGCTTTGCTAATCATATATTAGATTTTACTCCCTGCCATAACATAATCTTACTCAGATACTTAATTTTCATATGGTTTAATGTCATGAGAATTTTTATGTTCACACGGAAATCTTCCTATGTGACAGATTATTATTCCAAAAACGAATCTTTCAAGAAAATTGTTCTCATTTGCTGCTTAAAATGTACAATTGAATCCGTTCAAATGTCTATTTTGTGATTTAAAAAAAATATGATTAATGACTTGTACATATCAGACTTATAAAAAGTTTCAGTGGAAGCTTAGATAGAAATTAAAGTTGATAAGAATAGATGCATGACTTCTACAAGAGGAAATGCAAAACTATTATGTGCCTAGCATGCACATAGTCCATGACTGTTCTATCATGGCCACATGCAGAATATGGCAAATTAGGAAAACCACCTACATAGCTAGAAATATTCACATTAAGGGCAAGATTTTTCAGAAAATGAATAAATGACTTTATAATTGTGAAAGTAGAAACAAGAGGGAACTTGTGTAGCATGAACCAAAGGGCTTGAGAAGGACATCCATCCATCCATCACTTGCTCAGTCATGTCCAAATCTTTGTGACCCCATAGACTGTGGCCACCAGGTTCCTCTGTCTAAGGGATTCTCCAGGCAAGAATACTGGAATGGGTTGCCATTCCCTTCTCCAGGGGATCTTCCTGACCCAGGGATCAAACTTGTGTCTCCTGGGCTCCTGGATTGCAGGTGGATTCTTACCACTGAGACACTAGGAGACTCAAATGTCGCTGGCTAATACATATGAAAGGAATGATTGAATTAGAAAATTGTGATTATAAAACTCCCAAGAAAATATCTGCTAAAAAGTGATTCATGTTGCTTCAATATGTCTTCCAGATATTATCTAAGTACAAAAATGTACTTTTAACATGGAGACTACTTGAGCCACGCTCTTAACAAAATGATCAAACTGTAGCATCATGAACATTGAAATTCTGACATTATGCAACATTTGAAATGGCATAAAGTGAAGTGCATGGTAACATCTCTGTGGTAGTCCCACCAAAATAATTTACCTGAATCTGATAAAATAATGAAATTTAAATCCCTGTTTATAGGAATCTAGGGAATAAAGGTAGAAATCAATTGAACCAGAAAGAGTAACACAAAATATAGAATGTGAATATATACCCATGTATCAATGACAGTTTTAGAGTAAATATTTTTATAAGTCCTTTACAAAACAGTTTGGCATTACCTTGTAAATTTTAAACATGCACGTATCCTTCATCTAACATTTTTACTCCTGAGTATATACCAAAGAGAATTTCCCATATCTATGCACCAAGTGATGTGCAGCAGATTTTTCATAGCAGCATTTTTCATAATAGCCCCAAGCCGAATATGACCTAGTGAGCGTCAATAATAGAATAGAAAATACAAATGCTGCCAAAACATGCAGCATTAATTACACAAGAACAAGAATTAATACAGTTACCTGAGTTCACATCAATGTATCTCAAAAATGTGACTGTAAGTCACAAACACAAGCATAACTAAGCCATGTTATCCATAAGTGCACACATGAGAGATAAGTGCATGAAGTAAAGGGAAGATCATCACAAATGTAACAGAAGAGGTCTTCTAGAAGTAATGGACAGAGAGAAACAGGTGTGAGCAATGAGGTTTCTAAGGTTTTGGCAAAATGTATTTTTTTATCTTAGATGGCTTGTACATGTGTCTATTTTATCACTATTATTTAAATTGTACACATATAGTACCGAAAATCATATGAAACAAAGTGTAAGCTTATATGGATCTAAAAAGATTTCCTACCTTGCTTTGGTGAGTGATAATAGTATGATAAGTGATAATAGTATGCTAAGGCCATTATAGAACTCTGGAAATATATACGTTTTAGTGTTAAACACACATACACCAAGGACAGTTTTATGATCATGTTAAGCATCTCTTCTTTCTTTAGGACAAAGTAGAGATTATACCCCAGGAATGTCATGCTGGAGAACAAACTGTCCTCACATCTCAGCATGATCAAAGTCACCTTATCACAAAATGACACATAAAAGTGATATAGTACTGATAGCTAAACTTTTGGAAGTGTTATTTTCTTTTAGTAGTTTTATTACCAAAGATCTAGGAATATTAATTTTGCTGTCATATCACAAAAATTCATATCTATCCTTTAAGCTGACCAAATACTGTCATATGAAGCCTCTTGTAATGTCTCTCTAGAACTGAGTTTGTAATCTTGTCTGATATATAATTTTTAATGTATACATACTATACATTTTTCCCCTTTGCTTGTTCATTCTGCTGCTGCTGCTAAGTCACTTCAGTAGTGCTGGACTCTGCAACCCCATAGATGGCAGCCCACCAGGCTCCCCCGTCCCTGGGATTCTCCAGGCAAGGACACTGGAGTGGGTTGCCATTTCCTTCTCCAATGCAGGAAAGTGAAAAGTGAAAGTGAAATCGGTCAGTCATGCCCGACTCTTAGCGACCCCACAGACTGCAGCCTACCAGGCTCTTCCATCCATGGGATTTTCCAGGCAAGAGTACTGGAGTGAGTTGCCATTGCCTTCTGAGTGATGTGAATGGTACATTTCAACTTATTCATTATTATTTAACATTGCAAACAGTGCATGGCACGTAATGATAATCCTTAAATATTTTCTGAAATGATGTTTCTCATTCTATAAATGGGTTTGAAACTATAAAATGCCTATTTTAAGCTACTATGAAGATGTATGATGTCATAAAGGAGTCTGGTGTTCTATCTTCAGCTTTGATTTCATATCTTGGTTGATTTCTAATCGGTGATCCATTTTGACAAAATTACAAAGTAAAATTTTATTTCAAATGAAGTGGTCTCATTTCATAAACTCTGAAACAGTCCTCTATCTGTGAGCTAAGTTATTTATATTATTATTATATTGCTATTAATATCTAAGGTTGGAATTACTTAAGGCTATAATGGTTCAGAAATGGTGAGTGATATCAATAGTTCTACACAACACAGTCAGGCTTTAGGGAAAATGTAAGAAACAAAGAGAATTTAACTGTGTTGTACATTTTCTGTTTTCTACTAGTAAAAAACAGGCCACTTATAGACCCTCACCTGCATATGAGGGAGTATCTTATTGATCATAATCACTCTATAGAGTTGTAAGTTGTTAACTGCTCATTTTTCAAATTAATGACTATTGAAAATATGAGAAAAAGGAGAAACAAACAGGAAGTTTTTCTTCTGACTAAGGAAATCTCTGAAAAATCTATTAAAATAAGTTTTATGCAAAGTCTATGCAAGTGAACTAACTGTAGGTTTTAAAAATTACAGTTAATTCAATATCTAATATTAAAATGTCAGAGATACCTAATTTACAGCATATTTATCTATTAAAGTTTATAGATAAAAATATGCTTTGATCTCTCGTTGGTCTGGCCAGAGATATTTGCTCACACAAATAATTCTCTCTACTGTGAGAAACAACCAGAACAGTGAAGCCAAAAAAGCAGAACCTAAGGTGAAAAATGACAGCATTCTTTGAACGGAAGGGTCTCACAGTGCTTGATTACAGGTGTATTTCCTGGATTCCCAAGTTATCTGAGCCAATTAAATTCCTTTTTGTTTTACCTACATGGAATTGAACTTTGGTCACTGATACCAGCAGGATACAGACTAATAAAGCAATCAGTGAAAATTTTACTGAAAATTTGTGGGAGACGGAGTTTCAAAAGACAGAAAGTCTAATATTAATTAGTCTGAAAAAAAGACTAATGAAAAAGGATACATAAAAGGGAAGATGGAGCAGAAATACCAAGAATAATTTATGTGTGGAGAAGAAGAGAATGATTTAATATACACTTAAAACAGAATTTTGCATTACTGAGTGTGAAGTGAAAACTGAAAGTGTTAGTGATTCAGTCACGTCTGACTCTGCAAATCCCCAGGCTCCTCTGTCCATGGAATTGTCCAGGCAAGAATATTGGAATGGGTTGCCATTCCCTTCTCCAGGGCGTCTTCCTGACCCAGGGATCAAATCCTGATCTCCTGCATTGCGGACAGGTTCTTTGCCATCTGAACCACAAGGGAGTACAATATAAGCCAATTCTCTGTATATGAAACTGAAGTTTTAGTAAAATCCTTCCACAGAATGGTAATATCAGATTTGGGAGTGCAAATTTTTTACCTTGAAAAATTAATTATTAATAAAATTTGCAATATTTGACCATTTTGAGAATACTTTTAACATTGGTACATCATTGCTAAAAACAAACAAACAAACAAATAAAACCCCCAAAACAAAAAAAACTAAACAGAAATAGAGTGGGAGGATGGGTTAAAATATTTCATGGTGACCATTCTTTTATTTAAACAAAGTGGAAGCAAAAGCACATATTTAAATGACACTGGAATTAAATAATTATTAAGCAGAGATAGTCTGCTTAATAGTCTGCTTAATTATTAAGCAGAGATAGCGTTTGAAAAAGCCCATTATGGCTAAACTCACAAAACAAGAGCATTTACTGTGAAAGTTAATATACTATATATTACTTATTCAATTACATTTAGCCGTTGTCAAAGATTTTGAAATTGAGCTAGATGTATTATACACAAGAGAATACTTTACTTTGAAATACCTACACACTTCAGAATATATAAGGGTAAAATCCAAGGTAAGACTCCCTTTATATTAGCTGTTGTTCTGTGTTAGGAGCATGAGGACTCTTGAATATTCATATAATTGTGGGCATGAATATTAAACTATTTTTACACTGACATCTTATTAGATTACCACCAGCAAAGTCAAAAAGGAAAATTTGGAAATGGTTAATATTTAGCTTCTATGTTGGTCATTACCAGAGAAGGTTATTATTACCTGACATTGAACAAAGACATACATTTTTAGCATTCTGCACCATTGTCATAGCCAGTTAAAAAGCACAAAAGAATAGAACTGTAAAGACAAAATGATAAAAGAAAATGAGTGCAGAAAAGGAAAAAAGAATTTTTTTTTCTATTGAGTTTTACTTCTAAGACATCCACTCCTAACCTTTATTAAAGCAAGTAATTAACATGAAGCATATTCAAGGAGGATTCAATAGTAGTACCTGAAGTATATTTTCCCAAATCTAGTCTATGAATGACATTGCAGAATTAATATTTAAACAGTTTTGCCTTTTAGCTACAGAATGTGCTAAAAATCAGGCAACATGGGACCCCTTAAAGTTGTTTCTTGTTATAAAATTCTTTAAATCACACTAAGAAAATTACAACTTATCTAAATTTTATAATACCAGGAAAACAATTAGTTTCAACAAAGCAATTTGAACAACTTTCGTTCTGGAATGAATTGTTGCACTACCTCTAAAAACATTGATATATTGCAGCTTAGTAGGTGAAATTTATCTTAGATAGTACTGATAAAGCAGCAGAAAATGACATTACCTTAAACTTGCTTCACTGCTTCCCATCAAAAGAGTCTTAAGGGGATTTAAGGTAACTCTCAATCTTCCCATCCTTTCTAGGAGAATATCTGTCAGAACTCTGTCGTGACTTAGATACATGTTCCCCTTCCTAAGGAAAGTTCCCTCAGTGCCCAGTAATGCAGTGCCAAGTGAAGTCATAAATCTTACTTGGAGAGTGAAACTGCAGTTGGAGCCAAGTAGGATGTTTAGAATGTGTGCTCCTTTGGGCTGGAGTATTGTATAGTTCTGCAATTTATTTTTGTATGGTGGGTTTTGTTGCCATAATTGTGTTTGAATACATGCAATATTTTCTGCCCCAAACAACTTCACTTTCAGGAAAAAAAAAAAAAAATCAAGGCATGCACTATTTTTGAAGAAGCAATTGAAAATTATTATTAAAACATATTTAATTTATTCACTTAATTGAAAGCTCAAAGCAAATGTTGAAACCACTAGACACCAAGAAAGAAATTGCTCTGTTAGAATAGACTGGACACCTGGGGCTCATCTGAACAGCATTGTATCCTGACTAATGGCTTCTGGGATAACTTCAGACAATGTTTTTGTTTCTGTTTAGTCACTAAGTAGTGTCCAACCCTTGTGCAGCCTCATGGACTGTAACTCACTAGGCTCCTCTGTCCGTGGGATTTCCCAGGCAAGGGTACGGATTGTTGTTTAGCCATTAAGTTGTGTCTGACTCTTGTGTAACCTCATGGACTGAAGTCCACCAGGTTCCTCTGTCCATGGGATTTCCCAAGTAAGAATACTGAAGTCGGTTGCCATTTCCTTCTCCAGGGGAGCTTCCTGACCCAGGGATTGAACCCACATCTCCTGTGTCTCCTGCATTCAACGCAGATGCTTTAGAGATGAGCCCACCAGGGAAGTCCAATTTTAGTTGTTAAATGATCATAGGCATTTCTTAAGAAGAATTGATCATGGAAGATACTATGAGGTATCTTCTGTCTTGCATAACATAGAAGACATGCACACTCAGCAGATCACAAAGAATTCCAATCCTAAACCTAGCTGCAATTTTTCTGAGCAATAGATGAAACCAGGAATATGTTTGTGGGGGGAGAGGGGTAGTGATGGTTAACAGTTATCCAGGCAGATTGAAATAATTGCATATGGGATCCCAACCTTTGCAAAACCTGAGAAGACTGATTATTTGATCCTCCTGAGGCCTTATATAACTCATTAGTTCAGGTTTATCAAGGTCTAGCCAAAGTGGGTTTGCTATTAGGAATTGGCAGAGGTAGATGTTGACAATACGTTGTGTACAGGTTATATGGGCACAAGTTAATTGCTTGGCTGAGTTGTCAGTTTTCAAAGGTTAACCAGATATTTTGCCTAAGAATAAAATTTAAGAAATAGCAGAAAAACATACATCTATGCAGTACAACAGTGTAAGGTGAGACACGATTCATAATTCAATTTTCTATTACTAAAATTGCATGTGTTTAGTATGGGGATGATTTTTAGTTTCTATAGCTATTTCCTTCAAGGTTCTATGACTTTTGTCTGGCTTTTGTTTCCTTTATATATGGCACTATTCTCTTAGGCAGATTTGGTACCTTTAACAAAAATGGATGGTAAAGATTATCATTTTATTTTTATGATTTAATTTTGTTCCAAACTTTCCTGTTAGAAAAAACTGATTTAAAAAGAGCGTTTAGAAGTGAATTACAATCTCATTTATATCTCATATTTACACAGTTAAGAAGTCAGTAATTTTATATTTGAAAATGTATGTCTGTGTAAGAACACAAAAATCTGGAAAAAGACTGTGTTCTGAGTGCTTTTAGTTTAACTAATTGCAAAAAGAAAACAAACATCAAAAATCCCTTCTTTTTAACTATGATATTTCACTACGGGGAAGTCTTAGGCAAAAATATATCTTCAAAATGGACTTTATATCAGTATCTTACATATCTTAAGAAGTGAACATACTGTTTTTTTGCAATAAGAGATACTGCAAATATGTTAAAGTGGCTTGTAATAACTTCAATCCTTTTGTCAGATGTGTCCAGGTTAAATTATTAAGAAGTGAGCATCAAAAATGTACTGTTTACTTCTCTGAATGCAGATAAGATTTGAGATTTTTTAAAAAACGTAACTTAATATAAAATGTCAGTACAATGTACTGTCATCTATGTAAATATTTCCATAAAAGGATTATGAGATGGCAACACATTTTTATCAAATGAAAGCAATTGCATATTTGAGCCCTTATCAAATCTCTTATACAAATATAGTTATCAACATTTTGAACATGAAAAAGTGTTTAAATACAATCGGTAACTTTGACTCTTGTTTTTCTAAATTTTTATGTGAAGGCACTCAGCATTTCTCACCCTTGCCGACTTATGTGGACATTGTTGTATTATCTGAAAGTTGTTTCCACAAATTTACATCATCATTGGACACAGTACTTCCTTGTTTATTAGATCTTGTCTGTAGTCAAGACAGTGGAGTAAAAAGCCTCTGACCTCACCTCCCCACACTGGTATACCAACATTACAAGTATATACAGAGCAACTGTTAATGAGAAGGACCAGAAGACTAGCAGAAAATATCTTCTACAACTAAAAATATAAATAAGGAATCTCGATGACATGGATAGGTGGGTGGTGAAGCAGTATGGTCACCCCAGATGAATAATCAGAGATAGGAGAATAATGACAATTGTGGAGAATCTCCTCAAGGAACGGAGAGTCTAAGGCTCATATGAGGCTACCCAGCTCACAATTTCTTCACCCAGGAAATAAGCTCTAAGAACATCTGGTATTGAAGTCCAGCAGGGCTAACTTTAGGGAGAGCCAGAGGGCCTTGGGACACTGAGACCCCACACTTAAAGGGCACACAGGAAATCTCACATGTTCTGAGATGCAAGGCAGAAGAAGTACATTGATAAGGTCCTGGGTCAGACTCACCTGTTGATCTTGGAGAACTTCCTGGAGAGGCAAGAGGCAACTTGAACTCACCCTGGGGACATAGACACTGGCCGTAGACAGTTTTGGGAGTTCATTCTTCCAGAAGTACACTGGTGCTGGCAAGCATCATTTTGGAATCCTCCCTTTAGCTTATTAGAGCCAGGACCTGGCCCCAGTCCTGAGCCCGTCAACAGCAGTACTGGGATTGCTGAAGACAAATGGCTAGTGGTGTGGAGACACAGCCCCGTCAATCAGAAGGACAGTTGCCTTAAGACAAGCTAGCCCACTGCTCTCCCAGAGAGCCCAGGACCCGGCCCCATAAATCAGTACACAAGCACTAGCCAGAGGACCACCCCCCATCCCAACCCTCAAACCAGATGTCAAAACTCAGCATTAATCACCAGCAGGTCTACACCAGCTCTGGGATCTCCAGGACTCGACAGCCCAAGACCCCTGGAGCTGGCTCCAACACCAGCAGGCTGGCTTTGGCCTGGCACTCCCTGGGCCCCAGACCAGCCAGCCCACAGGTTGACATCAGCTCTGAGACACCTTGTACACCTCAGCCAACTGCCCAAGGATTTAGCCCCACTCAACAGCAGTGAATAACAGCTTTAGGACATCCCAGACCCCACAGTCAGGCATGTCAGGAGCAAGTACCACCCACCAGCAAGCAAACACTAGAACTGGGAACCCCAGGGTTCTGCAGTTCGCTATCTCATGACCAGCTCTGCCCACCATCAGTACTGAGTCTCTGCACAAGGCAAGACCTGGCAACCAGTCCAGTCAAGGGCAAGCCATGCCTAGGAAACCAGGCAGAGTAGTCAGAGTAGTCAGTTTGCTAAAACAGAAAGACCCACTCAGCCCATGTAGGTGACACCACTAGAGAACACAGCTCTGGTGACCAGAGGGGAGTGTGCTTCTGGAAAAAATAGGAAGTTTCCTACAAAAAAGTCACTTCTCCAAGAGGTAACCAACGTACCAAAAATACATGGAAATAAAAACAGCCAATAAGGCAAAACAAGGAGACAGAGGAATACATCCCAAAGAAAAGAACAAAGATAAATCCCCAGAAGAAGAGCTAAATACAATAGAAATAAGTAATCTACCTGAGAAAATTGTTTTTTTTGTTCAGTCACTGGATTGTGTCCAGCTCTGTTGAGATCCCATGGACTGCAGCATTCCAGGCCTCCCTCTACTTCTCTATGTCGCAGAGTTTGCTCAAACTCTTGTCCATTGAGTCGGTGATGCCATCCAACCATCTCATCCTGTCTCCCTCTTCTCCTCTTGCCCTCAGTTTTTCCAAGTATCAGGGTCTTTTCCAATGAGTCAGCTCTTTGCATCAGGTAGCCAAAGTATTGGAGCTTCAGCTTCATAAAGATGTTCAAAACACTTGGGAGAAGATTGGATGAACAGACTGAGAAGTTAGAAGCATGTAACAAAGACAGAACACAAATAAAATCCAAACAGATATGAAGAATACTATAACCAGAGTAGGAAAAAATACACTAGAAGGGATGAACAGCAGACTAGATGATGCAGAGGAGCTAGGGAGTGCAGTTAGTATTGATGATGTATAGTTTTTCCCATGGTTTTTCCATGTGGTTTTATATTCAACAGATAATTCTTTGACTTACCCATTTGATTTTATTTAAATAAAGTTTCCTTTCTGACAATAGAATATTGTCTTGATTTGAGCTGCCCAGAGGCAAAATTTGAGATGATGATATATGCATAAGTTATTTACTGAGATAGAGTTCTCTGATGAAATACATGAGAACAGAGCAGGAGAAAAAGCCAAGCAAATTTGTGGTTTCATCTGAAATTTAGACTTAGCCTGATTTCATACGGATATCAGGCGTATTAACTGGATCACAACTTGTCCAACCTTGAGATATTATTTTTCAGCCTATTATCCGTTACTCACTGACTGTGGATAGGTGGAACAATAGACAACTCATGTTCTTTGAGGTATTTCAATATTCCAGGTGCAAGTCTCTAGGGAAAGGGGGTGACTGGGAGCTTGTACCAGCCAATTTTCCCATAACCCAGAACATGGGTAAACAAGTCTGGTAAAAGTAATCTGGGGGTATTATCTGTTCATCCATATATTCTAGCATTTCATTTCATGTTGTTTTAACTTGATAGAATCTTCATTCCAGGGACTGACAGCAATCAGCATAATGAAGGTCCAGAAACAGCGCTACTGATGCTGTTAAGCCAACATCCACAGCAGGGATCAAGCAAGAATACAATATAAGATTTTGGTCTTTGTGAAAACAACATGTGCTCATGTGTAGCAAGGCCCCAGCAGGAAATTTATTCTAGGGACCCAGAGCAGATGGTACAGTTGCCAATTGACCTTTATGGAACATTGTTCACTGCTTGACTTAACTGAAATAAAGAGGCAGGGGAACAAAAAAAAAAAGCTTTCTCATTCTCAAAGATCTACTTAATCCATCTAAGTATTTGTTCTATAATCATATATACACATTGAAATAGTTCACATTTTCCTCAAATTATTCTTTATGAGAATGAAATCTGGTGTAGATAATACTAGGGCTGCTCGATAAAATACAGGAGTCTCAGTTAAATTTGAATTTCAGATAAGCAATGAATATTTTCTTAGTATAACTTTTCCTACAAAATATTTGAGACATACTTATACTAAAATTCATTTTTTATCTGAAATTCAAAATTTTAACTGGTAATCTCATAGTTTTCTCTACAAAATCTGTCAATGGTAGACAACATCCAGAGTACTTGGAATATCATGTATTTACAGTGTAACAATGTGTTATAATCTCAAAAAAGGACATTTAAAAAAATAATTTTTCCTGAGTTTTTATTCTCAATATATAAAGTTTGCAAATAAATAAATGAAAAACTTAAAAATATATGCCAGTGCTTGAATTTTTGCTCCTGTCAACTGCTTGTTAATATAAACATCCAATGTTAAACATACACTTGACTAATACACACAGGTATACACTTGAGTATACACACAGTTTTTCATCCTCATTAAGTTTTAAACACTGCCGCTCGGTGGACTGTATCAGTTTCTAAGTGATATATAAAAAGGAGAGTCTCTGCTGCCCTGCATGCTCGTTGTAAAGACGAGGCGCTGCCTTCACCACTGAGCAGCTCAGTGCTGCTCTCCTTCTATAATATGACTTGGAATTGGAGCCATCCATCACACCGAGGAACCCTACCAGTTGGAAGGAAAAGGAACTTTCTCTACGTGTGATCTCCCTCGAGGAATTGAGAAATAAGTCAGTTTTTCTTCTCCATGCTTTTTCTTTTCATTGTTGTACTACTGTTCAAGAACATTTATCATAACAGTTATCCCTTTATCTACTCACACATACCATTAACAAGTGAAAATGCTTGCATGTGTTCTCTATATGTGACATCAGTTGGTTTGTTTATAATAAAAAGTCCCTGGGAGACTATGGTTATAACATGAGAGAAGAATTTAAGGGAGATAGCACTGAAGTTAGAACAGAATAAACATACGTCAATAGTGATACATACATGCTTACACGTTTAATCACCCAGATTTTCTGAGTTGCAGATTCCTCACCTGAAAATCAAACATATTTATTTATTAAATCTTTATTTAAGAAAATAATAAGCTTAAACATTAAAAAAAAATAAAGCTAAGATGTTGGTGATGGACAGGAAAGCCGAGTGTGCTGCAGTCCATGGGGTCACAAAGAGTCAGACAAGACTGAGCGACTGAACTGAACTGAGCTGATCCGAAAGCTAAGATGTATGATTCCATTTAGTAAAAAAATGTTTTATCACATATATGCATGCTTTACTTATGCATTTATTTACTAAACATGCAAGCATGCATATGTAATTTTTGACATACATTTATTCTGTTCTAATTTCAGTGCTATATACCTTAAATTCTTCTCTCATATTACAGCCAAGTGGTCCATTTTATTCCTCGCTACAGGTAGATTGCTCTCTATCACAAACTGAATAAAATAATGTTTCACATATCAAACAAGGCTCTAGCAAAGCTCAGTGCTACTTGTCCCATCAGGCTTATCTTTTCACACTATTTTCCTTAAATATTAAGTGTTTGTGTCTGTCTCCCTGGGGGCTCAGCAGAATTCACCTGCCAATGCAGGAGATGTGGGCTCAATCCCTGTGTGGGAAAGATTTCCTGAAGAAGGAATTGGCAACCCATTCCAGTATTCTTGATTGGAAAATCACATAGACAGAGGAGCCTGGCAGGCTATAGTCCATGGGGTTATAAAGAGTTGGATACAATTAGTCACTAAACAACTGCAAAAACCTACACCACACATTATAATGCACTGGTGCTTTTTATTATGCTCTTACAGAGCTTCTTCATTTATTCATCTTTACCTCAATAACACTTTCAATTGTCTAAAAAATATAAATGTCATCATGTGTACATGAAAATCTTTCCTAAACTTGTGACTTTGTCTTTAATGCCCCAAACTCTGTGTTCCTCAAGTCTTGACTCTAACTTCATACTTACTTAATAACTTAATTTTAAAATGTAGATTTATATGTCAACTTCTTCAATTGAGTAATAATTCACCAAAGAACAAGACCTATTCTTATGCATCTGTATAATACTAGTTGTAACATATTGCCTAGAAATGAACATGAGTACAATAATTAATTTTTCTTAAATAAGCAAATTAATATATTAGAAATTAACATGGAAAATGCATTCAATAAATCCAAAGAACCCTGAAAGTTTGAAGTTCAAATTAATTGAGTTAAAACTCCAGCTTTCAGTTGATTTTCAAAGCTAGCATGCAGTGATGCAAAGGAGTATTACCTGGTTAAGTTGACTATACTCATGAACAAACAGGTATTCTTAGTTATGTCACCCTTTGGAAATGATTCACACATCTTCTATGCTTTTAAAAAGCACTGAGAGAATCTCATTGAAGAAATATGGAATAATGGTAGAACACTTTAATTATCAAAATGTTTGTAAGTGCTATAAAAATATGCCGATTTGTCTTAGACATTTTCAACACAGTAGTACTTTCTTGGTATCTTATGAAAATTCATGGCAAAAAACATAAGTTTTCTGGTAATGTTGAGCCACGTGTTTTGTTCAGATCTCATCATTGTTTTGCTCTGTGCAACAATAATTAAGTATGTTGGCAGTAGGAGAAATGGTAGTGGGATTTATTTAGAAGATTAACAGTATGAACAGTAGAGCTAAGAAGGGAATTTTCTCAGAGTCCAAAAATACCCCACCTTTACAACTTTATAGCAGAGGAACCTATAGAGCTGCCCACGGTCTCCTACCTATCTCCAAATGATCACAAAATCGTCAATGCACAAAGAACTTTCCAGAACTCTTTTTGCTTTTTTCTTCTGAAACAACAATGGTTACTACTCTTATACTACCTCTGTAGTACAGTTATCATTTTTCACTTTTTTTTCTTATTTCTTTGTAGTTTATATCAAATTTTACTTTTCTTTCTTTCCTCACCCCTTTTAATGTTGGTATCTATTTTTCGGTATGCATATTTAAACTAACTAAAAATTTACCATCTGACACTGAAAGCATAGGCAGCAAATGCAAAATTAGGCAAGTGGGGACTAGAAAGTTTCTGAATAGCAAAAGAAACAAGCAACAGAATGAAAAAGCAAAGTGGGAGAAAATATTTGTAAGGCATGTATCTTATAAAAGGGCTAAAATCTAACATTTGTAAGGAACTCATGCAACTCAATAGCAAAACAAAACCTCATTTAAAAATGTGTAAAGGCCCTGAAAAGACATTTCTTTAAAGAAGACATTCAAATGGCCAATAGATATATAAAATGTACTCCATATCACCAATCAGCAGTGAGAGTCTGGGAAATATAGATCAAAACCACAATGAGATACTACCTTACATCTCTCAGTATGTTCATTATCCAAAAAAAAAAAAAAAGTGTAGTGAGGATATGGCATAAAGAGAAACTTTGTACACTGTTGATGGGAATGTAAATCAGTGCAGCCTCTATGGAAAACATATAGAGGTTCCCCCAAAAAAATTAAAAATAGAATTACTATGTGATCTAGCAGTCTCACTTAGGAGTATACATTTGAAGAAATTGAAAGCAGGAGCTCAAAGAAAGATCTCTACTCCCAGGTTTTGCTGTTGTTTAGTTGCTCAGTTATGTCTGACTCTTTTGCAACCTCATGGACTATATTCCACTGTGCACCTCTCTCCATGTAATTCCCAGGCAGGACTACTGATGTGGCTTGCCATTTCTTTCTATAGGACATCTTCCTAACGAAGAAACTTAACTCACATTTCCTGCATTGGCAGGTGAATTCTTTGCTACTGAGACACAAGGGAAGCCCATCCCAGGTTTATTTCAGTATTATTCACAATAAGCAAGACATGGAAATAACCTAAATGTACACTGATGGATAACTGAATATAGGAAATGTAATATATATAGTACATACAATGGAAAGCTACTCAGTCTTCCAGAAGTACATCCTGCCACATGTGACAGCATAGATAAACCTGGAGGACACAACACTAAGTAAAACAGCCAGAAACAGAAGGGTAAATATTATAAGATATGACTTATATGAGGTATCTGAAATAGTCAGACTCGTAGAAGCAGATTATAGGATGGTGGTTGCCAGGGCTTAGAAGCAGGGAGTAATGCAGAAGTGTTAGTAAATGTGTATGATACAGCATAATGCCTATAGTTAATAATATTGTATTGTATGCTTAAAGACTTAAGCTTTCCTGGTGGCTCAGATGATGAATCTGGCTGCAATGTAGGAGATCTGGGATTGCTCCCTTGGGTTTGGAAGATTCGCTAGAGAAGGAAATATCAACCCACTCCAGTATTCTTGCCTAGAGAATTCCATGGACAGAGGAGACTGGTGGGTTACAGTTCATGGGATCACAAATACTCAGACACAACTGAGTGACTTACACCCAAAAACCTACTAAGAAAATAGATCTTATGGTATGTTCTTTTCATAAAATTAAAATAATAATAGAGAAGATGAGAGCAAACTTTTGGAGGTGATGGATATGTTTGTGGTGTAGATTCTGAGGATGTTTTCACACATATGCTGTGCTTAGTCATATCTGACTCTTGAGCTTCCCAACCCAGGGATAAAACCCAGGTCTCCCACATCACAGTCAGTTTCTTTACCATCTGAGCCACCAGGGAAAACCAAGAATACTGGAATGGGTAGCTGATCCCTTCTCCAGAGATTCTTTCTGACCCAGGAATTGAACCGGGATCTCCTGCATTGTAGGCAGATTCTTTACAGCTGAACTACCAGGGAAGCCCTTTCACAGATATACATATCTACAAACCTGTCAAGTCCTATACAGTTACTATGCAAAGCTTTTTGGCATGTCAATAAAGTGATTTAAAAATTTTATCTTCCAATTGAATCTTAAATTTATACTTTTTGTTTTCTTAAAAATATGAATCCCCTCCACTGTTTACTAAGAAGATGACTTAAGTCTTAGACATTTAGAATATCATCTTGTTTTTTTTTTTTTTAGTTTATTTATTTTTAATTGGAGGATAATTGCGTTAAAATATTGTATTGATTTCTGCCACGCATCAACATGAATCAGTCATATGCATACATATTTTCCCTGTCTTGAACTCCCCTCCCTCTCCACACCTCATCCCACCCCTCTAAGTGGTCAAAGAGCACTGGGTTTGAGCTTCTTGTGTCATGCAGCAAATTCCCACTGACTATCTAGTTTTACACGTGGTAATGTGTCTGTTTCAATGCTATTCTGTCAATTTGTCCACCCTCTCCTTCCCCCACTGGGTCCACAAATCTGTTCTCTATGTCTGCATCTCTATTGCTGTCCTGAAAACAGGTTCATCAGTACCATCTTTCTAGATTCCATATATATATATATGCATTAATATACTGCATTTGTTTTCCTCTTTCTTACTTCACTCTGTATAATAGGTTCTAGGTTCATCCATCTTATTAAATCTGATTCAAATGTGTACATTTTTACCACTGAATAATATTCCATTGTATATATGTACCACAACTTTTTTATCGATTCTTCCATTGATGGACATCTAGGTTTCTTTCCTGTGCTAGATATTGTAAACTGTGCTGTGAGATTATCATCTTGGTTTTGATTATAGAAATAGTAAGATTTATGAAGGGAATTCTGTTTATATGCCCTAAAGACTTTTCTAATATTTTATAAGAATCAAATTCAAACATTCTAATTTCATTATAAAGTTTTAAGTAATGGACATTTCTTAATTTTCTTTTCAAATAAATGCCATGTTCAGTTTTCTTCAACTTTTAAGTATAAATTTGACGTGTGAAAGTGGAAGTGTTAGTTGCTCAGTCATGTCTGACTCTGCGACCCCATGGACTATAGACTGCCAGGCTCCTCTGTCTATGAGATTGTCCAGGCAATGATACTGAAGTGGGTTGCCATTCCCTTCTCCAGGAGGTCTCACGGACCCAGGGATGGAACCCAGGTCTCCTGCATTGCAGGCAGATTCTTTACCATCTGAGCTACCAGGGAAGCATCAAAGTTGAGGTATTTATACATTTATACTACATGTATAAAGTTTTAGTGCACAGGTTTAACTAAAGTCTTCCCTACTATCTAGATGAAATTAGAAATTTTATTTCAAAATCTTGAATTGATGTGTTTGTTTATGCATCTATTTATGTATGTATTTGTTTATATATGTTCATATGTTTCCTTTTTGAAGCCTGACACAAACTAATTATCAGTATATGATCACAAATGCAAATCATCAGAGTTCTATAAGCAAGAAACTTTTGAATCATATTGTCTTTCTTGCTTCAGGCTTTCCTGGGGCTCAGCAGTAAAGAATCTGCCTGCAACTCAGGAGGTGCAGGTTTGATTCCTGGGTCAGGAAGATTCCCCTGGAGGAGGGCATGACAACCAACCCCAGTGTTTGTGCCTGGAGACCCCATGGACAGAAGAGCCTGGCGGGCTATGGTCCATGGGGTCGCAAAGAGTCAGACATGACTGAAGGGACTTAGCATATACGCACACATGTCTTTCTTGGTTGTTATAACCTTTAGCATTATTAAGGTATATTGCAAAAAATCCAACTGAAAAAAGGTCTTTTCTGGATATCTCTTAGAATATTTTGTGTGTTATATCTAGTGATTTCCTCTTACAAAATACTTTTGTGTTTCCCATCTTAAATCAATCTAAATTTGGAGCCAAGAAAATTTCATTTTCCACATTTTTATAAAATATATCAAAAAGAAACTCATCATCAAAGATATGGAGGGAAGATTGAAATATGCTATTATAGTGACAAATTAAAGAAAACCATATTTATACATATTATTTAAAACATTTGCTTATAGGTTGATTTAATTGGGCATTTTCCAAATAAGTTACTAATTGCCTCATGTCTATTTCTTAAAATAGCCCTCTTTAATATTCTTAACTATGTTAGCATTTACGAAATTAACCATTCTATAGACCTATTTTAAAATTCGCTTTTGTTCTTTGCAATGTAGTATGCTGTTAAACTTATCCAGTGAATTATAATTATTATTTTTTAAACCAGATATATTTTATTTACCATCTGAGCCACAGGGAAGCCCTAGTCTTAGAATTTCCATTTGTTTCTATTTTACAATTTCTTTTCCTCTGCTTTCTTTTCACTCATCGGCATATTTCATCCTCACCTTTGTGTTCTATAAGATATCCTGTATTCTTTTAATGAATCACCATTTTATACTGGTTGAGATGATTTCTTTTATTAATTTTGTATTTAATAGTAAAATAAGATCATTTCTTTACTGAAATCCTAGTAAACACCAAACACCATTATACTACACTATTTATACACACATATGCAGGCATATTGTGATTTTCTTTTCCACTTCATAGATATTGTGCTTGTTTGTTTATTTTAACTGAAAGGTTTGTGATAATCACACATTGCTCAAATCTACAGATGGCCATTTTCCAACAGCTCACTTTCTGTCTCTGTCTCACATTTTTGTAATTCTCATCATATTCCAAATGTTTTCATTATTATTATATTTGTTATGGTGATCTGCGATTAGAGACTTTTGCTAATACTACTACAAAAAGATTATAGCTCACTGAAGGCTCACAGGGCAGTGTTTTTAGCAATCAAGTGTTTTTACTTAAGGTATGTACACTGGCTTTTTTAGACATAATGCTATTGCACACATAGTAGATTTCACAATAATGTAAACATAACTTTTACATGCACTGGGGATATACAAGATTTGTATGAATGCATTTATTATGAATTTGTTTTATTGTAGTGGTCTGGAATCAAACCTGCAGTATCTCCAAAGTCTACTTGTACTATATATTATTATATATGTGCTATGCTGTGCTTAGTCACTCAGTTGTGTCTGACTCTTTGCAACACCCTGGATGATGGCTCTCCAGGCTCCTCTGTCCATGGGGATTCTCCAGGCAAGATTACTGGAGTGGGTAGTCATGCCTTCCTCCAAGGGATCTTCCCAACCTAAGGATCTAACTCAGGTCCCCCACATAGCAGGTGGATTATTTATAATCTGAGCACCACGGAAGCATTATTATATTTACTGTATTATAAAATATGATGTATGTATTATCCTATCTTTGTGAATGACAGAATAGTATAGCATAGTCCTGAGAGCCAAATTCCTGAGTTTATGTTTTAGTTTACAACAGAAATTTTGAACTGGAGGTTTGGACTATAAGGAAAGCTGAGCACTAAAGAATTTATACTTTTGAACTGTGGTGTTAGAGAAGACTCCTGAGAGACTCTTTGATTGCAAAGAGATCCAACCAGTCAACCCTAAAGGAAATCAGTCCTGAATATTCATTGGTAGGACTAATGCTGAAGCTGAAACTACAAAACTTTGGCCACCTGATGTGAAGAACTAACTCATTGGAAAAGACCCTGATCCTGGGAAAGATTAAAGGCAGGAGACTGGGATGACAGAGGATGAGGTGGTTGGATGGCATCACCGACTCGATGGACTTGAGTTTGAGCAAACTCTGGGAGCTGGCGATGGACAGGGAAGCCTGGCATGCTGCAGTCCATTGGGTCACAAAGAGTCGGACACGACTGACAGACTGAACTGAATTGAACAACTAGGTTACTGAGTAACACTAGAGATTCATTTCCCTTCTATGGTAAGAATCTTTTCCTGGAAACTAGCTGCCATACAGAAAACATATTTTGTCTTATCTCCTCATTTCTTATATCTCATAGATGTGGCCACAGACTTAGGTTTGTCTGAAGTAGCATGTGTCAATTCCAGGTCCCAGTTAATTGTATTGTTTGATTTCCTTATGCTCTCTTCTCCCTGACTTCATACTCAATGATGTTGGGGTCAATCAGAAGCCCCAGGATTGCAGAGGTTACCTTCACTTCCACTTCAAGGAGGGCTTCTTAGGGGAGCTACCTGACCAGAAACATGTTCCCTGATTTTGATCTAAGTAAAGCAAACACTTGTTTTATTATTTCACTTAGATCTGGGACTCGCTTGTTATAGCAGTTTAACCAATGCTCACAAGGAGATTGGTCAGTCAATGAGCAGCTCCTTTTGATTCTCTTCAGTTTGTAAATAACTGTAAAACATGTTAAGTAGAGATTAACACAATATGCTATATTCAATCTGATCATTGCTTCACTAATTCTAATGTATGAAATAAAATCTTAGATATCATAGGTAAGAACCTCAAAGTCTTTTGTAAATTAATTCTTAATCAAAAGCATTATAAAGACTACTCAAATACCATCCAATTACCCTTGATTTCAAGGAAATGCTGTGTTTAGCTAAAGAAATGTTAGCTTATGCTGAGTGGCACAGTCACTGAAAACTTAAAGCATGCCTTGACAGATTATTCTATTATTTTTATCTGTTTAGACTTGTCTTTCAGTAACATAATCTGAAAATCATATTTAACTAAAGCAGATTACATTTGCCAAGGTGAGTATTACATAAATTGGCTATGCTACCTCTTCCGTAAAGGCTGTGGGAGGAGGAGACAGAACTACTTTTCCAAAGAGAAAAGGTTACAAATAGAGGGACCCATCCCAGATCCTACTGTGAACAATGTGATTCTCATTTCGAAGGCTTTGAGTTAATGAATCTTTAAGAACAAGTCTGTTATAGAGACATATATATATATGTATGTATATATATGTGTATATATATATATATATGTATATATATATATAAAGTTTATATATACTAGTTTATATATGTTATATATATATAGTTTATCTTCCTTTAAAAATATCTTCATTTCTCTGACATTCCTGAAGGATAGTTTCAAAAAATAAAGAATTAAAGATAAACAGAACTTCACATTCAGTGTCTGAAAGAGATTGCACAACTTCTTTCTGCCTCTGTAATTCCTATTAGAAACTGCTCAATTTAATATCCCCCTATAAGTAATGTGGCATTTCCTTCTGGTTGCTTTCCAAAAGTTTTTGTCTTTAGTTTTAAAATTTGAATTATGATATATCTGGACTGGAATTAGTTTGATTTTATCATTTTAGAGTTTGTTGGATGTTTAGAATCTGTGAGTTATTTCTCTAAATGTGGGATGTCTTCAGCAATTATTTCTTCAGACCCCCTTTCATGTTGTATATTCTCCTTCTCTTCTCTATGACTCTGATGATACCAACAGTGCACATTTTGCTGTTAACAAATTGCTCTTAAAGCTTTGTTCATTTTTTAAGTTCCATATTTTTTCAGATTATGTGAATTATATTTACCTTTCCACAAGTTTACTGACCTTATCTATTTCATTTTCAGACTACTACTGAACCGATTTAGGACATTTTTTGTAGTAAAAATTTGTATTGTTTTTTCTGTAATTTACATTTTTTACAACATATGAATTTTCTAAGAGTTTTATTTTTATTTGTTTCAGGAGACTATTTAATTTGCTGTTGAAACATTTTAAAAATGACTTCTTTAAAACATTTGTCACATACATCCCAGATCTGATTCATCCTTGGTGTTGACATGTATTGTGATTTTTTTCCAGTTTCTTAGAAAGATGAGTGATTTTTTATGATGGCATGAACATTTGGTTTATTGCATCATTTGACTTGGGTCTTATTCAAAGATTTTATTTTTGTAAGAATTCACTCTATTTAGGTTTAACATACATGTCCTGTCTAACTCTTATGATCTTAATTCCAAAAATATTTTCTTCTTTAGAGACATTGGCAGGTTATCTTTAATTTCTTCAGTTATTCAGAAAGGGGTTTCCTCCAGGATGAACTGTACAAGGTCTCTAGGTGATTATGGTAAGCAGAAAAATGGCCCCTAAAAGATGTTCATGTCCTAACTACTGAAACCTGTTAGTATAATACATTGAAAAAGGATTTTAAAGATGTGACTAAGTTATGGGGCCATAAAGAAAGTTAACCACCGAAGAATTGATGTTTTTGAACTATAGTGTTGGAGAAGACTCTTGAGAGTCCCTTGGACTACAAGGAGATCCAACCAGCCCACCCTAAAGGAAATCAGTCGTGAATATTCACTGGAAGTGCTGAAGATGAAGCTCCAATACTTTGGCCACCTGATGCGAAGAGCTGACTCATTTGAAAAGATCCTGATACTGGGAAAGATTGAAGGTCGGAGGAGAAGGGGACAACAGAGGATGAGATGGTTGGATGACATCACTGACTCGATGGACATGAGTTTGAGTAAACTCCGGGAATTGGTGATGGACAAGGAGGCCTGGCGTGCTGCAGTCCATGGGGTCACAAAGAGTCGGATACGACTGAGAGACTGAACGGAAATGAAGTCATGGGTAATGAGATGAGAAAAATATCTTGGATAATATGAATAGGCCCATGCAATCACCGGAATACTTGAACAACTGAAAAGGGAGAGAGTCAGAGGATACAGAACAGACACAGACCTGGGGTGGTAAGCTGTGAAGGAGAAGAGAGCCACAAGCCGAGAAAGTCAGGTGTCCTCTAGAACCTGAAAAAGGCGAGAAAACAGTTCTTCCATGTGTGCGTGTGTGTGTTTGTGTGCTCAGTCACTCCGTCGTGTCCATCTCCTGTTGACCCCATGGACTGTAACATGCCAGGCTTTTCTGTCCATGATAATTCCCAGATAAGAACACTGGAATGGGTTGCCATTCCCTCCTTCAGGGAATCTTCCCAATCCAGGGGTCAGTTAAGCCCCGATCTCTTGCATCTCCTGCGTTGGGAAGCCCCCAGTTATTCCCGAGAGCCTCCAAAAGGAATGTAGCCTTGCACTTACTGTGATTTTAACACTTGTGGCCCGAAAACAGTAAGATAACAAATTTGCATTGTTCTAAACCGCAGTATTTTGGCAATTTTTACACCATCAATGACTAATGACGTGGGATACTGCCATTACAAAGACTAAAAATGTGTAAGTGGCTTTGATATTGGGTAATGAGTTGAGACTGAAAGAATTGTAAAGAACATGATTAAAAACAAGAATAAAAACAAATAAAAAAATCTTGATTTCTTTGAAGAGACTCTTAGTAGAAATATGGATATGCTAATGAGTACTTAGTGAGAAGTGTAGAAAGTAATAGATCAAAGTTATATTTTCTTAGAGAAAATTTAGTTAATCAAAAACAGACTATCTGAACAAGCACAGATATTTAGGTCCCTGCTGCTGAGAGCTCAGAAGTAAACATCATGGAAGAGAAAACATGTTAGGGAATATCTAAACTGTTATATAGAGGTTGCTGCTAATTATTATAAATGGGTATTAAAAAGACTGCTGGTGAGGATTCAGAAGAAAATGGGGACCTTGTTATTGGAAAGGAAGAAAATATCTTTTTTGTTTTGTAATGGTAGAAAGCTTAGCTGAACCATATCTTAGAGTTACATGAAAAGAAGAATTTTTTCAGTGATACACAAGGATGATTAGTCATAGATATTTTTAAGCAGTGTTTAAGATGAAGTCTGGTTTACTCTTGCTGTTTTCACTTGCTGTTGTCCCTAAAATGTGAAAGAAATGAATTAAGGAAGGGCTGTTAAGAAAATAGGAAGCAGGAGTTTTGATGTCTGGAGAACCTCACTTATCCTGATTTCAAAAGATGCTAAAATTAGAAGATTGATTAAAGAAGCTATGCTATGGAGACACCACCTGTTTGTCATGTCCCCTTTAGAGGTATATAACAAGCTTCTGTTTCCAAGCAGAGCTGCATCTCATCAATTATTAATACTCATCAATTATAGGTTATTTATCAATTGTATGTTACTCAATAAGCACTATCTGTAACCAGACAGAGATACATAGATGGCAGAGTCTTCTGAGAGTGCTTCAAAAGGGACAGAATGTCCTGTTGCACTGAAGGTTCTTTGAGGAGATTAGGCATCCTATTCACATTTTCCTCTCAGATAAAAGCCAGAAACAAAGATGAGATTATCTAGGAATGATCTGTGGACCACCTTTGTATCTATTTAATGATTTCTTGAGACATACATGTGTGACTCTAAAGGTTCTTGTGAATGTTGTAACAGTGGAAACATTGCCAACTTGGATGGAGAGGGGCAGAGACAGGACAAAATAAAGTAAGGCTGACAAACTCCCAAAATTCTATAAGTAAGTTGATGGCTAATAAAACTACTCAGATGAAAGCCCATGCTACTTTACATGTAAAAAAAAAAAAAAAAAGATGACTCTGAGGGTTGAATAGAAAAGCTTGAAGACAGGACTGTGAATCAGAAATGGTTCTTCTCAGGACTTAAAACCTGATGTTGAGTGTCAGACTGACTTTCAAATTTTCTGAGAATATTTCTCTCTTTCTGTTTTTTTTTTTCCTTTTAAAACGGTTGTGCTTGTAAAGGTTATGTCTGACCCATATTTTTTTCTTAAGAGCAGTTAACTTGTTTCTTGAGTTTCTGGGATTTACAGATGGAAAGGAATTCTGTCTCAGAAAGGGTTATAGTCAGATCCTCCCTTATATCTAGATGATGGCATTTGGGACTTTGGGGCTGATAAAGTATAGATGAGATTTTGGAGTTTGAAATGATGCTATAGTGGGTTTAGACTTACAGAAATGTTGAGGTGGGGTGAATATAGTTTACACATGGAGAACATATGAAAATTATGGACCAAAGTCAGACTATAGTAGGCACAATGTCCCCCCAAGACAACTACATCCTAACCTCTGGATATGTGAACATGTTACGATACATGACAAAAGGGACTTTCTGGTGTGATTAAGAATTTTGAGGTGAAAAGATTATTCTGGATCCTTTGAGTGGGGTGCAGGGAATTCCCTGGTGATCCAGTGATTAAGATTCCATACTTCCAAAGCAGGGGACTTTGATTCGATCTCTTGTCAAGAAACTAAGATCCCCATATGCCAAGCTTCCCTTGTGACTCGGATGTTAAATACACATGCAATACAGGAGACTCAGGTTCGCTCCATGGGTTAGGAAGATGCCCTGGAGAGGGAATGGCAACCCTCTCCAGTATTCTTGCCTGGAGCATTCCACTGAGAGAGTAACCTGGCGGGCTACAGTCCATGAGATCACAAAAAGTCAGACATGACTGAGCTACTAAACAACAACAAATATTACAAGGGTCTCTATAAGACACAAAAGGGAGAAAGAACATCAGAGAGTGATATGTGGAGACAGAGACAGAGGTTGGAGTCATACAATTTGTAGCTGAAGGGAGAAATACAGACTGAGTCTGGAAGTTGGAAAGTTAGAGAAGGATTGTCTCCTAGAACCTCCAGAAGGAATATGGTACTGCCAACAGCCTTACTTTAGGATCTCTGACTTCCAGACATGTAAGAAAGTAAATTTTTCATGGTTCCAGAGCATTAAATTTATGGTACCTTATTTCAGCAGCAATGGAAACCTTAAACAGTGAGAGATAAAATGTTTCAGGACTTCAGGGGCAAAGAGGATTTTCTGGCTAGACCTTTGTGATTCAACTGAAAAACATGTACAATCTAAAAGTTGAGAATTATGCTTTATTTGGAAGACTTACTGAGGACTAAAACATGGAATACAGACTCTCAGATAGTTCTGAGAGGCTATCTTGGAGAGGTAAGTGAGAGGCCAGGATATTTACAAGTTTTTGCAAAGCAAACAAACACACACAGCAAAGCAAAAAATAGGTAACTAAAGCACTGAAAGGTTACTATTAATTAAAGAAAAAAACTAGACATGTCAAGTTAATGAATTTACCCCTTTTCTAAGAATGGGAAGATACAAGAGTCTGGGCTTTATGGAATTACTCCTTTGACATACACCTTAACTCTCTAAGGCAGTATCTTGTTTCTTTCCATCCTGAATCCCCTTAAGGTGTACATTGGCTTGGTGACCTCATATCCTTTGTTTACTGATATGGTAGGTAGCATTCTTTGATCACAGTTATGGTAGGAAGGAGGCTTCCCCTGTGGCTCAGAGTTAAAGAATCCACCTGAAATGCATGAGGTGCAGGAGATGCAAGGTTGATTCCTGGAGGAGGGCATGGCAGCCCTCTCCAGTGTTCTTGCCTGGAACATCCCATGGATAGAGTAGCAAAGAGTCGGACATGACTGAAGCAACTTAGCATTCATTCATGATAGGAGGGTCCTGGTCTTCTTACCCAGACCCATGACGTGGGACAGGAATAGTACTTTCCTGGTAGGTTCTTGTGGTGTGCTCTTCCCTACCAATGCTCCTTGTGGCCTTGGAATCTCCAGCTACAATATGGGCATCTCCAACATAGGGGGACAAAGGGAAATCTGTTGTGGTAGAATTCTTACCAGTGCCACCCATCACCTCTTAGTCAAGTAGGGAAGTCTCAGTGAGCCAGCAGAAGGGAAAAATATTTCACCTGGTCACTTATTTTTAATACGAATAGTTGTGTCAGGCTCATCTATTGTTCAAGAACTCCCATTTGATCAAGAGATTAAGTGAGATTATCTATTTTATATTGCATGAGATCACTCTGAGTCAGGGTCATCACATGGGACAACATGTGCACTGAAGTCATAAAACCACTTGTAGTTGTGTTTTTTGTTCAGTTATGGGATGTCAGTGAATATTCGTTGGAAGAACTGATGATGAAGCTGAAGCTCCAATATTTCGGGCAAGTGATGTAAAGAGTGACTCTTTGGAAAAGACCCTGATGCTGGGAAAGAGTCAAGGCAGGAGGAGAAGGGGACGACAGAGGATGAGATGGTTGGATGGCATCACCGACTCAATGGGCATGAATTTGAGCAAGCTCCAGGAGATGCCAAAGAACAGGAAGGACAGGGGTGCTGCAGTCCATGGGATCACAAAGAGTTGGACAAGACTTAGTGACTGAACAACAATGGAGTGTCAAATCAGTCAAGCTCCACACCACTTCACAACCTTTGGTTGCCAGTTATGTTATTTCCAGAATTTTAGTTTTACTTGGCATAAAGGAGCAGGGACAAGCTAGTCTATTACATTTTTGCTGAACCAGATTTCCCCATATGTTTCTATCCTCCTAAAACTACAGATTTTCATAAAACATTTCAGATGCTTAATACACACACACACACACACACACACACACACACACACACACATATATAAGACTTTTTAAGCATGCAAAGAGTCAAGGAGACAAGAATAAGATGCAGTACTATAGTATTTGAGCTCAGAAAGATTCTGTTCCCCAAAGCACAAAAATACTAGCAAGTGTTCAGAGAACTCTTTCTCCCACATGTTTGGAAATACTCATGCACCAGCAAATCATACCCTATGCCCCTTGATGTATTACATTAGAAGTTCCACAGAGTGAATAATGACAACCTCAAAACATGTTTTCTTTTCTCATCCCACTTACCTCAACAACTGAAGCATGACCTTTTTTAATAACAAGAATATATTTCAATTCAGTTTAAATATCAGCACTGCATCTTTATTCTGGTAGCCTTCTGCCTGCATGAACACATTCATAATAATATATATTGCCCATTACATATATTTATATTATGCACTTTTTCCTTAAGATGTGTGGTGAAACATCACATACAGAGACCATGAATTATTCCCAGCATTTTTAGTGTGTTTTCAACAATTATTATTGTGGAAAATTGTTTTCATTTCCATGAATTTAAGTTATGATGCTTCTAGTTTAAGGTGGAACACTGCAACACAGATTTAGTTTCTCCATTCTTAAAGACCCTTTAAATCAGGAATTCATAGCCAGGCTACCTGAATTTGAATGAATTTAAACTTGGATGCATATATTTATTTTTGGTTATCTATAACTGAAAATGAGCTTTCCTTCAATTACATGGGCAGGCAGCAAACATCTTAGCATTAGCAATTCTATGGCTTTCAGTTCAGTTCAGTTGCTCAGACTTGTCTAGCTCTTTGCGACCCCATGGACTGCAGCATGCCAGACCTCCCTGTCCATCACCAACTTTTCACTTTTCACTTTTCACTTTATGGCTTTATTATCATTAAAAATCACAAGTAGTTTCATATCACATTTTACCTATTAGAGACATACAAATTTAGATTTTTTACTGATTATTACCAAATTATGATACATTTTACAATGGTAACTCAATATTTTTATTTAATGCATGACTGGAGACATATTCATTCTTTTATTAAAATTGTTGTTTAATATATTTGTATATCCATTCAATGCAGTTGTTTTCAGTTGTATTCCTGTAGATTTTATTTTATGAATTTAAATCATTAGGCCTAGCCTAACAAAGAGATATATGGAACAAATGTATAAAGACTCTATATTTCAAAAGGATAGTAAATATATTTTAAAACAAAATATCAAACTCAATACAAATGAAAGAGGAAAAAACAGATCAAAAACAAAATTTTGGAAGTCATAGCCTGATAGACAGGTGGTAACTGAGAAGTAGCGATTGAGCTGAATACGAAACCAGGAGAATATATAGCAAAGAACAAACCAATTGATATAATAAATGTATCCAGGGATTCATAAATTGGCAATATTAGCTGCTCCTAAAAGTAAAGTGAATGTGGCATTAGATAGAATTGGTTAAGCAACTACTTAAGTCTAGGTTGGACCTCCTCACCTATTCTGCCACTGTACATAGTAAATATGACCTGATGATTTATTCTCAGAAAAAAAGTGAAAGAAAGGAACACTGCTACAATATAATAAAGCTATACATAGAAGAACTATAAAAGAGAGGTCTTAATGACCCAAATAGCCACGATGGTGTGGTCACTCACCAAGAGCTGGACATCCTGGAGTGTGAGGTCAAGTGGACCTTACGAAGCATTGTGATGAACAAATTTAATGGAGGTGATGAAATTCCAGTTGAGCTATTTCAAATCCTAAAGATGAGGCTGTTAAAGTGCTGCACTCAATATACCAGCAAATTTGGAAAACTCAGCAGTGGCCAAAGGTCAGCTTTCATTCCAATGTTAAAGAAGGGCAATGCCAAAGAATGCTCAAACTGCCATACAATTTTTCTCACTTCACATGCTAGCAAAGTAATGCTCAAAATCCTTCAAGCTAGGCATCAGCAGTATGTAAACTGACAACTTCCAGATGTACAAGCTGAGTTTAGAAGAGGAAGAGGAATGAAAGATCAAATTGCAAAAATCTGTTGGATCATGGAGAAAACAAGGGAGTTTCAAGATAACTTCTACTTCTGCTTCATTGACAGTATGAAAGCTTTTTACTGTGTGGATCACAACAAACTGTGAATATTCTTAAATAAATGGGAGTGCCAGATCATCTTTCCTGTCTCCTGAGAAGAGTGTATGTAGGTCAAGAAGAAACAGTTAGAATTGGACATAAAACAATGGACTTGTTCAAAATTGGGAAAGGAGTACATTAAGGCTGTATAGTGTCACCCTACTCATTTGACATATGTGCAGAGTACATCATGGAAAATGCTGGACTGGATGAGTCACAACATGAGATCAAGATTGCTGGGAGAAATATCAACAGTCTCAGATATACAGATGATACCACTCTAATGGCAGAAAGTGAAGAGGAATTAGAGTCTGTTGGTAAGAGTGAAAGAGGAGAGTGGTAAAACCTGGTTTAAAAATCAATATTCAAAAAAACTAAGATCATGGCATTCACTCCCATCACATCATAGCAAGTAGAAGGGAAAAAAAGTGAAAGCAGTGACAGATTTTATTTTCTTGCACTCCAAAATCATTGCAGACAGTGACTGCAGCCATGAAATTAGAAGACACTTAAGATGGTTAGATAGCAGTGAACATGAATTTGGGCAAACTCTGGGAGACAGTGGAAGACAGAGGAGCCTGGTGGGCTAATCACCAATTATAGATTATTTATCAATTACCTCTTCCTTAATAAATGCTATCTGTAACCAGACACAGTTGCTTGGATTGGTATGTAATATCTGAGCAGAGCCCTGATTTGCCTTATATTTTGTGTACTTACACCATCTTTGAATTTCTGTGGCAGGGGAGTTTAAGAATCAAATCCTCAGGCATCCCTAAATGTAGAAGTACAGGCCAGTTAAATATTTAATTTGACACCCAACTTTAAAAACTCTAATCTTCATGTATGAGCTTTCTGAAAGATAGACCTGTAATTGACATGCTGAGGGTAGGAAGAGTGTTCTGGAGATATCTGAAGAACATAAAGAGAAAGTCTTTTTTTTTTTTTTTAAGTTTCAAGTTTATTTATTTATTTTTTTAAAGCCAATTACAACAAATATATTTTTACATTTTCATCTACTGGCCCCCCATTTCCCTCCTCACCCACCATCCCTAAGACACACACACTTTTCTTGTCTTCTCATGGCTTAATCACATTCTGGTAGGATATAGAAAAAGGTAGCACCATGAGCTGTAAGGCTTAACTTAACAAAATTTTGAAAGATATATTTTGTTTCTGATTGACAGACTATTTCCTAAATGATTAACAGTGATACAGATAATGAAAAGCAAATCAAGTAGTTGGAATTCTGTATGGCAAAAACCATCACAATATTGTAAAGTAATTATCCTCAAATAAAATTAATTAATTAATTAAAAAAAATTTTTTTTAAAAAGTAATTAACTGAAATGAAATCAAGAAAGAAGATTTAAGGGAACAATAACAAAAGGGGACAAAGATAAAACAGTAAAATATTTAAATAATTACATAAAATTCTGCTGAGCTGAACAGTAAAAATCTCTGATTGAAAGCTCAATGTATTCAGCCTAGTTTTTTTTTTTTTTTACTTCTCAAATATTTTATTTTTTTATTTTACTTTTTCTATTTATTTATTTTTTCCCATTTATTTTTATTGGAGGCTAATTACTTTACAATATTGTAGTGGTTTTTGCCATACATTGACGTGAATCAGCCATGGATTTACATGTGTTCCCCATCCCGATCCCCCCAAAGAGAAAGTCCTAACAATACCAACTTTCTTGATTTCAAAGCATCACAACTAGGACAAGCTCCAGAAAAACAAGCTCCAACTATAAGCAAAGGCTTCCAGTCAGCATTTTAGTGATCAGTTTTAAAAGATGAGAAACGGTCAAGAATCAACAGGTATTTCAGATAAAACTTCTAATATGGAAACAAGAAGTCAAATCTCACAAATAGAAATAAAAGTGCAAAAAATTAAGAAAGAAAAGTTTATAAACAAACATTTATATTTACATTTACTTAATGAAGATAATTCTTTATTAAACAATAATAACATTTAAGGATAACATAACAATATTTGGGAAATCTAGTGTTCTTGAAAAAAATATGATAAAAGTGCAATCAGAGTCCTTAATTCCATTGCACTCTAAATAGGCTATTTTATACTGTTACATCATTTTATCCTATTTAGTTATCTTATTATGGAAAGCATTCTTTAATTTGTAAGTGATACCAAATGATTTCAGGAATTTCAGGAAATCACAAGTCCGAATACTTGTGATATCTAAACATTTGTCTCCACCTTCCAGTTTTGCTGCATTCAGTTCTGTTTAGTTCAGCTGCTCAGTCGTGTCCGACACTTTGTGACCCTGTGGACTGCGGCACGCCAGGCCTCCCTGTCCATCACCAACTCTCAGAGCTTGCTCAAACTCATGTCCATCCAGTCGGTGATGCCATCCAACCACCTCATCCTCTGTCATCCCCTTCTCCTCCTGCCTTCAATCTTTCCCAGCATCAGGGTCTTTTCCAATGAGTCAGTTCTTTGCATCAGGTGGCCAAAGTATTAGAGTTTCAGCTTCAGCATCAGTCCTTCCAATGAACACCCAGGACTGATTTCCTTTAGGATGGACTGGTTGGATCTCCTTGAAGTCCAAGGGACTCTCAAGAGTCTTCACCTACACCACAGTTCCAAAGCATCAATTCTTTGATGCTCAGCTTTCTTTATAGTCCAACTCTCACATCCATACATGACCACTGGAAACACCATAGCTTTGAATAAACAGACCTTTGGTGGCAAAGTAATGTTTCTGCTTTTTAATATGCTGTCTAGGTTTGTTGTAGCTTTTCTTCCAAGGACCAAGCACCTTTTAATTTTGCTCTATAAGCAACAAAATAGTAGGTATTCCTGTCTGCAATAGAGATCTGCAAAGGAAAGAAGTCAAGAACCACATTTCCCTAAACAATCTCTTCTACAAATGAAGCAGCTTCACTTTCATTAACTTTTTTTTTTTCATTTTTTTTTTTTTAGGAGAAACTTAACTTGTCTTTTGTACTGTGTGCTTGTATGTTTGTCTTTTTCCAAAATCTTATTTGTCTAATACAGAACACAAACACATTTCTAAAGACAGGTTTTTTCCCAAGATGAGCAATTATTTTCTGTAAAAAGTAGTTAATAAATATATTAGATTTTGCTGCTTATAAAGATCTCTGTAATGTATACTTTGCTTTTGTGCTGTATTTTTAAATAATCAATTAAAATATTTTTATGACTCCAGGGCCATACAAAAACAAACTCTCTGTTGAATTTGATCTTCAGACAACAGTTTGCCAACATTTGATCTAATCCACCAAAGGAAGCTTTCCTGACTAAAAAAAAAATAATTCATCAAAGTAATGTAACTTAAAGTTGTATTTACAGGTGGAGTGAGCACATTATACACCTTGAATTATATTGAGTTTATGGACAACTAAAGTCTCAGTATCTTTTTCATGTTAACTTATCACAGATCTACATATCTGCCACAATACGGATAGCTAAAACTTTATTTACTTTACTCCTTGTCCATTTTAGTTAAGAACAGGTGTCATTTAACATTCTTTTTAAAACCTGTATAGAGCCAGGCAGTGAATATTTTATTTGGTGGGTTTAAAACTTTCTGTTGCACTCAATTCTATCCTTATAGTAGAAAAGAAGCCATAGACAGAACATAAATGAATAAGCATAATTGTTTTGCATTACAACTTTATTTATAAAAAAAATTTCCAATTGAAATTGTTATTACAGGCTAAGGAGATAATTTATTGATGCTGTTGCTGTTGGATTACATATTTCTCCTGGTTTCAGATAATCTGAAAAGCATATGTACTTTCTCTTAAAGTGTGGATAATATGATTAGTAGGAGAAGTGGAACATTCTCTCTTAAATTTGAGAACAATTAAATATATGTATATATATATATAAAACTTTCCTAATCTGGAATTCAAATGTATATATACATGGAAAATTATTGCCATAGGAGTTTACACTCATTATCATCTTTATATATGTATGTAAAATGTGTTTATATATATTTTCACATGGCATATAATGCATATTTATATACATATCTATTAATTTCATAAAAAGCCAAATTCAAAATAAAAAGCAAATTCATTCATCTAAAGAGACTAAATGATAAATGACACTGACATTGCATATATAATTTGTCACATATACATATATATATGCCTTTATCATGTATCTAAAATACATACATAAGATACATTATGTAATATCAGTTACATATATGTATAGCGCATTATATGCAACACTAAGTTGTGAGAGAAGTAGAAAATGAACAATAAGAATTCAGATAAGGAAAAATCACTTTTAAATAAAAAAGTAAATGGGATAATATGCAGAGTACATTATGCAAAATACTAGGCTGGATGAATCAGAGGCTGGAATCAAGATCATCAGGAGAAATATCAACAACCTCAGACATGTGAACGATACAACTCTAACTACAGAAAGTAAAGAATACTAAAGAGCCTTTTAATGAGGATGAAAGAGGAGAGTGAAAAAGCTGGCTTAAAACTCAACATTCAAAAAACTAAGATCATGGTATCGTGTCACATCCCTTCAAGGCAAACAGAAGGGGAAAAATTGGAAACAGTGTCAGACTTTATTTTCTTGGGCTCCAAAATCACTGTGGATGGTGACTGCAGCCATGAAATTAAGACACTTGCTCCTTGTAAGGAAAGCTATGAGAAACCACCTAAATAGCATAGTAAAAGACAGAGATATCACTTTGTTAACAAAGGTCCACATAGTCAAAGCTATTGTTTTTTCAGTAGTCTTGTACGTATGTGAGAGTTGGGCCATAAAGAAGACTAAGCACCAAAAATTTGATGCTTTAAAATTGTGGTATTGGAAAAGACTCTTGAGAGTTTCTTGGACTGCAAGGAGATCAAACCAGTCAGTCTTAAAGGAAATCAACCCTGAGTGTTCATTGGAAGGACTGATGCTGAAGCTGAAACTCCAATACTTTGGCCACCTGATGCTAAGAGCTGGACATGATCACTGGAAATGAGTCACTGGAAATAACCCACTGGAAATGACCCTGATGCTGGGAAAGATTGAATTCAAAAGGAGAAGAGGCTGGCAGAGGATGAAATGGTTAGGTAGTATCACTGACTCAATGGACATGAGCTTGAACAAACTCCAGGAGACAGTGAAGGACAGGAAAGCCTGGTGTACTGCAGGCCATGGGATCACAAAGCTGAACATGCCTTAGCAACTGAACAATGACAACAACAAACAAACTGGTGTAATGTTTCATGGTGTAGACATCATTTTGATCTCCAGTAGCCTTGGCCTGCAGTGGCTTGGAGTGAACCTCTGGGTTCCCAACCAGGGATCGAGGCCAGGTCCCAGTGGTGAAAGCACCAGATCTTAGCATCTAGACCAGTGGTCAGTGACAAGGGCCCTGACCCTTCAGCTTTGCAGAAAGGCATTTCCACAAGACAGAAAGTAGTAAGCAAGTAAAGGATTTATTAAGAGAAAAAGAGTGCAGTACGTGTGGAGAGACACATGGACAGACTCAGAGGGTGAGTCCTTGGGTTGCTGAGTCACACCCTCAAGGCAGTTTCAATTACTTTTATGGGGTATTTCTTTATGGTTTTCTTTGGTGAATCATTTTGATTTGTCTGGTTCACAGTCCATATTTGGTAGACCCTAGGATACTCCCATGTGTGTGCACACATTTCTTAGCCAAGATGGATCCTTCTACAAAGGTCTGTGGGTAGCTTAGCATCAGTCCTCTTTGACTTTCAAGGAGCCTTTCTGTGCATGTGTGGCTAGGGAGCTCTCCTGACTTTGAGAATGAGAAATATGTGGTAGGCAGGCCCAGTCTCTTCCTTTAATTGTCCTGCTATTCTCGTCTTGGAGTTTCAGTCCATAGGAAATGAATCTCCAATTGCTTTACCCTGGGAAGTGGGAGAAGAGGCAATTGACTTCTGCTTCAATTTGGCTCAGATGGTAAAGCGTCTGCCTGCAATGCAGAAGACCCGGGTTCAATCCCTGGATTGGGAAGATCCCCTGGAGAAGGAAATGACAACTCACTCCAATACTCTTGCCTGGAAAATTCCATGGATGGAGGAGCATGGTAGGCTACAGTCCATGGGGTTGAAAAGAGTTGGACATGACTGAGCAACTTCACCTTCAATTTGACAAGACTTTGAAAGAGTAATAGAATTTCATATAATAAGGCTGGATAATGGCAGCAATAGGGGGAAATTGTGAGCAAAATTGGGGAATATGAGTATAGGATGGGCAAAAAGAATTAACTAGATACTTAAGTGCAGGAACTTAAGGCAATAACTGGGAAAATAAGAATGAGTTTTCCACCCTAGGGCCAGAAAAAATATTCAAAAAAAGATGAGGAGTATCAAAGAAAAAATGGAACCAGGCAGAAACAGAAGAAAATGATTTAATTCAAACTATCACAACAGATGAGAGAAGTTAAACTCAACTGAAATTTGTGTGTCTGTTCTAAGTTGCTATAGTCATGTCCTGATCTTTGCAACCCTGTGGTCTATAGCCCTCCAGGCTCCTTTGTCCATGGGGATTCTCCAGCAAGAAAACTGGAGTTTCTTCCAGTTCCAAGTCCCTTCTCCAGGGGATCTTCCTGACCCAGGGATCCAGCCTGCAGTAAAAATATTTAAACATTAGGATGAAAAGTGAAGGTGTCAGTCACATCCAACTCTTTGCCACTCATGGACTGCCCACCAGGCTCCTCTGTAGAATTCTTCAAGTTAAAATACTAGAGTGGGTTACTATTCCCTTCTCCAGGGGATCTTCATGACCCAGGGTTAAAACCCAGGTCTCCTGCATTGTAGGCCACCAAGGAAGCCAGACACATTAGGGTGAAATAGTGGAAACAATACTGAAGGACTTTAGGGGGAAGGTTAATCAATAGGATATGTAAAGAATATTGAGCTTGCAAATGTTTTTTATCTGTGATTTGGGCTCTGTATCTGTTGCTACCATCAAAGTTAAGCTCTCCCTCTCCCTCTGGAATTGGAAGATAGTGGTCTTCTCTCTTGAGAAGTTTACATGTCAAAGATTTGGTTTCCAGGTGCTTGACCAACCCGTTTCCTAGGCTGTAAAATTAGCAAGTGACTGAGACAGGTGGCTCAGTGGTAACGAATCTGTCTGCTAATGCAGGATCCATGGAAGACTAGGATATGATCCCTGGGTCAGGAAGTTGCCCTGAAGGAGGAAATAGCTACTCACTCCAGTATTCTTGCCTGGAAAATACTGTAGACAGAGGAGCACATTTTGCTATACAGCCTATGGGGTCACAAAAGAGTCAAACATGATTGAGAAGCTAAACAACAACAAAACAAGATGTTTAGGAATATTTCAGTATAAAGTTCATAACGTAGTCCACTGTTTAATACCAAATGGTATGCAATGTCAAAAATTTCATTGTTTTATTGCTTTTAATTTGTTCTCATAGCAAAACATAGTATGATATCCACATGATTCCCTTGCATATCAAATACATAGATTATTACTTTTATTATTATGGACTATTAGAAGAGCAAGCACATATAGAGTTCCTCCTCTGGGTTTTTTTTTTTTTTTTCTTTCAAATAGACATGTAAATTGTAAATCATATACAACTTGATTTGAACCACTGGTGCTAACTGATGGTATTGTGGATCAAAGAAGTCTGAGATGACAGGCTCCAGTAGAAAGACAGAAAAATAACTGAGAGACTGCTCTTTATGCACACTCCAGATGATTTCTCCTGCCTATCAGGGTTCTTTCTTGTTTGGACTGCAACTTGGTCAGTTTGTTTTAATCTGCATCCCTAACAGCAAGACACAACAGAAAGCTGGCAAAACACCATCTGTGTCAGATCAGAGGCAGAGTTGGGCTGAGTGTCATCAGCATACTAATGGAGTAATGTTGCCAAGTGTCCCTCTTCTTATTACAAGACAAAATGTCACATCAATTGGTCTTTCTTTAGCTTTTCAAACCTCATGAAGCTATTCAATAGGTTAAAGTTCATAACAGATGTTTAGCACAACAAGTGAGTACATTAAACACTGAGATATAGACTTTAATGACAAGAATTCCATTCTTTTTCAGTTTGATGTCCTTGGTTTAAAACAAAACTTGTCCTTCTTTGAATACCTATAAATATATATGTGTGTGTGTATATATATATATATATATATATATACACACACCTATAAAACATATATATTATTAATATTTATTATTATATCATATAATTTAAAACTCATATATATATACATTATATGTATATATAATTTTTATATATGAGGATATATAAATATGTTTCTACTTATAAATAAAGTAAAGCTAAAGGTGATGTAAGGAATGAAGTTATACTTACTGAAAGCTTTTAATTCCTAGAAAAAAATTAATGTATTTAGTTTCCATATGGCTGAAAAATAATCAGCAATGAGACGAAAACAGAGGCTTGAAATTTTGGAAATTGAGGAAAATCTTTAGTTGAGCAAAAATATTTATTTAAAAATCAGCACATCACAGGTTTCTTAATCCTAACTAATACTTATTAATAATATATTGGAATGCATATCAATGGAAAATTTTAAGTTTTGAAAAAATTTTGAAACATTCCATGTTTCTTCCAGGAAGTGTTTTTATGAATTTGCTTCTCCATAGTGTCAACACCATGGTCTATTTTTAAAAATAAAATCATTGTGGAACTCTTTACCAAGGGCTTCCCTGGTGGCTCAGAGGGTAAAATGTCTGCCTGCAATGCAGGAGACCCAGGTTCCTTCCCTGGGTTGGGAAAATCCCTTGGAGAATGAAATGACAATCCACTGTGGTACTCTTGCCTGGAAAATCCCATGGACAGAGAAGTCCATGGAAGGCTACAGTCCATGTGATTGCAAAGAGTTGGAAATGGCTGAGACTTCAGTTTCACTCTTCATGCCAAGGTAACAGGTGTGGAGCCCTGTACCAATGTCACAGGATAAAAATCTCTGGAACTAACCAAGTCCCATAACAACTCTTGCCATGAGCCTCCAGATCTAAACTGGTCAGTTCCTTGACCCTGTACTAGGTAAAATACCCTACTCTATTATCCGTCCTATAACATCCTAACCAATCACCTAAAGCCACCATTTCAGTATGAATTTTCTCTGTCTTGAAGCTATAAAAATTGTCTGCTAGCCCACAAAAGGGCTCAACTCTCCCTTGAGCTAGCCTGCTGTCCTAACCGTGTTCCACTCTAACAAATTTTATTCTCTCATTCTATCTCATGTCTAGAAATCCTTTTTCAAGCTGCACGTGAACCATGACAATCATATCTACCTGTATGCACATTGGAGAAAAAACAGACATATACATGTACATGTATATAAATATGTAGAGAGTACATGAGAGAATCATCTGAACTAATATAAAATTTAATGCAATGCACTGGAGCAGCAGCTGAGCTGTGCTGGAGCAGCCAAGAGGAGATACCCCACAGCCAAGGGCAGAGAAGCCCCAGCAAAATGGTAGGAGGGGCGAAATCACATTTAGAATCAAATCCCATGCCAACCAGAGACGCTCAGAGGGCTCAAACAACCCTTGTGTGCACCAGGACCCAGAGACCCCACAGAGATTGAGACAGAACTGGAAGCAACTCCTGTGCAGGTATGGCTCAGCAGTGGCCTGCTGCAAGGACAGGAGCTCTGGGTGCAGCAGACCTGGGTGTGGCATAAGCCCTCTTGGAGGAGGTCGCCATTAACCCCACCATAGAGCTGTCAGAACTTACATGGGACTGGGAAATAGAGTCTTGGCGGGCACAGATAGAGACTTGTGCACACCAGGACCCAGGAGAAAGGAGCAGAGACCCCACAAGAGACTGCCCCAGACTCGCCCATGAGTGTCCAAGAGTCTCTGGCAGAGGTGTGGGTTGGCAGTGGCCTGCTGCACTGAGTGTAGCAGTACCTGATGGGACGTTTTGAAGGAGGTCACCATTGTCTTCAATGCGCCACCATAGTTTGGCCTCTGGCAAATAACAGGGAGAAAGGGAGAAGTGAATAAGTGGAGAAGGGAATGGCACACCACTTCAGTATTCCTGCCTTGAGACCCCATGAAAAGTATGAAAAGGCAGAAAGATAGGACACTGAAAGATGAACTCCCCAGGTCAGTAGGTGCCCAATATGCTACTGTAGATTGGTGGAGGACTATCTCCAGAAAGACTGAAGAGATGGAGCCAAAGCAAAAACAACACCCAGCTGTGGATGTGACTGGTGATGGAAGCAAGGTCTGATGCTGTAAAAAGCAATATTGCATAGGAACCCGAAATGTTAGGTCCATGAATCAAGGCAAGTTGGAAGTGGTCAAACAGGAGATTGTAGAGTGACAGTCGACATTTTAGGAATCAGCAAACTAAAATGGACTGGAATGGGCGAATTTAATTCAAATGACCTGTATATCTACTACAGTGGGCAAGAATCCCTTAGAAGAAATGGAGGAGCCATTGTAGTCAACAAAAGTGTCCAAAATGCAGTACTTGGATGCAATCTCATAAACGACAGAATGATCTCTGTTCTTTTCCCAGCAAACCATTCAATATCATGGTAATCCAAGTCTATGTCCTGACCAGTAATGCTGTGGAAGCTGAAGTTGAACGATTCTATGAAGACCTACAAGACATTCTAGAATTAACACTCAAAAAAGATGTTCTTTTCATTACAGGGGACTGGAATGCAAAAGTAGAAAGTCAAGAAACACCTGGAGTAACAGGCAAATTTAGCCTTGGAGTACAGAATGAAGCAGGGCAAAGGCTAACAGAGTTTTGCCAAGAGAACACACTGGGCATAGCAAACACCGTCTTCCAACAACACAAGAGAAAACTTTCACATGGACATCACCAGGTGGTCAACACTGAAATCAGATTGATTATGTTCTTTGCAGCCAAAGATGGAGAAGCTCTATACAGTCAGCAAAAACAAGACCGGGAGCCGACTGTGGTTCAGATCATGAATTACTTATTGCCAAATTTAGACTTAAATTCAAGAAAGTAGGGAAAACCACTAGACCATTCAGGTATGACCTAAATAAAACCCCTTACTCTTATACACTGGAAGTGAGAAATAGATTCAAGGAATTAGATCTGATAGACAGAGTGCCTGAAGAACTATGGACAGAGTTTTATGACATTGTACAAGAGTCAGGGATCAAGACCATTCTCAAGGGAAAAAAAAAAAAATGCAAAAAGGTAAAATGGCTGTCTGAGGAAGCCTTACAAATAACTGTAAAAGGAAGAGAAGCAGAAGCAAAGGAGAAAAGGGACGATATATCCATTTGAATGCAAAGTTCCAAAGAATAGCAAGGAGAGATAAGAAAGCCTTCCTCAGTGATCAATGCAAAGAAATGCAGGAGAACAATAGAATGGGAAAGACTAGATATCTCTTCTAGAAAATTAGAGATACCAAGGGAAATTTTCATGGAAAGATGGGCACAATAAAGGACTGAAATGGTCTGGACCTAACAGAGACAGATTATATTAAGAAGAGGTGGCAAGAATAAACATAAGAACTATACAAAAAAGATCTTCAGGATCCAGATAATCATGATGGTGTGATCACTCACCTAGAGCCAGACATCCTGGAATGTGAAGTCAAGTGGGTCTTAGGAAGCATGTTTTTAGGAAGCTTTGTTTTAGGAAGGATGTTTTAGGAAGCTTTGTTCTTAGGAAGAACAAAGCTAGTGGAGGTGATGGAACTCCAGTCGAGCTATTTCAAATCTTAAAAGATGATGCTGTGAAAGTGCTGCATTCAATATGCCAGCAATTGGGAAAACTCAGCAATGGCCACAGAACTGGAAAAGGTCGGTTTTCATTCCAATCCCAAAGAAAGGCAATGCCAACGAATGTTCAAACTACTGTACAATTGCAGTCATCTCACATGCTAGTAATGTTCAAAATTCTCCAAGCCAGGCTTGAATAGTACATGAACCACAAACTTGCAGATATTCAAGCTGGATTTAGAAAAGCCAGAGGAATCTGAGATCAAATTGTCAACAGCTGTTGGGTCATCAGAAAAGCAAGAGAGTTCCAGAAAAAACATCTACTTCTGCTTTATTGACTATGCCAAAATCTTTGACTGTGTGGATCACAACAAACTGTGGAAAATTATTCAAGAGATGGGAGTACCAGACAACCTGACCTGCTTCTTGAGAAATCTATGCAAGTCAGGAAACAATAGTTAGAACTGGACATGGAACAACAGACAGGTTTCAAATAGGGAAAGGAATATATCAAGGTTGTATATTGTCACCCTGGTTATTTAACTTATATGCAAAGTACATCATTAGAAACACTGGGCTGGATGAAGCACAAACTGGAATCAAGACTGCTGGTAGAAATATCAATAACCTCAGATATGCAGATGATACCACCCTTATGGCAGAAAGGGAAGAAGAACTAAATAACCTCTTTTGGAAAGTGAAAGAGGAGAGAGAAAAAGTTGGCTTAAAACTCCACATTCAGGAAACTAAGATCATGGTAACTTGTCCCATCACTTCATGGCAAATAGGTAGGGAAACAGTGACAGATTTAATTTTTTGGGACTCCAAAATCACTGCAGATGGTGACTGCAGACATGAAATTAAGACACTTGCTCCTTGGAAGAAAAAAAATATGACCAACTTAGACAGCATATTAACAAGTAGAAACATTACTTTGCCAACAAAGGTCCATCTAATCAAAGCTATGGTTTTTCCAGTATTCGTGTATGGATGTGAAAGTTGGACAAGAAGAAAGCTGAGCACCGAAAAATTGATGCTTTTGAGCTGTGGTGTTGGAGAAGACTCTTGAACGTCCTTTGGACTGCAAGGAGATCCAACCAGTCCATCCTAAAGGAAATCAGTCCTGAATGTTCATTGGAAGGACTGATGTTGAAGCCGAAACTCCAATACTTTGGCCACCTGATGCTAAGAACTGACTCATTTGAAAATACCTGGTGCTGGGAAAGATTGAAGGTGGGAGGAGAAGGGGACAACAGAGGATGAGATTGAGATGGTTGGATGGCATCACCGATTCAACGGACATGAATCTGAGTAAACTCTGGGAGTTGGTGTTGGACTGGAAAGCCTGGCATGCTGCTGTCCATTGAGGTCGCAAAGAGTAGGATACGAATGAGTGACTGAACTGAACAATTTGAGAATGAAATATTCTGTCAACATATTTGCATCATTAATGGTGGTCAAATACACAATTAACATAAATTAACCCTTTTCTAGCAATCCTTAGTTGAACTAAATCATTTCAAGCAGAATTTCTTTAGTCATTCCCATGTCGACATGAAAAGCCTCCATAGAAATCAAAAGCGATTTATAATATTACTGAATCTCATTATTTACTGTTTCCAGACTCATTATTAAAACTGTCATCAGTACAAAGATAGGTTGTTTTCTTTTCTCTTTCTGTTACATTTTGTAGGCTTCCAGAAAATGTCATTTCCATGCAAATTACACTTCTGTGGCATTCACTGAACCATTTTCATTGAGAACATAGTTCTCTCTATCCTCTCCATTATCTGTGAGAAATTTTGGAAGGGTCAAAACAGCAGAACAACTTATTTTGTTTAATATAAAACACTAAAAAGCAAAAATATTAGTATTTGTTTAAAAGAAGAAAACATGGTGTAGTGAAGATATTACTGAGGCAAAATACTGGAATAAGTCATATTCTTATGTGTTAAATAGAATAAACTAAGAACTAGTGCAGATTAATTGATTTTTATTACAACTTTCATATAATACTTTCATCATTCTCTTCTAAAGCTCTATTTCCAAGAAAAAAATCCTATTTAGAGCTCATCAGTGAGAGCTCTAGCAAAAGGCTGTAGTTCCATTTAATACAATGTCTGCCTTCCTAAAGCTGGAAACATATGTGAATGAATAACAATCTTCAACAATGGGAATGAAAACTTAGTACTTTACATTTGATAATACCCAAGTAATGCTTCATTACCATGATATAATCACCACATTCAGATTAACTTTTCCCAACCATTTTTGACCTATGAACACTTCACAGAAATGCATAATTTCAAAAATCATGAGAGAAATTTAATCATTTGAGGGATATTATTTTTTAAATTATAAATATAAAAACTTTAGCAGCATATCACTAACTGCTCCCATAAAATTAATTTAAATATACTATTTTAATCACACGTGAAGTTTTAGTTTTATTCTAACTCTAATATGTGAGGCACACTAACTTTACTTGCATGAAAATATATATGAGTTGCAGATATAACATATTCCATTTGGGAGTAGCCATTTGGGAATGATCATACAGGAGCAGATAGAAATACACTGCATTTAGCACCTACATTTTTAATATTTAGAATACTATACTTTTAGCAAGTCCATTGTATTATTTATAATTTCTTTACTTTTAGTAAAATTTGAGATGGATGAAAGTAATTCAGGCTTGTATTTGTTGGCATTCCCCTGAAAATACCATATTGGAGATAATACACTATTATTTCTTAAACAACAAAATTAAACTGGAAAAATCATCACTATCTTGTATATTTTTAATATTTATACTGCTGGCAGAATTACTTTTAATAAATAATTTTTAAAGTTTCATCAAACAATTGAAAGTCTTAGAAAGCGTAAAAATCACCTCGAGGAAACTTTGGAGAAACATCAATATTTTATGCTGTTAATTTTCATTTTAATATCAGTGGTCTTTTCGCTTTCTCTGACAACAAATGGTTCATTTAAAAAAAAATAAAATACACCTTCTGGGTGATTCTTTGTTACTACTTCATGTGGGTGTTTACTTTCTCTATTTATATTTCTTTCTTGATACACTCTAATATGCCCTTTAAAGTTCCATTTTAAAGTAAATGCCTTTCAATAGTTACTTTGTCAATTGAAAATAGGATTTTTATCTGTTTCTACTTTCTGATATGATTTGCAACTACTTCAAAAATGCAGTAAGGACATGAAACTACACATAAGTGTTAGGATATCTTTCAATAGGATAGTAGAAATGTGAATTGTAAAAGAACTACATACTGTTACGATAAACAAGTGTGAGAGATGTGGAATTAGGAGTTGGCTAATCAGAAGAAATGCGAATGTCTTACAGTAGTTTAGACATAGAGTAGATCCTCCTTGGATTAGAAAGACCATATCTGCTTCAGGCCTGGATGATTTTCAGCTCCAGTCTACACCATTAGCGAAACTAATTCCAAACACCTCAAACAGGAAAAAGTGTGGCCTCTAGTTAAGTGATGGGTAAATTGTGAATGATATCATCCCGCTTTCCTGGCCTGGAATCATTTGGTTTCAGAGTTCTCTTATCTATGTGTGGGAAAAGAAGAGTCAAGTAATTATTGAAGCTACTGTTATATATTTTAGGTAATAATATGCTTTAAAAGGGTTTCCCCTGTAGTGCTAGTGGTAACAAATCTGCCTGCCAAGGCAGGAGATGAAGGATACTGAGTTCGATCCTTGGGTTGGGAAGATCCCCTGGAGGAGGGCGTGGCAACCTGCTCCAGTATTCTTGCCCAGAGAATCCAGTGGACAGAGAATCCTTGGGGGCTAGAGTCCATGCGGTTGCAAAGAGTCAGATACAACTGAAGCAAGGTAGCATGCACACAAGCTTTAAAAAGGGTAAAAACCAGCTTTACTTTTCCCAAAAATATCTAGGTAAAATGAATAGTTACTATTGTGTTACATGGAAAGTATGCAATTATAAGATCTCAGGGCTCTGAAGCCAGCCTTCAACATGGTAGTGAAGATGCATCACAGGAGTTTCAAAAATCTAGTAGGTGAGTCTATTGGATCCCTGCTCCAACAGTTTTACTGATTCTTATTGGTCTGACCACATCCGACAGGAATCAGATGATCAATCAACACAGCAGGTGCTCTCAAGTTTTTCAAAGGAAAACAATCAGAAAAATTGCTAAGAAAGCAAACATTGTCACAACATTACCAAGAAAGCTATCTATCTTGCTGTCTCTAAGTACAGTGTTTCTTTAGAAGACTCTTGTATAAAAGCACAATATTTGGCTTCCCTCCTCATTCTTTTTGTACACATCTCTCATATACCACTTACACATAGTTTGGTACATCATTTTATTTTGTAATATAATTTAAAATATCCTTAAGTGTGACCAACTACAACAATTGTACCTTTATACCTACAATAATACGTATTTATATGATTATTGTATCACATCTTTCCTTACTAGAACTGTTTAGAGCGCTCTTCTGATAACTTCCACGTGTCTTGCACTTAGCATATACAGTATCTCTTTCCACTATGAAAAGGAATGACAATTAATATATAGGTTTGAAAGTTACTATCTACTTGAGTGATAATGAATGAAATAGAGCCCAAGTTCTGGAAGAAACTCACTCTGGCAGACAACAGAACAGAAAACACTAAAATAGCATTTCTCTGAATTGAACTCTTGGCTCACTTGCATCAAAATCACAAGGGGAAACTTAAAAGAAAAACAAACAAACAAACAGAAAACATCTCAGTTTTGGATTCCATCACTACCTTAATTAATCTGAATACTAAGAGGTGGTCCTCAGATTATTTATTAACCAGGTTCTCATATTACAATACACACTAAAACGTGAGAAGCATTAAAGTGAGGACTGCAAATTAAGGTACAAATGATGAATAAATAGAAAATTATACAGCAGCATACCTCTTTTGTGGTTAGAACTTAAATTTTATGAAAAAGTAAAAAGGATCAAAAAAGTAGCATGGTTTTTAATAAGCTACATGCAGTTTCTGAGGCTTAAAAATGGAGATTATATATATCCATATATATTTTTTTAGCTTTTTGGACCCACCATGCAGCATGTGGGAATTTTCCCCGTCTGGGATGGAAATTAACCTCTGCATTTGAAGCACAAAATCTTAACCACTGGACTGCCAGGGAAGTCCAAAGATGAAAATTTTATTAATCTTCAAAAATAGATATTATTTTTAAAACTTGTTTTAGGAAAATGCCCATGAAATGATAGCCAAATATAGCTCAAAATTTGAGTTTCCTTGGTTAAATTGGGAAAACACCATTAATCAGAGTGAAGATGGTGGGCATCCTCCACTGGAATTTTACATTTTAATATGATTGATATGTCCTTTATCTCTTCCTTAAGCTATTTGTTTTGAAGTAGAGTGTGGTAATAGTAACACAGTCATACCTATTTTCTAATCATCAAGACTAAACAATATGTATTTTTTTTTCACATTTTTACTTTCAATATGTTTGTGTATTTAGTTGTAAAGATTAATTCTTTTGAAGGGCATTGAGTTTTAACAATCTCTGTATTTGCTTCAAAGTGTTTAATATGCGGTCCATAGAGTAATATCTCTGCTTTTCAAAATACTGTCTAGGTTTGTTGGCAGAGTTATATCTAAAATCCTCATTATCTCTGGAGGATTTGTTCCAGGAGCACAGGTGGATATCAAAACCTGAGAATGCTCAAGTCCCTTGTATAAAATGTTGTAGTACAACGTGTAGACCCCAGCCCTCACCTCAGTTTGTATCCGTGGATTCAACAAACACTGGATTGAAATTCCATCTGCAGTTGGTTGAATCCATAGTGTGAAACCTACAAATACAGAAGGCTATGTTTCACACCTGTTGAAAAATCTGAGTTTCTTTCTATTTTTCCAACTACTCTTTGTTTCTCATCTCCTCCCTTAATTTCGATGAGTCAGGCATTTGTTTCATTTCTACTTTTTCCTCTGTTGATCTAGTTATGTCTAATTGTGTTGTTTTTAGTGATTTCTCAATATCACAATATACATCTAAGCTTAGGACAGTTGTCTTCAAAAATATTCTACCTCTCTCATAATATGAGAATGTTACAAAAATATGTTCCCAATTATTCATGACATATATTGTGCTCTTATTGTCAATTATTTTATATGCACATATGCTATGAAACCACACTGCATTGTTATCACTTTTACTCAGTAAAATGGATAATCTTTTACAGGCGTTTAAAGTCTTGATATTGAAAAGCTATTCATATTTACAGGCATATTATACTTTTATGTATTCCTCATCCCTATAGTTTTCCCTCAGCTTAATTTTCTTTCAGCTCAAATATCATCTTTGACAATTTACTGAGGGCATGCTGGCTAACTGACAATGGACTTTCAGCACTGAATCTGTCTGAAAAAGTTTTGATATCGCATTTATTTTTGGATGATGATTTTGCGTAGAATTTGAGGGTAGGAATTGAGAGTTAATCTGAGAAAGTAGCTGCTTTGCTCAGCTCTGCAGCTCTGCCCTCAGCCTCAGCAGCCTGGCCCTGGCTCCCTGGGATGTGGGCTCTTCCTCACATTCTTCCGCCTCTCTCATCGGCAGGAAGGTTTTGTCTCATACTCCATGTAACACCTCCACTGCCAGGATGGTATGTTCAGCTTCCCGGACCTTCCTGTTTGTGTTTACAGTTTGGAGCATTTCTTTCTCAAATAACCTATTCCTTCTACAGTGGAGACCGAACGAGACCTGGAGCTCCTGGAGGCACTCATTGCCAATGTTCAAACTCCTGTAGGCTCCAAATGAGGGATCGCTCTCAACTCTTACCCTACTCCTAAGCTTTCTTGTGAGACCCTGATAAAGGTCTGCATAGAAAAGTTAATGAGTGAGTACAGACTCTCTTTACATCTGGGGCTCCAGATGGCTCTAAAACATCACACTGGCATACGCTCAAACTTTAAAAAGTCTGTAGAGGTTCAGCAGTTCTCTTCTTACCCCATAATTATTGCAGCTTCTCCTTCTCCTGCTGTTCCAGCAAGGTTGAGGAAGTTGGTGGTTTCTGTGTTTAAAAGGTTTGCTATTTCTCTGATTGGAGTACAAGTGTTTCTTTTGAGTCTTAGATTTTATACTGGGTTTAAAGAGTGTGTTGTAGGTTATTTTGTTGTGGTTTAGTCGTCAAGTTATATCCAACTCTTTGTGATCCCATGGACTAGAAGCCCACCGGACTCCTCGGCCCATGGGATTTCTCAGGTGAGAATCTTGGAGTTGGTTGCCATTTCCTTCTCCAAGGGATCTTCCCCATCCAGGCACTGAATTCATGTCTCCTGCATTGGCAGGCAAATCCGTTACTGAGAGAGAAGTTTGGGATTATTATTGTCATATGACTTTCTGTGTTCCATTGAAGTAAGTCCAAACAACACACACACAATCACATTATACTCCAGATTATTCAACTGATATGAAATAATTTAGTCCACCATTGCCAAAGGTTGTATTGTCATTTTATTTTTTACAATTTGTATGTCTCCTTGATGCTGTTGTTATTTTTCTGTTTTAAAGTAAAAGAAGGATTGTTGTAAAATGAGATATAGAGCTAGAATAATGCCAAATGAAATGAATATTTACACTTCTCAGTTTTTTAAAATAGAATCAGTTTGGAAATTGATTTCCTAACAATATTTATGCAGGAGTAGTTTGAATGGTCTTCCAATAAACCCCACTCCCTGGGGTACAAATGCCCTAGTTTGGAGATGCCAACAGTTAAACTGGAAGAAAATGTGTGATAAGTCCAAGATAAGAGCCCTCAAGGTTTGACTATCCACAGTAATACTCTCAAGAGACCCAGGTTTCACCAGCCAACCTTTCCACTCAAGCACCTTCACTGTATAATAAGTTTCTGTCCTCTAGTTCACAGATTGCTTCTGAGAAGTCACATGTGACAGAAGTTACCGATTTATCCTCAGAAAGAGTATTCTTGTTGTGTGCATTTCTCTCTTCAGGAAAAATAATTCTTACCTCACCACTGCCTCCACCATAGCAGACTTTGGAGAACATTGGATTAAGACTCACAGGCTCATTATCATATATATAATTATGACAATTAGTTCTAAATATCCATATTCATCCCAGGTGTCTCTGCAGATTGTCTCCTGAACAATTTTATATTATGTTACAAGGATCAAGTGAGGAGAGATGCTGACAAGGCAACTAACAGTGCCTGTTGCAAAAGAGAGTCTTTTCTGTGTGTGCCATTTGTAAGCAAAACGTAATGTGCTTATATGCTGAATGCCTACTACTACTCCCAATGACTCTTTACTTTCTTGGTTTAATTTTGTTCAGATTGATTCTCTATTCATATGGTGGGATTTCATTTGCAATTGGGCAAGGCAATGGCACCCCACTCCAGTACTCTTGCCTGGAAAATCCCACGGATGGAGGAGCCTGGTGGGCTGCAGTCCATGGGGTCACAAAGAGTCCAACAGGACTCAGCGATTTCACTTTCCCTTTTCACTTTCATGCATTGGAGAAGGAAATGGCAACCCACTCCAGTCTTGCCTGGAGAAACCCAGGGACGGGGGAGCCTGGTGGGCTGCCATCTATGGGGTTGCATAGAGTCGCACACGACTGATGCGACTTAGCAGCAGCAGCAACAGCATTTGTAATTGTATTTCTTTGCAGAAAAATGATTTTTATTGACATTATCATTCTAGTAAAAATACAAGCATCCCCTACCAGAAGTGATGAAAGCAATAACAGACAGAAAAAAGCACTCAACTTTTCAACTATTTGTATACGTTAATTGAGATGGATTAAGAAATTACTTGTTGAGTCTACCTAGGAACTTCTTGATAGTAACTTTTAGAAACTGTTCCTATCAATGCATTTAAGGCTGTGTGCATTGAAAAAGAAATGTCATAGTCTTTCCAGGCTATTGCTGTCAGGCTTCTCAATTTCAGGACAAAATTAAGACTACACAATATGTTCATGGTGATACTGAAATCGGCACTGTAAAGATCCAAGCACAATTTTTGTTATGTAATTAACACAATAGTTACCGATGCAATTATAAAGTATATGAGAAAATGAAACTCATATCTAGGAAAGATTATAAAGGTAACATCTTACATGAATTTAATGTTATCCTTAGATTCTGATTATAGAGGAATTTAATAAAAAGATTAATGACTGAGTTTTTAAAAAATAGGAAGAAATATTCAGTCGAATTCTCATTCATAGAATATACCAATTATTTATGAATTTAGAAAAATAAACAAACAATAAGTCTTCTGTCTGGTAAAAAAACCATATGGAAATTCTACATAGAAATGACAGGTATCTTTTCCTCCCTACTAGCCCTGACTGTGGGCAAAAAATTCAATGAATGTGAAGAAAAATGACTAAGAAATGTATGATGATGATGATGATGCAACATTTCTTAAGCCACTTTCAGTATACATGTGTTTGAAGATATTCGATGTAAATAGAAATGAAAAGAAAGCCAAGATGGCAAAATATATCAGACAAAATAGACTTTAAAATGAAGCTGGTAACCAGAGATATAAAAGGACATGATAAAGGGGTAATCCAATAAAAAAATACAGCAGTTGTAATTATATAGGCACCAAACATAAGAACACCTAAATACATAAGGTGAAAACAAAAAAAAAAGGGGGGGGGGGAGAAATTGACAACAACAAAATAATAGTAGTTGATTTAACAACCCATTTACATCAATGGAAAGATCATCCATTGATGATGGAAAATCAATAAGGAAACAGTGGCATTAAATGACATGTGTAGTATTAGTCACTCAGTCATGTCCAATTCTTTGTGACCTCATGGACTGTGGCCATCAGATTCCTCTGTCCATGGAATTCTCTAGGCAAATGTACTAGAGGGGTTTGCCATTTCCTTCTCCAGGGGATCTTCCTGGCCCTGGGATTGAACCCAGATCTCCCTCATTGCAAGCAGACTCTTCACTGATAGAGCCACCATGAAACAAGATGAAAACACAATTTCTTTGGGCAAAATCTCCGTGCCCTAATTATCTTATTTTAAAAAGAAGACAAAAACCATACCATGTCCTGAGGTAAGATTTACACAATTTATAATATGCAAATCCCCTAAACATTGCCTTTTACCTAAAAAGCTCTGAATAGTAGAATATGCAATAATTGAAAACTGCTGAAGTTTGCTTATTTTCTAAATGTTATGAACATATCTGACTCAAATATATTAACTCATATGCAATTGCTTGTGCACACACATATGCACTTAAAATCTTTAAATATGTATATAATTCTATTAATTGAAATATTAATCATCCACAAATGTATATCTAACTTAATATACATTTTTAATCTAAATTTGAAAAATGGCTTAGATATGTGTAATAATATTTAAGACACCTACAACAGAATGTTTAATGATATTATTCACTAGTAATAAAATACATAGTCTTATTCTGATACCTGCAGTATCAGAGAATTAAAAGAAGTAGTAATGCTGTGTTATGATAAAAAATATTAAAAGGGTTATGTTAACTACAACTCTTTTTTGATATAAGTTAACCTTTGAGGTAATATCATAATAAAACACTTTAAAAATATTTTATTTACTATAACATAGAGATGATTAAAAAATAAAAAATGATGATGATAGTACTACCATTACCACTAATAAAAGTATCTAAAAAAGTTTGAGTATTTACTTGGCTAAAATACATTTCTACATGTTAAAAATAACTGTGATGTCATTATATATATTTTATTTATATAGTATAGAAGGAAGATATTTGTTTCAATTAAGAATATTGCTTTAATAAAAAAATGTATTATTTTGCTTTCTTAATCTCTAAAATGCAGAGTATTGCTTTGGGGAATTCAACTGTTTTATGTATAATGTTGATATACATCAACAATTTTAGCAGCAAATGTGTTTTATGTTAAGCTGATTGCAAAGTATTATTTACTTTACCAGAATATTTAAAAAAATAAAAATAAAAAAAATCAGAAAGAGCTTTTTAGGAAAAAAAAATGCACTTAAAGTGCTAATAATCATTCAAGGTATGGTAATCATTTCAGTATACTGAGCAAAGTAAAGTATCATTAAAAATGAATTCAGTTCTGAAAATAGCTGCAATGATGAGAAAATATGGAATCATTCATACATGAAAAGCTGCTCATCAGAAAAAAAAAGAGGCCAAACCATAAGCAGAAGTTTCATTAGAGCAAAATTATGAACATTCTAAATAACTTTCCAATTGTTTACCTTTTCAGTAGAATCACCACCTACATCCTATTATGTAGCGATATATTTTGATTCAATTTATTTGAATTCTTCTTTAAATATAAGAATGATAAAGTTATTCAAGTCACATTTTTCTGCATTAAATATTATTTTTTTACTATTCAGTAAAGATATTTCAACATTTCTAAGTGTAATGAACACTGCAAAATTCAAAATTGTCATTCTACACAATGTATAAGAATGTTATCTTTGTAAAGTACATTGTTTATAACATATTTATATATGGCATTGTCATTTATAGTACATTCAAGAACCTAGATTTAATTTAAAATTCATCTATAGCTGATTTTCTTAGGATTTATTTCATATGCACGCACATACATACATAGAACTACATTTTCCTTTTGGTTACTTGTTACTTAAAAATTCTGATTATTTTGCCCTTTTTTTCCTAGCATTTAATGCATATTTTTTTAATGTCAGACTATGTTAACATCAACAAAAAACACAATAGTTTCTCTTGAATTATTGGCATAAAAAATTGATATTGAATATTTTCAGAATTGTTCAAGGGGATTGACTCCAGATAAGAAAATTTCAAAGGCATCCTACACAATCTTACAGCAGTCACTGTCTTGTGATCCTCAAACCATCCCTACAGACTACAGCTCAATTACTCATTAAATATAATTCAATAAAAGGAACATTTTGAGTATCCCACAAACCTTTGGAAATAGATACAGAGGACAGAATCCAACCCGTGAGCAATCTTACAGTCAATTGTAGCAAATACAAATATGAACAACAATAACAACAAAATAATGGAATATAATAATGTGTGACATATACTGAGGGAAGAATTATGAAGTCCGTGATTTGGAAAACTTTGTTTAAATATGGAGCACAGTTTACAAAAGATAAATTTTGCATTGTTTGAAGGCACTTGTAATGATCATATCTTTTGATACTGATCTGTTACCAAAGAACTTCCCAGAAAGTCCAAAGCTTTGAAGGACTCACTAATGAACTAATCTTTTATTTGTGTGTTTGAGTTATCTTGTTAGGGTTTGTAATCTATCATATGAAACTGAGTTTTCCTTCATTTCTAAATCATGCATTGGTGATTTCACCAATATTTTTCTCACAGGCAGAAAAATTCTGTATTCAAAAACCTGCATACTTTACATTTTCATTTTTTGGACAAGATGGAGTAGCAGAAGCTAGATTTACTTTTCCAGTGGAAGCAATCTCAATCTCAAAACAGAGGAAAAGTATATAACAATGGTTTGCAAAACACTGGACATGCGGGAATGAAAGACAGTGACTCCTGAAATATGGAAAGCAAAGAAACCGAGCCTTGTCTGTGTCCATTTATTGCTTTGAATTTCCAGGCCACAGTGCAGGCAGCTGAGGCCCTGAAGAGCCAGACACATGCCCTGAAGTGAGGAGGAGAAGGGAAGGGATGCAGGTAGAGTTTACAATGCAGAAAACAATACAGGAGGGAGAGGTCGGAATGAACGCTGCTCCCCCAAACTTAACCACAAATGTAACAATTCACATGACCTTGAACTTTCCTTTTGATACTTAGGTATACTCTAACTTGGATAACACAAAAATAGCTATCATGTAAGGACCTTATTTTTTATTGCTTTTCTATGAAACAGGTGAGTGAGTGGACTTGAAGACCATATCATGAATTCCAAGTTACATAGTGTCCACTTTTGCCTAGTGATTAACAATTTAACGTTACACAAGTCAGCACCATCGCATTTATTTATTTAATCATGTTCAGAAGCTGGAGTAGGCACAAGTAGGTAGAAAATTCTAGTGTAGGAAATAGAGTACTAAGAAGTCAGAACTAGGCAAGAGTTGAGGCATGAGCAGGAAAGGTTTCTGATCTTCATATCCCATCTGCCTTCTCCTGTTTCCTGTTTACAACATCTTGAATGGCATGTATACACACTGGCTTTTCTTTCTTTTTTTTTTCATTTGTTTTTATTAGTTGGAGGCTAATTACTTTACAATATTGTAGTGGGTTTTGTCATACATTGACATGAATTAGCCATGGAGTTACATGTGTTCCCCATCCCGACCCCCCCTCCCACCTCCCTCTCTACCCGATCCCTCTGGGTCTTCCCAGTGCACCAGGCCCGAGCACTTGTCTCATGCAACCAATCTGGGCTGCTGATCTGTTTCACTATAGATAATATACATGTTTTGATGCTGTTCTCTCGAAACATCCCACCCTCGCCTTCTCCCACAGAGTCCAAAAGTCTGTTCTGTACATCTGGCTTTTCTCTTATCTTTTTTTGGTAACTATTTCCACCCTTCATTTCATTGACACTGTTGCTCAAATAATCATCAGTGACTTTTTTGTTAAAATTCAAAACCATGCTTAGATATCATGTTTGTGCACCATTTGACATAGTTAGGCATTTCCTGCTTCTTCTCTGGATTCAAAAACACCATTATTTTTCCTTTTCTTGAACACTCAGATCCTGACCTACTAATTTCTTCTTGCTCGAAGCCCTCTGTTTAGGTTAAATCTACATACTTATATTCACAAGAATTTATGGAATTGAAAGGTTTCAATTTATATATAAAGTTCAAAAAGCAAAAAGCAGAAGAAAAATACCTTAAATTGTTTTTGAATTGGTGACAGATTTTATTTGCATATATGTAGATTTACATGTATATTTTTGTACTGTTTTTACTGTTCAGAGGTTTTGCTACTTTTTTGAGTTTATTTTTTAAAAGTTTTATTTCTAGAAAATTTTTATTTTATTTAAATACTTTAATGTATGACATATAATAGATCCTCTGTATTCTTTCTTATAGTATATTTAATTATATTTAATTCAATAATTAATACTATGTGTCACTTTTCATTTGGTGTATTTCATTCTTTTTCCCTTTCCAAATGAATTTTCCCAAATTTACTTTCCAAATAGTAAACTATTCTTATATTTTTTGTTTGTTTCTTGGCTTGTGCTTTTTTTTCAGTAATTTCTCCTCATTTAATTGTTATTTTCAAGGTTTACCAGGTGGTGGCGGTGGTAAAGGGTCCACTTGCCCACGCGGGGGATGCAAGACACGGATTCGATCCCTGGGTCGGGGACATCCGTGTGATCCCAGGGTCGGGAAAGCCCTCTGGAGTAGGTATTCTTGCCTCCACTCCAGTATTCTTGCCTGGAAAATTCCATGGGCAGAGGAGCCCGGCGAGTTTTAGTCCATGGGGTCTCAGAGTCAGACATGACTGAGCACATACCTCTTAAATAAAGGCAAAACAATTGCTATTTTCTTCTTACTATTTTACTTATTGCCCCCCCCCACCACCGCCCCCTTACTCTTCAAGCTATATTGTCGGCAAGCAATTTAAAATTAGCTTTCTCTCTTTTTTGAATTTAGGTATTTAAGACTACAATGGTCCCTTCAAATAGTGTGCTAGTTGCTTCTATACAACTCTATACACATTTCTTAGAATGTCTTTTATAATTCTTAGTTCTGGTTAACTTTAATGTCCATTATGAATTCTCATATGTCTATCTCATTACTGATAACATTTTTACTTACATTTAAGAGTCTTTTAAACTATTTTCTAAACATTTGTTGTGTTCTATTTTTAGTATTGCTCAGAAAAGTTAGATTGTATAAATTGATGTTTGGAAATTTGATGACGTTATCTGGCATAGATGCTGTTTTTTTTCCACAAGTATTCCAGATATAATTTAAAAGAACTTAATTTTTCTAATTACTACATAATTGTATGAATAACCGTTAGACCAAGTTCATTGTGTTGTTGAAATCACGTAATTGAAATATACTTTCAAAATGGAATGAATCTAAGCAAGGAAATGTTTTCTAGTCCCATGACCTATCAACTATTTGTAACTTTACCAACGACTAGTCCTGGTGGCTCAGTTAGTAAAGAATCTGCCTACAATGCAACAGACTTTGGTTCGATGCCTGGGATTGGGAAGATACCCTAGAGAAGGAAATGGCAAACCACTACAGTATTCCTGTCTGGAGAATCCCACTGGACAGAGGTGCCTGGTGGGCTAGAGTCCAGCGGGTCGCAGAGAAGAGGGTGCTGAGAGAGAGAGAAGGGAGCCTACCTTATTCGGTGATACACATCTACTGTGGTTAAACCTAATTTTATTTAGTAACCAATATATTTTATTACCATGCACTGATGTTCATTATCTCAAGCATTTTTTTTTTTTTTTTAGTCTATTAGTCCATATATTTTTTTCCTAGCTTTCTGTAGTTTCCTTCTGTAGTTAAAATTTATCTTAAATAATTTCTCCATGATTCATTTTCAGTTTTTTGACCTTATATTTACTTTTGCTTTATTTCCTATGCTTAGTATGTTACTGGAACTTAAAAAAAATCAATTTGACAATACCCTCAAGTTATTTTGCTTGTCAATTTATTTGTTTTAAATTTGCTATTTCATTAATATATCTAGATTTTTATCAAGTTTATAAAATTTTATGTATTTTTATTTAAAATTCATTTTTACCTTTTAGAAGTTGCACACTACATTGTTTTTTTAAAATCAGTATTTCACCCCACCTCACATATTGGCTATATAAGACTACTTATGCCAAATAACTATAAATTTTATGAGGTTATATCATTTCAAGAACAACAACAACAAAAAAGGGCAAACTGGCTTTATCCAGGGGATGGCCTCTGGGGATGGGATGTTGTTTGTATTTATCATACAGATTGGGAGAAAATAAATGTATTCTTATATGTATGGAAATGCCCAATCCATACTAAGTAGTTATTTTTGAATGTACAGAAAAAACAGTTTGCCTGTGTGTTGTAGCTGCTACCCAGCTCCATCTTTTTGTTCAGGTCCTCCACTTGGCAAGAGTCAGCCCTCAATACCTATGTGACTCAGTGCATGAATCTTGCCTCTTTTATACCATCTGCACTCCTGACAGATGGCTCCTAGGTGTTATTGATCATGCTCTCAGGGATTTAAATAATTTATCTGTTCAAAATAGGAATTAGAGAAGCATGAAATAATTGAAATATAATTTCAAAATGGAAATGTTTCATAGTCCCATTTTGTCTTAAATGCTAGCAGCCCTCATCATCAAAAAAAGATAACAGCTCCCTCCTCACCCCACCCCAGAGATCAACTCAAAATTAAGCTGTATTTTGTAATTTCATTTAGCAATATCATATATTATCACCATAACTTGCATTTTTCATTGCCTTATTTAAAATATAAAATATAGGGTATAGTCAAAATGGTGGTTAGGACTATCCCAAGCATAGTTCCTTCAGTAGCCACAACAAAAATCACAACAATTTACAGAGCATCAAAGAGAATGACCTGACGACCAGCAAAAATTATTATTTTTGTATAATCAAACTTGTACGAAAGAACTACAACAGAGATGGGTAGGAAGGATAGGCATGGAGTAGTCAAGACTCAAACTCCCGGACAGGTGACCCATCAGCAGGAGAACCACAGCGGCAGAGGGTGTCTCCCCAGAAGCAAGGGACATGTGCCCTGCACTAGGCTCCTCATCCTGATGGTCCTGCATGGGCAAGATGAGCCTCCAGAATCTCTGGCTTGAAAGGCTAGTGGGATTTGTGTTTGGGGAACTTTAAGAGCGATACAAAAAAAAAAAAAAAACAACTTCTCTTTTAAAGGCTGCATACAAAATTCTTTCATGCTTTGAGGCCCAGTACAAAGGCAGAAGTTTGAAAAAAGCCTGGGACAGACCCACTTGCTGATCTTGGAGAACCTCTTGGAAAAGTAGAAGACAACTGGTACTCCTTAGGAGCATAGAGAATGGTGGCAGCCACTTTGGGGACATTGTATTACTACAAGGACACTAGTAATAGCAAGCACCATTCTGGAGACCTCTCTATAACCTATCAGTACCTGTGGTTTGACTACCCATTAGCCACTGGATGTCGGTCCGCAAACACTTGGGCCAAGCTAGTGCCATGGGACCTTGACAACTAGCCAGTAGGCTGGCACGAGCCCCGCAGCACCTCAGCACCCTGGGGGCAACTGTTGGAGTACCTGGCCACACTCACCAGTGAGCAAGTAAGCTCCACGTGAAGAAAGAACTGGTAGCCCAGCAGACAGTGGACAGTCCCACCACAATAAAAGAACCCCCACAGTGAACACCCCTAGATCATACGTCTCTGATGACCAAAGAAGGGTGTGCTCCCGAACTCCATAGAATGTCTCCAACACAAGGCCGTTTCTCCAAGATCAGGAAATGTAACCAACCTAACTCATATGTGTAAATAAGAACACAGAATTAGACAAAATCAGGTGACAGAAACAGAAGGAACAGGATAAAACTGAAGGAGAACTAAACAAAGTGGAGATAAGCAAGCTACCCAATGCAAAATTCAAGGTAACAACAAAAAAGACACTCAACAAACTCAAGAGAAAAATGAATGAAAGCAGTGCTAAGTAAATTTAAGAATTAAATTTATCTTGAGTGCAAAAGGCCTCCAACAAAGAAAAACATACCAGTATGTTGAATCCTACAATATCAGGCAGAGCTATTCTTATGCAAGGAGCTCACATAGAATGATCCACAGAAAATATTTTTAAAGTAAAATTAGTACAGGATTGTGAATAATCTGCTTTTGAACAGTATAACTTCTGTTAGATATTTTTAGCTCCAAATTTACACTAAGAAACTATTATATTAATGTGTATGTCCAAGCTCCATCTTATGAAAAGTGCTACAGTGAAGTTTAATTTTAAACTAGAATAGCTCCATAAAGAAGCTAATTGTAAATTGTCATACATTTTTACATAAATTTATCTGTTTCAAGTTCCTGTATTTTTAATCTGAAAGATCATGTTTGATATGACCAAAGAGAAAAAGAAATTAAAATTTTAATAGTATATATGCTAATAAGAATTTTGTACTGTTTAAAACAAAAGTTTGTGAGAACACAGTTGATTTGAAATGTGTTAGCTTCTGCTGTACAGCAAAGTGAATGAGGTGTACATATTCATATAGCCATTCATTTTTAGATTTTTTTCCCCATATTGGTCATTATTGAGTGTTGAGTAGAATTCCCTGTGCCTAGCATGAAGGTCATTATTGTTTATCTATTCTATAAATAATAGTATCTATAAGTCATAGTACCCCTTGTCCAAGGTAAGGAGCAGGACTGCGCTTTGCTGGAGCAGCCATGAAGAGATACCCCACGTCTGAGGTAAGAGAAACCCAAGTAAGACGGTAGGTGCTGCGAGAGGGCATCAGAGGGGAGACAGACTGAAACCATAATCACAGAAAACTAGCCAATCTGATCACAGGACCACAGTCCTGTCTAACTCACTGAAACTAAGCCATGCCATGTGGGGCCACCCAAGACGGTCGGGTCATGGTGGAGAGGTCTGACAGAATGTATTCCACTGGAGAAGGGAATGGCAAACCACTTCAGTATTCTTGCCTTGAGAACCCCATGAACAGTATAAAAAGGCAAAATGATAGGATACTGGAAGAGGAACTCCCCAGGTTGGTAGGTGCCCAATATGCTACTGGAGATCAGTAGAAAATAACTCCAGAAAGAATGAAGGGATGGAGCCAAAGCAAAAACAATATCCAGTTGTGGACGGGACTGGTGATAGAAGCAAGGTCCGATGCTGTACAGAGCAATATTGCATAGGAACCTGGAATGTTAGGTCCATGAATCAAGGCAAAATGGAAGTGGTCAAACAGGAGATGGTAAGAGTGAATGTCGACATTCTAGGAATCAGTGAACTAAAATGGACTGGAATGGGTGAATTTAACTCAGATGACCATTTTATCTACTACTGTGGGCAGGAATCCCTTAGAAGAAATGGAGTAGTCATCATGGTCAACAAAAGAGTCTGATATGCAGTACTTGGATGCAATCTCAAAAATGACAGAATGATCTCTGTTCGTTTCCAAGGCAAACCATTCAATATCACGGTAATCCAAGCCTATGCCTCAACCAGTAACGCTGAAGAAGCCAAAGTTGAATGGTTCTATGAAGACCTAAAAGACCTTTTAGAACTAACACCCAAAAAACATGTCCTTTTCATTATAGGGGACTGGAATGCAAAAGTAGGAAGTCAAGAAGGAGTAAGGAAAATTTGGTCTGGGAGTACAGAATGAAGCAGGGCAAAGGCTAGTAGAGTTTTGCCAAGAGAACACACTGGTCATAGCAAACACCCTCTTCCAACAACACAAGAGAAGACTCTACACATGGACATCACCAGATGGTCAACACCAAAATCCGACTGATTATATTCTTTGCAGCCAAAGATGGAGAAGCTCTATACAGTCAGCAAAATCAAGACGGGAGCTGACTATGGCTCAGATCATGAACTCCTTATTGTTAAATTCAGACTTAAACTGAAGAAAGTAGGGAAAACCACTAGATCATTCAGGTATGGCCTAAATCAAATCCCTTATGATTATACAGTGGAAGTAAGAAATAGATTTAAGGGACTAGATCTGATAGACAGACAGCCTGATGAACTATGGACAGAGGTTTGTGACATTGTACAGGAGACAGGGATCAAGACCATCCCCATGGAAAAGAAATGCAAAAAGGCAAAATGGTTGTCTGAGGAGGCCTTGCATTAGCTGTGAAAAGACGAGAAGCAAAAAGCGAAGGAGAAAAGGAAAAATATTCCCATTTGAATGCAGAGTTCCAAGGAATAGCGAGGAGAGATAAGAAAGCCTTCCTCACTGATCAATGCAAAGAAATAGAGGAAAACAAAAGAATAGGAAAGACTAGAGATCTCTTCAAGAAAATTAGAGATATCAAGGGAAATTCAAGTAAAGATGGGTTCAATAAAGGTCAGAAATGGTATGGACATAACAGAAGCAGAAGATATTAAGAAGAGGTGGCAAGAATACACAGAAGAACTGTACAAAAAAGATCCTAACGACCCAGATAATCACGATGGTGTGATCACTCACCTAGAGCCAGACATCATGGAATGTGAAGTCAAGTGGGCCTTAGAAAGCATCACTACAAACAAAGCTAGTGGATGTTATGGAATTCCAGTTGAGCTATTTCAAATCCTGAAAGATGATGCTGTGAAAGTGCTGCACTCAATATGTCAGCAAATTTGGAAAACTCAGCAGTGGCCACAGGACTGGAAAAGGTCAGTTTTCATTCCAATCTCTGAGAAAGGCAATTCCAAACAATGCTCAAACTAACACACAATTGTTCTCATCTCACACGCTAGTTAAGTAATGCTCAAAATTCTCCAAGCCAAGCTTCAGCAATACGTGAACCATGAACTTCCAGATGTTCAAGCTGGTTTTAGAAAAGGCAGAGGAACCAGAGCTCAAATTGCCAACATCCACTGGATCATCAAAAAAAAAAAAAAAAAAAAAAGAGAGAGAGAGAGTTCGTTCCAGTAAAACATCTATTTCTGCTTTATTGACTACGCCAAAGCCTTCGACTGTGTGGATCACAATAAACTGTGGAAAATTCTTCAAGAGATGGGAATACCATACCACCTGACCTGCCTCTTGAGAAGCCTGTAGGCAGGTCAGGAAGAAACAGTTGGAAATGGACATGGAACAACAGACTGGTTCCAAATAGGAAAGGAGTACGTCAAGGTTGTATATTGCCACTCTGCTTATTTAACTTATATGCAGAGTACATCATGAGAAATGCTGGGCTGGAGGGAGCACAAGCTTGAATTAAGATTGTTGGGAGAAATATCAATAACCTCAGATATGCAGATGACACCACCCTTATGGCAGAAAGTGAAGAGGAACTAAAGAGCCTCTTGGTGAAAGTGGAGAGTGAAAAAGTTGGCTTCAAGCTCAACATTCAGAAAACTAAGATCATGGCATCTGATCCCATCATTTCATGGCAAATAGATGAGGAAACAGTGGAAACAGTGTCAGACTTTATTTTGGGGGGCTCCAAATTCACCACAGATGGTGATTGCAGCCATGAAATTAAAAGACACTTACTCCTTGGAAGGAAAGTTATGACCAACCTAGAGAGCATATAAAAAAGCAGAGACATTACTTTGCCAACAAAGGTCCGTCTGGTCAAGGCTATGGTTTATCCAGTGGTCATATATGGATGTGAGAATTGGACTGTGAAGAAAGCTGAGCACAGAAGAATTGATGCTTTTGAACTGTGGTGTTCGAGAAGACTCTTGAGAGTCCCTTGGACTGCAAGGAGATCCAACCAGTCCATCCTAAAGGAGATCAGTCCTGGGTGTTCATTGGAAGGACTGATGCTGAAGCTGAAACTCCAATACTTTGGCCACCTCATGCGATGAGTTGACTCGTTGGAAATGAGCCTGATCCTGGCGGGGGTGGGGGGGTTGGGGGCAGGAGGAGAAGGAGATGACAGAGGATGAGATGGTTGGATGGCATCACAGATTCAATGGACATAAGTTTGAGTAAACTCCAAGAGTTGGAGATGGACAGGGAGGCCTGGCGTGTTGCGATTCATGGGGTCACGAAGAGTCAGACATGACTGAGCGACTGAACTGAACTGAAAGGAAGTTCTCTAGAGTTTTTTTTTTTTTTTAATTGATCTCTTTACCTAGTCTTGGGCCAGTATTAAATACCATAGGTTATTAAACATTTAGACATGTGGTGAGGATAATTCTGTGTCAATCTGTTAAAATGGGTTTCATATTTAGCATTGGTTACATATCATCAGTTCCTATATCTTTTGGTTATTCCTTAAATATTGACTTTTAGCAGTATTTTGGTTGCTTTCTATCGAGTATTTCAGGTTTATTTACCACATAGTTCTAATCATATTATCTTTTCTAAATGTTGATTTACTTGTTTAAGATCACATTTCTTCCAATGAAATATAAGCTTCATAAGAACCTGGATCCTGGTTGCATATGGCACTGCTATCTACTTGTATCTGTTTTACTAAGAAAGATGCCTTGCATGTAGGAGGTAATGATAATTGTTGAAAGCATAGATAAATAGAAAAAAACATATGCCTATTAAGCACAGTCCACAACTTCTGAATCACGTTATCTTCTGTGTGTTTGAATGCTTTACAAAATTCAGTTTCTCCAAATGTAAACAACTGTAGTGACCATCACTATTACTCATAACAATAACAAAGTAGTGACTAAATATTTTCTTAAAATATGTCAAGGAAAATCATCATGTGTCAGCACATGCAATTCTCATTATCACAATAATCTTATGATGTCTGTGGTTTTGTTCCACATTTATTGTGAAACAATACTTAGGCAACAAAAGTGCATAGACCATATGTATACTATCCAATAAATAATTATAAACAGTTTACAGTCAAATCTATAAATAGAGCCTTACCTATGTTGTGTGTGTGCGTGTGTGTGTGTGTGCTCAGTCATGTTCAATTATTTGCAACCCCATGGACTGTAGCCCACCAGGCTCCTCTGTCCATGAGATTTTCACGGCAAGAATACTAGAGAATACTAGGAATGAAAATACCATTTCCTTCTCCAGGAGTTCTTCCTGAGCCAGAGATTGAACCCTCATCTCTTGCATCTCCTGCATTGGTGGGCGGGTTCTTTTACCATTTGAGACACCCAGGAAGCCCTACCTGTATTCTAGAAGTCTCCCGAAGATCCCTCAATAGTCATCACTTCTACCTTCAGTCTAGAGACAATGACTATATTGACTTCCTAAACAATTCATCTTTGCTTTGCTTTTTCATTCTATTACATAAGTCTATGTCCCTAAGGGATACATTTTATTTTGCTTATCATGTTTTCTATGACTGGAATAGTGGGGAAAATATTCTCCCTAGATTGCTTTTATCATTCACTGTGTTTGTAAGATCAAGCTATAATGTTACATAGGATCCTTAACATTGGTCTAGAATTAATCATTACAGAGTGCATCTCACTTTATCACTTTATTTCACAGTTGATAGTTGATGATCTTCTAGATTCCAGTTTGGGGCTTTTACATGTTAAGTTTGTATAAACATTATTGTGCATGGATTCTGCTACTCATTTACATGAGTTTCTCTAGGGTATATATTAATATTTAGCAGTCAAAGTCGTAGGAGATGTTTCAGCTTTTCTAGATAATACCATCTTATTTTCCATATTACTTGGAGGATTATACTTTTAAGGTGTATAAAATATATTTATGTTCCTTGAGATCACTAATATTTAATATTATCCAGTTTTTATTTTCCTGTATTCCAAAGTGAATCTTAGAGAATATCTTTGTGATTCTAATTTTTATTTTGTGTTTAATAATATTGAGTATTTTCTAATGTAGTGCCCATTTATATTTCGTTTGAAAAGTGTCAAGTATTTTGTATTTTATTGATATTTTTTCTGATTGTTTTGTCTGTTTTCTTCTTCATTACTTATAGAAGTGCTTAATATACATTTGACACTTGTTCTTTGTTTATTGAATAGTGGAAATTATTTTCTACCACTTCATTAATGTTAATTTTGGTAAAAAAATAATTCTAAGCAAAGTGTTAATTGTTTTCTCAGTGGTTAATGATTTCTATACTTTGTTTTAATATATTTTTAACTTGAAATCACAGAGATAATATACTTTCCTAATTTTCAAAATATTTTTAGTTTTTTTTTTTTTTTTTTTTTACGTACAGGTATTGATTCTCTTTGGGTTTCCGTGGTGACTCAAATGATAAAGAATCCTAATGCAAACAGGGAGACCTGGGTCCAATCTCTGGGTTAGGAAGATCCCCTGGAGATGGGAACAGCAACGCACTTCAGTATTCTTACCTGGAGATTCCCTATGGACAGAGGAGCCTGGTGGACTACAGTTCATGGAAATATAGCTTGATTACTTTATATACTCAATTGAACATATCAGCAAAATCTTTGAGACTTTCTTGCATTTTATTGTGTCTAAATTTTCCTTTAAATATATGAATATTTAAGTTTGCTACGCATGGCTTACTTGGTGAATGAAATTAGTAAGTATTTGTTTCACTGACAACTCAATAAACAGCAGAGATCCTTATTTCTTTAACTTACAACTTTATGCCAGGTTATTTTTGTTAATATGGTTAATATACATACTCAAACATATTTATTTATATTTTATAATATGGTTGATTTTAGTTCATACGAAAGATTATGAAATTGAAAAGACATTAGAATCATATAAGAATCACTGATAGTGGCAAAATAAAAGTAGAGAAAAATAGTCCACTTCATTTTACATAACGTAAAGTTTCCTATACATAAACAACAATGTAATTAGCTATTCATAGAAAAAAAAATCAAGTGTAACTTTTCACAAAGTTCATCTGATAAAGAGCAATAGATGAAACAATACACATAAAACCATTTTAGGCATGAATATTCAGGAAAGTTCAAAACTGCTATAGAAATAATTTTTAATCAATTTAAAGTATGTCAATCTCTATTGTACTTCCCTGGCGGCTCAGTTGATAAAGAATCTGTGTGCAGTGCAGGAGACTGCCTGTAATGCAGACCTGGTTTTGATCCCTGGGTCAGGAAGATCCTCTGGAGGCGGAAGTGACAACCCACTCCAATATTCTTGCCTGGGAAATGCCATGGACACCGGATCTTGCAGGGCTACAGTTCACAGGCTCACAAGAACGGGACATGACTTAGTGACTAAACCACCTCCAACATGTCACTCTTTCTTATAGAATTTGTGAAGCTCATGCTGAAACTAATTTCAGTAGTTATTTAAATACATATATAAATTACATTTGTTTTATTGATATACCACATAGAAAGTAAAACTAATATGAAAGGATTAATTTACTGGTTTATTTTCTGAGAATTTAAGTTTCATAAATAAAGCTGTTAACCAAAATAGTGGAACATAAAGTCTGGGGCTATACAGGGAAGGTTCTGTGCAGCCGAATTCTGAAATTATTTGAAATAAGTAAACCAAGTATTAGAGACTTTTTTTTAGAAACAGCCTTAATATGGTCATAATTCAAAGCATTATTTGAATGTACATTATAATGCTTTTATCTATTTGTGCTATTTCTCAATGTTCATAGAATCCAACAAAAATTACAATAAAAGAACCACCATTAATGATAGATATAGGTATTGCATGACTTTAGATTATAACTAAGGGACTGATATTATTATGAGTTTTTAAAACACAGATTCAACTAAGCATGACCTTTTAAAGAATAGCTAAATATACCAAAATTAAATCCATTTGAAATCATATGCTTAAATTATTCTTATATTCATCAATATGACTAAATATATTTGTACTGTGCTTAATTCTCCAACTTAGGTCAGTGTATTAATAATAGTATTGCATTTTTGTTTTGTATACCATGCCCAAATGTAATTTTGAAAGGGTTTTCCTTGTAATCATAAAAAATGTTAATGCACATATTCTTGTGTTTTAAAATCTTGAAATTTCTACCAGGAAGCCATGATTGTAAATATAAAGAGTGAAGTTAACTCAAGACATTCAGGCTTCCTGACAGTATCTAGGATCATATGATAGCATTTGTATGTGGAACCTAAAATAGTGATATAAATGAACTTATTTGCAAATCAGAAATAAACTCACAGACATAGAAAATAAACTTATGGCTATCAGAGGGGATAGCAGAAGGAGAGGAGAGACAAGTTAGAACTTTGAGATTAACATATACACACTACTATGTGTGAAATACATGAAAACAAGGGCTTAGTTTATAGCACAGGGCAATATATTCAATGTCTTGTAATAATCTATGATATGTATATATGTATATATACTTCTTCAGCGTCCTCAGATACATTTACACATAACTGAATCACTTTACGGAACACCTGAAGCTAACACAACATTCTAAGTTAACTATACTTATTTTGACCTTGAGGGACAATGCCTCAGAATAAAACACATATCTGTAAACTATCTTTCATTTGAAAATATGAGTCAATGTGTCCATTTTGGTTGATAATTTTGCATTCTATAAACATGACTGAAAGCATACCAAATCAGTCAAGTATTCTGGAAGTCAACAAAATTCTGGAATTTTAAAAGATAAATTATAAAATTACTATGTATTGTCATTTGTAAATGAAAAAGAAGAGATGAGAAAAAATTAACTTCTCACTCTCAAAATCTGAATATAAAATACACAAGGATATATTGAGAATTTTGGACAACCTCTCAGCACTTCTTCACCCCCTTTTTGTATTTATATGCATTAAATGTCAAAACTAATCAATTGCACAGTTCATATGTATCTTTCTCAGTAAGTAACTAACTGAGAAAGATATTACTGTATTCAAGTTTTGATAGTCATTCTATAATTAAAGTTCCAATGTATGTTCAAATGAGCCTGTCTCAACTTTATTTTAACCTGTGATCCATTTTGGTAAACATCAAACTCTTATGTCCTCCATTAATGTCATTTGAATTTCAAAATAAATTAGGCATTGTCACCAAGAGCATGTCAAATCAATGATAATATTAGTAAAATAAATTATAATTTGAAAGATAAAATCATTGTGTGCTTAAGGTCTGACTGTTTGTCAGGAAGTTCACTGTCCTAGGAAGTGAAGAAGTTTAAACACAAGAGAGGTCACTCTCAATGTCAATTCTGTTTTACTCTTTAGTTTCCAGGCTAAATTTTCATTATGGAATTTGTTTGACTTTGACTTCTAAACCAATTGGCAAAAGATATTAGTCCTTGAGAATTAAATAGAAAAATGTTCGATGCTGTCTTTTTACCCTTGTAGGCCACACTCTCTCATTTATGTCAATAATTAACTCAAAACTACTCAGAAACGGTACCCCCTCCATTATTTGAACAAAATGTCAGTGCTCCATTGTATTTCATAATGCTTTATACTAGTATACCATTGCTGTGTTGATATACTAATGATTCATCACTATCAGAAACAGATTAAAGAGAAAATTCAACTTAATTGCAATATTTAAGCTATACCAAGACAAAATATACTCAGAAGGCATACTCAGACACAAAAGTAATGGGTGTGCAAGTGACATATTTTGCATGATATGTCAAATAAACAGAAGCAGTTAGAATTAATTTTGAAGAAGCATTAGAAATAAAAATACCTAAAAGAATAAAAATAGGGGAAAAAAAAGAGGGAAGGAAGAAAAAAAAAAGAAAGATGTTTATCTTTTCAAGAAATCATTAGACTTCTTAGAATCTTTCTTATTTGTAATTGTTTAAATTTGCTGCTAATACTTACTTTAAATTGATAAAAAATAAATCCATGAAGAACAAAACATACACAGCAAAATTTTAAACACTGTGAAGCTCTCACTTCCAATAAATTTGTACCATTAGACAGTCAACTCTAGGTGTTACTACTGAGGACACAATCCTGCGACAGTACATAATACTTGTGTAATAGTATTTATATAAGAAAATGAAATTCAAATTATAGTGATAACTCTTTCAAATGACTATGTTATTAAATGGTGACCACTTAATTCCTCTCCTCAATTCAACTTTTTTACATCTGTCAGGTTACATATGCTATGGATCCTGCGTTTTTGCAATCCATCATAGACAGGATTACATTATACAAATGTGAGTAGGTGTGAAAGACACTGAAACTGTGTGACCCTGGGGAAATACAGACTGCATATAGATCCAGGTGGGTTGATTTTACTTTCTTTTCAAAATGCTTCATTGTATATAAGACTTAAACGGAAAGCCTGCTTTTATATCTAGGTGTTAACATACATCACCAGAAACATTTTGCTGAAAAGCAAGAAAATGTTTTATTCAGTTTTGTAGTTAAGGTAATGCCATAATCTATTATCAATTGAAAGTGTAGTAATTGTATAGAATCACTTCAACCAGAAAGTGGGGATGAAGTAGAATTGAGGCTCTCTCTAAATCTATTAATATTTAAATAAATTCATAGAATGTTTTTCTGATACTGAATAGTTTAATTCCCACATTAACTTTATGAAACAATGCCTCATCTTCTCTATCTGGATAGGTAGTCTTGCTAAGAGAATGAATATGAGATTGGAAACAGTAATATGGAGTGGAAAATCCCAGCACTTCACTTGACGGGCTGTGTGACTTTATTTTGTATCACTTCATATTTCAAAGATTGGCTCTCATCTGTCAAATAAAGATGCTAGTGCCTAACTCATAGGCATATCTTGAGAATTCAGTTGAAAAAAAAGTATAAAACAGTTCTGTATGTTGATGACCCCATATCTATTTCTTTAAGCCAAATTAATCTCTCTGGCATCAAATGCCTAGAGTGAAATTCTGACTGAATTTGCTTCCTGGTTATTACACAGATATATTAACGAAATAACTTTTCTAGGGTCAAAGTCTCTGTCCTCACCTCCATTACAATTTCTCTTGTAAAGCTGATATGCTAATAGTACCATCATCCGCTTTCCAGCAGCTTTCATTGCCTGAAAAAATATCTTCCACCATCCTACCTAACTACCCTGCTTTCTTTATCTTCTGACTCCAGTAACAAAATTATTCACCATCCTCTGCGCTCATGTCATTTCCAACTTCTAATTTCATGCTTCCAGTTCTCACTGTTCACCATCTGATTACTTTGAAGTATTCTTCAAAACTCTTAGTATATGCTATGTTAAAATCATCTTTTCAAATGCTGTTTTTCTTTTAATGGATGTTAGCTTTCACCAGTGGGAAGAATATGGCTCATTAATTTTTTTTATCCCCCCAGTTTAAAACATTTTTTGGCATATGATTGCTATCAAGAAATATATGCTGAATTACATTAAGTACTTAAAGCTATTTCCACAAATATTTTGCAGTTCTCAGAGATTCATTGTCTGGTTTACGAAAACATAGCAACATTTGATTTGGTTGCTATTATTTTGGTTGCTATATTAGATTTAATTAATCTAATATCTGAATTAAAATACATTTAACCATAACAAAATTAGCATATATTTCACTATTTGTAGACCCTCATATATTTATATATTCTTTCTATATACAAATTATTTTCATAGAATGAAGTGATTTCTTTATTGCTTCCTTCCCTCTTTCCTTCATTTCTCCATTCTCTCCTTTATTTCTTTCTCTATCTTTCTTTTTATTGTTTATCCAATTCTAAAACCTCTGCAAAGTTAATTCTTCAACTGCTTCTCCTAATTGGATATGTTGTTTCAAGAAGATACATGTGTCTGTACATAGTATTTTTTAAAACTTATTTTTAATTGGAGGATAATTGTTGTGTTGGTTTCTGCTGTGAATTTGTCATGAGTATACATATATCTTCTCCCTCTTGAACCTGCCTCCCACCCCCCATCCCATGCCTCTAGGTCATCACAGACCACAGGGTTGAGCTCCCTGTGGAGCTCAACTTCTCACTAGCTATCTGTTTTACACATGGTAACATATATGTTTCAATGCTTCTCTTTCAGTTTGATATTGATTTCAGAATCTACCACAGCTAGATATTGTGGTTCAGTAGCTAAGTCATGTCTGACTCTTTGCAACCCCATGGATTACAGCACAACAGGCTTTTCTGTCCTTCACTATCTCCTGGAGCTTGCTCAAACTCCTGTTTAATGAGTCAGTGATACCATCCAACATTCTGATCCTCTGTCGTCCCCTTCTCCTCCTGCCTTCAGTCTTTTCCAGCATCAGGGTCTTTTCCAATGAGTTGACTCTTCACATCAGGTGGCAAAATTTTTGGACCTCCAGCTTCAGCATCAGTCCTTCTAATGGACATTCAGGGTTGATTTCCCTTAGGATTGACTGGTTTGACCTCCTTGCTGTCCAAGGGACTCTCAAGAGTCTTCTCCAGCACCAGAGTTTGAAAGCATCAATTCTTTGACTCTCAGGCTTTTTCATGGTTTAACAATCACAACCACACATGATTACTGTAAAAACCATAGATTTGACTATTCAGAATTTTGTAGGCAAAATGATAGTTCTGCTTTTTAATACACTGTCTAGTTTTGTTATATCTTTTCTTCCAAGGAGTAGTTCAGTTCAGTCGCTCAGTCGTGACTGACTCTTTGTAACCCAATGAATTGCAGCATGCCAGGCCTCCCTGTCCATCACAAACTCCTGGAGTTTACTCAAACTCATGCCCATCGAGTTGGTGATGCCATCCAGCCATCTCATCCTCTGTCGTCCCCATCTCCTTCTGCCCCCAATCCTTCCCAGCATCAGGGTCTTTTCCAAAGAGTCAACTCTTCGCATGAGGTGGCCAAAGTATTGGAGTTTCTGTTTCAGCATCAGTCCAGCCCAAGGAGCAAGCATCTTTTAATTCCAGGGCTACAGTCACTGTCCCCAGTGATTTTGGAGTCCAAGAAAATAGTCTGTCACTGTTTCCATTTTTATCCATCTATTTACCATGAAGTGATGGGACTTGATTCCATGATCTTAGTTTTTTTGAATGTTGAGTTTTAAGCCAACTTTTTCACTCTTTTCTTTCACGCTCATCAAGAGGCTCTTTACTTCCTCTTTGATTTCTGCCATTAGGGTGGTGTCATCTGCTAGACATCTCTGCATTCTCTGTTCCTTTATACCTTTGTGGCTTACCATTCATCAGTTTGGCTCCTTTCAGTAACTTAATAATTTCAAGTAATTTGGATTTGTTTTTTAATTGGAGTATAGTTTCTTTACAGTGTTGTATAATAAAGTGAATTGGTTATGTGTATACATATATCCCCTCCCTCTTGGTCATCTCTCCTACACCCCATCCAGAATATCTAGGTCACCATAGAACCCCGAGCTGAGCTCCCTGAACTATACAACAGGTTTCTACTAGCTATCTGTTTTATACATGACTATGTACATATCTCTGGAGAAGGAAATGGCCACCCACTCCAGTATCCTTTCCTGGAGAATTCCATGGACAGAGGAGCCTGGCAGGCTACAGCCCATGGGGTCACAAAGAGTTGGACATGACTGAGCAACTAGCCCTACAACCATGCACATCCCTCAGTCCTAATCTCCCAATTCATCCCATGTCCTCTCTCCCCCATGTTCACATGTCCATTCTCCACATCTCCACCTCTATCCCTGCCTCTCAAATAGGTTCATCTGTACTATTTTTCTAGATTCCACATATATGTGTTACTGTTTTTCCCTCTTTCAGACTTGCTTCATTCTGTATGACAGACTAGGTCCAGCTGCTGCTGCTGCTGCATCATTTCAGTCGTGTCCGATTCTGTGCGACCCCATAGACGGCAGCCCACCAGGCTCCTCCATCCCTACATCGCCACAAATGACCCAATTTCATTTCCTTTTACAGAAGAATAAAAAGTTACATGATATATATGTATCACATCTTCTTTATGCATTCATCCGTCAATGGACTTTTAGGTTATTTCCATTTCCTGGCTATTGTAAATAGTGCTGCTATGGACACTAGAGTGCATGTGTCTTTTTGGGTTATGGTTTTAATGATCCAAGTCTCCTAGATTTACATAAGATGTAGTTTAAGGAGTTTTTCTTTTATTGTATGATATCATCAGGAGAGGCTTCCCCAGGGGTCAGCTGGTAAACATCCCACCTGCCAATGCAAGAGATGCAAGAGACATGGATTCAGTATTCTTGGATCAGGAAGATCCCCTAGAGAAAGAAATGACAACCAGCTCCAGTATTCTTGCCTGGAAAATTCCATGAACAGAGGGGCTCATGGGGTTGCAAAGAGTCAGACACAACTCAGCGTACAAGCAGCAGCACATCCAGAAGAAGAATGAAATACTCAAACTTACACCACCACCTTATTCCTACTTCTCCTCCTTATATGTGAAACATCATGATTTCTCTTAATATTTCTCCAAATGCTTGCTTACTTAAATGACAATCGTAAATGATAGGGAAAAACAAACCCAGACATATGACAGGTAAAATTGATATGCTTGAGTTGAAAAAATATGTTCACAAACAGTAAAAATTTTGTGATTTTATTATGTTTGCCAAGATCCATTATTTTGTTAATTTAATATTAATTTATTTAATTTCCTAGGTGTACACTGATTTAGAAAATGCATTGATTTAAGACACTATTGCATACTGATACACAGAGTTATATTTATGAAACAGGCAACCATGAATTTATCCTGCAACAACTTGTCTGGAATTGAAAAAAAAAAAAAAAGAAGAAGAAATGTGAATGGAAATGAATATATCCTAGGCAAAGTAATAAATCCCATTTTAGATTTAAATCTACTGTTTATTTATCAAATTATTATGAAACAGCCTCATGCAAGCAAAATCTAATACAAATACAGCAAGTATATAATGGTGTTAAAAACTGCAACTTAGCTAAAATATCAATCAATCAATCAACGACAAAGTTTTTTTAGCAGTTCTCTGGTGTATTGCTGTTATTTTTCTAAACAAGATAAATTAATGAAATAACCAGAGTGGAAATTAATTTACAATAACTACATGCCACCTTAAGTAGTTTGCTGTATTGCTTAAATGTCACTTAATGTGAACTTTATTGTACTGGGTAATTTAATTTCTTAAATTAACTTTTCTTCAAAGACTATCTTATTACTTTGTTATTTCCCCAAGCACTCTACATGAGAAAGGAAATCTATTCCTTAAATTTATAACTACAAAATTAAAACATATTTAATGGGTTGATAAAAAATATCTAGCATGGATCTCATATAATTAAACTTTAATAAAATTTATAATTGTCTTTGATTCATAAGTGTTCAATTTTCTTTTGCCCTATTTAAGTGGTCAATATATCTTTTTTTCAGAACAAGTTAAGGTATGCATTTGAAAAGCAGGCTTTTTCATCTAAACTTAATTTTGGAAGACAAGAGAAAGTTTACGTCTGTTTAGATACGTATGCTCTATTTGTTGTTGGTGGTGGTGGTGGTCAGTCTGTAAGTTGTGTCTGACTCTTTGCCAACTTCGGACCCATGGACTGTAGCAAGTCAGGTTCCTCTATCCTCCACTATCTCCTGGAGTTTGCTAAAATTCCTGTTCATTGAGTTGGTGATGCTATCTAACTATCTCATCCTCTGCCACTCCCTTCTCCTCCTGCCCTCAATCTTTCCCAGGATCAGGGTCTTTTATGATAAGTCAGCTCTATTTGGTGCCTTTTAAAAATTATTATTTTTAGACTGATCTTAAATAATTCTTAGAAGAATGGTAAAATACAAATTTATGTACAAATGGTGATCTCATTTCTATTTCTGGTAACAAAAACAGTTGTAATCAAGCTGAATATCTTATAATAGTTAAGAATAGATGTTACCAACATGGTCACATGGGAGTCTTCTGAATTTCCTTTCTCCTATCACATATAGAGCTGCAATGGGTCAGTTTCCTCTGAGAGAAATCCAGAACCAATAGAATGACTCCTACATATTGGGCAACTGAGAAAAACAATGTTAAAATGGATACGAAAGCCTGAGACACATTCTCCACCATAAACTCCAGTCCCAACTCAACACCTTATGTTGCTGATCCAAGCTTGAGTCTGCTTCCCGACATGCATCAGAGGCAATCTACTGACACTAGGATGTGGTGAAGGGAAGTGTGGCATTTATTTGTAGGAGACCAAGCAGGGGAGAGGGTCCTAGAGGTCTGCTCAGCTTGTGGACTTTCTTCTGACTGGTTGGTAGTGAGGTAACAGGGTGAAGTTTCAGGAATCTCAGTCTTCTAGTTCTAGCAGTTTGGGACCTACATGCTAATGGTCAAAATGTAGTCATCCTCCATGGCTATGGTCTTAGCCATAAGACTAAGACCATGGATGGTCTTAGTTTCTGCTGAGCAACTGAAAGATATGGATCAGATTGTTGCCTATGTCCCTTCAGAAGAAACTAAGAGTACTGTGACTTCATGGCTCTAATCATTAACTGCTTAAGTCTTCTCTTTTGAATACCAGTAAGGCCGAATAGACTAAAACGTTTTTTCCACAAATAAGAAATGGGGGACATGGAGGAACTTTTGTACCTGGGAAGGCCCTGCAAGTCCTACTTGGTTTCAGCCCCCTCTTTAATTAGAGACTCTTCAGTCCTGAAGAGAAGAGGGATGGGATGAGAAAAGGAATAACGTTTTGGATAGAGAGAGTAATCATAGAGTTGACAAAGGAGTTCAGTTTTGTTGTTGTTGTTGTTAGTCACTAAGTTGTGTCCAACTCTTCTCACTCGATGGACTGTTGGCCACCAGTCTTCTCTGTCCATGGGAATCCCCTGGCAAGGATACTGGGATGGGTTTCCATTTCTTTCTCCACGGGATCATCTGGACCCAGAAACTGAACTCGTGTCTCCTGCACTGCAGGCAGACTTCCCCTGAACCACCTGGGAAGCCCAGATTCAGTTTTAGTGGCACTCAATTTCACTTACAATTGGGAGGAAACCCTCAACTTCTAGCCTCTCCATGAGTAGGGAACATTCCGAGTCAAACTAGCACCCCACTCTTTTAAGGGGTGCCACCCAAGGGACAGACCTCCAAATCACCCAGCTCTGATAGCCAGTGAGGTGTACATTCACGAGTCCCACAGGACTATAGTAAACAAAGAGGCATTTGTTAAACAGGAGCACAGCTACTGCTCCAGACTCAGTGCCAAGGGAACAGACAAAAATGCCAGTCTCTCCATTTTCCCCCAGAAGGAGTCTGATAGGGCATGGTGGCATTATTTCCCAGGTGCTGGCTACTTAGAAGATGTCTGGCTTCTAAGTAGCCTTCATCTAGGGGCTGACTAAAATTATCACTAGAGCGTGAAGGAGCTAGAAAGTGCTTTCTGCACCCTCTGCACCCCGCTCACCCCAACAACAGAACCAAGTTGCTTGCAGCTCCTTCAAAGGAGCTCATGCACACATCTAGGTCACAACAATTATGATGGCTACTGTTACTGGTTGAAGGGTGATTTCCTCAGTTCTTGTCCTCTTGAAGGAAATAATTTAGATGAGATATAGAGCAGTTTCAAGTGGCAGGCGTTTTATTTACAAAGGCAAGGGTGCACTCTTGAGAAGGGATGAGAGAGGGCTGTCTGGAAACCAGAAGCAGCAGCCGTGAGAGTAGGCTTGAGTTTTACAGAGAGGTGGTGGTCCTTCTTGATGTTAACAGCTGCTGCTGCTGCTGCTGCTACATCACTTCAATCCTGTCCGACTCTGTGCGACCCCATAGGCGGCAGCCCACTAGGCTCCCCCGTCCCTGGGATTCTCCAGGCAAGAACACTGGAATGGGTTGCCATTGCTTTCTCCTGTGAAGAGCTGACTCATTGGAAAAGACCTTGATGTTGGTAAACATGGAGGGCAGGAGGAGAAGGGGGCGACAGAGGATGAGATGGTTGAACAGCAACACCAATTCAGTGGAAATGAATTAGAGCAAACTCCAGGAAATAGTGAAGGGCAGGGAGGCCTGGGGGACACGACTTAGGGACTGAACAACAACAAACCTTTCCTTTGGTGTGCAGGCGTTTACGCACAAACACCCACAAGGAGAGGGTAACCACCTTGCTAATTTGACATAATTATTGCATTGTTAACCCTGGGTTATTTTGAGTCAACTTTTAGGTCTTGATGAGCTGTGCCAACCTGCGCTGGTGGTTCCATTTGCTTCAACCTGATGAGACTGGGGAATTAGCAATAGACCTTGACTAGACATCTGAGCGACTAAGCACATTCTTGACTAGAAGAGAGAGGATCTCTAGGTGTGCTGGACTACCCGTGTCCAAGTGAGAGGGAAAAATGACCCTTTCCAGAATGGGACAGGGTCTGCTCATGTCTGACTAGATATCTAAAACTACCTGAAGGATTATTATTATTATTATTATTATTATTTGTGCACTTATTCATGTCTGACTCTTTGGGAACCAATGAACTGTAGCCCACCAATCTCCTCTGTCCATGGAATTTTCCAGGCAAGAACAATGGAGTAGGTTGCGATTTCCTCCTTCGGGGTATCTTCCTGACCCAGGGATTAAACCAACATTTCCTGTGGCTCCTGCATTGGCAGGAGAATTCTTTATCACTGAGCTACCTGGGAAGAGTCCCCCACAAATCACTAGCACTGACAGACAACAAAGCTTGCATTCAGGAGATGTATAGCACCACTATAGCAAAAATAAGTGAGTTTAAATAGGCACAAGAGCACCCTTCAAGACTACATCTGGGCTCAATGCAGAGAAGAACAGGTAAAAATATCAATCTCCCAGTATCTCCCTGGAAGATATTTGACTTCATTGTTGCTACCTAGGCTTCTGGCTTTTAATCAACCTGCATGTGGGAGGTGACTGAGATCCCCCAAGAAGCCTTATAGAGCTGGTGGATTGGATCCTTGCTGTTTGCCCACAGGTTTCACTAAAAGCAAAACCAGGACTTTAGCTTCTGCTTGTCAAAAATTTGTCCACAAATCTCCCACCTTAATTGTCAGGGCTAGGACTTAATAGACACCAATGCCTGTGTGTGCTCAGTGGTGTCCATCTATGAAATTTGCCTGGCAAGAAAATTGGAATGGGTTGCCCTTGCCTCCTCCAGGGGATCTTCCTGATGCAAGGATCAAACCTGAATCTCCTGCAGCTCCTGCACTGGTGGAGGAATTCTTTACCACTGAGCCATTGGACTTGCAGGACTGGTTTCCAAATCATCTAGCTCTGGGAGTTGACAGGGTTCAGTTTTCATGATCCCCCAGGACCACACAAAAACAAAGAAGTGCTTCTGATAAGATGCAAAATACCCCTAATGCCTATTCCCTCAGGCTCAGCACGGAGTGGGTGAGCAAAACCACCTCGGTCTTGGCTTCTCCTTTATTATGGGTGGACTCCATACACAATGTCACGACTTTCTCAGATGCTGCCTGAAGGTTCAGCTCTCAATTAGTCTGCATAAGATTGCTGAAGGGAAGACAGCAGTTCTCCAGGACCCTGAACAGATACATGGACATTTCCATGCTTTTGGATAGGATAAAATTTATAATAGCAACTTATGCATTTTTTCTATTTTAATCAGTAAGCAACATGGTAATTCACAGATGGCACTTGTTTCTTTGAGATCATGCTAATAACGGGGATAAATTCTGCTTTAATTTCACTGTTGTTAACTATATTTCTGTCTCTCAAGAAAGCATACATGAAGTCAAATGAGTAAGACTGACTTTATGATCAGGAAATCCCTTTTTTGCCACTGTATTTTTTAATTGAAGGACAGCTGCTTTATAGACCATCTCCTCCCCCACCCTGCCCCTCTAGGTTGTTAAAGAGCCCCTGTTTGAGTCATATAGCAAATTCCCATTGAAGGAAATCCTTTCCTTTGATTTGCTTTTATGAATGCTCACAAGCTTCTGTTTTAACTCACTTTAGTAAGATATGTGATATAGCATAGTTCATAATTGGTTGAGACATGTTAATGGGCCATGGTCTCTCTGTCGAGTTGCCTTAATAGATATTGCTGTACTGCCGGGAGCCATTATGGGAGAGCCCACCCATGACGAGGTCATGAAGAAAATACCTGACAGGCAAGGCCATCCAGGATCCCATCCATGACGAGGTCATGAGGAAAAAACCTGACACGGAAAGCCATTCAGGATACAAGGGACCCTCCAGGTTGGCCTCGGCCTCTACCCCACCCTGTATCCTCCCCCCTTTTCTGCTGTTGGTCTTGTTTGCCCTGCTGCAGATTCTTGTGTTGCCTGCCGAGAGCTTTCCTGCTCCTCTTTCACTGATTAAAGACCAACTTAAAACCCTAATTAATAAATCTCCTAGATGCTGGTACCCTATGAAGGGGCCAGGGATGAAGGAAATGCTTCAGTTCAAACCCTTTTTCTGGCATTCGGGCTGGTTTGATAAATGTGTGCTCTCATTGCAAGAAATGCTCAGGATTGTTCTAAACATCCTAAGCACAGTACGCTAACAAAAGAAACTATTAAGCATAGGCCCCTTCACGGGGTGAGAAAAGCTCCACAAATATGATAGCCACAAATGTGCCTAATAGAAAATACTTTAGATAGAGATTAGCTGGTGACTTCTTGCAGGTAGTTAACTTTTAGACTAAGAGCCTGTTTTGTGCTATATCTGCTGTTTTTGCAGTCCTTCACATTTCTGTTTTGTAAAAATGTAATCCTATCTAGTTCCCATGGAGATGACACCTATTAGAAAGAAAATAGATTAATTACAAGAAAAACAGGGTCAGCTACTGAAGTTGCTTAAGTCACACCAGGTGAAAGCCATAAAATGTTAGCAGGCCTGAAGGCCAAATGATAAGAATGACTCTCGTGAATGAAAAGTATGAGGGTGACATCCTGTTTCTGTTGAAGGTCAAGTTGCTGTAATGTTTTGAGATGACCTGTGTGTAAGCAACATGCACCCCCCCCCCCAAAAAAAAAAAGATGTTCTTAAGGGTATAAAGGGGCAGGGCAAAAATAAACTTCAGACTTAGCTCCCGAGCTTTGTCTCACTGTGTCTCTCTCTTGCCGACACTGTTCATCCTGAGGGTTCCCCTGGATCCTGCTGGGGCTGGACCCCAGCACTGTACAATAAAGCTGATACAGTAGACTGTAGAATTTTTGAGCATTAAGGTGCATGCACACTAAGTCACTTCACTAGTGTCTGACTGTGACCCCATGGACTGTAGCCTGCCAGGCTTCTCTATCCACGTATGTATATATATATATATATATACACACACACACACACATATATCTAAAGCATTATTTGAAAGGTTTTATGCATAATCAGGTAATTGAATCATCACAATAACAGAATAAATTATATGATTTCACCAAGGAAACCAGCTAGAAACTGAAAGAGCAAGGATTTCAAGTCAAAGAGCCACTAAATGCTATTAAATAACAGGCAATCGTTATGTTACATGATAAAGATCATTTTTTTAATATACAGTCTTTTAAAGTAGACCATTAAAAGTAGACCATTGGGCTTCCCTTGTGGCTCAGCTGATAAACAAGTCGCTTGCAATGTGGGAGACCTGGGTTCAATCCCTGGGTTGGGAAGATCCTCTGGAGAAGGGAAAGGCTACCTACCCCAGTATTCTGACCTAGAGAATTCCATAGACTGTATAGTCCACATGGTCATAAACAGTCAGACATGACTGAGCAACTTTCACTTTCAGTATTAATTAACCTCTAAACTAAAGAAATATTTTGGAGAAGGAAATGGCAACCCACTCCAGTATTTTTGCCTGGAAAATCCCATAGACTGAGGATCCTTATAGGCTACAGTCCATTGGGTCACAAAGAGTGGGACACGACTTAGTGACTTCACTTAATTAAAAACATTTAACAGTTGTTCAGTTCTTAAGATAATATTGTAATGTAATTAGCACCCAACTAATAAAAATAAATGAAAAAAATAATAAAAAAAAGCTTTCCTTCTGACACACACACAAAACTAATAATAATTGTCAAGGTCAGTGTTGTTTGATCCTTAAAGCAGTCCTATAAAACAGATTTCATAATTGGTTTCATCTTTACAGATAAAAGATATGCCTCCCTAGTGTCTCAGATGGTAAAGCGTCTGTCTGCAATGCGGGAGACCCAGGTTTGATCCCTGGGTCGGGAAGATACCCTGGAGAAGGAAATGGCAATCCACTCCAGTATTCTTGCCTGGAAAATTCCATGGACGGAGGAGCCTGGGAGGCTGCAATCCATGGGGTCACAGAGTCGGACACAACTGAGCGACTTCACTTTTAATGTACTTTCACTTAGAGATAAAAACAACAAAAGATAGAGATGGTAAATAACTTTCCCAGAATGTTAGGACCTTGCCCAAGAAGAAGAAACTATTTACTAGTTTAGAATCTGGCCTTAGATTCTAAAACATTTTTCTTTACAACCTTAGAAATAATTGTTTTTTATTCCTGTGGGGAGATGTCGGGGGAGGGGCAGGCTTGTGGGAAAGTATCTGTTTTTCCATGACATACAATCAACTTTCAGGCATATCATAGACTTTTTAAGGAGTCTGAATAAGTGACTTCTAGTGCCTATCCAAATCTAACATTCATTTAATCTATAATTTCTGACACAATTATCTGGATCAGGTGTTGTTGTTTCAGATGTATAGAGTAATAATTTGATACTTGTATATATAGATATAGATATATACTACAAAATGATCAACAGTAAATCATTATCATCATACATGAACAATTAACAGCACCACCATGCATATTTTTTTTTTCTTTTTCATTAATGAAAATTTAAAAAATCTACTTTCATTTATTTTCAAACAGGCAGTACAGTATTCTTGGCTATGGGTTTCTTGAGTGGCTCAGGTGTAAAGAATCTGCAATGCAGGAGTCCCGGTTCTATCCCTGGGCCAGAAAAATTTCTGGGAGAAGAGGATGGCTACCCCCTCCAGTATTCTTTCCTGGAGAATCCCATGGACAGAGGGACTATAGTGCATGGGATTAGAGTCAGATGACTAAGCAACTAAACAATTTCACTTTTTGGACTATTTTTTGCTCTAGTCACTGTGCTATATCTTATTTATTTTATAACTGGCATATTTCTATGCCAGTTATTATAATGTGCAACTAAAAGAGTTTCACTGGCATCAGTTCAGTTCAGTTGCTCAGTTGTGTCCAACTCCTTGTGAACCCATGGACTGCAGTACGCTAGGCTTCCCAGTTCATCATCAACTCCCGGAGCTTACTCAAACTCATGTCCACTGAGTCAGCGATGTCATCCAACCATCTCATCCTCTGTTCCCTCTTCTCCTCCTGCCCTCAACCTTTCCCAGAATCAGGGTCTTTCCAATGAGTCAGCTCTTCACATCAGGTGGCCAAAGTATTGGAGCTTCAGCTTCAACGTCAGTCCTTCCAATGAACACTCAGGACTGATTTCCTTTAGGATGGGCTGATTGGATCTCCTTGCAGTCCAAGGGACTCTCAAGAGTCTTATCCAACACCACAGTTCAAAAGCATCAGTTCTTCAGCACTCAGCTTTCTTTTATAGTTCAACTCTCACATTCAGACATGGATACTGGAAAAACTGTAGCTTTGACTAGATAGATCTTTGTTGACAAAGTAATGTCTCGCTTTTTAATATGCTGTCTGGATTGATCATAGCTTTCCTTCCAAGGAGCAAGCATCTCTTAATTTCATGGTTGCAATCACCATCTGCAGTGATTTTGAAGCCCCCAAAAATAAAGTCTGTCACTATTCCCACTGTTTCCCCATCTATTTGCCATGAAGTTATGGGACCAGATGTCATGATCTTAGTTTTCTGAATGTTGAGTTTTAAACCAACTTTTCCACTTTCATCCAGGGGCTCTTTAGTTCCTCTTCACTTTCTGCCATAAGGATGGTGTCATCTGCATATCTGAGGTTATTGATATTTTCCCCCGGCAACCTTGATTCCAGCTGTGCTTTATCCAGCCTGGCATTTCCCATGATGTACTCTTTATATTAGTTAAATAAGCAGGGTGGCAATGTACAACCTTGATATACTCTTTTTCCGATTTGGAACCAGTCTGTTGTTCCATGTCCAGTTCTAACTGTTGCTTCTTGGCTTGCATACAGATTTCTCAGGAGGCAGTAAGGTGGTCTGGTATTCCCATCTCTTGAAGAATTTTCCAGTTTGTTGGGATCCACACAGTCAAAGGCTTTGACATAGTCAATAAAGCAGAAGTAGATGTTTTTCTGGAACTCTCTGGTATTTTCAATGATCCAACAGATGTTGGCAATTTGATCTCTGGTTCCTCTGTCTTTTCTAAATCCAGCTTGAACATCTGGTAGTTCACAGTTCACATCCTATTGAATCCTGGGTTGGAGAATTTTAAGCATTACTTTACTAGTGTGTGAGATGAGTGCAATTGTGCAGTAGTTTGAGCATTCTTTGGCACTGCCTTTCTTTGGGATTGGAATGAAAAGTGACCTTTTCCATTTCTGTGACCACTGCTGAGTTTTCCAAAGTTGCTGACATATTGAGTGCAGCACTTTCACAGCATCATTTTTAAGAAATTAAATAGCTCAACTGAAATTCCATCACCTCCATTGGCTTTGTTCATAGTGATGCTTCCCAAGGCCCACTTGACTTCAGATTCCAGGATGTCTGGCTCTAGGTGAATGATCACACCATCGTGGTTGTTGGTCATGAAGATCTTTTTTGTACAGTTCTTCTGTGTATTCTTGCCACCTCTTCTTAATATCGTCTGCTTCTGTTAGATCCATATCATTTCTGTCCTTTATTGAGCCCATCTTTGCATGAAATGTTCCCTTGGTATCTTTAATTTTCTTGAAGAGATCTCTAGTCTTTCCCATTCTATTGTTTTCCTCTATTTTATTGCATTGTGATACATTTTAAGGCAATAATTATATAAAGCAACAATATAGATATTGTTTTAAGGAAACAAGATTAAGATGTTTTATGGTATGCATAATAAATTTATTATTTCAAGCTAATATTAATAACAGAGAAGGCAATGGCACCCCACTCCAGTACTCTTGTCTGGAAAATCCCATGGATAGAGGAGCGTGGTAGGCTACAGTCCATGGGGTGGCGAAGAGTCAGACATGACTGAGCGACTTCCCTTTCACTTTTCACTTTTATGCATTCGAGAAGGAAATAGCAACCCACTCCAGTGTTCTTGCCTGGAGAATCCCAGGGATGGGGTCGCACAGAGTCGGATACGACTCAAGTGACTTAGCGGTAGCAATATTAATAAACTGATAAACAGTTCAGATTATTGCCTTCATTTTTTATGGTTGTACCCATTGAAATAAAGCAAAGTACCAAAGTAAGGGGAAACTGTATGCTTTTTCAGAGCCATTTGTTAAAATTGAAGAAAATATTACTGGATAATCTTGGACTACCAGCTGGTTGCTTTCCCTTCCTTTAAAAATCTGCAAGTTTCTTTCAAAGACATGATGTTGTTACTAATCAAACACTTCCTCAAATATCACTCTCATGATACCGTTTACTCTAAATAAATGTGTCTCTCAGTATATCCCATATGGCAATAAATATAGTATCGCATATTTTAAAAGTGGGTCACAAGTAATTTATACTAGTTCTATGTATGTAAATTTCTCATGGTGTTGTAATCAGTTTCATATTTCATAATATATTATTAACTGTCATCTATGAGAATTTAAAATTTTCCTAAATTAATATTGAGAAATGTTACTCCCAATCTATATTCTGCTCACAGTGTATGCTATATTGTGTTATGTAAAGTTACTCATGTGTTATACAAAATGCATATAAGAGATACACACACACACACACACACACACACACACACACATGCTTTGAAAAGCACTAAAGTTAAGATTAAGAGACTAACCTTTTTAAGAGAGCTATACTTTTTGACAACTCTGTCTTTATTTTTCTTTCAAATAGCAAAAAGTGTTCAAACGCCAAGAGAAAAAAAAAATAAAGTTTCTACTTGCAGGATGGCCTCTCTCTATTTAAAGATAATTATTTCACTGAAAGCTTTCTTGCAATTTTCACACTATCTCATCAACCAGTCAATAAAGAATTCTCTAGAGAGCTATAATTCCTTTTTTTTTTTTTAAACTGCTGCATTTTTTATTCTTCTAAATTGAGCCATTACTCACACTTTTGTAATGTAGGTCTTGATTTATCAAACTCAAATCCAGATGTTTGATATCTTTTCCATGCAGGTTCTCAGCACAGCATCTGCTTTATATTTTGGTTCTGCAGTATAGAATCCATGGACACTTGGATAAGTTATATCTGCAATGATCTTTTATCATTTTTTATATAGAAAGAGAAAAAGCTTCATTTCATATTTTCTTAAATGAGATATAAAATAATTAAATGAGATATAAAATAATTTAGAAATTTTATACTAATTCTTATAGCAGCTAGGGTAATTGTAGTTTGCAGTAAGTTTGTGAAGCAACATGCCTATTTTTTGTGAGTTACCTATCCCTTAAAGGGAAAAATTGGAGTAGTCAACTCGCTGTTATCTTTGATTATTATGATTTTGAAGAAATGTACAGCCTTTAAGCTTCATTCTAAAAAAAAAAAAAAAAAAAAACTAAGAAGAAAACAACCAAAGAACATAAAGAAAACAAGCAATGGTTATAAAAGAAGAAATCAATGAAATTAACAAATAAAATGCAATCAAGAAAAATCACAATAATAACATATCAAATTGATAAACACCTTTAAAGTCTGATCAAAAAATGAGAGAACCCAAATGATCATCATTAAAGATCCTAAACATGAAAATAATAATATTATTTATAATGTTTTGACAGTAAACTTGAAACCATGTAAACGAATTACTCAAAAACCTTAAAACTCACTCAGTTCAGTTCAGTCTCTCAGTCGTGCCCAACTCTTTGTGACCCCATGGACTGCAGCATGCATGCCAGGCCTCCCTGTCCATCACCAATTCCTGGAATTTACTCAAACTCATGTCCATTGAGTCAGTGATGCCATCCAATCATCTCATCCTCTGTCGTCTCCTTCCCTTCCTGCCTTCAATCTTTCCCAGGATCAAGGTCTTTTCAAATGAGTCAGTTCTTCACATCAGGTGGTCAAATTATTGGAGTTTCAGCTTCAGCATCAGTCCTTCCAAAGAATATTCAGGACTGGTTTCCTTTAGGATGGACTGGTTGGATCTCCTTGCAGTCCAAGGTACTCCCAAGAGTCTTCTCCAACACCACAGTTAAAAATCATCAATTCTTTGGCAGTCAGCTTTCTTTATAGTCCAACTCTCACATCTATGCATGACTACTGGAAAGCCATAGCATTGACTAGATGGACCTTCGTTGGAAAAGTAATGTCTCTGCTTTTTAACAAAATGTTTTTTTTTTTTTTTTTTAAATAAAAACCCACTCAAACTAACACTAAATTGTTATATATCTTATTAAAATATATTGATAATTTAAAAAAAAAATTGAAAATCTCAGATCCTGATGATTTCCCACAGATTTTTCTTCATTTTTGAGAAAAAAAACTGGAATCACTTTTATAGTTTTTCCAATATTTAGCAAAGAAAAGTTATTTGTATGTAGCCAACACAACCTTCATACTAAAAACTGACAAGCTCTTTCCAAAACTCAGGATGAAACCATATGATAAGCTCTTATGAACATGGAAGAAAAACTTAAAAAACAAATTCAATAATATATAACAAGAATAAAATGTGATTATAAAATAGAGATTATTCTAAAGTAAAATATAATCATTTTAAAATGTCATAATTGGAAACATTAACAGATAAATGGAAATTTGTGATCAGCAACACAGAAGACCTTCACAAATAAGCCAGTACCTGTTATCAATGGTAGAGAAAAACTTAGCCATACAAGGGAAAGTACATGGAAAAACAAATGTAACAAAGAAGTACTGACCACTTTCTCTCTGAGAGCAAGGATATTAATGATTAACACTTCTATTGAAAGAATATATAGTGACAGAGATCCTCAAAATTGCAATAAAGCAAGAAAAGATATAAAATTCATATAGGATGTTAAAAAAATATGAAACAATTGTGTTTTGATTAAAAAAAATTAGCTTTTGAAGTCTTACATGGCAACTCATCTGCACACTTCTCTAAAATCATCCTTTGATTTGGGAACAAATCTGTTTTTATTTACTATGCTAAAGCCTTTGACTCTGTGGATCACAACAAACTTGGAAAATTCTTATGAGATGAGAATACCAAACCACCTTACCTGCCTCAAGAAATTTGTATGGAGGTGAAGAAGCAGCAATTAAAACCAGACGTGGAACAGCAGACTGGTTTCAAATTGGGAAAGGAGTATGTCAAGACTGTAGATTGCTACCCTGCTTATTTAACTTATATGCAGAATACATCATGCAAAATGCCAGGCTGGATGAAACACAAGCTGGAATCAAGATTGCAGGAAGAATATCAATAGCCTCAGATATTCATGTGACACCACCCTTATGGCAGAAAGAGAAGAGGAACTAAAGAGCCTCTTGATGAAACTGAGAGAGGAGAGAGAAAAGAAAAGGAAAAAAAAAAAAATGACTTAAAACTCAACATTCAAATAACGAAGGTCATGGCATCTGGTCCCGTCACTTCACAGTAAGTAGGTGGGGAAACAATGCAAACAGTGAGAGACTTTCTTTTCTTGGGCTCCAAAATCACTGCAGATGGTGACTACAGTTGTTAAATTAAAAGATACTTTCTCCTTGGAAGAAAAGTTATGACAAATGTAGACAACATATTAAAAATCAGAGACATCACTTTGCTGACAAAGGTCCACTTAGTCAAAAGCTATGTTTTTTCCATTAGCTGTGTACTGGTGTGAGAGTTGGACCATAAAGAAAGCTGAACACCAAAGAATTGATACTTTTGAACTATGGTCTGGGAGAAGACCCTTGAGAGTCCGTTGGACTACAAGAAGATCAAACCAGTCAATCCTAAAGGAATTCAATCCTGAATATTCATTGGAAAGTTTGATCCTGAAGCTAAAGCTCCAATATTTTGTCCACCTGATGAGAAGAATTGACTCATTGGAAAAGACCCCGATTCTGGGAAGGATTGAAGGCAGGAGGGCAGGGGGATGGCAGTGGATGAGATGGTTGGATGGCATCACCGACTCGATGGACATGAGTCTGAGTAGCCTCCAGGAGTTGGTGATGACCAGGGAAGCTTAGCGTGCGGCAGTCCATGGCATCACCGAGTTGGACACTGAGCGACTGAACTGAACTCAACTCAGTTGTGTCTGATTCTTTGTGACCCCGCAGACTGTAGCCCATCAATCTCCTCTGTCCATGGGATTCTCCAGGCAAGAATACAAGAATGGGTTTCCATGCCCTCCTCCAGGGTATCTTCCTTACCAGGAAGCTAATTCAGAACAAATATAACATACACAAATTCCCCATCATTTCCTTCAGTAATTTTTTTTTCCAAGTTAATGATTTTACTGCCTTTTTTTCCCCATTTATTTTTATTAGTTGGAGGCCAATTACTTTACAATATTGTAGTGGTTTTTACCATATATTGACATGAACCAGCCATGGATTTACATGTGTTCCCCATCCTAATCCTCCCTCCCGCCTCCCTCTCCATCCCATGCCTCTGTGTCTTCCCAGTACACCAGCCCTGAGCACTTGTCTCATGCATCCAACCTGGGCTGGTGATCTGTTTCACCCTTGATACTATACTTGTTTCAATGCTATTCTCTCAGAACATCCCACCCTCGCCTTCTCCCACAGAGTCCAAAAGTCTGTTCCGTACATCTGTGTCTCTTTTTCTGCTTTGCATATAGGGTTATCATTGCCCTCTTTTAAAATTCTATATATATGCATTAGTATACTGTATTGGTCTTTATCTTTCTGGCTTACTTCACTCTGTATAATGGGCTCCAGTTTCATCCATCTCATTAGAACTGATTCAAATGAGTTCTTTTTAATGGCTGAGCAATATTCCATGGTGTATATGTACCATAGCTTCCTTATCCATTCGTCTGCTGATGGGCATCTAGGTTGCTTCCATGATCTGGCTATTATAAACAGTGCTGCAATGAATATTGGGGTACATGTTTCTCTTTCAGATCTGGTTTCCTTGGTGTATATGCCAAGCAGTGGGATTGCTTGGTCATATGGCAGTTCTATTTCCAGTTTTTTAAAGAATCTCCACACTGTTCTCCATAGTGGCTGTACTAGTTTGCATTCCCACCAACAGTGTAGGAGGCTTCCCTTTTCTCCACACCCTCTCCAGCATTTATGGGAAACTTCCAGACTCATTCTATGAGGCCATCATCACCCTAATTCCAAAACCAGACAAAGATGCCACAAAAAAAGAAAACTACAGGCCCATATCACTGATGAACATATATGCAAAAATCCTTAACAAAATTCTAGCAAACACAATCCAACAACATATTAAAAAAAATCACACATCATGACCAAGTGGGCTTTATCCTAGGAATGCAAGGATTCTTTACTATCCACAAATCAATCAATGTAATACATCACATTAACAAATTGAAAGATAAAAAACATATGATTATATCAATAGATGCAGGAAAAACCTTTGACAAAATTCAACATCCATTTATGATAAAAACTCTCCAGAAAGCAGGAATAGAAGGAACATACCTCAGCATCGTAAAAGCTATATATGACAAACCCACAGCAAACATTATCCTCGATGGTGAAAAATTGAAAGCATTTCCCTTAAAGTCAGGAACAAGACAAGGGTGCCCACTCTCACCACTACTATTCAACATAGTTTTGGAAGTTTTGGCCACAGCAATCAGAGCAGAAAAAGAAATAAAAGGAATCCAGATAGGAAAAGAAGTGAAACTCTCACTGTTTGCAGATGACATGATCCTCTATATAGAAAACCCTAAAGACTCTACCAGTAATATTTTCACTTGCCATCAAACATCAATTAGAGTGATGAAAACTGCAAATGTTTAAATAAACTGTAGATTTCCAAAGGAAATTTTAATAGTTTTTGTTGTTGTTATTGTTAAAAAAGTGAGTATATCAGTCTGATAGCTCTGTCAAAACAAAATATCACAAGCTGGATAGCTTAAAAACCAAAAATGTATTTTCTCACAGTTTTGGATATTGGATGTTCAAGATCAAGGTGAAAGCAGTGTGGGTGTCTGTTGAAACCTCTCTTCTTGGTTTGCAGATGGGCTCCTTATTTTTGTGTTCTCTTATTGGCTTTTCACTGTACACGTGTAAGCAGAGAAAGTGATGTCTTTCATTCTTCTTAATAAGGACATCATTGTTATCAAGTTAAGACTCCACCATTGTAACTTCATTTAACCTTGATTACCTCCTTATAGGCTCTATTTCTAGAGAAAGTGAAAGTGAAGTCGCTCAGTCGTGTCCGATTCTTTGTGACCCTGTGGACTGTAGCCTATCACGCTCCTCCATTCATGGGATTTTCCAGGCAAGAGTACTGGAGTGGATTGCCATTTCCTTCTCCAGAGGATCTTCCCAACCCAGAGATTGAACCCAGGTTTCCCACATTGTATGTGCTTTACTGTCTGAGCCACCAAGGGAAGTATTTCTAGAGAAGGAAATGGCAAACCACTCCAGCATCCTTGCCTGAAGAATCCCCATGGACAGAGGAGCCTGGTAGGCCATGGTCCATGGAGTCTCAGAGAGTAGGACATGTCTGAAGGGACTAAGCGCGCATGCACACAGGCTCTACTTCTAAATACAGTCCAGTTAACAATTAGAGCTTCCACCACTACTATTCAACATAGTTTTGGAAATTTTAGCCACAACAATAAGAGAAGAAAAAGAAATAAAAGGAATCCAGATTGGAAAAGAAGTAAAACTCTCACTGTTTGCAGATGACATGATCCTCAATATAGAAAACCCTAAAGACAACACCAGAAAAATTCCTAGAGCTAATCAATGAATATAGTAAAGTTGCAGGATATAAAATTAACACACATAAATCCCTTGCATTGCTATACACTAACAATGAGAAAACAGAAAGAGAAATTAAGGAAATAATTCCATTCACCATTGTGATGAAAATAATAAAATACTTAGGAATAAATCTACTTAAAGAAACAAAAGACTTATATATAGAAAGCTATAAAACACTGATGAAAGAAATCAAAGATGACCCAAATAGATGGAGAAATATACTATGTTCATGGAATGGAAGAATCAATACAGTGAAAATAAGTATGCTATCCAAATCAATCTATAGATTCAATGCAATCCTTATCAAGCTACCAATGGTATTTTTCACAGAACTATATAACAAGTAATTTCACAATTTGTATAGAAAAAAAAAAAAAACAAACAAACTTGAATAGCCAAAGCAGTCTTGAGAAAGAAGAATGGAACAGGATGAAGCAATCTGCCTGACTTCAGACTATACTAGAAAGCTACAGTCATCAAGACTGTATGGCACTGGCACAAAGACAGAAATATAGATCAATGGAACAAAATAGAAAGCCCAGAGATAAATCCAGGCACCTATGGACACCTTATCTTTGACAAAGGAAGCAAGAATATGCAATGGAAAAAAGACAATCTCTTTAACAAATGATGCTGGGAAAACTGGTCAACCACCTGTAAATGAATGAAATTAGAACACTTTCTAACAACATACACAAAAATAAGCTCAAAATGGATTAATGATCTAAATGTAAGACCAAAAACTATAAAATTCCTTAAGGAAGACATAGGCAAAACAAACTCTGACATATCACAGCAGGATCCTCTGTGACCCACCCAACAGAGTAATGGAAATAAAAGCAAAAATAAACAAATGGGACCTAATTAAACTTAAAAGCTTTTGCATAACAAAGGAAACTATAAGCAAGGTGAAAAGACAGTCTTCAGAATGGGAGAAAAAAATAGCAAATGAAGCACCCGACAAATAATTAATCTAGAAGGGCTGCTATCCAAAAGTCTACAGACAATAAATGCTGGAGTGGGTGTGAAGAAAAGGGAACCCTCTTACACTGGTTGTGGGAATGCAAACTAGTACAGCCACTATGGAGAACAGTGTGAAGATTCCTTAAAAAACTGGAAATAGAACTGCCATACGACCCAGAAATCCCACCTCTGGACATACACACTGAGGAAACCAGAACTGAAAGAGATATGTGTACCCTGATGTTCATTGTAGCACTGTTTACAGTATCTAGGACATGGAAGCAACCTAGATATCCATTGGCAGATGAGTGGATAAGACAATTGTGGTACATATACACAAGAACATATTTGAATCAATTCTAATGAGGTGGATTAAACTGGAGCCTATTATACAAAGTGAAGTAAGTCAGAAAGAAAAACACCAATTCAGTATATTAACACATGTATATGGAACTTAGAAAGATGGTAAAGATAACCCTATATCTGAGATAGCAAAAGAGACACACATATAAAGAACAGAATTTTGGACTCTGTGGGAGAAAGTGAGAGTGGGATGTTTGAGAGAATAGCAATAAAGCATGTAGATTACCATATATGAAATAAATGACCAGTCCAGGTTTAATGCATGAGACAGGGTGCTCAGGGCTGGTGCACTGGGACAACCTTGAGGGAGGGGATAGAGAGGGAGGAGGAAGGGAGTTCAATATGGGGGACACATGTACAACCATGGATGATTCATGTCAATGTATGGCAAAAATCACTACAATATTGTAATTAGCCTCCAATTAAAATAAATGAATTAATTTTAAAAAAGAATTAGGATTTCAACATATGCATTTTGGAGGGACATAATTTAGTCCACAAGAGCTATACAAAATTTTGTTGTTTTCTAAGATTGTGATAATTCATAAAAGAATCATACAAATTAAATCCCTACTTATTTAAATGGTCATAATTCTATTTGTCAGATACTGTGTTACTCTGTCAGGGTGGAATAAAGGGCAGAACAGAAATGTTCAGTGGCATCTTGCAATTGATAGCATAGCATAAAAGATTATTTTTAACCAAATCTAGTGATATCATGAAATTTGTGTTTATTCTTACAGGTTTGGTGATTTCATGGTGAGAGAAAAGGATGTGCTTACATACTGGTTTATATTTATATTTTTAAATAAAAGATAAGGTTATGAAAATGAAAAGGGACAGAGTTAATGGTATTAATAACAAGAGCAATGAGGACAGTACAGAGAATTAGAAAAACAGTATCCTTGGGATGACAAGATTAAAAAAAAAAAAAAGAAAGAAATATTTGTATACTTATGGTTGATTTGCATTGTTGTATGGTAGAAACCAACACAAGATTATATGTAAAGCAATTATCCTCCAATTAAAAAAATACATTAAAAAAGAAATATAGTAACTTTGTGAATTATTGTTGAAAAAACAGTTAAATTGATGACCATAAATTTGAAATAATTATAAATTTAAACTGTGGCTCTATTTTATCACATGGAAGGGCAAAGTGGACAAAACTAAAAATAATAACAAAAATGATGATGATAGCAGAAACTATGGGATTCTTTGCAGACACTATGGTAAAAACCTTTTACTTAATTATTTCTTTTTATAGTAGTTCTATGAAGAGTCTACTCTTATTATTAATATTATCATTTGGTGGTTGAACAAACTGAGGCTTACAAAGGTTTGAATAGTTCTCCAAATTATAATCAATCTTAAATAGGAACACAGGTAGTCTGACTTCTTCAAAACAAAATTCTTATGCCCTTCACTGGTTTTTACAGGGTCAGAATTTTGGCAGGGGAATGTGATATGACATCAGAGATATAATAAAATGAAATCATCAAAGGTAAATCATGCAGTATTTGCTAGATGAGGTTGGAAATAAACACCACAGAAAGATTAAACAGGGGAAGTCAATGTTTTTCAGTGTAATACAGAAGAAGAAAATCTGATTTGGAGTACTTGAGTAAGCCAATGGGAATGCAGGAAAGGAGGTGTGCCTGCATACTTTGGTGCTTAAATTATAGATTGGTGACACTATTTTTGAAGAAAAACAAAATTTGTGATTACTGTAATCAGTTAGTGAGGATGGTGAGGAGAAAGTCATTGAAAAATATGATATAAGAAACCCTAGTTGCCAAAACCCACAGACCAAGGTATTCAAGGATTATTAATGAACATCACATGCAACTATAATATTGTCAGGATTTGATGTGTCATCCATTCCCCAGTTATCAATGATATATACGATGGGAAATTGATAATCCAATATTGATAAGGTACTAAAAATATATTTTTCTTCATATACTGGGTAGAGGAGAAATGATAAAGAAGCAGAAGTGAGTATCAAAGACATCTCTACTCTTGCTCCTAATTGTGAAGGATTTGAATAAATCAATATATCCCTTGGTGATTAGGGAAGAAGCAGTGTCCTCTGGAAATGGTAAGGTTTTTTTTTTTTTTTTCCCTGTCACAACAAATAGCTTGCAGGATCTCAGTTCCCCAACCAGGAATCGAACATGGGTCATGACAATAAAAGCTCCGAATCCTGACCACAAGGGAACCCCCTGGTCAGAGTTTCTTTAAAATAATAAGGTAAAGGAACTATTCAGAGAATGGGGTTATGGATATAGTGCAGACCAATCATAGAATGGGCATTGCAAGAGGTTAGTTGAAGGCTGGAGAAGGAAAGTAGTCATGAAATGCAGAGTGAAAGGAGAAAAGTTGAAATGAGCAAGTGTTTCACAAGTGAGTACATGATGGATTAAAAATGCAACTTGCATGATAATTGGAAAACAGCAAAGAGCATCAAATATTAATGTTAGGTATGCTGATATTAACCTTAAAAGTCTTTTAGAATATGCTCTATGGGCACTGAAAACACTGTAGCTATGACTTTGAAACAAAATCTATCAAACATGATACAGGCCTTTGATGTTGGTATTAATTTTCTTCTTTGCTAGTATTGGCATGTATGATAAGGATAACATTGTTCAAAAGCAATAAGAAAGCAAGGATGAGTTATATCATCCCTCATACTGAGCTTGGGGACTGAAGCTCATGTTGTTGTTCAGTCACTAAGTTGTGTCCAACTCTTTGCAACCCCATGAACTGCAGCATGCCAGCTTCCCTGCCTGTCCTTCACTCTCTCTCGGAGTTTTGTAACTTGTGTCCATGGAGCCAGTGATGCCATTCAGCCATCTCATGCTCTGGAGTTAGCAGAATTCAAAAAGATGCATTTTCTGGTTCATTCGTTCAGGAATGACAATATATTTTCTCTCAATGTCCTCTAGTGTGGTAGGAAGTACTCCACTTGATAACCTCATATTCATTGCAGGATAGTCTCAGGTCTTGATTTCTTTTACTTCTGCATTTCAATGATATTGCCGAGGTATATATGAATTACATTTTTTTTTTTTAGAATTGACTGGATTAATTTATCAAATGCTACATTGAGTAATGTCCTAACAGTTTTCTTCCCAATTAGAAATCTCCCAGGATTTTTAATCCTAGTGCTTTGTTCAAAGTAGTTTCTCTAGTGAAAGTGAAATTTGCTCAGTCATGTCTGACTTTTTGTGACCCCATGGACTATGCAGTCCATAGAATGAATTCTCTAGGCCAGAATACTGGAGTGGGTAGCCTTTCCCTTCTCCAGAGGATCTTCCCAACCCAGGGATCTAAACCAGGTCTCCCACATTGCAGGAGGATTCTTTACCAGCTGAGCCACAAGGGAAGCCCAGGAATACTGGAGTGGGTAGCCTATCCCTTCTCCAGTGGATATTCCTGACCCAGGAATCCAACCGGGGTCTCCAGCATTGCAGGTGGATACTTTACCAACTGAGCTATCTCGAGAGAGATTCCTGTTTTGAATTTTATTCCCTCATTCATCATAAACAGCCCTGTATTTGCTTTTTATAATTATTTTCCCAGGTTAAATCCATAAGAAAATATATACAGATAAATCAGAACAGTGGTTGAAATTGTAGCACTGCTTATGTTTTTATAAATGTATTACCACATGAAGATATAACTTCAAAATTTTCATATATTTTATTCCATTTGTTCTTCATATTAACTGCTAATGATTTATCAATTCATTCATCCATTCTGTAAGTATTTAATGGTTGTTATATGTTTGCAACTCTACCAGTTGCTGTGGATTAGAAGATAAATAATAGATGATCACTACCCTCCAAGAAGCAGCTCTTGTAAATACATAATGTAATCAGTGTAACAAGATAATTATATACAGAGGGTACAATGTTAACACAGAGAAAAAGAATGGATAGTTTATATATATAGTAGTATAACTCAGCAATATTTTTGAGAAAGAATTGATGTTGATGTGAGGTTTTGAAATAGAAATAATATTTTACCATATATACCAAAAGAGATAAAACCCAGTACAGACCTAAACTTTTGAAGACATGGGGGAGCCACAAAATTGCAAGAAATTGCAAACAGCTTTGTCCTACTGGTGGATGGCTGGTATTATTTCCCAAGAATATACATACCTTGATAACAAGTTGAAGTTGTTTCTTCAAGTGGTTGGCAGTTTCTTTTCTCTAACAATTCATTTTGTATTGCAGAGCCATAAGAGTGAGAAAATAATCAGATTTATGAGTAGTTTGTTTTGCTTCCAATTTTGCATAATCTTCAGATAAAATATTGGTTTTCTTAATGAATTAAAAAGATACTATATGAAGGTAATTATTTTGAATGTCCATTATAGTCTATATACTTTTAATAAATTATTTGCTTGATTTTTTTAAAGTTGTATCCTTTGAATTCTATAGATTGGCAGACAAGTAGATAGATACGTATAGATATATAGGCAGACTTCCCTGGTAGTTCAGTTGGTAAAGAATCCGCCTGACATTCAGGAGACCTTGGATGGATTCCTGGGTCTGGAAGTTCTCCTGGAGGATGGGAGTATTCTTGCTGGAGGATCCCCATGGACAGAGGAGCCTGGCAAACTACAGTCTGTGGGGTTGCAAGTGTTGGACCTGATTGAGCAACTAAATACAGCACAGCAGATAGACAGATGCACAGATTGATAGAATTCTTCTGTATATCATTAACCAAGACAGCCTAATTTTTCACTCAACTTGATTAAATTTTAGATAGTCTTCTTCCTGACTTAGGTCACTTTATTCTTCTTAGAGCATCAACCCTAGAGACCTTGCAGCTGTAAATTATTTCTCTGCTCCTTTGAGAGAAAAGTTTTCTACATCCCAGGGTAGTCTTTTGTGAGAACCTGGGAGCCTTTTTTTGAAATATAAGCATCAAGAAAGATAGGGTGCCTGTCTTCCTTTCTTTGTGGAAGAATAGGAGCCTTACTTCAATAAGTGCCAATTAGTAAACAAAGATTGCCTTAACAGACAGAACAACCTCCCACTTAAAATACTTCACACTTTCCTATTAGATAATCCCAATGCTTTTAAAATTCTTTGCCTTTCAAGGGTCTTTCACATATTGCAATGGTCTTGAATAAAATTTTCCATATGATTTAACTCCATCCAATGCAATTTATCTGTTTTGTTTTAATTAAAAAACAGAGACATTACTTTGCCAACAAAAGTCTAGTGTACTGCAGACTATGGTGTCACAAAGAGTCAGACACAACTGAGCAACTGAACTGAACTGAATGCAATTTCTTAGGTTAAGCCTAGAAGACTATGAATTAAAAACCTAGGTAGAATTCTTTCAATCCAGCTGACTCCTTTTACATATAGTGGATATATATTGCAGAAAATGGAATAATTTTTCATGATTTTTCTGTCTCCATAAAGATTTTATTGGTTAAATTGTAGTAACTGCCTCCAGAGTACTCTGCAGCTTATATTTACAATACAATATTTAAAGTTCTTCAATAACAGGAAACATGACTTGAATTTCCTCCAATCCATCATTTTACCTTGAAAAGAATGTTGAAAGAAGCAAGTATTTAATAACTGTTTTGCATAGCAGAGAAATTCTGATAACAGTCAACTCATGGATGAGGAAAATCACTGGACTAGAAAACAGGTGAAGGTCCCACTAAAGACAATTTCAGAGACTATTTCATGTGATTATAGTCATGATGGTTAACATTTAGATATATCTATACAATTTCATAAAATCGAGTTGATCACCATATGGCAGATTTTGACTTACTAAAATTCACACACACACACATACACAGTCAAAAAATATTCCTATGATTATAATGCCTTTGTTTAATATACAGATGTGTCCTTCTAAAAGATGTGTATCTATATTTATATCTAAGTAAATATAGCTCAATATACATGAAAACTTGAAGCTGCAAACTAGTTTAAGTGATTACTTATGCAGAATTTGAAAGATATTCTTATCTTCACACATCACCAAATGATTTACCATTGAGTACATCTAAACAGAAGCATACACTGTTGCACTTAACTCTTTTATGGATTGTTAACTCTTTGTCCAGTGGATATACGGTTAATGGTCAGTAGCAATTAATATCAAAATAGACAAAGATAAAACTAATCATATATATAAAGTTTTTCACTTATAGGGACTTTGTTAACAGAAACATTACTTATAAGAATTTCATATTTTTGGCAACAAAGAAAATGTATGGTATATTCCACTGGAATGTTTTTAAGAACTTATCTTGGAATTACTCTTTTTTTTTTTTTTTTTTAAAGAAAATTATTTGTGGACGTTGTCTTGCGTCTATTTAGTGCTTTGAAGCAGTCACCTGTTATGTGGCACCTTAACATCTAAAAAAGTTTAGTGTCTTGTCCAAAGACATAGGGGTTTAATTTCATAATAATATCAACATTTTCTTTGTTACTCATAATTGAAATAGGAAAAACAGAATCTATTATTTCCACTCTTTCTTAAGATTATATGGACTATATACCCATTACAAGAAGTCAAATATATCTGCCCCTTCTCAAGCTGATATTTATACAAGCCAGATACAAATTTAATCTAATATTTTAAAATAAGGAAATTCATTTAAAAATATTATCTCATATATATTTTGAAGACATCAATATTATAACCACTTATAAGTTACCTTATAGTTTAAACTGTTTTGTTAAATTTTCTCTATTCATGTCTTTTAATAAAGACTGTTTGAAATCAAATATAATATTTTTCAAAAGAAATTTTTCTTTGCATTTGTTATGCATCTTAAAGATAAACAAGGGGATTAGATAAAGATTGTATTTAATGTTACAGAAGGCAAAACTTGAATGAAGAAGGAAACATTAAACCACAGAATATCAGCTCTGTACAGGAGCTCTCTTTCACTTTAATCTCGGATCTAGGTCAGTTCTCCCTCTACCTTCCTTGTTACTTGATAGACACAACATTTGGAGCTTGAGACAAATAAGACAAACATAGAAACACAGCCCAGATCTGTTGAGATGAATTTCTTTCTTAAGGGAGTTAATTTCTATAATATGTTCCATAATCAGTCTCACCCTTGAATATCTTATCTCAGAAAGATAATCAGGTTTTAGGAAAGCCTCATGCATATTTGTTTGCTATTATTTAACCATAAAGATCCATTAAGAAACAAGTTCAATATGCAGGTGATAGAACCTACATCCCTTTAAGATCCAGAGTCTTTCAGGCTTGTCCTCAACCTCAAAGCTCTGGACTGCTCTGCTCTGTGATATTGCATTCTGGCCCCATTACATCCTGGCCCCAAAGATCTGCCCCGAGAAACCATAACCAAGCAATGGGACAAAACTAGCTAGCAAGTACTAACCATGGCTAGCAACTTGCCAGAAGCAAAGCAAAGCACACATTTTTACATTCCTTGTTGGGAAACAATAGCCAATAGAAATGTGAGAACACTTAGCTTCTTAATAAACTTCAAGTTTAGCATCTTCCAATTTAGAACCTAAGTTGGGCTTCCCTGGTCGGTCAGATGGTAAAGAGTCTGCCTGCAGGGCAGGAGACCTAGGTTTGATCCCTGGGTCAGGAAGATCCCCTGGAGAAGGAAATAGCAACTCACTCCAGGATTCTTGCCTGGAGAAATCCATGGATAGAGGAGCCTGGTGGGCTACAGTCCTTGGCTACTTGTCCGACAAAGAGTCGGACATGACTGAGTGACTTCACTTTTCTTAGCATCTTCCAAACTTAGAACATAAACAGTCTAAACTTAAGAAAATAGTAAGGAATTTCTTTGGGAGACAAAGTATCAATTGACTTATAAACTGGAAGAAATTATATACATATATAAATATCTTCACTTAAAAAAAAGAAGTATATGTTGACTTATATCCAAGGCACACAGGAGTCTTCAGAAGGCAGTACTTGGGAGAACTTAAGTACGTGGTCTTGGGATCACTTCTGCCCATTATATGCACATAAAGAATGGACAACAAAGTCAGGTATTACCCTATTCTCTCCAGGTGAAGAAAAGGCTTGATACTGAGTGATCTTAGGAATTTTACTGTGGAGCCAGGTACCTTGACAATCAGAGGTTGGGGGCTGTGAGGCTAACCGAGCAGTGTCCCAGAGTTCTCAGACTACACTGCAGTTTGTGAAACGTGTGGAGTTACCACAAGCAGCCCTATAAAGGAATTGTGGCTGGTACTGTGGCTACCAATTCAAGCCACAGAATCATAAATTCCACTCACAACTTAAAAGTGGCTCTGAGAAAGGGATAGAGTCAATATATATTTATAACAAAAATAAACACTTTAAAAATATATTTTATAAAAAGATACTATGAACCTGGTATTTTTACAGTAACTCCTCTGGCTAGGGATTGCTATTCCTTTTGTACAGACATGAAAATGGTCTCAGAATGTTTAAAGGTACATCTCAGGACTCGTAACTAGTACATAGTAGACCGTGAAAGCAAATTGGCCTCCGATGACTGTGCAACACTTTCAGTAATTCTCTGAAACCTAAAGACATTTTATATAAAGACACAAGACATCTGTCAAACAATGACTTCAAGTGAAGAATGTGCATAGAATCTGAAATGGATCCTTATTTTTAGCACAGGGAGCTAATGTGATCTAATTTCCAATTCCTATATTCTCACAGCAAGAAGATGAGAAATGTGAAAACACAAAATATTACTATTTCTCCAATTCCAAATCCCTAAAATGTATTTCTCTTTTCCTACATTTTCCATTATTTCAATGTTTTATCACAAACACTGCTTTTTATTTAGGTAATTTGAAAATAAATTTGCTTTCAAAAATTCATTTATATCTGGTCAGAATTGCTGTGTTGTGGCTATTTCCACTTAAGTTATGTGTAGCAATCCATTCACATCTGGGGAAAATGTTTATTATATTTAATTCTTAATTATGTAAAGGTGTAAAAAAAACAAACATCAGAGAAACAAACTGAAGTAAGCTTCAACATTATTAACTAGTAAATTTGAAGTTACACTCAGACTTACTAAATTGGAACCAGTCTGCTTTCCACTGTAGGAGAAGTAGATTTCTAAACATGGTCTAAAAATAGAGATGAAGTGAAGATAACTGGATAAAACTCTAAAGAGATTTTTTAGACAGACACATAAAAATAGTTGATGAAGTAAATTCTCAATTATCAGTAAATGATTTTTTAATAAACTAAATTGTATAATCTTCAAATTTTTGAAAAAAAAAAATGGTATCTGAAGAAAAAGATATAATTTCAAGAAGATTGTTGGTAAAATAAAATACACCATCTAACTTAAGTTGAAAACCATACAGAGAGATGGAGAAGTGAACTGATCCTGCCTGTGTGCTCAGTCACTTCAGTCATGTCCAACTCTTTACATCTGAGGGACTGTAGGTTGCCAGGCTCCTCTGTCCATGGGATTCTCCAGGCAAGAATACTGGAGTGGGTTGTCATTTCCTCTCCAAGGGATCTTCCCAACCCAGGGATCAAACACCCATCTCTTACATCTCCTGCATTGGCAGGCAGGTTCTTTACCACTAGTGCTACCTGGGAAGCCCGGCAGACCATAAGCTCACATGCTTCCACAGATATAAAAGAATTACAACTATTTACAGAGCAACTACCAGTGAGAACGAACCAAGGACTAGCAGAAAAGAGCTCCACAGTTCAGTTCAGTTCAGTCGCTCAGTCATGTCTGACTCTTTGCGACCCCATGGACTGCAGCACACCAGGCCTCCCTGTCCATCACCAACTCCCAGAGCTTGCTCAAACTCATGTCCATTGAGTCGGTGATGCCATTCAGCTATCTCATTCTCTGTCATCCCCTTCTCCTTCTGCCTTCAGTCTTTCCCAGCATCAGAGTCTTTTCCAAGGAGTCAGTTCTTCTCATCAGGTGGCCAAAGTATTGGCCACCTTCAGCATCAGTCCTTCCAATGAATTTTCAGGACTGATGTCCTTTAGGATGGACTCGGATCTCCTTGCCGTTCAAGGGACTCTCAAGAGTCTTCTCCAGCACCACAGTTCAAAAGCATTAATTCTTCAGCCCTCAGTTTTCTTTACAGTTCAACTCTCACATCCAAATATGACTACTGGAAAAAACCATAGCTTTGGTTTTCCTTGTAACTCAGCGAAAAAGAATCTACCTCCAATATAGGAGACCTAGGTTCGATTCCTGGGTAGGGAACATCCCCTGGAGAAGCAAATGGCAACTCACTCCAGTGTTCTTGCCTGGAGAATCCCATGAACAGAGGTACCTGGCAGGCTACAGTCCATGGGGTATCAAGAGTCGGACAGGACTTAGTGACTAAAACACCATGACCACCACTGGAGAGACCATAGCCTTGACTAGACAGACCTTTGTTGGCAAAGTAATGTCTCTGCTTTTTAATATGCCATCTAGGTTGGCCATAGTTTTTCTTCCAAGGAGCAAGCATCGTAATTTCATGGCCGTGGTCACCATCTGCAATGATTTTGGAGCCCAAGAAAATAAAGTCTGCCACTGTTTCCATTGTTTCTCCATCTATTTGACATGAAGTGATGGGACCAGATGCCATGATCTTTGTTTTATGAATGTTGAGTTTTAAGCCAACGTTTTCACTCTCCCTCTTCACTTTCATCAAAAGACTCCTTAGTTCTTTGTTTTCTGCCATAAAGGTGGTGTCCTCAGATTATCTGATATTATTGATATTTCTCCCTGCAATCCTGATTCCAGCGTGTGCTTCATCCAGCCTAGCATTTCTCATGATATCCTCTTCATATAAGATAAGTAGAAGGGAGGTAATGTACAGCTTTGACATACTCCTTTCCTGATTTGGAACCAGTCTGTTGTTCCATGTCCAGTTCTAACTATTGCTTCTTGACCTGCATACAGATTTCTCAGGAGGCAGTAAGGTGGTCTGATATTCCCATCTCTTAAAGAATTTTCCAGTTTTTTGTGATCCACACTCTCAAAGGCTTTGCCATAATCAATACAGCAGAAGTAGATGTTTTTCTGGAACTCTCTTGCTTTTTCAATGATCCAGTGGATGTTGGCAATTGATCTCTGGTTCCTTTGCCTTTTTAAATCCAGCTTGAATATCTATAATTTCATGGTTCACATACTCTTGAAGCCTGGCTTGGAGAATTTTGAGCATTACTTTATTAGCATGTGAGATGAGTGTAATTGTGCAGTAGTATGAACATCCTTTGGCATTGCCTTTCTTTGGGATTGGAATGAAAACTGACATTTTCCAGTCCTGTGGCCACTGCTTAGTTTTCCAAATTTACTGGCATATTGAGTGCAGCACTTTCACAGCATCATCTTTTAGTATTGAAATAGCTGAACTGGAATTCCATCACCTCCACTGGTTTTGTTCGTAGTGATGCTTCCTAAGTCCCACTTGACTTCTCATACCACAACTAAAGGTATAAAGGAGGAGCCACAACAAGATGGGTAGGATAGGTGGAGACTGGGTACAGTCAAGATCCAACCCACAATATCAGCTGGGTAACCTATAAATGAAATGACAACAATAGCAGAGGTCCTCCTCAAGGAGCAAGGGCTCTGAGTCCCACATCAGGGCCCCCAACCTAAGGGTTCTACACTATGAAAGGAGCCCACAGAATGTCTGCCTTTGAGGATCAGTAAGACTTGCATGTAGGGGAGCTGGACTGCTATAGGAAACTGAGATTCCCTTCTTAAAGAGCCCATGCAAAAATCTCACATGATCCAGACGCCACTCCAAGGCAATAATTTGGAAGGAACCAGTGACAGACTCGCTTGATGATTCTGGAGAAGCCTCCCTAAGAGGCAAGAGGTCAATCGGACTCACCTTGGGGACACAGACATGAGTGGTAGCCACTGGGGGAGCTCAATCAGTGAGGAGGACACAGTGCTGGCAAGAACCATTTTGGAGTGTTGTGTAGAGTTAGTGCTGGGACCCAGCCTCTCAATCGAGTCTGTTAACATCAGTTCCAGGACCCCAAAACAAAGAAATCAGCCATTCTTAGAGGACTCTGCCCCACCCACCAGCAGGTCAGCACAACCCTTGAATTTTCTTGTCTCCAGCTCAGGCTGCTAGTGACTCAAGCACTAAGCTCAGACACTTGTAGTCAGTCTCCCTGGGACCCAGTACTGCCCACCCGTGGGATGGAATCTGCTTTGGGGCTGCCTAGGTCATGCAACCAGCCATGCCACGACCTGTCCTTGCTCACCAATAGTCTCTGCCCAAGGCAGGTTCTAGCAAACCAGCTGGCTGGAGCCCAGCCCTGCCTACAAACTTATCTACAGCAATTTGGCCCAGTCACAATAGAAGTGGTAACTTGGGCCTCTTGAGGGGTGTCCCTAGATCAAATATCCTGCAATGTGGGAGACCGAGGTTCGATCCATGAGTTGGGAAGATCTGCTGGAGAAGGGAATGGCAAACCATTCCAGTATTCTTGCCTGGAGAATTCTATTGACAGAGTAGTCTGGCAGGCTACAATCCATGGGGTCGCAGAACCATACACAGCTGAGTGACTAACATAATGTTTTTATCAAACACTGAAATCTATGTAAACATCAAAGAGTGTTCCTATATATACATATATACATGTGTGTGTATATATATCACTTGAGCTACACTAAATTATATGAGGATGAATAGTTTGTGTGCAAATAATAGCTGTATAATAAGTCCTAATGAAACTTTTGTCTCAAGATGTCACCTACTACTCATAATATGTGCTATCTGGATTAACCAAAAAAAAAAAAAATTGCTTTACACTGACTTCAGTGCAGATTATTTTACTCCTTTCCACTTATTTTACCCTAGAAACTAAAAGAATCTGCATTTAGAGCATCCTATATAAAATATAGTCATAAGTGGGAAATATTTTAAAATAAACTAGTTATATAGCAGTATGCTTATAAAAAATTGTTTTTAATTTACTTTTATAGAGATACTTTTTTTATCAGCACAACTAAACACTAAGTACCTTAGTATGTAAAAATTATTTTGTCCTAGGAGCCTTATTTAACCCTGTCTAAGAATACACATATAGCCTAAGCAAGGTTTATAAATTTTAAAACTGTTTCCTTATCTGTAAGAAGAAAACTGTATTATATGACTTCTAATTAGAATAATTTTATATTTGATATAATAATGCGTACATCAAAATTGTGAGGAGTAAAACATACTGGATATTTATTATTTATTATAGAATATTCTAAGTCTAAAAATGTAGTCATTTTAATAAATCCCTACAGACAATTCTGTCAGGTTAAGCAATTATCAACTTATATGCCATTTTGGTTTATTTATACACCTACTATTTTCAACTTTTCACACTATTTTAAAGCAAGTCCTATGTATCATATGTTCTTAACCCAAAAATGTATTGACATATAGCCATATCTTCCCATTTTAGTGATGGTAACTTTTACATGAGAGTTTTATGTCTTGCTTTCAGGCAGAAAAGGGAAGGTCTGAGTTTTCTCTTGCACCTGCAACTTTTCAAATGCTTTTAGCTCAAAATTATCCTCATGCCAAAGTGTCATATTTGGAGGTGGCATATTCTGTCACCTTTCCAGTATATTTTCCTCATTAAATAGGAATTCACATGGAAAGACACGATAAAAGCTTGAGTTGTCCCTTTTCTTGCCAACTTTCAAATTCATAGATTATTTACATAACAGGTTATTTACTGCAACTTTGTCCATTGAATTTTTGTCATTGTTGCTGTTTTATCTTTATGAACCTATGATATTAAGCACATTTGATGTATTTTAATACTTTACAGTTGTTAGTCTTATGAGGTTCACGTTTTTTATTTGATCAAGGACAGCTTCTTCAAGCTGGTTCCCACAACCATTTAAAATACTGTTTTTAATTTTGGAAACTACCATATTTTCTGGCATGACAGATTTTGCATGTGTCCTGCCTAGGATCTGTAACCAGCATTGTGCAAGCAGCCCTGAAGTCCTACTTGGGGAAATGCTTCTCAAGATCATAGCCTATGAATTAATAATGTTCATATTTACTAAGTTGATCCTGAGATCTAGAACTTTCCATTAGAAAGAAGAAGTTAATAAATTAATAATCCTTATGAGATAAAGTCATCATGAATTCATACTTCCAATTCAATTCAGGTCAACAAAGACCCTTGTTGTTATTGTTGTTCAGTCGCTCAGGCATGTCAAGACTCTTTAAAACCTCATGAACTACAGCATGCCAGGCTTCCGTGTCCTTCACTATCTCCCAGAGTGTGCTCAAACTCATGTCATTGAGTCAGTGATGGACTTAAACATTTATAGCTATTTCTAATTTATCCCATTCTGAAAATCTGGTCCTCAGCACCATCAACATAATTATTTATTTGCTTTATCATGCTGTACAAATGCAACTTTATTAGTTATAATCTAACACTATTTGTAAACATAATGATCTTAAAATAATAATATCGACACTATTTCAAACTTCATGACTAAGATCCAGTTAAGATTTCCCTTTTCCTTTAATTTGTTTGTGTTGTTCTTTGGATAACTTTGAGTGTTTGAAGACATTTGAAATAGTTTTTCTATTAGCTGTCCTAAGCAGTGACTATACAAATACTCATTTATATAATTTAGATTTCAAATTGTACACAGATTTTTTAAAGAAAAATGTCTTATTTTGAAATGTAAAATAAGTATATGGTTATAATGTTAAATATACATAGTGGCCCAAGAACTAGCATCTGCTTGTGCAAATGTATATTTCTAAAAATATTACTGGATTCTATTTGCTAGTAGTTTGTTTAAAATTTTACTTCAGTTTTCTTAAGTAAAATTGGCCTTTTGTGATGCAGTATTTTTGTTTAAGGATGAATACTCCAGTTATTTACCTAAAATAATTTGGAAACTTTAAATTTTGTATCTATGCTCTAAAGAAGTTAGAGTAGCACATTATTATGTAACTTTTAAAGCTGTGACAAAATGCCCCTTTGAAAATGTCAGGGCCAGGTGGCTTTTGCTAGTGATCGCTTTCGCTATTTTTTTTTTCAAATTTCCTCTGTGTTTTGATCCTTTTTAGATTTATAGATTAGCATTATTGTCTGTAGGTTGTCATTTTCTATAAAATTATCCATTTAATGAAGGTTTTCATGTATTTACACAAAGTTGTGCAAAGACCTCTATGAGTATATTTTCATATGCTTAGTTTTGTTGTTTGCCCTTGTCATTTCTAATCTTTTTTGATTTTCTATATTTTTTCCTGGTTAGATTGACTAAAGGCTTGTTGACATTTTTATCTCGCCCTAATACTAAACATTTGATTTTCATACCACAACTCAGGAGACAAATCTACATTTGAATTCTGACTTATTTACTTGTATTTAGTCAGATTATCTATAATGTATACACATCGTAAGGACTTAAATAATTAAGAAAGTTAAAATTCTTAGGTTAAAAACTGATATCAAGTAAATGATATTCACTCTCATTATTAGTAATTGCTGATAACAAAATCTTTTTCACTCATGTATTTTTAGTTATTTTAGCAGAACCACTTATTGGTTGTACTAAAATATATAATGATTGCCTTTTTTAGATCAGCTGTACAGTTAATAGAGGTAGGATAAACCACTTCATAATGCTAGCATTGTTGAAATCATGATCATTATAGTTCTGAGTGGTCAGATCTATAGAGTTGGTCATAATGATAATTTTCTATTTAAATTTTGACATATTTTCCTTGAAACATAATAATTGAAAATTCCTGCTTTTTGCTTAATTATCATTCAACAGAAATCAAGAAGCAAAAATAAAAAAAGATGAATCAAAATTACAAAGGCCAACAAAGGAAATGATGATGAAATAATTTTCCTATCCTATTTTTATGTAGCTAATATTTGAAATATCAATATCTACTTTGATACTATCTAATCAAAGAGTGAATTTTTAAATAGAGGGAAGAGAATACCAAAATCACTCTACAAACTAAGGAGAGAAAATAATTTTTATCCCCACCTAGCAGCATCTTAGAAAATAAACAGATTAAGTACTCATGTAAAATCACAGAGTAAAATTTTCAATATCTAGTTAGAATTATTAGGGACTATACTGACTATAGAAATTAGGAAACTAAAACAAAATTAGCTCTTATTTCAGCAACTAGTATCATAGATTTATTTTTAAGGAAATTGTGTTGCAAGTCATACACTTGCATCATGTGAAGACTAAGTTAACATGAGAAGCCTTGTCATATATGTTAGCATGTGGTGTGTGCATGTGTGAGAGAGCAAGACAGGGCGAGTGAGAGAGAGGGAGAGATGTGTATTTTTAGGAAACTTCACTATATTAGCAGATTACCATTCTATTACATTTTAAAACATTTTATGTGCAAATTTTCTTTCAGGGGTGGGAATGATAACTGCTAATTTATATTGTTCATTTAACCACCATTTTTAAAGCTACTACTATGTTCATGTAGAATATTAAATTTTTGCCATATTAAGATAAACATTTTATGGACAATTAAACACAAAAATATAAAATTTGCATGAAGTACAGTAAGTATTGTAATAGTCAAAGTTTGAATATCTTGATATTATTCATACCAGCTTATCATCACACATCTTGTCTCTGTACACATATGTGTATATTTACATAAAATTTATAGTTCTAAACCTAAATTGCTATCTTTCTATTGTTTAAAACAACTACATAATGTTCATTAAATATAAAATATAATAAAATCTCAATAAGCATGTGTCAAATACAATAAATAATTCAAAATATCTTTCTCAATTGTTCATGTTAATGTGTTCTTGCTGTCGTTAGATGACATCTTTTTGCTTTAAAAGCATGTTCTCTGATTCTGTGTCTATTAACAATGGGATCTAGCAGACCCCTAAGGTATAGGTCCTTGATCTGCTTGAGAAAGTGGGGAAAGTGATATCATTTGTAATAAGGAAAATAAGCATGGCAAGGCAGGAGGAAAGAAAATACACACAGGATAGAAATCTGACTTTCAGAATAAAGCACTTTGTTTAATTTATTTTACCTGATTTCTCCTTCCCTTTTTCCCTTTCCAATTATCTCTCTTATTCAACTCCTATTACAGATCTCAGCCGCTGGCAAAAGTGGCACATCAGAAGGATTCCTCTGAGGCAGAAGCTCATGCTCATCCCCGGGCTTGCCCAGTAGCCCCTCTAAATTGTGTGGCTTGAATTCCCAGAGCACATCGCCCTTACAACAGCAGCCACTGACCCCAGATGATAAGTAGAAGCAAATGTCCCGCTTGCTTATGGTAACTTCACTCGCCCAAGGTCAGAACAACCCAGTTATCTGTTTAGGAATCTCTAATGAAGACTCAGAGCGAATTCACCCTTCTTCTGAATGAGTCTGAAACCCCAAAATGCCTTATAGAAACAGAACTGTGAATTTGAAAATGCAAATCATCTTCATGGCAGCATTGTCTTTAATCTTAGGTATTAGACCGAGCCAGAGAAGGAAATGGCACCCCACTCCAGTGTTCTTGCCTGGAGAATCCCAGGGACGGGGGGTCGTGGTGGGCTGCCGTCTATGGGGTCACACAGAGTCGGACACGGCTGAAGCGACTTGGCAGCAGCAGCAGCAGCTAGACTCAGCAGTCTTTAGACTATAATGTAAGCAAAGATTTGCTTGAGTAAAAGTAGTTGAGTAAAAATGTTCTTTTTAGAACATGAATTGTAGGCACTCTGGGATTTGGTGACAGTTTTTCACAGATAAACTTAGTAGAGAATGTTGGAGGGAAGGGTGGATAAACAGGGAGTAGCTTAGAAAGTGGCCCAATGAGGTAGGTCTAATTACCACAGTAATCAAATAAGTAGATTGAACCTCTCTTATTGTTCCCAGGAGATGGTTGTCTCCTTCTTAGAGAAGTCATTTAACAAATTTCATCCTCACCTAACCAAAATCAGTGATTATGCAATTAGCAAGTAATTCTTGGGCTGAAGTGCTTAATTAAAAATGTTTGATGTAACTTCTCTTTCAAGTATTGGAAGCTTAAAATGTTAGGATTGATATTGACCAGTCAACTACTACAGAATCCCAGGCTTCCTCATCCCTCAGCACTACCTTCTGAAGAACCAAATGGATTCCTATCAAAAGTAATAGCCATAAATGACTGCATGTTTACTATAAGACCTGCATTATACATGCACTCATTTAATTCTCAAAAATTCAGAAATCTGGTATTATTTTGCTATTATTTTCTTATGCCAATGAAGAAATTGAGGCTTAAACATGTAATATAATTATTCTAAAGTCTTGTTTATCATAAATAGAAAGCAGTTATTTGAAACTTAGGGTTTTCTGGCATGAAAGTGCATTGTCTGTCTAGTCTAAAACCATGATTCTCATTGTTCTATAATCAAACTAATCTTGTGGATTTCTCCTTTTGGAGAAACTAGATGCATATGTGTAAAAATATAGCATATTGCACATCTAAATAGAGAGCAATTTTGTTAACAAATTGTCATATTGTCTTTTAAAATAATATCTTGAGATAAATGCTATACTGAAAAATAGTAGACAATATTTTTGGATAGACAGTGACTAAATCATCTTATTTTGATGACTTTATGGTTGATCTTTAGTGCAACACAGCATTTATGTAACAATATAGATCTTACAATAAAATGCAAATTTATAAGATTGTGCATCTCATATCAACAGTAAATATATTGGGCTAATAATTATGAACATTTTTTTTAACTTCTCCCTCTATATTTTATCTTTGAAAATTTCCTTTTCTGTCATTTATATACCATTTTCTTGATCAACTGCTACAATTTTATGTGTTTTGATAATACAGTCATTTCAATAGATACAGAAAGAGCATTTGACAAAATTCAACATCCATTTTATGATTAAAAACTTTGCAGAAAGCAGACACAGAGTGAACATATCTCAACATAATAAAGGCCATATGTGACAAACACAGCTAACTTCTTACTCAACAGTGAAAGCCTGAAATTGTTTACTCTAAGATCAGGAACAAGACAAGAATGCTCACTTTCATCCATTTTAATCAGCACAGTTTTGGAAGTCATAGCCACAGCAATCAGAAAATAAAAATAAGTAAAATAAGCCCAAATTGGAAAGAAAGAAGTAAAACTGCCATCGTTCTCAGAAGACCTATTGTTATACATAGAAAATCCTAGAGACAGCAACTGAAAACTACTAAAGCTCATCAAAGAATCTGATGAAGTTGCAGGATACAAAAATAATAAATCTGGTACACTTCTACATGCTAAAAATGAACTATCAAAAAGAGAAATTAAGGAAACAATCCCATTTATCATCATATCAAAATGAATAAAATACTTAGGAATAAACCTATTTAAGGAGGCAAAAGACCTGTACTTAGAAAACATTAACATTGATGAAAGAAATATTGCATGACAGGAACATATGGATATGTACCATGTTCTTGGATTGAAATGATCAATATTGTTAAAATAACTATACTACCCAAGCAATCCCTATCAAAATATTAATAGCATTTTTCACAGAACTAGAACAAATAATTTTGTAATTGTGTTTCCACACAATAATTGTGGAAACACAATTATAAATAGCCAAAACAATCATAAAGAAGAAAAACAGAGCAGGAGTATGTTTCTCCATGACTTTAGACTACATTACAAAGCTACAATCATCAAAACACTATGGCACAAATCAGACATCTAGATCAATGGAATGGGATAGAAAGATCAGAAATAGAACCGTGAACTTATGGTCAATTAATACATGACAAAGGAGGCAATGGAGGAAAAAAAAATCTATCTCTTCAATTAGTGGTGCTGGGAAAACTGGATGGCTAAATGTAACAGAATGCAATTGAAACATTCTCCAACACAATTTACAAAACACAAAATCTGAATGAATTAAAGAGGAAATCATAAGCAGAACACTCTAACATAAATTTCAGCAATGCTTTTTTGGGGGTTCCTAAAGCAAAAGAAACAAAAGCAAAACTAAACAAATGGACCTAATTAAACTTAAAAGCTTTTGCACAGCAAAGTAAGTTTTGGACCAAAGAAAAAGACAGCCTGCAAAATAAGAGAATATATTTAGAAATGATGTGACTAATAAGGGGTTGATATCCAACATATACAAATAAATTATATAACTCAACACTAAAAAAAAAAAAAAAGTTAAAATATGGGCAGAAGAACTGATTAGACATTTTTACAAAGAGGATGGGCAGATGGCCAATACACACTTGAAAAGATACTCAACACTGCTAATCATTAAGGAAATGCAAATCAAACTCACAATGAGACATCACCTCACAAATGTCAGAATGGCTAATATCAAAAAGAACCCAAACAACAAATGTTGGTGAGGATGCAAAGAAAATGGAGCTTTCATACATTGTTAGTGGAAGTGTAAATTGGAGCATTGACTGTAGAAAACAGCATGAAGCTCTTTCAAAAAATTAAAAATAGGACTACCATATGATCCAGCAATTCCACACCTGGCTATATATCAGGGAAAAACAAAACAAAACAAAAAACAAAAACAAACAATAATTTAAAAATATGCATGTATTCCAATGTTTATAGCAGGATTATTTGTATTTGCATGATAAGGAAGCTACTTAAATATCTATCAACAGATGACTGGATAAAAAAGAAGTTATATCTGTACAATGGAATACTACTCAGTCATAAACATAATGCAATTTTTCCATTTGCAGCAACATGGATGAACCTGTAGGGCATTACAGTAAGTGAAATAATTCAGAGAAAGACAAATACTGCATAATACCACTTATATGTAGAATCTTTAAAAATACAGGAAACTAATTACTATAACAAAAAGTAAACAGACTCACAGTTACAGAGAATAAAACAGTGGTTAACAGTAGGGAGAAGGGATGGGAGTAATAATAGAAGGGTAGGGGAATAAGAGGTAGAAATAGATATAAAATAAGCTACAAGGATATATTGTTACAATGTAGAGAATACAGTCAATATTTTGCAATAACTATAAATTGAGTATGATCTTTAAACTTTTTGAATCACTATATTGTACACCTGTAAGCTATATTATACAGCAGCTATAATTCTAAAAAGAAAAAAAAAAAGATATTCTTGTAAAAAGAAGGCATATTTAAATAAACATTTTCTTAGAAAGCACCTAAAACAGGTCTCTTGTAGAAAATGTGAAGTTTTTTTAAGAAAACAACAATAACAACAACAATCCCAAACTGCATATATTTTAGCTGTATATTTTTGTTAGAAATCTCTTCCTTTTAAAAGACTTCTAATTTTTATTTTGTAATATATTTTGAACACATTTTTATTTAACAATATCTTAAAATATTGAGAGAAAGTATAAGAGAAAATTTCTTGAAACTTGGGCATTCAGTACCTTAAGTTCTACAGTACATTTTTTTGTGATACAATCCAGAGCACTCTATTAGTCATTATCATTATGTAACAATTTATCCCTAAAATTATTAGCCTAAAACAAAAGTATTAATTTATTAGCACTTATTCTTTTTGTGGGTCAAAAAGAAAAGCAGAGATATTCTCAATATATAAGGCCTCGGATGGAGGAATCAGAATATAGTGGATAATAGCATTTGACAGTTCATTCATTCACACAGCCAGGGGTTGGCATTGACTTTGAGCTGGGACAAGAGCTGGTCGGAAATAATTACACATCTCTCTATTTAGCCTAGACTTCCTTAAAATATGTTGAAAATGTCTCTGGAACAGCATCCCTGGTGAGAATGGGCAAAGAGAAACAATATTTTTGTTGTTGTTCAAACTTTGGAAGCTGAAGAGAATCACTTCCATCACATTCCATTGCATAGACAGTTGCACAGGTCTGTCCACGCTCACTGGGGAGAAGAAGAGGCCTTCCCTCTAGACAGAAGCCTGTCAACATCACACTATAAGCATGTGGGATAGGATATATCACGTTACCATGGTTTAGTTTTCAGGCCACAAAAGTATAAATAAATCCAACTCATTCTCTTCCACAAAAAACCCAAGATTGCTTCTCATCATAATATCCACTCATTGTCCAGGATCTTATACAAATGAGGATCGGATGCAGCTAAAGTTCCTGTGCAGCAGTTCCTGGAACAAAGCTCTTCACATATGTTTCTTTGCATTCTGAAGGCCCATAAGTTTAAGGGAAAAGTGAGTGCACCCCACCCTCCCTTACCCAATATACAGCGGCTGTGCAGACACGATATAATTGCCACGGAAACCACCACTCAATAGGGGAGAAAACTGAAGGCATACACAGATGTTACCAGTCGGTAAAGATTATGAAATTTAGCTGAGCACATGATGCTTGCTGATTACTTGATTAGAATTGAGTCCTATTTCCTGGAAATGATTTGACACAGCTGTTTGATACACATTCTAGTTTTTTGGCTACTTTATGAGTCACTTATTACATCTCCACAAAAAAATGGCCAATGTGTACAACTATTTTTCTTAGCTTGTTTTTGGACTTTGCCATTTGGACTCCAAAGGCATATTTGTATGTTATATTATCTCTACCTTTTGATTCTGATCTGGCTGTATTTCTGTCAATATAATTCTCTTAAAAACTTTGTGTGTTTTCTATGGAACTTATAGGGATTTCTTTTTGCTAAACACACACACACACATAAAAATTTGGGTGGAATAGACTCTTTTGTACATTGGATTTCCTATAAGGCTTCTGTCGGATAACACCACTAAGATTTTTAGAAACATTTATTTTCTATTGGAGACACCAACTAAAAACTTTGAGTTCTTAATTAGAGTTTTACAATCACAATGTAAGCTTCATCTTCATATTATTGCTTTTAATAATGCCTTTGATGTAAGATTAACTCAGTAGCCATTTTACAATTTTAGCATCATTTATCATTTGGAAAGTCCAGGAATCAGAAAAAAAAAAATCATTTTCAGACCCAGAAAGCCCTGGCTGCCTTATGTTTGTTCGCCCATTCTTTAACTTATCTGTGTTCTTATTTTACTATAGCTACTTAGAATAAACAAATAAATAGCTTCAATATATCTGCTTTATTTGGTACATTTTCTTTCTTCGATTCTGTTGCTGTTTTAATTTTCTCTCGCTACATATTAACACAGCAGCTTCAAGCACAGACTTCTGCTAATATTTTCTTCAAGCTCATTTCAACTGCCACTTGAGATGGCAATAACTGTCACTAACACAAATTTTAGAGTTTGATTGTTCATTTACTTTTGTGGAAGCACTACATTGTATCTGTGTAACAAAGATGATTTATATCAGTTATTTATTAACTATATAACAGATTAACCTTAAATGTATTTAACAGCAATAATCTAGTGATTTGTATAGATTTCAGGCAGAGTACAGGGTATATTCCTTTTTTTTCTGCTCCACAGTGCCTAGTATCTCCTCTGGGAGACTTGGCATGGCAGATTGCAATTATCTGAAGTCATATTATTTAGATATTTGGTAGCTGAAGGCATTGTTACTTTAGTTGGAGTAATATGTATGGACACTCCATGTAGCTTCTGCTTCATGCAACATGATGGATGGGTTCATAAAAGGTGTACACAGAGAGACAAAAAATAAGCAGAAGCAATATAAAATAAGCAGACCTTTTATAACCTTCTAGCTTCAGAAGTCATGCAGTATTATTCCCTCTCACATAATACTGGGTGAGGCAGCTATGATGCTTTCTCCAGTTTCAAGTAGAATGAGGAGTGTGACCTCACCTTTTGGCAGAGCTGCATCCATATTATAATGTAAGAGTATGTGAGGTTGTATAAAGTGACGTGAACATACTTGACAAATACAATCTTGAGTATCTAATAACATGAATAGGCTCAAAAAATGCAAAAAAACTGAAGAATTTCAGAACTTATGAGGAGAAACTTATTATAGGGATGACCAGTTATACAATAAAGCAAAATACAGTCAAACACAGCACTACTTTTTTCAAAATATATTGAAGAGCAAGTTACTTTTTTGTCAACAAGTATCTCAATGATACATTTTTGATGTTAAGGATGAGAATCTGTACATTCTCCAATTATTCACAATAAAATTTCACCCTACCAAGTGATTCCTGGCTAGTTTATTAAGAATGGGAAAGTTTTATATTTCAACACAGGTAAAACTTCACAGGCATACAGGATGTGTGCATTTTTAATAGCAATTTATCACTAATTGTGTCTGGGCACTAATAAGGAATACAACTGATAAAATCATATAATGTTTGGATTGAAATTTTTTTGTGAGGTAGCAACATAAATAATCATAGTTTACTTGGTTTTCTGCCAAGAAAATCTCCAAATGCATAACTGGGGGCATAGTCTTTAAAAAAAGGCTTGAGGGCCTAAAGGTTTGAGAGTAAATAGTAAAGCATGGATGAAAATAATGCATACCTAGGATTTAAAGGCATATGGAAACTTTACTCCTCATTCATTTCTTTCTATAACTTCCTGTGTATTTCCTGCTGATTAGTGAAAAGATAATGAAATTATGGCTAGAGAAAAGTTGTAGAAAATGGAAATGTGCCCTAGAGTTGTTTGGTAAAAAGACTAAAAAATTTAGATAATCTAAGGTCCAAAATGTCATATTAATATGGAAATTGCAGGCTGAAAAATAATTTTCTACGAACTCTGTACATTTTTATGCATACATACATAAACGTGAAACAAATAGAAGCCAACCCCACCCCACCCCCCCCCAAAAAAAAAAAAAAACAGTAAAAGCAATGAATTGAATTTATACTCTGGGTGAACTGCAGATAAAAAGTGTTTTCCAGTTAGAAAGCTTCATTTTTCTTACAAGAAGTTTTAAAAATGCTTATCATGTATTTCAACCTTGGAATTTAAGATAGGTGAATAGCAGGCAGAACAAAAATCGAGTAGCCATTATCATTAGCATCATTCTCATTCATCAACAGCATATCAGTGCTTTGTACATACTTTGAATGAATGTGAATTGATGGATAATCTTAACTACCTCCCAGCTTTCCCAGCGAACGACCTCTTAGAAGATATTAAAACTCATCATAAACTCTGCCATTAGTGTAATCAGTAGAATTCCATTACATTGCTCTTATTTGCTAAATATGCTCAAACTGAAAACTGCAGAATTTGAAGAAAAAAAAAAAAAAAAAAAATTTCATGGTTTTGTCTCTCACAGGTACTCAAAAAGCCAGCAACCATTGACACATCACAAATGACAGACCCATGGAGACTGGCAGGCCACGTCTGTCCTCTACAGTGTTCTGTGTTTTTCCAGAAGAATGGGCAGAACTCCACAGGAATTATCAAGGCTTGTTTGTGTTGGAAAGTGTTGAACCTTTTTACAAGTGCATTGGAATAGAATTTTCATAATGCATACCTTAAAAGACATTGGCAAAGCTGACAGCTTTAAAATATTTGTTTTCCTATCCACTGACTTACCAAAAAGCTCTGAATACCTTTTCTGTTTTTCCCCTGACCCATGCAGGAGTGTAAACGGGAGCTGTGAGTTAGTGGAGTTTACTTGAGACCTGCTGTGTCCTATGTTATCCGTGGTTATTTTCAAGTCCTACATTAATAAACATTCAACTCTATTTGCTCTTAATGATAGTTCTCTAGCCTTCACTATAAGCTTCAAGTCTCAAAAAGAAAAATTCACTGCTGCTGACTTTGAATAGAGGACATAAAAATTTGAATCTAAACTCTGTGTGGGTAAATTTACATCCAAGTGGCAGTAAAATAGCACATTAAGAAAGACTTTCCTGCCATTATATATTTTTTTCTTTGTTGGTTATTATCCTTCCAGTGTTTCTATGCATCTTGAAGTACAATATGTATGTAGATGTTGGCCACTGGAGTGTAATATCATTAAGAGGCAATAGCTCTGGACAGTCTATCCTCCTTACTCTCTACTTACGAGCATAAAAAAGGAGAGAAAGCCAGGGATCTTGCTCAGAAGATAATGAAACCAACTGAAAAGCAGTGGGTTATAAATTTCTATTACTCTATGTTTTCACAACAATGTAAATTTGACATATTTATATGTAAAGAAGACTATTTGGGATATGTGGAAAGCACCATTAGTTAAATATTGTCATGATACATGCTGTTATCTACAAATCAAGATGAATGAGTAAGAGACTGGTATTTGTTCATGACTGTAAGGATAAGCGATTAATTGAAGTTAATTGATAATTTCATCATATGTGTGTGGAATACTTCCAAGTGAATATGGTATAGAGTTCCTTAGAATACACTAAATGTATACATCTGTATATTTTTTATATAATGTTTTAAATGTAAACTATATTGAGAAATTTTTTAAAGTATGCCAAAAGAGCTTCACATCAATATAATATTAAAGTTGATCAATTTAAGTATATGAAAATTAAAGTAATCACAACTGTAGTTTTATTTTATTCCCTTTGCTCCAATTGGCTCATGTCTATATATAGATATATATATTTTTTTAATTAGGGAAAGCTTCACTTTGGAATTATTCTATGGCTTTCAAAAAAAAAAATAAAAAGGTGGGTAATAGGTCCCAAGTGTTAACTAGCTCACAAAGCTGTAAATTAAAGAGTTTAATACATCATCTTTAATCAGTTTGAATAAACCACCAATATAGATACCAAACTCTAGATGAGGATAAACATTTCACTCTGCTACATGAATTAATTTAGATGTTCTCAGATTTATTCTGAAACACTGGATTTCATAATTACATAGAATTAACAGTTTTGTTGGAACAAACAGTAGGCAGAATAATGGCCTTCCTAAAGATGTTCTCATACAAATTTCTCTAACATGTGAATGTTTTGCCTTACTTGGCAAAAATGGATTTTGCTGGTGTAATAAATTAAAATTAATCTGGATTGCCTAAGTGAGAAGAGTGTAAGCACAATGAGCCTTTTGAGAGGTAGAAAGAAGGGTGAGAGGTAGAGAAGGTGATGTGAGGAGGGAAGAAGAGGTCAGAGATATATGGCTCCAAACATGGGAAAGCCATCTGTCTTCAGAACCTGGAAAAGGCAGCTCTGCCAATACCTTGATTTTAGCTCTTTAAGACCCATTTCAAGCTTCTGACCTTAGAACTGTGAGATAATAGGTTTGTGTTGTGTCAAGCCACTGCTTTATGGTATTTTTTGTTTCTTTCTTTTACAGCAGCAATAGAAAATATACAGAACTCTGACACACACAGAAAATCTGTAAAACAGGAATAATGATTGTATTCATTCTGGTCTGGCTCTCCTCTCACCCTGTAAAAGATAAAATTCAAATTATTTATTAAGGAAGTGATAGGAGGTGAATAAAAGCCTTTCTATGACCTTGCTTTACTATTGAACATATTCATTCTGTATGTGACACTTGCTTTACCAGCGAATTCCAAGGCCAACGTTGTCTCTTACTCCAGATATTTCTTGACTTCTTAATTTTGCATTCCAGTCCCCTATAATGAAAAGGGTATCTTTTGGGGGTGTTAGTTCCAGAAGGTCTTGTTGGTCTTCATAGAACCATTCAACTTCAGCTTCTTCAGCATTATTTGTCAGGGGATAGACTTGGATTACTGGAATATGGAATGGTTTGCCTTGGAAGGGAACAGAGATCATTCTGTTGGTTTTGAGATTGCATCCAAGTACTGCATTTCGGACTCTTTTGTTGACTATGATGGCTACTCCATTTCTTCTAAGGGATTCTTTCTCCACATTAGTAGATATAATGGTCATCTGAGTTAAATTCACCCATTCCAGTCCATCTTAGTTCACTGATTCCTAAAATGTCGACATTCACTCTTGCTATCTCCTGTTTGACCACTTCCAATGTTCCTTGATTCATGGACCTGGCATTCCAGGTTCCTATGCAATATTGCTCTTTACAGCGTTGGACCTTGCTTCCATCAACAGTCACATCTGCAGCTGGGAGTTGTTTTTCCTTTGGTTCTGTCTCTTCATTCTTTCTGGAGTTATTTCTCCACTGATCTCCAGTACAATACTGGGCACCTACCGATCTGGGGAGTTCGTGTTTCAGTGTCCTATCTTTTTGCCTTTTCATACTGTTCATGGGGCCCTCAAGGCAAGAAGTGGTTTGTCATTCCCTTCCCCAGTGGGCCACATTTTATCAGAACTCTCTAAAATGGCCTGTCCATCTTGGGTGGCCCTACATGGCATGACTCATAGTTTCATTGAGTTAGACAAGGCTGTGGTCTATGTGATCAGATTGGTTAGTTTTCTGTGATTGTGGCTTTCAGTCTGTCTGCCCTCTCATGGAGAAGGATAAGAAGCTTACGGAAGCTTCCTGATGGGAGAGACTGACTGAGGGGGAAACTGGGTCTTGTTCTGATGAGTGGGGCCATGCTCAGCAAATCTTTAATCCAATTTTCTGTTGAAGCTCTAGGACTTTCCTCCATGTTATTTGACCTGAGGCAAAACTATGGTGGAGTTAATAAAGATAATGTGGACCTCCTTCAAAATGTTCCATGCATGCACTCTGACACACACAAAAAATCACACACCCGTGCCCCCAACCCTGCAGCATGCCCCTGCTGACACATGTCTCCACCAGAGAATGCTGGACACTCACAGGCAAGTCTGGGTCAGTCTCTTGTGAGGTCACTGCTCCTTTCTCCTGGGTCCTGGTGCACACAAGTTTCTGTTTGTTCCCTCCAAGGGATTGCTTCCCCAGTCCTGTGTAAGTTCTGGCAGCTCTATGGTGGGTTAATGGCGACCTCCTCCAAGAGGGCTTATGCCACACCCAGGTATACTGCACCCAGAGCCCCTGTACCTGCAGCATCCCACTGTTGACCTACATCTTCTCAGGAAACACCCAAACACAGTTCTGTCTCAGTCTCTGTGGGGTCTCTGGGTCCTGGTGCACACAAGGTGTGTTTGAGCACTCTGAACATCTCTGGCAGGTATGGGGTTTGAGTCCAACGTGATTTCCCCCCTTCTACTGTCTTGCACTCATCTCACACCCTAGCAAAGTAATGTTCAAAATTCTTCAAGCCAGGCTTCAGCAGTACATGAACCTCCAGATGATCAAGCTGGATTTAGAAAAGGCAGCAGACCAGAGATCAAATTGCCAACATCTGTTGGATCATTGAAAAAGCAAGAGAGTTCCAGAAAAGCATCTACTTCTGCTTTATTGGTTAAGCCAAAGCCTTTGAGTGTGTGGATCCTAACAAACTGTGGGAAATTCTTCAAGACATGGGAACACCAGATCACCTATTTGCCTCCTGAGAAATCTGTATGCAGGCAAAGAAGCAACAGTTAGAACTGGACATGGAAAAACAGACTGGTTCCAAATCAGGAAAAGAGTAGGTCAAGGCTGTTTATTGTCATCCTACTTATTTAACTTACATGCAGAGTACATCATGAGAAATTTCAGGCTGGATGAAGCACAAGCTGGAATCAAGATTGCTGGGAGAAATGTAAATAGTGTCAGATATATAGATGACACCACCCTTATGGTTGAAAGTGAAGGGAAACTAAAGAGCCTCTAGATGAAAATGAAAGAGGATAGGGAAGAAGTTGGCTTAAAACTCAACATTCAGAAAACTATGACCATAGCATCTTGTCCCATCACTTCATAGCAAATAGATGGGGAAACAGTGGAAACAGTGACAGACTTTATGGCTCCAAAATCACTGCAGATGGTGATTGCAGCCATGAAATTAAAAGACACTTGTTCCTTGGAAGAAAAGTTATGACCAACCTAGACAGAATATTAAAAAGCAGAGACATTAATTTGCCAACACAGGTCTGTCTAGTCAAGGCTATGGTTTTTCCAGTATTCGTGTATGGAAGTGAGGGTTGGACTATAAAGAAAGCTGAGCGCCAAAGAACTAACACTTTTGAACTGTGGTGTTGGAGAAAACTCTTGAGAGTCCCTTGGACTGCAAGGAGATCCAACCAGTCCATCCTAATGGAAATCAGTCCTGAATGTTCATTGGAAGTACTGATGCTGAAGCTGAAACTCCAGTACTTGCCAAATGATGCAAAGAACAGACTCATTTGGAAAGACCCTGATGCTGGGAAAGATTGAAGTTGGGAGGAGAAGGGCACAACAGAGGATGAGATGGTTAGATGGCATCACCGACTCAATGGACATGAGTTTGGGTAAACTCCGGGAGTTGGTGATGGACAGGGAGGCCTGGCGTGCTGCAGTCCACGGGGTCGCAAAGAGTCGGACACGACTGAATGGCTGAACTGAACTTACTGTCGAACTATTTCAAAGTGATAGTCAAAATTAACACACTTACTCTTTCAGTTTATGTTCACTGCTTATGTCAGTCACACCGGCTTCTGTTCACACCATTCTCCTAAAGCTTACCTCACTGTCAAGAAATTCTGTACGTTCCTCACAATACATATCCTGTTTATTTTGTCTCCAGTTCTAAACTGAAATGTTTGTACTCTCCTATATATATATATATATATATATATATATATATATATATTTTTTTTTTCTACCTAGGGTTCAATGACTCTAGATGCTCCTGACCTTTCAATCACCTGTCCTCCATTTTTCTCCATTTCCATGACAAATCAAACTTCCTTTGGTCAAATTCAAGTGGAACATTTCTAATAATTCAGCTCATAAACATGTCTTCTTACTCAACATCAGAGATTTCCAAAACTTATCAGCTCGAGCCTTTCTCTGTATGTGTCTTACTAAAATCTAATGTAGAACATTAATATAAATTATATCATTATTGAATAATTCTTGCTTTGAAAATTTAATGATATAGAATATACTGAAAATTAAACCTCCCCAGTTATTGCTTTCTAATTCTCAATCATCTGCCCTATTCAGGAAAATGCAAAACTATTTTCTGTGCATTCATGTATATATCTTTTTTGTCTCTGTTTCCATTATTTTCATTTATATTAGTAAACACACACATATAATTCTGTCGTTTCTTCAGGTGCCCAATCAAAAGCTCAAATTCAATACACTAAAATTTGAATATAATGTGTTCCCTACTCAGTTCAGAATTCCTTATCTGAAAGTTGATAGCTGGAGCTATCACATGCTCCAATTTAATCAAGCTTTAAAATCTCAGTTATGTTTGATACTTCTTGTATATATCCATATTCGTTAGATCATATTAGTGTTTCAAAATGATCCTCATTTTTTCTCTCTGCTGTTTGTTAGATATTAGTCTTGAGGCCTTTATTAACTCATATAATTTTAGCAATACTTCTTCAACTTTTACTGTTATTTTCTCCACCTCCTTTCAATTTTTCATTCTCTTAAAGGTCAAAGCTTCTTGCCAAAACACAAATTTAAATATCCTTCTCTCTTGAACAGAAATCACACCTGACTCTTCTTTGCACACATAATATATTCTGAATCCTTTTAAAATACATTCAAAGCCTCCTATAATCTGAGTCTGACTTAAGTTTCCAGGGACTGCAGTGACCCTTTTTCTTAGAAAGATTTCAATGGACAGCTTAGTATTCCTAATCTAAATATTATTCTTTCTGTACCTCTAGTCTTGTAGTTTGGCTCCTTCTACTGTGGTCTCTCTGCACCTACGGAATAGTTAAAATCTTACACTTGCTACTGTCATGAGCTGATTTATGTCTGCTCAAAATTCATATGTTGGAAATCCTAACCTAATGGCTCAGAATGTAACTATTTGGAAATATAACCTTTAAATGGGTGATTAAGTCAAAGTGAAACTGTCTGGGCGGGCCCTGATCCAAGCTGCCTGATGTCCTTTACAAGAGGAAATTTGGACTTGCAGGGAGACATTAGAGGTACGCACAAGCAGAAGGACGACCATGTGGGCAGCCAAATGAAAACCAAGGAGACAGGGCTTAGTATTATGTTTTAAGATACTGAATATTATAGTAACATCTTTTCTCTTAAATAGATTTGTTTTTGTAGACTGAATATTCTAATACTGAGAAAGATTTAAACATCCTATGGCTCATCTGTATCTCTATTATCTGTCTGTCTATCCAATAGCTCAGTGAATTGTAAATGCTGGCAACAAGTGGGAAATTTAGATAATGTAAATCTATTTTCAAAAGCAAACATTTTTATAGATCATTAATATTCCTGACTCATCCCTCTACTTGCACCTAATACATCATGTTGAATATAGTGGGTGTTCAAATATTTAGTGCTTGTGTGTGATATGAATGTACAGAAGGAAAATATTCTAACTTAATTTGGTAAATTACAACAAAATTAATCTTAATCATCAGTGTCAGAAGCACAACCTGGTCAATTAATCAAAAATATCAGTTAAAGCATGAAGTTATAAATAACACATATTCACACATTGTATTTTATATTAAATGATATAAAAGTGCATTCACTATATATGATCTTACATTGCAGAGAGTGTTCTCATTTGAGAGCTTTGTGTTTGTTTGTTTTTTCATAAATAATACCATAAAGAGTCATCTATCATTTTAATTTTTTTTATTTACAACACTCAATAAGACAGTAATGTTTTAGCCTTTCACACTCACAGAGTTTTGCAGTGTTCAATTTAGTTTTCAAGATAACAATGATTCTATTTGCAATAAAAAATTTTACCTGTACAAATATTCAATTAAAAACAAAATTATAGAAACAATTGTATATAAAAACAATTGGCATATAGTGGCTTAGAGAGAAAAACAATTTACTCATAAGAACCAACAGCTCAATAGGTTGGAACTGAAGTGCATTTGGGGTCATGAGAAAAGGGATTCATTATTATTTCTTAGTGCATCAAGTGCATCGGTCAGTAAGTTTTATAAAGGAGAACAAAAATAATTTTTTGAACGAAGACAAAACTGATTAAGCCAGTGATTTCGTTAAATTGTGGTCCTACTGTTAGTATAGATGAACATAATTCCCTCTGACTTACAGAGACAGCAATCAACATGATGTAATGCACAAAGTAGGTGTTAAGTAAAGATTTGGTGGATTACTTATGCATTTAATAATGGTTACTGACAAAAGATAACAGAGTAGACATGTGAATTCTTTAACATATTTCTGTAGGCAGAATTACCTATTTTCAAGGTCTTAGAATGGCAAACTAACACAATCATTTAGAGGCACTGGATCATAAGCTGAGACGTTCCTAGGTGGCGCTAGTCTTAAAGAATCTGCCTGCTAGTGCAGAGGATACAAGAGATGTGGGTTCCATCCCTGACTCCCCCAGAGAAGAAAATGGCAACCAAATCTAGTATTTTGCCTAGAAAATTCCATGGACAGGGGTGACTGGTGGGCTACTGTCCATAGGGTTGCAAAGAGTCAGACATGACTGAGCAACTGAGAATGATCATACGTTACTTTGTCATTATTTTACTTTTATCACTCTAAAAAGTGAAGCAGGTGAAGGTTGACTGAAGGTTTATTTTGCATAGACCTACACAATGGATTATTCAATTTCTTTTCTATGATAATCAAAGTTCCAGAAAAGTAAGCAAAAAAAAGCATACATGTACGTATTTGAGAAGACAATAGAAGAATGCCTAATTGTAGTAGAATTTCCATACTCAGCTGAATTATTAAAGTGTGATGAAAAAAAGTTAAGAAATATTTAGACACACGTGAACTCAGAAAATATACTGCCAGTCCACACTGTCTTGCAAATTTAACTGGGTTTAAATGATGTGTATCCCCATTGACAAAAATAAAATAAGTTAAGAAACCAAGAAAAATAAAGACAATAAAGACAAATGATCCACAAACTAAGGGAACAATGTAGAAAGATAGTGAAAGCGTATTCAGAAAGGCAAATTAGTAGCTGTCCTAGTAAGAAACAAGTCAGAGTAAACAAAGATGTGTGGAAATTCAGAAGAAAGATTGCCACCAATAAAAAATAAAAAATCAAATAAAAAAAACACTATAATAGAAAGAATTAGAAATTTTAGGAAAAAGAAAAGCCATGACAAGAACAGACATATCATCATAATTTATTACAACTGCAAGATTCTCTTCCTTGAACTTCTAAATAGAACATCTTTTCTAATTTTAATATATTTCTCGATCATACCCTCATAAATTAAAAGCTACTTCAGGTTACAACCAATCTGAGAAGTTTTACTTGTCTATGGGATACATACTTTCAAAGACAATTTTTCCTTTCAAGGCCATCACAATAGTCTCTGAGCATTTTATATGAACCTCTTACAATTTTCTGATGATATCTGTTGGATATTTAGAAATCCATCTTGTGATAGCTCAGTTGGTAAAGAACTGTGATGCAGGAGACCCAGGTTCAATTCCTGGGTTGGGAAGATCCTCTGGAGAAGGACTAGGCTACCCATTCCAGTTTTCTTGGGCTTCCCTTGTGGCTCAGTTGGTAAAGAATCCACCTGCAGTGCGGGAGAACCTGGGTTCGATCTCTGCTTTGGGAAGAGCCCCTGGAGAAGGGAAAGGCTACCCATGTCAGTATTCTGGCCTGGAGAATTCCATGGACTGTATATATATTTCATGGGGTCGCAAAGAGTTGAACACGACTTTGCAAATTTCACTTCACTTCACCTGAGTTATTATAGGTTTGTGTGTATTGGTGGGAACAACTGCTCAATAGATTTTCCTTTACATAAATTAGATATCATGCTTTGAGACCCTATAAGTTAGGGTAAAAAAAATCCTTCAGCACTCACACAAGATACCCTGTGACGTTGCACACAGTTCATAATTTCTTTAGACTGGGATCTCCTTTATTCACCTGATTTCTATATCTATTTCTAGAGATGCTGGTATGGATGGAAAATGAGTAATAGGATCTATTATAACCTGGACTTCACTGTACAGAATTAGAGAAGAAACAGGTAGGAATGGGCAACTATTCCTGCTAGTGTATTTCAAATAATCTACATGTTTTTCCATTCATATCTCACTCTGGAACACTTCAGCTCACCTGACTTTTCTAACCCTTTGTCTCTCTGTTTCAAGAGCTGAAATAACTTTTCTTCTGAGGAAAGATATGCACTATGCAAGTCCCAGAAGGAGAAGATAGAAAGAGCAAAAAGATTAAATTGAATTAATAATGGCTGCAAATGCCTTAATCTGATTGAATGCTTTAACCCACAAATCCAAGAAATTCAATGAATCCCAAGTAGAATAGCCCCAGAGATCCACCCTGGGACACATTATAATCAAACTGTTGAAATCCAAAGACAGACAATTTTGAAAGCAGCAACAGAGAACTGACTCATCACATAAAAGAGATCTTCAATAAATTTATAAGCAAACATCTTGTCAGAAACCTTGAGGCCAGAAGGCAGTGAGTGTGTACTTCAAAGGCAAAAAAGAAACAAACAAAAAACAAAAGCAAATTAAAAAAATGCCTGTCAACTTAGAATACTATATTTAGCAAAACTGTCCTTTAAAACGAAGGAAAAAATTTAGACATTCCTAGGTAAATGAAAGTAAAAGTACTTCAATACCACTACACCTGTTCTATAAGATACACTAAAGTCAGTCCTTCAGGTAGAAATGAAAGAACACTAGACAACAACTCAAAACATATGGTGACATAACAATCTCTGGTAAACGGAAATGCCTGAGAATATTTTAAAAACAGTGTTTTCAGAACTTCCTTTTTGGTCCACTGTTTAAGATTTCATTTTCCAATATAGAGGGTGTGGGTTTGATCCCTGGTCAGGAAGCTAAGATCCCACATACCTCATGACCAAAAAATGCCCCCAAACCGCAAAACGTAAAACAGAAGCAATATTGCAATAAATTCAATACAGACTTTAAAAATAGCCCACATAAAATATATCTTTAAAAACACAATAAAAAGCAGTGTTCTGGTAATATCGGTCTGTAACTTCATTTTTCATTTTCCACAGAATTTTAAAGACCAATGATGCAGACTTATGATGCAACTTCTACACTCTTAATAAACCTCTTCTACTAACTATGCAGTACAACTTCCTACTGCTACTGCTAAGTCACTTCAGTCGTGTCCGACTCTGTGCGACTCCACCCCTGGGATTCTCCAGGCAAGGACACTGGAGTGGGTTGCCATTTCCTTCTGCAATGCATAAAAATTAAAAGTGAAAGTGAAGTCGCTCAGCCATATCCAACTCTTCGAGACCCCATGGACTGCAGCCACCTTAGTTACTATTAATAGCTACCAAATGAAGCACGTGGTCAATAATTGTAATTCCTTTACTACCCGTTGTATCTGTAAAGGAGAGCTGATCAAGTAGACGGTGGCATCAAGTTGTCATCATATTGATCCCCTAATTGAAAAATAGTGGATTGACTACTGAGTGAAGGCAAATGTCTTCTAGGTCGTGAACTCTTCCTATTTCTTAACATTACACCTAATGACACGGTATACATTCTCATATATTTTTCATCTGTTTATATATATACATATATATATATATCAAAAATATATTTACGGATTTTTATATTTCAGGATTTATGGTGGATTCCCAAAAATTGCATGGTAAAGATTGCTAGATCTTTATCCAAAATAAATTCTTTCTTTCTTTTTTTTTCCCTCCCTTAGAAACAGACTCTCATTTTATTCAGGTGGCAAAGTAAACAGCTTTAAAGTTTTCCAGTCAATTTTAAAGGTTAATGTGGCTATGTAAAAAAAAAAGAAAAAAAAAATCTTGCCATATGTTAAAAACAGCATGTACTGTGTGGGAATGTTGAATATGCTCCTTAGAATCTTAAACAGAGTTCATATATGAAACTTTTTGTTCTCCACACTTCTTGCTTTCCTCTTAGGATCTAAAAGGATCATGAGACAAACCTGAAAAGAGAGGCTTGGGCTAAGAACAATAGAACAAAAATGGAATAGAATATTTGTCCCTGGTAACAAGGAGTTATTATATCAAATCTGCAATACATATTTCTTGATTTCTTTTCCATGAGAGAAGTCTTTGTATGTATTTTAAGTTCCTCTATTTTTTCTTTTTTTTCTTAGTTTATTTTTATTTTTTTCCTTTTTCCACACTTACAAACTTTATTTTGTATTGGGGTATGTGCTATGTTCATACTTAGTCACTCAGTCATGTCTGACTCTTTACGACCCCATGGACAGTAGCCTACCAGGTTCCTCCATCCATGAGGATTCATTCTCTAGGCAAGAATACTGGAGTGGGTTGCCATGCCCTCTCCAGGGGATCTTTCCAACCCAGGGATTGAACCAGGTCTCCCACATTAAAGGCAGATCTTTTACCAGCTGAGCCACCAGGGAAACCCAAGAATACAGGAATGGGTATCCTTGTCCTTTTCCAGGGGGTCTTCCAGACCCAGGAACTGAACCTGGTTCTCCTGTATTGCAGGCAGATTCTTTACCAGCTAAACTACCAGATCGATTGACAGTGTTGTGATAGTTTTGGATGAATGGCAAATGGGGATAGTGAATACATGAATATGTATGGCTGACTTCCTATATTTTTTTGATTGTTGTTACTAGAAAGTAAAGGAAATTCCTATTAAATATACAGACTGGCATTTTTTTTTTAATTAGACAATCCATTTTAATTTCAGAATATTAATTTGCATTTATTTTATAAACTACTTTCTCCCTCCCTAAAATGAATTTGTTCTTATTGTTCACTTAGAATAGTATTCTTTTAATCATGTCAGGCCCTGTGAAAATATACAAAAAAAATGCAAAGATTTCACAGGTGTCTCTCATCCTCTCAAAGTCACAATTATACCTACTTCTCTGCTTTGCTCTCAGTAATTTCACCACTTGCTGCTATAAACTGATTAGTTTTTGAATGTGAGAACTGTGTGGGAATTTAGAAGATGTAGCTCATTCTATCTATTTTTTATATCTAAACACAGAACATATATCAATTTTTATCATCCTGCATGCATAAGATATTCAATATTAAGTTCTAATAATTTAGTATCAGAAAAGTTATCTAGAGAAACACTCATGCTGTCATTGTTATTTAAAATATCATATATGTAAATATCATTATATATATAAAACATATTATACATATCTATATATGACATCATGATTGCTCCTGAAAAGAACCAAGGTTTTGGTGAGAATCTCAAAATAACAATATCTAATCAGCTTATTCACTTCAAATCATTCCTAAATTTGAATCAAACATATTTAAAATGTTAATTAGTTACCTAGACAGTTCCTCTGGTTAACCACTTCAATTTAAAAATAATACTTATTCAAGGAAAATATGAAAGAAAAATAGTATTTGAGTATATTTTTTTCCAGTGTTTTTCTATCTTGCATAATAAAGTTCTTAGAGAAGTTTACACATGAATTAATTCACTTATGACTTTCTAAAATCTAGTTAATAAGCATTTATGTTTAAAACTCATTCAAGTTGCTTAACAGTACACACCAAAGTTAACATTGTATTCTCCCAAACTACCTCATATTTCACTTTCTTCCTATTCTTAAACATTACTGTTTTCAAACTCACAGGCTATAATAATGAAATATCAGTTTTCTTTGCTACCTAAATTAATTTTGTCTATCACATAAATCTTTTATACTTATCACATAGTGTCGGTTTCCACTATTACCACCCTGGTCCATGACCTCAGTTATTATACTATATGAACTTAATATTATTGGCTTTCTGCCATATTACCTGACAGAATTTGCTTGTTGTTGTTCAGTTGCTCAGTCGTGTCTAACTCTTTGTGACCCCATGGTCTGCAGCATGACAGGCTTCCCTGTCCTTCACCATCTCCCAGAGTTTGCTCAAACTCATGCCCATTGAGTCAGTGATGCCATCCAATCATCTCATCCTCTGTCATCCCCTTCTCTTCCTGCCCTCAATCTTTCCCAGCATCAGGGTCTTTTCAAATAAATCAGCTCTTCACATCGCGTGGCCTAAGTATTGGAGTTTCAGTTTCAACATCAGTCCTTCCAATGAATATTCAGGACTGATTTCCTTTAGGATGGACTGGTTGGATCTCCTTGCTGTCCAAGGGACTCTCAAGAGTCTTCTCCAACACCACAGTTCAAAAGCATCAATTCTTCGGCACTCAGCTTTCTTTATGGTCCAACTTTCACATTCATACATGACTACTGGAAAAACCATAGCCTTGACTAGATGGACTTTTGTTGGCAAAGTAATGTCTCTGCTTTTTAATATGCTGTCTAGATTGGTCATAACTTTCTTTCCAAGGAGTAAGTGTCTTTTAATTTCATGGCTGCAGTCACAATCTGCAGTGATTTTGGAGCTCCCCAAAATAAAATCTGTCACTGTTTCCATTATTTTGTCATCTATTTGCCATGAAGTGATGGGACTGGATGTCATGATCTTCATTTTATGACTGTTGAGTTGTAAACCAGCTTTTCCTCTCTCCTCTTTCACTTTCATCAAGAGGCTCTTTTGTTCCTCTTCACTTTCTGCCATAAGGGTGGTGTCATATATAAAGATAAAATTTCTCTGGTTTGAAAGGCCTCCATAATTTCTTCCATGTAATTTGTCACCATCTACTAATATATACCTTCTATTACCTTTGGATAGTAAATGTCTCTGAAACTTTCACATGACTCGTTTTTATCCCCAAATATTTATGTTACTGTATACTGATGTTTATAGCCTCATGAACTTCCTCTTTGGTCTGTTTGTCCTTCCAGTGAGGATCTCAGAATTTGGAATTTCTTAAGTTCTTCCTATTCCCTAATTTTTTTTTTTAAACGTTGAGAGCCATCTTTCATTGTCTTCAGCACTTCTTCAATGCTTCTAATCAATTATTTCACTCTGCAGATAATAGCAAGTAAGCAGTTTTATATCTCTTTAATGGAGTTTAATCTGTTGCTTTGTTAGCTTCTTATTTAGAGTCTTTTGTCTGTCAACATCTGTCCAGTGGTAGTGCTATGCTGTTTCTTGCCCACATGGAAACTGTTAGATGTCTGAATACTTGTTTAGAATAGATCAGGAGAGTCAACTCAAGTTGAAAAATTATATTGTTTAACAATGGGAATCAGAATGATATTAAATCCATGACCAAATATTTAGTGGTGATAATATTCCACTAACAAACCCTTAGTAATATCTAATAACTTCTTTGCAGTAATGACTGAAAATAGGTATTATAATTCTATATGTACAAAAGAAAAAATTTATAACTCTTTGTCATAGGTCACCTCTTCTGCAAACAGAAGTGTAGAAACATATACTCTAGTCTATCTGACCTGAAAGCCCATTTTATTCCCTGAAAGCCCATTTATAGCAAAGCTTCAACTTCTAATCTGCAGTGAGAAAAAGGTTTTTGTTTAAAAATAAGAGAAATCATTTGAAAGTCATGTTGAAGAGTTGTTTTCTCATATTACTGCTAAGCACAGTAACTTGAAATCCTAGAAAAGAACATGAGATATTCTACATCTAATATAACACATAGATCAAAAGGAAGTATTTGCACCAGAATTTTCAAGGAGATGAATTTTCAAGGAGATTCTCCTTTCTGTCTCACTTTTGGAAGCAATAGCAAAGCATAATAAGCAGTGGTGTGGATATGGTAGCAGTTTATTTGAAAATAGAAATTTCTAATTTTTTTCAAAAGCAATAACCCAGCAAAATCATTAATTCTTGATGGATGATTTAGAAATATGGTGAAAACAGGATCACTGCATAATTAATTTGTCTTTTGGCCAGCAGACACAGGTTGATTGTACTGACAGTCAATCACAGATAACAAGACAACTCTTTTATAATTAGCCCAGGACAAATACACAGATTCATCAATCTTTTCCATCACTGACAGCCTTGTTTGAAAATAATAATAATAATAATAATAATTCCTCACATTAAAAACCAAACAGCAAAGGAGAACATGAAGAAGAGGTACTAATTCTATTGTTCTTCTAAATATCTCAGCTGGTAAAGAATCCGCCTGCAAAGAAGGAGACACCAGTTTAATCCCTGGGGAGGGAAGATCCCCTGGAGAAGGAACAGGCTACCAACTCCAGTGTTCTTGGGCTTCCCTGGTGGTTCGGATGATAAAGAATCTGCCTGCCACGAGGAGACCCTGGTTCGATCCCTGGGCCAGGAAGATTCCCTGAAAAAATAAATGGCTACCCACTCCATTACTCTTGCCTGGAGAATCCCAAGGACAGAGAAGCCAGGCAGGCTACAGTCCCTGGGGTTGCAAAGAGTCAGAAACGACTGAGCAACTTTCACTTTCACAGTATAAGTATTTAAAAATTCCTGTTATGTATATTGTTGTTATTCTGCTGGGAAGTCTGGATTCTTTGCAAAACACTTAATAATATTATGTGATAAAATATGACAGTATTTGTCACTGGATTTGTAATATAAATCTCAGTTATGCTCAAGGACACCATGAGTTGTTTACCCATATGTACAAAATCAGAATTGGAGGTAACAATTATAAGATATCTACATGTCAGAATATAGGTAGGGTAGTTGATTTATGGAAACATCTATATACACATCTTAAGTTTTTTGTTTGTTTTTTTTTTAATGTGTTTAATTTACTATATTTAAGTACAATAAAAAAAGAAACTTTAGTGGGGAGCGTTTGTCTTAATTTAATCTTTTATAGTCTCATTCCCTAACCTAATTGCCAGCCTTTAGAAATGGGGGGAAAAAAAAGTACCCAAACCGCAAAAATCATCACTGACATTTTTAGGACTTGAATTTAGAAGTTATGTCTGACCAATCAAAAGTATTCATCATAGCTGATGATTCCTTCATGAAGAAAGATATTCTATATGTATAAAAATACATGTCAGTTCCTTTTGATGAATTAAATACAGCTCAGGTTTCAAAAGTAAACACATTTGGTAGAGGATGAAACAAAAATATAAAAATATATTGATGATATTTACTACTCAATTTACTTTTGACACATAAATGAACTGACACATGAATATGAACTGTTTAAAATCATGGTTATTTTCTAAATATTCCTTATAATTTTTAAAATCTGATTGGATAATAAACTTAATCATACTTACTCAATGCTGCAACTAAATTAAATTCAGCTTCATATAGTCAAATCAGGCCTGTACAGATTTGATCCCTGTGCGAGGTGGAAGATCCCCTGGAGAAAGAAATGGCAACCTACTCCAGTGTTCTTGCCTGGGATGTCCCACGGACAGAGGAGCATGGTAGATTATAGTCCATGTGGTTGCAAAGAATCATATATAATTTAGAAACTAAACAAAAATAGTTAAATGACATTTCTTGTGCAATGTCCAAACTACAGTAGAAAAAGGGGGTTAATAGTAAATAGCAACTATTTAACATTGGAAGACTTAGAGAAATAATGTAGTACAAACTTTCATTCTGTATGTGACAATAGCCTAGAAAGCTTAGGCAACCTGACCGATGTCACCAAACTATTCATTGTTCTAAAGCAACTTCTCCTAACACCTTCTTCTAACTCCAAGGCAAATTTGGCCTTGGAGCACAGAATGAAGCAGGGCAAAGGCTGACAGAGTTTTGCCATGAGAACCCACTGGTCATAGCAAACACCCTCTTGCAACAACACAAGAGAAGATTCTATACATGGACATAACCAGATGGCCAACACTGACAGATTGATTTATATTCTTTGCAACCAAAAATGGAGAAGCTCTGTACAGTCAGCAAAAACAAGACTGGGAGCTGACTGTGGCTCAGATAATGAACCCCTTATTGCCAAATTCAGACTTAAATTAAAGAAAGTAGGGAAAACCACTAGACCATTCAGGTATGACCTGAATCAAATCCCTTATGATTATACAGTGAAAGTGACAAATATATTCAAGGGATTAGATCTGATAGACATAGTGCCTGAAGAACTATGGATGGAGGTTCATGACATTGTACAGGAGGCAGGGATCAAAACCATTCCCAAGAAATAGAAATGCAAAAAGGCAAAATGGCTGTCTGAGGAGGCCTTACAAATAGATGAGAAATGAAGAGAAGCAAAATGCAAAGGAGAAAATTTAAGATAAATACATCTAAACGCAGAGTTCCAAAGAATAACAAGGGAAGATAAGAAAACCTTCCAATGCAAGAAATAGAGGAAAACAATAGAATGGGAAAAACTAGCGATCTCTTAAAACAAAATTGAGATCAGTTAAAAATCTAAATGTAAGACCAGAAACTATAAAATTTCTAGAGGAAAACATAGGTAAAACACTCTCCGACATAAATCACAGCAGGATCCTCTAATTCCCACCTCCCAGAGTAATGAAAATAAAAGCAAAAATAAACACGTGGGACCTAATTAAACTTAAAAGCTTTTGCACAATGAAGGAAACTATAAGCAAGATGAAAGGCAGCCTTCAGAATGGGAGAAAATAATATCAAATGAAGCAACCAACAAATAATTAATCTCAAAAATATATAAGCAGCTCCTGCAGCTCAATTCCAGAAAAATAAATGACCCAATCAAAAAAATGGGCCAAAGAACTAAAATTTCTCCAAAGAAAACATACAGATGGCTAACAAACATATGAAAAGTTGCTCAACATGATTCATTATCAGAGAAATGCACATCAAAACCACAATGAGTACCACTTCACGTGAGTCAGAATGGCTTCTATCCAAAAGTCTACAAGCAATAAATGCTGGAGAGGGTGTGGAGAAAAGGGAACCCTTACACTGTTGGTGGGAATGCAAACTAGTACAGCCGCTATGGAGAACAATGTGGAGATTCCTTAAAAATCTGGAAATAGAACTGCCATATAACCCAGTGATCCCACTGCTGGGCATACACACCAAGGAAACCAGAAATGAAAGAGACACACGTACCCCAATGTTCATCGCAGCACCGTTTATAATAGCCAGGACATAGAAGCAACTTAGATGTCCATCAGAGATGAATGGATAAGAAATCTGTGGCACATATATACAACAGAATATTACTCAGCCATTAAAAAGAATACATTTGATTCAGTTCTGATGAGTTAGATGAAACTGGAGCCTATTATACAGAGTGAAGTAAGCCAGAAAGAAATACATCAATACAGTATACTAACGCATATATGTGGAATTTAGAAAGATAGTAATGATAACCTTATATGCATGCGAGACAGCAAAAGAGACACAGATGTAAAGAGCAGTCTTTTGAACTCTGTGGGAGAGGGCGAGTGTGGGATGATTTGGGAGAATGGCACTGAAAAATGTACATTATCATATGTGAAACAGATCGCCGGTCCAGGTTTGATGCGCGGGACAGGGTGCTCGGAGCTGGTGCACTGGGATGACCCTGAGGGATGGGATGGGGAGGGAGGTGGGAGGGGGGTTCAGGATGGGGACACATGTACAACCATGGCTGATTCATGCCAATGTATGGGCAAAAACCACTACAATATTATAAAGTAATTAGCCGCCAATTAAAAGGAATAAATTTACTAAAAAATAAAAATAAAATACAAGATATTACCCAAAAGAAACAGAGAATTCCCCTCAGGACTTTGGGAGGAAATGGATTTGACAACTTGACTCACCTTGGGGCCCTTAAGAGTCTGATACATACTGTGAGAATATCTAAAATAAAGTTCATCTTAATATCATTAATAAAACATTTCATACATATGCAATAAAAAAATTGAGATACCAAGGGAACATTTTATGCAAAAATGGGCACAATAAAGCACAGAAATGAAATGAAACTAACAGAAGCAGAAATATTAAGAATAGGTGGCAAGAATACACAGAAGATCTATACCACAAAGATCTTCATGACCCACATAACTGCAATGGTATGACCACTCATGTGTACCAGACATCCTAGAGTGGGAAGTTGAGTGGGCACTTGGAAGCATCATTTCAAACAAAGCCAGTGGAGGTGCTGGAATTCCAGCTGAGCTATGTCATTCCCTAAAAGATGATGCTATAAAGTGCTGCACTCAGTGAGTCAGCAAATTTGGAAAACTCAGGAGTGGCCACAGGAATGGAAAGGTTATTTTCATTCCAATCCCAAAGAGAGGCAATGCCAAAACATGTTCATACTACCACACAATTGCAGTCATCTCACACGCTAGTAAAGTAATGCTGAAAATTCTCCAAGCAAGGCTTCAACAGTACAGGAACTGAGAACTCCCAATGTTTAAGTCGGATTTAGAAAAGGCAGAGGAGCCAGAGATCCAATTGCCAACATCCATTGGATCATAGGAAAAGCAAGAGAGTTACAGAAGAACATCCACTTCTGTTTCATTGACTATGCCAAAGCCTTTGACTGTGTGGATCACAACAAACTGGGAAATTCTTAAAGAGATGAGAATACCAGACCATCTTATCTACCTCCTGAGAAATCTGTATTCAGGTCAAGAAGCAACCATTATAACTTGACATGGAACAATGGGCTGGTACCAAATAGAGAAATAAACACATCAAAGCTGTATACCATCACCCTGCTTATTTAACTTACATGCAGAGTACATCATGAGAAACGCTGGGCTGGAGGAAGCACAAGCTGAAATCAAGATTGCCGGGAGGAACATCAATAACCTCAGATACACAGATGACACCACCTTTATGGCAGAAAGGGAAGAGGACCTAAAGAGCCTCTTGATGAAAGAGAAAGAGAAGAGTGAAAAAACTGGCTTAAAACTCAGCATTCAAAAAACAAAGATCATGGCATCCTGTCCCATCACTTCATGGCAAATAAATGGGGAAACAATGAAAACAGTCACAGATTTCATTTTCTTGGGCTCAAAAATCACTGCAGATGGCATCTGTAGTGATGGAATTAAAAGACGCTTGCTCCTTGGAAGAAAAGCTATGACAAACCATGACACCATACTAAAAAGCAGAGAATTACTTTGCTGATAAAGATCCATCTGGTCAAAGCTATGGTTTTCCCAGTAGACATGTATGGATGTGAGAGTTGGACCATAAAGAAAGCTAAGCACCAAAGAACTGATGCTTTTATTTTATTTATTATTATTATTTTTAGACTTGATGCTTTTAAACTTTGTCATTGGAGAAGACTCTTCAAAGTCCCTTTGACAGCCAGGAGACCAAGCCAGTCAATTCTAAGGGAAATCAGTCCTGAATATTCGTTGGAACGACTGATGCTGAAGCTGAGGCTCCAGTACTTTTCACCTGATGTGAAGAACTGACTAACTGGAAAAGACCCTGATGCTCAGAAAGACTGAAAGCAGGAAGAGAAGGGGACAACAGAATATGAGGTTGGATGGCACCACCACTTCGTTGGACATGAGTTTGAGCAAGCTCCGGGGGTTGGTGAAGTACTGTGAAGCTTGGCATACTACAGTCCATTGTGTCGCAATGAATCAGACATGACTGAATGACTGTACTGAACTGAATATATTTTAGAGTGTACTAAGTTAAGACACTGATATCTGCTTACAGATGTTATAAATTGCTGTTATCATCTACCCTATTCATGTCACTAATTTCATTATACTAAGTGGTAATTTTTTTTCCCCTCTTGTAACAAATCTCAAGTAAGCTAAATTTACAAATCCAAGTTAGCCACTACCTTTAAGAATACCAAAAAAAAAAAAAATTTAATTTATATCAGTATAATGGACCACTAAGCTTATGTTGGATTAGAAAAAGAATTGGTAGTCATCTACTTAAAAATAAACTTTAATCATTGATGATCTTTCTTCTCAAAGTAGAAAATATTTACTTTTCCACCCTAAGTAACATTTAAAAAAAAAAAAAAAAAAACCTGGAAAATACACGCACAATCAAATAATAGGGAGCTGTCTGGATGCATGCATGCTAAGTCAATTCAGTCACGTCCGACTCTTTGTGACCCTATGAACTGTAGCCCTCCAGGCTCCTCTGTCCATGGGCTTCTCCAGGCTAGAATACTGGAATGGGTTGCCATACTCTCCTCCAGGGGATCTTCCTGACCCAGGGATTGAGCCTGCATCTCCTGTGGCTCCTGCATCGCAGGTGGATTCTTTACCATTGAGCCACCAGGGAATCCCAGGAAACTGTCTAGTTTGTTTCAAATTCTCTGGTTAAACAGGAAGAGTGGGAGAGAACAAGATGGTAGACAAATAGGTGGATGTAGAGTACATCTCTCCCCATGGATACATCAGGAATACACCTTCAGACACAGAAGTACATGCAGAACACCAGCTGAGAGCAGCCAGAAGTACCTGACCAGTGGAAAAGAATATGTAGAACCATGCAAGACTCTATGATGAAGGAACTAGGGGGAAAAAACAGGAGTGTTAGTAGGACTGGAACTGTCCTTAGTGGGTGCGGGAACTAAAGCTAGAGTCCGATCCCCATAGCAGGCCAATTGTCTGAATCAGAGAAGAAACATGTAAGGCTGAGAGTGAAACAGCTCATCTGTGGCAGACTAAATGGAATGAGAATCAGACAGTCCTTGTCGCAGCCATACATACCCCAGACAGGGACTGGTCTCCTGGGAGGGGCAGCAGCTGGGAGCTGGAGTTAAGGGATTGTGGAGCAATCCAAGGAGGAGGGCCGCTGTTGACTGCAGAGAGATGGATTGAGTGGACGTGAGGGAGGAGATCATGATGGGAAATGCCAGTGGAGGAAAGTCAGGCAGCCATGGAAGCAAGGGATACTGCTGAGTCATGCATAGTGGGTGGAGCCTTCACCATGGCCTCTCTCTCCCCACACGCCAGCATCGGCAGCTGAACAGTGGAGAGGCTAGCCCATCAAGTGCCTGACAGACTGAACTGCAGAGCAGGACCCCATCCAGGGTGCTCCTTTCAGTGCTTGATGCACCAATCTACAGAGTAGGACCCAGTCAGGGGGACCCTTCTGTGTGCCTGAAGTGCAGGCAACAGAGACGGACCCCAGGCAAGGGAGCCCCCTAAGTGCCTGAATGGGCGGAGCTATGGAGGAAGACTGGCCAAGGAGGCCTTCTGATTGCCAGCTACAAGAGGCTCAAAAAACGACTCTGATAGGCCATGACTCTTGGGGCAAAGACAGTCCGTGTCCCTGCACACTTGGCGCCACCAGGGTCCTTGCAAGCCAAGCAGCTGCAATACCTTCACGCTCAACTCTCACTGGAACAGAGATGCCACAGGTTTAAAAAAAAAAAAAAAAAAGTCTTGCATTTATGCACACAGGGTCACTTTGGTCATTTCCAACTCTGTGTGGCCCTGTAGACTGTGGCCTGCCAGGCTTCTCTGTCAGAAAGGGAATCCTCCAGGCAAGAACACTGGGGTGTATTGGCCAAGACTGGTTGCCATACCCTTCTAGATCACTATATTTCCTGCTGTCCTAGCCTCCAGCACCCTGAGTATCTGGTGCTGCCAGAACCCCTGCGACCCCATCAGCAGCCCCACCTCCACACCTGGCCCTCATGGAGGCGAACCCAAGGCCTCCAGGGCAGCCTCAGCAGCAAACCCCAGTATATGACCCACATGCAGAGGTGGAAATAAAACCACCAGTGAAACCCAGGGAAGTGTGACTAAGGAAGAAGACCCAAAACTTCCCCACCAGCTGTGCAAGCTGCAGACTAAATCCACATGATCAGCTAGGCAGACTCTGTGTCTGTGGAATATATGAAAGGTCACTGAGAGCTCCCAGAAAAGAAAACGCACTAGTTCTGACAGCTGAGGACACTGGAGGCAAGAACACACAGGAGTTGGACCAGATGAGAATCTGAGCTGCTTCACAGCAGGTCCAGAGACCAGCACAGTGCTGGAGGGCATCCTCGGGAGGTGAGGTGGACTGTGACTCCCAGCGAGGGAAAGGACCCTGAGAGCAGTGACTCAAAAAAAAAAAAAAAAAAAAAATTATTATTCTTGTGTTTTTACTTGTTCTATAGATTCTTTTGTACTTTTATTTTCCTCCGGCCAACTCTGTTGTAGTTGTCAATTTTATTGCCATTAAGAAACCCAATTAAATTTTTGAGCTTATTTTTTCCCCCCCAGTCACATCTTTTTATTGTTGTCATAAACTTCTGCCTCTATGATGGGCTTTTGCAGTTCTGTAGAATTTTCCTCTTTTTTTTTTCCTCTCTCTCTTTTTTTTAATTTTAATTTTTAATTATTAAACCTATTATTATTTTTTCTTAACTATTCCCTTGTTTGCTATTCCTACTGTTATTTTCTCCTTGAAGTTAATCTTTAATGTATAAAAATTTTCTTTATCTATCTCTCTTTAACTTTGCATATCTATTTTCTTTTCTTTCTCTCCTTCCCTCTCAACATATTTGTTAGTTTTGTTTTCATTGCTTTATTCCCCAATTGGCACCTTGCTTTAGTTTTGTTTTCCAGTTTGTGTTTTAATTAGTTATGTTCTGGAACATATAATTGTTGATTTTCTTTATTTGCTGGGTCAATCTATTATACTTTATTTTTGTTAAACTGTTTTGATTTTACTAATGGGTGAATATGTGTATGTGTATATTCAGTCCTATTTTCTATTGTTGTTATAAACTCTGACTTTACATTGGGCTTATGCAATTCTGTGGAGATTTCCTTTTTTTTCCTCCCTTTTTACTTGCTTCTTATGTTTTTTCTTTCTCTTTTTTATAATAATTTTTTAAACCTAGTACATTTTTTTCTACATTTACCCCTTTGTTTTCCTTTCCTGCTGTTTTTCTCCTTGCAGTTAATCTTTAATGTATATAAATCTACTTCATCTACCTCATTTTAACTTTGCATATCTATTCTTTCTTTCCTTTCTTCTCAACATATTTGCTAGTTTTGTTTTCATTGCTTTATTCCCCACTTGGCACTTTGCTTTAGCTATGTTTTCCACTTTGTGTTTAAGTTAGTTTTGTTCTTAACTGGTAAATATAATTTTTGATTTCCTTGGTTAGCCAGATCAATCTACTGTACTTTATTTTTGTTGGACTGTTTTCACTTTGCTCATGGGTGTATATGTACATGTGTATATTCAATTATTTTAATTATTATTTACCTGATTTTGTAACTGCCATTTCTCTGGGGTTTGTCTTTTGTTTCTCAATTTTGGATATTTGTTTTAATCTCACTTAATGCCATAACAAACCATTTGTGGAATCTTCATTCCTGACCAGAGATCAAGCCCTGAGCCTTTGGAGTGGAAACACTGACTCCAAAACCCTAGACTATGAGAGAAATAACCCTAGGAAGTATCAAATAGTGAGAACTCACACAAAGGAAACCACTTGAACACAGACCTGGCATCACCCAACCACTAGTAGGACCCTGTGCAGGACACCTCATCTAAACAACAAACAAAATAAAAATATAAATCCAATCATCAGCAGACAGGATTACCACCTCACACAGCCTTGCCCACCAGAGGAAAAACAAACAAACAAAAAAGCAACAACAAAAAACTCAGTACAAATCTCACCCTATATGAAGCTCACACAAACCAATGTACCAACCTTAGGAGGGCAGAAACTAAAAGGTAGAAAGAATTCACCCTTCTTCAAGGAAAGAATTCAACTTTCCTTGAAGCCTGAGAAAAGGAGACCTCAAACTCAATAGCTTAAAAAAAAAGAAAAAAGAAAAGGCAGAGAAATATTGCAGAAATGAAGGAATAAATTATAAACACAGAGTCCAAATACATGAAGAAGAAAAAGGAAAAATTATGTGAAAAAGAATTCAGAATACTGATAGTAAAGATTATCAAAAACCTTGAAAACAAAATGGAGAAAATGCAATAATAAATTATAAAGTCCTAGAAGGATTAAAGAATAAACATATAGAGACAAACAACACCATTACAGAAATTAAAAATATTCTAGAATGAATCAATAACAGAATATCTGAAGCATAAGAACGAATCATTCAACTGGAAGATAAAATGGTGGAAATAACTTCTGAAGAGCAGGATAAGGTTAAAAGAGTGAAAAGAACTGAGGTCAGTCTCAGAGACCTCTGGGACCATATCAAAGGTACCAACATTTGAATTACAGAGGTCCAAGAAGAAGAAGAAGAGAAAAAGAAAGGGGATGATACAATTTTTGAAGAGATTATAGTTGAAAATTTCCCCAACATGGAAAAGGAAATAGTCAATCAAGTCCAAGAAGCACAAAGAGTCCCATACAGAATAATCCTGAGGGGAAACATGCCAAGACACTTACTAATCAAACTAAGAAAGACTAAACACAAAGAAAGGATATTAAAGCAGCAAGACAGAAGCAACAAGTAATATACAAGCAAAATCCTTATGATTAACAATTGATATTGCAGCAGAAACTCTGCAGGCCTGAACGGCATGGCAGGATATATTTAAAGTAAGTAAGTATATAAGTAAGTAAGTAAGTAAAGTAACTCAGTCGTGTCCGACTCTTTGCGACCCTCTACTGGAGCAGCCTTAAAGAGATACTCCACATCCGAGGTAACAGAAACCCAAGTAAGATGGTAGGTGTTGCGAGAGGGCATCAGAGGGCAGACACACTAAAACCATAATCACAGAAAACTAGACAATCGGATCACATAACCACAGTTGTGTCTAACTCAGTGAAACTAAGCCATGCCGTGTGGGGCCACCCAAGATGGTCAGGTCATGGTGGAGAGGTCTGAATGAATGTGGTCCACTGGAGAAGGGAAAGGCAAACCACTTCAGTATTCTTGCCTTGAGAACCCCATGAACAGTATAAGAAGGCAAAATGATAGGATACTGAAAGAGAAACTCCCCAGGTTGGTAGGTGCCCAGTATGCTACTAGAGATCACTGGAGAAATAACTCCAGAAAGATTGAAAGGATGGAGCCAAAGCAAAAACAATACCCAGTTATGAATATGACTTGTGATAGAAGCAAGGTCCAATGCTGTAAAGAGCAATATCACATAGGAACCTGGAATGTTAGGTCCATGAATCAAGGTAAATTGGAAGTGGTCAAAAAGGAGATGGTAAGAGTGAATGTCGACATTCTAGGAATCAGCAAACTAAAATGGACTGTAATGGGTGAATTTAACTCAGATGACCATTTTATTTACTACTGTGGGCAGGAATCCCTCAGAAGAAATGGAGTAGCCATCATGGTCAACAAAAGAGTCCAAAATGCAGTACTTGGATGCAATCTCAAAAATGACTGAATGATCTCTGTTCAGTTCCAAGGCAAACCATCCAATATCACGGTAATCCAAGCCTATGCCCCAACCAGTAATTCTGAAGAAGCAGAAGTTGAATGGTTCTATGAAGACATACAAGACCTTTTAGAACTAACACCCAAAAAAGATGTCCTTTTCATGATAGCAGGGAATGCAAAAGTAGGAAGTCAATAAACACCTGGAGTAACAGGCAAATTTGGCCTTGGAGTACGGAATGAAGCAGGACAAAGTCTAATAGAGTTTTGCCAAGAGAACGCACTGGTCATAGCAAACACCCTCTTCCAACAACACAAGAAAAGACTCTACACGTGGACATCACCAGATGGTCAACACCGAAATCAGACTGATTATATTCTTTGCAGCCAAAGATGGAGAAGCTCTATACAATCAGCAAAAACAAGACCAGGAGCTGACTGTGGCTCAGATCATGAACTCCTTATTCCCAAATTCAGACTTAAACTGAAGAGAGTAGGGAAAACCACTACCATTCAGGTATGCCCTAAATCAAATCCCTTATGACTATACAACGGAAGTGAGAAATAGATTTAAGGGACTAGATCTGATAGAGAGCCTAATGAAATATGAATGGAGGTTCGTGACACTGTTCTGGAGACAGGGATCAAGACCATCCCCATGGAAAAGAAATGCAAAAAGGAAAAATGGTTTTCTGAGGAGGTCTTATAAGTAGCTGTGAAAAGAAGAGAAGCAAAAAGCAAAGAAGAAAAGGAAAGATATTCCCATTTGAATGCAGAGTTCCACAGAATAGCCAGGAGAGATAAGAAAGCCTTTCTCAGCAATCAATGCAAAGAAATAGAGGAAAACAACAGAATAGGAAAGACTAGAAATCTTTTCAAGAAAATTAGAGACATAAAGGGAACATTTCAGGCAAAGATGGGCTCAATAAAGGACAGAAATGGTATGGACCTAACAAAAGCAGAAGATATTAAGAAGAGGTGGCAAGAATACACAGAAGAACTGTATAACAAAGATCTTCATGACCCAGATAATTATAATGGTGTGATCACTCACCTAGAGCCAGACATCCTGGAATGTTAAGTCATTACGAACAAAGCTAGTGGATGTGATGGAATTCCAGTTGAGCTATTTCAAATCCTGAAAGATGATGCTGTGAAAGTGCTGCACTCAATATGGCAGCAAATTTGGGAGACTCAGCAGTGGCCACAGGACTGGAAAAGGTCCGTTTTCATTCCAATCCCTAACAAATGCAATCCCGAAGAATGCTCAAACTACCGCACAATTGCACTCATCTCACACTAGTAAAGTAATGCTCAAAATTCTCCAAGCTAGGCTTCAGCCATACATGAACCAAGAACTTCCAGATGTTCAACGGGTTTTAGAAAAGGCAGAGGAACCAGAGATCAAATTGCCAATATCTGCTGGATCATTGAAAAAGCAAGAGAGTTCCAGAAAAACAACCATTTCTCCTTTATTGACTTCACCAAAGCCTTCGACTGTGTGGATCACAATAAACTGTTGAAAATTCTGAAGGAGATGGGTATAACAGACCACCTGACCTACCTCTTGAGAAACCTGTATGCATGTCAGGAAGCAACAGTTGGAACTGGACATGGAATAACAGACTGGTTCCAAATAGGAAAAGGTATACGTAAAGTCTGTATATTGTCACTCTGTTTATTTATCTTATATGCAGAGTACATCATGAGAAAGACTGGGCAGGAAGAAGCACAAGCTGGAATCAAGATTGCAGGGAGAAATATCAATAACCTCAGATATGCAGATGATACCACCCTTATGGCAGAAAGTGAAGAGGAACTAAAAAGCCTCTTGATGAAAGTAGAGTGAAAAAGTTGACTTCAAGTTTAACATTCAGAAAACTAAGATCATGTCATCTGGTCCCATCATCTCATGGGAAATAGATGGGGAGACAGTGGAAACAGTGTCAAACTTTATTTTTGGGGGCTCCAAAATCACTGCGGATGGTGACTGCAGCCATGAAATTAAAAGTTGCTTATTCCTTGGAAGGAAAGTTATGACCGACCTAGAGAGCATATTAAAAAGCAGAGACATTACTTTGCCAACAAAGGTCTGTCTGGTCAAGGCTATGGTTTTCCCAGTGGTCATGTATGGATATGAGAGTTGGACTGTGAAGAAAGCTGAGCACCAAAAAATTGACGCTTTTGAGCTATGGTGTCGGAGAAGACTCTTGAGAGTCACTTGGAGTGCAAGGAGATCCAACCGGTCCATCCTAAAGGAGATAAGTCCTGGGTGTTCATTGGAAGGACTGATGCTGAAGCTGTAACTGCAATACTTTGGCCACCTCATGCAAAGAGTTGACTCATTAGAAAAGATCCTGATGCTGGGAGGGATTGGGGACAGGAGGAGAAGTGGACGACAGAGGATGAGATGGCTGGATGGCATCACCGACTCAACGGGCATGAGTTTGAGTAAACTCCGGGAGTTGGTGATGGACAGGGAGGCCTGGCGTGCTGCAGTTCATGGGGTCGCAAAGAGTCTGGCATGACTGAGCAACTGAACTGACCGACTGACTTACTGGACTGTAGCCTCCCAGGTTCCTCCTTCCATGGGATTTTCCAGGCAAGAGTACTGGAGTGGGCTGCCATCTCTTTCTTCAGAGGATCTTCCCTACCCAGAGATCAAACCCAGGTCTCCTGTATTGTAGGCAGACGCTTTACTGTCTGAGCCACCAGTGAAGTCTCTTATTTTTAAAGTACTGAAAGGGAATAATCTACAAACAAGATTACTATACCTGGCAAGGATCTCATTCAAAATGGATGGTGAAATAAAAAGCTTTTCAGACAAGCAAAAGTTAAGAGAATTTAGTACCAGCAAATCAGCTTTACACAAATGTTAAATGAACTTATATAGTCAAGAATTGCAACAGAAGAAAAAGATGTACAATGCCAGAACAAGAAGAAAGGAAAAATAAAAAAGTATACAACCCCAGAACAAAAAAAAAAAAAAAAAGAAAGAAAAAAAGAAAAGAAAAGAAAGAAAGAAAGAAATCAACCCAAACAACTAGAGAATGGCAATAGAAACATATTAAAAAAAAAAGAAAGAAAGAAACATATATATCAATAATCAATTTAAATGTAAATGGATTAAATTTTCCAACCAAAAGACAAAGTCTGGCTGAATGTATACAAAAACAAGACCCATAAATATGCTGTCTACAAGAAATCCGCTTTAGACCTCAAGATGCATAAAGACTGAAAGTGAGCGGATGGAAAAAATATATTTCATGCAAATGGGAACCAAAAGAAAACTGGAGTAGCAATCCTCATATCAAACAAAATAGACCTTAAAATAAAGAAGATTACAAGAGATAAGGATGGACAGTGCATAATGATCCAAGAATAAATCCAAGAGGAAGACATATCAATTGTAAATATCCATGCACCCAACATAGGAGCACCTCAGTATATAAGACAAACACTTACAGACATAAAAGGAGACACTGACAGTAACACAATAATACTAGGGAACTTTAACACCACATTCACACCAATGGACAGATCATCAAAACAGAAAATTAATAAAGAAACACAAGTCTTAAATGATACATTAGATGTGATAGATCTCATTGATCTCTTCAGGACATTCCATCCAAATGCAGAAGAATACACCTTCTCAAGTGCACGTAGAACATTCTCGCGGATAGACCACATCTTGGGTCACAAATCAAACCTCAATAAACCTAAGAAAATTGAAATCTTACCAAGCATCTTCTCCAACCACAATGCTACGAGACTATATATCAATTATAAGGAAAAAAAAAAAAGAACTGTAAGAAACACAAACACATGGAGATTAAACAACAGGTTTCTAAATAACCAACAGGTTACTGAAGAAATCAAAAGGAAAAAAAAAAATTCTAGAAACAACTGATAATAAAAACACAACAACTCAAAACCTATGGAATGCTCCAAAAGCAGTCCTAAGAGGGAATTTTATAGCAATAAAATCCTACCTCAAGAAACAAGAAAAACATCAAATAGATAGCCTAATATTACACCTAAAACAACTGGAAAAAGAAGAACAACCCCCCCAAAGTAAACAAACAAACAAACAAAAACAAAGTTTGTGGAAGTAAAGAAATCATAAAGATATGAGCAGAAATAAAGAAACAATAGCAAAGATTAATAGAACTAAAATATGGTTCTTTGAGAAGATAAACAAAATTGACAAACCCTTAGCCTGCCTCATTAAGAAAAAAAGAGAGAAGAATCAAATCAACAAAATCAAAAATGAAAAAGGAGAGGTCACAACAGATAATGCAGAAATACAAAGGATTATAAGAAACTATTATGTACAACTACATGGCAATAAAATAGATAATCTGGAAGAAATGGACAGATTATTAGAAAAGTTCAATCTTCCAAGACTGAACCAGGAAGAAATAGGAATTATGAACAATCCAATTAGAAGCACTGAAATTGAAGCTGTGATCAAAAATCTCCCAAAAAGCAAAAGCCCAGGACCACATGGCTGTACAGGAGAATTCTATCAAACATTTACAGAAGAGCTAATGACCATTCTTCTGAAACTCTTTCAAAAAATTGCTGAGAAAGGAACACTTCCCAACCCATTCTATGAGGACACCATCACCCTGATACAAAACACAGACAAACACAACATAAAAAAGGAAAACTACAGGCCAACATCACTGATGAACATGCAAAACTCCTCAACAAAATTTTAGCACACAGAATTCAGCAACACATCAAAAAGCTCAGGAACCATGATCAAATTGGGTTCATTCCAGGGATGCAAGGATTCTTCAATATATGCAAATCAATCAATATGATATGCCATATTAACAAATTGAAAGATAAAAACCATATAATAATCTCAGTAGATGCAGATAAAGCCTTTGACAAAATTCAGCACCCATTTATGATTCAAACTCTTCAAAAGATGTGCATAGAAGGAACCTACCTCAACATAGTGAAGGCCATATATGATAACCCTACAGCAAACATTATTTTCAATGGTGAAAAACTGAAAGCATTCCCTCTAATTTCAGGAAAAAGACAATGGTGCACACTTTCACCACTATTATTCAGCATAGTTCTGGAAGTCCTAGCTACAGCAATCAGAGAAGAAAAATAAATAAAAGGAATCCAGATTGAAAAAAGAAGAAATAAAGCTCTCATTGTTAGCAGATGACATGATACTGTACATAGAAAACCCTAAAGATAGGGTCAGAAAATTCCTAGAGCTAATCAGTGAATTTAGAAAAGTTTCAGGATATAAAATCAATACACAGGAATCACTTTCATCTCTATGAAATAACAATGAAAAATCAGAAAGAGAAATTAAGGCATCAATCCCAGTCACCATTTCAACAAAAAGAATTAAATATTTAGGAATAAACTTACCTAAGGAGAAAAAAGAGCTATACATGGAAAATTATAACACTAGTGAAACAGATGGAAAGATATTTCATGTTCCTGGGTAGGAAGAATCAATATTGTGAAAATGACTATACTACCAAATGCAATCTACAGAGTCAATGCAATCCCTATCAAATTACCAATGGCATTTTTCACAGAAGAACAAAAAATTTCACAATTCATATGGAAACGCAAAAGACCCTGAATAGCCAAAGCAGTCTTGAGAAAGAAGAATGAAACTGGAGGAATCACCCTTCCTGACTTCAGATTATACTAGAAAGCTACAGTCATTGAGTTAGTGTAGTACTGGGACAATAACAGAAATACAGACAAATGGAAAAAGATAGAAAGCCCAGAAATAAACCCATGCATCTATGGGTACCTTATTTTTGACAAAGGAGGCAAGAATATACAATGTGGCAAAGACAACCTCTTCAATAAATGGTGCTGGGTAAACTGGACAGCTACATGTAAAAGAATGAAATTAGAACACTTCCTAATAGCATACACAAAGATAAATGCAAATGGATTAAAGACCTAAATGTAAGATCAGAAATTGTAAAACTCTTAGAGGAAAACATAGGCAACACTCAATGACATAAATCAAAACAAGATCCTCTATAACCCACCTAGAGTAAGGGTACTAAAAACAAAAGTAAACAAATGGGACCTGATTCAACTTAAAAGCTTTTGCAGAGCAAAGGAAACTATAAGCAAAGGTGAAAAGACGACCCTAAGAATGGGAGAAAATAATAGAAAATGAAACAACTGACAAAGGATTAATTTCCAAAATATACAAGCAGCTCAAACAACTTAATGCCAGAAAAACAAACAACCCAATCAAAAAGTGGGAAAAAGACCTAAACAGACATTTCACTGAAAAAAACATGCTTATGCTAACAAACACATGAAAAGATGCTCAACATCATTCATTATTGGGCTTCCCAGGTGGCTCAGATGGTAAAGTGTCTGTCTGCAATGCAGGAGACCCAAGTTCGATCCTTGGGTCAGAAAGATCCCCTGTAGAAGGAAATGACAACCCACTCCTGTACTCTTGCCTGGAAAATTCCATGGAAGGAGGAGCCTGGTAGGCTACAGTCCATAGGGTCACAAAGAGTCAGACATGAGAGAAATGCAAATCAAAACTGCAATGAGATATCACCTCACACCAGTCAGAATGGCCCTCAACAAAAAGTCTATAAACAATATATGCTGGAGAGGGTGTAGAGAATAGGGAACACTCTTGCACTGTTGATACGAGTTTAAATTGATACAGCCACTAAGGAAGATGGTATGGAGATTCTTTAAAAAACTAGAAATAAAACCACCATATGAACCAGCAATCCCACTCCTAGGTATATACCCTGAGGAAACCAAAATTGAAAGAGACACATGTATCCCATTGTTCATTGCAGCACTATTTACAATAGCTAGAACATGGAAGATACCTAGATGTCCATCAACAGACGAATGGATAAAGAAGTTGTGGTAGAGCTACACAATGGAATGATACTCAGTCATAAAAAGGAATGCATTCAAATCAGTTCAAATGAGGTGGATGAATCTTGAACCTACTTCATAATACGGAGTGAAGTGAGTTAGAAAGAGAAAGATAAATACCATATTCTAAAGCATATATACAGAATCTAGAAAAAAAAATGGAACTGAGGAATCTATTTACAGGGCAGCAATGGAGAAACAGATATAAAGAATAGACTAATGGACATGGGGAGAGAGGAGGAGAGGGTGAGATGTTTGGAAAGAGTAACAAGGAAACTTACACTACCATATGTAAAATAGATATCCAAGGGGAATTTGTTGTATGGCTCAGGAAACTGAAACAGGCTCTTTGTCAGACTGAGGGGTGGGATGGGGAGGGAAATGGAAGTGGGGGTTCAAAAGGGAAGGGACATATGTATACCTATGGCTGATTCATGTTGAGGTTTGACAGAAAACAGCAAAATTCTGTAAAGCAAGTATCCGTCAATAAAAATAAATAAACTGAAAAAAAAAAAAAAAAAACAACACCAAAAAGAGTGCAAAGCAGAAATGATCAGAGATTATCTCATATTGTACGTAGACATGTATCTGCTCTACATACCATTGTGAATGTATAGAAATGTCTTAAATAGATCCAATCCAAAGAGCACGCTTCATTTAAGGGAAGTGGAATTCATAAGCACTATCACCTGGCTCTAGCACTTAAACAGCTTCAGTCAGGGTATATCCAAATAATTATATCAACAGATATCATTTAAATGAAATGAGTACATCTAAGAATAAGCATATAATATATCATTTCTTTGATCATTAGACCAGTGTGGTAAGGAATGTAATGTGGTAATATAATGTGGTAAGGAATTTTGGAGTCACTGACATAAATATTAATAGTACTGTTGACATAAATGACAATGTTTTAGCATGGTGGTTACTATCAGCATGAGGTTGAGAAGAGCTGATATTTTATAATTAAAATTTTATTCACCAATTCTCAGATCATATTTTCTGCATGCATACTTTTTTATTTTTTGTGTTTTTTTGTTTGTTTCTTTTTTTGAGATTGATCTAAAAGCTAAACTTAGTCACTATGTCATTTATCTGGACCAGTTATACAAATCTTATTACCGGGGTAATCATGAAATATACCAAAAAACCGTCATAGTAATCAGGAGAAAAACATTAAAAAAAAAAAAAAATCCTGAGATATGTTGGTAATAAACTTGCAATATAATATAGAAATCTATTCAAGGTTGTACTTCCTAAATATCTCAAAAATACAGTAGCTTCTAAGATTCATTCTCTAGTATTAGAAGAATAAAATTTATCTGTATTTCAAAACACACAATAAAATATATGTAAGGAAAGTTTATCTTTATAGTCATATTCATTTACCTCATACTTACTTATATGTAATCAAAGCAAATTGTTTGATTTTAATTTAAAAATAACTGTAGAAGCAACTTAGACCTTTGTATTAAATTCATGAAATTGAAGCCAAAGTGTGGCGGCAGAAAAGTATTTCATAAAGTACTCTATTTGAAAGAAGGAAGTACATTTTGATAATCAGATTATTGAATCATGACACACTTTCAACTTCTCCTACATTATATCCTCCTTTGTGAACATAAATATTAAAAAAAATCAGCAACAATCAGTTTCATTGAGATAAACTTTTTACAGAGAAATAAAGGATTTGGACCAGATATCATTGTTCTTTTAAATTTTAGCTAGTTTTGACTTCTTGTATGTTTGTATGTTTGACTTCTTCTGTATGTTTATCAGTTCAGTTCAGTAGCTCAGTCTTGTCTGACTCCTTGCGACCCCATAGACACAGGACTTTTTGAGACCCCATGGATGCACAACAGGCTTCCCTGTCCATCACCAACTCCCGGAGCTTGCTCAAATTCATTCCCATCAAGTCAGTAATGTCATCCAACCATCTCATCCTATGTTGTCCCCTTCTCCTCCTACCTTTAATATTCCCCAGCATCAGAGTCTCTTCCAATGAGTCAGTTCTTAGCATCAGGTAGCCAAAGTATTGGAGCTTCAGCTTCAGCATCAGTTCTTCCAATGAATATTCAGGGCTGATCTCCTTTAAGATTGAGTGGTTGGGTCTCCTTGCAGTCCAAGAGTCTTTTCCAACACCACAGTTCAAAAGCATCAATTCTTTAGCATTCAGCATTCTTTATGGTCCATCTCTCACATCTGTACATGACTACTGGAAAAACCATAGCTTTGATTAGATGGACCTTTGTTGGCAAAGTAATGTCTCTGTCAAGGTTGGTCATAGTTTTTCTTCCACTGAACAAGCATCTTTAAATTTCATGGCTGCAGTCACCATCTGAAGTGATTTTGGGGCTACCGAAAATAATTCTGTCACAGTTTCCATCGTTTCCCCATCTATTTGTCATGAAGTGATGGGACCAGATCTTCGTTTTCTGAATGTTCAGTTTTAAGCAAACTTTTTCACTCTCCTCTTTCACTTCCATCAAGAGGCTCTTTCACATTCATCAAGAGGCTCTTTCACTTTCATCAAGAGGCTCTTTAGTTCCTCTTTGCTTTCTGCCATAAGTGTGGTGTCATCTGCTTATCTGAGGTTATTGATATTTCTTCCAGCAATCTTGATCCCAGCTTGTGCTTACCAGCCTGGAACTTCCTATGATGTACTCTGCATATAAGTTAAATAAGCAGGGTGACAATGTACAGTCTTGATGTACTCTTTTCCTGATTTGGAACCAGTAATTCCCAATTTGGAACCATGTCTAACTGTTGCTTCTTGACCTGCATACAGATTTCTCAGGAGTCAGGTAAGTATGTTTATGTCATCCTTCAAATCATCAAAAATTTATTTCCATCAAATTTAAAGTTATGTTTTTTGTTTAGTATTGCTTCATCACTGATGTTTTGTTAAATAGGAAAAAGTCTGTATTTTAAGGGTGAAAATGCAAGATTCTAATAATATGAACAGAATACACAAAACTTTGAAGGTCTGAACCTATTTATTATGTTTAGAGAAATGTAATAATGTCAGTAAGATGAAGACATGCCATGTTTGTTTATGTTTGAGGATATGTATACTGGGCTGGATTTGAGAAAATAAATTTGAAGAGAGGCTAGGGCCACGTTATGGCAAACATGGCATGCTATACTGAGGAACTGGGACTTTGACCCCAAAGCCTTCAGGAAATAGTGAATGGCTCTGAGCACCAAATCAATATATTAGTGTGGTTAGATTGTCTTTTCTAGTTGTTGTTGTTTTTAATATTTTGCTCTTAACTTGAAGGAAGACAAAACCAAAAATAGAATAAAATGCGTCTCAATTATTTCTTGGGTATGAATTTGTTAGAAAAGGAAATAACTAAATAAATTGCAGTGGAGTAGTTAAAACATTTTACACCTGGCCTTGAGTAACACATATTTGATACCAAAGAAAGTTTTACTTCAGATTCTAATTTACTTCAGGCTACCTATTCACTTATAATTGTTAAACAGTTTCCTTCGAAACCAAAATTTTTATTAAAGATTTTGTACTCAGTCATGTATTATTAACAACAATTAAATTTAGCATACAATAATTATAATTAACATGTTTTATTTGCTTCGGTTCAGTCCCTCAGTCATGTCTGACTTTTTGTGATCCCATGGACTGCAAAAGGCCAGGACTCCCTGTCCATCACCAACTTCCAGAGTTTACTCAACTTATGTCCATTGAGTCAATGATGCCATTCAACCATTTCATCCTCTGTAGTCCCCTTCTCTTCCTGCCTTCAATCTTTCCCAGCATCAGGGTCTTATCAAATGAGTGAATTGTTCACATCAGGTGGCCAAAGTATTGGAATTTCAGTGTCAGCATCAATCCTTCCAATGAACATTCAGGACTGATTTCCTATTAGATGGACTGGTTGGATCACCCTGCAATCCAAGGGACTCAGACTCTCAAGAGTCTTCTCCCACACCACAGTTCAAAAGCACCAATTCTTCAGCACTCAGCTTTCTTTATAGTCCAAATCTCACATCCATACATGGCTACTGGAAAAACCATAGCTTTGATTAGGCAGGGCTTTGCTGACCAAATAATGTCTTGGCTTTTCAATATGCTGTCTAGGATTGTCATAACTTTTCTTCCAAGGAACAGTAGAATTCAGTTCAGTCGCTCAGTCGTGTTTGACTATTTGTGACCCCATGGACTGCAGTATGCCAGGACTCCCTGTCCATCACCAATTGCCAGAGTCTACCTAAACCCATGTCCATTGAGTCGGTGATGCCATGCAACCATTCTCATCCTCTGTCGTCCCCTTCTCCTCCTGCCGTCAATCTTTCCCAGCATCGGGGTCTTTCCCCTGTCAGCTCTTTGCATCAGGTGGTCAAAGTATTGTAGTTTCAGCTTCAACATCAGTCTTTCCAATGAACACCCAGGACTGATCTCCTTTAGGATGGACTAGTTGGATCTCCTTGCACTCCAAGGGACTCTCAAGAGCCTTCTCCAACATCATAGTTCAAAAGCATCAATTCTTTGGCACTCAGCTTTCTTTATAGTCCAACTCTCACATCCATATATGACTACTGGAAAAACCGTAGCCTTGACTAGATGGGCTTTTGTTGGCTAAGTAATGTCTCTGCTTTTCAATATGCTTTCTAGGTTCATCATAACGTTCCTTCCAAGGAGTAAGCGTCTTTTAATTTCACGGCTACAATCACCATCTGCAGTGATTTTGGAGCCCCAAAAAATAAACTCAGCCACTGTGTCCACTGTTTCCCCATCCATTTGCCATGAAGTGATGGGACCGGATGCCATGATCTTAGTTTTCTGAATGTTGAGCTTTAAGGCAACTTTTTTACTCTCCTCTTTCACTTTCATCAAGAGACTCTTTAGTTCTTTTTCACTTTCTGCCATAATGGTGGTGTCATATGCATATTTGAGGTTGTTGATATTTCTCCCGACAATCATGATTCCAGCTTGTGCTTCATCCAGTCGAGCATTTCTTGTGATGTGCTCTGCAAATAAGTTAAATAAACAGGATGACAATTTACAGCCTTGACATACTCCTTTCCCTATTTGGAATCAGTCTGTTGTTCCATGTCCAGTTCTAACTGTTGCTTCCTGATCTACATACAATTTTCTCAAGAGGCAAGTCAGGGTCTGGTATTCAGATCTCTTGAAGAATTTTCCAGTTTATTGTGATCCACACAGTCAAAGGCTTTGGTGTAGTCAGTATAGCAGAAGTAGATTTTTTTTCTGGAACTGTCTTGCTTTTTCAATGATCCAATGGATGTTGGCAATTTGCTCTCTGGTTCCGCTGCTGCTGCTGGTGGTGCTGCTAAATCACTTCAGTCGTGTCTGACTCTGTGCAACCCCATAGACGGCAGCCCACCAGGCTCCTCCATCCATGGCATTTTCCAGGCAAGAGTACTGGAGTGGGTTCCCATTTCCTTCTCCGCTCTTGTTCCTTTGCCTTTTCTAAATCCAGCTTGAACATCTGGAAGTTCACGGTTCACGTACTGTTGAAGCCTGACTTGAAAAATTTTGAACATTACTTTACTAGAGTGTGAGATGAGTGCAATTGTGCAGTAGTTTGAGCATTCTTTGGCATTGCCTTTCTTTGGCATTGGAATGAAAACTGACCTTTTCCAGTCTTGTAGCCACTGCTGAGTTTTCCAAATTTGCTGGCATATTGAGTATAACACTTTCACAGCATCATCTTTAGGATTTGAAATAGCTCAACTGGAATTCCATCACCTCTACCAGCTTTGTCTGTAATGATGCTTCCTAAGGTCCACTTGGCTTCGAATTCTAGGATGGCTGGCTCAAGGTGAGTGATCATACCATCATAATTATCTGGGTCCTAAATATCTTTTTTGTACAGTTCTTCTGTGTATTGTTGCCACCTCTTCTTAATATCTTCTTTTTTTATTTAGTCCGTACATTTTCTATCCTTTATTATGCCCATCTTTGTATGAAATATTCCCCTGGTATCTCTAATTTTCTTGAAGAGACCTTTAGTCTTTCCCATTCTATTATTTTCCTCTATTTCTTTGCATTGATTATTGACGAAGGCTTTCTAATCTCTCCTTGCTATTCATTGGAACTCTGCATTCAAATGGGTGTATATATATATATATATATATATATATATATATATATATATATACTCCTTTTCTCTTTTGCCTTTCATTTCTCTTCTTTTCACAGCTATTTGTAATGCCTCCTGAGACAACCATTTTGCCTTTTTGCACTTCTTTTTCTTGAGGATGGTCTTGATCCCTGCCCTCTATACCGTGTCATGAACCTCCGTCCATAGTTCTTCAGGCACTCTGTCTATTGGATCTAATCCCTTTAATATATTTGTCACTTCCACTGTATAATTGTAGGGGATTTGATTCAGGTCATACCTTAACGGTCTAGTGGTTTTCCCTACTTTCTTCAACTTAAGTCAGAATTTGACAATAAGGAGTTCATGATCTGAGCTACAATCAGCTCCCAGTCTTCTTCTTGCTGACTGTATAGAGCTTCTTCATTTGTTGGCTGCAAAAATAAAATCAATATGATTTCAGTATTGACCAACTGGTGTTGTCCATGTGTAAGAGTCTTCTCTTGTGTTTTTGGAAGAAGGTGTTTCCTATGACCAGTGCGTTCTGTTGACAAAACTGTTAGCCTTCGTCCTTCTTCATTCTTTATTGCAAAGCCAAATTTGCCTGTTACTCAAGGTATATCTTGACTTCCTATTTTTGTATTTCAGTCCCCTATAATGAAAAGGACATTTATTTTTTTGGTGGGGGGAGGTATTAGTTCCAGAAGGTCTGTAGGTCCTCATAGAACTGTTCAACCTCAGCTTCTTCAGCAATAATGGTCGGGGCATAGACTTAGATTACTGTGATATTGAATGGTTTGCCTTGGAAATGACCAGAGATCTTTCTGTCATTTTTAAGATTGTATTCCAGACAGTTTTGTTGACTATGATGGTTACTCTATTTCTTCTAAAGGATTCTTGCCCACAGTAATAGATATAATGGTCGTCTGAGCTAAATTCACCCATTCCAGTCCATTTTAGTTCACTGATTCCTAAAATGTCGACGTTCACTCTTGCCATCTCCTGTTTGACCTCTTCCAATTGCTTTGATTCATGGACCTAACGTTCCAGGTTCCTATGCAATATTGCTGTTTATAGCACCAGACTTTTCTTCCATCACCGGTTATATCTACAACTCGGTGTTGTTTTTGCTTTGGCTCCATCTCTTCAGTCTTTCTGGAGTTGTTATTTCTCCAGTGATCTCCAGTAACATATCGGGCATCTATCGACCTGGGGAGTTCATCTTTCAGTGTCCTATCTTTTTTTGTAGTCTTCATGGGTTTGTCAAGGCAAGAATACTGAAGTGGGAGTGGCGGCTGTGCGGTGCTGGAGTGGGGGTTGTGTGTCAAGGGAGCGACTTTGAGGAGATACCCCATGTCCAAGGGCAGAGAAGCCCCAGCAAGACAGTAGGCACTGGAACAGTGGCTGTGCAAAGCTGGAGCGACTTTGAGGAGACACCCCACATCCAAGGTCAAAGGAGAAGCCCAGCAAGACAGTAGGGGGACGAAGTCACCTTTAGGATCAAACCCCATACCCGCCAGAGATGCTCAGGGGGCTGAAACAAACCTTATTTGCACCAGGACCCAGAGACCCCTGAGACTGAGACAGAACTATGTTCGAGGATCTCCCGTGCATGTAGGGGTCAGCAGTGAGCTGCCGCAGGGGCAGGGGCTCTGACTGCAGCAGACTTGGGTATGGCACAAGCCCTCCTGGAGGAGGTCACCATTAACCCCACCTTAGAGCTTCCAGTACTTACACAGCACTGGGAAATAGACTCTTGGAGGGCACAACAGAAACTTGTGTTCACCAGGACCCAGGAGAAAGGAGCAGTGACCCCATAAGAGACTGACCCAGACTTGCCCGTGAGTGTCTAGGAGTCTCTGGAGGAGGCGTCTGTCAAATACCAGGGTAAGTGCTTTTTATCAATTAATATTCTTACAATAATTACTACCACCCTAAAAATAAGCTCTTAGAGCTTTAGTCTTCCCTGTATATGGAAACATAGTTAAACTTTTCTCAAGATTAATGCATTTGTGTATAGTTGGACATTCTGCAAAATATAACCACCACATTTATATATTAGTTTTTTCATTTGTCATTCAGTCTCACTGAACCATTCAGTTCCAGCCCATTCTATTTTTAATAATACATGCTTCTAAGAAATCCAGCAGTCTAAAGGAGCCATGTGAGAGTGTTTATTTCACTGCTACTTAGATGAAAAAATGAAGCCCAAAAGATAGGATGAATCACCCCTCTTTCAGGAAGAATAATAAATTCTGTATTCTCATTACCTGGATCAGATTGGTGTTAATCTTTCTTCATCTTAGTTTATCTCTCATTTAGTTTAGATTTGTGATATTATATTAATTCAATATTTAATATGTTAAATTGTTAAACATTAATTAATACAACACAACCATTCACTTTTTATATTTTTCTATAGTGTCCAATTCTAAAGACAAATGCTGTGTTAGTGAAGTGGGAGGAAGCAATGGTCTATGGAAACATTATCTTCAAGCTCACACATGGAAGTCAGAAATCTGGATTTAAAACCGCCTCAACAGTTCTTGCTATGGTTATAATACTTTTCATTTTCCTAAACTTAGAGTCATTCTAAGCTGTCTTCATTTGTGATTTATTCTTGTAGATTATTTTTTTAACCCAGATCTGGCTATCCAAGTACCTACTTTGGATCACCTACGAGAAATTTGAAAGTCTTTGTTTTTTTTTTTTTGGTAGGGGAGTAATTAATTCTTTACTCCTGATAGTCTTTATATGTGCATAAACATTCAATAGTAGAAAAACTCATGACCTCCTTTCCCAGTTTGCTCCATCACAAAACAATTTATTTGACTAGTAAACCAGGGAAGAATAGACAGTGATGTATAAGGTCAGATCCAGCTTTCTTCCTATTGGAATTAAAGATTCATTAGGGAACATGTTCTGCCCCACACCTACTCCTTCACTATGTTCTCTTTTCATTTCCACACAATGATATAGAGGATAAAGTTTAAATTTATATATAATGATAGAATGGAAAAATATTTAGGCTACAATTTGAAACACATTTTAAGATCATGCAGACCTTAGTAATCAACATGATTTAACAGGCTTTATAAAATGATGCATTTGGCTTTCAAAAGGTTAATGTTTTAGGCTGTGAAATAGACATGCAATTGATTAACTGAGGATAAACTAAGATAAATTAAAAGTTCACCCTTAACTGTGATATTAAATCCTGCTCAATCTGAACTATCTATTCAATTCTCATTTCTGGAAAATATACTCTCAAAAGTAGGGAATGCATATTCAAAGTTAGCTTTAACAAGGGTCAGAGTTCTGTTTTAAAGATTTTAAAACCACAAGGATACAAAAGTATTTCAAGGGCATTACATTCCCCCCAGGAGATCTAATTAGTTGCTTGTGGTCATTCTGAGCATTCTACTGCATAGATCTGTCAGCCTAGATATCCATGTCCCTCTATCTGCTTTGTCAGTTGTATATTTAAGGGCACAATGGGCAATATTGAAATCAACAAATTAAAAGTGTAGGTCTTAAACAGAAATTTCAGAGAATAGAATGAAACAGGATGAAAGGATGATAAAGAGCTCTAATCAATGAGGTGTTTAAAAGAATATGAGTTGACCATTAAAAGTATAAACTGAATACATTTGAAAATTATTAATACCAAATAAAGATTGAAGGTCCATAAGTCACCACAGGGTGTGAAGAATGGTTGTGTGGTAATCTTTTATTTTAAAACAATGAAAACAATAAATGAATGTAACAGGACAGTTCTGTATCACTGGTTTGATGACTATAATTCTAGTCTTACTACTTTAGTTCCACTAGGAATCAAGTTTTGATCCAATGCTGTATTCTGTTAGTAGTGCAAAAGAGAAAATGATTGTGCCAAATTCTTGTACAGTATATGAAATCTCTTTCTCATACAGTTCATCCTTCCAACAAAACACTCTATCTGATCAATAAGTAAATAACTCCAGGAAAAAAATAGTTGAAAATGAACTGAAACAGAGTTAAAGTGTAGAGGACAAAAATAAATCTTTTCACAATGCTTAGAGCTTTCTGCATTATTTTAATCATAGAATGCACCTGCATATAACTCACTTAAGACTGTGACATCTGTGAATTATAGATCTTTCACATATGTGAAATACTGATAAAAAATGCACATACTTTATTTCACTCTCCATTTAAGAGTTTTTTTAAAAAAAAAATAATTGGAAGTTCCTGAATTTAAAAAAAATAGCAAAGACATTATGCAATTTCTATAAGAAATGGAGATGAGAATGTGTAGTTTTTTGGACGTTTTGTGAAATTTCTTGAAGGTATAATGAAACTTGTTGAAAGGATCATACTAATCACAGTTGAAAGTCTCAGCCAAGTGAAAAGTAATGTATTCCTCTGATGAAGAGCCCATATGTTTTAGGAAAGGAAGAGCAAGAAAGGAGACAACAATTCTTTCTTTACCTTTTATCAAAGTTTTCTTTTATTTAATAACTGGCTATAGTAGGAGACTTTCTCAAAGGCCCATTCAGAAATGTTAGACTAATGGTAGAAATCTAAAAAGAACATAAATGAATTGAATTGGGTACTATATAAAAGTATGACTTAATAATCTGTAAAAAATGCAGAAATATTTCCTGGAAATTTTGAGTTACATATTATATCACTGATCCTGCTTGTGACACCAATTGTCTCACTGTATCTCACTGTGTGCATTGTTTGCTGAACCCCAAGTAGGCAAGGAGTGAGCTAAGAGGCTGGAAGAAAATGTGAGAAGCCATAGGAAATGCAGACATGTTTATTCTCTTCTGGCTGGCACAGCATTCATAGTTACAGACGTAACATAGTTCACTTCAGTCACTCAGTCGTGTCTGCCTCTTTCAGACCCCATGGATTGCAGCACGCCAGGCCTCCCTGTCCATCACCAACTGCCGGAGCTCACTCAGACTCATGTCCATCGAGTCAGTGATGCCATCCAACCATCTCATCTTCTATAATGAGAGTCAATTCTTAGGTAGGTTGATAAGAAGTCCAAGGTCCCTGAGGAGGGCATAGGGGAGGAAGGGGGAGGTGGAGGAGGAGGGAGAGGGGTGTAGAAGGGGGAGGAGGAGAAGAGGAGGCGGAAGGGTAGGTAAAAAAGGGTTTGGGTCTCTCAGGAGGAGAAAAAGACACATTTTTTCCCCCATACATTTCTTAGTCTTAGTCACATGAAACATTTTTCTTTAAGCCCAGAGCTGATGATCACACAACAAAACAATTCCTCTTAAATTCTGTACCAGTGATTATATAACAACAATGTACCCTGCTTGAGGACATGTTTCTCCTTCTTAGAAGAACCTTCTGACTAACCCTGTCATCTTAAAATGTATATTTTGGGAGTGGGTCTGATTCAGTTCAGTTCAGTTCAGTCGCTCAGTCGTGTCCGGCTCTTTGCGACCCCATGAATCGCAGCACGCCAGGCCTCCCTGTCCATCACCAACTCCCAGAGTTTACTCAAACTCATGCCTGTCAAGTCGGTGATGCCATCCAGCCATCTCATCCTCTGTTGTCCCCTTCTCCTCCTGCCCCCAATCCCTCCCAGCATCAGGGTCTTTTCCAATGAGTCAACTCTTCGCATGAGGTGGCCAAAGTATTGGAGTTTCAGCTTCAGCATCAGTCCTTCCAATGAACACCCAGGACTTATCTCCTTTAGGATGGACTGGTTGGATCTCCTTACAGTCCAAGGGACTCTCAAGAGTCTTCTCCAACACCATAGTTCAAAAGCATCAATTTTTCGGTGCTCAGCTTTCTTCACAGCCCAACTTTTATGTCCATATATGACCACTGGAAAAACCATAGCCTTGACCAGATGGACCTTTGTTGGCAAAGTAATGTCTCTGCTTTTTAATATGCTATCTAGGTTGGTCATCACTTTCCTACCAAGGAATAAGTGTCTTTTAATTTCATGGCTGCAGTCACCATCTGCAGTGATTTTGGAGCCCAGAAAAATAAAGTCTGACACTGTTTCCATTGTCTCCCCATCTATTTCGCATGAAGTGATGGGACCAGATGCCATGATCTTAGTTTTCTGAATGTTAAGCTTTAAGCCAACTTTTTCACTCTCCTCTTTCACTTTCATCAAGAGGCTTTTTAGTTCCTCTTCACTTTCTGCCATAAGGGTGGTATCATCTGCATATCTGAGGTTATTGATATTTCTCCCAGCAATCTTGATTCCAACTTGTGCTTCTTCCAGCCCAGCATGATGTACCTTGCATATAAGTTAAATAAGCAGGGTGACAGCTCTAATCCCATTATCTTAAAATGTAAATTGTGGGTGTGTGGTAAGACCTTTACAACCTTAAGACATTCTTTTGATTTACTGTAATAACCAACTGAAAAAGTATATAGATTGCTTGCTAAGACTAACAAGGGGGGGGGCACTCTCCATCTCCTTTCTGATATCTATGTCAGAAGCTATTTCTGTGCTTTTTGTACTTTAATAAAACTCTACTATATAAAAGCTCTTGAGTGATCAAGCCTGGTCCCTAGTCCCAAAGCTAAATCTTCTTCAGAGAATATGAATCTGAATTTACTTTAAGCTATCAATAACACAACATTATTGCATATAATTCTTCAGGGCTTTTCCAGGTGAAGCTTATACAGACATATCCCTACAAAATAGCCTAGTGAGGTAGAAATTACTAGGCAGTCAGTGTAGAGCTCAGACCTTGGTCTTGTTTTCAGTAAACATCCCGCTCCATTGTCCTGAATTCCCGGAATATATCTTTAGTCTCATAAATTATCAGGACTCAGGTCCAGGGAAGGGCAGTAATTAAATTCTGTTCCATATACTTGAGGGAAAATCAACTGGTGATCATTAATCTTAAACCCATACATCTGGTCCTTGGTAAAATGCCCAGAGGACATGAAAAAGGGTGGTGGCTTAATCCAAGGATCAAGAGAAGCCATAAAGATGTTAAGTATCTTGACCTTTAAATTGATTGATTAGAAACCACTTCTGGGCATACACACCGAGGAAACCAGATCTGAAAGAGATATGTGCACCCCAATGTTCATCGCAGCACTGTTTATAATAGCCAGGACATGGAAGCAACCTAGATGCCCATCAGCAGACGAATGGATAAGGAAGCTGTGGTACATATACACCATGGAATATTACTCAGCCGTTAAAAAGAATTCATTTGAATCAGTTCTAATGAGGTGGATGAAACTGGAGCCCATTATACAGAGTGAAGTAAGCCAGAAAGATAAAGAACATTACAGCATACTAACACATATATATGGAATTTAGAAAGATGGTAATGATAACCCTATATGCAAAACAGAAAAAGAGACACAGATGTACAGAACAGACTTTTGGACTCTGTGGGAGAAGGCGAGGGTAGGATGTTTAGCGGGAACAGCATTGAAACATGTGTATTATCTATGGTGAAACAGATCACCAGCCCAGGTTGGATGCATGAGACAAGTGCTCGGGCCTGGTGCACTGGGAAGACCCAGAGGGATCGGGTAGAGAGGGAGGTGGAAGGAGGGATCGGGATGGGGAATACATGTAACTCCATGGCTGATTCATGTCAATGTATGACAAAACCCACTACAATATTGTAAAGTAATTAGCCTCCAGCTAATAAAAATAAATGAAAAAAAAAAAAAGAAAAGAAATAATGTGATTTAAGGAAGGATATAAAAACTGCTGTAACTCCACCTTGGGGGGACTGTTTACTCCTTCTCAGGGTCTATGCTGAGGGCTTTGTACTTTCCTCCTCTTTCATAAATCTTATTCCCATACTTTAACTACTTACTTTACTTTAATAAATCCTATTCGATTGACAGGGAAGCCTGACTGTAGTCCATGGGGTCGCAAAGAGTCAGTTGGACACTATTAACTGACTGAACTGAATTGATTTGCTTACTACCGTGAGCACTTTCTTTCATTTTCCTGTATTCCATTCTTTGGTTCCATGGACAAGAACTCAGATTCCCATCTCACTGTGACTAAGAGATGCACATTCAGTGCTACAAGTGATCTCAGCCATTACACAACCATGCGGAGTTATTGTTTACAGAACAGAGGAGCGGAGGACATGAGAGCATGGGGTGAGAGAGCCTGAGTGGCCCCATCTTGTTAATTTACTCACACATATCAACATAAGCACGATAGGAAATTGTAACCTAGGGTACTGGCCATAATATCTACATGAGATCTCCAAAGTAGTGCAAGTTGTAATAGATTCATCTTAATATGTTTTTCTTAAGACATGATTGTGTAGGAAAACACAGTTTACCACCCCGCAATGTCTCTTTGGCATACTGATTATTTCAAGCTGAAAGCAATCAAGGCCCAAAAGATTCAGGAAGAAACTTTGCCCTTTCCTTTTAGCTGCCTAAATGATGTAGACAGAGGACCTACTAGAGTGGTAAAGAATCCATCTTTATGATGGTAAACAATCTGTCTGCCAGTGTAGGAGACATAGGTTCAGTCCTCGGATTGGGAAGATGCCCTGGAGAAGGAAATGGCAACCCACTCCAGTATTCTTGAGTGGAAAATCTCAAGGAGAGAGGAGCCTGGCAGGATATAGTCCATTGGGTCGCAAAAGAGCCAACCACGACTTAATAGCTAAACAACAACAACTATTACAGGAAAAAAAAAAAAAAAAATCACCACTGATAATTATAGTAAGACCTAGGTGTGGTTGACAGGGCAGAACCTAGCAAAGTCTTTTTATTAAAATTCCTTCCTCTGTCTCACTGTCTCTGCCTGGCCCAGGAAACATTTCTTAACCAAATATTTACTTTTTTGTCTTCATGTGAATTTCCTCTTCCTCCCCTAGAAGTTTCAGACCTTCAACATCCTTGTCTTTGGTTGAAGATAGAGTTTAAGTGGAGGGTTTCTACCTTTTTGGGGAGTGAATCAGTGTTTCTGGGTCTTTTCCCTGTATACATGTTGTTAAACTTCATTTCATTTTTCTTTTGTTAATCTATCTCATGTTAATTGTTAGGTCAGCAAGAAGCTAAAAGGATAGAAAAATTTTCTCCCCAATAATTGCTGCAAATGGATTAAAACAAAGTTGGTGATGTTAACTGGGGCGGGGGGGGGGGCGGGGAACCACAAAAACAATTCTTAAAACAACTAAAAAATAATAATAAAACAAGACAGGAAGCCTAGAGAATTCTATTAGTTCATTCTTTACTATAAATATGCTATACTTCTATTATTATAGCATCTAAAATATTCTTAATAATTAGAATATGTATTTATGTATGAACCTGGACAGGGCCCTTTGGGGTCCCTCCAGTTACCAAAGTGCCTCTGAATCCCAGTTTCCTGTTTGCAGAAAAATATTTCAGCCTCCTAGAACCTTTTCTGAATTCTAAATGGCAGATTCAGCTACCAACTGGGGAAGTGAGGGGATGCAGAGGCAAAGAGAAAACAGTCAAGAAACAATAGTGCAGTGATAAAGCGACTTTTGAGTTCATCCTCAAGGGATATACATAACAATCTTATGTATATCTCTGAGTCTTTATTTAAATACACACACACACACACACAGACACATTTATTTATTTATTTATTTTTTACTGTGCTGGGTTTTTGTTGCTGCATGAGTTTTTCTCCAGTTGTGGCAAGTTGGAGCTACTCTCCAGTTGCCATGCACAGGCTTCTTATTGTGGTGGCTTCTTGTCGTGGAGCATGGGATCTACAGCATGCAGACTTCAGTAGTTGTGGCTCAAGGGCCCTAGAGCACAGAATCAACAGTTGTAGTACACAAGCTCTTAGTTACTCCATAGCATGTGGGATCTTCCCAGATCAGGGATCAAACCTGTGTCTTCTGCAATCACAGGTGGTCCTTTACCACTGAGCCACCAAGGAAGCCCTCTGAGTTCTTAAGGAGCTGGGACCTGACCCTGGTGGAGGATGGTAACTTCAGGCTGAACACAAGCACTGAATCCCAGATTGATTGGGAACCAGACGCCAGATGATTAAGATCCTGTAACTTCACACATCAACCCATCAGAAGACAGTCACATACCCTCCAGCCCTCACCCAGCTTCTATCTTTAAAAATTCTTCCTTGAAAAACCACTGGGGGAGTTTCGGTCTTTTGAGCATGAGCCCCTCATTTTCTCTGTCTTGCCTTTGCAATAAATCTCCAGACTCTGATGTTTTAGACTTTTTGCCTTCACTGTATGTTAAGCACAAGAACTTGAGTTCAATGACATAGACATTCAACAGATAAAAATCTAGTAATATTATCTCTCAAATTGATGAAACATTTTGTGAAAAATTTTAATTTATACAGGCATTAAACTGTAACATTCAGTTATAACACAGCTGTTATTTAATAGTTTACATTTTTAATATCAAATTTGTTAGGGGAGATATAGACTGAAACTGCCCACCCTGGCCAAGCAAGACAGTAGCCTCTTACATCACTATATTAACAACAGGAGGTCCTGGTAACAAACACGGAATTAACAAAACACCACCATGCAGGAAAATTTGAGAAAGGTCTAAAGGAGACCCCAGTCCATATGTCCTACCAGCTCCCAAGAATCTTTCTTGCTGGATACATCTTGACTGAAAAATGCATGTGCCACCAAGAAGGACCTAGAGTCAGAATGACTGAACAGAGATCACCAGGAACTAATCTCATCATTGTAAAACCCGAGATAGTGAGCCTTGTGGCCAAGCAGTGCTGGCAGGTTACCTTAGCCACCTGCTCTCCTCCCTCTTCCTGGGTGCCTCTTCCCAATAAGTTATCTTGCTTTGTCAGAACAAGTGTCTCCTCAGATAGTTCAAGCACCCACTGTTGTGCTATAGAAAGGACCCCGATTCCGGAAACAGTTTCAAGTTAATATTTTTCCTAAGGTTCAATTTTTGCTTATTATGATATGATTTCATATATACCAATTGTTGGAACTTTCAAGATTTATTCCAATTTTATACTCAGATATCAAATTAAAAACACTTTAAAATTTTTTTCAGTGCTATCTCTTCTTAATTCCTGCTTTTGAACTTATGTGTATCTTTAATATTCCTCCATTTCCATTAAAAAATAACTGAAGAATAGATAGCAACTACTGATTTCAATTTCTATCTTTACCTGCATAATGAAAGTGAAAGTGAAATTCACTCAGTCTTGTCTGACTCTTTGAGACCCTGTGGACTATATAGCCAATGGAATTCTCTAGTCCAGAATACTGGAGTGGGCAGCCTATCCCTTCTCCAGAGGATCTTCCTGACCCAGAAATCAAACCCAGGTCCCCTGCATTGAAGGTGGAATCTTTACCAGCTGATTTACCAGGGAAGCCCCCACCTGCATAATACCGTCATAATACCTGCATAATAGCATCACATTACCAAAGTTGAATTTTAAATCCTATAGAATAGTTTTGATGAATTCATGTTTTGTCCTACACTTCCAATGAATTGAAGCAAACCTAGAGTAATCACTGATCAAGTCAAATATATATACTTTGTAAAGGAGTGACAAGAAATGCTTCCAATGGTGTCTGATGCCATATGCCAATGTGAAAGATTGAGTGTATGTATGTGCCCTTTAAAATCTGCATTTAACCATATAAAAATAAATTCAGTGGAATTCTTGCTATGCATGTGTTTAATACTCCAGTACAAAATATATCTGAGCTTAAACCTATTTTTTTATTCTGTTTTATTTATTCTATCTGAAGAAAATTTAGGATATTCATTTATGTGTGTGTATATATATATATGCAATAGTGTGTGTGTGTGTGTGTGTGTGTGTGTGTAGCGTGGTAACTAGACTTGAGAATTTGCTTGAGGGCATTAGTTTGAATAAATATTTATTAAGGGTAAACTACTTCAACTGATACTTGTTTGCATAAGTTGTTCCTTAGGGGTTAGGTGCTTAAAGTCCCCTTCAGGGATATTGCTTTGCATAAGCTGTTTGCATTTAGATTCCCTTTAGGAGATGTTAATTGCTTGAGCTGTCATTAAAGAGTGGAGATTTAAATTCTGTTAAAGTAATACCCTGGAGTGTGACTAAGAGGAACTGCTGAGATGAATTTGAATATATTTGAATCCTAGAGGTTTGCTATAGAATGGATAAGCCTCCAAGAAGTGAACTGTCTTACTGTGCCATCAGAAAGTAAGCTCCATGCAAGCAGGCATGGAGGAAACATTAACTGTGGAAAAAAGTATCTTTGCTGCCAATTTTTATTCCCATACTACTCATTGAGCCTTATAATAAAGACAGCATCCCTTCTTTGGGAGCTAAGATTAAGTTGCTATACCTCAATTGATCAGAACTATTTGTCACTTCATTTTAAACAATATCCTGTTAGTCATAACAGTTTCTTATAATTTACTAAAACCTGAAATAATCCAGTTGATGTAAGAGTCTACTTTTTTTCTATAATATAATTTCCTCAGATATATTAACTTAGGAATCTAAAAAAAAAAAAAAAAAAAACAAAACTATTACACTACACTTGCACCCATTTTTAGCATTAAGACTTTTAGTTCTTCTATCAAGTGCTCTCCATTATAAAATTAATGTTGAATATTTTTCTATCTATGTATCTATCTATCCATCCATGAATCACATCAGCCATCTGTTTTTATGACAATTCATTCACTTTTCTATTCATTTATTAATTCAAGAACTATTTCTTATGGTCTAATCATATTTCAACTGATGAAGACAGTAGTATACTCACATGGGATTAATATTCTGGTAAAGGAAACAGATGATAAACAAGTAAATAAAGAACTGAGGTTACCTCAGATAGAAATCATTACTATGAAGAAAATGAAAATGCATAATAAGAAGAAAATATGAGTAGAGTTGAGGAGACAAGAATAGAAACTTTTAAAAAGGATAAACTAATGAAGTAAAATATAGTTTATTTTCTATAAGATTTTGGATCCCATTAGTCTCAACAAATATTTTGGTTAGCAGAGCTAAGAGTTTCCTCTTGTTATTATTAAGAGGTTCACTAAAATTGCATGTGTCCTGTCTGTTTCAAGGAAGTGACAAGGTAATTATTTTTTATAGTATTGAATACTGTAAAAATACTATCTGCATTCTTAAGCATGCACAGATAATCAATATAATTACTGCCTGCCATTCCTATTGTTAAAGTGGGCACTTTTACCTGACACCTTTTTTGCTCCTAATGTTTCCCCAATTTCTTTGGAGATGTCCAGCCTTCACTGAAACAGCCTGAGTGCTTCAGTGAGAACTAGCCTACACTGACTTCAGAGGTTAATTTATGTAAGAATAATTACATCTCCATTGCACGACTGATTTTAGAATGTAAACCTAAGGCATACAGGCCATGGGTACATTTAGTATTGCTCAAAGAATAAGCCTGTAGAGACTGCTGGCTGTCAAACAAAATTCACTATTTCCTTTCTTCCTGGGCACATGGCTTAAGTTACATTTCTAAGATTCTTTGATAGTTGTAGTCATATGATGAAACTTTTACTAAGGTTACAGTAGCAGAAGGGACAGGTGTAATTCTATTCTTTTTAAAAATCCTACTCTTTTAAAAGAGTTTCAGATAATCCCAATAAGCAGCCAATTTTGGGAGCTACTTCTTGAAGCCTAAAACATTCAGTTTACACAATTTCTTTTGTTAGTTTTTATTCTATTCCCTTCATGTGTGTGTCCGATTCTTTGCAACCCCAGGGACCGTAGTCACCCAGAGTCCTCTGCCCATGGGATTTTCCAGGCAAGGATACTGGAGTAGATTGCCATGCCCTCCTTCAGAGATTCCCTTCATATGTCAATTATATTGTCAATAACCTACTATCATTTGTTTCAGGTTTATTGAAGTTCCAGTATATTTGAAGTGTACAACATGATGATTGGATGTGTTTGCCTTATGAAAGGATTCCTCATTGAATTAACACATATTCATTTCTTTTTATTTATTTCTTTTTTGGTGAGATTATCTAAATTGTACTCTTGCAGCAAATTTCAATTATATAATACAGTGTTATCAATTATAATACTAGGTGACTATAGTCATCTTGTTATACATTGCTGCTGTTGCTGCTAAGTCACTTCAGTCGTGTCTGACCCTGTGTGACCCCATAGACGGCAGCCCACCAGGCTCCGCCGTCCCTGGGATTCTCCAGGCAAGAACACTGGAGTGGGTTGCCATTTCCTTCTCCAATGCATGAAAGTGAAAAGTGAAAGTGAAGTCACTCAGTCATGTCCGACTCTTAGTGACCCCATGGACGCATGCAGCCTTCCAGGCTCCTCCGTCCATGGGATTTTCCAGGCAAGAGTACTGGAGTGGGGTGCCATTGCCTTCTCCGTGTTATAATTTAGGCTCTCAGAATTTGTTCATCTTATAACTGAATGTTTCTATGCTTTTACTCGCTCTTTCTATTTCTCCCACTCTCGCATTAACCCATGATCTAATATTACTGTAATTTACCTAATAATAATACTTAGGAATATTTTTTAAACCTATGAAGAACATTTATAAAAGTAAAGAAAAATGTATTTTGGTTACTTATTTTCTAAACTTTTATATTTTAAAGTTTTTATATTAAAGCATTTTAATCCTTGAATCAGATATTTTGGGAGTGTCTGAGTTCCTAACATATGATAATATATATGTTTTTCATAATACTTAGTTGATGATTTTTCACTAAATGTCAATATGTGGGTTATGAAACTGTAGGAAAGAGTGCTAATTTCTTCTCCATGTTTGTTTTATTTTTATTCTTTATTGTTAGAACCTCTGATATACATAGGCATATTCTGAATGGTCACCTAGGATAATGATACAATTTCTCAATTAACTTTAAATCCTATTGTGACCTTACAACTACATCTTGCCAGTGGGGTTTAAATAGGAGTGCTGTATGAAATATCTTGTTAAAAAAGAAAAGCATAAGATTTTTCTTCCTGCTTGCTGCAATGTGTTCAAGATGCCTGAAACAAGCAGATACCTTGGACAATAAGATCAATGCCATGTGTTAGGGAGGGCAAAGCAACAAGATTAAAGAAACATTTGTCTCTGATGATTGTATTAATCATAGTGCATTGTAGCTATATACTTAGTTTTTTTTTATGTAAAATTGAATTCATATCAGATATAAGCAATATTTAACTGAGGTTTTCTTAATTTTTCAGCCAAACATGGCTTCTGTTTTGCATACCTCTAAGTACATCACTGGACTGATAGCAGATATTGAGGTCTATGCAGAGTTCACCCCTAGTTTAATAATGGATAGCATTTATATGAACTCTGATGTGAAGATGTTCCTTGGAATTGTGCACTGTAGAAACTCTACTATCAAATCAAACTGTAAAACAATTAAATTATTTATAATCAGTTTTTACCTCATTATGTGGTGACATATTGGACATGAAGCAAGATATTTTAGACTCTAAGAATCCATCAATCCTATAAAATTTTAGTGATTGAATTTCATGATAAAAATGACTTTGAAACTCTCTACATTATGCTCTGTATTTCAATGTCATTACTGACCTGTAACTCTTATTAAGATACAATTTGCTCTTCTTCAACTGCCCTGGGACCTAGAACAGCCATTAGTGAATACTTCAGCACTGATATTCATCCCTGGTATTGATCTGCTGTTGGCAGTTTCACTTTACTAACAGAACACATCATCAGGGTTTTGTGTTATATTCATCATAAGAAAAAGCACCAGTAGTCTGCGCACATTACTTTGACAGAAGCTCTTTTACAGTATATCAAATGCCAGAAGTGTCAAAGATATTTCAATGATTATGCTTTCTACTCCACTGGTATGAATGTTAGTAAAGTAAAATGATTTTTAAAAACTAAAGATAAGTTAAATCTTCCTCAGAACCCCCTGAATATAAAATCATCCAACCTGTTCCCTGAGAAAATTGAGAGATTATTCAATTACACATTCATTTCCTAGTCTCTATTTGTAATTTCTGCTCACTAGTGGTTTTAATTCCATGCAATCACTGGTTATTGTGAAATGATATTTCAATAATGTGACCTTTGCTATTTTCTTTTTAGGCAAACATATCTTTTAACAAAGATTAGATTGAAAATAAACTGTAATAATCAGAAATTATGAGGAAAAAATGCAATAGTATTTTGATCTTTTGGGTTTCCCTGATAGCTCAGTTGGTAAATAATCAGCCTGCAATGCAGGAGACTCTGGTTCGATTCCTGGGTTGGGAAGATCTATTGGAGAAGGGATAGGCAACCCACTCCAGTATTCTGGCCTGGAAAATTCCATGGACTGTATAATCCATGGAGTTGCAGAGTCAGACACAATTGTGCAACTTTCATTTTCACTTTGATCTTTTAACATATAAAATAAATGTTTGAAACTTGATATCTTCAAAACTTTTCTTCCCAAACTTTTTCAGTTTTCAATCATTGGTATAATTTAAAAAAATAAAAATTGACTTTCATTCAGTTTTGCTTTTTCAGAAAGATTTTTCTTGTAGCCTATAATTTCTCTACATTCTTATGAATAGCAAACACATTATGACCATTATTCCTAAAATACGTTAAAGTTAATAACTCTACAAAAAGAATACTTTGTGTTAATAAAGTGCTTATTATTTTGCAATCTCTGAATTTAGCAATTTCCACTATTTATGTGAATTATCTCTCAAAAAATACCATTGGTACATATTTTATTATCATCACTGGATAACTAAAGAGAATCACAGCTTAAAGTAAATACATGCATGCCTGAGGTCATATATTTTATAAAGTTATAGTGTTGGGATTTGAATCCAGACTGTTAATTTCAGGTCTTTCTTATAAACCACTACACCTTGAATCAGAAGCAACCTGAAAACTAAGCAGAATGGTTAGAAGAAAAACTATTATTATTTTTTAATCTAGTTAAATAGCTTAGTGGTTTTGTTGACTATGCAAGTAATGTGTATGTTTTATAAAATAGATTACCATAGAGAACTAATTAATATATATCAGCAGTTAACAAAATATGGCCCTAGGGGAAAATCTGACCTTTTGCCTGCTTTTATAAATAATAGTTTAGTGGAACACAGCCACATTCATTAATTTAAGTATTGTCTATGGCCATGTTTGCACTTCTAGGGCAGAATTTAGTAGTTGTGTCAGAGACCGCATGAAACACAAAGTCTGAAATATTTGCTTTCTGCTTTATGAAAAATATTTGCAAATATCTAATGTATTATTATTTTTCATGTCATCTAAGACTTCAAAGAAGCTATTTGACTTCTATTATAAACTATAAAACTAAAAACATCTTTATAAATTGTCAATTATTGAGAACTGTTGAACAATTATATTAAAGGAATGAATTGTGTTTGGTATTTTCCTGTAGAAAGTGATGTTACAAATTTTTGACATGTAAAGAGATAAAAATAGATGTAATCAGAATATAAGAATATATTATGCAAATATATCCAGAAATTTATCTTTAAAATAGTATGTTATCTTTCAGGATTTATTTATAGTATGCTTTCCCCACTCAGACTGAACTACATGAAAGCAAGTTTTATTGTTTTTATTTACCACTTTAACATCTGACACTTTTTAGGTAAGTATCTGGCACATAATAGATGCTAATGAAAGCTGCTGAAAAACAGATATGTTTAAGTTCATCATTCTCCTCTATATTCTTCTGTGATGTGAAAGTCACTCAGTCATGTCTGACCCTTTGTGACCCCATGAACTATATCTGTCAGGCTCCTCTCTACATGGAATTCTCTAGGCCAGAATACTGGAGTGGATAGCTGTTCCCTTCTTCAGGGGATCTTCCCAACCCAGGAATTGAAGCCGGGTCTCCCACATTGCAGGTGGTTTCTTTATCTGAGCCACCAGGGAAGTCCATATTCTTATGTAGAATAAATAAAAATAAGGAATTATCCGGGAAAGATTAGGCACTATCAACTTACTCAAAAAAATAAATAAATTCCCAAAGAGTGAATGAAGAAGTTAAGAAAAATAAACCCTAGTACTATATACAATTGCAGTTATATAAAATTAGGGAGAGAGAAAAAGGAAAGAAATCCCTGTCAAGATGGTGGCTTGAAGTAAAGTATTAACCAAAGATAAATATAAGGGCAAAGAATAATAGACACAGGGACAACATAATCAGATGAAGGAAGACATTGAAGGGTAAGACATTTCACTTGAATTAGAGAAGGAATTCGTATCTTTATTTCCCATATAAATGTAAAGGTGACTAGCTATTCAGTTAGCTTACAAAGCTATCTCAGATAATTAATTGCAGCATCTTCATAAAAGAAAAAAAAATTGTCTGTCTCCAATAGTTACAATCAGGGGTATAGTAAGTAATCCTCTGTAATGTCACTCATTACATAGCAGACACATTTGAAATATACATGTGTATATGAACACCTTCAAAGAGAAGTAAATTACTTTAGAAATTGTTTTACTAGACCCTAGATTCAGATTAATAAAATATATAAACTTGATTTTAAAGAAAGATTAAGGATATGTGGGCCTCACCTGTTTTTTATTTTGCTTTGACTATAAGAGAATCTCTTTCATATTGTTGTTAAGTTGCCAAATCATGTCTGACTCTTTGGTATCCCATGAACTGCAGCATGCCAGGCTTCTCTAACCCTCACCATCTCTTGGAATTTGCCCAAGTTCATGTCCAATGAATTGATGCCATCCAAACATTTCATCCTCTGTCACCCTCTTCATCTCATGACTTTGATCTTTCCCAGCATCAGGGTCTTTTCCAATGAGTCAGCTCTTCCATCAGGTAGCCAAAGTATTGGAGCTTCAGCTTCAGTATCAGAGTATTCAGGGTTGATTAACTTTAAGATTGATTTGATCTCCTTGACTGGTTTGATCTTCTTGCTTTACTAGGGACTCTCAAGAGTCTTCTCCAGGACCACAGTTTGAAAGCATCAATTCTTTGGCACTCAGCCTTCTTTATTGTCCAGCTCTCACATCTGTACGTGACTACCAGAAAGACCATACCCTTGAGTATACAGAACTTTGTCAGCAAAATGACATATTTGCTTTTTTAACACACTAAGTTTTGTCAGGGCTTTCCACATAAGAAGCAGCTGTCTTCTAATTTCATGACTGCAGTCACCATCTGCAGTGATTTTAGAGCCTGAGAAGAGGAAATCTGTCACTTCTTCCAACTATTCCCCTTCTATTTGCCATGATGTGATGAGACTCGAAGCCATGGTCTTAGTTTTTTTGTTTGTTTTTAATACTGCCTTTTAAGCCAGATTTTTCACTCTCTTCCTTCATCCTCATAAGGAGGCTCTTTAGCCCCTCTTCATTTTCTGCCTTTAGAGTGGTATCATCTGCATACATTGTTATTTCCCCCAGCAGTCTTGATTCCAGCTAGTAACTCATCCAGCCCAGGATTTCATATGATGAGTTCAACGTATAAATTAAATAAACAGGGTGACAATAAACAGCCTTGTCGCACTCCTTTCTCAATCTTGAACCAGTCAGTTGTTCCATACAGTGTTCTGTTGCCTCTTGACCCACATACAGGTTTCTCAAGAGACAGGTATGATCCCATCTCTTTAAGAATTTTTCACAGTTTGTGTGGATCGTACTTGATGAAGATGAAGGAAGAGAGTGAAAAATTCGGCTTAAATATCAGCATTAAAAACAAAATAAAACAAAACTAAGATGAAGGCTTCTAGTCCACACAGTCAAAGGCTTTGACATAGCCAGTGAAACAGAGGTAGATGGTTTTCGGGAATTCTCTTGCTTTCTCTATGATTCAGTGAATATTGACAATTTGATCTCTGGTTCCTCTGCCTTTTCTAAATATAGTTTGAACATCTGGAACTTCTTGGTTTGTGAAATGCTGAAGCCTAGCTTGGAGGATTTTTAGCATAACCTAACTAGCCTGGGAGATGAGTGCAATTGTCCAGTGATTTGAAAATTCTTTAGTACTGCCCTTCTTGGCAATTGGGATCAGGATTGGCCTTTTCCAGTCCTGTTGCAACTGCCTAGTTTTCCAAATTTGCTGACATATTGAGTGCAACACTTTAATAGCATCATCTTTTAGGATTTTAAATAGCTCTGTTGGAATTCCATCACCTCCACCAGCTTCACTGACAGTAGTGCTTGCTAAGTGACACTTGAGTTCACACTCTGCCTGGCTCTGAGTAAGAGACTACACGATTGTGATTATCTGGGCCACTAAGATCTTTTTTTTTTTTTTTTTTACAGTTTGCCTGTGTATTCTTTCCATCTCTTCTTGATCTCTTTTGCTTCTAGTAGATCTTTACCATTTCTGTTCTTTACTGTGTCTATCTTTGGATGAAATGTTCCTTTGATATTTCCAATTTTCTTGAAGCGATCTCTTGTCTTACCCTTTCTGTTGTTTTTTTTTTTCTATTTCTAGGCATTGTTCATTGAAGAAGGCCTTTTTGTCTCTCCTTGCTAATCTTTGGAACTCTGCATGAGGTTGGGTGTACATTTCTCTTTCTCCCTTGCTTTACACTCCTCTTCTTTCTTCAGCTATTTGTAAAGCCTCCTCACACAACCACTTTGCCTTTGTCAAGGGAGTGTGTAATTTCCCTGGTTCTGTCTCATCACAACAAAAATTTGAAGCGATGGACCAGCATTACAGCTCTCGGATGGATCAGTGTTACAGCTCCGTGTTACAGCTCTGCTTTATTTATAAAATAAAGGAAAATACATCCTCAAGGCATGATGGATGCCAACCCAAAAGACGCGAAGAGCAGAGAGAGAGACCCCCAGCCCTTTGGCTCCTCTTTTTATGTTTTTTTTTTTTTTTTTCTCCTCCCCCTGGGCCTGCCCTATGTAAATTGGGCTAGCCAGGAGTGCTGTTTGTTCTACCTGAGGTCCTCACTCCTGTCCTCAGAACTTCCTTTGATCTATTTTTGTGGGCTTTTCCCTCCTTGTCTTTTAGCCACTGCCATTCTGGGCTCCTTTTTCCTATTCTAACTACCTAACACCTTCATGTCCAGAATATTTTTAAGTCTTGATTTTGAAATCATTCAAAAAAAAAAAAAAAAAAAAAAAAAGAGTTTTTCTTCAGCTGTTACCTGGCAAATATTCTGGACATGAAGGTGTTAGAACTGCCATATGACCCAGCAATCCCACTTCTGGGCATACACACTGAGGAAACCAGATCTGAAAGAGACACGTGCACCCCAATGTTCATCGCAGCACTGTTTATAATAGCCAGGACATGGAAGCAACCTAGATGCCCATCAGCAGATGAATGGATAAGGAAGCTGTGGTACATATACACCATGGAATATTACTCAGCCGTTAAAAAGAATTCATTTGAACCAGTCCTAATGAGATGGATGAAACTGGAGCCCATTATACAGAGTGAAGTAAGCCAGAAAGATAAAGAACATTACAGCATACTAACACATATATATGGAATTTAGAAAGATGGTAACGATAACCCTATATGCAAAACAGAAAAAGAGACACAGATGTACAGAACAGACTTTTGGACTCTGTGGGAGAAGGCGAGGGTGGGATGTTTCGAGAGAACAGCATGTATATTATCTATGGTGAAACAGATCACCAGCCCAGGTTGGATACATGAAACAAGTGCTCGGGCCTGGTGCACTGGGAAGACCCAGAGGAATCGGGTGGAGAGGGAGGTGGCAGGGGGGATCGGGATGGGGAATACATGTAAATCCATGGCTGATTCATGTCAATGTATGACAAAACCCACTGCAATGTTGTGAAGTAATTAGCCTCCAACTAATAAAAATAAATGGAAAAAAAAAAAAAAAACTTAACTAATCAGGGCCTAGCCAATTGTGAACAGGTTAGAAAATCTGTAAGGGATATTTATAGGGTCATTTTTTTCCATAAGGAAATAGAGAAAGGAAAAGAGATGTAAACAATAACAACACATATTTTATTTTGTCACTTTAAACCTTGATCACCAAAAGACAAATTCCTCCACTGTGTTGACTAATGACATCCTAAGCATCAAAGAGCATGCAACCATTTGTGTGAGTAGCCAGTGAGTAGTCCAGGGTAACTGCATTCTCTTGTTAATTGTTCCTATACTAATTTGATACTAGAGATACTAGATTTTCTATACTAAAACATTTCCTATGGGACTCCTGAATTTTGTCTCATAAATGTATTAATATTTTACATTTCAAACATATATATATATATATATATAACAAGTATATATATATATTATATATAACATATATATAACATATATATATAATATATATATGACAAGTAACAAGGTATATATATATATATATATATATATATCTTGTAACTAATTCCAGTTACATATAATATATGTATATTATAACATATATATATATATATATATATATATATATATATATATATATATATATATATATATATATCTTGTAACTGATTCCAGGCTCACCTCACTCTTGTCCCTGCAAGATAGGTCAATAAACCCAAGTCGAGATGTTGAGACAAGGAAGGGACTTTATTTGGGAGCCAGTGACTAAGAAGACGGCAGGCTAGCACCTCAAAATAACCATCTTGTCCTAGGTCTGGTGGCCAGGTTCTTTTATGGATCAGATATGGGGAGAGCTAAGGAAACAAAAAAAAAGATTATTCAGTCCTTGCAAATGTCCCCTAGAATGGCAAGCCTCAGGCAGGGTGATGTGTAGTTTCACTTCCTTATAGTCATTTTCTGGGTGATGTGAAATGGAATATCTCCTGTCATACTAACAAAGATGCCACTTCTATCTGTGATTCTGGCTTCCCTGAATGTGTGTTTCTGGGCCACACTGGTAAACAGCCAAAGAGGGACTCAGAGCCATTTACCACACAAAGAATTTAAGAAGGACATAGTCCTTCACCAGTGGTCAGGGTCAGGTTATCTCTCTGAAGTAGCCTGTTATGTATGCCTATAATAACAAAAATGGGCAAGATAAAGGTTAAAGTCACACAGCAGATTCAATGTGAATTCAAAATTAACCATTCCTGGTTACAATCTTAGTTCCCCAACCAGGGATTGAAACTTCTCCCTCAGCAATGAGAGAGCAGAGTCTTATCTCCTGGACTGCCAGGGAATTCCTGACCCACACTAATTTACATTCTTGATTCAGACAGTAATACTTATATATGTTTTTCTCTGAGAAGTTGAAATAATTATTATATTAGACATAGATTTTAGACCAGAAAAAAAATATTAAGATGAAATATTCAAGATTACATAGACCTTCTTTAAGGCATAAAATATTCTCTGATTCTATTTCAGGAACAAGTTTTGTGGTTTCTTAGAGAATACTAACATTTTCAGTTGCAATTTTAAAACTATAATAACTATATTATGGAAAAAGGCAGGTACTATAATGTTTGATGAATCATAAAGAAGTACTAGATTTTCCAATCTAGATTTTCCCAATTTCCTTGGGACCTTTGGGGACATCTTGATGTGGTACAGAATATGTTCCTTCTCCTTGAGCATTGTAGAGAGTAGAGAAATGGCTAGTCTTTGGAGTTCAATTAATTGATGTTATATTTTATGATATACCAATGAATAACTTGGGTTTATACTGCATAACAATGTTATACGTCATATTCCTCACCTAATAAATGAGTGCATCAGATTAAATAACATTTATAAAGCTCAATCCATTCATGATACCATTAAGCAATAAACAAAATGCTATTTACTATTAATTAGAGCACCTGGTCTGCTAACCCTAAACTCCAGGTAAACCTAACTTTTATTTAAAAGAAAATATCAAGCAATAAACTAGTTTCTAATTAACCTTAACTTTTCTCCATGGAATTAACTCCAAGGAAGTTTGAATAGTACTTTCAGATTATTAATGTAGTCCTAGATTTACGAGTTAGTACATGAAAACGGGGTAATTCAACACCATGTTCTTTGACTTTCTGAAGGCAGGGAAAATGATTTTTCCTTTTCTTTTTTTGGAATTGTGTGCATGGACAACATTTAGGTTCTCAATATACATTTGAATGATGGTCAAATTAATGGAAACCTGTTCAAATAAATAATCTCTAAATTTTATGTTTACTGTAGCAAGCCAGGCTCCTCTGTCCATGGAATCCCCAGGCAAGAATATTTGAGTGGGTTGCCATTCCTCTAGGGAATCTTCTCAGCCCAAAGATGGAAACTGGGTCTTCTGTATTGCAGGCAGATTCTTTACTGCCTGAGACACCAGGGAAGCACATTTTTACTGAAGTTAGACACAAATGAGCATTGTATTTTCCAACAGGGCTCTGGAGTCAGCCAGCCAGAGGTCAAACCCAAGTTCTTCTACTTACTAGTTCTGTAACTGGTTGAGTTACTGACTGCTGTATTCAGCAACCTTTTCTTCTTCAATAAATGACCTCAAAATCTCAATGGCTCAGAAACACAGATCCCGATTCTATAGCTGGGCTGTGTCTGTGGCTCTTCTCAGCTAGGTTCAACCGTGCTTGACGCCAACAACTGCATTATGTGCAAGTCTGCTTTATACATGGTTCTTTCTGGTACTCAGGCTGAGTGCAGGAGTTCAACAGGATCAAGGAAACATAGGTGATGTTGTTGAAAGCCTCTGCTCAGAACTGGTACACTACCACTTCTTTCCACATACTGCTGGATAAAAGAATCACATAGCCCAGCTCAAAGTCAGTGGGTGTAGAAATACACTCCACCTCTCCATTGGGAGGCATTAAAATGTTCCAAGTCAAAGCCTGGGGGCATATATTCATGATACAAGGGAGAGGAAGAAGAATCCAATCTCCAACACTACATTGGTGTATTTTTCTACCTGATTATGTTAATAAAGTCATTGAATTAACAGGTTATTGTGAGAATTAAATAAGATAATATACTTAAAGTACATTATTTTAAAGTCTATTTCTTAGACCATATTATCTGAAAGTATATTTCTGCCAGTGACTGGCAGAAATTAAAGGTAATAATAATTCCTATTAATATCATGCCTTATATCCCATGGCCTCAGTATACCATATTCTTTTTTATTTGGACAGCTTCTAAACTCTGAGATTTGTGGTATGCAGTATCTAAGATAACTTCCATGACCCCTACTTTCTGACAGTCTTGCTCTGTGTGTGTATACATGATAAAAAGAATATGATCTAGATTATATTGGCAACTTTTCACCTACCTGATTAAAGGAGATGAGATAGAATTTCCTATTAATATAACAAAATAAAATATGCATTCACTTAATCTTTACTAACTCCGTTTATCACTTTTTTTTTTACATAAATTTAGTCAGGAAGAAATATTATTTAATATAATATATCTCACAGGCACATGCTATATTAAATAGTGTTTAATATATGATGTTCCATAGCCACATCTATTTTGCAAACTTAGAAATACCAAAATTCTAAACCTCAAAAGTTTTAATAAGAAGAGAGACCAACAGGCTGATAAAAAACTGTTTACATAGGGAAGTATCTCTTTCCTTCCACACTGAGAAGATTGCCTTCCACTTCACAATTATATTTTGGGAGCATTATCTATGATTAGTAGATTTTCAGTGTTTAAATGAAAATACAACTTTGCAGACAGATGATGGTCTAACTACTACTTGAATATTGAAATATCCAGAGTTGAGGACATTATCAGGAATGACTGGTTCCTATAGAGTGGCTCTATTTAAGCTTTCTCTAAGCTAAAACTAAAAGTTCATTTGAAAATTAAAGGCTTCCTCACAATCTTGTACTCCATTGTTGAGCTTTTCTAAGTTTTTCCTTCTACTTCTGGAATGAATTCTCTCCCACAATAGCATATAATGATCTTGCTGTGCTCTGATGAGTCAAGTTTCTTTTGAATAATTCTTGGTTTGGGTTTTTGAGGACATTTTGTTTTCACATTTTTCACCAAAGTTTTGAGAGAGCAAAAATAGCATCTCTTGCAGATTCACTTTCCCTAGAGAACTACTTTATGTATATATATATATATATTTGTTTTTTTCAGTGTATCCTAATGGCTGCATTTGTTCCCATTAATGGTGCAATAACAATTCTTTATGAATGCCCTTCTAAACAGAAGAAAGAATTGAGACTTCTCTCAATTTCCATAACCTGCTCTATACAGTTGGCATGCATTTCAGCCTTGCTGCAACTGTAAATAAATTACCTCTAAGAGGGCGAATGAAGAATAACCCTTATCTAGGTTACCCAGCTTCAAACTGGTGGTGCATACTTGCTCAGTCAAGTCCCACTCTTTGCGGCCCCATAGACTATAGCCTGCCAGGCTCTTCTGTCCATAGAACTTTCCAGGCAAGAATACTAGCATGGGTTGTCATTTCCTATTTCAGGGGATCTTCTTGACCCAGCAATCAAACCCATGTCTCTTTCATCTGCATTGACAGGCAGATTCTTTACCACTGTGCCACCTGGGACATCCCAAAGGGGTGGGAAGGAAGCTATATTTATGAAGTTTTGAATATTAAGCCACAAAGTAAAGAACGCACAAAAAGTTTTTTTTTTTTTTTCTGTGTTAACCCACTTTGACATCTGAATTACCATTCTGTGGAACTGATCAAATGCAGATTATTGGCTTCTTTTTTTTCCAATTCCACCCTCCAGTGTTGTATCATGCTCCAAGGAAAACATTTCCTGTCAAGAATATTGGGAAGGATGTGCACACCTGTCCATACATGCTGCTGAGGTTTTATTTGTTGTTTTCCACATGGTGCTTCTTCCATTGTGCTAGAGGAACAGAAAACTTCTGTGTGCTTGCTTCTGTTCTGACACTCCTTGACTTATCACCTTGGATCTTTCTCCTTAAGTAGGTCTGTTTTCCTTCTGGAGCCACACATTTTATGCCCTTCCACCAAGCCTGAGGGAATCTCCTTTTGTAAATGAAGAAAGCCTTGTACTTAGTCCTTCAAGAATTTAACCTTGCTCTTTCTCCTTCTTACCTACCCAACAAAAAATTCTATCTTAGCTCTTCAACTTTTGATAGTGAAAGCCAGGAAACCTTAAAGACTAGTTTTACTTTCCATCTGACACCTTTCATCCAGTCAATTGGATGTCAAAGGTTTCTTACTTAAATTACTGGACTACAGGGTAGCAGGTTAGGAGAAATGGAAAGTTCGGTACAAAAACTGACTCAAAAACATATATTTCAAAACAATATCCAGCATACTTGCTTTGAGAAGAATCTAACATTCCCTTTGTTTTCCGTTCCTTATTGAATTTTATTTCCAAACATCTTGATCTCTGATGTACACATCCTATTCTCCCATCTCAGTGACCTTGAATATCCTTGACTCGAATATTCACCTCATGAAGACATTTCGTTCACTGTAATTTATTTTTTTGCTTAGTTTATAACTCAAGATTCATTAGTATAATCACTTATTTGAAAATGTTCTCAACATCTTTGCCTAGACTTTCAATGGATTCAACTTTTAATTCCAATATTAAATATATATATGTATTTAAAAAATATATATATATTAGCCCATTCAATTTCCTAACTCACAGACTAACTTTCCAGTGTCTTTTGCTGAGTTCTTACCTTTCTATTCTAATTCAAGGTTTAAGGCTATATTATGAGCACAATGTCTTTCTATATAATTTATTCCTTAGTAACATTATTTATATCTATGTTTATAAAAGTTGAATAAATGATGATAATTTTAAGTCAATATTCCCATCCCAGTCCTTTCCTGAATTTTCCAAACTCATGTATCCATCCACCTATTTGATGACTGTACTTGGAAGCTTTCTAGGAACCTCAAATTAACATAACTATGTTAAAATATTTGATTTCCTTCTTTTAATCTATTCTTCATCTAGCATTTCCCATCAGAGTAAATGATATCACCATTCACCTAGGGGCAAAAACCAGAACTTTTGTTGGAGTCCTCTGTGATTACTTATGTATGTTTGGATTTACCTGACCCATTATCAGAGTCACATGGTGTGATACATGATTACAAGTCTAAATGCTAAGCTACTTCTTCTACACCAAAAGTATTTTGAATGTGTTCATGTCTCTCCATCTTTTCTGTCATTTTGCTGAGCCAAATTATGCCACTTTTAATCCTGAACCACTCTATCACTGTTCCTTGTTCCTATTCTTTCTTGACTCAGAAGCTAAACAATATTTTAAAACATAAATGTGGAGATCAGTTATGTGATCTTCACAATTAAATAACATTTCCCTGAATTTGAAACAAATATAAAAATTCTTTATGAAAATTTGTAAGATATTCCTTGATATGGTCTGTGCACTCTTACTCAAATTCATTATTATGTTCTTCCTTTACTGTGAGTGATTCAGGTATATTGTACTCTCGACAGTTCCTAGAAGAGAGAAAATTGGGGGGACTGGAGAGTTTCAGTGAACTTGAACTTGTTTTTCCATATGTCTGTAACATTTTTTCCTCTACTCTCTATGTTGCTGACTCTTCATCCAGAAATCCAGAGTAAATATATCCTTGTTGAGAATCCTCTTCTGGCAAACCTATTACACAATAGGCTTCCCAATATTCCTTCTAGGCAATAGCGTTTTTACATCCTAGCACATCAAAAACTGTAAATTTGCAGTTGATATGCTTCACTGCCTGCAGTTAATATAATGCCAGCCCCATTTTGGCTTGACCATGCCTTTCCCATGCACAGTGGAATCTCTGACACCTAAACTTATACTGGGCATAAGACAGAGATCACTAATTAGTCATTAAGTCAAATAATAAATATGTTTCTTATAGTAATGCCTTTTAATAATAGACTTACAATAGTAATTATTTAGAAACCATTTAATAGCCATTGCCTATGTAATTTATATTTATGAAATATTTACTAACCCTACAGAGTATACCTGTTTATCCAGGTTTTATGTTCTAGAATAAGTCTCAGATAGATTCACCACACCACAAGCATTCAAGAAGAAAAGTCTTAGGCATGGTAAGCCATTCAAAGACTTATGGTGTAGTGTGTGATTGCAAGATTAAATTTCAAACTTCCATCTCCTCAGCAGTTAAAAATATTGAAATAAATGCTGCCCTTCATTCCACTTCATGTATTTATTCTTTCTTTTTCATATTCACATTAAAGCAAGTACTTTTATGCTTTGATATTTCTTGATGTGTAGAATTGTTATAAGTATTTAAAAATGGTAAGTCAGGACTTTGGTAAATATTCCATGACAAAGTCTCACATACTGATTGTATCAAAGTTCTGCTATAACTTAATTATCCAGCATGTTGAATGAAACTGAAAAGATAGCTAATCAAATGTTCTGGTTAAATTAAAGTCTATTCATGTTGCTATCAATTCAGTTCAGTTCAGTCGCTCAGTCATGTCCAACTCTTTGTGACCCCAAGGACTGCAGCACGCCAGGCCTCCCTGTCCATCACCAAGTCCCAGAGTTTACTCAAGCTCAAGTCCATTGAGTCGGTGATGCCATCCAACCATCTCATCCTCTGCTGTCCCCTTCTCTTCCTGCCTTCAGTCTTTCCCAGCATCAGGGTCTTTTCCAATGAGTCAGTTCTTCACATCAGGTGGCCAAAGTATTGGAGTTTCAACTTCAGCAACAGTCCTTCCAATGAATATTCAGGATTGATTTTCTTTAGGATGGACTGGTTGAATCTCCATGTTGCTATAAATGATTATATTTCTAAATTTTCTAAATTCTTTAATATAAAGAAGCTATTTGGGTAAATTCAAATCAAATTTTTGTGCATTCCTAAGATGTTTGCAAGAAAAATTTCTCCTACTTCTTGACATATATGGATGCATGTCAAAAGGTCATTACAGTGTAGATATCTTATATCTCTTTCTAAAAATAATTTGTTTTCTCTGCTCTAACAATCCTCCCAATCAGTGCCAGATGTTACAGTGAAGATCTGCATTGTGGGATAGTATGGAATGGTTTCTATAGAACTGGCAATATCATAAGATGAAAGGATCTTAGGATATGTATTTTATATCTACATGCAGTGAAGGATCTATCTCTGGAATGAACCTTGCAAGTAAGTATTCAATTTTTCCTTAAAATCTGCAGACATATTTTATAACTGAAAGACTATAATGGTAGTTTTAATTTCTTTAAACTTGCATTTTGCTACAGAGTGGCTGCTGCGGGGCGCAGGAGGGCCGAGAGGAGCTACTCTACGTTCAAGGTCAGGAGGGGCGGCCGTGAGAAGATACCCATCATCCAAGGTAAGGAGCAGCAGCTGCACTTTGCTGGAGCAGTCATGAAGAGATATCCCACGTCCAAGGTAAGAGAAACCCAAGTAAGATGGTAGGTGTTGCGAGAGGGCATCAGAGGGCAGACACAATAAAGCCATAATCACAGAAAACTAGCCAACTTGATCACAGGACCACAGTCTTGTCTAACTCAATGAAACTAAGACATGCCGTGTGGGGCCACCCAAGATGGTTGGGTCATGGTGGAAGGATCTGACAGAATGTGGTCCACTGGAGAAGGGAATGTCAAACTACTTCAGTATGCTTGCCTTGAGAACCCCATGTACAGTATGAGAAGGCAAAATGATAGGATACTGAAAGAGAAACTCCCCAGGTTGGTAGGTGCTCAGCATGCTAATGGAGATCAGTGGAGAAATAACTCCAGAAAGAATGAAGGGATGGAGCCAAAGCAAAAACAATACCAAGTTGTGGATGGGACTTGTGATAGAAGCAAGGTCTGATGCTGTAAAGAGCAATATTGCATAGGAACCTGGAATGTTAGGTCCATGAATCAAGGCAAATTGGAAGTGGTCAAACAGGAGATGGCAAGAGAGAATGTTGACATTCTAGGAATCGGCAAACTAAAATGGACTGGAATGGGTGACTTTAACTCAGATGACCATTATTTCTACTACTGTGGGCAGAAATCCCTTAGAAGAAATGGAGTAGCCATCCTGGTCAACAAAAGAGTCCAAAATGCAGTTCTTGGATGCAATCTCAAAAATGACAGAATGATCTCTGTTCAGTTCCAAGGCAAACCATTCAATATCATGGTAATCCAAGCCTATGTCCCAACCAGTAATGCTGAAGAAGCTGAAGTTGAACGGTTCTATGAAGACCTACAAGACCTTTTAGAACTAACACCCAAAAAAGATGTTCTTTTCATTATAGGGGACTGGAATGCAAAAGTAGGAAGTCAAGAAATACCTGGAGTAACAGGCAAATTTGGCCTTGGAGTACGGAATGAAGCAGGGCAAAGGCTAATAGAGTTTTGTGAAGAGAACGCACTGGTCATAGCAAACACCCTCTTCCAACAACACAAGAAAAGACAACACGTGGATATCACCAGATGGCCAACACTGAAATCAGACTGATTATATTCTTTGCAGCCAAAGACGGAGAAGCTCTATACAGTCAGCAAAAAAAAAAAGACCAGGAGCTGACTGTGGCTCAGATCATGAATTCTTTATTCCCAAATTCAGACTTAAACTGAAGAGAGTAGGGATAACCACTAGACCATTCAGGTATGCCCTAAATCAAATCCCTTATGACTATACAGTGGAAGTGAGAAATAGATTTAAGGGGCTAGATCTGATAGACAGAGAGCCTGATGAACTATGGATGGAGGTTCGTGACACTGTTCTGGAGACAGGGATCAAGACCATCCCATGGAAAAGAAATGCAAAAAGGAAAAATGGTTGTCTGAAGAGACCTTACAAACAGCTGTGAAAAGAAGAGAAGCAAAAAGCAAAGGACAAAAGGAAAGATATTCCCATTTGAATGCAGAATTCCAAAGAATAGCCAGGAGAGATAAGAAAGCCTTCCTCAGCAATCAATGCAAAGAAATAGAGGAAAACAACAAAATGGGAAAGACTAGCGATCTCTTCAAGAAAATTAGAGACATCAAGGGAACATTTCATGCAAAAATGGGCTCAATAAAGGACAGAAATGATATGGACCTAACAGAAGCAGAAGATATTAAGAAGAGGTGGCAAGAATACACAGAAGAACTGTACGAAAAAGATCTTCATGACCCAGATAACCACAATGGTGTGATCACTCACCTAGAGCCAGACATCCTGGAATGTAAAGTCAAGTGGGCCTTAGAAAACATCACTACAAATAAAGCTAGTGGAGGTGATGGGATTCCAGTTGAGCTATTTCAAATCCTGAAAGATGATGCTGTGAAAGTCCTGCGCTCAATATGCCAGCAAATTTGGAAAACTCAGCAGTGGCCACAGGACTGGGAAAGGTCTGTTGTCTTTCCAAGCCCTAAGAAAGTTATTCCCAAAGAATGCTCAAACGACTGCACAATTGCACTCATCTCACACGCTAGTAAAGTAATGCTCAAAATTCTCCAAGCCAGGCTTCAGCAATATGGGAACCAAAAACTTCCAGATGTTCAAGCTGGTTTTAGAAAAGTTACAGGAACCAGAGATCAAATTGCCAATATCCGATGCATCATTGAAAAAGCAAGAGAGTTCCAGAAAAACATCTATTTTCGCTTTATTGACTACGCCAAAGCCTTCGACTGTGTGGCTCACAATAAACTGTGGAAAATTCTTCAAGAGATGGGAATACCAGACCACTTGACCTGACTCTTGAGAAACCTGTATGCAGGTCAGGAGAAACAGTTAGAACTGGACATGGAACAACAGACTGTTTCTAAATAGGAAAAGGAGTATGTCAAGGCTGTATATTGTCACCCTGCTTATTTAACTTATATGCAGAGTACATCATGAGAAACGCTGGTCTGGAAGAAGCACAAGCTGGAATTAAGATTGCCAGGAGAAATATCAATAACCTCAGTTATGCAGATGACACCACCCTTATGGCAGAAAGTGAAGAGGAACTAAAAAGCCTCTTGATGAAAGTGAAAGAGGAGAGTGAAAATGTTGGCTTCAAGTTTAACATTCAGAAAACTAAGATTATGGCATCTGGTCCCATCACCTCATGGGAAATAGACGGGGAAACAGTGGAAACAATGTCAGACTTCATTTTTGGGGGCTCCAAAATCACTGCAGATAGTGACTGTGGCCATGCAATTAGAAGACACTTACTCCTCGGAAGGAAAGTTATGACCAACCTAGATAGCATATTAGAATGCAGAGACATTACTTTGCCAACAAAGGTCCGTCTGGTCAAGGCTATGGTTTTTCCAGTGGCTATGTATGGATGTGAAATTTGAACTGTGAAGAAGGCTGAGTGCCGAAGAATTGATGCTTTTGAACTCTGGTGTTGGAGAAGACTCTTGAGAGTCCCTTGGACTGCAAGGAGATCCAACCCGTCCGTCCTAAAGGAGATCAGTCCTGGGTGTTCATTGGAAGGACTGATGCTGAAACTGAAACTCCAATACTTTGGCTACCTCTTGCGAAGTGTTGACTCATTGGAAAAGACCCTGATGCTGGGAGGGATTGGGGGCAGGAGGAGAAGGGGACAACAGAGGATGAGATGGCTGGATGGCATCACTGACTCGATGGACATGAGTTTGAGTAAACTCCTGGAGTTTGTGATGGAAAAGGAGGCCTGGCGTGCTGCAATTCATGGGGTCGCAAAGAATCGGACAAGACTGAGTGACTCAACTGAACTGAACTGAACTGAACTGAACTGATACCAGGTAAGTTATCATAGGTGTTTGTGTGTGTGTATGTGTGCTCAGTTATGTCCATCTCTTTTCAACCCCATGTGCTGTAGCTTACCAGGCTTTTCTGCTCATGGAATTTTCCAGGTAAGAATACTGGAGTGAGTAGCCATTTCCTCCTCCAGAGGATCTTCCTGATCCAGGGATCAAGTCTGTGTCTCCTGTTACCTACATTATAGGCAGATTCTTTACCATTGAACCATCAAGTTATTGTATACATTGCATTAATTAATTTTTATTACATTTCAATAAGATAAACATGATTACCTTAATACCTTGCACAATAAGAAATAGATTTCCAATATTTCCTTTTATATTCTAGATTGGAACTTAGAATTCATGCATTGCATGCAGTTTTTCAAGATACAGCAATCCCCATGGACAGAGGAGCCTGGTGGGCTACAGTCCTTGGGGTCACAAAGAGTTGGACATGACTGAGTGTCTAAGCACACACACAAACAAATCAAAATATTCTAGTAAAATGCATGTGATAAAGGTTTCTTAGATATAAAATAGTGAGATGATGATCAATTATGTTTTTGGAGAATATAGATTTCTTGCTGATATTTTTTCTGTTGAATCTAGAGAAAAACTTAGAAGATACTGAGGTTGTCTGCTATAAGATTGAAGGACTAAAAGTTTCTGTTTTCTCTCCTGTTGTTAACCATCCATAAATAAAAGAATACAAGGACAGAAGAATTGCTAGATAATGGCATTAATAGATAACAGATTTCAACAACTGCTGATGGTTAGTAACTAATAAGCAGGAAAAGAAAGATCTAGCTTAAACTATAGATCAGAGGGACTGAAACAGAAATAGAAACACATTAGCCATATAGAAGTGGAGAAAGAAATGGCAACCCACTCCAGTACTCTTGCATGGAAAATCCTATGGACAGAGGAGCCTGGTAGGCTACAGTCTATAGAGTTGCAGAGTCAGACATGACTGAACATGTCATGACTGAACTTCACTTTCACTTTCATCCATATAGAATACCATATGAACCAGATATTAGAAGATTTATGCATGTAGAAGCAGATGTATGATATGGGGGAAAATAAAAGAAGATTCACTGACACCTAACCCCCAACATACACATGCACATTGATACATTTTATAGATTTCCTTCAATAATTTATCACCTCCAAAAGCATGGGTTGGTGCGTGGTAAATCCTAAAAAAATAAAAAATACAAATGACAATTGGTTAGAAAAAACATGAGCACTTAGTGAAACAGGAAGGAAAGGGGCAGGCTACAACCTTTACAAGAATGGCATAGCCTAGGATAAGACATAAACTGGTAAAATCATCTAGGTTGAAGATGTTGAATGAGACTTCTACTAGACCTGGAGCCTCAGTATATGCTCACTGTAACATAAGCAGCACACTAAATGACATGAGCAAGGGTGCCATGACAGTTCAAAGACTAATCAGAAAAAGCCAACAAGTGGACAGTGGCCCTGTTCCTGAGAATCTCCACCCCTTCCCCAAAATAGGTGGAATATTCCCCCAACTCATTAGCCTTAATAGGCTACCCTATAAAAACTGACAACCCCATACCCTGAGATGACTCTCATCTTCTGATATTGTTATAGCCATGCTTTCCAGGAAACAAACTCACTCAGAAGGACAATGCAGATAGTGGAGTGCAGTTTATTACACCGGCAGGCCCAAGGCAGAGTCTCCTCTTAGCCAAGGGCCCCGACCAGCATTATGTGAAAATCTTTTATACCCCATGTGTACGAGTCCAAACCCACCAGCCCAAATCCCTTTAGGCTTACAAAGGAAGGGTAAATACAATCACAATAACCCCATAATAACCGATAAGCCTGTGGTTACATTCCAATAGATACTGTCCGGAGGCAGGGGGGATTAGTGTCTTCCCTGCCCAGAGGGTGTCTTATCCTTCCATTGTCATTCCCACAGGCGCTAAGCACAGAGTTCAGAGTCCACTGGAGAGGTGGCCCCGCAGGACCAACACGGACAGGCCTGAGATGGAGTCCAGGCCCTATGAATTCCTTCTTCAATATGGCCCACAATCTATCTGTGGAGTGCGCTTCTCTCTAAATAAATCCATTTCTCACCTATTGTTGGTCTTTAATGGACCAGAACCTGGTGGTCTGGAGTCAACGATGAGAAAGTGAAAGGAAAGAGGCTAATGTTCCCTGGGTTACACAGCCGGCTTTTGCGTTCCAGGGAATCAGCCAGAAATAGATAAAGAGAAAGAAAGAAAGAGAGAGAGAGAGAGAGAAAGAGAGAGAGACAGACAGACATGGGGACCAAAGGTCTGATGGAGCAAAGGTGTTTTAATCAACATGGCGTGGGCATATATACTATCTTACAAGGTAGTTATTCTCAGCAAAGATAAAGATTAAAATTTCAGACTTACAAAACACTAGGCGATCCCTATTAAAGAGAGATGAGGGTACTTATCACCATAATGAGAAACTAACAAAGGAAATACCTGGATTCCTCCGCCACAGGGAAAGGAGTGCCTCTCCTCTTAATTCCTGAATATTCAGGAATTAATAAGGGCCAGAGGTTTCCTGACAGATCCAAAACAGCACACAGGAAGCCTCCTGTAAAATGCTTCCTGACACCTCACTTACCTATCTCATTCTTTGTGATGAGACATCAAGAACCTGAGCTTCATGAGACCAGGAGTGTGATCTCAGTTAATCCATGGATTCAATTTCCATCCTGTTCCCCCCCCCCCCCCCCAGGCTTGAATTTCAGACTGTGGGTTCAAGTCCCAGTCTGAGGAACATGGTTTCACTAGTTTTCTAGAAAAAGTTCCTTCTCTTTGGGCATTTAGCATTCCTCTGTTGAACTGCTGATTCTCTGCTTTTTCACATTAAACTGCAAAGGAAGTCTCCCAGTTGAAAAGTTCAATCTGTAATTCAGGCTCTTAATCATCCTTCTATGATTGTCTTACTAAATGTAAATAAACAGGTCATGCTCTTTATATATTTAAATAAGTCTAGCAATAAGAACAACAGCCAAACAAAAAGGAAAATAAAAACACAAAATATGACCCCTAAGAAAACAAATAATTTAAAGAGCAGAGCTTATTAGCGAGAAACTTTAATGGAATGTTGCATAAATGATACAAGAATAGAAAGCTACTTGAAAAAAAAAAAATTACAAAAATAGCAACAGGCTTTTGGAAATATAAAAATCAATAGAATGTTTGAAAGAAAAATATAGGAAAATATCATAAAGTGAGGAAATAATGTAATAGGGCAAAATTTGAGAGGAAAAAAATCATAGAGGACGGATTCATAAGAGCAGACATATGCAAGGTAAGAAGTCATAATTTACAAAAAGCAAGCAACAATTCAAAACCAGGTTGAAAGCTTCACTCAATACATATGTTAGGGGAAAAAAAAAAAAAAATGCAAGACACATCACTTTGAAATTAAAAGAAATAAAGGATAATGGTGTTCTCCCAAACTCAGAAAGAATATATCCTTACTTTTGTAACAAAAGCAATAATGAAAGATTTCTTACAAAGGGATTAAAAGCAGGTTGACATAATTTATCTAGTGAGCTTTGCCATGTGCTAAAGGCTCTGACTGGAATTCTTAACAAGCTACTCTGGACATGTTCTGTAAAATAAGAAAATTCATTTGAAAGAGGAAAGACAACGGAACTAAAAAAATGTCAAAAAAAACAAAAGTATAATGTATGCGTTTCTTCAGTTGTCTCCCACTTAAAAAAAAAGAAAGAAAGAAAGAAATCAGTGAAGATGGGGTTAACAAAGTGGGATTGACTGGATAAATGTTGATCTTGAAAACAAAGAACAATTTCAGAAATCTGATTAGGTCTTTGGGAATGCTCTGGGGGTAATAACCAAAACTCAAAGCAGCAAGAGAAACTGACTTAATCACCTGGCATTAACTGGCTTTGAAGTAGAAACTAGATATCAACAGTGAAGGAAACCAGAATATAACACCCAAAACATGCCATTTTGTCAAACAAAATATTTTGAGCTAAAGGAACTTTTAAAAACAACAACAGATACAAGAAGGGATTCTGACTCTACCTCCCTTTTAATTGAAGTACATTTGATTTACAATATCATATTAATTTCACTGTATAGCACAGTGATTTAGCATTTTTACAGATTATACTCCTTTCAAAGTTATTCCAGGATCATGGCTAGGATTCCCTGTATGCAATACAGTCTTGCTGCTTATCTATTTTGTACATAGTATCAATAATATGTATTTCTTAATTCTATACTATTAACACATCCCTTTCCCCTTTCCTCTCTCTCCTTGTAAAGACTAGTTTGTTTTCTATATCTGTGAGTTTGTTTCTGTTTTGCTATGCACCTTTCTTTCTTTGCCTTTCAAATTCCTCATATAATTGATATTACACAGTATTTGCTTTTCTCTGATAACATACAGTAGTAGTCTGATTTATTTCATTAAGCATAATATTCTTTAGGTCCATCCATGTTGCTTCAAATGGCAGATATTCATTTTTTTTTATGGCTGAGAGTTATATGTGTGTGTGTGTGTATATGTGTGCTGTTTACTCAGTTCCTAAGTTGCTTCCAACTCTTTGCGACCCCATGGACTGTAGCCCACCATGTTCCAGTGGATTTCTCAGGCAAGAACTGGGTTGGCATTTCCTATTCCAAGGGATCTTCCTGACCCACGGACAAAACCCATGTCTCCTGTGTCTCCTGGATTGGCAGGCAGATTTTTTACCACTAGAACCTGGGAAGCCTATACACACACACACGTGTGTGTGTATGTGTGTGTGTGTGTGTGTGTGTACCCCAGGTCCATTCATCTGTTGAAGGACACTTGGCTATATGACTGACAAGAGGTTAATATACAAAATATAAAAACAGCTTGTATAACACAAAATCAAATAAAAAAGTCAACTCAACAAAATGAGCAGAAGACCTGAACAGATATTTTCCCAAGTAAGATACACAGATGGCTAACAGGCACATAAAAATATGCTCAATATTGCTAATTATTAGAGAAATGCAAATCAAAACAACAATGTGATAACACCTCATATCTATCAGGATGGATATCATCAAATTCTACAAATAGTAAGTGTTGGCAAATATGTGGAGAAAAGGGAACCTTTGTACATTGTTAGTGAGAATATAAATTGGTGCAACCACTATGGAAAACAGTATGGAGCTTTCTCAAAACAAAACAACAACAACAAACTAAAACAAAACTACTATATGGTCCAGCATGTCCAATCCTGGGTTTATATCTGGAAGAAACAAAAACACTAATTTTAAAAGATACATACATCCCTACCTTCCTGCCAGCACTATTTAATAGGCAAGATATGGAAGCATGCTCCTTTTATTTGTGACATAAAAATACCATATGGAAGATGTCTTCCTTGTATCAGAAGCAAAGTAACTCTTATCATCATAGACTAGAAGTTGAGGCAGAAAATTTTGAATAAGCAGGCCTTGTTAGAATATTTCTGATCTTATTCTTTTAATGGAGTATAAGTGCTTTGCAATGCTGTATCAGTTTCTGCTGTATAGTAAATTGAATCAGGTATATGTACACATACCCACCCTCCCTCTTCAGTCTCCATCCAACCCCCAACCCCACCCCTCTAGGTCATCACAGAATACCTAGCTGAACTCTCTGGGCCATGCAGCAACTTTTCACTAGCTGTCTATATTATATACGGTAGTGCATATATGTCAGTGCTATTTTCTCAGTTCACTCACCCTCTCCTCCCCCTAACTGTGTTCAAAAGTCCTTTCTATATGTTTGTGTATCTATTCCACCATGCAAATAAGTTCTTTAGTGCTATTTTTCTAGGTAATATATATATGCGTTAATATACAGTATTTGTATATTATACAAATTATATCAGAAAGAGAATTTCTGAATTTCTTCACTCTGTATGACAGACTCTAAGTTCATCCACATCACTGTAAATACCCAATTTTGTTTCTTTTCATGACTGAGTAATATTCCATTGCTTATATGTAACACCTAATCTTTATCCATTCACCTGTCAACTGACATTCAGGTTGCTTCCATGCCCTGACTATTGTAAATAGCATCACAATGAACACTGGGGTACATGTATCTTTTTGTACTGTGGTTTTCTCAGGGTATGTGTCCAGTAGTGAGATTGCTGGGTCATATGGTAGTTCCAAGTTTTGTTGTTTAAGGAACTTTCATACTGTTCTCCATAGTGGCTGTAACAATTTACATTCCCACCAATAGTGCAAGAGGGTTTCCTTTCCTCCACACCCTCTACAGTATTTATTATTTGTAGAGTTTTTGATAATGGATATTCTGATCAGTGTGAGGAAATGTCTCATCATAATTTTGATTTTCATTTCTCCAATAATCAGCAATATTGAGCATCTTTTCAGGCACTCCTTGGCCATCTGTGTTTCTTCTTTGGTGAACTGAATGTTTACATCTTCTGTTCACTTTTTGATTGTATTGTTTGATTTTTTTATATTAAGCTTCTTGAGTTGTCTGTGTATGTTGGAGATTAATCCTTGGTCTGTTCCTTCATTTTAAAAATATTTACACCCATTCTGTGTGTTTTTACATCTTGTTTATGATTTCCTTTGCCAGGCTAAATCTTTAACTAAGCTTGATTTGCTTATTTTTGTTTTTACTTTCATTATTCTAAGAGGCATAGGAACCTGGAATGTTAAGTCCATGAATCAAGGCAAATTGGAAGTGGTCAAACAGGAGATGGCAAGAGTGAATATCGGCATTCTAGGAATCACCGAACTAAAATGGACTGGAATGGGTGACTTTAACTCAGATGACCATTATATCTACTACTGTGGGCAGGAATCCCTTAGAAGAAATGGAGTAGCCATCATGGTCAACAAAAGAGTCCAAAATGCAGTTCTTGGATGCAATCTCAAAAGTGACAGAATGATCTCTGTTCAGTTCCAAGGCAAACCATTCAATATCATGGTAATCCAAGCCTATGCCCCAACCAGTAATGCTGAAGAAGTTGAACAGTTTTGTGAATACCTACAAGACCTTTTAGAACTAACACCCAAAAAAGATGCCCTTTTCATTATAGGGGACTGGAATGCAAAAATAGGAAGTCAAGAAACACCTGGAGTAACAGGCAAATTTGGGCTTGGAGTACAGAATGAAGCAAGGCAAAGGCTAATAAAGTTTAGCCAAGAGAACTCAGTGGTCATAGCATACACCCTCTTCCAAAAATACAAGAGAAGACTCTACACATAGACATCACCAGATGCTCAACACTGAAATCAGATTGATTATATTCTTTGCAGCCAAAGATAGAGAAGCTCTATACAGTCAGCAAAAACAAGGACAGGAGCTGACTGTGGCTCAGATCATGAACTTCTCATTGCCAAATTCAGACTGAAATTGAAGAAAGTAGGGGAAACTACTAGCCCATTCAGGAATGACCTAAATCAAATCCATTACGATTATACAGTGGAAGAGACAAACCTTATTGCAGAAGAGACAACACCCTTATTGCAGAAACCAAAGAGCCTGTTGATGAAGGTGAAAGAGGAGGGTGAAAAAGTTGGCTTTAAACTCAACATTCAAAAAACTAAGTTCATGGCATCCAGTCTCATCACTTCATAGCAAATAGATGTGGAAACAATGGAAACAGTGACAGACTCTATTTTCTTGCCCTGGAAAATCACTGAAGATGCTGACTATAGCCTCAATATTAAAAAAAACACTTGCTCCTTGGAAGAAAAACTATTACCAATCTAGATTCAAGGGGTTAGATCTGATAGACAGAGTGCCTGAACGACTATGGAGGAAGGTTTGTGACATTGTGCAGGAGGCAGGGATCAAGACCATACCCAAGAATAAGAAATGCAAAAAGGCAAAATGATTTTCTGAGAGGCCCTACATATAGCCAAGAAAAGAAGAGAAAGCTAAAGGCTAAGGAGAAAAGGAAAGAAATACCCATCTGAATGTAGAGTTTCAAAGAATAGTAAGGAGAGATAAGAAAGCCTTCCTCAGTGATCAGTGCAAAGAAATCAACAAAAACAATAGAATGGGAAAGACTAGAGATCTCTTCAAGAAAATTAGAGATACTAAGGGAACATTTCATGCAAAGATGGGCACAATAAAGGACAGAAATGATATGGACCAAACAGAAGCAGAAGATATTAAGAAGAGTGGCCAGAATACACAGATTAACTATACAAAAAAAAAAAAAAAAAAAAGGTAATGATCCAGGTAACCACGAAGGTGTGATCACTCACCTATAGCTAAACATCCTGGAATGAGAAGTCAAGTGGGCCTTAGGAAGCATCGCTATGAACAAAATTGGGGGAGGTTATGGAATTAAATTTATTTAAAATCCTAAAAGATGATGCTGTGAAAGTGCTGTACTCAATATGCCAACAATTTGAAAAGCTCAGCTGAGGCCACAGGACTGGGAAAGGTCAGATTTCATTCCAATCCCAAATAAAGGTAATGCCAAAGATAGTTCACACTACTTCACAATTTCTCTCATCTCACACACTAGCAAAGTAATGCTCAAAACTCTCCAAGTCAAGCTTTAATAGTACATGAACCGTGAACTTCCAGATGTTCAAACTGAATTTAGAAAAGGCAGAGGAACCAGAGATCAAATTGTCAATATCCATCGGATAATCAAAAAAGCAAGAGAATACCAGAAAATCTTTCTGTAGATTAATCAAAATAAATGTTAATATAGATCAAGAGTAAGCAAAAAATATCCCACATGCCAAATCTTGCCTAACCTGCTTTTCTGTATAAAGTTTTATTTGAAGACAGCCACACATGTTTGTTTATCTATTGTCTATGGTGAGCAAGACAGGCTGTTTTCCTGCTCAGTTCAGTTCAGTCGCTCAGTCATGTCCGACTCTTTGCGACCCCATGAACCACAGCATGCCAGGCCTCCCTGTCCATCACCAACCCCTGGAGTTTACTCAAACTCATGCCCGTCGAGTCAGTGATGTCATCCAGCCATCTCATCCTCTGTTGTCCCTTTCTCCTCCTACCCCCAATCCCTCCCAGCATCAGGGTCTTTTCCAATGAGTCAACTCTTCACATCAGGTGACCAAAGTATTGGAGTTTCAGCTACAGCATCAGTCCTTCCAACGAATATTCAGGACTAATCTCCTTTAGGATGGACTGGCTGGATCTTCTTGCAGTTCAAGGGACTCTCAAGAGTCTTGTCCAACACCACAGTTCAAAAGCATCCATTTTTTGGCACTCAGCTTTCTTCACAGTCCAACTCTCACATCCATACATGACCGCTGGAAGCTACAATCACAGAATTGACTAATTGTATCAGAGAACACAAAGCCTGAAATACTTAGTATCTGGCCTTTTGCAGAAAATGTTTACCAACCCCTATTGTGAATCAACACTAGGCAACACAGCTTTTTTAGATAATGGATATGTTCTACATCTGTGATCTTAGGAAATTTGCTACCGACTACATGTGACTACTGAGTATTTGAAATGTGGTTAGTGTGACTGAGGAAATGATTGTTAATTTAGCTAACTTTAGTTTAAATTAAAACAGCCATATGTGGCTAGTGTCTATGCTACCAGATAGAGGCTCTTGATGGTCTTCTAGATGTGGAAAACAGTGTAATTTTAGCTAAGCAATTTAAATACAATTTGACAACATTTTTCAAGAATTCAGGTTATAAATACATTTGTGCTATTCAGAAGTAACTATTTCATGTTAGAAACTTTAAAATTGAATAAAAGTCCTTGAATATAATAAGTAACAGTGTTACATTCCTTTAAAGTGTCAGAGAAATATCATTGTTTCTCTGGGTTGGGAAGCTCCCCTGGAGGAGGAAGTGGCAAGCCACTATAGTATTCTTGCCTGGGAAATCCCAGGGACACAGGAGCCTGGAGGGTTACATTTCCATGCAGTCACAAAAGGAATCAGAAATGACTTAGTGACTAAACAACAACAAGGTATATTATATTTAGAACATGGTTCATTATTACAAAGAGAATGGTGGTTTCAAATAATGCTTGAGGGTTTTTTTTTCAACCATTGAAAAATGAAGGTCTCTGTTATATAGCGAAAACACATGCTTTAGTTTACTGTAAAAGCAGAGTTAAAAATTAAGATCTGTGTCTTTTTGCATAAAATCTATATATCCATTTTTAATATTTCCAAGCAATTGTTACCAAGTATATATACAAGTTACATAAATCACTTTTTCCTTAATGAAATAGTTTCTTTGGGAATCTCATCTGTTAAAGATTAATCTGACCCAATTTTCTATGCATATATAAGTTTTCAAAAATGAAAGTACTACCCTGACTTGTATCTTTATAAATTGTGGAAATTAAAGACTAAATTTTAGAAAATAATCTCTCTTTGCTACTTTATGAAAAAAAAAAAACTAACATTGTTCAATTCACCTCTCTCATTGAATATTGATAGTATGAATGAAGAACGTCAAGTCAAATTTACTTAACTACAATAAAATTTGACACTGAAAATTAAATATGATAATGCTCATATATTAAAACTTCACAAATACCTTGGGACATGTTACTGTAAATATAAAAACTATTGTGAAAGATTATATCCATCTTTGGAAGCACTTACAATGGTGAACAGCTGTATTCTACTATAAAATTGAATGTAATCAAATATTCTTCCATGTCAAATGATTCAAAGCTGACTTATTGCATACTACAACCCAGAGTATAAGAATGACTTTGATATATTTATTGGTATAAAAAGAGAACCCAGGGTCTGGAATTAAATAAAAAGAGACATAGATTTGAATAATAGTATATGTTCAAATAGTATATGTTTCAAAGATGTCTGATTTAGTATCAAATGCAAAATGCAATATTCACTATTATATTATAATTTTATTATTTTATAACATAAACTAAATAACATATTTTAATGTAATAGTACATATGTCAAATAATAATCAATTGAAAAGCTTAATTTCTGGTGGCCAATTTTTCTTATTTCTCTCTTGGTTCATTTATATTTAATATGTTGACTTTGTATAGGCATTTGATTCCCCAGCTTTCATAATACACAAAACAAAGGTGATTTCAACCTGTTTAAAAAAAAGAATGTAGGTTATTGAGTACAAATATATAGAAGTACAAATGATAGTATTTGGGAGATAACAGAATGAAGAGGTTGAGAAGTAGAGGAAATTTCCTCATGTATGAGGAAAATGAGAAGGAAGTAATATCTAATGTTAGAACAATAAATGAAAGTGCAATAATATATTTATAATGAAAATTAATGGAGGAAGAGAAAATAGTAATAGTATTAAATTATAAGGGTGGATTTAACTGTGGGGCATTAAGAATGATAAATTCTTATAATCAAAGTAGGAAAAAAAACTGAGAAATGAAAAAAAAATAAAATTAATTATTATTTAAAGTATGGAGAAAAACTAACCTAGAAATCTTAAAATTAACTCATTCCCCTCGAGGCGTTGACTCAGGCTTGTAAAAAACAGGTTAGGTGTTATAACTGCCATTTACAATCAATTTTAGTAGAATTTGTTTATTTAATAGAGAGAATTCCCTGGTTGTCCAGTGGTCAGGACCCCACATTTTCACTGCTGATTGTTCAATACAGCACAGAATTGTGTTCATAAAAACTGTTTAAGATACATTTTAAAATATGAATAATTAAGCAAACCAAAAGAGCAAAAATAATTCAGGAATTTCATGAATTTGACAATTCTTCTTTTTGAAAAGAATCAAAAATAAGGGAAGTAAATGTAGATTTATTTTTCCCTGTCATAGGTACTTGCCTTTTTTCTTGTTATACATACATTCAGTTCAATTCAGTTCAGTCGCTCAGTCGTGTCCGACTCTTTGTGACCCCATGAATCGCAGCACGCCAGGCCTCCCTGTCCATCACAAACTCCTGGAATTTACTCAAACTCACGTCCATCAAGTCGGTGATGCCATCCAGCCATCTCATCCTCTGTCGTTCCCTTCTCCTCCTGCCCCCAATCCCTCCCAGCATCAGGGTCTTTTCCAATGAGTCAGCTCTTTGCATTAGGTCAAAGTATTGGAGTTTCAGCTTCAACATCAGTCCATCCAATGAATACCCAGAACTGATCTCCTTTAGGATGGACTGGTTGGATCTCCTTGCAGTCCAAGGGACTCTCAAGAGTCTTCTCCAACACCACAGTTCAAAAGCATCAATTTTTCAGTGCTCAGCTTTCTTCACAGTCCAACTCTCACATCCAGACAAGACTACTGGAAAAACCATAACCTTGACTAGATGGACCTTTGTTGGCAAAGTAATGCCTCTGCTTTTCAATATGCTATTTTGGTTGGTCATATATTTAGAAATATACAGAATAAAACATCCACTAAAACACTGTTCATCAATCATTCAATACTCAATCCTTATGAAACTAACATTTTAATTGGAAACACAATTGAAAGTTAATTGCATTAAAGTTTGATAAGGATGTTTGGAAAATTAAAAGACATTTTGGACTTACCTAGCAATAGTGTCCGATGTGGACAAGGCCAGATCAGGGAATATTTACAAGACAAAGCCATGTTTCACACTAAATATCTTAGTAGAGAATTCTTGACTGAGGTATCACATGTGTATGACAGAGCATTATATCTGGAAGGCACTAGGTGATTATAGATTATACAAAGGCAACAATAACCCCCTTGAAAAGTATTTGATAACCAAAACAAAATGCATCTGTTTGTCATGGCCTTTAAATACTACCCTTTGTATATTTGTAGGATCATGGTTAGTAAGACTTCTGCTCTGATAGTTTATAAAAAATGAAATGTAAATCTCATACACATTGCAAATCTGTTTTTTTTAAACACAAGATTATATAGGAATTAGAAATACAAAGAGCCATGTGACAGTAAGTTGTGGACTTAATATCACACTAACCCCTAGTTGTTTATATATATATATATATATATATATATATATATATTTACTAAAAACAAAGTATTCTTCTGTTACTACAAAACAACCTTCAAAACCAGAAAATTAGCATCTATACATTACTACCATTTAATCTTCAGACTTCATTAAAGTTTTGCTATTTGCAATGCTAATATTTTTTGTAAGAAAACAACTTAGTTCAGAATCATACATAGTAAATAGTTCTTCCTGTTTCCATAATTTCCCTCAAGCAGTCTTTAGTCTTTTATTGTCTGATCCTGACACTTCTGAAGAGCAGAGGCCATCATTTTATAAATTGCCCCTCAATCTGGAATCATCAGATGTTTCCTTGTGATTTGACTCATGAATCTTTGTAAAGAATATCACAGGAGAGAAACTGTGTTGTTACCACACCTAATGCAGTGACATATGATTTTAATTTGTCCAGTTACTGATGATATTCATCTTAATCACTTGATTAAGGTGATATCTGTCAGGGTTCTCTACCATGGTGATATTTTCCCCATTGAAATGAATATGAATTCAGTGGGAGGTTACAGTCATATCTTAAACATTTTTCATTCCTAATCATACTTTCAATGCATTTATTCATTTATTGATATCTGTATGGTACCCATGGCTTTCTCTTATACTCCATGTACTAGAATCCATTATTATCGTTATTTATTTTGATGTCAAAATTCCTTCAGATAAGGTCAGTGGGAGAAGCTCTTGCAAGTTGGTTCTGCTGTTCTTTTGAAATGCTCCCATATGTCTTTGACCACTTTATTTTTGATGACAACAAGGTGTCCTAGATTCATTTTGTACTTTACATGAACCAACCTTAGAATTAGCCACTTCAATTAGAAGCTTTGATTTCTTTTAGAAGAAAATGACATTTAGGTGTCAAAAACCATGATCTAGATATGACCATTGTGCTCTGTGGCCTGGGCTTAGTTATGCTAGCTATGCACCTTTCATAAAAAAATGTTGCCTATAATCTGAAATATAAAGGATAGCCCATTCTCTAGGTTCTGATCTTTAAAGCTATAACACTTTTCATTCATCCAGAAATTAAAATTTGCAGAACAAAGAATAATATTTATCTTGCTGGAGGTTGTAGGAACATTGTGACCAGACTCGCACAGGCAGATGCAAAAAGAAAAGATTCCGGTGCCAAGAAGTATGAAACAAGCAGGCATACTCTCCCCTTTCAGTATAAAAGGAGACTGGATTCTAACTCGGATAAAATGATCCTTTGGAACACTAGTTTGCCATCTTTTCTGTCTGCTGGCTAAAGAAAGTCTCTAGTCCTTGCTCCAAAGATTCATCTCTTGATTTATTGGTGCATTGTGCTAAGAGCAGTACAAGCTTAAGCTCAGAAACACATACAGATATTTACACAGACAAGTAAGTCTCTATCGTCTATTTATCTAATCTATCCAACTGAACACTGCAAATCTTCACCCTGATGTATGCAATTTAACTCTATGACTTCTAGCTTTCTCCCTTTTTGTATCTGTGAGTTCCTTATCTATTCCTAAGAAACCTACTTTAATTATATTTAATGTATTTACATATTTGATTAATGCCCTTTATCTACCAACCTTCCATCTCTGCTGCCACCTGTTTTCTGCAGAGATACTCTTCATTCCCTGTTTGATCTTGACCTCCATTCTGGGCAGTATCCCATTCCCATAAGAATGTTCTTCTTAGTCTATTAGATAATTAGACTTTCATCTCATTAATGTATGAATACCATCTCTGTGCATCTCTAATTGTTATAACAAACCCCAGTTTTGCAAAGCTGCTTCATTTTTTGTTTCAGTTAACACGTGTGTGTGTGTGTGTGTGTGTGTGTGTGTGTGTGTGTGTGTGTGTGTGTCTTCAATCACTCAGTGGTGTCCGACTCTTTGCAGCCTCATGGACAATAGCCTGCTAGGCTCTTTTGCCCATGAAATTTTCCAGGCAAGATACTGGAATGGGTTGCCATTTCCTACTCCGGGGCATCTTCCCAACCCAGTGCCTGAACCTACTTCTCTTGAGTCTCTTGAATTGGCAGGCTTACTCTTTACCACTAGAACCACCTGTGTAGAAATATTTTGTTGAATGCATATTATGCATGATTAATACATTATAGACACCACTGTTCATGTGTCACACTCTAGTGGCACAAGATTATATTTTAGAATTATATACCATAAGATACATTCTACAGCAATTTTTTTCACACTAAAATGTTAGCCTTTTCCCAATGAAGAGAATTACTGTGTCATAATATTCAAAATATACTCATATGTTTATGTACTTTAAAATTTAGTATTATTACTTGGTATTTATTCAGGACACACATTTAAGAGTTATTAACATTATAGATTTTGGACTTAAATTAGACACTTAAATAGGTCTTTATGCATGTGAAAAAAAATATGCAACACTGTTTTAGTGCCTCTGTGTTTGGACATGGGTGTGCAATTAAAATTAAAGCAGATAAGAGAATTACTAAGATTCTGATTCTTTTGAAGGAATAGATTTTGTGAGACAGTAAGTGCTTGCAGAAATCCACTGAACAGAAAATGCACATGACATGTTGGGAAAGAGCATAGCTTTTTCTTTTTTTTTTTTAATCAAGGCATACTGATTTAAAATCCCAGCTTTCTTCTAACTGTTTATGAGTATAGGGGAAAACATTACCTAACCAATCTGTGTTTCAACAGTCATCTACAAAATGTTGATTAGAGAGTGTTTGTCTCACTGAGTAATGGTAAAGATTACATGTGTTTTGAGGTATAAAAGATCCTGGAATATAGTGTACATTGTGTAATTGTTAGCTATTATTATTGTAATATAAAATTTTATTTGCTTACAGATGATATTATTACTGTGTGTTCCTTGGAAATCTAAAATATAGTCCTTTATTAAATGTTCACCTTTCACTGGAAATCTCTATTTTTGCCTGAAAATATTTGGAAACCAAATTGATCATTCCCAACTAATTTACTTATATGTGCCAGGACATATGAAAGTTATCTAATTTGATTTTTTTTTTGTTCTATGTCACTTGAGTGTTTTTAATGAAACTCCCTCCAGCCAATTTGAATAAGAAAATTGCTAAGTGGTGAATACTTTAGTGAGTTTAGTAAAAGAAATGCATAACTGTGGATATCTGGGGAGAACAGCTTGCAGTTGCCAGCAAACTAGCCAGAAGGCACATTTAATGATTTTTGTCAATCCTTTTGCATTTGACAAGTAAAGAATATCCACTGTTTCATGTTTTTTTTTCCCCCCCAAAATGAAGGGCTGCCCACTTTTATTCACACTTTCCCACAGCTATCTAAACACCTGAGCTATAACCATTTCCTCCTCTTCCTGCCCTGCTGGAGCTACTCATCAATATCTGTTTTTTCATTCCCTCCTGTTTTGGAGGACAGTTGTCCTTGATTTGAGAAGACTAGTACTGATTCTTAGTATCAAAGGCTATTCCAGCTATCTATATTCTTCAAAGACAATTCAAAGTAACCTTTCATCCTTCTTCCTTGTGGACCATCATTAATACAAATTGCATTTTTAATGTCACAGTCCTGCTGGCCACCACATCTGAAACTGTTAGAGTGATAACACGTGCAAAACCTTATCCTACCGAGCGTTTTGCTCCCTGCCTGTGGAACTGAGATCCAGCGCCGAAAGGCCTGGAGTTTTGACGCTTCACTTTGAGTGGAAGCTTTGTTGTTTTGGCACCAGAAAAGAAAAACCTAGGGAGAAATGTTCGTTTACAAAGTTGGATAATACCAAAATTAAAAAAAAAAAAAAAGGAAGAGGAAAATACATGTTGTGAAAATTCTCTACATTAAGAGTCATGGAGTTGCATTCACGTGTGTAAGTACATGATGAAATCTTTTGTGTATTGTATTTTGTTAAATTCAGGAATTTAGACATAACATCCTCAACCTACATTATACATGCTCTTCTTTATAATATAATTTTAATAGCTGGTTAATTGATTGCAGTGCACTGGGAGATCTGTTGTACTTGGTCTATGCAGAAGAAATCATTATCAGAATTAAAGCTATATATGTTCTCACAAAGGCCTTTGAAACTCCCTGACAAAAAGAATTAACCCTCTTTGAAAAGTATTTGTGCGTTATAGGATTAATTCTCTTTGAAAAATACATGTGCATTTTATAACAATGAACAAATAAGAGTCCAAATATGAGTTCATCTAAGTTTTGCAGATTTAGAGAACTAATTTTGGAAACTGGATGGATTTTCCAAATGAAAATCCATTTGCTGTACTTAGCAAATGCAGACAATAGTATAGAAATCAGCTTAGAAAGATATCTTGATTGTTTTCTGTGGCAGGATAACAGAAAGAAGCATTAAAAACATAAATGAAAAGAGACATACATTTTTCTACATAGAGAAAGATTTTCAAGCCATCAGTTCAGTTCAGTTCAGTCGCTCAGTCATGTCTGACTCTTTGCAACCGCATGGCCTGCAGCACACCAGGCCTCCCTGTCCATCACCAAGTCCCAGAATTTACTCAAACTCACGTCCATTGAGTCGGTGATGTCATCCAACCATCTCATCCTCTGTCACCCCCTTCTCCTCCCACCTTCAATCTTTCCCAGCATCAAGGTCATTTCCAATGAGTTTGTTCTTCGCATCAGGTGGCCAAAGCCATATCAATCTCTTAAATAGACTTCCTAATAAACATACACATAGCCATGCTCAGGCCAAGATGATCTTTTATGGTAAAAAGAAGCAGTATATTATAACAATTAAGAGCAAAAATAAAGTAAAAAACTAAAATAAAATATTATTCAGTAGTAAGAGTGCCATGTTTTAGCACTATTTGGCAAAATTCAATCCGATTTTCTTATAATTTTGCCATGTTCATACACTATGCTAGCACTTATGCTGCAACAGTGACTTTTTAATAAAGAAATCTGTGTTCAAATAATGTACATTCCACTAGGACACTGGGTAAGTTACCTAAATTCTGAATGTTAGTCTCTTGGCATATTGAAAAAGAATAATAAGTGTATCTCATTTGATGCTCTGTCACTAAGTTATGTATGACTCTTTGTAACTCCATGGACTGTAGCCCACCAGGCTCCTCTGTCCATGGGATTTTTCAGTCAAGAATACTGGAGTGGGTTGCCATTTCCTTCTCCAACCCCACTGGTAGTCAAAAATAAAACAGATCATTTCCTTGGCCATAGTCGATAATCACTGTCACCTATCATTATTGTCACCACTATCCTCAAAAATTATTATATTTGTCCTTGTCTAATATAGGGAGAAACAAGATAATTATTACCTTTGTGCAAAATGGTGGAAAGGGATTTACATCTCTACAAAATGATTCTAAAGAAAAAACATTATTATCATTTTTTTTCGCCATAGCACATATGAAACCATTTCTAAACATGTTTTCTGCATGACTGATTTAAAGAACACCCCTAAATGTATTTATTAAAGTTCCATCTGTGGTAGTCAACACCAATGAATTTTTTTTGAAAAGATATATGATATGCACAGGAATTTTTCAGCCCAATGTTTTTTTTAGGTTGATCTATAGTTTGATGATATAATTTGATATCTGCTATTTTTCCAAAAGCAATTGTGTGCCTTCAGAGTTGACATCTACCCAGCATCCTCTATCCACCCAATTGTATATTAGTTCATTCATTCAAGATAATTTGGTTTTTAAGTGTGTTATACCATCTTAGTAGAAGCACACAAAGGTCATTAAAATATCGTTTTGTCCTTGAAATAGAAATAGTACAGCTGAGGAGACAGGTGTTTATATTGCTTCAATTCCATGAAAGAAATTATTATTTTGAAAAGGCCCATTCTGCCACCTTACCTACATCTCCTTTGACGTGCCCACATCATCCACTGCAGAAACTAGATAAATCACCAACACTGCCTGAATTTCAAGGATAGATTGAAGCTGGTTTACTCTTCCAATCAGCTTTGAACACTCTTTCTCAGCGATTAGTCTTATACGGCTTCATATCTTAACTATTTCCCTTTGTTTAGTGGAATTTATTGAATTTGCTTTGGATTGTAAGACTTATGTCTGGTTTTGCACTGTTTTATGTAACTCTCTGAGGGAGAATTTATAACTGTGAGTTAATAAATGAATATTGTTTTAAACTGCTAAATTTGTGGTCATTTTCCATGCAGATATAGAAAATTAACATAATTAAAAATCATTATTTCAGTGAAACTTAATAGAACATAATAGTTTAATGGGTTTCCCAGGTGACACAGTGGTAAAGAGTCTGCCTGCCAATGCAGATAATGCCAGAAATACGGGCTTGATCCCTGGGTGGGGAAGATCCCCTGGAGCAGAAAATAGTAACCTGATCCAGTATTCTTGCCTGGAAAATTCCCTGAATAGATCAGGAGCCTGTCAGGCTGTAGTCCCTGTGGTCACAAAGAGACATGACTGAGCGACAGAACACATGGACGGAGTGGCTTTTTCCCTTATACTTGACCTGAGTATTTGAGCACGTGATACCACACATCACAAAGATCCAAGGAAATGAAAAGAAAAATTTATAAGGAATTATAGCAACAATTAACTCACATCTTACAGGGTAGTTAGGTTCTCAGGATAGCGTGTGAAGCAAGAGTTGTGCTTAAAGAAGCAACATTGGAGTTAGATACAGCATCTGAATGAGTTAAACACAACTGATGCTTCCTCCAGCATTGGAACAGATGTTATAGCAGATGAACTGGCTGCTGGTAATATTAATAGTAATAAAAATAACACCACTAATATCTCTATGCCATCCATTCTTTTAAGCACTATAAATATATATTAGACCACACAACTTTTAATAATCTTAAGAGACAGTTATCCTCACTCTCTTATAAAAGAGGCAATTTAGGCAAGAGTGGCTACATGGAAGAGTGATGATATGTATGTAACATGGTATTCAGATTAGGGAAGATTTGAAGAAAAAACAAGGGAATTGCTTCTCGTAAAATGCGATCATAGTCATCCAATTCTCCCATAACTCTTATAACTCCACTAGTTAAATACAAGTTATCTGGAACCAATTCTAATTCCTCCACTTGCTTTGTGGGATCTTAAACAAGTCATGTGACCTCTCATGTCTGTTTCCCTCATCTGAAAGTGATATGAGAAATCAAGTCACATAAAGCATTCAAAGCTGCTGGCAATTAATAAATAGTCAACAAATAATATCTGCTGTTATCAATTATTATTTATTATTCCTTATCTGTCTATATAGACTACAGGGAAAGTTCCTCGTCTCAATGTCCTATAGGGCATTCCTGAGTTCAGAACAATATTGTAGTATATTGATGAAAATTTTTGATCATTGAGTGCATACATTTTAATAGTATAAAAAAGATTTTTTAAAATATAAAAGTATTATATTAGCAATATAGCCTTATCATAAATATTTTTGTTTACGAAACCTGGAATGATATTTTTAATACTCCCTGGACTTTGCAGAGGGATAGATTTGACTTCCTTCTTATACAGTACACATGGAGGATTCATGTTTTAAAAAGAAACACATTAAAGTAGCATTCAACTTAAGTGAGGATTCTCAAAGAGAAGCAAGTTTCTATTCTCATGTTCTAAAAATTACTACTTTTAAGTCTATTTTTAATATCATCTGTTATTATTTCTTCCCTTTCCATTCTCTGAATAGTATGTTTATTATTCTTTTTCTGTGTACCACACTAAAATAGTTTCACTTCTTTCCAGCACAAAAGAATGCAGATTTATCTCGGTTACAATACTCATTTCCTGCCATCTCTGCCCTCCTATCTTTTTTATTATTTTGATACTATTGGTTGCTTTCAAACTGGAAGTCAAAAATTCACTTGTGTCCCTGGAACAGGCAATTAATCAGTCCTTCTGGGCCTTTGAGCTCTTTCCTTTTTCATAACTTTCAGCCCCGAGTTTGAAGGTGTCTGGGTTTATGCTTGTCAGATCAGCTTTCATTTTTAATTGGATAATCTGATGCTTCCTCCCAAAGAAATATCCATTAAACAGACATCCACAGTCTTTCTACCTTCAGGAAACTGGTGAATTCTCTTTGGGCTCATGTTCCTTCTCCTGTGTCTTTGTTTATATGGGTTTATAGTTACATGTTAATTTTTATTATCAAGTTCTTTACTATTATTTAAACAGACTCCAGGAAGGAAATTAAGAACTGGATGTGCTCATTTCTTATTTTTAAAGTGCCTCTTTCTCTTTCTACAAGTAGTGATGCAATAAAATTATCTACTTTCTCAGGGTGACATGAAAGAAATGTTCAGAAGGAAATTATTATCTAAAAGGATTTTAAAATTGTTTTCTATTTTACATAAAAAATGTGAATAAAAAAATGTATAGAATCTTATTTGAGGGAAATCTTTTAACATAGTAATGGATAATATTACTGTAGAGGTGTTATTTGAACATTAGCTATTTTTTTTAAACTCACTTGAAATAGTTTATAATCTCTCCTAAGTGTGTGTATGTGTGTGTGTGTGTGTAAGCATGAATGTAATATATGTAAGTGTATATATATATATATATATATAGAGAGAGAGAGAGAGAGAGAATATATATATATATATATATATATCAGTATAGTTTATGAAAGAAAGTAAATCTAATAAAAATAATCATGGGATTTTTCATGTCAGATGTATGTTTCATTTTATAGAAAACATGTTTAACTCGAATGCAATCTACAGGGAATTTCAGCTTTTAAAAGACCAACTAAAAGCAACCAAAGGAATATGTCCTCTCTTTACACTATGTAGAGGTGATTTTGATAAGAGAATATATAGCACATTAGAAGATGGATCTAGAAATATATCAGGTGAAAGAGAGGCAAATTAAATCAACATGTTCTAATTCAGTTTATATTTTCAATCAGAATTACTAGTTACTTTTAATGATGTTGATATTAAAGTTTCATTTAAATATAGTATTTTTAATATCACAGTCCATTGAAAATTCTATAACATTTCTACAGTTTATCCATGGAGGAAACACAGAAGACAGAATACCTGTGTTTGAAAAAAAAAAAATGTTTTTGATACTTCTGTTGCAGGAAATAAAGGAGAAGTGTTGCAATTGGCCAATTTCTACAAGGGGAGACATAAAACAGCTACATCTCAAAAAGCAAAAATATACATCTCAAAAAGCAAAATATACCCCTTAATAAGCTACTTCTCAAAAGGAACATGACTTATTCATATTTGAGAAAAGAAATATTAAAAGAAACACTCCTATTTGTGTATGTTTCCAAGTATATCACAAATAGAGATATACATTTTTGTATATGATCTGAAGTTTCTTTTGGGCACTTTGCCTCTGTCCGTAAAAGCCCAGAGCTGATTGTTAAATTCCAGAAAGCATGCTGTGTTTGATAGATTTTACAATTCAAGCTTCACTCTTAATATAACTGAAACCCTTCCCTGACTGATCTGTCTCCTTGTGTAACTCATTATATCCTCATTCTAATTTGATATTGGATATAGGTGATTACAAAAGAGATGAGTAGTTACTGAGTCAATAGCTATTTGCTGCAGTGCAGTGAACTTGATTTTTAGCCATTATTATTTTTAATTTACACAGCATCACATTACTAAATGTGTAAATGCAAATGAGAACATTTGATAAATAGTAAAATAACTGAACTGAGTCAACACCTTCTACTTCCCTTTATGACAGTTAAATTTGTGGATCTTAGGGTAACAGCATTTCAAAGGTATAACAAGTGTTCAGTCGTGTCCGAATCTTTGCAACCCCATGGACTGCAGCACGCCAGGATTCCCTGTCCATCACCAACTCCTGGAGCTTGCTCAAACTCATGTCCATTGAGTCGACGATGCCATCAAACCATCTCATCCTCTGTCATCTCCTTCTCCTCCTGCCTTCAATCTTTTCCAGCATCAGGGTCTTTTCCAATCAGTCAATTCTTCGCATAAGGTGGCCAAAGTATTGGAGTTTCAGCTTCAGCATCAGTCCTTCCAATGAATGTTCATGACTGATTTCCTTTAGGATGGATTGGTTGGATCTCCTTGCAGTCCAAGGGACTCTCAAGTGTCTTCTCCAACACCACAGTTCAAAAGCATCAATTCTTGGCACTCAGCTTCCTTTATGGTCCAACTCTCATATCCATACATGACTACTGGATAAAACATAGCTTTGACTAGATGGATCTTTGTTGGCAAAGTAATGTCTCTGCTTTTTAAAATGTTGTTTAGGTTTGTCATAGCTTTTCTCCCAAGGAGCAAGCGTCTTTTAATTTCATGGCTACAGTCACCATCTGAAGTGATTTTGGAGCCCCCAAAAAATAAAGTCTGTCACTATTTCCATCGTTTCCCCATCTATTTGCCATGAAGTGATTGGACTGGATGTCATGATCTTGATTCCTGGTTGTGCTTCATCAAACCTGGTATTTTGCATGATGTACTCTGCATATAAGTTAAATAAGCAGGGTGACAATATACAGTCTTGACATACTCCTTTCAGAGTTTGAACCAGTCTATTGTTCCATGTCCGGTTCAAATGGTTGCTTCTTGATCTGCATACAGGTTTCTCAGGGGAAAGGGAAGGTGGTCTGGTATTCCCATTTCTTGAGGAATTTTCCACAGTTTGTTGTGATCCACATAGTCAAAGGTGTTAGCATAGTCAATGAAACAGAAGTAGATGTTTGTTTGTTTTGTTTTGTTTTGTTTTTTTCTGGAATTCTCTTGCTTTCCATGATCCATATCTAAATAGTAGTTGAAAAGAAAGCTCAGTGTTAACTATTCTTACTAAAGTCTTTGTACTAATCCATATTCTTTATTTATTTGCTATCAGCATTTTGCAAAAACTAGGAAAGAAATAACAGGAATCAGCTATTATGTGAAGACCCTTTAGCATTTCATTATCTGCTTTCCCTACTTTTCATCATTTGTGACTTAAAGGTATGCATCATTTAAGTTGTAGTTTTTAGAGTATATAGAAATTCAAAGTATAAACAATAAAACAAACTAAACTTTTAGATGACCTCCAGACCACGAATCCTATTGTTTCAGTTGCCCAGAAGCTCCTAGTATCTATGTGATAAATAGCTTAAAGTTGAAAAATGAGAATCAATATATGTCACAGTGATGACAAGGGGTTAATTTCCATTTCAGCTACTAACAATAATTTTTTATCCACACAACATGATTTCTAACAAATTCTGGGCAATGTGCCAGACTTAGAGAATCAGACATGAAAGACAGAGGCACTTTCCCTGGTGTATGGAATATGTTGTGTGGATTTTGAATTTCTAATCTGTGTAGAAGAATATTCTCCAAGTATTTCATTTGTCTTACTTTATCTGAGAGAAGCGGGGCATTTATTTAATCAAGACAGGGATATAAGTCTTTGCAGAACACTTGTGAATCACTGAAGCCACTACAGAGCTGAGTTTCACATTTTAGAATAGATAATAAGGTTTTTCTTCATAATAGGCAATTGAAACTTACTTTAAGAAAGATTTTTTTTTTCAGTTAAAAATTCTCAGTATACAATGTAACTTTTCTCAGGTTATGACAGTTATTTTACAACCATACTTATTATTGCAACATGATTCATGAAATTCAAGAAACATTAAGTCAATCTGCAAACATGTTTAATTATTAACAAAATATATATTTGAGAGTATTTAATTTTTTTCATATCTATGAAGTATAACAGGTCTTCCCAGGTGACGCAAGTGGTTAAGAATCTGCCTGAAAATGCAGGAGACAAGGGTTCAATCCCTGAGTCTAGAAGATCCCCTGAGGAGGGCATGGCAACATACTTCAGTGTTTTTGCCATGAACAGAGGAGCCTGGTAGGCTACAGTCTTATCAGTTCAGTTCAGTTCATTTCCGCTGCTCAGTCGTGTCCAACTCTTTGCGACCCCATGAATCGCAGCACGCCAGTCCGCCCTGTCCATCACCAACTCCTGGAGTCTACTCAAACTCATGTCCATCGAGTCGGTGAGGCCATCCAGCCATCTCATCCTCTGTTGTCCACGTCTCCTCCTGCCCCCCAATCCCTCCCAGCATCAGGGTCTTTTCCAATGAGTCAGCTCTTCGCATGAGGTGGCCAAAGTATTGGAGTTTCAGCTTCAGCATCAGTCCTTCCAATGAACACCCAGGACTGATCTCCTTTAGGATGGACTGGTTGGATCTCCCTGCAGTCCAAGGGACTTTCAAGAGTCTGCTCCAACACCATAGTTCAAAAGCATCAATTTTTTGGTGCTCAGCTTTCTTCACAGTCCAACTCTCACATCCATACGGGACCACTGGAAAAACCATAGCCTTGATTAGACAGACTGTTGTTGGCAAAGTAATGTCTCTGCTTTTTGATATATCTAAGTTGGTCATAACTTCCCTTCCAAGGAAGGCTGCAGTCACCACCTGCAGTGATTTTGGAGCCCAACAAAATAAAGTCTGACACTGTTTCCACTCTTTTCCCATCTATTTCCCATGAAGTGATGGGACCAGATGCCATGATCTTAGTTTTCTGAATGCTGAGCTTTAAGCCAACTTTTTCATTCTCCTCTTTCACTTTCATCAAGAGGCTATTTAGTTCCAGGCTACCGTCTATAGGGTCACAAAAAGTCAGACACAACTAAAGTCACTTAGCACACACTCATGCATGAAGTATAACAATCTCAATTAAGACTTGGATAGATAGGGGATTTTGTCAGTGAGATCTATTTGGAATTCTGTTTCTGCTACTTAATAGTGATTTTGAGAAACTATTTTTTCTGTTCTAAAATAAGTTCTGTTATTTGTTAATAAAGGATCATAATTATACATAGCTCAAAATATTACTTAAAATTATAAACTATTCAGTCTGTTCTATTTACAAAATAGTGCATGTAAACATAACATATAGAATATGTATTTGTTACATAGGTGTATGTATTACATACGTGTATATAGAAGACAGACACACTTTTATTTATTTATTTTTTCAGTATTACAAGGAGGACTTGAAATAATCTTAAAAACAAATAAAGAATAAAACTACTTGATGGATGATTTACTTCTGTATATGATATTTAGTATATATTACTAACTTTTCAACAGGTAAAAAATAAACATCTGGAAAATATTCTTACATTATTTGAAACAACTGAAGATTGAAAAAAATGAAGGGAGATGGGAAGGCAATCAAATTATTAAACAGAGAAATAGCAGTGGTTGTTTTTTTGGTTATGAGGGTCTATTTTTCCCAAGGTCACTTTCCATTCCACAAGATATTAGGTTAGTGAAGCTCAACAAGAAAGTTCCAATTTAGCAGGTTTTAGAAATTGAAGGACAGAATCTAGGACTGCTGGAGTGGCTGGAAATTTGAGGCAAAGTCTTGTGAAAAGGATATAGCTTTGAGAAGGGGAGACCTCAAAACCTCCAACTAAACACCATTCAAAAACCTGGCTCGCTCTTGAACTTCGCTTGTATGGAGAAGACTTCAACAGGTCCGATGGAAAGCAAAAGATGGAAGGCTGCAGATGCTGGAGATTTCATTTGATATCCATTGCAGAGTAAACAGAGTTTGGAATTTGAAACAAGATAGTCTTCTTAGAACAAAAATCAACATTCTTTAAAGGAAACGAACAAAAGTCAGATCCTCTACAAGGTATCATTCTAAATTTACAATATACAATCAAAATTGCGACATGTGTAGAGAAAGAAAAAATAAGACATGTACTCAGTAGACAAAGTATTCAACATAGTGATGGCAAGACAATAAAGATATTGGAACAGGAATCCAAGGACTCTGATACCTCAAACCATATAAACACATTAAAAGAAAATAAACTTGCAGAATAATATCACTAAAACTTATAAATATATTTAAACAATGTAAGAAATTCACCATATTAACAGGATCATGGAGAAGAAACATATGATTTTGTCATAGAAGAGTATGGAAAAGAAAAATTACCCATATTTGAAAACATTAAAAACCCACTGAAGATATAAAGTGAAAGTCACTCTGTCTTGTCCAACTCTTTGTGACCCCATGGACTATAAGTTTTTAGCAAATTTAGAGAATATCAAAACTTCCTCAAGCTGAAAACCCCTTCTTGTTATTCAGTCCCTCAGTCTTGTCCGACTCTTTGTGACCCATGGACTGCAGCACTCCAGGATTCCCGGTTCTTCCCTGTTTCCCAGAGTCTGCTGAAACTCATGCCCATTGAATCAGGGATGCCATCCAACCATCTCATCCTCTGTCATGCCCTTCTCCTCCCACCTTCAATCTTTCCCAGTATCAGGGTCTTTTCCAATGAGTCAGTTCTTCACATCAGGTGGCAAAAGTATTGGAGCTTCAGCTTTAGCATCAGTCCTTCCAATGATATTCAGGGTTGATTTCCTTTAGGACTGACTGGTTTGAACTCCTTGCAGTCCAAGGGACTCTCAAGAATCCCCTCAACAACACGGTTCAAAGGCATCAATTCTTCAGTGCTCAGCGTTGTTCATGGCCCAGCTTTCCCATCCATACATGATTACTGGGAATAACAAAAACAAAAACAATTTTGACTATATGGACCTTTATTGACAAAGTGATGTCTCTGCTTTTTTTTTAATGTACTGTCTATGTTTGTCATAGCTTTTCTTCCAGTGAGCAAGCATCTTTTAATTTCATGGCTGAAGTCATCATCTGCAGTGATTTTTGGAGTCCAAGAAAATAACATCTGTCACTGTTTCCATTGTTTTCCCATCTATTTGCCATGAAGTAATGAGACCAGATACCATGATCTTCTTTTTTTGAAAGTTGAATTTTAAGCCAGAATTTTCACTCTTCTCTTTCACCTCCGTCAAGTGGCTCCTTAATTCCTCTTCACTTTCTGTCTTTAGGATGGTGTCAACTGCATATCTGGGGTTATTGATATTTATCCTTGCAATCTTGATTCCAATTTGTGCTTCGTCCAGCTCAGTGTTTCTCATGATGCACTCTGCATATAGGTTAAATAAGCCTTGACCCACTACTTTCCCAATTTTGAATCAGCCCATTTTTCAATGTCTGGTTCTAACTGTTGCTTCTTGATCTGCATACAGGTTTCTCAGGAGGTAGGGAAGGTGGTCTGGTATTCCCATCTCTTGAAGAATTGTCCACAGTTTGTTGTGATCCACCCAGTCAAAGGCTTTCACCGTAGTCAATAAAGCAGAAGTAGATGTTTTTTTCTGGAATTCTCTTGCTCTTTCTATGTTCCAATGCATGTTGACAATTTGATCTCTGGTTCCTCTGTCTTTCATCCATCTAAATATCTACATTTAGTATCATGTTAAAGGTGAAGTATTTAACACTTTCTTCCTATGATGAAGAATACAAGGTTATATTATTTCAATATATCATTTCAACATTATACTACAGGCCCTAGCCATTGCAATAAAACAAATAAGGGAAGCAAATCATAAAGATAGAAGAAACTGAATGAGACGGTCTATATAAAAATTTTTAGAATTCTATAAATTAACTATAAATAAGTGAATTTAGCAAACAGCAGGATGCAAAGTTTGTATATATACATATATTATTGTATTAATATATACTAACAACACACAATTAAAAACTAGATTTTTTAAATTTAAAAATTCATTTGCAATTGCACTTAGAAACATACATTAATTTTATTAGAATTTAACAAAAAGTAGTCAAGACTATTTCACTAAAAACTATAAAACACAATCCAGAAGGCCTTTATAATCAAAACTGGCATGCTGATGCTAAAATAAAGAAACTCAAATAATCTAGAGTAGTGAAATAACATTTGAAATGAACAGTATATATGGAAAATTTGTAACACCAAATTTTGATACTATATAATTTGTTTGTTAGATAGAAGTCCAGATATACAATCATATTTAGTCTGGTTATGCAAGAATACTGGAATGGGTTACCATTTCCTCCTCTAAGGGAACTTTTTGACCAAGAGTTTAAATCCACTGTTTTGCATCTCCTGCATTACAGGTGGATTGTTTACTGCTGGGGAAAAAAAAAAAAAAATGAGTGAAATGTAAATAAGAAAAATAAATAAATAAACTTCCCCAAAGAGTGACATCAGCAAGATGATGAAATAGGAGGTCCTGGGTGCTCATCCTCAACAGAAACACTTATTTAAAAATCTACACATGCCAATGGAATGTGTAGAAGCTTTGTGGAAGCTTTTGGGTCCAGGTAAGCCATTGTGAAACTTAGAGGATCCCAAGACCAAGAAAAGCTGATTTGAGGAGGCAAGTTTTTGTCCCTGTTAGCAGATATGCCAACCTCAGACCAGCCTGCAGACCTCAGCTTAGCCTCATTACCATGTGGACTTGCCTCCTGGCCCACTACCAGTCTTCTCAGCTCCAGGGCTGGGCAGGAACCATAGTCACCAGTGCCTCTAGTAACAGATTCACCAAGTGGGACTTCACTATGGATTCAGAGGCAGTCAAAGCACCTAGAGATCTAGTGACAACCATCCCTGGCCTTGCCTCAAATAACAAGCCTGTCAACAGTGAACTTGACTGCAAATTCAGAAGCATAATCTACCTTCCCGACCCAGTCACACCCAAACATGATATGGAAGCAACCCCGTCTTACAACAGACACATCAAGGGTCACAATGAACTGGACTTCCAGTGGCAAAACTACCAACCACGTAGCCAACTGTGGTCCCAGAGGCAGTCCAGCCCTCCCACAGATGCAGAGAAAGCTCTTCTAAATAAACTATATTCAGTTCCACTCACCAGCACACATGGCTTTAGCCATGCCCTTCTGCATCCTAACAGCTCAGAAGAGAAATAGAAACCTTAAAACGTATAAAAAAGAACCAAAAGTACATCCTGAAGATGAAGAATATAGGGACTGAACTGAAAATCTTAATAATTTTTAATAGCAGATTCAATTAAGCAGAAGAAAGAATCAGCAAAATTGAAAACAGGCCGTTTGAAATTAACTAAGGATAAAAGACAAAAAAGAATAAAAGTGAGTGATGAAAGCCTATAGATGCTATGGATACTATCAAGTGAACCAACATAAATTTTGGAGTCCCAAAAGGAGCAGACAGAGATAAAAGTATAGATATCTTATTTTAAATTTATTTGTCTTTTAATTGAAGAATAATGGCTTTATAGAATTTTGTTGTTTTCTGTCAAACCTCAACATGAATCGGCCATAGGTATACATATATCTCCTACCTTTTGAATCTCCCTCCCATCTCTTTCCCCATCCTACCTCTCTAGGTTGATACAGAGCTCCTGTTTGAGTTTCCTGAGACACAGCAAATTCCTGTTGGCTATATACTTTACATATGTTAGTGTAAGTTGTTACTCTTTCCACACATATCACCCTCTCCTCCCCTCTCCCCATGTCCATCAGTCTATTCTCTATGTCTGTCTTTCCATTGCTGCCCTCCAAATGAATAATTCAGTACCATTTTTTCTAGATTCCATATGTATGTGTTAGTATATATGACATTTATCTTTCTCTTTCTGACTTGCTTCACTCTATATAATAGGTTCTAGGTTCACCTACTCATTAGAATGGACTCAAATGCATTCCTTTTTCAGGCTGAGTAATATTCCATTGTATATATGTACCACAACTTCTTTATCCATTCATCTGTGGATGAGCATCTAGGTTGCTTCCTGTTCTAGCTATTGTAAATAGTGCTGCAGTGAACACGGAATACATGCGTCTTTTTCAATTTAGGTTTCCTCAGGATATACGCCTAGGAGTGGGATTGCTGTGTCCTGTGGAGATTTTATTCCTAGTTTTTTAAGCAACCTCCATACTGTCTTCCATAGTGGCTGTATCAATTTACATTCCCACCAACAGTGCAAGATCATTCCCTTTTCTCCACACCCTCTGCAGTATTTATTGTTTGTAGACTAGTGGAGGATGGCCATTCTGACTGGTGTGAGGTGACATCTCATTGTATTTTTTTTTTTAATTTGCATTTCTGTAATAATGAGTGATGTTGAGCATTTCCCCATGTGTTTGTTAGCCATCTGTATGTCTTCTTTGGAGAAGTGTCTGTTTAGGTCATTCCCCTACTTTCTGATTGGGTTGTTTGTTTCACTGGCATTGAGTTGTATGAGCTGCTTGTGTATTTTGGAAATTAATCCTTTGTCAGTTGTTTCATTTTCTATTATTTTCTCCCATTCTGAGGGTTGTCTTTTTATCTTGCTTATAGTTTCCTTTTCCTGTCCAAAAGCTTTTGAGTTTAATCAGGTCCCACAAATTTACTTTTTCTTTTATTTCCATTACTCTAAGAGATGGGTCATAGAAGATCTTTTGATTTTTGTCATCGAGTGTACTGTCCATGTTTTCCTTTAAGACTTTCATAGTTTCTGGTCTTACATTTAGGTCTTTAATCCATTTTGAGTTTATCTTTGTGTATGGTGTTAGGAAGTGTTCTAATTTCATTCTTACACATGTAGCTGTCCAGTTTTCCCAGCACCATTTATTGAAGAGGCTGTTTTTACACCATTGTATATTCCTGCCTCTTTTGTCAAAAGTAAGGTACACATAGGTTCATGGGTTTATTTCTGAGCTTTCTATCTTGTTCCATTGGTCTATATTTCAGTTTTTTTTTTTTTTTATTCATAGATAATTTTTATTTTTTTTATTTTTTATTTTTTCCCCATTATTTTTATTAGTTGGAGGTTAATTACTTTACAATATTGTAGTGGTTTTTGCCATACATTGACATGAATCAGCCATGGATTTACATGTGTTCCCCATCCTGATCCCCCTCCCAACTCCCTCCCCATCCCATCCCTCGGGGTCATCCCAGTGCACCAGCCCTGAGCACTTGTCTCATGCATCCAACCTGGACTGGTGATCTGTTTCACACTTGATAATAAACATGTTTCAATGCTGTTCTCTCAGATCATCCCACCCTCGCCTTCTCCCAAAGAGTCCAAAAGTCTGTTCTGTACTTCTGTGTCTCTTTTTCTGTCTTGCATATAGGGTTATCGTTACCATCTTTCTAAATTCTATATATATATGTGCTAGTATACTATATTGGTGTTTTTCTTTCTGGTTTATATCACTATGTATAATGGGCTCCAGTTTCATCCACCTCATTAGAACTGATTCAAATGAATTCTTTTTAATGGCTGAGTAATATTCTGTTGTGTATATTTACCACAGCTTTCTTATCCATTCATCTGTTGATGGGTATCTAGGTTGCTTCCACATCCTGGCTATTATAAACAGTGATGCGATGAACATTGGGGTGCACATGTCTCTTTCAGATCTGGTTTCCTTGGTGTGTATGCCCAGGAGTAGTATTGCTGGGTCATATGGCAGTTCTATTTCCATATTTTTAAGGAATTTTCACACTGTTCTCTATAGTGACTGTACTAGTTTGCATTCCCACCAACAGTGTTAAGAGGGTTCCCTTTTCTCCACACCCTCTCCAGCATTTATCGCTTGTGGGCTTTTGGATAGCAGCCATTCTGACTGGCGTGTAATGTATCTCATTGAGGTTTTGATCTGCATTTCTCTGATAATGAGTGATGTTGAGCATCTTTTCACGTGTTTGTTAGCCATCTGTATGTCTTCTTTGGAGAAATGTCTGTTTAGATCTTTGACCCATTTTTTGATCACATCATTTATTTTTCTGGAATTGAGCTGCAGGAGTTGCTTGTATATCTTTGAGATTAATCCTTTGTCTGTTTCTTCATTTGCTATTATTTTCTCCCATTCTGAAGGCTGTCTTTCCACCTTGCTCATAGTTTCCTTTGTTGTGCAAAAGCTTTTAAGTTTAAATAAGTCCTATTTGTTTATTTTTGCTTTTGTGCCAGTGCTGTACTGCCTTCATGACTGTAGCTTGGTAGTATAATCTGAAGTCAGGAAGGTTGATTCCTCCAGCTCCATTCTTCTTTCTCAAGACTGCTTTGGATATTTGGAGTCTTTTGGGTTTCCATAGGAATTGTGAAAGTTTTTGTTCTACTTCTGTGAAAAATGCCTTTGGTAATTTGATAGGGATTACATTGAATCTGTAGATTATGTTTGGTAGTAGAGCCATTTTCACAATATTGATTCTTCCTACCCAGGAACATGGAATCTCTCCCCATCTGTTTATGTCATCTTTGATTTCTTTCATCAGTGTCTTATAATTTTCTGTGTACAGTTCTTTTTCTCCTTAGGTAAGCTTATTCTTAGATATTTTATTATTTTTGTTGCAATGGTGAATGACATTGATATCTTAATTTCTCTTTCTGATTTTTCATTGTTATTATATAGAAATGCAAGTGATTTATGTGTATTGATTTTGTATGCTGCTACTATGCTAAATGCACTGATTAGTTCTAGTAATTTTCTGATAGTATATTCATGGCTTTCTGTGTACAGTAACATGTCATCTGCAAACAGTGAGAGCTTTACTTCTTTTTTGATAGGTATTCCTTTCATTACTTTTTTCTTCCCTGGTTGCTGTATCTAGGACTTCCAAAACTATGCTGAACAGTAGTGGTGAAAGTGGACACCCTCGACTTGTTCCTGAATTTGGTGAAATGCTTTCAGTTTTCCACCACTGAGAATAATGTTTGCTATTGGCTTATCATATATGACCTTTACTATGTTGAAGTAGGTTCCTTCTATACCCATTTTATGAAGAGTTTTATTTAAAAAAAAAAATGGGTGCTGAATTTTGTCAAAGGCTTTTTCTGCAACTATTGGGATTATGATGAGTTTATATTTCAATTTTTTAATATGCTGTACCACATTGATTGATTTGCATATACTGAAGAAACCTTGCATCCCTGGAATAAACACAACTTAACCATGATATATGAGCTTTTTAATGTGTTATTGAATTCATTTGCTAAAATATTGTTGAGGACTTTTGCATCTAAGTTCATCAGTGATATTGTCCTGTGGTTTTCTTTTTTTGTGTTGTCTTTGCCTGGTTTTGGTGTCAGGATAACTTTGCCCTCATACAGTGAGTTTGGAAGTGTTTCTTCCTCTGTAATTTTTTGAAAGAGTTTTAGAAGAATAAGCATTACCTCTTCTCTAAATGTTTGATAGAATTAGCCTGTGAAGCCACCTGGTCCTGGGCTTTTGTTTACTAGGAGATTATTGATCACAGCTTCTATTTCTTTGCTTGTAATCGGGTTGTTCATAATTTCTATTTCTTCCTGGTTCAGTCTTGGAAGATTGAACTTTTCTAAGAATCTGTCCATTTCCTCCAGGCTATCCATTTTATTGCCATATGGTTTTTCATAACAGTCTCTTTTAATCCTTTGTATTTCTGCATTGTCTATTGTAACCTCTTCTTTTTCATTTCTAAATTTGCTGATTTGATTTTTCTCTCTTTTTTTTCTTGAATAGTCTGGCTAACATTTTGTCAATTATGTTTATTTTTTCAAAGAACCAGCTTTAAGTTTTATTAATCTTTACTATTGTTTCTTTCATTCCTTTTTCATTAATCTCATCTTTGATTTTTATGATTTCTTTATGTCTGCTAATTTTTTATTGTTGTTGTTGTTGTTCTTCTTCTTCTTTTCCCAGTTGTTTTAAGTGTAAAGTTAAGTTGTCTATTTGATGTTTTTCTTGTTTCTTGAGGTAGGATTATATTTCTATAAACCTCCATCCTAGAACTGCTTTTGCCGCATCTCACAGGTTTTGAGGTTTTGTGTTTTCACTGTCATTTGTTTCTAGAACAATTTTGATTTCCCTTTTGATTTCTTCATTAACCTCTTTGTTATTTAGAAATGTTTTGTTTAATTTATTTGTGCTTGTTTTTCTTACATTTTTTTTCTCTTTTAATTGCTATCTATTCTCATTGCATTGTGGTCAGAAAAGATGCTTGATACGATTTCAATTTTTTTAAATTTACTGAGGTTTGATTGTGACCCAAGATGTGGTTTATCCTGGGGAATTTTCCCTGTGAACCTGAGAAGAAGGTATATTTTTCTGTATTTGGATGGAATGTACTGAAGATATCAATAAGATCCATCTCTTTTAATATATCATTTAAAACTTGTGTTTCCTTATCGATTTTCTGTTTTGATGAGCTGTCCACTGGTGTGAATGGGGTGTTAAAGTTTCCTACTATTTGTTGTGTTATTGTCAATTTCTTCTTTTATGTCTGTTAGTGTTTGTCTTATGTATTGAGGTGTTCCTATGTTGGGTGCATACATAGTTACAATTGCTATTTTCCTCTTGGATTTATCCCTTGCTCATTATGTATTATCCTTCCTTATCTCTTGTAGTATTCTTTATTTTAAGGTCTATGGTTTTTTTGTTTTTTTTTTTTGTTTTTTCCTGATATAAGGGTTGCTACTCCAGTTTTCTTTTGCTTCCCATTTGCATGGAAAATATTTTTCCATCCTCTCACTTTCAGTTTATATGTGTCTTTAGGACACCCACTTAAGAGTGGGTTTCTTGTAGACAACTCACATATGGGTCTTGTTTTTGTATCCTTTCAGCCAGTCTCTGTCTTTTGGTTGAAACATTTAATCCATCTACATTTAAAGTAATTATCGATATATATGTCCCTACTGCCATTTTCTTAATTGTTTGGGGTTTGATTTTGCAGTTTTTTTTTTTTTTCTCCTGTATTTCCTGACTATATAAGTCCATTTAACATTGTGTGTAAAGTTGGTTTGATGGTACTGAATTCACTTAACTTTCACTTGTCTAAAAACTTTTGATTTCTTCCTTGCTGGGTAGGATAATTTTGGTTGTAGATTTTTCCCTTTTAGTACTTTAAGTATATTCTGTCATTCCCTTTTGGCCTGCAGAGTTTTTGCTGAAAGTTCAGCTGTCAAGTATATGGGGTTTCCCTTGTATATTATGTGTTGCTTCTCCCTTGCTGCTTTTAATATTCTTTCTTTGCATTTAATCCTTGTTAGACTGATTAGTATGTTTCTTGGCATGTTTCTTCTTGGGTTTATCCTGTGTGAGACTCTTTTATCCTCTTGGGCCTGACTGACTATTTCCTTTTCCATTTTGGGGAAATTTTCGACTATTATTTCTTCAAAAGTTTTCTCATACTCTTCTTTTTTTCATCTTCTTATGGGACCCAAATAATTTGAATTTTGGTGCCCTAGATATTTTTTCCCAGAGGTCTCTTACACTATTTTCAGTTTTGTTTTTTTTTTTTTTTTAATTCTTTCTACTTTATTCTGCTCTTCAGAAGTTATTTCCAACATGTTATCTTCTAGCTCACTGATTCATTCTTCTGATTCCTTCTAGAGTATTTTTAATTTCAGTAATTGTGTTGTTTGTCTCTGTATGTTTATTCTTTGCTTCTTCTAGGTCTTTGTTAATTGATTTTTGCATTTTCTCCATTCGGTCTTCAAAGCGTTTGATCATCTTTACTATCAGCATTCTGATTTCTTTTTCATGTAGTTTACCTATTGCCTCTTCATTTATTTTTGGGCTTCTCTTGTGTCTCAGCTGGTAAAGAATCCACCTGCCATGCAGGAGAACTGGGTTTGATCCCTGGGTTGGGAAGATCTCCTGGAGAAGGGAAAGGCTAACCTGCCGGGAGCCAGCCCACAGGATCCTACCCATGACAAGGTCATGAGGAAGAAAACCTGACAGGCAAGGCGGATCAGGTTTTCAGGGATTCCGAAAAGCTGCCCCTGGCGCTCACCTTAAAGATGATATCTGTCTTTCTGATGCCTGCCTCAATGGACTACTCCCTAATTTCTGTGACACAGGCAGAAGGCCTTCCCTGATCTCTTCCCAAATAAGAATCAACTTAGAACTTTAATCAATAAGTTTCCCAGGTGGTGGTATTTTATGAGATTATCCAGGGTGAAAGGAGTGTTTTAATTTAAACTCCTTTGCTGGTAGTTTGTTAACCAAATGCATTTATGCCCTTGGTACTAATATGCATGATTGCTTATATTATCCTAATCATAAAATAGCATAAAGAACCTGATTATATAAAAGCCCTAATAGACATAGAGCCTTTTTGAGGGGTGGAGGAGTCCTATTAGAAAACATAAGAAAAATTATTCTAGTGGTGGTTATTGGGTTGATGTTTGCTTGCTGTGTTTTGCTGTTGTGTTTTTCTTGCTGTGGTTTTGCTTTTAATGTGCTAAGGTTGTTATAGAAACCATTGTTAATATAGTTAAAGATCTAGAGAAATAAGAACTTAGCCCTAGTGTGGTAACAATGAGATGGTTGTTAATTGTCAGCCAGGAGTGCTAGGCAGAAGCTGCCTCACCAAAGTCACAGAGTCAGTGTGGGGTAAACTTCTTAGATAAACTCAACTGACAACTTCTGCAGAAGGATTAATTTTTGTGTTAACAAGGTTATACTTCTACTCTGTACTGTTGCCCTATGAGACTGCTACCTTTCAGTTAAGGTCACCAGAAAAACAGAAAATAGGTTTACATTCACCTGACTTGCATAAAATGTTAATAGGCCTCAAGGCCAGAAGATAATGTACAAGACCCTCATAAACAAAGAAGTATGCAGAAAACACCCTGGTTTCGTGAAGGACAAGCTGACATAATGTTAAACTATCTTCCCCTTAGAAATGTACTAATTTAGGGTATAAAAGCCATGGTAAAAAATAAAGCATTGCCAGACTCTGTCACTCTGTCAGACCCTGCAAACACCCCCGTCTGGTCATTCTCTCTCTCTCTCTCTCTCTCTCTCTCTCTCTCTCTCTCTCTCTCTCTCTCTCTCTCCCTCGCAGATTTGGCCCTATCAAGGCTGGTCTCACGTGTCTTCTCTCTCTTTCTCGCTGACGCCGTTCATCCTGAGGGTATCCCCTGGATCCTGCTGAGGCTGGACCCCGGCACTACCCACTCCAGTATTCTGGCCTGGAGAATTCCATGGGCTGTATATTCCATGGGGTTGCAAAGAGTTGGACACAACTGAGTGACTTTCACTTCATTTATTTGGATTTCTACGTTTCTAGTTTGTTCATTTGTGAAGTATTTCTCTGCTTTATTATTATTATTTTTTAATTTATAGTGTTTGAGGTCTCCTTTTCCCAGGCTTGAAGGTTGACTTCTTTTTTCCTTTTTGTTTCTGCCCTCCTAAGATTGGTTTAGTGGTTTGTGTACACTTTGTATAGGGTGAGATTTGTGCTGAGTTTTTTGTTGTTTTATTTTGTTTGATGCTTTTGCTCTGATAGGCAAAGCTGAGTGAGGTGGTAATTCTGTCTACTGATGTTTAGGTTTGTATTTTTATTTTGTTTATTGTTTGTATGAGGCTTCCTGCACAGTGTGCTACTGGTGGTTTGATGATTCTGGGCCTTGTACTCAAGTGGTTTCCTTTCTGGGAGTTATCACTATTTGATACTCCCTAGGGTTATTTTTCTGGTGGTCTAGAGTCTTGGAGTCAGTGCTCCCACTCCAAAGGCTCAGGGCTTGATCTCTGGTCAGGAAAGAAGATTCCACAAGTGGTTTGTTATGGCATTAAATTAGATTAAAACAAATATCCAAAAATGAGAAACAAAAGATGAACATCAGACAAATGGCAGCTACAAAATCAGGCAAATGACAATTAAAATAATGGAATATACACAAATAATATATACCCATCAGCAAAATCAAAAGAATCGTACAAAAATAAAGTACAACAGATTGACCTGGCAAACAAAGGAAACCAAAAATTATATCTACCAGTTAAGAATAAAACTAACTAAACCACAAACTGGGAAACAAAGCTAAAGCAAGGTGCTATGTGAGGAATAAAGCAATGAATAAAAAAAATTAACAAATACGTTGAGAGAAAAGAAAAGAAAGAATAGATATGCCAAGTTAAATAGAAGTAGATAAAAATGATTTATATACATTAAAGATTAACTACAAGGAGAAAAGAACAGTAGGAAAAGCAAACAAAGGAATAAGTGTAGAAAAAGTGTAATTATTTCACAAAATTAGAATTAAAAAAAAAAAAAGAAAGAAAGAAAGAAAAGAAAGGGAAAGCTCATCAGAACTGCAAAAGGCCAACCAAGAGATAGAGGTTTATAAGAACAATACAAAGTGTGCTTAAAAACAAACAAACAAACCAACCCTCAAAAGCTTAATTAGATTTCATAGTGCCAATAAAATCAACATCTACAATGTGGAGAGGGGAGGAGAAAAAGAAAAAAAAAAAATCTGAAAAAAACTACGTAACAAATCAAAATATAAGAATAATTGTTTTTCTTGAGTCACTGCTCTCAGAGTCCTTTCCCTCACTGGGAGTCACAGTCCACCTCACCTCCCTAGGATCCCTCCAACACTGGACCTGCTGTGGGGCTTCTGAGATTCTAATCTGGCCCTACTCCTGTGTGTTCTTGCCTCCAATGTCCAAGCTGTCAGAACTAGTGTGTTTTCTTTTTTGGGAGCTCTCAATGTCCTTTTATATAGTCCCTAGACAGAGAATCTGCCTAGTTGATAACGTGGCCTTAATCTACACCTGGTACAGCCGGGGGGGAGGTTTTGGGTCTTCTTAGCCACACTGCCCCTGGGTTTCATTTGTAGTTTTACTTCCGCTTCCGGATGCCGGTCGTCCACTGGGGCTTGCTCCTGAGGCTGCCCTCAGGTGCCTGGGTCGCAGGGGTTCTGGCAGCACCAGGTACCCAGGGGAGTCGGCAACTAGGGCAGCAGGAAATACAGTGCTCTAGAAGGATATGGCAACCAGTATTGGCCAATAAACTCCAGTATTCCTGCCTGGAGACTGTCCCCTGAGAGAGAATCTTGGCAGGCCACAGCCCAAAGTGTCACAAAGGGTGGGACACAACCAAAGTGATACCACGTGCATAGACACAAGACTTTTTTGCCTGTGGCAACTCTACCCCATTAAGGGTTAGCATGAGGGCGGTGCAGCCACTTTGCTCATGGGGACCCTGGTGGCGCGAAGTATGCAGAGCCACAGCTGCAGGGGTCATGGCCCTTTTATAGAGTCTTCTTTTTTTGAGCCTCTGGTGGCTGGTGATCAGAAGGCCTCTCTGGGCTAGTCTTTCTCCTTGGCTCTGCTGATTGAGGCACTTAGAGGGCTCCCTTCTAAGGAGGCCATTCTCTGTTGTTCAGCACCTCGGGCACATAGAGGGGCCCCTGCTGGCTGGGGTCCTCCTCTGTAGCTTGGCACATCAAGCACTTAAAGGGGCACCCTGGGTGAGGTCCTACTCTGTAGTTTGGTGCCTCAGGCACTTGATGGGCCAGCCTTTCTATTGTTCAGCTGCCGATGCTGGCTTGTGGGGAGAAAGGCTATGGTGATGGCTCAACCCCTTCTGCATGACTCAGCAGTATCCCTTGCTTCCATGGTTTCCTGGCTTTCCTCCACAGGCATTTCCCACCACAGTCTCCTCCCTCACATCTTCTCGGTCCATCTCTCCCCAGTTAACAGCAGCCCTCGCCCTGGGATTGCTCCACAGTCCCTAAACTCCAGCTCCCATCATCTATGCCTTCTAGGGGACCTGCGTCCCTGTCTGGGGCATGTATGGCTGAGGCAAGGACTGTCTGATTCTCATTCCATTTAGGCTGCCACAGATCAGTTGTTTCACTCCCAGCCTTAAAGGTTTCTTCTCTGACTCAGACAATTGCCCTGATGTATGGATTGGACCCCTGCTTCAGTTCCTCCACCATCAAAGGCAGGTCCAGTCCTACCAAGACGTCTGTCCCACCCCCCACCCCCTCCAATTTCCTTTATCCTACCGAGTTTTGTGTGGCTCCTTCCCACTGGTCAGGTACTCCTGTCTGCTCTCAGCTGGTGTTCTGCGTGCACTTCTGTGTCTGAAGGTGTGTTCCTGATGCATCCGTGGGGAGAGATGTACTCCACGTCCACCTACTCCTCCGCCATCTTGTTCTCCTCTAGACATTTTAGATTATAATGTTTGAAAGCTTTCCAAATGTAAGGAATGAAATGCATATTCATATTTAGGAAGCCTAAAACTCCCAAATAGGTTGTATGTAAAGAGGTCTACACAGATATATATAAGATTAAGCCTTCAAGACAAAATCTGAGGGAGTTTATCACCATTAGATGCCCCTTACAAGACAAGCTAAAGGGAGTCTTCAAGTGGAAATGAAAAGATGCTAAACAACATGAAAGCATGTGAAAATAAAATCTCACTGCTGAGGACAAATATCATTTATTTATTTATTTATTTACTTATTTTTTGCAGTTGTAGCAAAATGTTTTAAGTGGCAAAAATTTAACTTCAATAGCACACAGAAACTTTACAGGTTATTTTCCCTCCCCACATGGTGTAGAATTGACTTTGGATTTTACTTTGGTTGTACTGCATTTCCATTGAAATGTTTTTTTTGAGACTACAATTAATTTTACATATTTTTTCTTAAAATTTATATACTAGTATTAAATGTGATTTTTGCAATACCATCAAGATGTTGCAATATTACTTGCTGTGAACGTGCTCTTAAGAGCATGATAAGTTCTGAGAGATCTGCTATACAGCATAAAGTATATGATTAACAGTATTGTATTGTATACTTAAAAATTTGCTAAGAATATAGGTTCTTCCTATGGTAAGTGCTCTTAGCACAAAAAGAAACAAAGTAAATCAATACGAAAAAACAAAATCAAAGGGGGCAAGAAAAAACTTTTGGAGGTGATGGATGAGTTTATGGTATTAATTGTGATGATAGCTTTACAGTGTTTAGGTATCTCTATGTCTGTCAAGTTGTATACATTGCATGCTTTCATGTTGTTTAGCATCTTTTCATGTATACAGTACTGTCTTGTTTTCTGAAATAGCATGATTTTTCAGGCTCATTTGCTATGTTTTCTGACTCAACACTGGAATCAGTATTTCCTCTAAGGACTTTTAATTGTTTCAATGGAGGATGCTACTTAGAAACTGAATTATGAATCGTGGGTCCTCTCATTGTTTCCAGTTCTGGAAGAACTTGAGCATTGACAATTGGTATTTATTTATTATCCCTGGATAAAGAAAGTACCCATGAGATTACTGTATACATGATTAAATGAATAAATAAATGGGAGAAAGAATGTTCTCCCTTGTAGTATACTGGTAAATAATAAACATAGAAGTTAAGTTTAAAGGAGTTATAAAAACATCAATAGATGGTATAAAATTAAACTGAGAATAAAGATGCTCAAAGTAACTTCCCCCCAAATATTTATTAATTAAATAGGGGCAAATGTAATTGTACATTAGAAGCTAGTAGGTACAAACTTTAAAACATTGAAAAGTACCACTGAAATAAAGTACTATTTAATGCATCTTGATATGAGATACTGAGAAAGACACTACTTTTATGAAACTCCTAACAAATACATACATTATTAAATCTAATCAAGATGAAACAAGTTAAGAGGTATTCTACAAAATAACTACCCTATACAAAAAAAAAAAAAAAAAAAAACAACAAGGTTAGGAAATTAAGCAGAACAGATAACTAAATATAAAAAGCGATCCAGGATTCAATTCATAATTAAAAGGAGAAAATTATCATAAAATACATTGTTAAGATGCTTGATTACATTTGGGCATAGACTGAATTTAATTATAGTCTTGTTTCAGTATTTTTTTCTGCTTTTGATAATTGCTCAGTGGATGTTTAAGAGAATGTCCTTATTCTTAAGAAAGACACACTGAGCATATTGGATTAATGGCATACACGATGTCTTTAACTTATTCTCAAAGGTTTATTTAGAATGATATGCACGCATATGTAAGCATATACGGATAGACCAGCACAGCTAAAAGGAGAACATGTAAGCAATATACAAAATTGGTTAAAGAATACATAAGAATTCCCTGTAACCCTCTGTGAAATTTTCTGTAAATTTGAAATTAGATCAAATTGAAAAAGGCAAAATGTAAGTAAGGAAAAGTTAGAGACCAAATTTATGAGAAAGACAGGGTGATAAAGGAAATACACAAGTAGCTTCAAGGTCATGGGATACCTAATTTTTAAATATGATAGTTCATATGTGCTCATTTTACTATATTTCATAACTTTCATATGGATATTACATTTTTTAATGTTCAGTTCCGTTCAGTCTCTTAGTCATGTCCGACTCTGTGACCCCATGAACCGCAGCACGCCAGGCCTCCATTTCCATCACCAACTCCTGGAGTCCACCCAAACCCATGTCCATCCAGTCGGTGATGCCATCCAACCATCTCATCCTCTGTCGTCCCCTTCTCCTCCTGCCCTCAATCTTTCCCAGCATCAGGGTCTTTTCAAATGAGTCAGCTCTTCATATCAGGTGGCCAAACTACTGGAGTTTCAGCTTCAGCATCAGTCCTTCTAGTGAACACCCAGGACTGATCTTTAGGATGAACTGGTTGGATCTCCTTGCAGTCCAAGGGACTCTCAAGAGTCTTCTCCAACACCACAGTTCAAAAGCATCAATTCTTCGGTGCTCAGCTTTCTTTATAGTCCAACTCTCACATCCATACATGACCACTGGAAAAACCATAGCCTTGACTAGACGGACCTTTGTTGGCAAAGCAATGTCTCTGCTTTTTAATATGCTGTCTAGGTTGGTCATAACTTTTCTTCAAAGGAGTAAGGGTCTTTTCATTTCATGGCTACAATCCCCATCTGCAGTGATTTTGGAGCCCAGAAAAATAAAGTCAGCCACTGTTTCCACTGTTTCCCCATCTATTTGCCATGAAGTGATGGGACCAGATGCCATGATCTTAGTTTTCTGCATGTTGAGCTTTAAGCCAACTTTTTCACTCTCCTCTTTCACTTCCATCAAGAGGCCCTTTAGTTCCTCTTCACTTTCTGCCATAAGGGTGGTGTCACCTGCATATCTGAGGTTATTGATATTTCTCCCAGCAATCTTGATTCCAGCTTGTGCTTCCTCCAGTCCAGTGTTTCTCATAATGCACTCTGCATATAAGTTAAATAAACAGGGTGACAATATACAGCCTTGATGTACTCCTTTTCCTATTTGGAACCAGTCTGTTGTTCCATGCCCAGTTCTAACTGTTGCTTCCTGACCTGTATACAGGTTTCTAAAGAGGCAGGTCACATTTTTTAATGTATCACACTACATACTGCACACCAGAAAAATAGAATGTGAGAAAATAATTGGATGAAACATTCACTAGACCCAGAATTTGAAGTTTCTTTGTAATGAATTTTATTTTATTGTTTACCACAGAAAAAAGCCACAGCACCACAGAAGTATAAAATATACATAGAACAGAAATCATTAATTTTGAATTACAGATTATGCAGGAGAGTAACATTTATGCCCAGATGTATGATATTCTGATACACGAAAAAATGACTTCTCAACACCACAGATATAAAGTTTATTTATGGGATAGCCATGAGTTTTTCAATGGCATGGTTGTACATATCCAAAGGTATGATATTTTTGTATTGCATTTTGTTTCTGGTTGCCACAGGTTTGTTTTAATCAAGTGCAAATCATTTCTATTTGTTCTGCTATTCATAGTTTATTACTGTTTGGTTTCATTGAGCAGCTTATACCAACTGTGAAAGAAGGAAGGAGACTTTCACTCCATGATTCATCTCAATGCATCCATGATTCATCTTAATAAATAGTCTGATGTTATTGAAGATACCAGAGCACTCCCAAATTGTTTTGAACTGGAAACAAATCTGGAATTAATCTACTGATATCAGGATATGAAACTGAGGTGTGTGTGTGTGTGTGTTTTAATTTTGTAGGGATCTATTTTCCACATCTCTTCCACTGGAGAAAAGGTTTCCAGCTATCACTGCCTGACACAACTTCATGGGTGTAGGAGCCTACCTTTATTGAGGCGTATTAAGTGGTATTAATCTTCCAACATTTTTTGTGATACGATAAATAGTAAATTTCTATCAGAATCTTGACTTTGTTGATTGATGCAATCAAAACAAAACAAGCAATTTTCCTTCCTTGCTACTGAAGTGGTCTTTTGAACATAAAAAATACAACACATATGCTGATGGTTATATATTTTTGTAATAATTTGATTACATTGTGGTGAATAATTGTCTTAAAACTAATCTGATTTTGGTAAAGAATAAAAATACATTTCCCTTAAGGTGCTTAACTCTTTTTAAATAGAGAGTTTTTCTGAAGAGGGCAATAAAGAAATCAAACCTTTCAAATTATGTTTATAAGTAATGTGCACAAAGAGCTGAAGGCCAATATTTTATTTCTCCATTCTGTATCCTTTCACGATCATATTATTGCACCTGAATTAACACACATCATCATTTGGAGCCCCATATAACTAAAAAGCAAACTGTAAACTTACTGCTAGCAATCAGAACCAATTTTCATAAAATCAATCCTAAGCAAAATAACACAACAATAAATGAAAGTAAAATGCATAAGTCGCTTCTGTCAAGTCTGACTCTTTACAACCCAGTGAATCACAGCCTGCTAGGCTCCTTTGCCCATGGGATTCTCCTGGCAAAAATACTCGAGTGGGTTGCCACGCCCTCCTCCAGAGTAATCTTCCTGACACAGGGATAAAACATGCGACTTCTATGTCTCCTGCATTGGCAAGCAAACTCTTTACCACTAGCTCCATAGCTCATTTGGTAAAGAATTCACCTGCAATGCAGGGGAGCCTGGTTCCATTCCTGGGTTGGGAAGATTCCCTGGAGAAGGGAAAGGCTACCCACTCCAGTATTCTGGCCTAGTGAAACCCATAGACTATATAGTCCATAGGGTCACAAAGAGTTGGACACGACTGAGCGACTTTCACATCACTTCAGTTCCACCTGAAAAGCCCATGAAAGTAAAATATATGGTGTTAGAAATTTGCTTCAAATGTTCCATAAAGCATTACACTGCTAAAATGTAAGCAGTTATTTTAAATAATATCTACAGATAATCCTTTCAAATCACCTTGCACTTTCTTACAAAGTTTTAACTTTATGCAACATAATACATTTAACTTAAATTATCAAGGCAAGATTTTTCATTATTTTACCTTTACTCCTATGGGCTATTTGATTTTTTTCTCCATTATCACAAGGTATGAGCCATGGTAAGACACAATAGAGAAACTCTAAAGAACTCCTTACTTTCCATTTATGAAAAGTTCACTATTTAATTTTTATTTTAAAATAAGTTTTATTTTTAGCATTAAAAATAGTATCAATAGTCTTAATAATATATTTTCTTCATAATCATTTCAATAATGACTGAAAAATTGTGTCCTCTTTGAAAATTATCATTTCTTAATGTCATTTTAAGTAAGAATCACATTATGCTCTAAGAACATATATCTCAACTGACAGTTAATATAGCAACATGTAAGCAGATCTATGGTCCTATGCAACGAACCAATATTTATGCTGAGATTGCAATTAGAGTCCAACTGTTACATGTTGCTTATAAATTATCCACCATCAGAATTTTCCCTTCTTTCCTCCTGCCTCCCCTTCTCCTTCCCTTTCTTTCTCCCATACTTCCCTTCTTTCCTTCCTTCCTTCTTTCTTTTTCCCTTATATATGCATGTGATGCCCAATATGTATGTAGAATTTGCTATAAGTGCTGTTAAAACTTGTCTTAATCACATAAGTAAGTAACTAAAATATTCAAGTAAAGATAATGTCAAGATTAGGGGAAAAAATGGTCAGAACTTTATTTTCAATTATCTCTGGAATTATTCTTAGGAATTATCCTTAGAATAAAATATTCTTCACAAAACTTTTTCATAGAGAAAGGCATGATATCACTGTATTAACATTAAAAAAACTAGAAAAAAGTGAATAAGAAACAATAGGTTTTGGGTAAATACATTATGATAAATTTATATGTGTATGTTACCAAAATAAAGAATATTATATGGTTAATGGAAGAAATGTTTACATTTACTGGTAAGTGTAAATTAAAAATAAAGAAAATATAAGTCCACATGTGTGTTGTGTTTGCATGAGTGTACATATGTGTGTGTTCAACTGAATTTATTCACTGATATGTTAAATATATTTAATTTTAGTATAGTATAGTGTATCACAATGTGAAAGTTGAACCATAATGAAGGTTGAGCACAGAAGAATTGATGCTTTTGAACTGTGGTATTGGAGAAGAATTTTGAGAGTCCTTTGGACAGCAAGATCAAACCAGTCATTTCTAAAGGATAACAACCCTAAATCTCATTAAGAAGGACTGATGCTTGAAGCTGAAACTCCAATACTTTGGCAACCTGATGTGAAGAGTTGACTCATTGGAAAAGACCCTGGTGCTGGGAAAGATTGAAGGCAGGAGGAGAAGGGGGTGGCAGAGGAGAAATGGTAGGATGGCATCACTGGCTCAATGGATGTGAGTTTGAGCAAATTCTGGGAGACGGTGAAGGACAGGGAAGCCTGGAGGTCTGCAGTCCATGGGGACACAAACAGCTGGATCTGACTGAGCGACTGAACAGCAGCAATAGTGTACTGCGTAAAATTTAGGTTTAAAGGTAGCTTCCATCACTATGAGTGACAAAAGTCTAGAATTTTCCCAGTAGGCTTCTCTCTCACTAAACTTCGTAAGTGGACCTGAAAAGCCAGGGAAAGGTTCTGATCCTCACTTGTTACCAGAACTGCTTTTATAGTAGTGCACACTCCATGTTCACTGTTTTTGCTGTCTTTGTTGATGCTTGTTCTGACAACAAGTTGTCATCTTTGCACAGATCAATCACTTTTTTGTTATCACTACACTCTCTACTAACAGTGTGTTACCATTTATTTCTAAATACTCGAAATTAGCTACTCTTTTCTTTCTTGATGTGTTATTTCCACCACATGTTTTCATACTTTGGCTCCCAGTACAAAGTACAGTTTATTCTAGAATACAACTTTACAAATCTTGGGTTATGAGACATTAATAGATATATAATAAATATTGTGAATCAAGCATTACTAGAAAATTTTAGTTGAAATGAAAAATATTAAATTGAAAATAATATAGTACATCAAAATGAACAAGAATAGGATTACTTTGTACAGGTTTTGCATGTTAGATTGGATTTGTTTTTCCTCCAAAGTGCTTCTATGTCTAAGGTAAATCATGAAGCAATACTATTACTAATAACAGTAATAGTTAACTTATAGTTAAAGACTATATATTAAGGTTTAGTGTAATCATGACAAATCTATGATTACATGGATCTCAAGTCTTTATTAAGCCAATATGCCCTCTCAGAAAATAAACTAAGACATTTAAGTGACTTGTCCCAGGTCACAGTTGTAGTTAGTGGCAGATCAGGAGCTCAAATCTGTCCCAAACTCGATAGTGCTCCTAGGTGCTACCAGCAGCCTCAGTGCCCAGAACTCCACATAACAGCAGAGGATTCTGACAAGTGTCAGCAACAGAAAGTCAGTGTGCTCCGAGTGCCTGGAAGGCTGTTGCCTCTGCCCCAGGTCAGCCTCACTTAGTCTCATTTCTGATCTATACAAGTTAATTCCACAAATACACATGGATAAGGAATTGATTACATACCAAAATCTGTGATTTATCAACAGTATCTCTAAGTTGTGGAATTTCTTTTCTTATTTTTAAGTTTTCCTAAGTTTTAACTTTCCTAAAATAGTATATGTAAATAAATACAAGATAAATGAAGAAATAATAATATTTATAGATTTGGTGTCTTTTTTTTCTCCTAGTCAGAATGTGACAGCAACATTTTGACAAAGGGAATCATTATTTATTTAACGGTAGCAAGAGGGGAATTGACTGAGATCTGCAAACGTAGTAGCAATCATTTTGTTATGTAAGATCCCTTCCAGCCATACTAGACAATTTCCCATTAGGTTAAGAAAAAGTTCTTACTTGAAGTGGTGCCATGTAACTTACAGATACAGACAGATTCCACAATGATGTTGATTGAAATCAGAAGATCAGACTGCTTTGTCTGTTCAAGTCATTGTCATGTCAGAAACAGTATACCAGTGCAATGACTCCAATAATAATGAATGACAAAACCTCCTACTTAGGTTGTGACATGGAAAATACGCATTGAGTAGGTAGTAACTTGAGATGCATTTATTAGGATCTCCCTTGTGCCAGGTACTATTTTAAGTGCAGAAAATTTTGCTTAGTTGTCTAGTTTAAATGATCTGTAGGTAAGTTTATTGTTGCTTGGTATTAAAATGCAATTTAAAAATTACTCAGGTCATTGCTTAGCTGTTTCCTTTGGCCTGAGAAAAAAGTGCTTTAAATAAATTGTGGTCATCCCATTATCCATTACGGGCTGCAGCTTAAGTATTTGAGGAAGGGTGTTTCTTTTTTTTTAACATGTTGATTCCCCTCTTGCCGCCCCCCACCCCCTCAAAAAAAAAAAAAAAAATCCTCAGAAGGAAAACCTGATCTGGAAGGATTTCCACTTTTACTCTGATTTTATTTGGAAATAACTGGCTCCCTAGTGAATCTGTTCTGTAAAAGCAACTTCACAGTGAAGCACAAATGTGACTGTTAAAATAAATGAAAGCTGAAGAAATAGCCTTTCTTCTTTCCTACCCCCACGCCCATTTTAAATGTATTAAACTTTACAAAGTTCTGTTGGCTTTTTTTTTTTTTAACTAGCATTAATTTGGTTTCAGGTATTCACTGTCTGCAGGAAGAGCTCTTTCAACATGTTAATTCAATTGTTTAGCTTTTTGTTCTTTGACAATAATTTTCAATCAAAAATTTCAAATAAAAATGAAACATCTGTATAAATAGCTAAGATTTTGCAAATAAATATAATACTAAAATATTTAAATTACATTAAGTATAAATAACAGAATAAAAGAAAGAAAATAGAAACACCAACAAAGTAGGAATAAAACTGGGTAAATATCAAAGGCATCAGTGACTGCAAATGAAAAAAATGAATAAAGTAAGGACAGTACAAAAATGTATGATTTGCATCGTAATCCTGCCTGCTCACTCACTATTCCTCAGTCAGCACAAGTGAGTGATAGTGACCAATATTTCTTTGGGGTATAGGCCACTAACTCATAATCATATTTTAACATATGTGTGCATAAACATTTCTGCTATTAATAAAAATAGTATGCATTTACCTTATGCTGATTAGTCCTTGTTGTAGCCTCTTCACAAGCATTAGTATTTTTCTACCTAATAATAGTCCTGAAATTATTCTTTTGAAGTTTAGGGTAAGTGTGCACTTGTACATGAGTATGTATGTGTATGTATTATAAATTGCATTATACCCAAAGCCAAAAATATTCTCATATATAATCAATAAATTATACAACATGTAGAATTTGTTCTGTATATCTCCTATGTGAGATATATATTAACTATGTTAGCTATTTAAATATATTAAAATTGTTTTTAAATATAAAAACTTAAAAACACTTTTGTAAAACAGGGACAGAATCAGAAAGGTTTGTTTTGAACTTACAAATTTTGAAAGATTCGATAATTAGCAAAGATGTTAAACTTTGATTTAAAGTATGGTTTTATTCCCATGGACGGAGTAGCCTGGTGGGCTACAGACCATGAGGTCGCAAAGAGTCAGACACGAATGAACGACTTAACTAACTAACTTTAAAATACAATTTAAAAACAACACTAGGCATGCTATGGTTACAAATAATTGTTTTAAGCAAGATATACAGTTGTGTAATCTTATAATCTTTATATAATGTTAATTATCAATGGTAAAATGGCTTAAATTAAAACAAATAATGGATAAGCAAATCTTAAAAGTTTTTTTTTTATAAACATATAAGACTTTATCATATTGGTGAAATAAAGAGTTTTCTACCATTTTCTCACCAAAGAACACCAATCTTGACAATCACCATGGATGGAAGAAGACTTTGCAGAATTCAGGAAGTCAGTGGAGAAGTGGTGGTGAAATTCCAGGAGGCCAGTAGAGCAAGAAGTCTCAGACTGGATACATTTTAGAGGGTCAGAGAAACAGTTCACTTTACCCAAGTCTCCCCTCCCCTACGGCAGCACAGCTCAGTGTTAAGCAAGACCTTCTCGGCTGTGATTTCTTCTGCAGGTGAGTGAGGGTGAACCCAGCTTCCCCAGTTGCACAGGATGCTACCAAAGAGATCCATTACTTTCTCATCTCATTAAAAATATGAAGTGTGTAGCACAGCTAGGATTGGAAAGTCTGGGAGAACCACAAATATTGGATCCCACAGATCCTACTAAACATGTTGCAGACTCCATCAATAAGTATGCCCAAGAACCGCTGGGGGGGCCTCACCTTGAATCCCACCAACAGGCCTACAGGTAACCCCAATCCTCCTTTCAACTCACACGCCTTCCCCAACTCCATGGCTGGCTTCTTGTGTGCACTCTCCAGTGGCAGCAAGGGCCAGCCTTTGCAGACAGCTACCGAGCTCATGCAGAAAGCTGACCCAACTCTGTGAAACTGGGGGAAAACACATACACTTGAGCATCCCTCACCTCCCTAGGGAAAGCAAGAGAAAGCTGTCAGCATTCCATCAGCTTTTGCAGGAAGATGAAGGCATAAAATCTAAAGGACACCCCCATAAGCAGGAACAAGAAGTGCAGAGAATTGTATCTTAGAAAAGATCTGAGAAAGCAAGAGAATCTCTAACAGGACTGACAAAAGGTATTTCTTCCCTGTATTTAGTCAGTAAAGACCGAAAGAGGTGACTGCTTCTTCAAATATGATGTGGCTGTAACAACAAAAACACTAAAAACAAAATTGAAGATAAATAAGTGGGTCTATATCAAATTAAAAACTTCAGTAAAAAATAAAAGAAAAAGTCAACAGAGTGAAAAGCAACCTAAAGAATAGTAGAAAATATTTTTAAACTATAAATAAGAGTTAGTATACATAATATACAAGAAATGTATACAACTAAATACAAATAATACAACTATAACTTGGGCAGAGAACTTGAACAAAAAAGATATACAAATGGCTAACAGGTGCATGAAAAGATGCTTGACATCATTCAACATCAGGGAAATGCAAAAAAAAAAAATTGCAATGAAATATCATCTTACATCTGTCAGAATAATTATCATCAAAAAAACAAGAGATAACAAGTTATGACAAGGGAGTAGAGAAAAGGGAAGGATACCCCTTCCCTTGTACTGTTATCAGTATCCTTGTATACTGTCAACAGTATCCTTGTATACTGTTGGTGGGGATGTACATTGGGACAGCCACTGAAGAAAATAACAAGGAGTTTCCTCAGATAATTAAAAATAGAACTACCATACGGATACAAGAATACACAGAAGAACTGTACAAAAAAGATCTTCATGACCCAGATAACTACGATAGTGTGATCACTCATCTAGAGCCAGATATCCTGGAATGCGAAGTCAAGTTGGCCTTAGGAAGCATCACTACAAACAAAGATAGTGGAGGTGATGGAATTCCAGTTGAGCTGTTTTAAATCCTAAAAGATGATGCTGTGAAAGTGCTGCACTCAATATGCCAGCAAATTTGGAAAACTCAACAGTGGACACAGGACTGGAAAATATCAGTTTTCATTCCAATCCCAAAGAAGGGCAATGCCAAAGAATGTTCAAACTACCACACAATCGCACTCATCATCTAACACACTAGCAAAATAATGCTCAAAATTCTCCAAGCCAGGCTTCAACAGTACATGAACCAAGAACTTCCAGATATTCAAGCTGGATTTAGAAAAGGCAGAGGAACCAGAGATCAAATTGCCAACATCCAGTCAATCATAGAAAAGCAAAAGAATTCCAGAAAAACATATACTTTTTCTTTATTGATTACACCAAACCCTTTGACTATGTAGATTGCAACAAACTGTGGAAAATTCTTCAAGATATGGGAATGCCAGACTACTTTACCTGCCTCTTGAGAAACCTGTATGCAGGTCAAGAAGCAACAGTCAGAACCGGACTTGGAACAACAGACTGTTTCCAAATTGGGAAAGGAGTACATCAACACTATATATTGTCATCTTGTTTATTTAACCTATATGCAGAGTACATCATGAGAAATGCTGGGTTGGATGAAGCACAGCTGTAATCAAGATTGCCAGGAGATATATCAATAACCTCAGATATGCAGATGACACCACCCTTATGGCAGAAAGTGAAGAGAAACTAAGGAGTCTCTTGATGAGAGTGAAAGAGGAGAGTGAAAAAACTGGCTTAAAACTCAACATTCAAAACACTAGGATCATGGCATCTGGTCTCATCACTTCCTGGCAAGCAGATGGGGAAACAATGGAAACAGTGACATACTTTCTTTTTTTGGGCTCCAAAGTCACTGCAGATGGTGACTGCAGCCATGAAATCAAAAGATGCTTGCTCTTTGGAAGAAAAGCTCTGACCAACCTTGACAGCAAATTAAAAAGCAGAGACATTGCTTTGCCAACAAAGATCCTTCTCGTCAAAGGTATGTTTTTTTCAGTAGTCATGTATGGATGTGAGAGTTGGACTATAAGGAAAGCTGAATGCCAGAGAATTGATGCTTTTGAACTGTGGTGTTGGAGAAGACTCTTGAGAGTTCCTTGGACTGCAAGGAGATCAAACTAGTCAATCCTAAAGGAAATCAGTCCTGAATATTTATTGGAAAAACTGATGCTGAAGCTGAAACTCCAATACTTTGGTCTCCTGATCCGAAGAACTGACTTATTGGCAAAGACCCTGATGCTGGGAAACATTGAAGGCAGGATGAGAAGGGGACGACAGAGGATGAGATGGTTGGATAGCATCACCGACTTGATGGACAAGAATTTGAGCAAGCTTCAGGAATTGGTGATGGACTGGGAAGTCTGTCATGCTGCAGTCCATGGGTTCACAAAGAGTCAGACACGACTGAGTGGCTGAACTGAACTGAGCTGAACCATATGACCCAGTCATCCCCCTTCTGGGCATATTATATCAAGAGAAAAAAAGTGATTATCTTGAAGTGATAGCCACACTCCCAACTCCTAGAAAAATACTGAAACAGACTCAACAAGGAATAGAAAATCTGAATATGACTGTAATGAGCAAAGAGATTGAATTAGCAATTTTTAAAGTTTCTGCAAAGAAAAGTCTAAGACCTGATAGTGATGATGGCTTCAACTGTTAAGTCTACCAGGAATTTAAAAAAAGAATGAAGATCATGTTGTCTTTGGCAGCACATATACTAAAATTGGAATAATACAAAGAAGATTATCATGGTCCCTGAAATAGGATGGCATGCCAATTTGTTAAGTGCTCTATATTTTTCAAGAGGGAGGGGACATATGTGTACTTATGGTTGATTCATGTTGATGTATGGCAGAAACTAACACAATATTTTAAAGCCGTTATACCCAATTAAACATTTAAAAAGAATTAAGGCCAATTCCTTCAAAGTCTTAAGAAGAAAATAATTGTAGAAAGAGGAGAAAACATTTTTAACTCAATCTATGAGGCCCACATTACTATGATACCCAAATCAGACAAAGATTTCACAAGATCTTTAAATTATAGACCAAAATTTTTCATGGAAAAGTACACAAAGTTCTCAATAAAGTAGTAAGAAGTCAAATCGCACAATGTAGCAAAAAGGATTATACATCATGACAAGTAAGATTATCTGAAAGACTCAAGGTTGAGTGAATATATAAGTATCAATCACTATATAGCATCTTATTAATAAAATAAATACTCCCCAAATTCAGTGCCTTTCTTCTCAATACTGTAGTAGTATTTCCTGCAGAAATTGACAAATTAACCCTATCACTCACATGTTAAGCCTACAGTTTACATGTGAAGAAAACATCCCAGGATAAATAAAACCATCTTGAAGAGTAAGAACAAACTAAGAGAACTAAAAATCCCTGATTTCAAAACCTCTGCAAAAGGTACAATAATAAAGATAGTGTTTTACTGGCATTAAAGAAAAAAAAATAGACATATCAGTCTATGGAATAGAACTGAAAGTCCAGAAATAAACTCATACATCTATAGTTAGCTGATTTTCAATAACATTGCTGAGACAATTCAATGGGGAGAGAATAGTTTTTTCAACAAATGGTGCTAGATCAACTGTATATCCATATATAAAGGAAAGAAGTTAAGCTTATATTTCACAAAAAATAAAAAGCAACTCAGTATGGATCAAAGCCTTTACATTTGTAAGTAAAAGAACTCCCAGATGTTCAAACTGGATTTAGAAAACTTAGAGGAACCAGAGATCAAATTGCCAACATCCATTGGATCATGGAAAAAGCAAGAGAATTCCAGGAAAAAAAAAAAAAAATCTACTTCTGCTTCATTGACTATGCTAAATCCTTTGACTGTGTAGATCACAGCAAACTATGGAAAATTCTTAAAGAGATGGAAATAACAGACCACCATAACTGTCTCCTGAAATATCTGTGTGCAGGTTAAGAAGCAACAGTTAGAACTGACATGGACCAATAGATTGCCGGGAGAAATATCAGTAACCTCAGATATGCTGTATTTTGTCACCTTGGTTATTTAACTTATATGCAGAGTACATCATGCAGACTATAGGGCTGGATGAAGCACAAGCTGTAATCTCAACTGCCAGGAGAAATAACAATAACCTCAGATACACAGATGACACCACCCTATGGCAGAAAGCAAAGAGGAACTGAAGAGCCTCCTGGTGAAAGTGAAAGAAGAGTCGGTAAAAGCTGGCTTAAAACTCAACATTCAAAAAGTTAAGATCACAGCATCTGGTCCCATCACTTCCTGGCAAATAAATGGGGAAACAATGGAAACAGTGATAGAATTTATTTTCTTAGGCCCAAAATCACTGTAGATGGTGACTCCAGACATGAAATTAAAAGACTCTTGCTCCTTGGAAGAAATGCTATGACCAACCTAGACAGCCTATTAAAAAGCAGAGACATTACTTTACCAAAAAATGTCTGTATATTTAAAGCTATGGTTTTTCCAGTAGTCATGTATGGATGTGAGAGTTGGACCATTAAGAAAGCTGAGCACCAAAGAATTGATGCTTCTGAACTGTGGAGTTGGAGAGGACTCTTGAGAATCCCTTGGACATGAAAGAGATCAAACCAGTCAATCCTGAAGTAAGTCAGTCCTGAATATTCATTGGAAGGACTGATGATGAAGCTCCAATACTTTACCTGATGCGATGAACTGACTCATTGTAAAAGATCCTGATGCTGAAAAAGATTGAAAGCAGAAAGAGAAGGGGACAACAGTTGATGAGATGGTTGGATGGCATCACTGACTCAACAGACATGAGTTTGAGCAAGTCCAGGAGTTGGTGATGGACAGGAAAGCCTAGCATGTTGCAGTCCATGGGGTTGCAAAGAGACACGACTGAGCAACTAAACTAAACTGAACTGACCAACATATAATCAAGATAATCCTATTACACCAAGCATGCACAATTAGGAAAGAAGAGTTTCTTCAATAAATGGTATTTTAAAAACTGTTTGTCCACCTGTAAAACAATGATATAGGAACTTTATTAACATCAAATTAAGAACAAAAAAACAGCTCTCTATATGTTAAATACTTAAAGAAGAGCTGAAGCTGCAAACTGCTAGAAGAAATTATAAGAAAAAATCCTTTTGTCTTATCTTTTGTATGTAATCTCAGAAGTATATGCAGTGAAAACTAACATTGGCAAATCAAAGTGCATTGAACTAAAATTTTCAGCAGTGGCCACAGGACTGGAAAAAGTCAGCTTTCATTCCAATTGAAAGAAGGGCAATGCCCAACACTTCAAATTACCATACAATTATACTCATTTCACATACTAGCAAGGTTATGCTCAAAATCCTTCAAGGTAGACTTTAGCAGTACATGAACTGAGAACTTCTGTATGTATAACTTGGCTTCAAAGAGGCAGAGGGACCAGAGGTCAAAGTGCCAACATTCATTGGATAATGGAGAAAGCAAAGGGATTCCAGAAAAACATATACTTCTATTTCACTGACTACACTAAACTTTAACTGTGTGGATCACAACAAATCTTGGGAAATTCTTAAAGAGATGGGAGTGCCAGATCACCTTACCAGTCTCCTAAGATACCTGTATTTACCACTATCCTGGCAGAAAGTGAAAGCAAAGGTCTCTTACTGAGGGTGAAAGAGGAAAGTGAAAAAGATAGCTTGAAACTCAACATTCAAAAACTAATATCACGACATCCGTCCCATTACTTCATGGTGAATATTAATAGAAGGGTTTTAAAAGTGGAAACAGTGACAGATTGTGTTTTCTTGGGCTCCAAAATCACTTCAGCCATGAAATTAAAAGACGCTCCTTGGAAAAAAAGCTATGATCAACTTATATAGCATATTAAAAAGCAGAGACATCACTTTGCCAAAAAAGGTCCATATAGTCAAAGCTATGGTTTCTCCCGTAGTCATGTATGGATGTTAAGAGTTGGTCCAAAAAGAAGGTCGAACACCAAAAATTGATGCTTTCCAATTGTGGTGACTCTTGAGAATCCCTTGAATAGCAAGGAGACCAAACCAGCCAATCCTAAAGGAAATCAACCCTGAATATTCATTGGAAGGACTATTGCTGAAGCTGAAGGTCCAATCTTTGTCTACCTGATGCGACGAGCTGACTCATTGGAAAACAACCCTGAGGCTGGGAAAGATTGAAGGCAAAAGAAGGAGGTGGCAGAAGATGAGATGGTTAGTTAGCATTACTCAATGGATATGAAATTAAGTGAACTCTGAGAGATGGTAGAGGACAGAGGAAACTGGTGTCCCTGGGGTCCCAAAGAATCAGACACAGCTTAGCAACTTAACAACAACAACAAAATTTCTGTATAGCAAAAAAAATGAAAAAAAAAAAAATCAACAAAGAAACAACCTATGTGATGGGAAAATATTTGCACATATATGTATATGTACATATTTATATACACATAATTAAGTTTCTTTCTTTCTTAAGGCTCAACAGTAGTCGATCGTATATTGTGGTAAAATGGATAAAACTGGATATCATTATGCCAAGTGAAATAAGTCAGACACAGCGAGACAAATACTGTTTATTTTCACCTAGATATGGAATATACAAAAGTCAGACACAGAGAATAGGATGTTGCTTACCAGGGTCTGGAGGGTGAAGAGAATGGGAAAAATATTGGTCAAAGGGCAAAAAAAAAAAAAAAAAAAAGTTAGCTATGTAATAGGAAAATATTGGCAAGCCAAGTATCTCTTTAGGAGTTCATATCCAAAGTAAATAAGCAACAAAAATAGACAGGAAAACAAACAGTCTGATTTAAAAATGGACATGCAACCTAAATAGATATTTATATCTAAAATAAATGTATTTTAGCAAAATATATTTAGTGACATATAGAAAAGTTTTAGATACACAGGAGGAAATTCTGAAGATATGATGTACTACATCAAGATGACTGTCATTAACTGCATTTCATTGTACTCATGAAATTGGCTGAATAGACCTTAACTGTTCTCACAAAAAAAGATATTATGAAAACTGATGGATATTTTAAGTAGCTTGAATGTTGTAAACATTTACAATGTATATGTATGTAAAAACATCACATTGTATACCTTAAGTGTATTCAATTTTTGCCTATACCACAATAAAACTGGGGAAAAGACAGGTAATCTTATTAAAGAAATGAATTTGCAATTATATCTTTCAATAAATAAAGCATCAGCTATAAGATGTTTCCTGGGTAAATTCTATCAAACATAAAAAAAAAAATACCAAAGGAACACCATCTCTTCCTGAAAAAGAAGAGGAGGGTACACTGCCCAACTCATTGTGCATCCATTATTATCTGAATAACCAAATGAGCAAAGACATTATAAGAAACGTAAAGTACAGATCAATAACCCTCATAAGTATGAATGCAAAATTATTCACCAATCATTAGCCAAGTATATTTAGTAACAGACAGAAAAGAAACTACATCATGACAAGTAGCGTTTATTCCAGAATTTCAAACTTGTTCAGTCATCAAAGGAGATTGAGATGGACGCATATGCTCTCTTGGTTCTATGTACCCAGATAACTAACATGAACATAGTGCATCCCACGGGGAACTGTACCTAAGGCGCTGTGCTGAGCTGAACGGGGCGGGGCCCAAAAGGGAGGAGGTGGGTGTATTCACAAGGCTGGTTCACTATGCAGTGCAGTGGAAGCCAACACAGAGCAGAGGAAAGCAACCATACTCCAATGAAATCAGCTAAACAAGAAAACAGCCAGTGCGAACTATCATATCAGCAACTTAGAGGAAAAGCACATGATCGTCTCAGTGAACGCAGAAAACGCATCCGACACACTCAACGTTACTCATGCCATTTCTACCTATTTGTGGACTCTTCTTCATGCGCTCAGTCGCCCTCTCGTGTCTGACTCTGTGTGACTGTGGACTGCAGCTCGCCAGGCTCCTCTGTCCACGGAATTCTCCAGGCAAGAATCCTGGAGGGGGTTGCCGTTTCCACTCCAGGGCATCTTCCCTACTCAGGGATCAAACTTGCATCTCTTGCGACTCTTGCATTGGCAGGTGAATCCTTTACCTGCTGACCCATGTATTTGATAGCTATTCAATAAATCCATGTTGGTTAAATAAATTAAAATGCTCAATAAAGCCACAACAATGGGAGGAAAATAAACAACTTTAAAGCCATAATATTGATTTTAGAGTTATGACAAAGTATAAAACGAACCCACAGGAGCCAAAGGAGAGAGATTTTTTTTGAAGGAAGATGACTAAGAGTAGGGAGTTGCTGATGTCCTTACTTATGAGAACTGAGGAAAACATACCTGAAAATTAGGAAATCCATGCTGGTCCTGAATATATATATATATATATATATATATATATATTTTTTTTTCCCCTCCCTTCTCAGAGGAAGAGATGGAAAGATTTAATACCTGATAGTTTTTATTCAATGTGAGGAAGCAAAATATACCTAGAGGCAATAGGAAAATAAACATTGAAATAATTTTAAATATGTTAAATATTTTATGTTAAATATTTTAGAATCTACAAACATCTTAGGGGGGAAATCATTTCATGATTAAAAGCAGGCCATTTTAGAAAGTTCTGTAAAATTTTCTGGCAATGACTCACACTCAAAAAAATATATAGTGATATAACATCTGATCTAATGTGTTTATTTTTGTAAAGAAAGACTTAAAAAATAGAAAGTGTGTATAGCACCTTGATATCTAGAAAAAGCAGTTTAAGAAAAATATTTTTAGTTCCAGTTCTTCAAAAGAGAAAAATGATTAATTGTATACACATTAGTTTTAAGATTGAAACAAAAGCAGTGTACATTGTAAATAATACATTTGGAGGGGAGAGAGATATTTCATTAGTTAATCCATTATCTTTCATGTCTGAATGGCCATTCATTGAAAAATTAAATAATTTTAATATTTAAATTAGTAAATTTATTTAATTAAATGAAACTGATTCTTTAACAAATGAATTTTGCAAGACATATATCTCTAGTAAAACTGAAGACACCAGTGAATTATATGGAGTCAGTGTTCAATTTAATTAAACAACAGAGAATTTCATAATCTTTAAGTAAATTTAGTTATTTTGGAATAAAAATACATGAGAAAAAGCTATGTATCTGCATGATAATACTAAGAAAACTAAATTCAGACTTAAATGAATAAAATGACTCTTCATGTATATTACTATACATTATATATATATATATATGTATGTGTATATATATATATATATACTATACATTATATATACATATGTATATATACTATACATTTATGTAAACTCAGAAAGAATTTTGTTTTCATTCAACAAAAAATCAAAGAAAGCTCTTGTCTTATCTACTCTGTTGAAACTTATCCTTTGCCTGATTATAATGGTGATGGACTATTTAACACCATTCTCACAACTCAACCACGTTCTAGCCTTAGCCTGGCAGCATTCATAATGAAGGATAATTAAGATAATATTGGACTGTACCACCAACAGACAACCCACAGCTTTGTTATCATACTTAATCAATGCATCAGCTAGGGGATAGAGATCGTATAATGTCACATAACTGATTCAGGAATTCTTCATGTAGCTGTGATAAATCATCCTCTTTCTAAAGCATTACCTTGTTAGTTAGCAGCTAAAACAGTCCCTATGTTAACGTCTCACACTCAATTATGTAGCCTTTCATTTCATTGACTTCAGTTTGTTTGTTTGTTTGTTTAATTTTAATTGGAGGCTAATTACTTTACAATATTGTAGTGGTTTTTGCCACATATTCACATGAATCAGCCATGGGTGTACATGTGTCCCCCATCCTGACTTCAGTTATGACTGAGCAAAGGACTATTAATTCAGACCCCAAAGGCTTAAGGTAATAACTTTTCCAGACCTTATAACTAATTGCCTTGCCCCAATTCATTACAATACACCACTCAACTTCTGTAATAAATATTTATTCAATAGAACACAATGAAGAGTGGTTTCATGCTGGCCAGTAATTTAAAGCTATAAAGTTAGACCAGTGTGGTTCTACATATTTCTTTGAGGCTCCTATAATAACATAAATTCTTAATCAAATCAATATCACAGACATCTAGAGCCATTTGGCTCTTTAAGTTTTGACAGTCCATATTCCAGATCAAAGAAATACCGGTTTTAGTCTACTTTTATTTGGAATATCTGTATATTGATTATATACGACAACCCCAACCATGTTTACAAGTAAGCTTAGAAATGGTATAAAACTGTTAAGCAAGTCCATAGACTTTATTTCTTTAGGCCTTTTAGATAAGACAAAACACAACAACAAAATATAACTTTCTTTCAAATGTTACCTCATTCTGATTTCATCTCAGTCATATAGAGTAACAATGTTTTGAGTTGCCCCATTGTTCAGCAATAGGAATATTGTTGGGAAAAGAAAGTCCAATTTCTTTTGCTAGTACAAATAACAAGGTCAAATAACTTCCTTAAACCTTCTAAAGTAATACACGCCAAACACCACTGGTTTAAATCAGCACAGGTATATTTCTTGCTTATGCTACCTGCCCAACAGGCTCGCCTAGGATTTTATCCCCTAATTTTGCTTTTCTAAGAAAACAATAAAATTAGATTACTTATAATATTGATAATTTTAACCAGTGGTACATGAGATTTTTTTTTCAATGTAGTAATAAAGTTTCCATCATCTTACAAACTTTCCCTTGCTCTCTTCTCCCAGGCTATAACCATTTCCTTAGAATACATGTAGGTTGGGAATAAAATGAAATGGACCTATTTACCACTCATCTGCCATTAATTTCCTGCCGCTGGAGAGTGGTCATTTATAAAGCTACAGTTTTCTAAATCATCAGCACTACTCTTCCTGGAGTTGCCAAAAGCAGCCTTTGAATTCAAAGACCATCTAGTAAAATCTTGCTTAGCTCAAAATAAGCCTGAGGATGTTCCACCAAGCATACGGTCAGCAAGCTAAATCATTTACTATAATCCACAACAAAGATGCTATTAGAAAGAAAAGCAACTGACTTGGAAATGGTTTCTTATGAGCAAGAGCAGCAGTGAGGGCGCTGGGATGTGTTAACAGTGAACCAGCAAGGTAGGGGTGAATAAGTGAAGATGCAGGCACGCCTGTTCACAGAACCGACGCAGTGAGGGCACTGGGATGTGTTACAGTGAACCAGCGATGCTCACTTTCAAAGCACAAAAATTGGAATATTGCCTGAAAATACTATCATTATCTAAAAACAACTTATGTGCTACTTCACCAGCAATAAGAATTATTGATATTATTGAAAATGACAGCACACATAGTAACTTATGTACTGAAATGCCTGAGCATGAAGCTTTCTCGCTTGTGTGGCCTTGCCATAAAATTGATGCAAAACTGATTTTCATAGTTGACAGGTTATTATAAAGAAAGAAAGGTACATTTCCATTTTCAGCAAGTGTAGCATGTGAAAATCATGATACACCTTGGTGGTACAAATAATGCATATCATGTGATTGATAAAATAAACACTATTGTAAATAAATACATAAGTCAATGTTGTTATTTGTGAGTACAGGAGAAAGAGAAAATCTGACAAGTTTTGTTATACACAATAACATAAAAGACTGACTTTTGGAGAGGCAATATAAAACAGTGACGAAGAGGCAGATTTGGAATCAGAAAGCCTATGTTTGAAGTCAGAGGCTTTCTACTAATTAGGAAACAAATTCATGTAAGTTACCTCTTCCAGCCTCAGAGTCTTCATCTGATAAATGGGATATTACTATCTTGTTCACCATAAATGAATGTTAAGTAAAATATATTTCATAAGATAAATAGAAAACCAGCACAATGCTTGATGAAAATTTAATGGTATTTTTAATAGAAGAGTATGAATAAATGATCGCTCAAATAGCAATCAATAAGCCTAGGTTTATGCCAGTTAGAGCACTGATTCAATGTCTTTTTTACTTACCTCCAAATCTTTTGTTTTCATTATCTATTAGCTATGAGAGGAGAGGAGGTGGATAAGCACATTCATTCATGTGCTTTCACACATGAAAGCACATCCTTTCATTCATTCATTCTCTTACTGAGCACTTCCTATGAGCTAATCACAGGGCACAATGGATGCAAAGATGAGTAAGTCAGTGTCTCTCATCCAGATATTTACTGTCTAGTGGGGGAGGCAGAAGAGCAAACAGAGCAAGTGCCATGTAGCAGGGGTCGCCACTTTAAAAGAGTACAGCTGAACACAGAGAGGCGATAAAGTAAAGCTGCCAGAAAAGTCAGAGCTTGCTAAACCTGTAAATATTATGTACACTCCATCTTGAAAAGTAATTTTTTACTATAATTTAAGAAGAAGTTGAACTACTTTCCAGAAGGAAGAACAGATGCAAAGTCAAGGATGAAAAAAATGACACATTTGAATTAGAAGGTCAAAAGATAGTGAATTCAGTGACACAGTTGGGGAAGTGGGCAAGTTCAGTGTAGTCTGGAGGTTTTATGTCTTACTATTACTTGTTTCTGGAGAAGGGAAAGGCAACCCACTGCAATACTCTTACCTGGAGAATTCCATGGACAGAAGAACCTGGTGGGCTACAGTCCTTCGGGTCACAAAGAGTTGGACACAACTGAGTGTCTAACACACTGTGGGTCTTATTTAAGTAGGCAATGTGCAAAGCTTTATCACAATTTCTGGATATGAGCTTCAAACTGAAGTTTGTATAACTTAGCAAAGTCCTGCATGAAATATGTGGATATGAAATATATCACAGCTAAATTCTGGGTGTGAGACTTCAAACAGGAAGGGATTACAGAGGGTGATAGTGCTCTCAACTCTGTCAATCTTTTGGAAAGACTCCAAGGCTTGAACAAATATTGAGTCAATAAGTAAAATGGACATTTGCAAAATGCTTGAAAGAGGAACAGTAGTAAGAAAGACAGGCACAGTTAAGGAGGCTAAATTATCTCAAAATCCACTAACAGGTGAATGACATGAGACATCCAGGTCACACCATAGACCAGGAAGACAGACTATAAGAAAGAGGTTCACCTTTTAAGCGATGACTTGATTACCAGTAACTGTGGCCAGAATGTGAACATCAAGAAAAATGATAAACACACAGATCTGCTTTTCAAAATTAACTCTGGAATTTCTTTTAAACCACAGACTTTTATCTTTTTCCCCCAAACAGGTAACTCAAACCTAAAGTATTTTATTTTATCTCAAAAAAGTACTATATTTAAAATGAGGTAGGTAGGTAAAATATTTGTATTATTAAGCTCCCCATTCTACTAGAAATGCATGAGGGTTGACATTGTAAATCTTTCTGAATAAGCTTTTATTTAAAATGTAGACTGTCACTTTTTCTTTATTCATTTCATCATCTACAAATCAAAATCAAGACAGATTCTGCTCATTGTCTGAGATCCCAATTACCACTCATTCTCTCATTCGAAGGGAACATGATTGTGATACTTAGCTATCTTTGGTATTATCATGCAGGAGGGAAGGTGAATTATTCTGAGATGATCCTTAGAAAGGATGAAAATTTATAATACACATCTCATAACATTCTGAGAATCCCAACACATTAGGACTGGGTATTTTTTAACCTTAGAGAAAGGATATGCAAAAAACAGAGTCTCTTCTTTGAAGCATGTGATGATTACTGCAGCCTCATGCTGACTAAACAACTCACCGGAAAACCATAATATTCCACATTTTAAATCCCATGTGTCATTGATAACAATCATACACTAGGTTTCAGGTAAATGAAGGCTATTGTTCAACATAAAAGTACTATTCCTTCTTCTTTCTCTAATGCTATACTAATAATACCTCCTAATGAAGTCATCAGTGTATTTTTATCTTGGTCCTTATCACTAAATAAATTAAAAACTACCTGTAATTTCTTATTTTGCATGACTTTTCCTTTTAAAAACCCTAAAACCCTAAGCAATATATTTTATTAAAAGTAAAATTTTATTTATTAAAAATGCATAAAAATTTATTTATTTAAAAATAAATGAAATTTATTGATATTCTCCTCTGCTGGCAATACCAAATTCCTGGGGAAGAGATTTGTGTCATAGAATGCCTTGCTAGAATTAGTCCTATGGGAACATATGTGCCTATTGTTGATATTTTAGGAATGTAACCAAAAATACTATTAATATTATCAATATTGGGAGAAAGTTTGGGGTCAGGAGAGTGGCAAAGCTAAACAAAATCTCCACATACACATGTGCATACATGCTCACATTTATTTCTGCAACCATGAAGCATCTTCCTATAGTATTTTATATTTTAGCCCAATCTCTAATTCAGTTTGGGGTCATATTGTACTTTGACTTAGCTTTTTTTTTTTTAATTATTAAACTTGAATCAAATAATATGTCTATTTTTACTCACCATAGCATCAGTTCTTATGCACTTTTCCTTCCTTTCAATTACTCACAATCCCCCTGTGCTACAAGGTAAGTCCAGATGAGTTTTCCACATGTTGCTAGATTCCATTTCTTATTCCTTATCCAAGGATATCAAGATATCACATTAACAATTTTTTAATCTCTCTGTTTCACTATTGATTTTACTTATTGCATCCAAGAGCATGAAAACCCACTGCTATGTTTGCAATATTTAAAGAGCCAGGAGACAACAGCAAAGGCAAGACTTCTCCTGACATCTCTATCCTCTTCAACTTCCCCGTTTCCCTATTTACAATCACAATAATCCCCAGAAGTATTTTTTTTTAACTCACTTTTTTCAATTTTTCTTCTCATCCTATTTTGACCTTTTGCAATGGTCTTCACAATACTAAACCCAATAGTCAAATGTCAGTTCTCTCCTTACTGAACTATCAGCAACATTATTCTTTCTCAGAGATGTTCTTTGGTCTTCCTCCTAGATTTCAGGCTGCTTTGTTTATTGTATTTTTTCATCAATTCTTATAGCCTGAGGCCTTTATTTTTTTTCTCCCCCCCCCCCATTTATTTTTATTAGTTGGAGGCTAATTACTTTACAATATTGTAGTGGTTTTTGTCAAACACTGACATAATAAGATGGATGAAACTGGAGCCCATTATACAGAGTGAAGTAAGCCAGAAAGATAAAGACCAATACAGTATACTAACACATATATATGGAATTTAGAAAGATGGTAAGGATAACCCTATATGCAAAACAGAAAAAGAGACACAGATGTATAGCTTGAAGCCTTTAAATTTGAGATTATCCAGGCCGCAGTACTCAAAGATCTCTTTTCTTCATCGTGGTTGGCTTGGTAATCTCTTCCTGGGTCATGCCTTAAATCACTAAGTGAAAAATGAATATTTGTACATTTTTATCCCCAGTGTAGATTTCTCTTAGGTGCTGATTCCACAACATTCACAGAGTGAAAAAATACTCCTTATGGTTTAGATAAGAGGAGGACTAAAAATTAATCACTGGACATGATAAAAAGATTTGTGTTATTTTAGTGTACACGTGGATTTGAAATCCTGTTAAGAATAAATTCAATAGAAAAAAAAAAAAAAAAAGGAAGAAAAAATTCGAGGTAGAAAACACTGATAAATAGTTCAGTGCTTCTTTCTTTCTTTTTCTTTTTTTTTTTTAATTAAGAGGAGTAGAGAAAAAGAGTAATACCTGCATGAGGGGGCTTTATATTGAGAAATATTTCAAGTCGACAGACCCAGTGCATATGTAAAATTGCCATATATCTTGACTTAATTTGGAAAATTTATAGACTTTAGAGAACACCTGAGGTCAAACATAGAAGATATAAGTGTGTGTGTGTGTGTGTGTGTGTGTGTGTGTGTGTGTATGCATGTTAAGTCACTTCAGTCATGTCAGACTCTTTGCAACCCTATGGACTGTAGCACACCAGGCTCCTCTGTCCATGGCATTCCCCAGGCAAGAATACTGGAGTGGGTTGCCATGCTCTCCTCAAGGGGATCTTCCTGATCTAGGGAGATATCGGGCTTCCCAGGTTTATCTAGTGGTAAAGAACCTGACTGCAAATACAGGAGTCATAAGAGATGTGGGTTTGACCCCTGGAAATATTTCAAGGACCAATGCTGAAGCTGAAGTGACAGCCTTTTTGTCATTTGATGCAAAGAGCTGAGTCATTGGAAAAGGTTCTAATGCTGGGAAAGATTGAAGGCAAAAGGATAAGGGGTCGGCAGAGATTTGAATTGTTTTACCAAAAATAATGGCAGATACATAATATTTTGTCTCATCATTTTCATTTATTCAATTAAATTAAAGCTGCTAAGCAAGGATATACCAAACAGCATAAAATTGTTTTTTTCTGGAAATCATTTCTTGTCAATGGTTGTGAAGATATATATATATGTATATATATGTATATATATACATATATATATATATATTCAAATGATTATTCAGGGTTGATTTCCTTTAGGACTGACTGGTTTGATCTTTCAATCCAAGGAACTCTCAAGAGTCTTCTCCAATACCATAATTCAAAAAGCATCAATTCTTCAGCTCTCAACCTACTTTATGGTCCAACTCTTACATTTGTACATGACTACTGGAAAAACCATTATTTTGACTATATTGACATTTGTCGGCGAAGTGATGTCTTTTTTTTTTTTTTTTTTTTTTTTAACACTACCTAGATTTGTCACAGCTTTTCTTCCAAGGAGCAAGTATCTTTTATTTCATGGCTGTAGCCAATGTCCGCAGTGATCTCAGAGCCCAAGAAAATAAAACCTAGTTCCACTTTTTCCCCTTCTACTTATCATGAAGTGATCAGACTGGATGCTGTGATCTTAGTGTTGCTTTTTTTTTTTAATTGAGTTAAAAGTCAGCTTTTTCACTCCCCCCTTCACCCTCATCAAGAGATTCTTTAGTTACACTTCACTTTCTCCCATTTTTAGAGTATCAGCTGCATATCTGAGGTTGTTGATATTTCTCCCAGCAGTCTTGATTCCAGCTTGTGATTCATTCAGGCCAGCATGTCTCATAATGTACTCTGCATATAAGTTAAACAAACAGGGTCAAAATATACAGCCTTGTTGTACTGCTTTCCCAATTTAGAACCAGTCATTTGTTCCATGTAAGGTTCTAACTGTTTCTTCTTACCCCGTGCCGTTTTCTCAGGAGACAGGTACGGTGGTCTGATATTCCCATCTCTATAAATTTCCCACAGCTTCTTGTGATCCACACAGTAGCATAGTCAATGAAGCAGAGTTGATTTTTTTTTTTTTTTTTTTTGGGGGGGGTGGGGGTGGGATTCATCTGCTTTCTCTCTGGCCCAATAGATATTGGCAATTTGATCCCTGATTCCTCTGCCTTTTCTAAACCCAACTTGTACATCTCGAAGTTCTCAACTCACATAGTGCTAAAGCCTAGCTTGAAGGATTTTGAGCATAACCTTATTAGAATGCAACATGAGTACAATTTTTTGATAGTTGAACATTCTTTGGCATTGCCCTTCTTTGAGATTGGAGTGAAAACTGAATTTTCCAGTCCTGTGGTCACTGTTGAGTTTTTCAAATTTACTTACATATTGAGTGTAGCACTTTAACAGCATCATATTTTATGAGTTTAAATATCTCTCATGGAATTCCATCACTAACACTAACTTTGTTTGCAATAACACTTCCTAAGGCCCATTTGACTTCACAATCTAGGACGTTTGGCTCTAGGTGATTGACCACACCAATATGGTTATCCTAGTCATTGAGGCATTTTTGTATAGTTCTTCTGTGTATTCTTGCCACCTCTTCTTAATCTCTCTGCTTTCTTAGGTCCTTACTATTTCTTTCTTTATAATGCCAATCCTTGCATGATATGTTCTTTTGATTTCTCCAGTTTTCTTGAGGAGAGTTCTAGTCTTTGTAATTCTATTATTTTCCTTCATGTCTTCACTTAAGAACGTTCATAGCTCAGTTGGTAAAGAATCGCCTGCAATGCAAGAGACCCCGGTTCGATCCCTGGGTTGTGAAGATCCCCTGGAGAAGGGAAAGGCTACACACTCCAGTATTCTAGCCTGGAGAATTCCATGCACTACGGCCATGGGGCCGCAAAGAGTCAGATACGACTGAACGACTTTCAGTTTCACTTTCTTACCTCTCTTTGCTGTTCTCTGGATCTCAGCATTCAGTTGTGTATATCTTTCTTTTTCTCCATTGCTTTTCTCTTCTCTCCTTCCCTCAGATATTTGTAAAGCCTCCTCAGATAGCCACTTTGCCTTCTTACATTTATTTTTCTTTGAGATGGTTTTGGTCACTGCCTCCTGTACAGATTTATGAATCTCTGTTTACAGTTCTTAAGCCACTCTGTCTACCATATCTAATCCCTTAAATCTATTCATCACCTTTACTGTATAATCATGTCTTTAATTTAACTCATATCTGAATAACATAGTGATTTTCCCTAGTTTCTTCAATTCAAGCCTCAATTTTGAAATAAGGAGCTCATGATCTGATCCAGTCAGCTCTAGGTCTTGTTTTTACTAACTGTATAGAGCTTCTCCATTTTCAGCTACAAAGAAAATAATCAATTCAATATTAACCATCTGATGATATCCATGTTTAGAGTTGTCTCTTATACTGTTGGAAGAAGGTGTTTGCTATGACAAGAATGTTCTCTTGAGAAAACTCTGTTAGCATTTGCCTTACTTCATTTTGTGCTCCAAGGTCAAACTTGCCTGTTATTCCAAGTATCTCTTGACTGCCCGCTTTTGCATTCCAACTCCCTATGATGAAAATGACTTTTTTTTTTTAAGTGTTAGTTCTAGAAGGGTTTGTGTAAGTCTACATAGAACTGTTCAACTTCAGCTTCTCCAAACTTAGTGATTTGGCATAGGCTTGGATTGCTATGATATTGAATGGTTTACTTTGGAAATGAACCACAGAGATCATTCTGTCATTTTTGAGACTGCATCCAAATACTGCACTTCAGACTGTTCTGTTGACTATGAAGGCTACTCCATGTCTTCAAATGGATTCTTGCCCACAGTAGTAGACATACTGGTCATGTGAATTAAATTCACCCATTCCTGTCCATTTTAGCTCACTGATTCCTAAGATGTCAGCATTCACTCTTGCCATCTTCTGCTTGACCATGTCCAGTTTACCTTAGTTCATGGACCTCACATTTTAGGTTCTCATGCAATATTGTTCTTTACAGCGTTGGACTTTACTTTCACCACCAGACACATCCACAACTGAGTATCATTTCCACTTTGGCCCAGCCACTTCATTTTTTCTGGGGCTAATAATAATTGCCCTGGTAGCATATCAGACACCATCAGACCTGGGAGGCTCATTTCCGGTATTGTATCTTTTGGCGTTTTCATATTGTTCATGGGGTTCTCACAGCAATAAAACTGGAATGTTTTGTCTTTCCTTCCTGCAGTGGACCAGTTTTCTCAGAACTTTTCACTATGACCCATCCATCTTGAGAGACCATGCATGACATGGCATGGCTCATTGTTCATTGAGTTATGGAAGCCCCTTCTCCACACTTTCAATGTTTGCAAATGCTTTCTTTTATATCTTTATTTAAAAGTTGTAATTATTATAAAATAGGAACATATGTATTTTTAGAAACAGAATGTAATGCAGCAAATCATGAAAGACATGAAATTCAGACTTTATAGGGATAACAAGGAAAAGAGTGTATATGAAATAATCCAATTAGCAGAGGCCACTTCTATTCTCTAACTGCCCTTATAGTCACAATGACCAATTGTACAATTTATCACATTTGAGAAATTACTTTCACATATATAATCTTAATTGATCTTTCAAAAAATTCAATGAGTAGATTTTAATCTCTATTTTGCAAATAACACTTTCAGTCTTCCTTTTAGTTACAGAATTAGTATTTTTAGGATCAAATTCAATTATTTTAATCTTAGGAATCTTTTTGCTAATATTACTGATGTTTAAACTTGGTCCTTATCTGGATTAGAAAATTTCAAAGTTCTGTTAGTAAGAAGCTATCATGGTTTTCTTTCTTTTTTTCTTCTTTGGATTAGATGCTATATCAGATTCTGTGTTTCTAAAAATTCAAAAGTACTCAGGAGCAATTACATAAAATGTGGGTTTAAAATAGGGCAAATGATACACATTAAAGGGAAAACAGACACGGAGGTTTTGTTCTACAAAATAATCCAGCAATTTGTGCTAAGATAATCAAGATTTAATGTACCCTAAATTTGTTTCAAGATAAATGTCACATTTAGGAGATGAAACATACTTTTATTTTGAGCTAGTCATTAGAACTAATATCTAAACAACAAACAAAACAAAAATACAAACCCAATCATCAGCAGACAGGATTACCAACTCACTCAGCCTTGCCCATCAGAGGAAAAACAAGCAATCAAAAACTCAGCACAAATCTCACCCTATATGAAGCTTACACAAATCACTGGACCAACCCTTAGGAGGGCAGAAACCAAAGTAAGAAAAAATTCAAACTTGAAGTCTTGGAAAAACAATTGGTCAAAAGAAAAAAAAAATACAAAAAGGCAGAGAAATACTACACAAATGAAGGAACAAATTATATAAACAAAAGTCTGAATAAATGAAGAGTAAATAAGCAAACTACCTGAAAAATTATTCATAAAAATGATTGTAAAGATGATCAAAAACATTGAAAACAAAATGGAGAAAATGAAAGAATCAATTAACAAAGACATAGAATAAATAAAGAATAAGCATAGACAAATAATACAATTACTGAAATTGAAAATACTCTAGAAGGAATCAATAGCAGAATATCTGAAGCAGAAGAATGAATCAGTGAGCTGGAAGATAAAATGGTGGAAATAACTTCTGAAGAGCAGGATAATGTAAAAAGAAGGAATAGAACTGAGACTAGTCTCAGAGACTTCTATGACAATGTCAAATGAACCAACATTCAAGGTTTAGGGGTCCCAGAAGAAGAAGAGAAAATTAAAGGGTATGAGAAAATTTTTGAAGAGATTATAGTTGAAAATTTCCCCAACAAGGAAAAGGAAATGGTTAATCAAATCCAAGAGGCCCAAAGAGTCCCATACAGGATAAATCCAAGGAGAAACATGCCAGGACACATACTAATCAAACTAACAAAAACTAAACACAAAGAAAGAAAATAAAAGCAGCAAGAGAGAAGCAACAAGTAACATACAAGGGAAACCAAATACACTTAACAGCTGATCTTTTAGCAGAAACTCTGCAGGCCACAAGGGAATGGCAGGATATATTTAAAGTACTGAAAGGGAAAAATCTACAACCAAGATTGCAGTACCAGCAGGAATCTCATTCAAAACTTATGGAGAAAGAAAAAGCTTTTCAGACAAGCAAAAGTTAAGAGAATTCAACACCAAATCAGTTTTACAACAAATGTTAAAGGTAATTATCTAGTGAAGAAATACAAGTGAGGAAAAAAAAAAAAAAAAAAAAGATCTACAAAATCAACCCCAAACAATTAAGAAAATGACAACAGGAAAATATATATCAATAATTACTTTAAATGTAAATGAATTAAATGCTCCAATCAAAAGACAAAGACTGACTGAATAGATACAAAAACAAGACCCATATATATATATATATTTGTTGTCTGCAAGAAACCCAACTCAGACCCAAAAACACATATAGACTGAAAGTGAGAGTATGGAAAAATATATTCTATGCAAATCTGAAGGAAAAGGAAACTGGAGTAGCAATCCTCATATCAGACAAAATAGACCTTAAAATAAAGAAGATTACAAGAGGTAAGAAAGGATTGATCAAAGGATCAATCCAAGAGGAAGACATAACAATTGTAAATATCTATGCACCCAAATAGGAGCACCTCAATACCTAAGACAAACACTACAGACATAAAAGAAGAAATTGACGGTAACACAAAAATAGTAGGAGACTTTAATACTACACTCACACCAAAGGACAGATCCTCAAAACAGAAAATGAATAATGAAACACAATCCTTAAATGATACATTAGATGAGATGGATCTCATTGATATCTTCGGACATTCCATTCAAATGCAGAAGAATAAACTTTTTCCTCAAATGCACATGGAACATTCTCCAGGATAGACCACATCTTGAATCACAAATCAAACCTGAATGAATTTAATGAAATTTAATGAATTTCAATGAAAATTGAAATCATATCAAACAGCTTCTCTGACCACACTATGAGACTAGATATCAATGACAAGGGAAAAAAAAGAAAAAAAGAACTGTAAGAAACAAAAATACATGGAGATTAAACAACATGTTTCTAAATAGCTAACAGGTCACTGAAAAAATCAAATGGGAAATAAAAAATTTCTAGAAACAAATGACAATGAAAACATGACAAATCAAAACCTGTGGGATGCAGCAAAAGTAGTTCTAAGAGGTAAGTTTATAGAAATACAATTCTACCTCAAGAAACAAGAAAAATGTTGAATAGACAACCTAACTTTACACCTAAAACAACTGGAAAAAGAAGAACAAAAACCCCCAAAATTAGTAGAAAGAAAGAAATAAAAAAGATCCATTCAGAGATAAATGAAAAAGAAATGAAAGAACCAACAGTAAAGATTAATACAACTTAAAGCTGTTTTCTTGAAAAGATAAACAAAATTTATAAACCTTTAGCCAGACTCAATAAGGAAAAAAGAGAGAAGAATCAAATCAACAAAATTAAAAATGAAAAAGGAGAGGTTGCAACAGACAATGCAGAAATAAAAATGATTACGAGACTATTATGAAAAACTATATGGCAATAAAATATATAACCTGAAAGAAATGGACAGATTCTTAGAAAAGTTCAATCTTCCAACACTGAAACAGGAAGAAACAGAAATTATGAGCAACCCAAATACAAGCCCTAAAATTGAAGCTGTGATAAAAAATCTCCCAAAACACAAAAGCCCAGGACCAGATGGCTTCACAGGAGAATTCTATCAAATATTTAGAGAAAAGCTAACGCCTATACTTCTAAAACTTTTTCAAAAAATTGCAGAGGAAGGAACAGTTCCAAACTCATTCTATGAGGCCACCCTGATATCAAAACCATGCAAAGACAACACAAAAAGAGATTTTTTTATCACCAGGCCAATATCGCTGATGAACATAAATGCAAAAATCTTCAACAAAAATTTTAGCATACAGAATTCAGTAACACATCAAAAAGCTCATACACCATGATCGAGTTGGGTTTATTTCAGGGATTCAAGAATTTTCCAATATATGCAAGTCAATCAATGTAATTAACCATATCAACAAATTGAAAGATAGAAACCATTTGATAATCTCAATAGATGTAGAAAAAGCCTTTGACAAAATTCAGCACCCATTTATGAATAAAAATCTTCAAAAAACGGGCGTAGAAGGAACCTACCTCAACATAAGTAAGGAAGGAAGGAAGTAAAGTTGCTCATTAGTGTCCAACTCTTTGCGACCCCATGGGTTGTAGCCTACCAGACTGCTCCATCCATGGGATTTTTCCAGGCAAGAGTACTGGAGTGGGTTGCCATTTCCTTCTCCAGGGGATCTTCCCGACCCAGAGATCAAACCCAGGTCTCCTGCATTGCAAGCAGACGCTTTACCCTCTGAGCCACCAGGGAAGCCCCATCTCAACATAGTAAAGACCATATGTGATAAACCTACAGCAAACATTATTCTCAATGGTGGAAAACTGAAAGCATTCCCCCTAAGATAAGGAACAAGACAAGGGTGTCCACTTTTACCACTATTATTCAACATAGTTCTGGAAGTCCTAGCTACAACAATTAGAGAAGAAAAAGAAGAAAGAGAAAAAAAAGAAAAAATCCAGATCAGAAAAGAAGAAGTTCTCACTGTTTGCAGATGATATGATACTGTACATAGACAACCCTAAAGATAGGGTCAGAAAATTACTAGAGCTAATCGTGAATTTAGCAAAGTTTCAGGATAAAAAATCAATACACAGAAATCACTTGCATCTCTATATACTAACAATGAAAAATCAAAAAAAGAAATTAAGGAATCAATCCCATTTACCATTGCAACAAAAATAATTAAATATCTAGGAACAAACTTACCTAAGGAGACAAAAGAACTATACACAGAAAATTATTAGGACACTGATGAAACAAATCAAAGACAACATGAACAGATGGAGAGAGATTCCATGTTTCTGGGTATGAAGAATCAATATTGTGAAAATGACTATACTACCAAACACAATCTACAGATTCAATGTGATCCCTATCAAATTACCAATGGCACTTTTCACAGAAGTAGAACAAAAAAATTCACAATTCATATGGAAACACAAATGACCTCTAATATCCAAAGCAGTCTTGAGAAGGAAGAATGTAGCTGGAGGAATTAACCTTCCTGACTTCAGATTATCCTACAAAGCTACAGTGATCAAGACAGTATGGTACTGGAATAAAACCAGAAATATAGACCAATGGAACAAGATAGAAAGTCCAGAAATAAACCCATGCACCTGTGAGTACCTTATTTTTGACAAAGGAATCAAGAATATACAATGGGACAAAGACAACCTGTTCAATAAATGGTGCTGGAAAAATTGAATAGCTACATATAAAAGAATGAAATTAGAACACTTACTAACACTATACACAAAGATAAACTCAAAATGGATTAAAGCCCTAAATGTAAGACCAGTAAGTAAAAAAGTCTTAGAGGAAAACATAGAACACTTGATGACATAAATCAAAACAAGATCCTCTTCTATGACCCACCTCCTAGAGTAAGAGTAATAAAAGCAAAAGTAAACAAGTGAGACCCGATTAAATTTAAAAGCTTTTGCACAGCAAAGGAACTTATAAGCAAGGTGAAAAGACAACCCTTAGAATGGGAGAAAATAATAGCAATTGAAACAACTAACAAAGGATTATTTTCCAAAATATACAAGCAGCTCATACAACTCATGCCAGAAAAACAAACAACCTAATCAAAAAGTGGGGAAATGACTTTAACAGACATTTTTTCCAAAGAGGAGTTACAGATGGCTAACAAACACATGAAAGGATGCTCAACATTACTCATTTATAGAGAAATGCAAATTAAAAATTATAATAATATATCACTTCACACCAGTCAGAATGGCCATCCTCAAAAAGTCTACAAGCAATAAATGCTGGAGAGGGTGTGGATGAAAGGGAATGCTCTTGCACTGTTGGTGGGAATGTAAATTGATACAGCCACTATGGAAGATGGTATGGAGATTCCATATAAAGCTAGGAATAAAACCACCATATGATCCAGCAATCCCACTTCTAGGCCTATACCCTGAGGAAACCAGAGTTGAAAAAGACACATGTATCCCATTGTTCACTGCAGCACTATTTACAATAGCTAGACCATGGAAGCAGCCTAGAGGTCCATCGATGATGAATGGATAAAGAAGTTGTTGTACATATATGCAATAGAATATTACTCAGCCATAAAAAGTAACATGTTTTGAGTCAGTTCTGATGTGCTGGATGAACCTTAAACCTACTATACAGAGTGAAGTGAGTCAGAAAGAGAAAGATGAATATCATATTCCAACACATGTATATGCAATCTAGTAAAAGAATATTGAAAAATTTATTTACAGGGCAGCAATGGAGAAGCAGACATAGAAAACAGACTTACTGACATTGGGAGACAGCAGGAGAGGGTGATATGTATGGGAAGAGTAACATAGAAACGTATACTATGATATGCAAAATGAACAGCCAATGGGAATTTGCTGTACGGCTCAGGAAACTCAAACAAGAGCTCCGCATCAATCTAGAGGGTTGGGATGTGGTGGGAGATGGGAGGGAGAGTCAAAAGGGAAGGGATATATGTATAGCTATAGTTGATTCACATTGAAGTTTGACAGAAAACAGCAAAATTCTGTAAAGCAATTGTCCTTCAATAAAAAAAAAGAAAAAAAATTGAAAAAAATATAATATTTCAGGGCAAAGGATAGGGAAGGCTTTTTGAATGAGAAAAAACTGTAAATGCTGATTTTAAAAAATTGAAATTTTCCTAATATTTTGTAAAAAAGTTTCTAAAGTTATCTGTAAACATATTATGTGGCATCTTATACTTTCCCATGTTTTTTGTAAAATCCAGTTTTATCATATCTGCAGAAAAAAGTATTTGGAATGTTTCTTGTTTCAAAATGGTATCAATGCACAGATAAGTATGTAAACATTTTAGATGTTAAATTTGAACATTAATAATAACTTTATTGACTAGTAACAAATAATCATTTCCTTATATTATTTTTTTTGTCTATTATATAAACTCTTCCGACACTTAACCAAAAATAGTACTAATGGATTTCTGCAGTTTACTTAATCTTTTATTGTAAATTATGATGTTACTGCTTATTAATATTTATTAATCTATTATAATATATATTAATATTTGTTAATATTTTTGAATGGTAAGAATTTTTGCTATTTAAAACTTTAAAAATGATTCTATACTTATACAAACTTATATGATCCCTATTCAATAAAGATAAGAAATCTAAAAGTGTATGATTTCAAAGCTCACTCAGAATATTAAATTTTGCATGAAATCATTAAAATGAATTATTTATAATTGAACCAGAAATGGAATATAGCAAATTTCTTTTCTAAATCAGGTCAAATCATAGTTTTTCATTAAAATTGATTGTTTAAAATCTTATGTATGCAGTACTTTCTTCTAAAAATTATTCAAGAATTATGAAAATATAGAATTATTTTATTTTCATTATTGAATTAATTCTAGCCATCTGGGGAAAGCAATGTTGATCACGATCCAAAGTTTCTGAAGGCTATTTTCTTAATTGTTAACTATGGAGGCACGGAATAACTTGACTTGTTAAAACATGAAGTATTCTGAATCATGCACTATAGTCTTAATTTATTTAGAGAATCAATAAACCAATGCCATGTATACTTGAACAGCTGTTTTTGTTGCCTGCCATTTGTCTACTGCTAATTTTATAACACAAGGAAAGGATATTCACTTTCAATCTGGGAAATTTTTGATTCTTCATACTGATCACAGTTATTTAGCTCCACTTCTAAATTGTAATGTTCTCTTTCCTCTCTTCTCTGTTCACAGAATCTGTGTGTCCCACACAATGAATATTAAATGAACACATGCAGAAGATAACTGTGTGGTATAACATACCTCTTTTATATTACACTTCTTCCTACTTTAATTTCTAGTTTACTTTTCTATTATGTCTAGTATGATGTGATTTTCTAAGGAAGACTCTTGTATGTCTTTGCCTTCATTGCCTCCTCAGTGTTCAGCAGAGGGTCTGGTTCAGATAAGATACTCAGATAAAATTTATTATTAATGTATTAATGCAAAGCAGAAAAATAAAAGCAGAGTGCTACTTAAGGAGGCATTGATCAAGCTCCCTGGGAAAGGGCTTGAAGTGAAATTTTATTTTCCAAATATTTAGCAAATAAATGTGTTGAGAAAACTGATTATATTTATATAAAAAAGTATAATTTAACTTGGAAAATCATTTCATCTTTAACAGAGTGTATGTACTGTGTCTCAAAATGTGTTCTTTCCTTTCTTGTTCACATAAAAACAGTTTTAGAGATTTTTGAAATTGCATACATAGTTGACTTGTGTGAAACGGGTTCTTTTTTACTGATTGGAATCTAATAAGGAAATCAAAGCAAAATATTTCAAGAAATAAATAGTTTAAAAAAAACAACTTTAGTTTTCTATGTATAGGTCTTTTGTTGCTTTAGGTAGATATACTCCTAAGTATTTTATTCTTTTTGTTGCAATGGTAAATGGTATTGTTTCCTTAATTTCTCTTTCTGTTTTTTCATTGTTAGTAAATAGGAATGCAAGGGATTTCTGTGCGTTAATTTTATATCCTGCAACTTTACTATATTCATTGATTAGCTCTAGTAATTTTCTGGTAGAGTCTTTAGGGTTTTCTATGTAGAGGATCATGTCATCTGCAAACAGTGAGAGTTTCACTTCTTCTTTTCCTACCTGGATTCCTTTTACTTCTTTTTCTGCTCTGATTGCTGTGGTCAAAGTAATTAGCCTCCAACTAATAAAAAAATTAAAAAAACAAAAAAAACAAAAAAAAAAAACTTTAAAACACTATCTTAAATACTCTCTATAAGTCAATATAAATGGGTGGGAAAGTATGTCTTTTCATTATTTTTAAGGCCTAAGGATATCAATTCAGATTAGGAATAATTGTACTTGGTAAATCTAGGGATGTTAACAGACAGGAAAAAGGCAGGATGGAAGTAAAAGAGAGGCTGTAAAACTTAAAAAGGAAGATATAAAAATGTGTTACACACTCCAGTCTATGTATTTGTAAAACTTACAGATGGAGGCAATTAATACACTATGTAGTCTTAGTTTTTCAGTTAAGTAACAAGAGGTTAGGGAATGCTTTTGAATGTGAGTGAATGGGGTGTGTGTGTGTGTGTGTGTGTGTGTGTGTGTGTGTGTGTGTGGTGACTGCATTGGAGAGGTGAAGACAAATTTTTAACTACAGTTCTGTGTAACATGAAAAGATCCTGTCTTTAATCATATGACAAATAAATAGGAAATGTAAATTATTCTTTTAGAAACCCAAAGATTTTAAGTTCCTATAACAAAAGAAAATATTAGAGAATATATAAACATGGCTTCCAAGGGCTATAAAAGCAATTCCAAGAGTGTAAGGCAAGTACACTTTAAGAGGAACCAGAGATCAAAATGCCAACATCACCTGGATCATCAAAAAAGCAAGAGAGTTCCAGAAAAGCATATACTTTTGCTTTATTGACTATGCCAAAGCCTTTGACTGTGTGGATCACAAGAAACTGTGGAAAATTCTTCAAGAGATGGGAATATCAGACCACCTTATCTGCTTCCTGAGAAATCTGTATGCAGATCAAGAAGCAACATTTAAAACTGGACATAGAATTAACAGACTGGTTCCAAATTGGGAAAGGAGTACATCAAGGCTGTATATTGTCACCCCGCTCATTTAACTTCTATGCAGAGTACATTATGTGAAATGCTGGACTGGATGAAGGACAAGCTGGAATCAAGATTACCAGGAGAAATAACAATAACCTCAGACTCGCAGATGATACCACCCTTATGACAGAAAGCAAAGAACTAAAGAGCCTCCTGATGAAAGTGAAAGAGGGAAGTGAAAAAGCTGGCTTAAAACTCAACATTCAAAAAACTAAGATCATGGCATCCGATCCCATCACTTCATGGCAAATAGATGGGAAAACAGTGGAAACAGTGAGAGTCTATTTTCCTGAGCTTCAAAATCACTGCAGATGGCAACTGCAGCCATGAAATCAAGAACTTGCTCCTTGGAAGAAAAGCTATGAGCAACCTAGATAGCATTTTAAAAAGCAGAGACATTACTTTGCCAACAAAGTTCTGTCTAGTCAAAGCTATGGTTTTTCCAGTAGTCATGTATGGATGTGAGTCATGTATGGAGTTTCTTTAAATTATAAAGAAAGCTGAGCGCTGAAGAATTGATGCTTTTGAGCTGTGGTGTTGGAGAAGATTCTTGAGAGTCCCTTGGACTGCAAGGAGATCCAACCAGTCAATCAGAAAGGAAATCAGTCCTGAACATTCATTGGATGGACTGATGCTGAAGCTGAAACTCCAATACCGTGGCCACCTGATATGAAGAATTGACTCATTGGAAAAGACCCTGATGCTGGGAAAGATTGAAGGTGGGAGGAGAAGGGGATGGCAGAGGATGAGTTGGTTGGATGGCATCACTGACTCGATGGACGTGAGTTTGAGCAAGCTCCGGGAGTTGGTGCGGGACTGGGAAGTCTGGCGTGCTGTGGTCCATGGGGTTGCAAAGAGTTGAACGTGATTGTTGCAAAGAGTTGAATGTGATTGAGTGACTAAAGTGAACAGAACACTTTAAGATTAGAAACAGTCCAAGAAGATTCCAGCCATTTCCAAACAGGAGGCCTGAGTAACAAGTCAAGAGATCCAAGTTTTGTAAATAATATCGTATTTCCTTAGTTTCTAATACATCATGAATGACATAAAGTTTTTGTTTTTTTTTTAACTAGTGTTGTGACTTTTTATTTTCCATTTTAGTGTATTTTTAACTAATTCTAGATCAAAACTGGCATAACTGATTCCCCATGGGAGACATTTGGAAGTGGCAGCAACCTGAGATAATCAAGTCCCACCTCGCACTTAAGTGAGCAAACTTCTGGCATCTGCACACAGAATGTGTAAAGCAAATGAGTAGATATATATAGAAGTTAAACAGCCACGCCAAGCAAAGCCTAGCTTTTTGCCCCCAGTTTCATGGGGAAAGGCTCCCTGATTTCATTCCTTAACTCGGCCTTATTTCTTTGATGCTTCTGCTTGTAAATTGCTCTTGCCTCTTCACTGTGAATGCCCGCAGAAAGTAAGTGTGCTCTACTTGATACTCCCTGTTTTAGACTTTCTCTCATCTGTATATTTCTGGAATGGGCACTTCTGCTATGGGGAAAATATATTTTCAATGTGCCCTCTGTGCTTTTCTACTGAATTCCCAGTACATGATGAAATATGTAATATACCCAGATATAACGTATTTTAGAGGAAATTCATTGACACGCTATTTTTATACATTCAATATTATATAGCACTTGGAATCACTTGGAAACATTAATCAATCTGTTTACTGGTCTGAGGAGGTAGCAAGTTGTCAGGGTGAATTAGTGATGAAGTCTGAGGAACTTTAAAGATATATCTGTAAAATGGTATTGAAAGGGTCTGAAACTAATTTTTCCCTAATTACCCATCTGACTGGTGTTGAAATTACCAGTGGTTTGCAAAATGAAGACTGATAATTTCAGGGTAGGCAAGAATGATGTTCAAAACTCAGAAAATGTTTATGTATTTTATTATTTAAAAAAGTGTGTGTGAATCAAAGTAGGATCTAGTTGACAATTTCTGTGTTTCAAAAGCAGCAACAAGCTGAGAGGTCAGAGGGCAGTGCCTTTGAACAGGCTCATCCCAGAACGCCTTAACTTAGCACAAGCCAGAATAACGAATGTGAATTGTGAGCGGGTTGCCAATATGCAACCAAATGCTATCAGCCCTTCAGATCACAATATTTAGGGTTGCTAGATTTAGCAAACACAAATAGAAGATGTCCAATTAATTGAACTAATTTGTTGGCTTAGTGAATTCTCTGAAACAACCAGAATGATCTTGTAGGTAGACTCATCCATGATACCACAGATAGGATCCCAGCCTGACAAACACTTGGATTTGCCTTGTGAAAATCTCAACATACAACTCAGTTGAATATGTCCAGATTCCTGACCTATAAAACTGAGTTAATAAATGGATATTGGTCTAAGCTGCTAAATTAGTGGTCATTTTCCATGCAGAGATAAAAAACTAACCCAATTAAAAACCATAAAAATAATTATTTAAATGAAGTTTAATAGAGCATAATAGTTTAATAGACTTTCAAGGTGGTGCAGTAGTAGAGAATCTTCTTGCCAATGCAGGAAATATAGGTTCGATCCCAGCATAGGGAAGATCCCCTGGAGTGGGAAATGACAACCCACTGCAGTATTCTTGCCTGGAAAATTCCATGAAGAGATAAGGTTGACAGGATACGGTCCGTGGGGTCACAAAGAGTAGCACATGGCTGAGCAACTAAGCACAAACAATAGTTTAGTGTTATGTATCTTGGTAATAGTCTCATGAAATAACAAAAAATATAAAAATAAACATGACTCAAACATTAATAGGAAACAATATTGCTTAACTAAGAGAAATAGAATTGCAGTTCATTTTATTAAAAAATGACTTCGGACAAGTAACTCTACTCTTTCTCAATCTTTTTATCTTCAAAATGGGGTTAATGTTGTATTTACTGCATAAGTTTGTTGAGGCTTAAATGAAATAATTCATATATAGCACTAAAGATTGCATCTGCCAAGTAGCAAGTGTTCAATAAGCATTAGCTAATATAATAACTGCTTGGAAATGTAGGTCAACCTATATTAAGGCCTTCTGTTAACATGAGAGGAAAAATATCACTGCCCTGGGATTTTCAGTACTCAGGTATAAATTATTCAAGTATGAAATTATTATACTCTTGTAAGTATTTTATGTGTAATATTTTATTATACTGGATGTCTCTCATGGCTCAGATGGTAAAGAATTTGCTTGTAATTCAGGAAGCCCAGATTTGATTTCTGGGTAGGGAAGATTCCCTTTAAAGGGAATGGTTACCTACTCCAGTCTTCTTGCCAGAGAATTCCATGGACAGAGGAGACTGGTGGGCCACAGTCCATGGAATCACAGAGCCAGACACGACTGAGTAACTAACATTTTCACACTTTCACATTTTATTTTAAAAGTAAAAATCAAAAGTTATCACTCTTTATTCTGTCATTTATCCTCACATTATCATTTTGGTAAAAATTATTTTATTTGGAAAAAAATGAAAACTAAATATTAACTAAATAACTCTATGCTCTTTTGGTATAGTGTTCCCCTTTGCACATTCATTCACTTCTGTTGATGTATTAAATGAATAAAATTATTTTTACATTGTGTAAGAAATATGCTGGTTAAAATAGTTATGACTAGGACTTATTTTAGCTTAGGGTGTCCGGGAAGCTCTGAGAAAGAGATTTTTGAGCTAAAGAATAAATGAACATTATTGATGAAAAGAATAAGTCTGACATAGATAAAAGAAGGATTTTCATTTCATTTACTTTTGTCATTTGTTTAACAGTTTTTGTAGGTGAATATTTCAAAGTTATTATATTTACTTTTAAACTCCTGTATAGGCAGTGATAACTTGCTGTCATCTAATGAAGAATGCCATCTAAAGCTGATTATAAAAGGTGGTGTCACATCAAACTCTTTGCAATAGTGTGTTATCTGTCTTTTTTCTTACCTTGCTACTGCTGATTTACTGGAGTTATTTTAGCCCCTGATCTCTTGCACATCAGTGGTTGCTATAATCTAGGCAGGGTTGTTATTTGCACAATTAATGATGCAGAAGACAATTCCTTGACACTTGGTCTATTTCAGAAGGCAGATGAACTAGCTACACTTTGCTGTGTGATTCTAATTATTTTCAGGGGGCCTAACTAATTATTTAATTAGTAGATTAGATGAAGCCAATCTGAAATGTCACTTCCTACATGTCAGTTTCTAGTCAGTTTTAAAGTTTTTTTTTCTATTTTTATAACTATTATTGATTTAAAGACGTGCTTTTTTAATATTTTGTATCTTCATTTCTTCCTTCCTCCCTCCGTCACTCCCATCCTTCTTTTGATTTTGTTAGGTGTTGATTGAAGCAGGTGGATCTTAGGTCTTCACTGGGGCAGGATTTTAGCTGTGGCATGCAGACTCTTAGTTGCAGCATGTGGGATATAGTTTTCTGACCAGGGATCAAACCCAGGCCCTTGAACTGGGAGTGCAGAGTTATAGTCACTGGACCATCAGGGAAGTCCCTAACTCTTATGAACATATCAAGGGCCATTTTGCTGGATTTTGCCTTTATTCAGGATTTATGGAACTGTGTACCTGTGAAATATACAGGAATATAACACACAGAGCCTTTAAAATGTGGTCTATTTAATTTACATGGCATTCATATTAATAATGGGCTTCCCAGGTGCTGCTAGTGGTAAAAAAACACACCTGCCAATGCAGGAGACATTAGAGATGCGAATTCGGTCCCTGGGTTGGGAAGATCTCTTGGAAGAGGGCATGGCAACCCACTCCAATATTCTTGCCTGGAGAATCCCAAGGACAGAGAGGCCTGGAGGGTTACAGTCAATGGGGTCTCAGAGTCGGACACAACTGAAGCGACTTAGCACGCACGTGCTCATGTTAATAATATTGCCAGAACACTTTGAAGTATATTATACATTTTTATTTGCTATTGCTAAGCATTTGTCTGAAATATATTTACCAGCATTTGAAATAATGTTTAAATATTTGGAATAGTTTTATTAATCATACATGATCATGTATTTGGAGAAAGAAATTACTAGAACAGACTTCAGTACCGACTTACAGAGTTCAAACCAACTAACCAATTGACATTTTTATCTAGATAACCTACAACTCAAATTTAGCATATCAAAAGCACTTACAAAAAAAATAGAAATAATGTAAAAAAATAATGTAAAATTCATTCAACTCAGAATGAATAAATAGATTATGATATATTCTTGGTATCAATTTACAGCTATAGCAGAACCCCTTCTCAAAAAAATATTGTCTCACTTCACAAATTTTTCAGGAGACCAGTCCAAAACAGGAAGCTGTAATTAGAACTGACTGTTCCTCTTGCCATGCCTGCCCTCAGAGCTCCTGAAACAAGAAAAAGCAGTACATGCCAGTCATCTTTTCAGTTAGCTCTGGACGTCCACTACCCCACTAGGGGTTGTCACCCACCGATCAGTTCCCGTTAGTACAGCTGAGTTTTAATACTATGTTTTTCTCCACAGCTTATTTATTAAAAAAACAAAACAAAACAAAACAAACAAACAAAAAAACCCAGATAAGACATATGAGCATCATGAAACCTGAGACCAGTGATTAGAATTGGTCACATTTTAAGTCTGCTTTGTGTACAGAGTGGGTTAGAGAAATACAAAATGTCCTGGTAGTTCCTCTCTTACTTTCCTTGTAAATCCCCACAGATGGTACTTTGCTCCTTCCCTTTTTCTTATGCTTTGGTTCAGTTTATTGGCATCTAGGGTGTGAAGACAGCTAAAGCTAAAGGCCAAAGATGAGGAGAAACAGCAGAAGTTTTACTTTCTTCTTCTTTTTTACCTTGTAAATCTTCCTTTGGTAGCACACAGACCAGGAGATTAAGCAGACCAGGTGGCCCGTGATCAGCTTTGTTATGCTGAGGAGGGTAAAGGAGGTTTAGTGTTCACAGCCAACAGTTGTATTTTGATACTGTGAAGAAACACATAGACAAAAGGGGGGGATTTATCAGTGAAGCAAAGATACATATTCTGATTGCTTCTGCTTCTTCTGATCCTAGTTTTTTGGTGTGTTTCTCTTCAGAGCCATTTCATACTCACCATTGGCTAATTTGGAATGGATTTTGCTATATTCAATCTTTGCTGAATCACCTTTTGGTAACAGAGGTTTTCCTTTCTACTAATATGTATTATGAAGTATCTTTCATATAAATATTTACCAAAAGAAAAAAAAAGTATAACAAGTGATTTAGTGTGGTATAAGATTGTAATGAAAATGGGGAGATTGGACACCTGGATCTGCTTTATGAATTAACTACCTCAGCAATAATGTGCTTGTAAGATACAGAGAGTCTGTTGAGTAGCCTTTGCTCTCTTCTGAGTCACTTTCTGATGTTGAATGCTGTCTGGAAACTCTAAAGAAAATTTTAAAATGCAGAAATACGTCTGGACCACAAATCAGTTATAAAGGTTTTACTAAACTGTTATTTTTAGATACGATTCTACAATTTTTTTTTTTCTTCTCGTGTGGTTTAGAGTACATAGTATACTTTTGATTAAACATGATGTTGAAAATATATCAGAATACCAGTTCTAGTTTTGGTGGTTCAGATGATCAGCTTTGTTAATAAGACAAGTTATTTAACCTTTTTGTTCTCTAGTATCAATAATTCTAAAATGAAAATTTGGGACTTAAGTATTATGAAGTTACTTCAACATTACTCTGTGCCTTTTCTTGCTTCATCTAGCATGATCTTGTACTTGAATCTACCTTCATTTTAGATATTTGATGATACAATAATTCTCTATATTTTAATTAAATATTTAAGTTAAAATTAATGAATTTCATGCACACATTATTTATTTTACACAGCAAAACAGTTTTCAGTTCATACATTTTTATCTTCATAGAGTTATAGATCTGAAAATGATTCCATTATTTTCTTCACTCTATTCTGTAATTTTCAAGACTACAAGAAGTGAAAATACTAATTTATCTCAAAACATCAGAATGTAGCCAAGGAATCATCCTGAAAACAAGATTCTGTAATCTGAATGTGTTGTGCTTCCAATTAGATTATATACAAAGCAATTTACTTGGAAATAAACATAGAAAATTCTAGTAGTAAGATGATTGAAGTGTGATATTCTACAAACAGAAGAGAAGTTTTCATTGTCTAGATGATTTGGACACAGACCTCTGGTTTAATAGCTTTGGATTTCTTTCATGGCAAAATTATATTACATCTCTGCAATTTTCCTTTTTTGGAAAAGACGCCAGGTGTGCTGCATATGGAGAGACAGTTGTCGTTTTATGGGACCTCCTCTCCCAAGCACATTGGTATATGTCACTCACAGTGGTCCTCTTTCTAGGAATGGCAAATGTCCTGATGCACAGTTACTGTCGAAAAAGACCTTAGCATCTGGGAAAAAGGGAAGGCATATTTTAACTTCATTGAATGTGGAATGGGGTCTAAAGGAGTTTCCTGGTTCAGTTTAATACCGATTATACAAGAAAGAGGTTTCTTGAGCACATGTACTTATGGAAAAGATACTATGGTTGCAACACGTACTAATTTTAACTCAGGAATAAGCCACTCCCATTCTCACCTTCCATTCCAACACGCATGCAAGTTTGCTCTGGATGTGTCCGGCAAGTCGCTTTGGATGTGTCTGACTCTTTGCCACACTATGGACTACAGCCTGCCTGGCTCCTCTGTCCATGGGATTCTCCAGGCAAAAATACTGGAGTGGGTTACCATGCCCTCCTCCAGGGGATCTTCCTGACGTGAGGATCAAACCCATGTCTCCTGCATCTCCCGCATTGCAGGCAGATTCTTCACTGTTAAGCCACCGGGGAAGACCCCATCCCAACACACATAAAAACAAAAAGAGAAAGGTGTACCACGTAAACAGATGAGAAGTATCTGGTGACCCTGATGTTTGTGGAAATGATGAGAGATATTGAAGTGAGATTAACAGTTCCATTTATCTGCCCACGAGACAGCTTTGAAGACCAGGTTTGGCTATCTTTCAGTGAACTAGGTCAATAGCATGGTTTATAAAAGCCCTGTGGGCAGCAGTAGGTGTGGAATAATTAGTACAAAGCGTTGTTCAGTGGTACAGTTGCTACCACAAGATAGATGAATCTGAGGATTTGATTAGTTCCTTTTGTGTCCATAATCCCTGACCCTCTTTAGTTAATTGAAACTTTAAGTAAACCCACTTGATAATAACTGGCCTCCTGGTGGTAAGATTATCAGAACCATGGTGACTTGCTAACAGAGTTTTAATTTGAATTTCATGTTTAGCATCCCATTCTGGATATACCAATTTTGTTGTCAAACGGGAGAAAATTTGAAATATTAGCTGTTAATGTAATTTTTAAAAATGCTTTGTGGTCCTCCCACAGGGAAATCATGTTGAAGAAAAATCTTCCTCTTAGTGTTTCCTAGCTAGAGAAAGAATTAATACATTGATTGAACATTTTAAAAAGTAACTTTGTCTTTCATCTAAAAAATATATAAAAACAGTGAATTTATGTTTTTGTAGAAACAATTTAGGGAAAGGCTTTAGTGGTGAAAGTAATCAGTACCAGATTTAAATATCCATCAGAAAAAGCAAACAAAGAAAAAGATGAATGAAAAACACAAGAAAGATTCTAGTTTTCTTCCTCTGCAAAACACTCAATCTCTATTCTTTCTGAATAGTAAATAGCTGGTCAGTATTTTTCCTAGTTACTGGAGAGGGATCTGGTAAGAGCATATTGTGTGTATGCATGAATTACAATATAATTAAAACAGGAAAATGAAACCACTAATAAGAACAAAAGTATTTGCTTGATATTCTCTAAAATATGACGTGAAAACTTGATACCATGAGGGCATTAAAGAAAAACAGTAAAGAAAAATTTATCTTAAAATTCATTTTTTCCTTATAGTTTTATTTTTTTGATTTATAGGAGACACATAGGGTTACACATTACAACTTGAGAATTTTAAGTTAAAATTCAAACAAAAATGCTTATAAATAAATAATATATTTATAAATATAAATAAATAATTTTATTTTTAATATTTAGGTGATTGATGGTCTTAAGTAATAAATAACATTTTGGTGCAGATATATTTTGGGGGAACAGAGGTATAAAAACTGCAGTCTATAAAGTACTCTGAACATCATTATAAGAGTAAATAAAAATGCAACTTTTAAACTATGCTGGATATAAATAAATAATTAGCATTTTATCAGATTAATAATCAAATATAGTACAATTAATTTCCACTTTATTGAAATTTTCCATTTTCCTGTGTCTGGCCATTTCATCAGTTGTTCAGTATCTAATATTAAGAAGTAATCACTGACTTCAATCTCCTGTATCTGGTCCTCTATTCAATTGCTCAGTATCTAATATTAAGAAATAATCTCTGACTCCAATCTCCAGGTTTCCCTTGCAATTTCTGTGATAGGGAGCAACTTGTTAGTGTGATACCATGCTCCTAATTAAAGACTGTGGCCCTAATCAGAGTCAGCAGGGCAAAGGCATGAATCTGCAGGTTCACCTCTCTGAATACTAATTAGCATGTGAAAGCCTCAAGCTCCAGTCCTAATTCAGAATAGATGATTTATAAGCATTATGTTATTGGAATGTCTATTTGATCTGAAATATTATTTATAGGGAATGATATCAAAGGTCACCTAATTTTGAAAACCAGTCTGTATACACTTAATTAAACTTCTTAAACTTAATTACTAGTCCTTCAAACATTAAAAAAAATACTGTTAGTCTATGACAGCTATGATTGATGATTAAAAAATAGAAAGAAACTTATTACTAATACTAGGTAGCCAATATAATCTTCTAAATTTAAAATTATATAATAAACATAGAGGTATAAAAAAGAAGCAAGTTAACTTCAAAACCTGAATTTGTTATGAATATTAAATAATAACTCAAACCTAAGTTTACTTTCTTAGTATGAAATGCCTTACATAAGTCTAAAGCACCACATCTTATTTTAAAGCTTTAAAAGTAGTTAAAATTATGGTTTATGAAGTAAAATATATGATAGAAATGGAGACAAAAAAAATAAAAGTTAACTGTGCTCCAAAATTGCAACAATTTTACAAAAATACATAAACACAAATAAATTATTTATTTTTTTACTCACTCTGCTGGAGTATTTTAAGAATCTTTCCCATATTCAGAGCCATTTTCAATACTACCAGTATGAGTGTTCCTTTTTTATCTGAATAAAATAGTAATTGTGACTTTTTAAAAAATTCTAAAATATACTATAACATGTCTCCAAATATCCATGATACATGTAACCTTTCCATGGAAATTCTTTCAGTTCAAGAATCATACTTCTTTATGCTTTCTTCTTTCTTTGCAGAGTGAAATTGGTTATCATCAATGGCTACTAAGTTAAGGAAGTTGCAAATGGATATAAATCCAGTTCCACTCTTGAGTACAGTGCAAAAAAGACAGAATGCATCATCCTTTGAACTATGCTGTACTGTGCTTGGTCGCTCAGTCATGTCAGACTCTTTAGTTACCTGATAGACTGTAGCCCACCAGGCTCCTCTGTCCATGGAATTCTCCAGGCAAGAATAATGGAGTGGGTAGCCTTTCCCTTCTCCAGGGGATCTTCTCAACCCAGGGACTGAACCCAGGTCTCCCACTTTGCAGGCAGTTTCTTTATAGTCTGAGCAACCAGGGAAGCCCACTTTGAACTATAGGCCTTGGCTAGTGTCAAGAAAGTGAAGTTTCAGAGGTATTCATACCTTTGAATGGAAATTCACCTCATCAGTAGAGAAGTGGGTAAGAACTGACTATTGAACTAGATAAACATGTGCAGAATATGACACACTTTGACCAGTTTCTGTGACTTGAAGTCCTCAAACTTTCATTAGCTAAGTACCACATAAGTTGGAGGGGAAAACCACCGTCTTTACGGCAACATCCTGAAACCCTCACAGTAAGATTTTTTTTTTTTTTTTTTCCTTCAAACACATTTTAGAGAAATGTTCTGGAAAGAGCATTGCAAAAAATTATTCAAAATCTGTAACTTTGTAGAGCAGGAACTTAGGCTCTAATAAATGAGTTGCTTAAGTAAAATGAGTTGTTATTCATTTTCAAGACTGAGATTCAAATTCTTTATTTTTTAGTTAGATCATTTTGCATTTATATCAATTTCATTGCCATTTAAATATTTTCATACATACCTCTGCATCTAGTATGATCTTCACAACAATCTGTTACACGAGAAAAAATTGTGATTTTGTATCTCTACTAAGTCAACACAGATACTAAACCTCAGAAAGGTGCAGTACAGTATATTTGTCGCCCTAAAGAAATTTAAGATTTATTTTCAGTTATCTCCAAATGTAGTTAACACTTCATAAAGTTTCCCCAAATGTCCAATTCACCAAGACAATATGACTCAGAAACTAAACTGAATTCTGAGAAAACCTTAAGCTTTTTATTTGTGAAAAGCTTTAACCTTGCCAATAACAGTACAAGAAATGTCATTTTTCATCTGACTTCAGCCAGCTTCTTATGGATCTCCACAGAACTGCTCCAGTTCCCTTTGCCATGGAACTAAGAAAATTGAAGCTATTCATCAATTGCAAAGAGTGGCATGCTAGGGTGTGAGACTTTCACTGACTTTCTTTTGACCTTGGTTTCTTTGGTGATTCAATGTAGGTGAAATACCCCTAGCTGGTGAATACTTCAAGGTCATTCTTAGGGTGAAAAAAGAAAAGGTGTGTGCTAATATTGATTGATCATCCTTATTTAAATCTGATAAATTATAACTCTAATGACAAATTAATGTTCTTTAGTCTTTAGTGACATGAGCTATTGTGAGAAACAGTGTTTATGAAAAAATGATAGTGTTTACTTATTCAGTTTTTTCCAATTACCAGTCCTTGTATTCTTTTTGTATATATAACCAATTATAATATCGCATTCTGCCAAATAAACTTGTGAGTATAAATGTTTGACTGAATACATTCATACTGCTGGAAGCTAATCTGAAAATTGGTGGGTAAAGTCACCTCTATTTATGAATTCAGCATGCATCTCAGAATTCACTATCATCATCTTTTGGCAAGATGATCTATCTGAACCTCACGTCTTAACTTCTGAGAATCCTAGAACCAGTGCTTACATGACCTAAAGGAGACAAAAAATAAAACAACATCTGATTTTCATTGACCAGTATTGGGGCAGTTAAATTATTGAAAGTAATATGTACCAAATCTATGATTTAAAAGATCATATTTGTTATATTAAAATGTTGACCTGGCAAGGACATTTTATTTTCTTTTGTTGGGAGAATACTGACAAATCATTTGCATGAATATGCAGGAGAAATGCCTAATAATTTCTCACCTCCCATATATATTCTTTAACCTTGGAATAACTGTCTTTGTGCAAAATGATGACAATGTTTTAATAGTTGATTAAGGCTGTTTTCCCACTTGTCTTTAAAGGTACTTTTCCCTGTTGTTTCCTGTTTCTTTCTTTTCATTTGGACTTTACAAAAAAAAAAAAAAAAATCATTGCGTGAGACAAAACAGGCACTTAGCATTTTAAGTGTTATGGCTATACACTGTTGAATGTTCAGGGTCATATTTCTATTTTACATAAAATTTAATCTACAGAACATGGCCCTTAGATATAAGAGAACTAAGTGAAGACAAATGAGGTACATATTTTCCAAGGTAGAAATTGTGTCACTTTTCATGAAATGTAGCCACTAATGATGCATTTTGAAAGTTTAACTTTGAGTCTTTTATTTCTGAATAGGACTTTACTGTCTGTGGTAAATAGATGATTTAAACACATGGTAGCTGCATATTATGGTTAGATGGCATAATGGAAACAGGAAGGTAGGTAGATGATAGAATTTTTCATACTCATCCAAATCTAAGTAACTCTTACTATCTTTTAATCTATATAAGACTTATCTAAAGGAAAGTGATAACAAATATGTTTTATTCAAATTAATGAGGTACTTCATTTTTTAAATTTACTTTTTAAAGATATACAATGATTAATTTTAAAATAAACAATTTTCTACTGTTATACATTGATTTTCATTGCAAATGTCTGTGATGAAAATGATTCAATTTAATGCAAATCAAAATTCCCAAGTTAATACAGCTAACAAGTAATAGATTTAAATACTTTTTCACATCTTCTGAAGTTAAATATGCTAAAATTATAAGTACAAAATGATACTACTAAGGTAAAATGTTCTTTAAGATTAAAAAAAAAAAATTCCCGTGAAATGTTACCACCACTGTATTCAAGGGATTTCTCTGAAATTTTGCTTAGAGTTCAGTCACACACTTTGATTCATGAATTTATCAGAACATATTTCTCATTTTTACCTTTAAACTAGCAGTTTCCAAGTATTTAAAGATTTTATCTGTAAACTCATTATGAATCAAAAATTATAATTTTTCTAGCTTCCAATAAAAATTTTAGTTTACTCTTAATGATTTCAATATGTTTTTTAATTGGCAAAAAATATGACACAAAAATAATTTCCATTCTCTAAACATTCCCAAATAGAAATGTTATTTTAAATTCAATGTAACATCATATCAACATATTATTCATAAATTGTTTTACTGATTTAGTATATACCATTACCCCTACATATTAGAGTATGAAAAAAGGAATCTTTGTAGATGTTTAACTATGATACGGATCAAGACCCTATGGGGCATTCCCAGGACAGAACCCCAACCCCCATATTTTCTGTTTGCTTTTTATCTGTAGAAAAACTTTAGTCAAAGAATAAATTTAATCAGAGAAGTGTGAAAATGCAAAAAGGAAGGGAAAACAGTCAAGCAAGTCTAAATGGCAATAGCCATTAAATAAAGTCAAGGACCTTTACTTCCTTCTCTAAAGGCTATAGATAATATTCTTAGCCATATACTTTGACCTGTGTTGTAGATATTGAAACCCCCACCAGGTGGAAGAACTTAATTACACAATGAGCAGATTGTAGCTATGACATCAGTTCAGTTCAGCTCAGTTCAGTCGCTCAGTCGTGTCTGACTGTTTGCGAGCCCATCAATCGCAGCACGCCAGGCCTCCCTGCCCATCACCAGCTCACAGAGATTACTCAAACTCATGTCCATCAAGTCAGTGATGCCATCCAGTCATCTCATCCTTTGTCGTCCTCTTCTCCTTCTGCCCCCAATCCCTCCCAGCATCAGGGTCTTTTCCAATGAGTCAACTCTTCACATGTGGCCAAAGTACTGGAGTCTCAGCTTCAGCATCAGTCCTTCCAATGAACACCCAGGACTGATCTCCTTTAGGATGGACTGGTTGGATCTCCTTGCTGTCCAAGGGACTCTCAAAAGTCTTCTCCCACACCATAGTTCAAAAGCATCAATTTTTCGGCGCTCAGCCTTCTTCACAGTCCAACTCTCACATCCATACATGACCACTGGAAAAACCACAGCCTTAAGCTGACACAATTCTAAGAGAGAAAAAAAAGTGAAAGTTGCCCAGTCACTTCCAACTCTTTGAGACCCCATGGACTATGCAGTCTGTGGACTTCTCCAGGTCAGAATACTGGAGTGGGTAGCCTTTCCCTTCTCCAGGGGATCTTCTCAACCCAGGGATCAAGCCCATGTCTCCTGCATTGCAGACAGATTCTTTACCCACTGAGCCATCAGGGAAACCCACAATTCTAAGAACTGGCCTCAAAGAAAAGGGAACACATCAACTCTGAAACTGAAGATTAACTGTACTCAACACAATCAGGAGGATGCTGATCAGGCCACCAATGACCAATTTCAAGATGACTGTCAGACCTGAGTGTGCTGTTTCTACACGTAGCTCCCTCTCTCCACTTATACACCCTTGAAATTCCCTTTAAAAGCTTGTGTCCCCTGGTTGTCTGTGGGGAGTAGACAATAAGGCATGAATCTGCCTTCTCCCCCAGTTGCCCACCTCTGGAATAAAGTAAATTTTTCTTTCCACCAATCTCGCCTCTCCAATATTGATTTTTGAGTGCCAAGCTGCAGTTGGATCTGAGTTTCAGTAGCATCTACATAGGTGGCACTAGTGGAAAAGAATCTGCATGCCAATGCAGGAGACACAAGAGACACAGGCTCGATCCCTGGTTTGAGAACATTCCCTCAAGGACAGCATGACAACCCACTCCAGTATTCTCGTCTGGGAAATCTCATGGACAGAGGAGTCTGGCAGGCCACAGTCCATGGGACCGCAGAGAACCAGGCAAGACTGAGCAACTGAGCACATTGAACATACTCAAGACCAAGTTATAGAATCTACAAGCTATCATACTGGCTAATACAGAAAAGAAAACCCCTGGGCGATAGGGAAAGAACTGTTAAAAGTAAAAACTATTAATCAGAGAGAAGACAGTGTCTACAGATCACTTAGTATGCTGTCATCTCTTAATTTTTATGATTTCTAATTTTCATTTAATTGATTCAAATTTCTTAATTAGGAAATAAAACACACAATGTTCCATTGTGGACTTTCATTATATATGGTGTACTATGATACAGTTGTTTTTCTCTTTTAGAAGATGCTACCAGGCTTACTTGGAGCTACTAAAAATAGAATGCAGAAAATGAATATGTATTTGAATACAGATGTTTGAAAAAAGAGGTATAAAGTGAAGTAAAAGATAACTGAATAAATACAATTATATGTGTATATTATGTACCGACTTTCTAAAGCTGCATCTCCTCATTTAAAAATTAACTTAAGGGCAACTGGCACCATTTAGATACAGACATGAATGTAAATACTATTAAGGGTTTACTGTTGTTTTACTTTTGTCTCACTCTATTAAGCTATATTGATTGACAGTAATGGAAGTTGATAACAGAAAAGAATAGAACAACTAATTGAGTGAATCATGATCTTTTGTAGTTCTCTGTATTTCATCTGGAGCATTAGATGGTAACAATGTTTGATGAAGGATCATTCTTACTTTGTTCATGAGGTAATAAGCAAGAATAATTTGGAATATTAAATATGTGCATGCTTATTTTGCATTCCATAAATGGTAAACATTATATTGGCTACAGAGTATAAAGTATAAAGGAGTACAGAGTATTAAAGCAAGCAGTGGAATTCAGTTCATCCTTTCAAAAATCATATATTCTAGTTACTGAGACTCTTGTAGTCTAGTGACTACATATATACTAAAATGCAGCAGTAGGCCAGTTGATAAAATATTGAAATATTTCCTTAGCATTTTTGGTAAGCAGATACTTCCTCAAGTCCCATCACTACTTACTCCACACCATCCACTTTCTGGAAAGGATCTTAGTGAGAAGGATATAAAATACGGACTCCAGTTCTGGTGCCCATCTGCCCCACATACTGAAGCAGAGGACCTATTGTGATATGGTGAAGTGCTGTGATTTTATTATGTGTTAAATAAAAAAGCACTAGAATGTGTACCTGAGAGAAGAAATAAGACCAGTTTTATGTTGCAAAAATATATTACAACTTCTCTGTAGAGAATGGATCAGAAGTTTCTCATTATTTTCTAGACAAACTTTGAATTATTTAAGACCAGTTGTATGATTAACTTTCATCTGAACTACTAAGGTACCCAAATATTTAATAGTCACACAATGACTAGAGACACTGCTGAATTGTAGATCTGGTTTGGACAGAAAATATTTGTATATTTAATTTGGATCTTACACTTGGAAAGAGGGTTATGAATGTTAATCATAATGTAGAACATTACCATCCCTCACTACAATTATGTCCACTGATCAGATCTGGTGATTTCTCAAGGAAAGAAATTTTTCTCTCAATTTTTATTTATTTCAAATAAATGGGTTTCAAACTCAGAGGGCTACACAGATGAAGCAAGTTATAGCAAAAAATGAAGTGTATTCAGTCAAGTATAATGAATAATGACAGGAGTGAAAGTGTTTGCCACTCAATTGTGTCTGATTCTTTGTGACCCCTTGAACTGTAGCCCACAAGGCTCCTCTGTCCATGGGATTCTCCAGACAAGAATACTGAAGTGTGTTGCCATGCCCTTATCCAGAGGATCTTCCTGACCCAAGGATCGAACCTGGGTCTCCTGCAGGTCTCCTGCATTACAGGCTGATTCATTACTGTCTGAGCCATCAGGAAGCCCCAAACAGGGTAAATTTCCTGTGAATCACCACACACACACACACACACAAATGTCCAAGTGTCTTTTTAACACATAATTGAGGACAAAGAAAATCAATTTGTGTGCAGTTTCAGAAATGAATAAGAACATGTTTCACAATGATGATTGAAGTATCTGTTCCCCCGGTTTCTTAAATGGAACTGGAAAATGCTTTAGGAAAGCTCTTTGAAGGAAGGTTTTAGCTACTGAATATAAGCTGGTGATAACTCTTAAGAAATTCATCTGATATCAACGAAGAAACCATATATACACAACCTCACAGACTTTTATGGTAGGTTGGAAACTGTTATGATGATTGAGTTCAAATCCTTTAATTTTCAAGCAAAGAGACTGAAGATTTGGGCCTTCCCAAGTGGCACTAGTGAAAAGATGCTGCCTGCCAGACACAGGAGACATAAAAGACATGGGTTCGATCGCTGGGTTTGGAAGACCTCCTGGAGGAGGGCATGGAAACCCACTACGGTATTTTTGCCTGGAGAATCCCATGGACAGAGAAGCCTGGCAAGCTATGGTCCAAAGGGTGCCAAAGAGTCGGACATGAACTGAAGCGACTTAGGACACACATACACACATTCTCTATAATGTGCAATTTTCATAGGATTCATAACATTTGGAAAAAGATAGGGTACTTTCATTAACTTCTCCCAGTGAATATAAATGGAAGAAAATTTTCTTAGGCATTTTTCAACATCTGAGAGATCATTCAAGAGACCTGCTGTCATTTTTGTATGAATGGTATAGATGCTTGTCAACTCTTAAATTGACCTAAAACCCATTGTGCAGACTTTTCATAATGATTTTATCTTAGAACTGTTATCTTATCACAGTATAAAAATGTGATACCTTTTGAAAAAAAGAGAGTTTTTTTTTTGTTTGTTTGCTTGTTTTCTATTGTTTCTGTCATCCATTACTCTTCTTAGAACAAATGTAGACTATATTTATATATTTATATTTTTATTCTAGAATTTAGTTTAGAATTGCGGAAATATCTAAATCTGTAAAAAGTGAAATTTGTGTTATCCAATTCCCAATTTGAGTTAGTTTCTCTTATGGGATGGGTCTATGTGCTATGTAAATAGGAAGCTAAAGGAGGAGACAAACAGCAAGTTCTAGTTACTTCTATTCACATGCAGTACAAAGCTCAACATGGATCAGAATGATATTTGAGCACCTTTTAATAGTGAAAAAACTGGTTTAAAACTCAGCATTCAAAAAAATGAAAATCTTGACATCCGATTCCATCACTTCATGGCAAATAGATGGGGAACCGATGGAAACAGTGACAGACTTTATTTTTGGGGGCTCCAAAATCACTGCAGATGGTGACTATAGCCATGAAATTAAAAGACGCTTTCTCCTTGGAAGAAAAGCTATGACAAACCTAGACAGCATATTGAAAAGCAGAGACATTACTTTGCCATCAAAGGTCAAAGCTATGGTTTCTCCAGTAGTCATGTACAGCTGTGAGAGCTGGACAATAAAAAAGGCTGAGTACAGAAGAACTGATGCCTTCGAAATGTGGTGCTGGAGAAGACTCCTGAGAGTCCTTGGACAGCAAGGAGATTAAACCAATCAAACCTAAAGTACATCAACAATCAATATTCATTGGAAGGACTGATGCTGAAGCTGAAGCTCTAATACTTTGGCCACCTTATGCAAAGAACCAACTCATTGGAAAAGACCTGATGCTGGGAAAGATTGAAGGCAGAAGAACATTACCCTCTGTTAAAGGGGACAACAGAGGATGAGATGGTTGGATGTCAATGGACGTGAGTTTGAGCAAACTCTGGTAGATGGTGAAGGACAGGGAAGTCTGGTGTTCTGCAGTCCATGGGGTCATAAAGAGTTGGACACGACTGAGCTACCAAACAACAATACTGACTTGCATTTTTACCACAGACTTTGAGTTATGTGACAGTATTCCTTACTTAAACAGTGAAAAAGGCACATGCCATGTCACTCATAATCCTCCATGTCTGTCAAGAAGTCAAGGTCACTTAGGTAGCTTCAGGGTGTTCCATGAAAATTGAAAAACTTTTTCACAAGTGTCTTAGGTGGTATTCACCGTATGTAAGCTGTAAGATCTATTCCAAGAACTTGATAGTGCAAGAAAAAAATTTTTCAGTTAGAGATATAAATAACAATATGCAAGCTAAAATATTAATTTGTCTTTTGATTAATAAAAGGGAATAGAGTAAATTAGAAATCCTTATATATTAAAGTGTAAAAACCATGCATTGAGTGTTATAGAGTTTTTAGAAATACTGTCTTGACTGTTTTGGAACCCCAGCTAGTAGCCTGACAGTTCCTTTTCTTGCGGAGCAAATTAAGTTCACACCTTTTCCTCTTTTCTGATCAGCCTCTCACACTCCAGGGCCAGTATTAGCACCAGGCCCAGGTATTGGCCGCTTAGGATATATCTCCTATGTTCTGGATCCCAGGAAATTATTCAAACTAGTAAACTTACACCCTGTTTGTGTAATGTAAGCTTCTCCCTACAACTCCAGCTTGCTATTATCCTGTCCTCTGGTTCGATCCACTATGTGACCTTGTCTGGCAGTCTTATCTGTTTTGGACCTATAAGTAACAACAACAAAAAAAACTCTTTATCTTTTAGCTTTCTGAGTGTCCTTGTGTTGCTTTCCAACCAAATCTTTAAATCTTAGAAACCATTGTGATATAGTATAAGTACTGGACTAGACAACATGGTGCATGTATCATAATGAAAGTGCTCTCATTTCTAAACTAGATAATGTATAACAGATATGACAGCCAGATGAAAATCATCCTCACTGAGACCACATACTATGAGGGCGAGGTGATACTTCTTTTACTGCCTTGACTACTGCATCAGGTGGAAGTCATCTTGCCTGAATACACAGTGTGGAAATTCTTAAATTAGTATATATAACTATATATGCACAAATACATGTGTTACTGGTAGGACAATGATTTCCTCCATTCTTGTATTCTCAAGGGAAAAATTAGACAAGAAACATCGAACAGTTTCAAACAACATGAGTTTTATTAAGCAAAGCAAGAGTACACTCTTGAGAAAAGATGATAATGGGCTATCTAGAAATCAAAAGCAACCCTGCTATGAGGTTGGGTTTGGTATTTTAGAGTGTGGCAGCCCCTTCCCCTGTCCTACATCATTTGAATGACAAGTTGATTGACAGTTTCAGGTTATACAACTTTTCTCTTAGTGTGCAGGTGCTTACCTACAAGCACCCAAGCATAACCCAGACTGGGTAGGTTAGGCCACAGTGCTAATTTATTATAAATATGGCAAAATGGCCCCCAAGTTACTCTGAGTCACTTGTAATCTTGGTGAACTTGTGACAGCTTATTTTGGTGGTTTTACCTTGTTTAGTCCTGGTAAGATTGGAAACTTAGCCATGGTCCTTGGCTAGAAGAATGAGGCACTCTGGGTGTGCTCTGATTGCCAGTATGCAGGAGAGAGAGGGCAAGATGATCCCTGCCAGAACGAGGTGGGATCTGCTTATGTCTGACCAGCTACCTAACAGATGCATTCAGTTGAAAGAACATATACACTTTATGTACATTATCTTTTTTTTATTGTAAGCATTATTTATTGTAATCAATGACAAACATTCAAAGCAGTAAACTTATGAATTTACATAATTCTTCATTTGTCCATTTTATTTATTAATTTTTTATTGAGGGATTGTGGCTTTACAATGTTGTGGTGGTCTCTTCTGTACATCAATGCGAATCAGTCATAATTATATATATATGTACATATATACATATCCCGTCCCTCTTGAGCCTACCACCCCCTCCATCCCACCCCTCTAAGTCTTCACAGAACAATAGGTTGAGTTCCCTGTGTTGTACAAAAGCTTCCTGTTAGTTATCTATTTAACACATGATAGTGTGTATAAGTAAGTAAAGTCGCTCAGTCGTGTCCGACTCTTTGCGACCCCCTGACTGTAGCTTACCAGGCTCCTCTGTCCATGGGATTTTCCAGGCAAGAGTACTGGAGTGGGTTGCCATTTCCTTCTCCGGAGGATCTTCCCGACCCAGGGATGGAACTCGGGTCTCCAGCATTGCAGACAGACCTTCTGAGCCACCAGGGAAGCCCATGATAGTGTGTATATGTCAATGCTACTTTCTCAATTTGTCCTACCCTCAACTTTCCCTGCTGTGTCCACCAGACCATTTACTTTGTCTATAATCTCTATTCCTTCTCTGTACATTGGGTCATCAGGATTATTTTTCTGGATTCCATATATATGCATTATTCTCTGCCTGACTTACTTCAGTGTGTATAACAGGCTCTAGGTTCATCCACCTCACTATAATTGACTCAAATTAGCTCCTTTTTATGATTGAGTAATATTTAAATGTATATATGTACCATGGGGCTTCCCAGGTGGCACAGCTGGTAAAGAATACTCCTGCCAATGCAGGAGACATGGGTTTGATCCCTGGGTCGAGAAGATTCTCTATAGTAGGAAATGGCAATCCATTCTGGTATTCTTGTCAGGAAAATTCCATGGACAGGGGAGCCTGGCGGGCTACAGTCCATGGGGTTGCAAAGAGTAGAACATGACTAAGAGCCTGAGAACACACACAGCATACGCACACCACAGTTTCTAAATTCATTCATCTGTTGATGGACATCTTCATTTCTTTAATGTCTTGACTATGGTAAATAGTTATGACCAACATAGACAGCATATTAAAAAATAGAGATGTTACTTTGCCAACAAGGTCCATCTAGTCAAGATTATGGTTTTTCCAGGAGTCATGTATGGATGTGAGAGTTGGACTATAAAGAAAGCTGAGCACCAAAGAACTGATGCTTTTAAATTATGGTGTTGGAGTAGACTCTTGAGAGTCCCTTGGACTGCAAGGAGATCCAAACAGTCCATCCAAATAGTCCATGCTAAGAAAACAGTCCTTAATATTCATTGCAAGGACTGATGCTAAACTGAAATTCCAACACTTTGGCCACCTGATATGAAGAGCTGACTCATTTGAAAAGACCCTGATGCTGGGAAAGATTGAAGGTGGGAGGAGAAGGGGATGACAGAGGATGAGGTGATTGGGTGGTATCACTGACTCAAGGGACATGAGTTTGAGTAAATTCCAGGAGTTGGTGAAGGACAGGGAGGCCTGGCATGCTGCAGTCCATGGGGTCACAAAGAGTTGGACACAACCAAGTGACTGAACTGAACTGATGGTAAATAGTGCTGCAATAAACATTACGGTGTCTGTGTCCTTTCAAATTGTGGTTTTCTCAGTACATATGTCCAGTAGTAGGATTGTTAGGTCCTATGGGAGTTTCTTTCCTCATTTGTTAAGGAATCTCCATATAGTTCTTTTTTTTCCCCCCCATTTATTTTTATTAGTTGGAGGCTAATTACTTTACAATATTGTAGTGGTTTTTGTCATACATTGACATGAATCAGCCATGGATTTACATGTGTTCCCCATCCCGATCCCCCCTCCTGCTTCCCTCTCCACCCGATCCCTCTGGGTCTCCCCAGTGCACCAGGCCCGAGCACTTGTCTCATGCATCCAACCTGGGCTGGTGATCTGTTTCACCCTTGATAATATACATGTTTCGATGCTGTTCTCTCGAAACATCCCACCCTCGCCTTCTCCCACAGAGTCCAAAAGTCTGTTCTGTACATCTGTGTCTCTTTTTCTGTTTTACATATAGGGTTATCGTTACCATCTTTCTAAATTCCATATGTATATAGTTCTACATATTGGCTGTATCAGTTTACATTCCCACCAACAGTGCAATAGAATTTCCTTTCACCGTATCCTCTCCAGCATTTTTTATTCGTAGTTTTTTGATGATGGCCATTCTCACCAGTATAAAGTAACACGTAACTGTAGTTTTTACTTGCATTTCTCTAATGATAAGAGACATTGAGCATCTACTAATGTGTTTATTGGCCATCTGTCTGTCTTCTTTGGAGAAAAAGTTTAGGTCTTCTGCTCATTTTTTGATTAGGCCATTCCTTTTTTCTGATATTGAGTTGCATGAGCTGCTTATATATTTTGGAGATTGATACTTTATCAGCTACTTTCTTTTATTCTGAGGGTTGTCTTTTAATCTTGATTTTTGTTGCCTTTACTGTGCAAAACTTTGAAGTTTAATTAGATCTAATCTAGTTTTTGTTTTCTTTTTATTTCCACTACTATAGGAAGTGGATCAAAGAAGATCTTCCTGTGATTTATGTCAAAGAGTGTACTGCCAATTATTTCCTCTAAGTGCTTTATAGTTTCTTGCCTTATCTTTGTGTCTTTAATCCATTTTTAGTTTACTTTTTTTTATGTTTAGTGTCAGGAAGTGTTTTGGCTTCATTCTTTTACATGTAGCTGTTCAGTTTTCCTAACACCACTTATTGAAGAGGCTGTCTTTTCTCCATTATATTTTTTGACTCCTTTGTTACAGATAAAATGTCCACAAGTGTGTGAGTTTATCTTTGGACTTTCTATCTTGTTTCATTTGTGTCTGTTTCATTCATGTCTGTTTTTGTGCCAGTACCACACTGTCTTGATGTCTATAGCTTTGTAGAATATTCTGAAGTCATGAAGAGTTCTTCTGCAGTTCTGTTTTTCTTTCTCAAGATTGCTTTGGCTATTTGGGGTCTTTTGTGTTTCCATATAAATTGTGATTTTTTGTTGTTGTTGTTCTAGTTCTAGTACAAAATACCACTGGTAGTTTGATAGGGATTGCATTGAGTCTGCATATTGTTTTGGGTAGTATAGTTATTTTCATCACGTTGGTTCTTCCAATCCAAGAACATTGAGTCTTCTTTGATTCCTTTCATCAGTGTTGTACAGTTTCTGCATACAGGTCCTTTGTCTCTTTATGTAGGTTTACTCCTAAGTATTTTATTCTTTTTGTTGCAGTGATGGATGGGACTCTTTCTTTAATTTCTCTTTCTGATTTTCCATTGTTAGTCTATAGGATGCAGTGGGTTTTGAGTATTAATTTTATATTCTAAAATTATGCTATTTAATTGATTAGCTCTAATAAGAATAATTTTCTGGTGGCATTTTTGGGATTTTCTTTGTATAGTATCATGTTATCCAATCTGGATTCCTTTTATATAGTTGTTTGTCCTCTCTGATTTCCAAAAGTAGGACTTCCAAAACTATAGTGAGTAAGAATCTATATTGAATAATAGTGGACACTCTTGTCTTGTTCATGGTCTTAGATGAAATACCTTCAGTTTTTCAGTGTTGATAATAATGTTTGCTGTGGGTTTGTCATATATGGCATTTACTATGTTAATATATGGTCCTTCTATGCCTACTCTCTGGGGAGTTTTTATCATAAATGGCTGTTGAATTTTGTTGAAAACTTTCTCTGTGTCTACTGAGATAACAGTATGCTTTTTATCTTTTAATTTGTTAATATGGTGTATCATATTTATTGATTTGCATTTATTGAAGAATCCTTGCATCCCTGGGGTAAACTCCACTTGATCATTGTGTATGATCTTTTTAATGTGTTGTTGGATTCTGTTTGCTAGAATTTTGCTCAGAATTTTTGCATCTGTGTTCATTAGTGATGTGCTTAATTGTTAAGTCATGTCTGACTCTTTGCTACCTCATAGACTGTAGCCCACCAGGCTCCCCTGTCCATGCGGATTCTCCAGGGAAGAATACTGAAGTGGGTTGCTATGCCCTCCTCCAAGGGATCTTCCCAACTGAGGGGTTGAACTTAGGTCTCCTCGTTGCATATGGATTCTTTACTGTCTTATAATTAATATATCTTCTTTTGGATTGATCTCTTGACCATGATGTTGTGTTCTTCCTTGTCTTGTGTAATAGTCTTTATCTTGAAATCTATCTTATATGAGTATTGCTATTCCCACTTTTTTTATTTCCATTTGCTTGGGATGTCTTTTTCCAGCCCCTCGCTTTCAGGGATGAAGTGTCCCTGGGGCTGAAGTGAGTGTCTTGTAAGCAGTGTATATAGGGGTATTATTTCTGTTGGATACCGAAATAATTCAGCTGATCTGTGTCTTTTGGCTGGAGTATTTAATCCGTTTACATATAATGTAACTATTGACATGTATGAATCTATTACTATTTACTTTATTGTGTGTGTGTGTGGGGGGGGGTTCTGTCTTTTTTCTTGTATTTCTTGTCTAAAGAAGTTGCTTTAGTATTTGTTGTAAAGCTGGTTTGGTGGTGTTGAATTCTCTTTAATTTTGCTTATTTGTAAAGCTTTTGATTTCTCCATCAAATCTGAATGATATCCTTGCTGATTAATCTTCATTTCAGTTTTTTTTTTTTTTTTCATCACTTTAAGTATATCCTGACAGTTGCTTCTAACTTGCAGAGTTTCTGTTGCAAAATCAGTTGTTAGCTTTATGGTGACCCCCTTATATATTATTTGTTGCTTTTCTCTTCCTGTTTTTAATATTTTTATTTGTGTTTAATGTTCATTAGTTTAACTCACATATGTCTTGGCATGTATCTCTTTGAGTTTATCCTGTGTGGGACTCTCTGGGCTTCCTGGACGTGGGTGCTGTTTCCTTTCCCATGTTAAGGGCAGTTTTTGTCTATAGTCTTCTCGAATATTTTCTCATACCATTTCTTTTCCTCCTCTTCTGGGACCCATATAATTGAGATGTTGATGTGCTTAACATTGTCTAAGATGTCTTTGAGACTGTCCTAATTTCTTTTCATTCATTTTACTCTTCTCTGCTTCAGTTATTTCCATTATTCTGTCTTTCAATTCAGGCATTCATTTTTCTGCCTCAGTTATTCTGCTATTGTTTCCCTCTAGTGTATTTTTAACCTCAGCTATTGCACTGTTCATTGCTAATTATTTATTCTTTATTTCTTATAGACTCTGGTTGTAAGCCTCCTGTATCTTCTTAATATGTGTCTCCATTATATTTCTGTGCCTCCACTTTATTTCCAGGATTTTGGATTATCTTTGTTATCACTACTCTGAATCCTTTTTCTGGTAGGCTACCTGTATCCTCTTCATTTATTTGGTCTTGTGGATTTTTTACCGTGTTCCTTCATCTCCTGCATGTTCCTATATTTTAGTTTCATTTAATTTACTGTGCTTGGGGTCTCCTTTCTGCAGCCTACAAGGTTGTAGTTCTTGTTATTTGTAGAGTCTTTGCCCAGTTGGTGGATTGGACCAGTGCCTCATGAAGGTTTCCTGGTTGAGGGAGCCAGTGTCTGTGTTCTGGTAGGTAGAGCTGGATCTTGTCTCTCTGAAGGGTACTGTCTGGTAATGGGCAGTGTTGTGTTCCTGTTTTGTTGATAATTTGTCATGAGGCTTCAATATTAGAGTTTGCTGGCCTTTGGTTGGGGCATGGTCTTAGTGTTGAGCTGAAGGCTTTTGGGAGAGTTCTTTCTTTTTTTTTTTTTAATTTATTTTTTATTTTTTTTATTTATTTTTATTATTATTATTTTTTTTCCAGTGGGTTTTGTCATACATTGATATGAATCAGCCATGGATTTACATGTATTCCCAATGGCCCATGAGATTTTGAATTCTCTGGAGGTCCAACACCCAGGACTCAGGTGTCTGATCTCAGAGGTTCAGGCTCAAACTCTTACTGTAGCACTAGATCTCCACAAGCCACAAAACACAGAAAAGAAAGAAGTAGAAAGAAATAGAGGAAAACAAACAAACAAACAAAAAATTAAAAAAGAGAGAGAGAGAGAAAAGAAGGGGGAAAAAAAAGAAAAGCAAAAGGGAAAAGAAAGAAAATATAGAAATAAGAAAACATACAGATGAAAAAGATAAATGATAAAAATAATGCTCAACAGACAAGAACCCCAAAGGCACTCATTCTAGGGAGATTAGCTTTCTTTTTTGAAAGTCTGGGGTATTCTTCTAGTATACAGAATGTGTTCATTAGGCATTGTTCCACCAACAGATATATTCTTGATGTATTTGTAGGGAGTAAGATGACCTCCCCACTGACTCCTTCACCATTTTTTCTTAAAAACATTATTTGTTTGGTTACACTTGGTTTCAGTTACAGCTCATGGGATCTTATAGTTAATGTATGCAAACTCTTGATTGTAGCATGTGGAATCTTGCAATCTGGATAAAGATTAAACCCAGGCACCCTGCATTGAGAGTGCAGACTCTTAGCTATTGGACAAGGGAATGCCCTAGAACATATATATTTTAATAGATTATCAAATCTGTTCAGTCTCTCAGGCATGTCCGACTCATGCGACCCCATGGACTGCAGCAAACCAGGCTTCCCTGTCCATCACCGACACCTGGAACTTACTCAAACTCCAGTCCATAGAGTTGGTGATGCCATCTAGCCATCTCATCCTCTGTCATCCTCTTCTACTCCCACTTTCAATCTTTCTGAGCATCAGGGTCTTTTCAAATGAGTCAGCTCTTTGCATCAGGTGGCTAAAGTATTGCAGTTTAAGGGTTAGGCCTTCAAATGACTATTCAGGACTGATTTCCTCTAGGATGGAATGGTTGGATCTCCTTGAAGTCCAAGGGACTCTCAAGAGTCTTCTCCAACACCACAGTTCAAAAGCATCAATTCTTCAGCATTCAGCATTCTTTATAGTCCAACTCTCACATCCATACATGACCACTAGAAAAAACATAGCTTTGACTAGACAGATCTTTGTTGGAAAAGTAATGACTCTGCTTTTTAATATACTGACAAGGTTGGTCATAACATTTCTTTCAAGGAGCAAGCGTCTTTTAATTTCATGGCTGCAGGCACAATCTGCAGTGATTTTGGAGCCCAAGAAAGTAAGGTCTGTCACTGCTTCCATTGTTTCCCCATCTATTTCCCATGAGGTAATGGGACCAGATGCCATGATCTTAGTTTTCTGAATGTAGAGTTTTAAGCCAGCTTTTTCACTCTCCTCTTTCACTTTCATCAAGAAGCTCTTTAGTTCTTCTTCACTTTCTGCCATAAAGGTGGTGTCATATGCGTATCTGAGGTTATTGATATTTCTCCCATCAATCTTGATTCCAGCTTGTGCTTCATCTAGCCCAGAATTTGCATGATGTACTCTGCATTTAAGATAAATAGGCAGGGTGACAATATACAGCCTTGACATACTCTTTCCCACTTTGAAACCAATCTGTTGTTCCAAGTCCAGTTCTGTTTCTTCTTGACCTGCATACAGGTTTCTCATGAGGCAGGTCAAGTGGTTTGGTATTCCCATCTCTTGAAGAATTTTACAGTTTTTGTGATCCACATAGTTAAAGGCTTTGGTGTAATCAGTAAAGTAGAAGTAGATATTTTCCTGGAACTCTTTTGTCTTTTTGTTTATCAAATGAATGTTGGCAATTTGATCTCTGGTTCCTCTGCCTTTTCTAAATCCAACTTGAACATCTAGAAGTTCATGGTTCACATACTGTTGAAGCCTGGCTTGGAGAATTTTAACCATTGCTTTACTAGCGTGTAAGATGAGTGCAATTGTGCGGTAGTTTGCACATTTTTTGGCATTGCTTTTCTTTGGGATTGGAATGAAAACTGACCTTTTCCAGTCCTGTGGCCACTGCTGAGTTTTCCAAATTTCCTGGCATACTGAGTGCAGCACTTTCACAGCATCATCTTTGAGGGTTTGAAATAGCTCAACTGGAATTGCATCACCTCCACTAGCTTTGTTCATAGTGATACTTCCTAAGGCCCACTTGACTGCACATTCCAGGATATCTGGCTATAATTGAGTGATCACACCATCGTGGTTACCTGGGTCATTATCATCTTTTTTGCATAATTGTTCTATGTATTCTTGTCGTATCTTCTTAATATCTTCTGCTTCTGTTAGGTCCATGCCATTTCTGTCTGTTATTGAGCCCATCTTTGCATGAAATACTCCCTTGGTATCTCTAATTTTCTTGAAGAGATCTCTGGGCTTTCCCATTCTATTGTTTCCTCTACTTCTTTGCATTGATCACTGTGGAAGGTTTTCTTATATCTCCTCACTATTCTTTGGAACTCTGAATTCGAATGGTTGTATCTTTCCATTTTTTCCTTTGCCTTTCCTGTCTTTTCTTTTCTCAGCTATTTGTAAGGCCTCCTTGGACAATCATTATGCCTTTTTTGCATTTATTTTTCTTGGGGATTTTCTTGATCACTGCCTTCTGTACAATGTCATGAACCTCTGTCAATAGTTCTTCAGGCACTCTGTCTATCAGGTTTAATCCCTTGAATCTATTTGTCACTTCCAGTGTATAAGCGTGAGGGATTTTATTTATGTCATACCTGAATGGTCTTGTGGCTTTCCCTACCTTTTTCAATTTAAGTCTGAATTTGGCAATAGATAGTTCAAGATCTGAGCCACAGTCAGCTCCTGTTTTTTTTTTTTTTTTTTTTTTTCTGGCTGTATAGAGCATCTCCATTTTTGGCTGCAAAGAATATAATCAATCTGATTTTGGTATTGACCATCTGGTTGTCAAAGGTTAACTGAGTTTTGCCAAGAGAATGCATGGGTAATAGCAAACACCCTCTTTCAACAACAGAAGCAAAATATGTTAATCACTACCTCATATTTAAGTATCAATAAAACAGAAGTATCTTTAGCTCTAAATTTTTATAAAGCCAACAACCTAAGATTTTTGAATCAACAACATTGAAAATAATCTTGATATCCTTTAAAGTATGGATGAATTAAATACAAAAGTATTATTAGTTTTTAATTCTTTCCTACAAAGGGCTTTGTAAAACCTTTAGTTAAATGTGGCTCCAAGATCAAACTATTCCTGATTCCCCCAGCCTTTAACTTTTCCAGGTGCTTCACAGGTCCTGATAATGATGCTCTTTTAGGTTTTTCACATTACTTATGACCCATTTGGAAATGTCTTCTGATTTTCATGTATTAACATTCATTTTAAATATTCAATTTCTACAATACAATTTATTTTAACAATGACAGTACAACACCCTATCAAGTGTTGAGTATTTCTTTACTGTAATCAGTAAATGGCTTCTGGTAATCCATTACTGCAAAGAGATTATTTCCCTTTTCCTTCATAGAAATAGATGCCATTGTTTCCTGATTCCTAGCTATATAAACATTTTATGCTCAGGTCTAGTGACTTTATGTTTGGCCTATGGAAGTTTTGCTTTATTATTCTCCACTTGTCATAAAAATAATTTGCATGTTGAATACACACTGAGAAAATAACAATTTTTACTATAAACACGAAGATAATGACATACCCTTTACAAACATATATTGCAAAGCTTTTACAGTGCTAGTTTCAGCAATTTATCTACTTTATTTTTTGGCTTTCCAATCAAAGAACACACAACTCATTTTGTTCAAACTCTAGATGCTCTTAACTCTAAGAGTCTCACTTTACTCATTTATAAGTCTGCTTTTGCCTTGAAGGTGTTTTCCAGGCCAGGTGAATGGTAAACTCTGATTTTTATGATCTCACAGGGTTCAAAACCTACCAAAGTAATTTAACATAATATGAGAACACTATATTAGGCAGGTTTCTTCAGATGGAAATATCATCAGTGTGGTAGGAACTAAAAATAAATACCACATAATGTGCTCCAAGAAACAATGAACTGATAACTTTGTTAAAAAATGGTCCTAGAACTTTAGTTTCTTGATAAACCTGAGAGAATCAAATATATATTTTATCAGGACAGAGTCTCATGAATTTCAGGTCTCTTAAATTCTCTATAGTTAACATACTAGGGGAAATTAATACCTCTTTCTCCCTCTTTCACACACACAAACACACACTCAAATTGCAAAATACATGTAAACAACCACAAACAAACAAACAAAAACCACCCACAGTAGAATAAGACCTGAAAAAGACTTCAGACAAGTAATTGTTAACACATAATTAAACAGTTCAGAATTAATAAGAGCTTGAACATATATAGGCCATTTTTTAGATGAACCAAAATTAAGTTTCATAAATAAAATAAAATAACTGAAAACTCAAATCCAGTGTATGAGTTTAAACACAAACTGACATTTTAAGACACTAGTAAGCCAAAGGATTAATTTATACAATGATCCAGAATGCATCAGAGAGACTAAAGTGAAAAATGCAAAGAGTTTTCAGAGGCCAAGAAAATAACATGAGAAACAAGAGTTGTGGAAAAGTATAAAAAGTTATTAAGTTGCACACATTACTGGAAGATACACAAGCCAAGAATTTTCCAGAATTGATGAAATAGAAAAATGTATAACACAGCACCCAGTGAACCCAAATCATATTAATAAAAAGAAATCTAGACCAACACATACCGAGGGAATTGTTCAAATCACTAAAGACAAATAGATGTCTCAAAAACAGCAGAAATCAATGGCATATTAACTTGAAATGTGCAAAGATAATATTTGATATGCAATTGTAGGAGTAATATTGGAAGCCAATGACATAATTTAATCACCTTGTAAGAAAGTGAAAGTGTGCAGTTTGTCTAGAATGTTATACCTAATCATATCATTTAAGGATCAAGTGTGATCATAACGTAGCTCAAAATCAAAGCAGAGTTAAGCCTCAACAAACTTTTACTAATGGAATTTAAAAATGCTATATAAGAAGTGCAGAAAATGATGCCAAACTGAAGTTGGGTGATTAGAAGACCATAAGAAATTAATTATCTAAATCTAATAGTTTTATTTTTTAAAAGCATGAGTTTGCAAAGTAAAGTAGATCTAAAATACATGACCATAGTAGTATTTAATGGGGATGAATTTCAAATGTTTTAGATTTTCAAATTTCAAATGTTTTGAAAGAAAAGAAAAAAAGAAGCACAAATTAACACTGAGACCTCTGTTTTATTCAGTGGTCAAAACAGAACAAGCCTGGAACACAACATCTCAGATAACTGCTGCAAAGAGGCAGGGACACAGGGTTGGAGGGGAGCCAGGATATATAGACGCTTTAGCAGCTAAGACTAGGTAGTCAGTACCTCTAAAGTTTAGTGTTAATTAAAGAAAGCCAAATATCTCAAGTTAAGGAATTTAGTGTTTTTCTATGTGTGGGAAGATACAAAGTCTGGGCTCATTGAAGTCATTCCTTTGATCTGCCCCTCAGCTATCTGGGGTCAGTATTCTGGGCTTCGCATTCTGAATCTACTCAGGGTTTACCATCAGAGGTGGCTGTGAAGGCTAACTACTAGATTGGGGGCATCTCGCATTCATCCTGAGTTCTCTCCATCTTGGGGTGGCTGTCACTTGATGGCTACCGTATCATTTGTTTACTGATATGGAAGGTGGCAATAAAAGTGTTAAATAATATCAAAGTGTGTTCAGAATGGGTATTCATGTTATTATCATATATGCAAGTATGATGAATATATACATTCAAAATAATAGAGAAAGTTTGTAAAATAAGAGCCCCCCTCCAGAGAAAAAAAAAGTCCACATAAAAAAACATTTAAAAAATGATATAGGGAAAAAACACAAAATAAGATGGGAAAAATTAATTGCTATCACTACAACAAATCTGGGCTTCCAAGTTGGCACTAGTGGTAAAGAGCATACCTGCCAAAGTAGGAGACATAAGAGACATGGATTTGATCCCTGGGTTGGGAAGTTGCCTGGAGGAGGGCATGGCAACACAGCCCAGTATTCTTGCCTGCAGAACCCCATAAACAGAGGAGCCTGGTGGGCTATACAGTCCATGGGATCACAAAGAGTCAGACACGCTGAAGTGACTTAGCATGCAAACAAGCACAATACATCTAAATGGAGTAAGTATTCTAATGAAGATAAATATTTTTACATTGGACAAAAACAAATATTAGCACTACCATAGTTTAAAGTAGAGACAGCAAAATACTAAGAATCCAAAGCCATTGTCTATCAAGAAATACAACAAATCTTTACAAATTATATTTTCAATTTTATTTTATTTCTCTAAGAGTATAAAAAAAAAAAGAGAGAGTATAAAGCATGACTCTTTTGCATTAAGTTCTTGATGATTATTACTTATTTTTATCACAGAGATCCAATGTAGTTGGAAACTTAAATACAGGTGACCAATTTTACTTGAAGTATAATTGCCTGTGGTTCCACTTCTAGAGTCTTTTTTACACGTTGGCTATATATACATCTTTATATGTATTTATAACAAATTAGCTTTTGACTTATAATTTTATCCTTACCCTTTGCTTGCTAATTATAAGAACAATGTAATTGATATCTGTCTATTCTAATATTTGCTGTTGTTGTGCTCAGCTGCAAACGACCCCATGGACTGTAACCCACCAAACTCCTCTGTCCATGGCGTTTTCCAGGCAAGAACACTGGAGTGGGTTGGCATTTCCTACTCCAGGGAATCTTCCTGACCCAGGGATCAAACCTATGTCTTCTGTATTGGCAAGCAGATTCTTACCACTTGTGCACCTGGGAAGCTCTTCCCTACCCCACAAAAACAAAAGTCTGAGCTTTCACTTTCTGCACAGTCTAAGAGGAAAGAATATGGGATCAAAGGCTTTGAATAAGTACTGGCTTAAATCACTATTCTGATGTTTACCAGCTGTGTTGTTTAGTTGCAAAGTCGTGCTCGACTTTTTGTGACCTCGTGGACTGTAGCCCACCAGGCTTCTCTGTTCATGTGGTTTTCCAGGCAAGGATACTGGAGTGTGTTGCCTTTTCCTCCTCCAGGGGATCTTCCTGACCCAGGGATCAAACCTGCATCTTCTGCATTTGCAGGCTGATTCTCTACCACTGAGCTACCGGGGAAGTGCTATTCCATTATAAGGCTGAAGAGATGCTCTTTCTTAATATGATTTTTAAAAATCAATTTTTATTAAGAAAAATTCTTTCAAACTGTATTCAAAATGCAATTCTACCTGTTATCATTAAGTAGTAGTCTTCTTAATGCCAAAGAATTCAATAAATTCTGCTAAAATTCTATAACCTCAAATACCCTCTATCCCTTCTCTTGCTGTAACCTTGAAAGCTTAAGAAAACCAAACCTACCATTGGTAGATTGAGGGAAAAATGCTTGACAACAAAAATATTATCTTGTTAATGAGGTTAAGATAATTTTTTTCAGCTTATGTTTATTTTTACTGAAGAAAAAGCTAACAAAATTTTGAAATAATCACAATGGGGAATTCTAATTTATAATTTTAGAATATTTTAAGGGAAGGAATATATGAACATAAAAATGTTTATTTTTCTCTAAATGATCTAATGGATAATTTTTCACTTGACCAGTAATAATGTATTGAGTAATTATAACTTACAAATCAGTGACAATTATAAGGAATTGGGGAGTGGAGTTGAGAATACACTGACATACTATAAAGAAGTACAGTGTTACTGAAAAGTGGACATGGATGAGCTGTGTATCTGTACTCTGAAATCTAGAATCTAGGACAAACACTAAAGTAAAATTAATATGATAAAAGAGGAGAGAAAATTCGATCCTATAAAGTGCTCAGTTCAAACCAGAGAAGGTTAAAAAAAAAAAAAAAAAGAGAGGAAGATAAATGAAAAAGTTTAGTGACTAGAAAGCAGTTACAGAAAAAGGTCTGTAAGTCTATAGACTTATAAATCTAACTATATCAATGAATCACTTTCAACGTGAATGCTCTGAATTTACCTGTTAAAAGTAGAAACTGAGAGAATAGGTAAGACAAACAAACAACTCACTATGTTTTCTAAACGAAGTCCACCTTAGGTATAAAGACAAAAGTGGATTAAAAGTAAAAGGGTAGAGTAATACATATTAACACAAATTTTAAAAAAAACAACTGAGTACAATATTTATTACAAATCTGACTTCAGAGCATGGAAAAATTTTCAGCTTTAAATAAGGGTGTTACATATTGATGAAGAAGAGTCAGTCTTCAAGAAGACATAACAATTCTTAAGATATTAAAATACATCAAGTAAGAACTGACAGAACTGTAGGAAATAACGTAAATCTACCATTAGAGTTGGATATTTTAACACACATCTAACAGTTATATGATGGATCCAGCAAGCAGAAAACCATGATAATATAGTTGAATGAAACAGCTTTATGTTAGTCAGAGTTCTCCAAAGAAATATATACACATTTTCATATATACATATGAAAAGATTTATTATGGGAATTGGCTCAAGTAATTGAAGAGTTTCTGCAGTCAGTCCATCAGCAGCAAGCTGGGGAAATAAGAAGGCCAATGGTTTAAGGCCAAGACCATGGAAGCCTGAGTAGAGGAAAGGGAAGACATGGTCCCAGTTCATGTGCTAAGGTCTGATGTGAAAGTGAAAGTCGCTCAGTGGTGTCAGACTCTGCAACCCCATAGATTATACAGTCCATAGAATTCTCCAGGCCAGAGTACTGGAGTGGGTAGCCTTTCCCTTCTCCAGGGGATCTTCCCAACCCAGGGATCAAACCCAGGTCTCCCGCATTGAAGGCAGATTGTTCACCAGCTGAGCCACAGGGGAGCCCAAGAATTCTGGAGTGTGTAGCCTATCCCTGCTCCAGCGGATCTTCCCAGCCCAAGAATCCAACCGGGGTCTCCTACATTGCAGGCGGATTCTTTACCAACTGAGCTACCAGGGAAGCCCAAGGTCCGATAAACTAGGAGCAACAATGTCCAAGGACAGAAGGAAATGCATGTCCTGTCTGAAGCAAAGAGCAAAGTCCCTCTTCCTTTGCCCTTTTGTTCCTTTGATGAAGCTCATCATGTTTATATTTTCCCAAAGCAGAGCCTCAGTGGTTATCAATAGAAATATGCTTCTTTGAAAGTACAAGCTCTAAACAGGATTGACAATTCAAGATGAATGATCAAGAGCTCATACTTATATGATACATAACTTTTAAAACATTTTAGTGTAACTCAATAACAGTTTTGATGTGAAAGTCCATGGCTCTTAATATTTTATCTTCTCTCTCATGAAAAAATCTACACTATCAACTCTCAAGACTGCTGATTCTCATTTTCATTTGTATTATATTTATATATATATACATATATATATATATATGTATATGTATTTCTAAGAATTTGAATGCTTTTGTGGCACCAGAACAATATATTTAATGGTTAAGAAAGGAGCTCAGGCACATCAATAAGTGAAAATACAATTCCATTTTTTGTAAGAATAGGTGTAATAATGTTTAGATCAAAATAAAATTAATAAATATTAAAACTTTGCTGCAATATTATTAGTTTTATCTATTCTGTTCAATGTTGCATTCACAGTTCTTAGATTAGTACCTTGTCTATAGTATGTATACATATAATTGATATTGAATGAGTAGATTATATATTAATTCCTGGTAATATTAGCCATTTTAATGATTTTTTATGTAATATCTGATAATGTATACATTGTAATATTAGCCAATATGTTAGTTACATCACATGAAGTTGTCAATATTTGATCCTTTTTGACATCCTGTTACTTATATTGTCAGTAGTTTAGGTGAATCTGGTTTGGCAATAAAATAATGATGTGTTATAATTACAAAATTAGGTTAAAATTACCAGTTTAGATACCTGCAAAGAAAATGACAATGTAACATATTCAAATCAATCAAGCTTTTTTCCACTATTACTGTGCTGGACATCTGTAAGATTTAAGTTCTAGTTTTACATTTCTGGACTCAGCTTCTATAAACTTTACAATGACCTAACTTTTAAAAATCTTCTATAACTAGATTTATAGTATAAACCATATGAATATGCCTGATATTAGCTAGCTATTCACAGATAATTCTCTATGAACTTGGTTAATCAGAGCCCAGTGACAGGTGACTACAAAAGTAATATATTAAGGGTTATCGGCATCAATGTTTTCTTCCTATTGATCTGAAGAAAGATGAATTCACTAAACAAAGACATTACCCAAACAATGCAAAACATAAGACTAGAGAGGCAAAGGGAAGGGCTGAAGTGAATCTGATTATCTCATTGTAATTCTTGCTGAGGTCAATTTTTGTTCTTCCTGTTTTTATGAGATTTCTCGATATTCTCATAATAAATTATCCCCTTTTCCTTAGGCTAAAGTTGGTTTTCTTTATTTGAATTCAAAAACAGTTCTAAGTTTTTTGTCATATCAAATAAGAAATACTGATAAAGCACAAAAGAGCCTGGAGGCTATAAATTAATTGTACTTCCCTGTATCTACTTTGTTCTGTAGCTGACAGATATCTAAAATAGTATTTTAATTATTCATTGATTATCTTTTTGTTATAAAATATACCACCAAAGAAAACAATCCATATAACTGTGGTGAAGTCTTTAATAAATCACTGCACTAGTGTTTTAACAAGTACACATATTTGTCTTTGTTCATACTAAAATTAGTTATTAAATATTTTTTTTCAAGGAATTGGAATAATGTATGTGTGTGTGTGCAGGCAAAAATGACTGTGGATAGACCTCAAAGTAGCAATAGTAACAGTTTACAACAAAATTACAATGTATAAGTAATGATAAAATCTGAAAATCAAGGTCTTAGATTCACAAATCATAGAATATAAAATCTGCCTCCAAAAAGGCAGCCAGACAGGGGTCAAAGAATCCAGAAAATCACAAGTCAAAGGAAAAGTGTTTTGGCTCATTATTTCTAGTTGTTAATAATTAATATTATTAATAGTGGGAGTATAACTGGGGAAAATAATTTATATACCTAAAGATGTGATACATGACCAGTGATTAAATCCAACAGTAAATGTTGATTACATAGAAAGGTATACAGAGTGTACTTTTGTTTTTCTTTTTAAGCTATAAAAGAACAACAATGTAGCGACAACCACAGAACAAGCTTACTGTATGTGCATAGGGTAAAATTTGAAATTATACTCACCATGCTTCTTAAGAAGCAAAACTTAAGGTTTGTCTTCTTCCTAATGGACCATCCCCAAATAAAGAATTATGCATTCTAAAATGCTAAGTTAAGATATGAAATATAAAATGTTATCTTTATCACTGCAAATATGTAAAAAACTAAATATAAATGAAAAGTTAACACTGGTTATCAAATCGAATTGTAGAAAGTTTATCTCTTTAGATTTTGTATTCCTGTTAAAAAAAGTAATTTAAAAAATCAAGAAATAGGATAAGAAGAAGAAAATTTACATCTATTGAACACCATGTTTGTGCTGGCTTTTTATTTTATACAACAACTCCATACATCAGTTTTGCTACATGCTTTCTTAGGAATATAGGAACTGTAAATTAGAAGTACAGAAATCCAGAGAAGATTTTTTTTTTTTTTTTGCCTAGAGTGCAGCTAATAAACAGAAAAAAGTAGGTGGCAATGAAGGTATTTTATAATTTAAAATTCTGTGATGTTAAACCACCATATTGATCATTTAGAAAGTGTACTTATACAAATTTGGACATCTTAATATGAATGTATGATAGAATCAGATTATAAATGGAAAGTCTAAAATTATAAAATAAATGAGAGGCTCAGCACCTTCCCTATATTTCTGATTGAGAACAGGGTAAAGGCCTTTTAAGTATGTTGTAGTTTTATTTATTATTTCATTAACATTATCTTATAAACTGATAAGTTTTTAATCTTTTCATTTTCTTCAAAATCTTTACATTACTGAAAATATCAAAGCAAAACACATACACACAGAATACCACTTTCAAGTTTGGATAATAAGCCACTCACAAAATGGACCCTTCAAATTTCTTCAAAATATTTGAATGTGTACTTCCTTGGTGGCTCAGACGGTAAAGCATCTGCCTACAATGCGGGAGACCCGGGTTCAATCCCTGGGTCGGGAAGATCTCCTGGAGAAGGAAATGGCAGCCCACTCCAGTATTCTTGCCTGGAAAATTCCGTAGGCAGCACAGTCTGGCAGGGTACAGTCCATGGAGTCACAGAGAGCATGACACAGAGGAGCACAGAGCACATGCTTAATGTCAGGACTGATACTAGTTTTAACTGCCATATATAAAAAAACTACTTACCGATGTTGGCTGTGTGTGTGTGTGTGTGTGTGTGTGTGTGTGTGTGTGTGTGTTAGTCACTCAGTCGTGTCTGTCTCTGCGACCCAATGGACTGTAGCCCTCTAGACTCCTGTCCATCGGGTTTCCCAGCCAAGAATACTGGAAAGGTTAGCCATTCTCTTCTCCGGGGTATTTTCCCAAACCAGGGATCAAACCCAGGTCTCCTGAATCACAGGTGGTTTCTTTATCAGAGTCACTAGGGAAGTTTGGACCAAGTTGCCACAGTTCAGTTCAGTTCAGACACTCAGTCATGTCCAACTCTTTGTGAACTCATTGACTGCAGCACCTCAGACTTCCTGTTCATCACCAACTCCCAGCGCTAGCTCAAACTCATGTCCATTGTGTCAGTGATGCCATCCAAACATCTTATCTTCTGTCATCCCCTTCTCCTCCTGCCTTCGACCTTTCCCAGCATCAGGGTCTTTTCAAATGAGTCAGTTCTTCACATCAGGTGGCCAAAGTACTAGAGCTTCAACATGAGCATCAGTGCTTCCGGTGAGTATTCGGGTTGATTTCCTTTAGGATGAGCTGGTTTGATCTTGCAGTCCAAGGGACTCTCAAGAGTCTTCTACAACACCACAGTTCAAAAGAATGAATTCTTCTACACTCAGCTTTATCGTGCAGCTCACACAACAATACATGAGGACTGGAGAAACCATAGAATTGACTGGCGAACTTTGTCAACAAAATAATGTCTTAGCTTTTTAATATGCTGCCTGACTTTCCCATAGCTTTTCTTCCAAGGGGCAAGTGTCTTTTGATTTCATGGCTGCAGTCAAAATCAGCAGTGATTTTGGAGCTCAAAAAAATAGTCCCCCACTGTTTCCCCATCTATTTGCCATTAAATGATAGGACTGGTTGTCATGATCTTTTGTGTGTGTGTGCTGAGTTTTAAGCCAGCTTTTCCACACTACTCTTTCACTTTCATCAAGAGGCTCTTTAGTTCTTCATCACTTTCTGCCATAAGGGTGGTGTCATATGCATATCTGAAGTTATTAATATTTCTCCTGGAAATCTTGATTCCAGCTTGTGCTTCATCCAGACCAGCATTTCTCATGATGTACTCTGCATATAAGTTAAATAAGCAGCGTGACAATATATAGCCTTAACATACTCCTTTCCCAATATGAAACCAGTCCATTGTTCCTTGTCTGGTTCTGATTGTTGCTTCTTGACCTGCACATAGATTTCTCGGGAAGTAGGGAAGGTGGTCTGGTATTCCCATCTCTATAAGAATTTTCCAGTTTGTTGTGATCCACAGAGTCAAAGGCTTTAGCACAGTCAATAAAGCAGTAGATGTTTTTTTCTGGATTCTCTTCCTTTTTCTATGTTCCAGCGGATGTTGGCAATTTGATCTCTGGTTCCTCTGCCTTTTCTAAATCCAACTTATATATTTGGAAGTTCTGGGTTCATGTACTGTTGAAGTCTAGCTTGGGGAATTTTGAGCATTACTTTGCTAGTGTGTGAGATGAGTGAAATTGTGCGGAAGTTTGAACATTCTTTGGCATTGCCTTTCTTTGGGATTGGAATAAAAGCTGGCCTTTTTAGTCCTGTAGCCACTGCTGAGTTTTCCAAATTTGCTGGCATATTAAGTATAGCACTTTCATAACATCATCTTTTAGGATTTGAAATAGCTCAACTGGAATTCCATCTCCTCCACTAGCTTTGTTCATAGTGATGCTTCCTAAATCCCACTTGACTTCATAGTCCAGGATGTATAGCTCTAGGTGAGTGATCACATCATCATGGTTATTTTGGTCATTAAGATCTTTTTGTATAGTTCTTTCATGTATTCTTGCCATCTCTTCTTAATATCTTTTATTTCTTTTAGGTCCATAATGTTTCTGTCCTTTATTGTATCCATCTTTGCATGAAATATTCCCTTGTCATCTCTAATTTTCTTGAAGCAATCTCTAGATTTTTCTATTCTATTGTTTTCCTCTCTTTCTTTGCACTGATCACTGAGGAAGGCTTTCTTATCTCTCCTTGCTGTTCTTTGGAACTCTGCATTCAGATGGGTATTTCTTTCCTTTTCTTCTTTGCCTTTTGCTTCCCTTCTTTTCTCAGCTATTTGTAAGGCCTTCTCAGACCACCACTTTGCCTCTTTGCATTTCTTCTTCATGGGGATGGTTTTGATCACCACTTCCTGTACAGTATTATGAACCTCTGTCCAGATGTCTGCAGGCACTCTCTCTATCAGATCTAACCTCTTGAATCTCCTTGTCACTTCCATTGTATAGTAGTAAGGGATTTAATTTAGGTCACACCTGAATGGTCCAGTGGTTTTCCCTACTTTATTCACTTTAAGTCTGAATTTAGCGACCAGGGGTTCATGATCTGAGCCACAGTCAGCTCCCAGTCTTGTTTTTGCTGACTGTATAGAACTTCTCCATCTTTGACTGCAAAGAATATAATCAATCTGATTTTGCTATTGACCGTCTGATGATGTCCATGTGTAGAGTGGTCTCTTGGGTTGTTGGAAGAGGGTGTTTGCTATGACTGGTGTGTTCTCTTGGCAAAACTCTGTTAGATTTTGACCTGTTTAATTTTGTACTCCAAGGTTAAACTTGCCTGTTACTCCAGGTATCTCTTGACTTCCTACTTTTGCATTCCAGTCCCCTATGATGAAAAGTACATCTTTTTTGAGTGTTAGTTCTAGAAGGTCTTATAGGTCTACACAGAACCTTTCACCTTCAGCTTTTCAGCCTTAGTGGTTGGGGCACAGACTTGAATTACTATGATGTTGATCAGTTTGCCTTGGAAAAAAACAGAGATCATTATGTTGTTTATGAGATTGCATCCAAGTACTGCATTTTGGACTCTTTTGTTGACTATGATGACTACTCCATTTCTTCTAAGGAAGTTTCACCCATGGTAGTAGATAAAATGGTATCTGAATTAATTTCACCCAATCCAGTCCATTTTAGTTCACTGTTTCTTAAAATTCAATGTCCACTCTTTCCATCTCTTGTTTGACCATTTCCAATTTTCCTTGATTCATGGACCTAACATTCCAGATTCCTGTGCAATATTGTTCTTCTAGCATTGGACTTTTCTCCCATCACCAGTCACCTCCACAACTGGATGTTGTTTTTGCTTTGGCTCAGCCTGTTCATTCTTTCTGGAGCTATTTCTCCACTCCTCTTCAGGAGCATATTGGGCTCCTACTGACTTGGGGTGTTCATCTTTCAGTGTTATATCTTTTTACCTTTTTATACTGTCCTTTGCCTACTTGGTAATAATCAAAATATTGCCTATTTGGTAATAATTAAAAGCAAAACAAAACAAAAAAACTTTAAATAATTTAATTATAATTGTATGTGCTTGTATCTAATTTTATATTAGTATTGAAATATGCTATTTCTACCAGTGTAATTTTTGTCTGAATCTAATTGAACTGAAGCTATCTTATGTATGATTGAAAGCTATACTCTGTTTAACAACAGTATTACTCACTGATTGCATTTTGGCTTGTAGCTAAGGGTATAAATATGTTTAGTTTAGTTTTGATGGAGAAGGCAATGGCACCCCACCCCAGTACTCTTGCCTGGAAAATCCTATGGATGGAGGAGCCTGGTAGGCTGCAGTCCATGAGGTTGCTAAGAGTCGGACATGACTGAACGACTTCACTTTCCTTTTTCACTTTCATGCACTGGAGAAGGAAATGGAAACCCACTCCAGTGTTCTTGCCTGGAGAAACCCAGGGATGGGGGAGCCTGGTGGGCTGCCGTCTATGGGGTCGCACAGAGTCGAACACGACTGAAGTGACTTAGCAGCAGCAGCTGTTTAGTTTTGAAGGTTTGGTTTATATTTTTATGTATATTTCTTTACTGAAAGGAAGCCACCCCATTTCCACATACTCCACAATAGCAGCTTCTGTCCAAACTTTCTGTCAACAACAAACATATATTACTTCCCTTGTCTGCTGTACACACACCTCTTCTGTTTTGCCTCTCAGAGTTTACCACCGTTTGTATCTTTTCATCAAATTTCTTTTTTATCTTTTCCAGCTCAGCAAACTTAGAAACATTAATGTTGAACTCTAATTCATGATGTCTCCACATCTAATCTGCCTTACCACTTAATATTATCTATAGCTCTCTGAGAAAATTCCTAGAGGATAGGGCTTTGATGGCAAATCTCAGTTTCTTGCATGTAGGAGCATGTGGCACCATCCTGTAAACCTTTAGCTTCGTCTGGAGTTTAATATAACACGGATGTCAGGATGTTGGCCTTCCAAAGGACGTGCTGAGATTTTTGATCTACTTCTCTGATTCTTGTCTATTAATAAATTCTGTGACAGCTTCCTGCTGAGTAGCAAAATTCAGTGACAACCTTCAGATAGGTGTTGCCAAGGAAGATTTCTGAGTGCATGTAGTTTTCATCTGGTGCAATTTAGTGCATGACCTTTGTCTTCTTTGGGCTGTCTATTAGTCCACAGCACCAGGCTGACTGCAAAAATATGACTCATGATGTTAGATGTAGCTCTCTGGATGTGATTCTGGTGAAAAAGTCTGTAGCCATTAGTAATTTTTATAAAGACTGTGCTAACATCTTACATTGAAGCTGTTGAGGAGGTAGTATTTGCTGGAGATAAAAATGCACCAAATGCCAATACTGCATATTTGCTTATTCTCCTTTTATGCTATATCATAAGAAAAAAAATATAGGAAAATTTATTCCTTTTCTAATGAGTTACCAGTGAGTTTGGGAAGGAGTTTTTATTACTAACTTTTCAATCCTTACCAAACTGATATGCTTTTTATGATTGATAGTTGACTGGAATATTTTTTTAAGTTTTTTTTTCCCCCACTTTATTGATACATCATTGACATACAGTATTGTATAGGTTTAAGGCATACAACGTTAAGGGGAACATTTCCTATCTGATTTTATTTCTATGATGCCAACTTACTGGAAATTTATGTTAAAAATAAAGAGCACTTACTTTAACTTTCAAAGCATAATGACCATCTACTTAAACTGAGACTGTAATGATGAAAAATCCTTGGAAGGGATACGGGAAAAGGAAACAGAAACAAACAAAAAAAAAAAAGGAGAGGGAGAAAGAAGGGAGGAAGAATTAAAATTAAGAGAGGAAACTTTGAATGCCAGGAATAGCGTGCTCTAAGCTCTTAAGAGGTATCATCTTATAAATGTTTATAATAACCTTATGGATTAGGTACTATTATTAAAACCATTTTACATATGTTGGACTGAGGCAGAGTGAGATTGATTTATTGCACGTCATCCAGCAAAAAATGGTAACACCAGTATTTGCATGTTGGCAATGTGCTGTGGGGGCTTCCCAGGTGGCACTAGTGGTAAAGAACCTGCCTGCCAATGCAGGTTAGGCAAGAGATGCGGGTTCCATCCCCAGGTCGGGAAGATCCCCTGGAGGAGGGCATGGAAACCCACTCCAAGATTCTTGCCTGGAGAATCCCATGGGCAGAGGAGCCTGGTGGGATACAGTCCACAGGGTTGCAAAGAGTTGGACATGACTGATGCGGCTTAGCGCAGCACAACCCAATGTGCTGCTGAGTAAGACCATAGTATCAGATGATGCCGCTTCTCCCATTCCTGTCAGAACAAAAGTTCTGATTAAGCTTGGATAGAGTTTCTTGTTAAAAAAAATACAGACTTATTTCACAAATGGTGCTGAATGGCAGTTTACCTCAAGTTTGAGTCAAGGGAGGTACTGTATCACTACACAACAAAATCGTACACACTGGGTGGTGTAAATGACAGAAATTTATTTTTTACACTCTGGAACTTGGAAGTCCAATATCAAAGTGTTGGCACTTTTGATTCCTCTTGAAGCCTCTCTTCTTGGCTTGCAGATGACTGCCTTCGACCATGTCCTTTTGTGACCTTTTGCCTGTAGACTCATATCTGGTGTCTTTTCCCCTTTTTACAAGGACATTAGTCAGATTGGATTAGGGCCTACTCATATGATCTCAATTACCCTTAATTACCTCTTTAAGGTCCCTATCTCAAAATAAAATTATATTGAGGTTTACATTTACATACTAGGTATACATATATATTATCTATCCATCTGTATCAGGGGAGATCATAAATACAAATTCATTACTTATTTTTTCTTTATTTGACTCAGTCTTTCATTTAAGTAAGAAATGTTCCCATTTGTGTAGAATTACATAGTAGTTGTTCTGACCAGATAAGTCAAGAGCCCTTACACATTTATCAAATAAAAAATTTCCCTTTTTTATGTCTCACAAATATCAAATTTACTCCATAACCACCAATATCTGAGTAACTTGATATCTTTAAATAAAGATATCAAAAGAATTGGTTGGTTTAATGTTGATATGAAACTAGATTTCAAACTTAATGTGAGTCTCCAAATATCATCTTGAAAATAAGTGCAGGTCCCGATTCAAAATAATCACCAAAAAAAATATTCTGTGAGAAAGAGAGTGTCAAATGTTCCAAATCTAGAGTTAGGTGTGAGACTTTATTTAAAATATTGTCACAGTAATGGGGGTGGGGGGGGGCATGTAATAGGGAGAGTGCTCTGATGATAAGATCTGCAAGATTCTCAGGAGCCAGGCAGAAAGGAATTTTCTTTTATAGGGAGTTATGAAAGAGAAAAGTGAAAGCATTACTTGCTTAGTCATGTCCAAGTCTTTGGGACCCCATAGACTTGTCACCCACCAGACTCCACTGTCCATGGAATTTTCCAGGCAAGAATATTAGAGTGGATAGCTATTCCTTTCTCCACGGGTGGGTAGAAATTCCCTTCTCTAGAGGATCTTCCTGACTCAAGGATCAAGCCGGAGCCTCCCACATTGCTAGATTCTTTACTGTCTGAGCCAAGAGGGAAGCCCTTAGTGAGTTATAAATGAAGCTAAAAAGAACCAGGCACTGGGGAGTTAAGGGGAGGGGGCGGGGGCATGGCCTGACAGTTGAGTAGGAAAATGCTTTCCCTGAGGTCAGTCTATTTTCAAGAGTGCCCTTAAGGAGGAGTTTCTCCATATTCCACTACCGACTCAGACTGAGATTAGTCAACGGTTGAGGAGCCTGAAGGGAAGAAAACAGGTTTAACCAAACTTTTATCAAGCTAAATTTGCAGGTATTTTGTGGAGGTTGGTGAGTAAAAACAATTCAACTAATCACCTAATCTACAAACAATTTGGGTGGTCTATGTCTTGCCTTATCTTAGGTAAACATGAATTTCTCTAATCCTAGGGAACACAATTCTTTGAATTAAAACTTTTCTCAGAACATGAGAAGGTGGGGAAATTTCTGAACCTTTGCTCTCTTTCAAGAGCATGTACCTCGTAGCTTAGCCTTGTCACAATCAAAGTACATTGGTGAGTGTTTTCTTTCAATATTCAGACATATGGTATATGCATCCTTATGCTCTTCCAAATAGAGAAAGGAGTATGTTAAGGCCGTATATTGTCACCCTGTTTACTTAACTTATATGCAGAGTCATCATGAGAAATAGCTGGATGAAGCACAAGCTGGAGTCAAGATTGCTGGGAGAAATATCAATAACCTCAGATATGAGGGTGACACCACCCTTATGGCTGAAAGCGCAGAACTAAAGAGCCTCTTGATGAAAGTGAAAGAGGAGAGTGAACAAGTTGACTTAACACTCAACATTCAGAAAACTAAGATCATGGCATCTGGTCTCATCATTCATGGCAAATAGGTGGAGAAACAGTGGAAACAGTGAAAGACTTTATTTTTGGGGGCTCCAAAATCACTGCAGATGATGACTGTAGTCATGAAATTAAAAGACATTTGTTCCTTGGAAGAAAAGCTATGACCAACCTAGACAGCATACTAAAAAGCAGAGACATTATTTTGCCAACAAAGGTCTGTCTAGTCAAAGCTATGGTTTTTCCCGTACTCATGTGTGGATGTGAGAGTTGGACTGTAAAAAAAGCTGAGCGCTGAAGAATTGATGCTTTTGAACTGTGGTGTTGGAGAAGACTCTTGAGAGTCCCTTGGACTGCAAGGAGATCCAACCAGTCCATCCTAAAGGAAATCGGTCCTGAATATTCATTGGAAGGACTGATGTTGAAGCTGAAACTCCAATAGTCTGGCCACCTGATGCGAAGAATTGATTCATTTGAAAACACTATGATGCAGGGAAAGATTGAAGGCAGGAGGAGAAGGGGATGACAGAGGATGAGATTGTTGGATGGCATCACTGATTCAATGGACATGAGTTTGAGCAAGCTCCAGGAATTGGTATTGGACAGAGAGGCCTCGTGTGCTGCAGTCCTTGGGATCACAAAGAGTCAGACACGACTGAGCAACTGAACTGAACTGATGCTCTTATAAGAGAGCACCTCATAGATATTACTGACAATGACACATTTATCATCACAATTATTTAAAAAGTACTGAGAACACAGGAAAAAATATCAGTTCTTAGTCCTGTTTATCAATGAGATTGTGTGACAAATTAATGACTATAGTAAAGTCAGAGGTGGCTAAGTTCTTTGTAGATTCATTGCAATTTGGGCATGGGATTGAAAGATACTGGGTTGCCTTTCCCTCAAAAATGATATGGATTTTAAAGTTTAAGAGAAGTGGGGAACATCTGTGTCTGTCACTTATTTTACATATATTCTGTTAAGTAATAGGAATTCAATAACACTTCAACTTCTGGAGGAAATTCATAGCAGATTTTTGTCTCTTATCTCTGATGTTGGCTTTCTTTCAACAGATGATGCTATATTCTTTTTATTTTTTTTTCTTATACTTCTAAGAGAAATAAAATCTTGATACTGTCACAGTCTCTTACAATCAATATAGACTAGGGATTGCATTGACATTTTCTTCTGAAAACTGTTTATCTTTGCTCCCTGGGCATAACATCCACACAGGAGTATAAATACCAGTACAACAGAGAAAGGAACCGCCTTCGACCTTTGTGACAGCATTAGGAATGCTTAGGCCTATTTTTTTCCTAAGTAATGTAAGTTTTGTGTATTTACTCAACAAATAAAAATACATATAAGAGTTTGGAAAATATCTACTCAATAAGTAAATCTGTAAGAATCATATCCATAATTATTAATGTTGTTTGTTGTTTAGTCACTAAGTTACGCCTGACTCTTTAGCAACCACATGAACTGTAGCCTACCAGGCTTTTCCATCCCTGGAGTTTCCTAGGGGAAGATGTTCGAGTAGGTTACCATTTCCTTTTTCAGGGGATCTTCCTGTCCCAGGCAAGGAAACTGAGTCTCTTGCATTGCAGGCAGATTCCTTACCATCTGAACCACCAGGGAAGCCCTTATTAATGTACCTGATGGTATTTAATTTGCAAGTCTTTAGTTTCCCTGCAAAGGAAGAAAACTTATAAACATTCTGATATACAAGAAAGGAATTTATAGCCTGAAATGATATGCATTTTTTACTATTCCAAGTTAGGATCTTTTATTCCTGGCCAACGTTCATACTCTCAGAAATATATAAATTCCCTCTAGCAAGCCTTAGGTAAGTTATTCTATAGTGCACAAAATAGGAATGTATTATTTGATTCAGTATGTTTACTTAACAGATGGATTACATTTACATTTTTATGTAGACAGTTTATGATATATGTAATCAAATTTCATTAAAATTTCATAAATACAAACATATTTTATGGTACATTTATATATACAAAATTTTATATAATTTATATCATAAAATTTCTCCATAGGTAAATATATACTATGCTGCTGCTAAGTCACTTCAGTCGTACGACCCCAGAGATAGGCAGCCCACCAGGCTCCCCCGTCCCTGGGATTCTCCAGGCAAGAACACTGGAGTGGGTTGCCATTTCCTTCTCCAATGCATGAAAGTGAAAAGGGAAAGTGAAGTTGCTCAGTCGTGTCTGACTCGTAGCAACCCCATGGACTGCAGCCTACCAGGCTCCTCCATCCATGGGATTTTCCAAGCAAGAGTACTGGAGTGGGGTGCCATTGTCTTCCCCGAAATATATACTGTAATTATGTGTATATATATATACATATATATATATATATATATATATATAAATAAATTTATGGGCTTCCTAGGTGGTAAAGAACTTGCCTGCAATGCAGGAAACTCAGCTTCATTCCCTGGGTTGGGAAGATCCCCTGGAGAAGGCAATGGCTACCCACTCTATTCTTGTCTGGAGAATTCCGTGGACAGAGAGCCTGGTGGACTACAGTCCATGAAGTCACAAGGAATCAGACGCGACAGAGCGACTAACAATTTCACTTTCACGTTCAATGTCTTTAAATTCAGTATACCCATTAAGGCCTAAGGCAAATCCCTGATGCTTTAAACTTATTAATATAATAACCCCTCACTCCCCCACAACACCTCCAAAACTATAGGAACAAAGGACGGCAATTTAGGCAACTATGACCCATTCTGTCCTAGAATCAATCAGTTTAAGACTTCATTATTAAATTATAAGCAAATAAATATGAAGTTGAATAAATCTAATCACTAACATGTACCATCTTAATGGTAATATCTTAATTATTTCTTTAAAAAGTATGAGCTTTGTCATAAACATAAGGGTGCAAATATCTCTTTGGGATACTGGTTTCAATTGTTTTGGATATAGACCCAGAAGTGATATTGCAGAATCATAAAGCAGTTCTATGTTCTTTTTCAATCATTGTATTTATTTATTTGTGGCTGTGCTGGGTCTTTGTTGCTGTGTGGCCTTTGCTGTATTTGCGGGGAACAGGGCTAATCTTTGTTGAGGTGCTCGGCTTCTCACTGCGGTGGCTTTCCTTATTGCAGCGCACAGGCTCTAGCACACACAGGCTTCAGTAGTTGTGGTTAGCGGGCTTAGTTGCTCTATGGTATGTGGGATCTTCACTGATTAAGGATCAAGCCAGTGTCTCCTGCCTTGGCTGGCAGATTCTTTACCACTGAGCCACTGGGGAAGCCTCTTTAATTGTTTGTGACCCTTTTATACTGTTTTCCTTACTGGCTACACCATTTTACATCCCTACTGTTGACTTTTTAAAGAAAGCACAACATAAGACTTGTGAATTAAGATTTTGGAGGGCAACATGAGGATTATAACTCAGGAGACAGCATTTCAGATAGCTCTGAGAAGCAGATCCTTAGAGGTAGGAGGGAAGGTCAGTGTGCATGTGACTTTGATGAAGGCAGGGGTACATGCAATCAAGCACACAGATTGGCAGGAGGTGGCTGCTAGTTTCCTGAAGGTTACTGCTAGTCACAAGGAGCAGATGTCTCCAGCAACACTTTTAGTGTCTCTCTAGATATGAAGAGATGCAAGAATTGGGTTCAGAATATTTTCCTGAAAATATCTAAGTATCTGAAAATCTGTTTGTCAGTTTTCCCCAGAGCGTAGGGTGCTTCATTCCTGCTCTTCACCCTGAACACATTCAGGGGTGTTGAAGGTCAGGGACTGCAGCGGCATGTGATGTAATCACTGCAGAGGCAGATGGCAAGTGCCAATTTTGAATTGGCACCACCAACAGTGTGCAAATCTTCCAATTTCTCCACATCCTTGCCAATATTTACTGTTTGTTTTTTGATGATAGCTACACCAGCAAGTATGAGTTGATCTCTGATTGTGATTTTGATTTGCATTTCCCTGATAACAGATTTTGAGCACTTTTTCATATACCTGTAGGCCACAGTAAAAACAACAGAAACAACCTAATGTCTATTCCCAGATAAATGGATAGTGAAAATGTGGTATAGACATGAAATGAAATATTATTCAGTTTTAAGAAAAAGAAAATCTTGCCAAATGCAGCAACATGGATGAACTTGGAGAATGTATATTAAGTGAAATGTCAGTCACAGAAGAAAATATTGTGTGATTCCATTTATATGAGATATCTAAAATAGTCAAACTCATGGAATAATGGTCTAGATACATTAATGTCACACTTTTCTAGAATATTTCCATGTTTGCTCATCACTCTTTCTATATGCTGAAGTTCACAACAAAGACTTTGAGAAAAAGGTATCACCCAAACTACATCATATCCCAGCATACCCGATAGATGATGTTCTACATCAGCTTGGCGAATGCTTACATGGGGCACACTTGTTTCCTAACAGTTTGATTTATGAAAAAATTAAATATAGGGATTTATCTTATACTAACTATAGCTATAAATAAATAAAAGTGATAACCTTTTTTTGTGATAACTTGATTGTTAACAGTAAACATAACTGTGACTGAGAAATATATTGGAGAAAGCAGCATCTGTTTAGAAAAGGCTGATTCTCAATCTCTTTTTGCTTTTTTTAAGGAGAAATTAAGTAACTCTGCTGTAGCACTGAGCATTTTCTGAACAAAAGACATTCTTGAAATTAGTATGTAGTAACTGAGTAGAATGAGAATTAAAATATTAATATAATTGAGCTAAGGAACAATTAAAGTACTCAAATTAAAAAAAAAATGTATTACTCTGATCCGTGGTTTAACACAGTGATAGTAATCCAGGTAATAGAACTCTGTTGGAAATATTCTAAGCACTCCCTTAGCAAATTCATTACAGACTGGCCTTCTGCCTCAAATAATTTCTGTGATAAGCTACTGAAAATTTAATTGGCTTTAACTCTAAAATATTTCTTCATAAAGTAAGTACAACAGATGAATAAACCTCTTTGATTTATATATTTATAGAAACTTATAGAAACTCATTAACATACTTCCTTTGCAGATATTTGTATTAAACAGGAATGTTCAAAGAAATATTGCAAGGATCTTTAAGAAGCCATATACCCTACCATAAAATCATGTTTGCAGATGAAAATTTTGATTAAATGAATTAAGTATCCACTTAATTTGCTGCCAGAAATAGCAAGTACTATTTTTGTCTATTATTAAGATGTAAGCTGTTACAGAAATATATTTCTTGAATAATATTTCTTTTCCAAAATGTTAGAAATGCAACCTCTTTATAATCTTTTAATTTGAGAATTAGCCACATGCCCATATCTCAAAATGTTGTAACATCCTTTACTATTTTCCTTTACTGTGAGTTTTGTTGCTCCGTTTAAGTGGTTCTTTTGTAGAAAGCATAATTGTAAAGAAATGAATCAAAGTTCTAGTGGAAGCCCAAAACTTCCCTTGTAATTCCAGTACAGAGCTTGGTCAATAAATAGGTTATAATAAGCAGAACTTTTACTTCTACCTTAATTATAAAATGGTTTCCCAGGTGGCTCCAGTGGTAAAGATTCTATGTGCAATGCAAAAGACCCAGGTTCAATCCCTGCTTCTGGAAGATGCCCTGGAGTAGGAAGTGGTAACCCACTCTGGTATTCTTGCCTGGAAAATTCCATGGACAGAGGAGCCTGGAGGATACAATCCACCGGGTTGCAAAGAGTTGGATGTGACTAAGAGACTAAGAACTTACGGATAAGGATATCAAATATCCTATGTCATCACACCCAGAGGTCCCTTTGACCCATCCTTCCTCTGGCCTCTCCCCTAACCTAGATCCTGCAAAGGCCTCATGCTCTGACTCCTTGTGATGCTTCCTCTCTTGTGTGTGTGTGTGTGGGTATGCTCAGATGCTCAGTCATGTCTGACTCTTTGTGACTACATGGGTTGGAGAAGCGACCTGCCAGGCTTCTCTGGCCAAAGGATTTTCCCAGCAAAAATACTGAAATGGGTTGCTCTTTCCTCCTCCACGGAATTTTCCCAACCCAGGGGTCAAATGCATGTTTGTTGCGGCTCCTGCTTTTGTAGTGGATTCTCTACAAGGAATGCCACCTGGGAAGTCTCTTGATTCACCTTTGATTAGATGTGATGTCAAGTATATGTTTCATCAGGGATGACTCATTTTTAAACAAATTTCTGTCATATTTTCCACAGTTTTCATTGCCTCAAAATATTTGTTGCCATAAAATAATATTTACACATATATCTCACTTACCCACTGAAGCAAACACTAGGTGAGATAACTTCATGAAAATATGGTATGCCCCAAAGTGTATGTGTCTCTTCCAGAACCACTCATGGGCAGCTTTTAGCTCTTAATGCCATAGAGTCCAAATCTTAGCCTAGAACACAAGATCCCTCATGAAGTCCTTTTAAGCTACTTCCCCACCTTTTCTTAAAATCCAATTCACCTTGGATTTCCATTCAGTTTCTCTTCCCATGCCTTAACATTCTAGCTCTGAATGCACTTTCCAATTTTGTATATAATTCACAAAACTCTTAAAAAATTACCAATCAAGCCATGTGAAATACTAAAATGTCTAAAAGAGGTTATACAATAATTTTCTGATTATCAGGTGTGCACTTGTATGTGTGTATGCTTACTCAATTAATCTTTTTTCTGTATAGTAATGCAAGAAAGGATATTCTTCATATTTCCTAAATTTTGGAATCTCAAAATGACTTTGTATTGTTTGTACAGAAGTTGAACTTGGAAATGTAAAATTTAGGCCAAAAACCACACACCTAAAAAATTAACTGATATCGTTGATGCCATTATATACATTTTAGTTTCTATACTCCTTCTATAGCTTTTAAATAATATTTTTGTTTAAATTCATTCATACCAATATATTTATTATATACTATATATATATTCTTTATTTTTATTCTCATTTTTTCTTTTTATTTCTTTCACATTTTCTATTTTTCTCACTTTTTACTGTAACAAATGTATTGTGAAACCTGTCAAATTTGTTTTCCTCAACATTTTTATGTTTTATTCGTTGTCAAAATGGCTTTTTATGGGGAAGATTCCCCCTCTCTCTTCTTTTTATTAAAAGACACAATTTTCATATGCCAAAATACAACAGAAATAATATGATGAATGTTTTTGTAACCAAAACTCTCTAGAGTGGGGTGATATATGATTTTTTTCTTCTGTATCATTCCATAATCAAATTCCTTTCTTCTCTCTCACTCAGAAGAAAGCATCATCTTGAAATAAGAGCTCATAATACCCATAGTTTATTATGTATGTTTATAATATATTATACATTTTATTAATTGCAAAAGTTTTAAATGTCATCTCCATGGTATCACAATGCATCATTTTTGAATCATTATCTTTGTAACACTTATCCAAGTATATATAGTTTCTATTAATTTTCACTTCTGTACTGATTATTTTATTCAAATATGTAGATATTTATAAATCCATTATCCAGATGGTAAATATTGGGTTTTTTTCCAGCATTTGCAAGAGCAAATATTATTTTTGTATGTGTTGCTTGCTCATATACATAAGTACTTCTTAAATATATCAATAAGAGCCAAATTACTGTGTCAAAGGATGTGAACCTCTTCACTTTACTAAGTATTTCTAGCTTTGTCTTAAAGCAGATATAGAAAGTATAAAAGTTTTGAATGTTCTATGTACACATCAATTCTTACTCTTTGTGGACGAATGTTTAAATATGAGAAGTAATGAGTAATAAAGTCCTCTTTTATTGAGGATTGAATATGTGTTGATTTTAGCAGTTGGGAACATCTTTTCACACACTCATTCAATTTTCCTCTAAATGATTTATATGAACTTTATATTCTACAGATAATCCCTTTTTTAGGCTTTCAGTATATCATATATTTTCTACATATCTGTCATTTGTGGAATATGATAAATCTGTGTGCTGCATTCTTAATTATATAAATAAACATAGATACACAATACACATATGCATATACATTTACTCACACACATATATGCCACATTGACATATATAAACATGCAATTCAATATTTACACTCATTATATGATATACACATTTAGATGCCTATTTACATATGTAAATAGTGTTTTCCTCTTTTAACACACAGACACCCAATATACACAAATGCACACATACACCAGAGAGAAATATCTCTGAGGAAAGATGATGAAGGAAAGGTGATTATGGTACTGATGACAACATATCTATAGGTGAGGTGGTTATAGATATATTTGATATTTAATTAATGATTTACCTTTTTCATAATCAATTTATTTATTATATAAATATACATTGTATACCAAGAAAAATTAACAGGATCTATATTGTCACATAATTAAAAAATGTTTATGGCTAAAACTCAAACCTTCCTTTCAAATAATCAACAGGATGTATCTGGTATTCTTGCCTTCTGAAAATCATAGGCCTGATTTCTCTCCTATAATCAATTAGCTTGGTATGAGATTACCTTAAAACATCCTCTCTACATCTCAAATGTGAAGATACGTTTTATTTTTAATTATTTATTTTTTTTGCTTCTGAAATCTCTTTTTTTCCATCTATTTTTATTAGTTGGAGGCTAATTACTTTACAATATTGTAGTGGTTTTTGTCATACATTGACCATTTCTCAAATTAATTGAAATGATTTATACATAGTTTTATTGATCAATCTTACACTAAATAAAAAATAAGAATCACAGTATCACATATTTCACAACAATATAAATAACATCTTTTCAAATTTTACTAGAATCATAATGAAGTATAAGCTGTCAAAATCTGAGATCTTAAAAAACTAATTCATAAATTCAACTTAAGAAATAAAAGCATGGTTGTATAAATTTTTTTGTTTGTTTTTTGTTTTTCTGGTGGCCTACACACCAAAAAATTAATAGTAAAGGTTTCTTTTCTTTCTGTCATCTCGTTATCCAAATCTTTCCTTTAATATTTTTAAATGCAGGAATGGCATATCACTAATAATAAAATCTTGTTTTCAGAGTAAATGTTAATGCAGCATGAGTTTTCCTTCCCAGGGGAAAAAAGCAACATTTATATTATAGAAACTTTTTAAAAGTGTTATTTTTACTATATTAGAAATTTTAGACATTACTATGTAATTGTACATACATTTACTTTAATTTGAGCTTTTCAGTGAAATTAGTGAAGCAAAATTTTTATTATATCTTTAATAAATAAAACTCATAAAAAAAATAAATAAAACTCATGCATGACTTTCCATTTCTTATAATACAGACCTCTTCTTCCATTTAAATAGTTTTTTTTCACTGTTTCTTAATCCCTAATCTTGTACTCCCAGATACAATATTCTATTGAGTGTTGAATTGGAAACCCAGCTTAATATTATAATGAAACCAGAGCTGATGAGGTTACTTTTTCTCTGCATACTCCAATCATATGAGGCTAAACATATTCTCCTGCAGTCTTTATTGAAATTTTATTCCTCAGTCCAACAAAATAATAGTTATTCAAATAAATGTAACACAGTAGCATTACAAATTGCAGGTGTTTAGTACAATTTTTAAAATATTTATTCATTTTTTGATATTTATTTTAATTGCTTCAAGCTCCTGCCTGCATGAAGCTGCTTCAGTTGTGTCCAACTCTTTGTGACCCTATGGACCAAAGCCCAACAGACTCACTGTCCATAGGATTCTCTAGGCAAGAATACTTGCCTAGAGTGTGTTGCCATACCCTTCAGCAGATCTTCCTGACCCAGGTATTGAACCCATGTCTCTATGTCTCCTGCACTGGCAGCTGTGTTCTTTACCATTAGCACCACCTGGAAGCCCAAGCATGCACACACAAAACACGCTCAGATGCCACACTTAAGGTCTGTGACTATCGTAAGGTTGCCTCTTGCTGACCACAGGCCCTTTTCTCTTCTTAGTGAACTACATAGAAATTAACAAGAGAGGCTTATAACATCTACGCGATGGGTTATTCACCTCTACATTGTTGAGCTCTCCTGGTTATACATGCATATAAAATACAGTCTGATATTTCACTTATTTAGCTTTTAAGGCTGAAATTTATATTTGCTTATTATTTTTGGTCCCATCACCTCATGGGAAATAGATGGGGAGACAGTGGAAACAGTGTCAGACTTTATTTTTTGGGGCTCCAAAATCACTGCAGATTGTGAGTGCAGCCATGAAATTAAAAGATGCTTACTCCTTGGAAGGAAAGTTATGACCAACCTAGACAGTATATTAAAAAGCAGAGACATTACTTTGCCAACAAAGGTCCATCTAGTCAAGGCTATGGTTTTTCCAGTGGTCATGGATGGATGTGAGAGTTGGACTATAAAGAAAGCTGAGCGCTGAAGAATTGATGCTTTTGAACTGTGGTGTTGGAGAAGACTCTTGAGAGTCCCTTGGACTGCAAGGAAATCCAACCAGTCCATCCTAAAGGAGATCAGTCCTGGGTGTTCATTGGAAGGATTGATGCTGAAGGTAAAACTCCAGTACTTTGGCCACCTCATGCGAAGAGTTGACTCATTGGAAAAGACCCTGATGCTGGGAGGGATTGGGGGCAGGAGGAGAAGGGGACGACAGAAGATGAGATGGCTGGATGGCATCACCGACTCGATGGACATGAGTTTGAGTAGACTCCAAGAGTTGGTGATGGACAGGGAGGCCTGGTGTGCTGCAATTCATGGGGTCACAAAGAGTCGGACACGACTGAGCGACTGAACTGAACTGAACTGATTATTTTGGGTAAAATGTTGCTATGATTTAGATTCACAATGAAATACTGCCTGAAGTTTGAATACCAGATTCATTATTTCCCACAGTTATTATGTTGAGATCTTTCTCAGCTTTATATCAGCTTTATATCTTAAATGACCTAAACATTTGTATTAACCTTGAGCATTAACTTTTAAAATGCTTCACATACTTGAAAAAAAAATTGTGCAATGAAGCTAAATCATGAACCCACTCACTGACAAGAGAGCTGCTTGAAGTGCAGAATTTACCCAAGGAAAGGATGTCAATAAGCAGTGCTGAGTTCCACAAAGAAAGTACTTAACAGCAAATAGAACAATTGCTTGCAATGACACATTTCAAACCCAAAGAAATGAGAGATCTCTGTCAATTGACTTCAGCTAACAATTTGTAGAGAACAGATTTGAAAACTCCTTAAGGTAACAGTCTGCAGGTGTGGCATTTTCCATACAACACTAGGACTGTATAGGTAATGCAAAATTTGAAAAGTACCTGGGGATAGCCAAGTCAAAGATGTTATAGCAAGTAGTAATCAGCTGTACAATTAATTATGCTAGATTACTGTTATAATCAAAGAAGCCCATAAGTGATAACATGCAAAAAAATGTTACCTGGAAAATGAGTTGATTCTAAAAGGAATATAGTCTTTCGAAGAAGATGTCATCATATTTTAAATGAATAGGCAATGTCAATCAAAGTGTCCCACATTTTAATAATAGCTTAGATTTTAAATATTTATTAAACAAAATCTGGATACTATAAATTATACAATAGATTATCTAAAACCACAAACATCAAATGTCAGGTATTGTCTTAGGGATTGGGATTGGGAAAAAATATAATAGGATGGCAAATGTCAGATTTGGACATATTTTAAATTAGTGGAAGGATATTTAAGGGAATTCCAGTGAGAGTTCAGAAAGTAATAACAGGCAAAATATGCATTTTTTATTTAAAAGTCATTTTAAAAGTCTATGTAATTTAAGTATGTGTTTTTATTATAAATTATGATAAAGTGTGTGAGTATGTTGAATATTGGCGAATAGCTTTCTATTTATGTTTCTAGGAAAGGACATGAATATTTAATAAATTCAAAGCTATGTCTCATTCCTGATTTTGAAAAATAAAATTACTTTTGCTTTTCTATCCTTCAGAAACTTTACTATTTTCTATTATATGTCTGTTCAACTGCTAAGTGAGAAGTATCTGACAAATTAAATATGACTCATCAGAGGGAAAAAATTCATGAAAATACACAAAGTCACTGCCATCTTTTTTTTTAGTCTTATTTACTTTTTTTCAGAGCTTTTGGAGCTCTAGTAGATTCAGTTCAGAACACATCCTAAATAAGGTGAACCATAATTCTATCCTCAATATTCTTCCCACAGTAAATTCACAGGTGTTGGATCTTCCAGAGAGGGTGAGTGTTATTAATTTAGTTAGCTGGTGAAGTCAGGAAGAAATTTTACTTTTATAGTATAAAATATGTTTTTAAATTTAAAGACTATTTTATAGAACAGTTTTAGATTTATAATAAAACTGAGATGAAGATAAGAGACTTCCCACACACCCACTACCTCCATACCTGCATCAGTTCAGTTCAGTTCAGTCACTCATTCATATCTGACTCTTTGTGACCCCATGGACTACAGCACTCCAGGCTTCCGAGTCTAACACCAAACTCCAGAAGCTTGCTCAGACTCATGCCCATTGAGATGGTGATGCCATCCAACCATCACATCCTCTGTCATAGCTTTCTGCTCCTGCCTTAAATTTTTCCCAGCATCACGGTCTTTTCTAATGAGTCAGTTCTTCGCATCAGGTGGCCAAAGGGTTGGAGCTTCAGCTTCAGCATCAGTTTTCCAGTGAATATTAAGGATTGATTTCCTTTAGCATTAACTGGTTTGATCTCCTTGCAGTCCAAGGGTATTTCAAATCTCCAGCACCACAATTTGAAAGCACCAATTCTTGGGAAGTCAGCCTTATTTATGGATGAAGTCTCAAATTCTTACATGACTACTGCAAAAAAAGCATAGCTTTGATTATATGGGTGTTTGTCAACAAAGTGACGTCTCTGCTTTTTAATACATTGTCTAGATTTGTCAAAGCTTTTCTTCCAAGGAGTAAGAGTCTTTTAATTTCATGGCTGTAGTTAGTGTCTGCAGTCGATTTGGAGCCAAAGGAAGTAAAATCTGTCACTGGTTCCATTTTTCTCCCTTCTATTTTCCATGAAGCGATGGGGCCAAAAGCCATGATCTCAATGTTTTAATGTTGAGTTTCAAGCCAGTTTTTTCACTCTTGTCTTTCACACTCATCAAGAGGCTATTTGGTTCCTCTTCACTTTCTGCCATTAGAGTGGATCAGTTGCATATCCAATGTTGATATTTCTCTTGGCAATCTTGATTCCAGCTTGTGATTCATCTCTGCCAGCATTTCACATGATGTAATCTGCATAGAAGTTACATAAGCAGGGTGACAATATACACCATTTCCCAACTGCAACCAGTCAGTTGTTCCATGTCCAGTTCTAACTGTTGCTTCTTGACCTGCGTACAGTTTTTCTCAGGGGACAGATAAAGTAACCTTGTACTTCTGTCTTTAAGAATTCCCCATGGTTTGTTGTGATCCACACAGTCAAAGGCTTTAGCGCTGTCAATGAAGCAGAAGTAGATTTTTTTCTGGAACTCCCTTGATTACTCCATAATCCAATGAATGTTGGATATTTGATCTCTGAATCCTCTGTCTTTTCTAAACCTACCTTGTACATTTGGTAGTTCACAATTCACCTGTTGCTGAAACCTAGCCTGAAGAATGATAAGCATAACTTTGTTAGCATGTGAAATGGACCTAACAGTATGGTCAATGAGTCAATTTTGCCTCAGGAGGCCAAAATATTGGAGTTTCAGCTTCATCATCAGTCCTTCCAATGAATGTTCAGGACTGATTTCCTTTAGGATGGACTGGTTGGCTCTCCTTGCAGTCCAGGGGACTCTCAAGAGTCTTCTCCAATACCACAGTTCAAAAGCTTCAATTCTTTGGTGCTCAGCTTTCTTTATAGTCCAACTCTCATATCCATACACGACTACTGGAAAAATCATAGCTTTGAGTAGATGGACATTTGTTGACAAAGTAATGTCTTTGCTTTTTAATATGGTGTCAAGGTTTGTTATAGATTTACTTCCAAGGAGCAAGAATCTTTTAATTTCATGGTTGCAATCACCATCTGCAGTGATTTTGGATCCCAAGAAAATAAAGTCTCTCACTTTTTCCATTGTTTCTCCATCTGCTTGTCATGAAGTGATGGGACCAGATGCCATGATCTTAGTTTTTTGAACACTGAGTTTTAAGCCAGCTTTTTCAGTCTCCTCTTTGACTTTCATCACGGGGCTCCTCAGTTCTTCTTCACTTTCTGTCATGAGGGTAGTGTTATCTGCATGTCTGAGGTTATTGACTTTTCCCCCTTCAATCTTAATTCCAGCTTGTGCTTCATCCAGTCTGACATTTCACATGATGTACTCTGCATATAAGTTAAATAAAGAGGTTGACAGCCTTGACATAATCCTTTCCCAATTTGGAACCAGTCCATTGTTCCATATCTGGTTCTAACTGTTGCTTCTTGACCTGCATGCAGATTTCTCAAGAGGCAGATAAGGTGCTCTGATATTCCCAACTCTTTAAGAATTTTCCACAGCTCTTTGTGATTCACACAGTCAAAGTTCTAGCATAGTCAATGAAGGAGAAGTAGATGTCAAAGAGTAGAACTCTGTCCTAGTTAATGCTATTTTCTTCTAGTTTTTTTTATAAGAATAGATTTTATTAGATTTCTTGTGTTTGTGCTAAGTCTCTTCAGTCGTGTCCGACTCTTTGTGACCGCGTGGACTGTAGCCTGAAAAGCTCCTCTGTCCATGGGATTCTCCAGGCAAGAATACTGGAATGTGTTGCCATGCCCTTTTCCAGGGGACCTTCCTGACCCAGGGATTAAACCTGTGTCTCTTATATCTCCTGCATTGCCTTGTGGGTTCTTTAACATTAGCACCACCTGGGAAGCCCTGTTAGATTTCTTGTAAGTAATGTAATAATCTGAAAATTAATTGTGGTTGAAAGCAAATGGCAAAAGAACTTAGAGCAAAGAAAAAATAACTTAGGAGATGCAAGGACTAGTTTCCTTTCCTTTCTTCTGGGATTTCAGTGATTGGAACATTCTGATTTTGTAGACATGTTATGAGAACAGTGATGTTTATAATGCCTACTCTAGGACATGGTTGGCCCTCAACTATTGTTAACTGTATTTGAATTCTAAAGCTGTCTTTACATAGATTTTCATGAAAGTTATTAATTCAGGTACTTCCTGAGTGGTTCAGTGGTTAACACTCTGCCTCCCAATGCAAGAGGTCTTAAATTCATCCTTGGTCAGGAGTTAAAATCCCATGTACTGTGTGGTGTGGCTAAAAAAAGAAAATAACTGATCCATACACATTGAGTGATCATTAATTTTGAAAGATTAGAAAAAAAAAAAAAAAGTTGAGTCTGAACCTTGAAGTCATCTAATGACATACTTTTGTTTGTTTTTTGGTTTGGTTTTAACCTAACAAGTAAAGGAAATCCTTAAAGATTGTGATCAGAGAAATTAAAATATGACAGTTTTAATCTGCCATAATTTAACATATTTAACCTTACATGGTTGGCAATTCATTCTCTGTATATGTGAATACATTCGTATGGATGTAATGATGAAGAGCATTTGATACAAGTCCCTTAAAATTCAACTAGTCTGGATAGAAGGCAAACATTTCCTTTCCCTTCAGCTGTTTTTTGGAGGGTATATGATCCTGACTGCTTTTCTGTATTGAATTTTGTGATTTGTATGTGATAATAAGTCTCTCAGTATGCTCAACTGGATAATTCTCTTTTTTCCTGACAGTTCACACAAATAGCAATAAACTTATCTGATGCCTGCTGCTTTCTTTATGTCATTTGGAAATGAGTTACTGTTATATTTTCAGCATAAATTGAATTCTGTCCTTTTAAACATGGATTTGAGTGGTCTGTACTTCATTTTCTTTCCCTCTTATGTTACAGAATATTACTTAGTCCAAAGTGACAGACTGTAGGAAAAGTACCATTTAAATCCTGTTGCTATTGTGGAATCTGGGATTTGTTTCCATGGACACTGAGCCAAGCTAACAGTAAGGGTTTCATAGCCTAACATTGACTGAGGACTGGGATCCTAGACAGTCTCTATTAAAATGAAGTGACTACAAATTAAGCAAGCATTGCGTATATTACACAAAAAACTAACTTATCAAATTTCCTCTACAGAAACATATTGAAAAATGATTATTAGAGCTTCGAGATTTTTTTTTAAAGCAGAAAAGACCACTGCTTTCTCCAATCCTTATAACTATAGATGAATCATTTTAATGTTTATACTAGCACAAACATATGATAATGAATTTGATATAATGAAATATGGCATATTTATTAATCTAGAATAAAACTGGTCCATTGGCTTGAGTGTGTGTGTGTGTCCATCACTCTGTCCTATCTGACTCTTTGTGATGCCATGGACTGTAGCCCATCAGGCTCCTCTGTCCACAGAATTTCCTAGGAAGGAATACTGGTGATTTCCTACTCCAGGAGATCTTCCTGATTCAGGAACCCAACTGGTGTCTCTTGTATTGGCAGGCAGGTTCTTTACCATTAGCGCCACCGACAGTAAAACTAGGAGGTGATATAACAAGCATCTCTAGAAACAACATTTTCTGACTGTATATATATTTAAAAAAATAAATAAATAAAAGAACAAAATGTTGGCCTAAAGTGAAATATTTAATGAACCAGTTAAATTGTATAAAAGTGCTACATTAAGAAGATTATTTTTTTCTTTATTTTATTTCAGTGGAAATATTGCTTTCCAATGTGGATTTTTGTGAGGGTCCTTGGGCTTCCCTTGTGGCTCAGTTGGTAAAGAATCTGCCTGCAATGCAGGAGACCTGGGTTCCATCCCTGGGTCGGGAAGATCCCCTGGAGAAGGGAAAGGCTACCAACTCCAGTATTCTGACCTGGAGAATTCCATGGACTGTATAGTCCATGGGGTTGCCAAGAGTCGGACATGACTGAGCAACTTTCACTTCAACAGGTTAAGATTCTTGTGTTCTGAGAAGAAGGGTATCTTTACTAATGTGAATCTGCCTTGCTTAATGTTTCACTCAGCCATCAACCTATTCATTCATTCTGAAGAGTTGCAGGTAGGCTGAGATTTATGTGACATAAAGTTTACTTCATCAATGGTGACTAAGTAAAGAAAGTGAAGTCGCTATCATGTCTGACTCTTTGCCACCCCATGGACTGTTGCCTATTAGGCTCCTCCGTCCATGGGATTTTCCAGGCAAGAGTACTGGAGTGGGTTGCCATTTCCTTCTCCAGGGATCTTCCCGATCCAGGGATCAAACCCTGGTCTCCCGCATTGTAGGCAGACGCTTTTACCGTCTGAGCCACCAGGGAAGTACCCTATCAATGATAATTGACCTTTACTTATTTTCCTCAAAATTGCAGCAAAATAAATCTTAATCTGGTGATGTAACTTAATCATTACCCAGTTGCTAATCAAATACATATATGTTACTATAGCAATCATACATAATTTCAAATAAATTAAAATAATTATAAAAAGCCTCATATGATAAATTTTCAACAATTTTAAATTGTATGAAACAGGATAATCATAAGTAAATATTAAAAAGCAATTAAGATTTATAAAGGCTTACAACATCCAAAATATGTGTATTTTTCACACACTTGGGATTGTAGCAACCATCCCTGTGTTTCCCCAATCTTTTTATATTTTCCTGATTTCAGTTTGGTTTGTCTAAACTATTAATGCAAGGCAAGAATTATAAATTATTTTGGATGTCTATGCAAATATTCGTTGTTTTTTTTTTTTTTTTTTTTTTTAAATTAGGTCCTTTCACCAATCTCTTGCTTTACCTATCCCAAGTAGTATTACCTATTTCTTGCCAAAAAAAAAAGCAAAGTGCTACATTGGTGGCACACAAAAATTGCATGAGAAAACACTGAAACCTTTTAATCAAAAGAAGAAAAAAAAGAAAGAAAGAAGAAAAAAGTCTTTTAAAGTCTGCTTACTTTTAAATAGGAACAAATAATTATTGATGTTATGTCAGAGTTTCAGTTAAGACTGAAATCAAATGTGACAATATGAAATGAAAATCTGTTGTCTTTCTATATTCAGCTTTAGTAGCTAAAGAACATATTGGAAAATTGTGTGTTGTAGAAGTGGAAGACACATTTAGAGACAAATTTCCAGCTAAAGCACCAAGAATCATGTGTTTCTTTGTTCAAAGCTATATTGCAAAGTCCAACCAACATTCTTGAGGATGAGCTCATATTTTATATGGAGTAAAAATAATTACTAAAATTTAGCAAAAAAAAAAAAATATTTTAGACCAGTCTATGGATTGAGGTTGGCATTAATTACATTATTAAAATATGCAAGTGGCTCATATAACTCAATACCAGAAAAACAAGCAACCCAATCAAAAAGTTGGCAGAAGACCTAAACAGACATTTCTCTAAAGATATACAGATGGCTAATACACACATGAAGAAATGCTCAACATCTCTTATTAGAGAAGGACAAATCAAAGCTACAAAGAGATACCACCTCACACCAATCAGAATGACCATCATAAAAAAAATCTACAATCAATAAATGTTGGAGAGAGTATGAAGAAAAGGGAACACCCTTGCACTGTTGGTGGGAATGTAAATTGATGCAGCCACCATGGAAGACAGTATGGAGATTTATTTTTAAAAAATTAGGAATAAAACTACCATATGATCCAACAATCCCACTACTGGGCAGATGCACTGAAGAAATAAAAAAAAAAAAAAAAGTAGCACAATGTCCATTGCATCACTATTTAAAAATGTAAAATAAGACATGGAAGCAACCTAGATGTCCATCGACAGATGAATTGATACAGAAGTCGTGGTACATATACATAGAATGCGATAACGCTCAGACATTAAAAGGAATGCTTTTGAGTCAGTTCTAATGAGGTGGATGAACTTAGAAGCTATTATGCAGAGTGAAGCAAGTCAGAAAGAGAAAAGCAAGTATCACAAATAAGTGCATACATATGAAATACAGAAAGAAGGTACTGATGGACCCATGTGCAGGGAAGCAGTAGGGATACAGATACAGAGAACAGACTTGTGGACACAGAACAAGAGGGGAGGAGAGGGCGGAACAAATGGAGGGAGCAGCATGGAAACATATATACTACCATGTGTAAAAAAGATAGCCAGTAGGAATTTGCTGTATCACTAAGGGAACTCAAACAGGGGCTCTGTGACAATTTAGAGGGATAAGATGGGATGGGAGGTGAGAGTTAGGTTCAAGAGAGAAGGGATATATGTATACCTATGGTTGATTCCTGCCTGCAATGCAGGAGACCTGGGTTTGATCCCTGTGTCAGGAAGATCCCCTGGAGAAGGAAATGGAAATCCACTCTAGTATTTTTTTTTTTTTTTTCCACTCTAGTATTCTTGCCTGGAGAATCTCATGGACAGAGGAGCCTGGCGGGCTACAGTCCATGATATCACAAAGAGTCAGACATGACTGAGCGACTAATACATTCAATACATGGCTGATTCATGTTGATATATGGAAGAAATGAACACAATATTGTAAAGCAATTGTTGTTCAGTAACTCAGTCATATCCAACTCTTTGCGACACCATAGACTGTAGCATACCAGGCTTCCCTATCCTTCACTGTCTCCTAGAGTTTGCTCAAATTCATCTCCATTGAGTTGATAATCCCATGCAACCATCTCAGCCTCTGTCTTCCTTCTCTTCCTGCCTTCATCTTGCCCAGCATTAAGGGTTTTTCCAATGAGTTGGCAGTTCACTTCAGGTGCACAAATTATTGGAGCCTCAGCATTGGTCCTTTCAATGAATATTGAGAGCTGATTTATTTTAGGATTGGCGGGATTGATCTCCTTGCTGTCCAAGGGACTCTCAAGAGTCTTCTCCAACACCACCATTCAAAGGCATCAGTTCTTCGGTGCTCAGCCTTCTTTATGGTCCAACTCTCACATCCTTACATGACTACTGGAAAAACCATACTTTTGACTATACAGACCTTTGTTGGCAAAGTGATGTCTCTGCTTTTTTATACACAACCTAAGTTTGTCACAGCCTTTCTTCCAAGAGCCAGCATTTATTAATTTCTTGGCTGCAGTCATTGTCCTCAGGAATTCTGGAGCCCAGGAAAATAAAATCTGTCACTGTTTCCATTGTTTCCCCAACTATTTGCCATGAAGTGATGGGACTGGATGCCATGATCTTCATTTTTTGAGTTGTTGAGCTGCTGAGTTTTAAGGCAGCTTTTCCACTCTCCTCTTCCAACTTCATTAAAAGGATCTTTAGTTCTTCTTCACTTTCTGCCTTTAAGGTGGTGTCATCGGCATATCTGAGGCTATTAATATTTCTCCTGGCAATCTTGATTACAGTTTGAGCTTTATCCAGCCCAGCATTTCACATGATGTACTCTGCATACAAGTTAAATTAGCAGGGTGACAATATACAGCCTTGAGGTACTCCTTTCCCAGTTTTATACCAGTCAGTTGTTCCATGTCCAGTTCTCAATTTTCCTTCGATTAAAAACTAACAAATAACTTGATGCAATGAAAATTTGTTACCAAGTTTCCCATTTAATTTTTCATGTTAATCATGTAAAATTTCTTATGAGTATCTTGTAATGAAGTTGCTTGACTTCCTTCCAAAATATAAAGCTACTAATTTATTTTCTGTGTTCCTGTTCTCTTCTGACAACCATGACTAAATGACACAATAAGTTACAGTCATTTTGGTGACAAATTCTTCAATTGTTATATGTATGGTTTATTAGCTACTTTCTTCAAACAAAAAAAATTTAATAATTATAAAATTAGCCCCAGAAATAACTATTGTCTATCTTTTGTATTGATAACATCTACTTTTAAAAAAAAGCAGATGTAATAAAATATCAAAGCACGATTATCTCCGTAGGATCACAGATGTCAATAATTATCTATGTCATAAGGATTGGACATCTTCCTTTCATGCCCTCCTTGATTTTAATTGGTTGTTAACTCTATTCTTATATCACAAACTGGTGAGGGAATAATAACGCAATTGAAAGAGTTGTTTGTCTTGATACTAGTCACTTATAAGCAAAAAGAAACAAAAAAAAAATGAGATAGTCATGAAATGGAAGAATACTCTTTCCCTGGAATAGTAATGAAGGGCATAAATATGATGTAATATATAGATATATCTGGTGTGTAGAGTCAAAAGTAATATTTCCATCTTTTTGGCTGTTCTTTTCTCAAAGTACAGAAACATCTAATCAACTGCTTTCTGCAATAATGAAAATGAATATAGTATAGTCCAAGATATATTTAAACATATATCTGAAAAAAAACTTTTGTGGGATAAATAGCATTTATTTTTTAATTTCAAATAGAGGAACGTGAGGCTTAAGAGTTTATGTTTTATTCATAAACTCACATAGTAAGTGTAAAACTCATATTTAAACTTCAAAACCCATTCAATTTCCAGTATATTATGAAGTAGAGTGATGCCCCTGAAGTGATGAATAGTCAGAAAGTACAAATCCACAATTCAAATTTCACAGATGGAGCAGGTTAAGGTCTTTGCAAGTGTCTTGGCAACTGTATTGCTAAGATGGAGTGGAGAGGAGCTTAATGTTGTTGAGGGTGAATCTGAGTTATGTAAGAAAGTCTGCAAATTTGGGGTTGGGAGGTGTTACAGCTCATCACTTGAAAATAACTTGATACCTATGACTGATTTTAAGGAAAAGTGGTTTTCTGGGGGATGAGTATAGGCAGAGGAGGAGACTGAAAAGCAAGGACCTGGTTTAAAAAAAAAATTAATTAATTAATACATTCACATAATGCTAAGGTGAGGGTAGATGTAGGAATTTGAGAACAGTCAACCTTAAGGAAAATTATAAAGAAATCATAACAAAATGATGTAAAGTAGTAAATAAATAGAAAGCATTTTAGAATGTTGCAATTCAAGATTTAATATTTGGGTCATGTTTACCAAAGAAGATACTGAATATTACCTGTTTCATTATTATACTATATATCTTCTACTTCTAGACATAAACCTCATTCAGAAGATATATTGTCTACCATATGAAAATCAACAAACTTTCATGATATGAAATAACACATGATTAAATAGACATATGAAGAATGGTTTTAAATTTTTTACTAAGTGTATTATTTTAAAGCAGGTAGCTTAAATGGTGGAGAAGGAAATGGCAACCCACTCCAGTGTTCTTGCCTGGAGAACCCCAGAGATGGGGGAGCCTGGTGGGTGTCTATGGGGTCACACAGAGTTGGACACTACTGAAGTGACTTAGCAGCAGCAGCAGCTTAAATGGATACTGAATATTAAGAAAGTGTTAGTATGAAAAACATACTACGCTTTTTCAAAAGAAAAACTCATTTTAGTAATCTTTGAGCTTATCACCATATAAACACTTTTTTTTTTTTTTTAACTGCAAAGCTATTGTCATCAAGACAGTATGGTACTGGCACAAAAACAGAAATACAGACAAATGGAACAAGATAAAAAGACCAGAGAAAAATGAACGCACTTATAGGCACCTTGTCTTTGACAAAGGAGGCAAAAATATGCAATGGAGAAAAGACAGTCTCTTCAACAAATGGCACTGGGAAAACTGGTCAACTATGTTCAAAAGAATGAAATTAGAACACTTTCTAACACCATACACAAAAATAAGCTCAAAATTAATGAAAAACCTCAAAATAAGACTGGAGACTATAATACTCTCAGAGGAAAACATAGGCAGTACACTTCAGAAATTTATGAAAAAAAAAACAAAAACAAAAACATTTTAAGTGTTTTATAAGCTAAAGAAAGATATGTAAAGAGTGGGCTCTTGTATAAAATAATTTCCATATAATTCAAGTAGTTTTACTTTGTTTAAGTTTGACCCCAGTATAAGTTGTTAGAGCACTTGAATGAACAAAATTTAAAAACATAATTGTTGAGAAATTAAAAATGATGGAATTTAAATAGTGAGGTTCATGGTGACTTGGTAGTATTCTTAACTGCTGTTAAATTGATAGACCTAATACTTTTCCTGTGAGTTGAGAGAGTGTTAGTCATTTAGTCATGTCCAACTCTGCAACCCCAAGAACTGTAGCCCTCCAGGCTCCTCTGTCCATAGAAGCTTCACATAACTTGCCTGGATTTCAGGTCAATAAGGTATACATTTTTCCTCCATTAGTTTTATGTTAATTACATGTTTCTCCAAGTACAATATGCTTATGGTGTGACACAAAAATGACAAAAAGAATTATAATGAAAAGTCAATATCAGGTTTTTTTTGGTTCCCAAACACAGTGTGATTCATCATAATCTACCTCTTTTAACTCTTTTCACTTATTTTCTCGTACTATCTCAATAACTCTGTAAAATAGTTGTACCTATTAACAACTGTGTTCTGTAAAATATTTGTACCTAACTCTTGAGTTAACAACTGCATTATTTTGATTCATAAATAATAATAATAATAATAGATATGGGGTTTTCATCTGTGTTTCTGGCACAGAGAGACGAAAGCCCTTGGGATTTCCTAAGTGATGAAAGATATAATGTTGTCCTTTGTTATGAAGTGAGCTTTGGGCCACATTTAAGGATGGGTGCCAGTTGCCCAAGGACCCAGTCATGACAATGGATTGGCACTATCATTTGTACCCCATGATCTTCTGGGAGGGGGAGGGGCTGGGAATTGGATTAATCCTCAATAAACATTGATTTAATTAATCATGGCTAGGTAATTGAGTTTCCATAAAAGCTAAAAAGGATGGGATTTGGAGAGCTTCCAGGTTGGTCAACCCAAGGACATTCAGAAAGAGTGGGGCATTCAGAAAAGCTATGGAATCTCTTTGCCTTTTCCCCACACTTTGCCCTACGTGACCTTCTAAGTGGTTGTTTCTGAATTGAGTAAAATATTTCTCTGAGTTCTGCAAACAAATTGATGGAACCCAAAGAGGAGGTCATTGTAATCTCCAATCCATAGCCAGGTGGTACAGAAGCACAGGTAGCAACCTGGACTTGCAATTGGCATCCAAATTGGAGGTAAAGGTCAGACTTGTAGGACTGAGCCCTTAACTGATGGATCTGATGCTATCAAAACTAGGTTCTATTGTTGGACTCTCAACTGGTGACCAAGAGTTTCTGGGTGATGTGGAGAAACCCCCTCCCCACATAAACTGGAATGAGTCAAATTAGGTGCACAATCTTAGTGACTTTAGTCAATGAGGTGTTAAATGATTTACACTGTTCCCTTGACCTGGTAAATGAATTATTAGTTCTTTTAGTTGTATTTCTGATGAATTATAATGTAGTTTTATTGAATATTATACTCAAACATATGTTTTTAAGCAATAGCATTTAACATATCTCATAACTCTCCACAGTTTAAGATAAATATATGCCATCCTGTATTTTTCCTATATTTTCTTCTCTACTATTAAAATTGTCTAAGTGTTACACTTATAATTTTTAGTTCACTAATATATACATTTTTCCTAAAACCATAATAAAATAAATGTAGGAACTTTGATATTACTGTCCCATTATCTACCACCACCCAATTTTGCACCTGGAAAGTGTTGCGATTACTGTGCACAGATCACTGGTCCCAGAAGAGGACTCTAAACACTTTTGCCCACTGCGCCTTGGTTGGTATGAGATTCATTAAGAAGAACTCAACACAGTCAAGCAGTGGATGGAACAATGCTTATTGATACAGAGAAGAGACAGAGTAAGATCAGCTTCAGGAGTGTACATAGGAGCCTCAAGGCCAGCATATCTCTCTAGGAGAACAACACAAGGCTATATGAGCCCTCCTTATTAAAGGCAGATGGAACTGTTGATCAGGGGTTATATGTAGTGCATACTTCAAGCAAAGACAAAAGAGCATCCTTTCAGCCTGAAACAGGCTAAGATATTCCCTCCTAAAGTGATAATCTCAGAACAGGCTACATGGGTTTTTTTTAGCTCTTGAAAAGAAAGTGTTGCAAGCCCAAGGCCCAGTACTAACTGGCCCACTGGGTGCCAAAACATGAACAAGGTACATGAACAAGGAAACTGCCATTCCCAACAGAAAGTCTGACTTAAATTCACTTTTCTTTTGTAAATGACTTTGTTTTATACCATTCAATGAGTTTTTAAGATCCCTTTATTATTGATGTTTAAAACTTAATGAGAGCTTTCTAGATAGTTTGCTTTTCATTTTGATTATTGAGTATAACCTTTAGAAACAAATATGTGGTTTTCATATCTAAGCATTTTTTCTATTATTTCTTTAATCATTTTTCCTCCCAATATTTCCCATTCAGTCTTCTAGAGCCTCTTAATAAGTTTCAAATCTATGAATCACATTACTTACATTTTCCATATTTATCTTTCTGTTTAGCTTTGAAACAAATTTCCTCAAATATAATTTTAGCTTTTTTATTTTTGACTATATATTTTAATATATATAGATAGATATTTATTATAGGTATATATATATGTGCATATTTCAGTATTTTTTCATACTTTTTTACATACATTACTGTGTATATAAATTTTTCAACACTAAAACAGCTTAGATACCCATCACTTGACAAGTGGATAAATTATTTCTTATATCCATACATTCCACAAACATATATCATCATACATCAACTTTAAGAAACTAATCTTGAGTAAGAAAATGCAAAATGAGACATAAAGAAATGTTAAAAAGATGCATTATCTGGGAACAGAAAAAACTACTATATATAGATATAAATAAGTTTTATATATTTATAATAGTACCTCTTGGAGAAGGAAATGGCATCCCACTCCAGTATTCTTGCCTGGAAAATCCCATGGATTGAGCAGCCTAGTGGGCTACAGTTCATGCGGTTGTAAAGGGTTGGACAGGATTGAGTGACTAACTTACACACACACACACATGCATGTGCACATGAAATATATGTGTATATTACAATTATGGTTTTCCAATGTAATGAAAGAGAACGGAAGACAACAGAATAATTTGCATAGGAAAAATTGCCATGAAATTTTAAGAAAAAGTATTTTCATAGTCCAATGTTGAAGATTTTCTCTTTTTGTGGTTCAAATAACAAAATGCACCCAACTAATGCATATTAATTATTATTCATTAAATTTGTCATCGTTGTTACAGAGCAACGACTTGGGCTGTCTGATGTGCATAGAAACCATTTTGTGGTACAGGATTTTTGTGGAAACAGCTCTATTCCAAAGGTGACCATCAAAGAGACAAGAAGCAGGGCTTAAATACAAAATTCAAATTGTTCCCAGCATTAACTCCACAGAATGCCATCATTTCATTTTGTGGATTCCCTGAAGCTCTAAATGGGAATTATTTTGAGGGAAAAAAAAAAAAAAAAAAAACACAAAAAACAACATGCCAGTGTTTGCTTCAATAGCATATACACAAAAACTGTAATGATGTAAAGAAGCTTAGCATGGTACCGTGCTAGAATAACACGTAATTTGGGACATGGTCTCTACTTTTTATTGTTTATTCACTCCAGAGTTTTTGTTAAAGCAATGAAAAATTTTAGGAATAGATAGTGGTGATTGTTGCATGATGTAATAAATGCAATTTGTACCACAAAATTCATTAAATTTTGTTAAGATAGCTAAGTATATATATATATATATATATATATATATATGCAAAATTGTTAAAAATAGCTAAGTACATATATATGCAAAATAAGCTTACAAAAAATACAGTCAATTTGTAGAGATTTCATTATATCGCATCATTGTTCCTCATTCTCTTTACCTTTGTAAGATAAAATAAAAAAATAATTAGGACAAGAATATAATATATTATTATTTGATTTTTTTCTTGTTTTAAAGTTGAGCAAGTATAATAGATTAATATGTGGATTGCATTGAAAAATAAATAAATCATCTGTAATGAAAATCATGGCAGGACTTTTTTTTTCTTTAATCTCAAGGGGTTATTCCTAAGAATGTGTTTCTTGTTTATAGAGAAATTGTCTTGCAGTTTTATATGTTGGTACATTCAAAATTTATTTCTGAATCTCTTGCCTTTTTGCTAGAACTGACTCCTCCCCAGTTTCAATCTTCTTTTGCTAAAGAACCAAAATCTTTTAATTCTGTATTTACAGAAGTGATGTTTGACAAGTTATGAAAGTGAAAGGTGCTCAGTCATGTCCAACTCTTTGCGACCCCCTGGTCTATACAGTCCATGGAATTCTCCAGGCCAGAATAATGGAGTGGGTAGCCTTTCCCTTCTTCAGAAGATCTTCCCAATCCAGGGATTGAACCCACATCTCCTGCATTAAAGGCAGACTTTTTTTTTTTTAAACCAACTGAGCCACCAGGGAAGTCCATGAATGCTGGAGTGTGTAGCCTATCCCTTCTCCAGGGTATCTTCTTGACCCAGAAATCGAACTGAGGTCTTCTGCATTACAGGAAGATTCTTTACCAACCGAGCTAACAGGCAAGCCCAGTATGTTATACCATAGTTTAATTTATATTTGTCTTACAAATAATGATACAATTCTAGAACTGTTCTAAGGCCAGATATATGTTTATTAAACACACAGAGTCATCTTTTCTTTTGAACTGCTTCATAGCATATCACCAACACTGTCAGAAGATGACAGATTTAGTGTGATAAACTGTTCTTTTACTAAATATGCAAATTTAAATATGGCTTATTTTGCATCTGCTCAATTACCTAGACTACTACCAGTCCTCTGATATTGTCATGTCAGAATGCAGTTATGGCAGCAAAGCAGGATTTAAAATAAGAAGAACTGGGTTTTTGTTCACACTTTTTGTTCTTTATTTAGATCTTTCTAATTTAACTTTTCAAGTGTATTGTAGATTTTTCTGATAATAGCATGTGCTTGGCCTATCTACTTCTGTTAGCTTAAGAAATAACTAAAAAAATCTTTGAAATGATTCTGTACACTAGGGGAAATCATTATAAATATTACTTGTGGAGTTTGGTAGCACAGTAATTGTATAAAATTTTTTTGAAATGAAACAATTTACTGAAACCCATGGACAAATTCACTGAAATAAAATGGAATTCATTACAAGAAACTGCAGAGTAGCTCTTTTTTCCTATACTACCTTCATTTGCCTCTTGTCATTTTCATTTTCTAGTCTTATCCCTAAAGAAAAACAGAGATTTCAATTCATCTACTGATAACAAGGGCTGGTTGTACCTAGCAAAATTTATTACTGCTTTGATTTTTGCATAGTTCCTTTCAACTCTGTTAGTCATTGTCTTCTTGGCATGTCCATTTTTTCCTCTCTAGTCAGGATCACTCCGATCTGTACTTTGATTTCATATTCATGACCTTGCTGCCTCTTGCACACTATATAATGACATGCATGTCTATCATGTTGAAGAAAGAAGATATTTTTTGGATACTTTAGAATAAGTGAATTTAGAGTTTTGCTGATGGACCTGTAAAAATAATATATCATGGAGTGTAAAATTAGTTTTGGTTAAATAGAAATTTTAAGTGATATTGAGTTGTGTAAAGTTAAAAATTAGTGAAAGGAAAAGTCAGAGACAAGAAAAAAAGGTACCATAGTTAAGAGATTTAAATCTGTGTTTTTCTTGTTGTTGGTTTCCTTAAGTGGTTACAAAAACCATCCCAGTAGATCTCACATGTACTATTTATTCATTGTGCACATGCTTCAAATTGTTTATGTCTATAAAAAGTTAATGTATGCACATATCCTTATATCTGTGTAAGGTATGCATCAATAATTTATCCTAATATGATTTTAGGAAATTTAAGATATTTGCTTCCCTTATTACCCTTATTGAGCAAGGTAATCTAGTAGTTGTGTTATTGTTTAAGTTGACACATTCTCTTACAATGTACTTTTTCGTGAGCTTGACTATCTAAGGCACTTAGTAGACACAATAGGGGACAGCAGAGGAAGGCATAGTTAACATCACAGACTCAATGGACATGAATTTGAGCAAACTCGGGGAGAGAGTGGAGGACAGAGAAGCCCCATGTAATCTATGGGTTTCAAAGTGTCAGAGACCCGATATAAAAATAAATGGAAAAGAAAAAAAAAAAAAAAAAGAGTCAGAGACGACTTACCAACGGAACCACAGCTGAGCACTCTCTTTGTGCTGAGCACAAACTATCGCATTTGGATTTCTGGGAGAGTTTCAAAGATCTTCCCGTGATCAAGGGGATTTTACAATTCACACAATCCTATTAACATTTTGAATTATAAAGTACTCTAATTCGACAGTAACTGATGTATAAAATGATATCCCAGGTTTGATTTAATCACTATTTTTAAATACCAATGATTTTGAGCACTTTTACATATGCTTAGTGACTCTTGGTTTCTTATTCTGTAAAGGGCTTATATACACTGCTTATTCATTTTCTACTATAGTTTTGGTGCCTTTGCTGTTTGAAGAAGTTTTTTGTATATTCTAAGTAATATTTTTTTTTCCGTTAGACATTAAATTCTGTTCAATTTTGTTGTCTATGTTTTAAATTTATGCAAATTTTATGGAGTTCTAATTTAAATAATTTTTCTTTTTGAGAAACTTGAAAATTATTCAGAAATATATAGACAAGTATAAGAATACACAAAGAGCCCAGTAGATATTTTTTGTTTTTTTGTTTTTTTTTTAATATTTTTAAAATGTGAAAATGTAAGACATGCTATAGTATACTATAGCACGTCAAATGTTTTAAAATTTAGCATGTATGACAACACACTGATAAACCAACTAAAATAATAGAAAGCTGAAGACAGACCATTTATAGTCTTCTCATATACATTAAAGTGTTGCCATAAATCATTCAAGAAAGATAGAGAATTTCAGTAGATTGCATCCGGAAACCTAGCTCTTTACATAGAGAAAAAGAAACTTAATCAAATGTGTCACACAAGAATGGAAACTCGATTGACTGAATATTTAATTTTGAAGGCTAAGCCACCAAGTTAATAAAGAAAATTTAAAAAAAAAGTTAGTGTCCTAGAGGCAGAAAAGAAACTTCTTGCATAAACCTTTTACAGAACAAATGACAAGGCAAAACAATAAATTTAGTTACATCAAAATTAAAGATTTCTTTTTATAAAGGACATTATTGTCATTTTCAAATTTATTCACTACTAATCAAGAATAAAGAATACATATTTTTAAAAGTGACACCAATAATAACAAAAATGCAGTGTCTAAATAAATATGTGCAAGAAATTTACATAAGTATGGACTCAACATTTTAAAGATATTTTTTTCTTTTCAATTTATCTCTAAATTCATGTCAATGAAATTCATGATCAACAAACCTTTTCCAGTGAATTTACACCCAAGAATGTGTAAATTATTAAGATTTTAAAATGAAGGTAGAGTTTTCAAGATAGCATATGTATTTGGACAGAGATAGCAAAATTAAATAATTCTATAGAGAGAAGGTCCTAGAAACTATCCCCCACACATACAGAAACTTGATTCATAAGAGAACTGGAGTGACCAGAACTAGAATAGGGAAAATTATTATAATTTCAAAAATACATGCTACTTTAATAGTATATATCAATTTATGAAACCACTTTTTTTAGTTTTGGCATATAGAGCCAGAATTCAGTAGCCAATATAGAATTCACAGCCAATACATGCTTTTGTTCCTCAGGATTGTATACGTATTAAATTGCTATATGTATCAATCACTGTGGACAGTGGCTACAGTCATGAAATTAAAAGATGCTTGCTCCTTGCAAGAAAAACTGTAACAAATCTAGACTGCGTATGGAAAAGCAGAGACATCACTTTGCCAGCAAAGGTCTGTATAGTTAAAGTTAAGGTTTTTCCAGTAGTCATGTATAGATTTGAGAGCTGGACCATTAAGAAAGCTGAGCATTGAAGAATTGATGCTTTTGAACTGTGGTGTTAGAGAAGACTCTTGAAAGTCCCTTGGACTGCAAGGAGATCAAACCTGTCAATCCTTAAGGAAATCAGTCCTGAATATTCACTGGAAAGCCTGATGTTGAAGCTGAAGCTCCAATACTTTGGCCACCTGATGCGAAGAGTCAGTTCTTCCCTGATGCTGGGAAATATTGAGGGCAAGAGGAGAAGGGGACGACAGAGGATGAGATGGTTGGATGGCATCATAGACTCAATGGACATAAGTCTAAGCAAACTCTGGGAGTTGGTGAAGGACAGAGAAGCCTGGTGTGCGGCAACCCATGGGGTCACAAAGAGTTGGGCATGACTGAATGACTGAACAAAAACAACAGTCCACAAGCTGATAGTACAAACTTTGTTTCAGTTTTCTTCTTTTAAGTAACCTCAGAGAATTGAAGAAAAGATTGAGGTAGAGCTGATGAACTCTTGTGTTGTATACATCTTCATATAGACAAGATGCAAAATATTATTTTGCATTCCAGGCCATTCTTTTCCCTGTATCTATTGCCAATCAGATTTTCTCTGGAAAATAAAGGAAAGTGACCCTTGTATAAACTATAAGCTTGGTACGTTAAGACCTCATAGTCTACTTCCTTATCAGGATACCAAATTTGGGACACCTTATGAGTATACATTAATATGCAATGATAGTGCCATTCCTAGTTTTAAGCAACAAGGAAGAATCAAAATCACTGCCTCCTTGAGTGGGGATGCATTCTAGTTGGTGAAGTGATAATCAAGTTAAGTGTCAACAGTTATTTGTAGAATTAATTATGCCAAAAGAAAATTACTTAAATCATTTACTATTGCACAGTATCTGTGGGTCACAAATTCAGTTGCAGCTACTCAGGATGCTTCTGACTCGAAATCTTTCATAAGGCTGATAACAACTTCTCATTCCCAGCCACAATCAGGAAATTCACTACCAAGCTCCCTCACAGGACTATTGGCTGTTGGTTGGAGGCATCTTTCCTCGCCATAGAAACCTGACCACTGGGTGATTCACAAAGTAGCAGCTTGCTTTCCCCTGAAAGGAAGAGGTAGAAGCTACCATTTTTGGGGAAGCAATGTCCAAAGCTACATTCCATTGGTTCTGATATTTTCTTTGTTAAGAATGAGTCATTAAATCCTGCCCACATGGAAAAGAGAGATTATACCAGGTAAAGAATATCAGGATGCTGGGCATCTTTGGGGGCCACTTTAGAAGCTACTTTATGTAGTAGGTAAATGAATAGTGATGAGGACTAAGAAGAAAAGTAATGCAGAGAAGGAGATAATAAGTTTCCAGGGGAAATGCTGAAATTTTAGACAGGATGAAAAGACAGCACTGGCAATGAAACTTGACACAAGTAAAGGGGGATGACACATGTGAGGATGTGAGCCAAGACCATTCGAGACTGAGAAAAATGGCAAATAAAGAGATCTTGATATGTAACAAATCAGTAATGAGAAAATTAAAATTAGCACATTCTGATAAAGTTATAATTGGCTCTCTCACTCATCAGGCTAGGATAACAGACAAGGCCAGCTCAAAGTTAACATGAAACAGTATGTCTCCGAGGATAGCTGCAGCTGTAAAATGTCATAACAACTACCTTCCTTAGTGACTACTGATTTCTTAATCATTGAGAAATGCTGTTCCCTGGAAATCATGCCATCAGAAACACTGCAGTTTGAAGCATATAAAGGTGAAACATGCCACTCCTGCCTGGGTGTCTACATCATTTAGTACAGAGTCCAGCCTCAGTTTTCAATCGAGGTCCTGAGATGCAGATAATAGTATTCTGGACAATTTTGTTGTTTCCATGAAAACAGGATCTTGCATCCACTTTCCAATCTAGACATCACGTTGACCCTGTTACACAAAGTCCATTTCTGTTTTCAGGTTATCAAACCCAGCTTCAGTTAGATTTCACCTACTTGCCACTTGTCCCAAATTCTACAGCCAATACATGCCAAATTCTATAATCTTCTTCCTTCCTTTGTGGAAACATCCCACGGTTCCCCCGGTGTATAGTCGTTTTCACTGAAATAGGTCCATGAGTGTGACTTTGTTGAACTACTAGTGTGTCCCCACTGATTTTAGACTGATTGTGCTAGAAAGGCAAGGCATGTCGAGAGAACTAAAAATCAGTAGGAAAGGCAGACTGAGAAATACATTTTCCTTCCTTCAGGGTAACAAAGCATTTACTCAAATGAGGGATACTGTTAAATTGCTGGCGCTGCAATAGCTAGTATCATTTCCTTTGGTCTTTCATGATCTCTTTGTGGATATCTTTTGAAGCACATGTAATTTATAAATAGATGAGTAGGTATCTACCTTTTCTAGTTGTTTTAGACCCACAGTGTTTAAGACTTATTAACCATATCCTCAGATCCTAGCACACAGTGCCTAGTCCAAGCTGAATAGTTTAGAAATAGTGATTGAATCATATTGAGATAGTACTAGTTATTAACTAATAAGTGATTTATAAAGTTGAGTAATTTAGCTGTGAGATTTTTCTACTCATTAAATGTCATTATCAACTCTTTTCTCTTTTTTTCTTTGAATATTTGTGCCCCAAAATGCTACTCTTATAAAATAAGCAACCAAAATATATTTTTTTGGCACAGGTTAGACAACAACTACGAAATCATTTTCATAGATTTTTCTAATGTATTCAATAGCGTGGCTACCATTAATATAGTAGAAACTTGAAATAGTGCTATTTATTTCCTGCATAGGCAAAATATGTCAAAATTTGGTCTTAGTCTCTGTTACTTAGCACCATGATAGATATGAAGTCAAGTTGTACATGAATAAGGCATAGATTTCTTAGAATTCAAGAAATAAGCACATGCTATTGTTAATATTAATATTGTTATTATTAGTCCCAGTAGAATGTCCCATTGTGTTACTTAGTCTGCAGCATATAGCTGAAACAGGCTACAAATTTCCATTCCCTAGTTCTGTGTAGCATATAGAGAAACTGCACATCTCCACCTCATTACCTAAATAAACTAACTGGCTTTACTTAAGAAACTGGGAGGAATACCTCTATAATACATGGACTGGTTAGCATTCATAGGTTGCACAATCATGACTATGGTAATGAAATAAAGCAAAATAAGAAAAACAAATAAATTATGCATTTGTACCTGTTAAAAGTTTAATAATGATAATATGATGCTCTAGGGTGAGCCAAAAGAAAAGAGGAATCTGTACAGTTAGAAAGACAAGATTTCCTCACACGTTAAATGGCCTGAGGGCTGTACTTAAAATATGTCACTTAACCAGTCACCCCTGAAGTATCTTACTGCTTAATCACTTAATAGTCGCAGTTTGTGTGGCAGACAGCCCACTGCCAACTAAACTTAGGTGCTTAGATTATTTTTCTCTCTCTCATTGTTTCCGTTTTTTAAAATACTCTCTCTTATCCTATTAATAATATGTGTGACTTGACCCCAGTATAAAACACAATTCCCCCAAAGTGGTTCTCTGTAAGGCTTGGTCAAAACATGATTTGTGAGAGAGATTTTGAATATATTTTACAACACTAAGTTGAATCCTAAAGAAAAAAAAAGCTAGAAACTCTCCTCCACGAGGATTTCATTCAGCTCACTTTTAGACTTGATCCATAATTTGATCGAATGCTCTTGGGCACTATTAAATAGTAATAATGAACTTCACCTAAAGCCCTTAGTAATTTTGTTCCACATTTCCTTCTCTAATTATCCCACTATTCCCTATTTATTACTACTTCATTCTCTGCCTTCAGGCCGTCTAAAAATACTAAGAATGATAAATTAAACAATACATTTGGCACTAAGTTAACCAGTGGGGAGGGTTATAATTTAATGGGTTGTCTTCTGAATTAATTATTTCTGGATTATTTAATTGCAGTTTCTAAACAAATTTCTTAAAATATATGACATTAGAACTTGCAGTATATTTCTCATAAAATTATTATGGCAAGATCACAGGTTATCATAATCATCTATTTAAGATTAATATTATGGTAATTTTAATGCACATATATAGAGATTTACTAATTATATTTTTCTAAGTGTTGTCTTCTATAGAATTCAGCAATATTTTCCTTAGTATGTCACCAGTGCAGATGTCTAATTGCTGGCATTTTGAAACCAGTGCCTTTTCTGCCCTAAGTAACTATAACCATTGACTTTTATATTAAATATAAAATATTTAATATTTTATATATATTTATATGTGTGTGTGTATATATATATATATATAACCATTGACTTTATATTAAAGTCATGAGTCTTACTATATATTTATAGTTTTTAGATTAAGTAGTAGAGAATATGATGATATGCTGTATACTATTTATTTACCCTCCTTCAGTCACATTAGAGTTCTGTGATAACCAATTCCTGATTCTCTGAGCTAAAACTCTCATTTTATCTAAAGAAACTATCATTTAGAAGAATCCACATTACTAAATGATAAGCAAGCTATTTGTGGTGTGAAATTTAATTCATATTGTGCAATTTTTTTTAGTATTTTTCCTAGAAAAACACTAGAAGATTTTTCTTAGAAAAATTTTTTTCTTAGAAAAATAGAACTTTTATGAAAGTTTCTTACAAAGCCAATAAACAAAAACTTCTCAACCATTCATCAACAGTCAGCGAGTCCAGAGGAAGTCGAACAGCTCATCTGGTCTTAACCTTTGGAATTTCCCCAAATTAATTCCCTGTTACATCCAGTCCACAGAAGCCTTCTCAGATTTCATGAATGAATGGCTGCAGCGGTGATCCAAAGCTCTTTACAACTTTCTTCAATCCTGTGAACTTCTGGGAAACTGCCTTTTTAATGCTTTGCAAAGCTCAGTGGTAGAAAGAAAGTTTTCACCAAGTGTTAGGGTGTCATTCAACTGTAAAGTCTTACATTTAAAAAATATGTCAAGTACTAATATATATTTTTTTTTTTTCTTTTACATATTGTTCAATCTTATTACAGAAGTAGATGAAACTCACTAGGTACTGATAACCATAGACTAGTTATATTCTTGGCACCTAGAATAAAATAGATCCTGTAAGACTCAAAAATACCTATAACTATTTCAGAAAGAAATATTTAGTAAAATAAATGCATTTCAAAAGGAAAGTGGAATTTTTATACAGTATAGATATGACGTGCAAATTGCTACGAGGACTTTGGAATACTATTTGACATAATAAAATTGAAACATGCATGCTCCCAAATGACTCAGCAATTTTTTAAAAGGATACATAAGTGCACCAACAAATTTGGATAAAAATATTCATAGAAAAATATTGTATAAAACCAGCAGACTGATAATATGGATGAATAGTAAATTGAGAAAATATTTTGCAGTATCTATATATAGGGGGATACTACATATTAATAAAAAATAAATAACTATAGTTACCTGTAACAATATGGCTGAATCTTAATAACATAATATTGATTGAAATAAGCCAAACACAAATAATATATTCATTCATTTATATAATGTTCAGTAACAGGCAAATCAGGCTGTAGTATTGAAGTCAGGACAGCCGTTACTTTCAGGGAGAAAGAAGGTATTATTAATTGGTGTGGCCAGAAGCCTGGGTAGTTTGGCAATGTTACTTGAGCAAGGTGGTAAACAAATGTGCTTGCTCATTAAATTGTATATTTATGATTTGTGCACTTCTCTATATGTCCATGTGGTGGTGGTGGTGGTTTAGTCGCTAAGCAGCGTCCGACTCTTGTGACCCCATGGACTGTAGCCTGCCAGGCTCCTCTGTCCACGGATTCTCCAGGAAAGAATACTGGAGTAGGTTGCCATTTCCCTGTCTACTAAATGGGTCTTAATGGCATTGACCTCACTGGACCATGAAGAGGCTCAAAAGAGACAAAGATTCCTAAAGTCCTTGTCGCAAGGCTTAAGTACCCCAGAATTTTTCCACACACAGTAAGTTCACTGTGAGTAATGATGAGGAACACTCTAGGTGGTTCAATTAAAAGTTAAAAAAATAATTTGATGTATTTGAATATTAATATCTATTGTTTTTTGGCCCACTATCACCACTGTTTCCACAGTGAGCTTCCTTATAGACTTCAATTTGATTTATTTCTTTCTCTCATTTCCCAATTCAAACTGCCATGAATTATTTAATTTGGGGTTTTGAGATATGTTTTCCAGTTGTCTTCCACATCATCCAGTTTGATGTTCAGGTCCATTACTGTTCTCCTAATGGAGATTCTCCCCATTTCAAGTTTAAACAATCAAACTCACTCAGATAGATCTGACTTAAATTACTTTTAACTGTCTTAGATAATTTTCTGGAGCCACTGTTTTTAGAATTTGACACTTATGATTGAATAGTTTCTTTAGTGAATTTGATCACCTACCAGAAAATGATTAAACTATTTTGCTTTGCTTTGGAGGCCTTCCATTGTCAGATATTTACAATTTTATTAATATTTACCCAGGTTTTCTGTACAAAGTGCCTTCTTTAGAAAGAATTCCATTCTCCAAACATTATGGAAGAGATACTCTTGTTACAGTTTCTTTCTTCTGCTATATGTTCATTCATTTCACATATTTTTTTCTTTATTTACTCATACTTCAACTGTTTTCCAAAGTTGTCTTTGTTTCAGTTGTTTCATGAAGTTTGATTTGATTATATCAGATTGAATGATCTCCACTTCTTTTGTAACACCTATAATGTTTACAAAATGCACAGCATGATGATTAATTACACTCCCACTTACCTACAAAGATTCTATTAATAGTATGTGTCAGGTATGCATATATACAGATGTAATAATATGTATGGGGCAGTGTAAAAGTGTCTCAGGCTCTGTTCTACAAAATCACACAGCCATGTACAAATAAAGGGAAGAAAACACATGGATAAGGAAGCTGTGGTACATATACACCATGGAATATTACTCAGCCATTAAAAAGAATTCATTTGAATCAGTTCTAATGAGATGGATGAAACTGGAGCCCATTATACAGAGTGAAGTAAGCCAGAAAGATAAAGAACATTACAGCATACTAACAGATATATATGGAATTTAGAAAGATGGTAATGATAACCCTATATGCAAAACAGAAAAAGAGACACAGAAGTACAGAACAGACTTTTGAACTCTGTGGGAGAAGGCGAGGATGGGATGTTTCGAAAGAACAGCATGTATACTATCTATGGTGAAACAGATCACCAGCCCAGGTGGGATGCATGAGACAAGTGCTCGGGCCTGGTGCACTGGGAAGACCCAGAGGAATCTGGTGGAGAGGGAGGTGGGAGGGGGGATCGGGATGGGGAATACGTGTAAATCTATGGCTGATTCATATCAATGTATGACAAAACCCACTGCAATGTTGTGAAGTAATTAGCCTCCAACTAATAAAAATAAATGAAAAAAAAAAAAGAAAACACATAACTAGAGTGTACTGGAGTGTTCAACCTTGTAATTTTTTTTTACTTTATAAGATATTTTATAAAACACATATCATAAGAATATATTGTATCATTTTTAAAAACAGAAAAAAAAAATCACTTGTAACAAATCTTAAACAAGGAATAACTATGCCAGCATTTGCTTCAGCTTCTTGAAATGACTGTGGAATTTGCAATCCCTAAGGTAAATTTGTGAGGGAAGGTATAAAAAGTAAACTTGAAAAATGAAAATACTTGTTTAAATATCTGTTTTAACTTTTTTCAACAAACGGATGACATTTCTAAGTAAAAACAGAAGACTTTCAAATTAAGTAAATGTTTATAAACATTCTTCAGGTAGTAGAAATTTTCAAATGCCCATGCATTTTTTTCTATAGCATAATTTAAATTGATTTTCATTAACAAAATAAGAAAATAACAGTGTGGCATTTGCAGATAACTATGCCTGACTTGCTGTGTTAATTTTGTAAAGATATTCATAATTGTTTTATGTTAATTGTGTTTGAAATAGCATCCATGAAATTATAGTTTTATATTTATTTATTGTACAATTATCTAAAATTATTTTCAGTCAAAGCCACCTAGCATGTAAATAATGCTTTAAAATTTAAAACTATAGAAAGAAATCATGTTTCTAAAATACTTTATTCATTTCCAAGTAGCATCAAAACTGCATGCATAATAAAATTTGCTGCTTTCCCCCCAAAAATAACAGTCAATTAACTAGATGAATGCAAGATTCTTTAGCAGCTTTTTTGACATATTATTACACTTTCTATTTTATAAGAATACAAATACTATGTATATGCTTTAATTCATACCTATAAGTAATAATATATAATATTTTATAAATTTAATGTGTATTACTAGTACTAATTCAGCAGTAAAGATTACAATTTATAATTAAATTGTGTTGTTATGAAGATAGGGTATAACTTTCTTACATAGTTAGTTTATTATATTAGAATTTGTTTCTTTCAAGCAAACATTGAAATTTCATTTTTATTTTAAGATCAAGACGTAAAGTCTTACTATAGCTTCTTACTCAATATCTGGGTTTTTTTATTCATTATCATGTATCAGACACCTGACAGATATACACAAATGGAAAGAATAGGCCATCCAATTGATTTTTTTTGAACATGCATTATATATTCTCTCAAATGGGAAACTCAAAACCACAAGTAATTATGTAATATTGACATATTTTTGCCACTTAAATAACAAGAGTATATCAATAATTCTATAGCAATCCATATTTCATGTAAATTTATTTTAAACATAGAAATGAAAAGATATTTTCTTTCTATTGTCTCTCTATATATATTCTGTATATATATATATACAGATCCCTGTATATATAAATACACAGAATCCCACATGATATATGCACATAAATATTTATGATCCGTGTGGGCATAGCAGAGAGTCAGAAATCCATGATGGTAATCATCCTCACATTGAGTCATCTGTGTCTGTCTGTCTGTCTGTCTGCATGTGCTTAGCTGCTAAGTCATGTCAGACTCTCTGTGGTCCTTTGCACCATAGCCTGCTGGGCTTCTCTGTCCATGATGTTTTCCAGGCAAGAATGCTGGAGTGAGTTGGCCATTTTCTACTCCAGGGGATCTTCCAGATGCAGGGATTGAACATGGGTCTCTTGTGTCTCCTGCATTGGCAGGCAGATTCTTTACCACTAGGTATACTTGGGAAGCCTACATCTTTCATAATTTTGGACAATAAACATATCTCAATTTGTATCCAAAAAATTTGGCATTTATTAGGTGGCTCAATAAAGAAACATATTGGAAATCCTCTTATTCTATGTTGCTTAATCTGAAAAATGAAATTAATGCTGTTGTGAGAATAAAAAAAATCTTACACATATAAAGTGTTTTGTATGCATTTGAATATGTCATTATCACTCAAAAAATTGTGGGACAATGCATACGAAAATGTTAAAATCTATATGTTGGTGCAATATAGTGTTTCAAATTAATATGTTAATTTCCTAATATTTAATATTTGTTACATAAGAAATACAAATGAAAACATTTACTTCAAAATAATAGATATTTATGTGTAAGTTTAAATTTCATATATTTTAATAAATGTATATATATACTAAAATATCTTTAATAATAATTTTATTAAAATGCAATAAATAGAATAATAAAATTAAGATGACTTTTATAATACACCTTATCTCTACTAATTTTAAGATGAAATATATAAAGACAGCACTTCTTGGGAAATGTTTTTAATATAGATTGTACTTCTTTACATTATGCATCAATTCCAACCTCTTCTTCTTCTCTATTATAATATACATGCAGAAAATTTTCAATTGTCTTAGCTCAATAGTTGTAGCTTTTTAGTGCCAATGAAATGATAAACTTTGAAAATCACAAGCAGAACAATTTTATGAATCACAATAGTTTATGTCTTTCATTGCTATTACTTCCTACGCCATTGTCATACTTGACTTTTTGAACATCAACACAAATTATTTTTTGTATAGTTGAAAATGTAAAGCAAAAAAATGAGAGTGTACATGAAATGATCGAAGTTATTTTATGTCTCAAATCTTCATAACGCTCACCATCTTCATATCAGTACAATCATTTAGTTCCAAATTTACACCATCCTTAAAAAGTTGCAAGTTAATGAGAAGTGAAATATTGATGTATAAATATGTATAATGTGAGATTGAATAAGAAAATGTCTAAGAGGAATGCAAAAATGTATTGAAAATGTTGAGGGGAGCGAGGCACTGAAAATGGAGTGCAATATGAGAAAAAATATTTTTAGGAAATTGTCCTTTTAATAAAGGAGCTAAATAATTCTAAATAAGAGTTACGGAACTTGGATCAAAGTAGATGAGTAGAAGACGGAGCTCACCTCCCCTAGACAAAACATCAAAAAAAAAAAAAAAACTCCATGTGTGGAGCGATTCTCCCCAAAACTAACTGGAGACTGGCATAAAGACTCTTGTTCAAACATGTTGGCAAAAATATCTGGAAGTTAGTAGAATGGAAGTAGAAAGGAAGGAAAAGCAATTCAGCTGGAACTTATGTCCCCAAGAAGCATGCAGAGGAGAAAGGAGATAACAAAGTTGGGATGGAGACTCTCCTTGCATAATGAGTTGTTCAAGCTACCTGTTGGTCTCCCCAGTCCTTGAGAGGGGTACAGGGAAAATAAGTCCCCTTGTCCGACTGGTGGGCTGGTGGGTCTAACAGGAAGGTTTATGGGAAGCCTTGACTAAGGGCTCTTTGCTGAAGTGCATGTCCCCGCCTGGGAGGGAAGGCTCCAGTCCTGCTTGCCTCGCGTCACAGCTTTACACTGGAGTGAGGGCTGCCACAGCTGAGGACAGATCTCAGCCGTGAGATGATGAGGTGACTCAAAGTGAAAGCCTGACCTAGGATGGGGCAGACATTGCTGGTGCTTACTTGGCCGGTGGTTCACAAAAAGTCTGGATGTCTGTCAGTGGTTAAATAGCCAAAATTCAGATACTGGACCTTGCCAAGTGCCCGCATCAGGCCCTCTTGGTCCAGCACTGCTCCGTTCTGGGGCAAAGGAGTTGATGCTGCAAAGGAAGGGAGTGCTTACACTCAAGCAAAACTGAACCAGTTCACCCTCAACCTCAGGGTTTCTGCTCCAGCAACTTGGGAACTGACACTACCCTTGATAGGTCATCACCTGAAGCTCCACCTCACACGTGACTCAGGCCCTAAGCCCTCCACTTCCAACCCCACCTCTTCCCAAGGCGATAACAGCACAGCCTGATGAAAGATGTGGCATGCACTCATGTTAAATCATGTATAGACTGCACAGGGGTGCTCCCAGGCAAGGACACTCATTCAAGACTGCAATAGGCAACTGTTTCACTTCATTTTGTTCAGTTCAGCTCAGTTCAGTTGCTCAGTCGTGTCCGACTCTGTGACCCATGGACTGCAGCACACCAGGCCTCCCTGTCCATCACCAACTCATGGAGTTTACTCAAACTCCTGTCCATTGAGTTGGTGATGACATCCAACCATCTCATCCTCTGCCGTCCCCTTCTCCTCCTGCCTTCAATCTTTTCCAGCATCAGGGTCTTTTCCAGTGAGTCAGTTCATCTCATCAGGTGGCCAAAGTATTGGAGTTTCAGCTTTACCATCAGTCCTTCCAATGAACACCCAGGACTGATCTCCTTTAGGATGGACTGGTTGGATCTCCTTGAAGTCCAAGGGACTCTCAAGAGTCTTCTCCAACACCACAGTCCAGAAGCATCAATTCTCCATGCTCAGCTTTCTTTATAGTCCAACTCTCACATCCATATGTGACTACTGGAAAAACCATAACCTTGACTAGACAGACCTCTGTTGGCAAAGTAATGTCTCTGCTTTTTAATATTCTGTCTAGGTTGGTCATAACTTTCCTTCCAAGGAGTAAGTATCTTTTAATTTTATGACTGCAGTCACCATCTGCAGTGATTTTGGAGCCCAAAAAAATAAAGTCAGCCACTGTTGAGACAGAGAAATAAGTTAAAATGAGAAGACAGAGACATTTTGTATCAATTGAAAGAGAAAGAAAAAAAATGGTAAAATATAAAACAGAAATAAGCAATTTGTCAGATAAAGAGTTGAAAGACTTAGTAGCAAGAATGTTAACTGACTTAATGAAGATAGATAAACACAATGAGAATTTTAAGAAGTAACTAAACATATATAAAGAAGTATCAGTCATAACTGCGGAATATTATAACTGAAATGAGAAACACATTGGAAGGAATAAACAGCAGAACAGATGATACAGAAAAATGCATAAGTGATCTGAAAGATGAAATGATGCCAATCATTCAATCAGAGTAGCAAAAATAAAAACAAATATAAAAAGTGAGAATAGTTTGAGGAATGTCTGAGATAACACCATTGTGTACCATGACCCCTATAATTAAAGGTCCCAGAGGAGATAAAAGAGAAAAGGTGTCAAAAATGTACTTAACACAATTATGACTAAAAAATTCCTAAACTGTAAGAAGGAAAGAGTTATTTAGGTACAGGAAACAAAGATCATCCTAAACAACATGAACCAAAACAGCTTCACACTAAAGATACATCACAATTAAAACTTAAAGAGGCAAATCCTTCTGTCTTCTCATTTTTATATGCCTAACAATAATTACTTTACATGTCAATATACTAAATTCTCCAAACAAGAAACAAAGAGTGTCTCACTGGAAAAAAAAAATCCTCTCTCTCTCTCTCTCTATATATATATACACACACACACACACACACACACACACACACACACACACACACATATATATATGCTCAGTTGATTCCGTCGTGTCTGACTCTTTGCGACCCTATGGACTGCAGGCTGCCAGGCTCCTCTGCCCATGGAATTTTCCAGGCAAGAATACTGGAGTGGGACGCCATTTCCTTCTCCAGGGGCTCTTCTTGACTGAGGGATGGAATCACATCTCCTACATCTCCTGCATTGCAGGCAGATTCTTTTCCACTTAGTCACTGGGGAAGTCCCATGTACATACACACACACACACACACACACACACACACACTGTTTCCCCAGTGGCTCAGACAGTAAAGAGTATAATATAAATTATGCATGTAAAGAAAATATACACATGTATATAGATATATTGCTGACAAGAGACTCTCTTCAGAACTAAAGACACATACAGACTGAAAATGAGGAGGTGGAAACTATGTTATGTAAAAAGAAACAACCAGAAAGTCTGGGTAGCAATATTCATACCAGACAAAATAGACTTTAAAAGAAAGTTTATAGTGAAAGACAAAAAAAGTTATTATATAATGATAAAGTGATCAGTACAAGCAGTGGGCATTACACTCATTAATGCATATACACCCAATACAGGAACACTTAAATAAACAAAGCAGATATTAACAGACATAAAGAGAGAAATTGACAACAGTATAATAATAGTAAGGGATTTTAACATCTCACATACATTAATGGACAGATTCTCCAGATGAAAAATAAATAAGGCAACAGTGGTTTTAAATGATATTGACTGCTCAGACAGCTGAATATTAAAAACAAACAAACAACAACAACAACAACGACCAATCAAAAAAGGGGCAGAAGGTTTAATTAGATATTTCACCAAAGAAGATATATGGAGAGCTAGTAGACACAACTAGACATGGAACAGTGAACTGGATGAAAACTGGGAAAGGAGTACCTCAAGGCTGTATATTGTCACCCTGCTTATTTAAGTTATATGCAGAGTGCATCATGTGAAATGCTAGGCTAGATGAATTGCAAGCTGGAATAACACTGCTGGGAGAAATATCAACAACTTCAGATATGCAGATGATACCACTTTAATGGCAGAAAGTGGAGAGGAATTAAAGCGCCCCTCAATGAAGGTGAAAGAGGAAAGTGAAAAAGCTAGTTTAAAACTCAACATTCAAAAAACTACGATCATGGCATCCGGTCCCATCACTCAATGGCAAATAGATGGGGAAAACGTGGAAACAATGTCAGATTTTATTTTCTTGGGCTCCAAAATCAATGTGAATGGTGAATGCAGTCACAAAATTAAAAGATGCTTTCTCCTTAGAAAAATAACTATATCAAAGCTAGACACTGTTTTAAAAAGCAGAGACATCCCTTTGACAACAAAGGTCCATATAGTCAAAGCCATGATTTTTGCAGTAGTCATGTATAGATGTGAGAATTGGATCAAAAAGATGGCCGAGAACCGAAGAATTGATGCTTTTGAATTGTGGTGTTGGAGAAGACTCTTGAGAGTCCCTTGGACTGCAAGGAGATCAAACCTGTCAATCCTAAAGGATATCAGTCCTGGATATTCACTGGAAGGATTGATGCAGAAGCTGAAGCTCCAATACTTTGGCCACCTGATGTGAACAGCTGACTCATTTGAAAAGACCCTGATGCTGAGAAAAATTGCAGGCAGGAGGAGAGGGGGATGACAGAGGATGAGATGGTTGGATGCCATCACCAACTCAATGGACATGAGTTTGAGCAAGTTCGAGAAGTTGGTGATGGACAGGGAAGCCTGGCATGCTTCATTTCATGGAGTTGCAAAGAGTGGGACATGATTTCATGACTTGAACAACAACAGCAAAATATAGACACATGAAAAGATGCTAAGTAAGCTCTGGGAGCTGGCGATGGATGAGGAAGCCTGGAGTGCTGCAGTCCATGGGGTCGCAAAGAGCTGGACACAACTGAGTGACTGAAATGAAAATTCTAAACATGGCTGATTATTAGGAAAATGCAAATCAAAACTGCAATGAAGTAACACCTCATACCTGTCAGAATGACCATCACCAATAGGTCTACAAATAATAAATGCTGAAGAGGGTGTAGAGAAAAGGGAACTCTCTTGTACTGTTGGTGGAAATGTAAATTGACACAAACTTTAGAGAACAGTATGGAGGTTCTTTAAAAACAAAACAGAATGACTTTATGATCCAGCAATACCACTACTGGGCATATACCTTGAGAAAATCATAATTCAAAGAGACACAGAAGTACAGAACAGACTTTTGGATTCTGTGGGAGTAGGTGAGGGTGGGATGTTTCGAGAGAACAGCATCAAAACATGTATATTATCTATGGTGAATCAGATCACCAGCCCAGATGGGATGCATGAGACAAGTGCTCGGGCCTGGTGCACCGGGAAGACCCAGAGGAATCGGGTGGAGAGGGAGGTGGGAGGGGGGATCGGGATGGGGAATACATGTAACTCCATGGCTGATTCATGTCAATGTACGACAAAACCCACTGAAATGTTGTGAAGTAATTAGCCTCCAACTAATTAAAAAAAAAAAAAAAGACACATGTACCCCAGTGTTCACTGAAGCATTATTTACAATATCCAGGGCATGGCAACAACCCAGATGTCCATAAACAGATGAAAGGATGAAGAAGAAGTGGTGCATACATACAATGGAATATTACTCAGCCATAAAAAGGAAAGAAGCTGCGTCATTTTTAGTGATATGGAAGGACCTAGAGTCTGTCACACAGAGTGAAGTTAAGTCAGAAAGATAACTACAAATATCACATTATCTATGCATATATATGGAACCTAGAAAAATGGTACTGATGAACCTATTTGCAGGGCAGGAATAGAGACTCAGATCTGGAGAATGGTCTTGTGGACACAGGATCAGAGAGAGGAGGGTGAGGTGAATTCAGAGATCAATGGTCTTGTGGACATCAAATGGTCTCTGGTTCATCAAAATATCCACATAGTGAGAGCCATTAATACTTTGTTTTTACACATTTGTTGTCTGTATATAACTTCATATTAAGAGCTAAAACAAAGAAAATGTTCAAAAGATCAAAACCTTGAGTAAGTAGAAATATATATGATAAATGCAATAATACAGAAAATAATTTATTATAACAAAAGCACTTCTAAGTCAAGATATGCATTACCTCTGTTTACATTTAAATTTTCTTTACTGATTACTACTTCATGTGTGGCACACACATATAATAAAGATATAAATCTGGCTCTTCATATATATTTCAATGTCACAACAGAAACATTAGAACACAAATATATTTTCAATGTAGACTAATTAACCTGCAGTAGCAAATTTGAAATATATTTACATAAAGAGGAAATAAAGGCATATTTCTTTGAGCATATTCTAAAAGATGCTGGCTAAGTGGAGTAACAAATGAAATGGGTCCATAATGTTGTAATTGAAAAATTAATCAATCTATACATAGAATCAAAAATAAAAAAGAGACAGCTTTAAATAACTTGTTTCTATTCTTTAAGATAAAACCATGTTACCATGTTCAAATTTTTCTTGTCATTACTACTGTTTTAAAACTAAGGTTTGTCATTCCTATTTTAAGATATAATGAAAAATATTGTAAATATGTACTTTATTTTATGGCTTCTTTAAACTAATCATTTTATGAGTATGTTTTCATCTCAAATTTCCAAGAATTACACTTCTGTTCTTTATTGTATAAGCTCTATAGAAATAATTTATGTTATCAAGAGACTCAATTTATATCATCTCACTAATGGTTCAGGATAAGAGATAGATGTAATCAATTTTTATAAATAGCAACATTTATATATCTATATAATTCAATTTTGCTAGATTTTACAAAATAATCACAGTATTTTTTTTTTTTTGCAATGAGAGATTTTATATTAATCATAGCATTGTAATGCAATAGATTACACCTTTAAAGGAAAAAAGGAGAGAAGCATAAAGCATTTGTTTGGTAGCAGAGTTAGAGTGGATAAGCCTAGAAGAAAAGAACATGCATTTCATATTACTTTAACTTTACTACTGCATATTCTGTGCACAATAATCACACTGAGGAGATGCAAGTATCTGTGTCTTAGTGAAGGTACATTAAAGTTATGCTGTGATTTATAGAGAGTTGGTTATGCCCTACTCCAGAAACTACTATAAGACAGATCATTTTTTTTTTTCCTTACCTACACACAATGTGATTTCTATTGGACCTTGCTTTTATATCTGAGTGTTTGGCTACTGTGTCCTATAGTTATCAACAATTTACAGTGACCCTGTATTCACAGTTCCATATTTTTTATTTGCAAATGACAAAAATATTATAGTTATTAATATTGACGATTTTGTGAATGTAAATGAAATTCATTTCTCTTACATATAATGTAAATACAGGTGAAAAACACATAATGAACATTTTCACACTGAAATTTATGGCTGAATTATTTCTCAGAAAACCCTTACTAGTCCATTAGCTGATGCTAAAGCTGGTTGCTTAATGCCACATGCAAAATCTATTACTCTCTTTATTTCTTCACTGTTTTGTTGTTTCCAAGCTAACAGACCATGATTTCATTTCCCAAAGAACAAGAATCTTTTTTCTAGGGAGCCTTCTAAACTCCAGCAAGCCTCATCAAAAAACTGATAATCAATGAAGTGTGTACACATGAAAATCTCTAAAGAATTCTGATGAAGTAGTGTATTTTTACAGCTTGCCTGTCTTCAGAGAAGCTTTACGAATGAAGCCAATTGCTTTCTCCACTGGGAATTCTAGATGGTAGAGATCAAGGAAGAGGCTAATATTTACCATTTCACAAATTAAGGACTACATGGTAAGTCTAGTGTCAGACAGCTTTAATTATTTTCCCTGCTTTGTAGTTTGGATAGTTTAATCTGGGTTTCCCTGCAGCTGACAACTTGGAGTGAAAAACCAAGCAGAATGTCAGCATTTACTGAAGCAGATAATGTAGCACAAAAATGCAGAGACATTTTCCTGGGATGCAAGACAATGTTTTCGCATAGCTCTAGCCATTCAGCTGAGTGAACATTCCCATATTCATTTAATGCAGAAAACATGGGTAATGATATGGTTTTCTACACATTTGATTGAGGTAAAAAAAAAAAAAGAAGTGAAAATATCCTGATGTAAATATAGGATTTTGTTAAGATTATATTATTTATACTAAAGTTACAATGTATACAAGGAATTAACATATATTTTTAATGCAGCAATCAGAAAACACTGTTCATTTATTATATGTATTTTATGGGCTATTTTCATGCCTATTATTTTTACTATTATAGTTCACAAATAATAACAGACAACTTAGGGAAATGAAAAAAGGAAATCAGGATGGTGTTCTTCCGATGCTAAGAAACAGGTATTTTAAAGCTTTCAAGTTTAATTGGGTGTTGTACAATTTCAAATTTAAAGGCCTAATTGTTTAAGAAAACCTGAAGTAGCCCCATGAGGGCTGTACCATTCCTGTAGCAGAGGGAAATTGCAAGAAGGTGCTTGGTTTGGAAATTCTTTTTTCTATCCTTTCTAATAGTCTCTCATTATACCCATGAGTTAGATTCATGATCTCTTAATTTCATTCTTGTATTTTTTTCCAGTATATAGTCTCACAAAATTTTCCTTGAGCCTCATATAATCCATTGGGGATATTCATTTTTTATTGAATCTCCAGTACCTAACATAATGTACCTATTTCTGGATGTGTCATTTATTCAATAATCATTCATTCACTCATTCATTCATCAATCCATCAGTCAGTGGATAATTGTTGATTGCTGAATATGTGGTATGCTTCATATTAGACCTTGAGAATTCAATATAAATTAAATTCAGTCACTACTCTAGAGAAGCTTATGGTGAAATAATTGCTACTTACCTTAAATTCCTTATTGATTGACTTTCAGAATATACAAGAGCATCTTGACCAAGTCTTACTGTATCAGTCATCTCTGCAGTAGAGAGAAGTCTCAGTGCCTTATGACAGTAAAATTCTGTTCCTTGCTTGTGTTCCAGCTGGGCTCAGCTCTTGCTATTGTGATGCTTTCATGTCTGGATCCAGGAGGTGCCAGAGTGAAGAAGGAGTAGCCACTTGGTCATGAGGTTCATGGGGTAGAGAGAACACTGAAGAGAATTGGGAGAAGCATACATAACTTCAGATTCTTCTCGGAAAATGAAAGTGAAAGTCAATCAGTCGTGTCCGACATTTTGTGACCCCATAGACTACAGAGTCCATTGAATTCTCCAGGCCAGAATACCAGAGTGGGTAGACTTTCCCTTCTCCAGGGGATCTTCCCAACCCAGGGAACTGAAATAAATTACTTCCTCTCCTGTTTTTTGGCTAGGGAATGTCATATGGAAAAACTTGACAATAGGGTAAGGAGTCTGGGTCATGTGGGAATTTTCAATAAATGAGAAGGGACAAATCCCTCCAGCAAAGAGACTAAAGGACTTGGAGCAATCATAGAACCAGCCAGTGTATCTGAGAGTGTGTTCCTATGGTGGGAGGTGGTTTTGACATTTCAAAATGGAATTTCTATTTAGGCAGTGATCAATAATTATTTTAAATATTTTAATCCATGGCATTTTATTCTTTGGGTAACTCTAAGCTAAATCCCTCACCTAGTTCTCATATATTGTATCATAAATATTTAATTATCAGGAGATGAAAGAACTATATAGCAGTTTTTATTATGAAAGAGCACATAAGAATTAGCCAAGAACATTTTGAAAAAAATAAATAAATAAAAATAAATAAAAACTTAAAAAAAAAAAAAAAAAAGAATTAGCCAAGAACATTTTGGTATTTTGCCTAGAAAACAAGTCAGATACTACTCCACATAATTCTCTCCATATTAAAAGGATCATTACACATGCTAAAATATGTGTAGCATCCTGTTAGAAAAAATTTTGCTAAGTAATATGCTTAGCTATTTTAAAAAGCAAAGTGTTTATTTTTTGTATATAGTTATACATACAGATAACTTTATTCAGTGAAAATTAGATTTTCTGTCTCAGAGAAGCTTATCTTCTATATTCCTCTCTGCTAGTTAGAAGCCTGAGGAAGAGAAGAATTCTATGAGCAGAATGTTTTAGGTGAAATACAGCTGCAGGTTTGAAATTTCATTATGATTCTATTCTATTTCCATCACCCCACAGGAACACATAGACTTAATTCATCAGAGCCCCGTTATTATCTGTGCAACACCCTCAACATCCGCATCCACCCCAAACCCATTAATATGGCCAGTTACAGCATTTACAAAGGGAATCAGGCTTTGAAATACAGCAGTGCTGGCAGCATGCCCTGTATGCTTCTAAAACATATACAGAAAACTTCACAGCAGGATTTTCCTCAAAAGAATAACAATAGTCTCTTTATACACCTAAAATAGGAAGCATATGTTCATGCTGATACATTTAAGTGGATTTGATTCCCATTCATAAGGTGATGGATTGATTTAAAGATGAAATATAGAAGTTCCTTATTTGGAAGAAATCATCTCCACTACCAGCTATTGTAAAATGCTCTGCCTTGTGTAGGTATAATCCAGTCACTCAAAGACAATTTTAAATTGGCTTAGGAAAAAAACATGCAATGTAGAGAAAATGTTATGCTTCACCGAATATTCTCTTGACATTAACCTACGTACATATTTTTTTTCTTTTTTTAAAAATTTCCAAATGTTAAGAAAGATATTCATCCCTCTAGTAATGTATATAAGGTATAAATACTTTCATTTTATAAGCTCATTTATGACTACAGGTTTTTCTCATGTGATTTCCTCAGTCTTAAATAACTCTTTCTATTTTCTTTCTTACATAATACATCTTTATGATTGCTTTTCTTCTTTCTTTCTGATCCCTGGATTCCTTTCTTTCTTTTACTCAGTCTCCTTTGGGTGTTTTCCTATGCGTTTTCTATAAATGACATTATATAACCAACTATTTTCCTTTTGAAATTTTATCTGTAGCAGTACTGCTAATAAACTAGTAAGAACCAATGTTCACAGAACACTTGCTTTGAACTTGAAAATTTTTCAATGCCCTGTATGTGTAACTATCTACCGTAACTGTAAAAGATAGAAATTATCTACCATTTGCATATGAGTGAGACAAAACAATGTTACCTTACTTGCCGTAAAACATTCATCTAGAATGAAGTGCTCCAGGTTTCAATTCCAGGAAACATAATTCTAAGGATAAATTATTAAGTACTATGAGTTTCTCATACCACAAGCTCCATCTGAACATAGTCTGAGGCTGCTAATTCCCAAATGTATTTTCCAACTCACATTTTTCACTTGATCTCAAAATTCATGGATCTAACTCCCTGCAAGAAGTGTCTACTCACACCACTAACTGAAATGCAGCAGTTTGAATATGAAATTGATTTACTTACTCCCATGCTAGATTCTCTTTGGTGTTTCCATCTCAGAGAGACACGTCACTAATCCCCCATTGACTTAGTCACAGACGACTTTGGCTCTCTCATTGCTTCCAATCTAAAAATAAGTCCTATCAATATGGTTTCCAAAATATATCTCAAATCATTCACATCATTCTATCTCCATGGACATCACCACTTTGCTGCAAGGATCTAAACTATCTTCTTTCATTTATAAGTTCATACCATTTTCCACAATTTGACCCGAGTCGATTTTTCAAAAATTCAAAACTGTGTCAATTCTCTGCTTAAAACCTTTCAGTGTCTTTCATTGTCTTTATGAGATTTAAAAATCTTAATATGATAAACAGCTTCTCTCCAGAATTTTCTCTTGGCACATCCTCAGTCCCTCAATGTCACAACCACACTGAACTGCATTCTTGGGTTTCCTCCTCTCAACCTCCTTGTTTTCCCCTCTTGCCCACCTCTTTGTTCATCAAGCTGGCTTGACCTTTCTTGTAAGTATAACTATGTCACCTCTATGCCATCCACTTCTAGGGATGTATCTGAGAGAAATAATATATATGTTCCTCAGAAGACTTGCATAATAATCTTCCTAGAAGCTTTAGTAATAATAGGCAAGGAGTGAAAATAACCCACATTTTCATGAGTAGTGGAGTGATGTGGTAGTTTTTCCCCAAAGAGAACTGCCCAACTAATCATACCTCCTGTTGGCCACTTCCTATTTGTCCCCCCTCTTGAATTTGTGTTTCTCTTGTGATTTCTCATTGACTGTTGGAATACATCAGTGGTGAAACTTTGTGATTTCTGACACTGGTTCATAAGACTTGCAGCTTATTCTTCAGCATCTTTGGAACATTCTCTTTTGATACACACTCTTATAGAACCCAGTCATGGTGATATAAGAAGCCTGTTAACTACATGGAAAAACCATCTGTTGACACTGGTTGACTCTCCCAGCTAATAATCCAGCCAATGTCCAGCATCAACTGCCAATCATGGGGCTGAGCCATCTGGGGAATCCAGCCCCAGCTTCAACCTGTGATTGCAGGAGAAACCCTGAGTGATCACTGCCCAACCAAACACGGTCAGTCCTCAGCACTGTTAGAAATAGTATTTATAGTTTTGTGAAAGTCACAGAAATAGGTACCCAGAACAAAATGATAAACAAAAATTATAGATTCTTGTAAAGTCACTCTACACAGAAGCAAAAATGAATACACTTGTGTGCAAAAAGTTCTTAATACAAAATAATACATGTGGTATGGCTCAATATAAAATGTAAGTTAAAAAAAAATAATACCATCTCATCTAATTAGAACAGCGGTTTAACAGTGGTCATGATGTAATATTCTGGCAAAAAGAAAATGGTCTCTATCTTGATAAATGGGTTTGGTACATGAGTGTAAAACTCAAATTGTACACTTAAGATATGTGTATTTCACACTATGTAGATTGTACTGAAAAATTGTCACTGAGCCAAAAGCAGTATTTTTGTAACAATAGTGACCAGTCAGCCCTGGATAAGCTATTAAAAACTGTTTTTTCCTATGTCAATAAAGTAACTATTATAATATTTAAAATGTGCATTATATAGTCTCAAGATCTTCTATTTTATCACTTCAACACAGTGTGTTTCTTAATTTCTCATATGACATATTTTCAAGAACTTTTAGTAATTGTATATTTCCTGTTATTTGCCAATAAATATTAATTCCCAAGGGCTGATCATAAAATTCCAAAAGAAAGGACCATTGTACAAAAGCATGAAATTATTATCTTCATTATGTTTAACAACATTACTGTCTGGTATAAACTAAGATAGTTTTAGTTTTGGCAAACTCATGCTGTGTACAGTAAATACAATCTGAGGGTCTTTTTTTACATTTATTAATTGTTCTAATACTTTTTATTCTCCCTCTTGAAATAAGTGGTTCATTCTACACAGCAGTTCTTAAGTCAGTTTTTTATGCCCACCTTTGCTGACTTCCTAAGCCATGTCATATCCCATGCTTTGAGCTCCTGTAATATCATGATCTCCATTATCCCTTCTGTAATTGAAATTACCACGTTGTGATGAATTGATTCAGCAAAAGAATAGTGTTGACATGCTTTTTATCCTCAGCATTCAATATGATCTTAAAATCCCCTCTTCGCAAAAATTCTTACTGCAATTCTAATTTTTAGATATTCCTTACAAGTTATAATGATCAAAATCATACCAGCATGCAGACAGACAGATTCTGGCCAGTAGGTCAATATTAGATAGATGATATAATAGCCATAAGCACTAACCGAGGCTGTGGACCATTTCAGGGTTTCTCAGGCGGCACTAGTGGTAAAGAGCCCAACTACCAATACAGGAGACACAAGAGACACAAGTTCGATCCCTGAGTTGGGAAGATCCCCTGGAGGAGGGCATGGCAACCCCCTCCAGTATTTCTTGCCTAGAGGATCTCATAGATAGAGGAGCCTGGCAGGAGAATCCCATAGATAGAGAAGTCCATAGGGTCACAAGAGTCAGATATGACTGAAGCAACTTAGCACACGGATCAATCCAGTTTTTATTTTTTTAGAAATGTGTGATCTACAAAACATGAAACATATACACACTGGAATACTAGAATAATAAAAACATCCTAACAATACATTCAAATTTCTCCACAGGTCCTCAAGGGGATTTACTGGCTTTATCTACAAGAAGCCTTTCAGATAACCATAAAGATTTGAAATAAAAATACAGAGAAAAAATGCTTTCAGGAATTAAAATGCATTTATCAGATTTAGAGATTGACTATTTACATTCCTATGATGTGTAGTTTCATGGTTAATGACAGGTTACTGGTAAGTGATTTTTTTTTTTTCTCAACAACTGATATAAATTGAGCATTATTTGTTTCACAGAAGTTTTGAAGCCCCACTTTTATATTTGTTTTTTTTTTTTATATTTTGTTTATATTCTTGTTTCTTTTTGTCTCAACAGTCCTGTTCATATTAGTGTTTTTAGTTCAGCATTCATTCCTCACTTATTATTTAAAGGATAGATAAAGACATTGTCATTGATAAGAGGAGCAATATCATCAAAACATTAAGCTCTTTATAAAATGGACTTGAGAATATAAAATAAAATTTTCCCTCTGAATGGCAATCACAAGATACCATTATCTCTCAAGGTACCATTTGAGCTCATGGCAATAATGGAATACTACATGTAGAATTAAATTAAAAAATAATATGGAGAATGAAGGAAATATGTAATATAAAATCAAAATTGCAAGATCTCTACCATTACACTTTAGTATGTATGTTATATCTGAATAAATGCAACAGTTTAAGCAACAAAAGCCTTCCAAAACAAAAGACACACTCAGGGCAATCATTTGGTTTGGCAATATAGAATTTTCCATGAAGCTCCCTCAATCCTTATGTCTCTATTGCTCTTGAGGGTCAGTTAGCATAATAAGGATTCCATGACATATTTTATCTTTTGCTCCCTGAATTCTGATTACACACAGAAAATAGAAAAAGAGAGTGTTGAAATAATGAATAAAGGAAAAAAAGCAAAGAAAAAGAAAGTCTGATGTCTATCTACACAGACATTTATTTGTATATCTAAGTGACAAACATAAACTAGGCTGCTCTAGAATTAGGCTAATTATTTTTCTTTCTATATTATGAGAGTTTCTTGTAATTTTATATTATTATTCATTTGAAACCAATTACACTTCCTCTTTAAACTACTAAGCCAGATGATTTGAAACAAGAATATTCTGATCTCCCATTTCACATATACAGTACGTTACCTACATAGCAAACTTCAAGCTGTGAACTTTTGAAGATGCGAATGTGAGTTTGAATGTCCAATCACATAGGTTAATTCATATTTCTGGCATACATTGTCACAAGCGAAGTTTCTTTACAAGTGGTTGTGCTTTTGTGTACAAGCTGGAGATAGATCTGCAAGAGGACAACTTCATTGAACAATGAAGACCTGGTGGAATTGGAAGCCCAGAGAAAGAATGAAGAGACGAAGGGAAGAAGAAATAAATGAAGAACCAAAGAGACTCATGATGCAGGAGATGGCAAGGAGATTTTATTTGAGGAAGTACTGTTAGTTTTTGAGGCCCAGGACCCTAAGATAGACTGCTATATGAAGGTTGCAGCAGTGGGTCAGAACTCAATCCAGTGTTAACGTGCCACTTATGATAAAAAGAGCTACTACCTAGACATCACTGGATAATTTTTCCAAGGCAGTAGATAGACTTGAGTCCAGGAAGGAACCAAAACCTGTGTCATTAGCATCAGGCATGAGTGAAATGGCAGCTTGCACTCCATCTCTAATTGCTGATGATCCTTCAGCTCTTCCATTTTCTACTTCCTGCATCTCCTCCGGTCAGTAACTGTTCTTGCCAGCTCTTGAATGCCAGCTGCTGTACTGTACTACTGGACTTTTCAAAGTCCTGTTTTTGTTCAGTTGCTAAGTCTTGTTCAACTCCTTGTGACGCCATAGTTTGAAGTATGCCAGGCTCCTCTGCCTTCCACTATCTCTTGGAGTTTGTTCAAATTCATGCCCATTGAATCAGTGATGCCATGCAATCATCTCATTGTCTGTCACCACCTTCTCCTTCTGCCCTCAGTCTTTGCCAGCATCAAGGTCTTTTACAATGAAGTCAGTCTCTGCTTTTTAAATGTGCTGTCTAGGTTTGTCATAGATTTCCTTTCAAGTAGTAAGTGTCTTTTAATTTCATGGCTGCAGTCAGCATCACTAATGATTTTGGAGCCCAAGAAAATAAAAGCTGCCAGTGCTTCCAGTTTACCACCTTCTATTTGCCATGAAGTAATGGGACCAGATGCCATGATCCTAGATTTTTTTTTTAAATGTTGAGTTTCAAGTCAGCTTTTTCACTCTCCTCTTTCACCTTCCATAGGCTCTTTATTTTCTCTTCACTTTCTCCCATTAGAGTGCTGTCATCTGCATATCTGAGATTGCCAATATTTCTCCCAGAAATCTGGATTCTAGCTTGTGATTCATTCAGCCTGGCATTTTGCATGGGGTACTCTTCATTTAAGCTAAATAAGCAGGGTGACAGTACACAGCTTGGTCATACTCCCTTCTTACTTATGAACCAATCTTTTTTTTTTTTTTTCCCATATCTGGTTCTAATTGTTGCTTCTTGACCTGCCTACAGGCTTCTCAGAAGGCAAGTAAGGTGGTCTGGCACTCCCATCACTTTTAAGAATTTTCCACCATTTGTGGTGATCCACATAGTTAAAGGCTTTAGCATAGTCAATGAAGCAGAAGTGTGTGTATATGTATATGTGTTTGTGTGTGTGTGTGTATATATATATATATATATATATATATATATATATATATAATTTATTTATTTATTTATTCTTCTTGAACTCCCTTGTTTTCTCAATGATCCAATGAATTTTGGCACTTTGGTCTCTGGTTCCCCTGCCTTTTATAAACCCAGCTTGTACATCTGGAAGTTCACATACTGCTGTAGCCTAGCTTGAAGGATTTTGAGCATAATCTTGCTAGCAAGTGAAATGGGTGCAATTGTGTGGTAGTTTAAACATTCTTTGGTATCACCCTTATCTAAGATTGGAATGAAAACTGACCTTACCCAGTCTTCTGGCCACTACTTAGTTTTCAAAATTAGCTGACATATTGAGTTCAGCACTTTATTTTTTTTTTTTTTCATTTATTTTTATTAGTTGGAGGCTAATTACTTTACAATATTGTAGTGGTTTTTGTCCTACATTGACATGAATCAGCCATGGATTTACATGTATTCCCCATCCCGATCCCCCCTCCCACCTCCCTCTCCACCCGATCCCTCTGGGTCTTCCCAGTGCACCAGGCCCGAGCACTTGTCTCATGCATCCAACCTGGGCTGGTGATCTGTTTCACCCTAGATAATATATATGTTTTGATGCTGTTCTCTCGAAACATCCCACCCTCGCCTTCTCCCACAGAGTCCAAAAGTCTGTTCTGTACGTCTGTGCCTCTTTTTCTGTTTTCATATAGGGTTATTGTTACTATCTTTCTAAATTCCATATATATGTGTTAGTATACTGTATTGGTCTTTATCTTTTTGGCTTACTTCACCATGGAATATTACTTAGCCATTAATAAGAATTCATTTGAATCAGTTTTAATGAGATGAATGAAACTGGAGCCCATTATACAGAGTTCAGCACTTTAATAGCATCATCTTTTAGGATTTTAAATAGTCAGTTGTAATTCTGTCACCTTCACTAACTTTGTTCATAGTAATGTTTCCTAAGGCCCAAAGGACTTCACATTCCAGAATGTTTTAGTCTATGTGAGTGACCATCCCATTGGGGTTACACAGATCAATAAGACCTTTCTTGTATAGTTTTCTGTATATTCTTAATTTGTTCTGCTTCTGTTAGCTCCTTACCATTTCTGTCCATTATTGGTCTCATCCTTAAATGAAATGTCCCCTTGATCTCTCCAATTTTCTTGAAGATATCTCCAGTCTTTCCTATTCTATTGTCTTCCTCTCTTAGTTTGCAGTGCTCATTTAAGAATGCTTTTTTATCTTTCCTTCTTATTTTCTGTAATTCTGCCTTCAGTAGGAAATATTTTCCTCTTTTCCCTTGCTTTTCAATTCACTTCTTTCCTCAGCTATTTGTAAACCCTCCTTAGATAACCATTTTGTCTTCTTGCATTTCTTTTTTTGGGGGATAGTTTTGGTCACTCCCTCCTATACAATGTTATGAATCTCTCTCCATAGTTCTTCAGGCATTCTGTCTACCATATCTAATCCCTTGAATCTCCACTGTATAATCATAAAGGATTTAGGTCATACCTGAATGGCCTAGTGGTTTCCCTTATTTCTTCAACTTAAGTTTGAATTTTGCAGTAAGGAGCTCATAATCTGAGCCACAGTCAGTTATAGGTCTTGTTTTACTGACTGTATAGTGCTTCTTCATGTTTGGCTGCAAAGAACATAATCAATCTGATTTCGGTATTGACAATCTGGTGATGTCTGTGTGTAGATGTCCATGTCTTCAGCTATTGAAAAAGAGTGCTTGCCATGTCCAGCATGTTCTCTTAATAAACTCTGTTAGCCTTTGCCCTGATTTATTTTGTACTCCAAGGCTGAACTTGTCTGTTTTTCTGGGTATGTCTTGACTTTCTTCTTTTTCATTCCAATCCCTTATGATGTAAAGGGCATTTGTTTGTTTGTTTTGGTGTTATTCTAGAAAGTTTTATAGGTCTTTATAGAGCTGATCAACTTCACCTTCTTCTGCATCGGTGGTTGGGACATAGACTTGAATTACTGTGATGTTGAATGATTTGCCTTGGAAACGAGCTAAAATTATTTTTTCTTTTTTGAGACTGCACCCAAGGACTGTATTTTGGACTCTTTTGTTGACAATGAGGGCTCCTCCATTTATTCTAAGGGATTCTTGCCCACAATAAATAATACATAAAAGATAAAATGATCATATGAATTAAATTTTCCCATTCTCATCCATTTTAGTTCCCAAGATGTTGATGTTTACTCTTGCCATCTCCTCCTAGATCATGTTGAAATTACCTTGATTCATGTACCTAACATTTCAGGTTCCTATGCAATATTGCTCTTTACAGCATCACACTTTACTTTCTACAGTAGACACATCCATAACTGAAAGCCATTCCTGCTTTGGCCTAGCCACTTCTTTCTTGTTGGAGCTATCAGTAATTGTCCTCTGCTCTTCCCCAGTAACATGCTGGACACCTTCCAACCTTGGTGGGGTGGGGTGGGGAGCTCTTGTTTAGACTCATCTTTCTATCTTTTTGCCTTTCCCTACTGTCCATGGGCTTCTCCAGGCAAGGACTCTGGAGTGGATTGCCATTTCCTTCTCCAGTGGATCATATTTTGTCAGAACTCTTCACTATGACCCATCTTTCTTGAGTGGCCCTGCACAACATGACTCATAACTTATTGAGTTATGAAAGCCCCTTTGTCAGAACAAGACTATGATCCATGAAGGACACATATGTATAGCAATATTATATATATATGTATATATATATATATATACACACACACACACACACACGTTTAATAATATTCAGTCATAAAAAGAAAAAAATCCTGATGCTTGCAAAAACATGAATGGACCTTTAGAACACTATGCTAAGTGTACCATATTATTAAAAATCTTCAATTTTTTGTTTTTGTTTTTCTGTAATATTTGTGTGAGAAATATTCTTCTAAATATAATAAATAGAAATATTATAAATAGAAATACTAATATTTAATTCTAAATAAATAGAAATATTCTTCTAAAATCTTCTAAACCTATTACAATACAGTATTATTAATACATAGGTAATTGTCTTAGTTGGGTACCTAAGCTAACTTTGTTGGAATTATTAGCGACTTGGACTTACAAATACACTCTCAGAACAGAACTCATTCATATGTTGTAGGCTGACTGAACTCAATAACTCATCTGAAATAAAATTCAAGTTAATTTCTTTCCCATGCCTTCCAAATCTATTTCTTTCACCAACTCTCCCATTTCTTTGAGGCACACAGTATTTTATTCACCCCTTAAGAAATTGTTCTGAATATCTTTTCTATCTTTTTTTTGTCAAACCTGACACAAATTAGTCTGTAATTAATCTCCTAAATATTAAGCAGTGTCAATGGTTATAATCTGAGGTACTGCCACTGATCTAATAATTTTATACATACCAATTGGTCTTTTGAAGTTTATACTTTAAAATCAGGGTGAGACTTTGACATTTCTCTCTCAAAAATTCTTGATCATTCTATATTGTATTAATGACAAATATCTAAATCACTTCATATGTCATAATGTTCCCTTGACTTGTGTCACCTGCTTCTTCAGCCCATCTAACAAAAAAGTTGTCATTTGTTTTACCTTGGTATCCAACCCTTTCCTCTTTCTGATGAACTACCATACATGTATCGTCACTCACTTTTCCTTACATGGCTAGCTCCTAGTTATTCAACTATCAATTCTAATTAACTCCTTAGGAGAGCATTCCCTAGCAGCTGCTGGCTGACTTAGAATACTTTTGCAATTCTTTCTTAGTCCTTAGTGTCTTTATTTGCATAGCACTTATCAAAATGTATGGTAACATCTTGTATATATTTTTTCTATGACAATTAACTTTAAAAGTATTGAGAAAAGATATCATGAATTCTATTTCTGAATTTCTAGCATCTGCTCCTATACTACATAAAAAAAATAAAGGCTGAAAAGTCTTTTGGGATTAATAAAGAAATTATCAAATGGTTGAGATTAAATAAATAAAATTTTGCATTAAAATCAATTAAGGAAGAATTTCATTTTGGATATTGACAAACAGTTATATATAAATTTAATCATCCTTCTACTGAAGATTACCAAGCCAAGACAACAGAGGAACAGAGTTGACATTAATAAATCTGACATTTATAACTATTACTATCATCTGGAGGTTTTCCAATTTAAAACAAAAGTTGTTTTAGAAAAAAATATTAAAAATGGTAGAATAATAAACTCAGACTATAATCTATAAAAATAGGGTAATCTTGAAAGAAATGATGTATAACTCAAAATAAGAAATCAATAAGTGCTTCTAATTACATGTTTGAGTTGTAAACAGAATTAATAGTGGAAGATAAACTAGAGAGCATATTAAAAACAGAGACATCACTTTGCCAACAAAGGTTCATATAGTTAAAGCTATGATTTTTCCAGTATGAATGTGAGAGTTGAATCATATAGAAGGCTGACCATGGAAGAATTGATGCTTTTGAACGGTGGAGTTGGAGAAGACTCTTGAAAGAGAGTCCCTTGGCATAGAGCTGCTGGTAGTAGTCTCTTATGATCCTTTGTATTTCAGTGTTGTCTGTTGTGATCTCTCCATTTTCATTTCTAATTTTGTTAATTTGGTTTTTCTCTCTTTGTTTCTTAATGAGTCTTGCTAATGGTTTGTCAATTTTGTTTATTTTTTCAAAAAACCAGCTTTTAGCTTTGTTGATTTTTGCTATGGTCTCTTTAGTTTCTTTTGCATTTACTTCTGCCCTGATTTTTAAGATTTCTTTCCTTCTGCTAACTCTGGGGTTCTTCATTTCTTCCTTCTCTAATTGCTTTAGGTGTAGAGTTAGGTTATTTATTTGGTTTTTTTCTTGTTTCTTGATGTAAGCCTGTAATGGTATGAACCTTCCCCTTAGCACTGCTTTTACAGTGTCCCATAGGTTTTGGGTTGTTGTGTTTTCATTTTCATTCATTTCTATACATATTTTGATTTCTTTTTTGATTTCTTCTATGATTTGTTGGTTATTCAGAAGCGTGTTATTTAGCCTCCATATGTTTGAAGTTTTAACAATTTTTTTCCTGTGATTGAGATCTAATCTTACTGCACTGTGGTCAGAAAAGATGACTGGAATGATTTCAATTTTTTTGAATTTTCCAAGACCAGATTTATGGCCCAGGATGTGATCTATTCTGGAGAATGTTCCGTGTGCACTTGAGAAAAAGGTGAAGTTGATTGTTTTGGGGTGAAATGTCCTATAGATATCAATTAGGTCTAGCTGGTCCATTGTGTCATTTAAGGTTTGTGTTTCCCTGTTAATTTTCTGTTTAGTTGATCTATCCATAGTTGTGAGTGGGGTATTAAAGTCTCCCACTATTACTGTGTTACTATTAATTTCCTCTTTCATACTCGTTAGCGTTTGCCATACATATTGCGGTGCTCCTATGTTGGGTGCATATATATTTATAATTGTTATATCTTCTTCTTTGATTGATCCTTTGATCATTATGTAGTGTCCTTCTTTGTCTCTTTTCACAGCCTATATTTGAAAGTCTATTTTATCTGATATGAGTATTGCGACTCCTGCTTTCTTTTGGTCTCCGTTTGCATGAAATATTTTTTTCCAGCCCTTCACTTTTAGTCTGTATGTGTCTCTTGTTTTGAGGTGGGTCTCTTGTAGACAGCATATATAGGGGTCTTGTTTTTGTATCCATTCAGCCAATCTTTGTCTTTTGGTTGGGGCATTCAACCCATTTACATTTAGGGTAATTATTGATAGGTGTGGTCCCGTTGCCATTTACTTTGTTGTTTTGGGTTCACGTTTATACAACCTTTCTGCATTTCCTGTCTAGAGAAGATCCTTTAGCATTTGTTGAAGAGCTGGTTTGGTTGTGCTGAATTCTCTCAGCTTTTGCTTATCTGTAAAGCTTTTGAATTCTCCTTCATATCTGAATGAGATCCTTGCTGGATGGACAGCAAGGAGATCCAACCAGTCCATCCTAAAGGAAATCACCCCTGAATATTCATTGGAAGGACTGATGCTGAAACTGAAGCTCCAACACTTTGACTACCTGATGTGAAGAGCCAACTGATTGAAAATGACCTTGATGCTGGGATACATGCAGGACCCCCGATGCAGGAGGAGAAAGGGGCGACAGAGGAAGAGATGATTGGATGACATCATCAACTCAATGGAGATGATTTTGAGCAAACTCCAGGAGGTAGTGAAGGACAGGGAAGCCTGGTGTGCAGCAGTTCATGGGGTCACAAAGAGTCAGGTACAACTTAGTGACTGAACAACAAATAGCGGGAGATAGGTTGCAGTGAAAGATCAAGATCAATAACAGACCAAAATATGAAGAAAATATATAAAGGTATAATATAAAAAGTTTAAAGAAACAAAAAGAAGGCATAATATACACGCAATTCAAGCTCCAAGAGGAGAGGAGAGAAAGTGGAAGAAGCTATATCGAGACTATTCTAAAACTGATGAGATAGTTTCAAGAAGAAAGCAATGATTAGATAGTCATCATCTCAGTAATAATTATTGAACTCAAAGGTAAGTTTTAAAGAAAATAACTGGAAACTCATAATTCAATACACAACAAAATATTCTTTAGTATCAAAGATAATACAAATAAATTTTCTGAATAAAACATAACTGATATAATTTGTCAAATGTAGGCCTGGATAATAATAATAATAATAAAGGCAGTGTTCCATTTATGGGAATAATGGCATATGTAAATAGAGAAATAAAGAGAAACTGACCATGATGAAAAATATACTTGATAATGGTGAATTTGTTGGTCCAGACTCTTCTACTGAGAATGAGTAGAAAGCTTAATAAAAATAGAAATATCGTCTTATAAATTTCAGTGAGCCAGCAGCAAAAATATGAGGGTTTATGGGGCTGTGAGAAGAATAAAACCTAAGGAAGTTAGACCAATATTAGCGTGTGCATTAGCAATATCTGACAATTCTGAATAAAGCGGCAAGAACTGTAGAATGTCTATTTAGAAAATATTGGAAGAATCATAATCCTAAAATAAAAACCTGATATCAGATCCCATGATTTAAATTCGGTTTCCATAGCAACACACTGTGAAGGTAAAGTAAAGAAAAGGAAAAAATAAAAGAATTAAATATTCATAGGGACTAAAGTCTAGCTTTGTATTATTATTTTATTAAATTTCTGAGTGAATTAAATAATATTAGCATCTCTAGTTCAATATCTGCAAGAAGCAAAGCATAGATTGCAAATACTGATGCAATCATTAAAATAAAATGTATGGCAGTCAAAAATTATGCACAGTGCTAAGATATAACCATATATGAGTGAAAGTCACTCAGTCAAGTCTGACTCTTTGCGACCCCATGGACTATACATGTAGTCCTTGGAATTCTCCAGACCAGAATAATGGAGTGGGTGGCTTATCCCTTCTCCAGGGGATCTTTCCAAGCCATGGATCAAACCCAGGTCCCCACATTGCAGGTGGATTCTTTACCAGCTGAGCCACAAGGGAAGCCCAACCATATATGTGTATATGTATGTACCCATAAAGGCAAAGGTGTGATTTGAAAATAAGAAAAATGAGCACAAATTGAAACAGATATACAAGAGAGACAATGAAATTATTAAATTGCAATAAATGAAATTTCCATTAAATTAAATTTCATTTAAATGCATGCATACAGGAAGATTGTAGGCAATATAAATTAGTTAAATATCTATCCCATCTCAAGGATAAAAGACTATTAAATTGAATAAAAGTATAAAAATAATAAATTAGTGCATAAATTAATTAAAAAGAAAAAATAATGTGATCATAACAAAAATTTACTTTTGAGATGATTGTTTCATAGTCTCTTGAAGAAAGATCAACAACAAAAGCACAAGTAAATAATATTAATATATGAAAATGAGAGCATTACTACGTACACTAGAAATTTCAAAAAAGCTATTGGCATTCTGCCCATAAGCTTGAACATTTAAAAGAAATGAAAAAAAGTTAATCCATAACAATTGAAACCCACAAGAATAAATAGAAAGCATGAATATTTAAAAGAACAACTAAATAAAATTGAATTTATATTAAACTCCTCCCTACAATTTAATTCCATGCCCAGATGTTTTTTCCTTTGAATCTTACCAAATACTCTAGGAAAAGTTACATAAGTTAAAGATTAACTGGCAGAGAATGATAAAAAAGAATATACTTTAACTTACGCAAGCCAGTACAACTTTGCTAGTAAAACAGAACAAGGAAATGACAAGGGATTAAAACTATAGTCTTGTTCCAGTAATACCACTACTTCAGAAGTTCTAAAACACTTTTAAGATAATTCAAAGACTAAATGAATGGAAGGTATCACATATTCCTTAGTGAAAACACTATAAAAATGAATTTTTGTCAAATTTATTTATAAAGATCTTGTAATCTCTCAAGAAAACTGTTTATCAAGTTGATTGTAACATTTATATGAAGACACAAAAGGACTAGAGTAGACAAACACCTTGAAGAGGAAGTGTATACCCTATAGCATCTCAAAATATAAAGATACAGCAATTGAGACAGTTTGATATTGGCTCAATGTTAATGAACAATTAAATCAAACAAAAAAAATCCAGCAATACATCCTCATATATATTTATATTTAATTATAGTATGATAGAACAAGTGACAAATGAATCATTTTTTAATTGTGATAATTTAACTGACATCTATAAATAATATATTTACTATATTATCCAACCTTGAGTCCCACTCCATCCTTAAAAATAGATTCAAGTTGAATTGTAGATCATGTTATTAAAGGCAGAAAAAATCATAGAAGGTGACATAGAGCAATATCTTCATGTCTTAGAGTTAGAGAGTCTGTAAATAGTACACAGATATAAAAATGTGATAGACTTCTCTATAGCAAATTTAAGGATTCATGGTCATATACTAGTCAGATCAAATAAAACACTAAATGAAAAAAGGTATTAAAAATAGATGACAAAAATTTTACTGCAGCAAAAAAGATAAAAAATCCCCCTCAGCAACTTTTGATTTCTGATTTCAGCACATAGAAGTTGCCAATGCATCTCAGTAATAATGAAAAATCTAAGCAAACTGAAAAATGTACCTGAGAGATTGAGAAGGGGAAGTGAAACCATAAGGCATATCATTACCTCCCAAACTGGAGGGCCAGACAGGCAAACACAGAGAATCACAAACTACTGGGGCAGAGGACTCTTCTGGAGCCAGTACGAGGGTAGGAAAACCTGAAATGCAGATTGAGGCATTACTGGAGCTTCAGGACAGACGATTCTGAGAGATTAGCAGTTCACAGGGACCCAGTCATGCTTGCTGGAGCCCACACGAGTTTGTAAGTTTTGTCTCCAGAGTACTACCAGCTTCTCAGAATAAATGTCAGATAGAAATTCCCTCATGTTTCCTGCAGGGGTGAGGGAAGGGAGGCATCTTGAAATATACCAAGGCATCCTGTGCTCCTTAAATCTGTCCTCAGGTGAAACTATTTAAATAGAGTCAAATCTGCAGGATTTTCTCAGAGCCTAACTGCAGCTCAGTTCAGTTGTTCAGTCGTGTCCGACTCTATGTGACCCCATGGACTGCATCATGCCAGGCCTCCTTGTCCATCACCAACTCCCGGAGTTTACTCAAACTCATGTCCATTGAGTTGGTGATGCCATCCAACCATTTCATCCTCTGTTGTCCCCTTCCCATCCCGCCTACAATCGTTTCCAGCATCAGGGTCTTTTCAAATAAGTTATTCGCATCAGGTGGCCAAAATACTGGTGTTTCAGCTTCTGCCATCAGTCCTTCCAGTGAATATCCAGGATTGATTTCATTAGGGATGAACTGGATATATCTCCTTGCAGTCCAAGGGACTCTCAAGAGTATTCTCAACACCACAGTTCAAAAGCATCAATTCTTCAGTGCCCAGATTTCTTTATAGTTCAATTCTCACATCTGTACATGACTACTGGAAAAACTATAGCTTGAACTAGACAGACCTTTGTCAGCACAATAAAGTCTCTGCTTCTTAATATGCTGCCTAGGTTGGTCATAATTTCTCTTGCAAGGAGCAATTGTCTTTTAATTTCATGGCTGCAGTCACCATTTGCAGTGATTTTGGAGCCCCCCAAAAAAGTCTGTCACTGTTCCCATTGTTTCCCCATCTATTTGTCATGAAGTAATGGGACCAGATGCCATGATCTTGGTTTTCTGAATGTTGGGTTTTAAGTCAACTTTTTCACTCTCCTCTTTCACTTTCATTAAGAGGCTCTTTAGTTCTTCACTTTCTGCCATAAGAGTGGTGTCATCTGCATATCTGAGGTTATTGATATTTCTCCCGGCAATCTTGACTCCCCACGTTGTGCTTCATTCATTCCAGCATTTCTCATGATGTACTCTGCATATAAGTTAAATAAGCAGGGTGACAATATACAGTCTTGACATACTCCTTTCTTGATTTGGAACCAGTCTGTTGTTCCATGTCCAGTTCTGACTGTTGCTTCTTGACCTGCATACATATTTCTCAAGAGGCAGATCAGGTGGTCTGGTTATCCTCATCTCGTTAAGAATTTTCTACAGTTTGTTGTGATCCATAGAGTCAAAGGCTTTGGCATAAGGGAAAGTAAACACACAATTTAGTTGATGCTGGTATTCTAAGCAGAGCAAGGAATATACCCAATTCCAGCTCCCTCTAGCCCTCTACATGGAAGAAAGAAAATGCCCATTCCAGTCCACTCTAGGCATCCTGTCCCAGATAAGAGGGAAGGGGTACAGAGAAGCACTTCTGAAATTAGCACTCCAGAAACACAGACTCACTAAAAGACTCTGACCCATTGCTATCACATTACTTAAGTCATAATTACAACAGTTCTTTTACCCAGTTTATCTGTCTGATTATGAAGAAAAAGTATAAGGTGAACTAAAGATCAAAAAATAGTTTGAAGAGACAAAGCAAGCATCATATGTAGTTAGATATGCCAGGGGAGCTGGAATTATCAAACTGGAAATATAAAACAACCATGATTCATATGCTAATGCTCTTGTGCAAAAGTAGACAGCATACAAGAACAGATGGGCAAGTAACAAGACAGATAAGAATTCTAAGAAAGAGCCAAAATGGAATGTTAGCAATAAAAAACCACTATAACTGAAATTTTCTTAATAGCTATTGATAATTAATATTAATAGTGGGCTTACTAAACTGAACACAGCTGAAGAAAGAATCTCTGAGCCTGAAGATATCTCAATAGAAACTGTCAAAACTGAAAGTCAAAGAGAAAAAGGATTGAGAAGAGAAAACAAAATATCTAAGGACTGTGAGACAACTACTAAAGAAATAACATACACCGAATGGGAATGTTGGAAAGAAATTAAAGCAAGAAAGAACAAAAGAAATATTTGATATAATGGCACTGAGAATGTTCCCAAATAATATCAGACAATAAACTATAGATCAGAAAACACAAAGCAGAATAAATGTAAAAATAAAATAAAATAAAACTACCTCTGGGCATATCATAATCAAACTATAGAAAATCAAATAAAAAAATCTGATAAAGGCCAGATAAAGAAGCACTTTACCCATAGAGGAGAATGTATATTCTTCTCAAGCTCATAAAAGGATATTCATCAAGATAGACCAATTTTGGGCCATAAATTATATCTTAATGAATTAACTGGATAGAAACATTATAATATCTGTTCTCAGATCAAATGGAATTGAACTACTAACCAATAACAGGAAGATAGTTGGAAAATACCAAAGTACTTGATTAAACAACACACTTTTAAATAATATATGATTCAAGAAGAAATTTCAAAGAATTTTAAAAAATATTTGACAATAAAAATGAAAGCATGACTTACTAAAACTCATGGGATACAGTAAAAACAGTGCTTTTTGAAAACTATATTTTTGAATGTATATATTAGAAGAAAGATCTAAAATTTAATAATCTAAACTTCCACCATACTTAACTAGAAAAAGAAGAGCAAACTAAATCTAAGTAAGCTGAAGGAGAGAGCAGATATCAATGAAATTTAAAATATGAAATCAATAGAGAAAGTCAACAAAACCAAAATCTAGTTCTTGAAAAGGTCAATAAAATAGATAACCATTTAGCCAGGCCAACTGAGAAAAACAGAGAGAGGACATCAATTACTATTTTCAGAAATGAAAGAGGGAGCATTACTATCAAATTCATGGAAATTAAAATTATATTCAGTGGAATATTATGAGCAATTCTATGTCCACAAATTTGATAACCTAAATGAAATAAAGCAGTCCCTTGAAAGGCACACTATCAAAATATATACAAGAAGAAATGGAACATATGAATGGGTCTATATCTATTAAATAGGTTGAATTGATAATTAATCAATTTCCAAAATCGAAAACATCAGATCCAGAAAAACTCACTTGAGTGGAGCACGGAGGCTTTCTCTCAATATGATCATCATCTAATTCTGTCAAACTATTGTGCACTAAAGCTGATAGTTTGAATTAAGTTAATAAGTAATTATTAGCATGCAATGAATCAAATTCTAATGGATTTGGTACTTTTTCCCAAACTATTTTCTAGAATTAGATATAGACAAAATTAAACTGATCTACTTAGAAACAAATAATTTAACTATAGTAACTTTTTTTTTTTTTTCTATGAAATTTGGACTAAGAGTAAATGACAGGTGATGTAATGGAGGTAGTTTAATGAATAAATCAAGGGACTACTTCTTGTTTACAATGGAGTGGAGTGAAATACACAAAATAAGTAACAAGATAATTTTGAGTAGATTGCATTGTGAATAATTAGCCTACATGTCCCTCCCACACCATTACCAACATGACTCTTCTATCCCAGGTTACTATGCACACACCTCTTAGAATCTCAGGGAAGGAAAGCATCAGAAGAAATATTAAGGGGAAATCCAGAGTCAATTCTTATTATCAATTTCAAAAGGAATATTTCAAAACTTGTGACAGAGGTAAAATGCTTCTATTTTGCATTTGCAAAGGCTATGCTTTTTGAAGTCCAATTCTGAAGGTCCCAGATTCTAACAAATTTTAAAAGAGGGGAGGGGGGTTGGATAAGACAAACTTTAAAAGGGGGAAAACTATGAGACAATGGATATCAGATTATAAGTAAAATAAAATTAATTAAATTGGGAGGATGAAGAAGAAGCCCAGAAAAATGTAGATGTTAAGACAAGTTGAGGGAGTTAGGGAGACAAGACCCTGTCTCTAGGATCCAGACTAGAATAGAAGAACAATAAAGGACCATGCGCATTACCTTCCAAGGCTCTCCCTCTGCCTCCATGCATATGTGTGCTCAGTCGCTTCAGTCCTGTCCCACTCTGCAACCCTATGACTGTAGCCCGACAGGCTCCTCTGTCCATGGGATTCTCCAGGCAAAAATACTACAGTTGATTGCCATGCCTCCTCCAGGGGATCTTCCTGATCTGGGGATCGAAGCTGCATCTCCTGAACTGCAGGGGGATTCTTGACTTACCGAGCCACCTGAGAACTATGCTATGCATTTCTTCTCTCCGCCAATCTACTGGAATTTAAATCAACAATGGGAAGAAAGAGGGTGGGAAATATGCATACTGAATAATAAAGAATTCAAATGACTTGGTTTCCCCTTCATTGTACTGAAATTATCTCTCCTTAGCACAGTTAAGCGTGTGATAGAAATCAAGTAGTAATCATCAGACAAAATTACCATTCAGGAACAGCTGAGTTTATAATCTGAAACTTATATTCAGTTAACAGTTAAAGAAGTGTGATATTTGCTTTCAAAGAAATACATTGTGTATTAGAATAGAGTGTACTGGGGGAGAGAGACCTATGTTAGCTATGCAGGTTAGATAGAGTATTCCATCAGGATTCTTCTTTGTAAAGCAACAGAAGCTGATTTTAAGAAAAAAAAAAAAGAATATTGGTTGGCTCAGAATTTTTGGAAGGGTGAAAAACTAGATTGAGGCTAAGTTTTCAGAACCAAAACAAAACATTACAAGAAACCATGGAAAAGAGATCCAAGAAAGAGACGGAGAATGCCAAGCCAGAACTAAACTTGACTGTTTCAGCGACAAGTATCAAAGCTCTTTTGTGCAATAAACAGTACTTACTGGGACAGCATTTCTTAAGAAATGGGTTATCTCAACAACCCCTTTAGAAAACAAAGAGCAAAGCAATAAACAAACAAAATCCCTCAAAAAATAAGAGTAAAAGGAGCCTTAACAGCACTTTTTGTGTTCTCATTTTACTCTTAACTGAAGAATGAGCTTCCCTGGTGGCTCAGTGGTAAAGAATCTGCCTTTCAATGCAAGAGACGAGGGTTCGATCTCTTGGTCAGAAAGATCCTCCAGAGGAGGAAATGGCAATCCACCCCATTATCTTTGCCTGGGAAACCCCATGGACAGAGGAGCCTGAAGGGCTATAGTTCACAGGGTTGCAAAAGAGTCAGACGTGATTTAGTGACTAAAACAACAACAAAACTGAACAATATTAATTAGGATGCAGATATAAGCTGCTGAGAAATGATCAAAGAAGAAAATGCATTAAGAGCAAAAGATGTAAAGATAGAAAAGGGCTTGATATGTTTAAGAACTAGCATGTAAATCATGGCCAATAGTGGAGAAGGAAATGGCAACCCTCTCCAGTATTCTTGCCTGGAGAATCCTACGGACAGAGAAACCTGGAGGGCTGCAGTCCATGGGGTTGCAAGAGTCGGACACGACTTGGTGACTAAACCACCACCATGGCCGATAGGGGGTTCCCCTGATACCTCAGCTGGTAAAGAAACCACCTGCAATTCGGGAGACACCAGAGACACTAGTCAATCCCCTGGAGAAGGAAATGGCAACCCACTCCAGTATTTTTGCCTAGGAAATCCCATGGACCGAGGAGCCTGGTGGGCTATAGTCCATGGGGTCAGGAAGAGTCAGACACGACTGAGTGACTAAGCAGATGGCTGACCGAGGATGATTTTTAGATTAATGTAAATTGAAGTTGGAGAGAGCGGATTTTATTTTATTTTTCATTAAACTTTTTGTTTTATATTGGAGTGTAGCCTATTAACAATCTTGTGATAGTTTCAGGTGAATAATAAAGGGATTCATCCATACATATACATGTATCCATTCTCCCCTAAACTCCCCTTGCAGCCAGCCTGCTACAAAGCACTGAACAGAGTTCCCTGTGTTATATAGCAGGTCCTTGTTCATCCATTTTTAAATATAACAGTGTGTACCTAGATAAGGACCTTACCTTTAGGCTAGGGTAAGGAATATAATGATGCTGAAGCTGAAACTCCAATACTTTGGCCACCTCACGCGAAGAGTTGACTCATTGGAAAAGACCCTGATGCTGGGAGGGATTGGGGGCAGGAGGAGAAGGGGACGGCAGAGGATGAGATGGCTGGATGGCATCACCGACTCGATGGGCATGAGTTTGAGTAAACTCCGGGAGTTTGTGATGGACAGGGAGGCCTGGCGTGCTGCGATTCATGGGCTCGCAAAGAGTCAGACATGACTGAGTGACTGAACTGAACTGAAGGAATATAAATGTGTTCAAAGATAAGTTTCAAGTCACTAAAACTTTCTTCAGGAGTGACATGATCACATTTGTTCTTTACAATAATCACTTAAATGTAGGGGGCTGGGGGTGAGTGGGAATGGATTACTGAGGAACAAGAGAATAAGTAGAAAAACCAGATGGATGAATACCGCAATAATCTTGGTGAGATGTGATAGCAAATTAGTTCTGCACAACAAACAGGGCTCAGGGAATGTGATTAAAAATATAATACAAGTCCTTTGGCATTGTATTTGTATCTTTGATTCACAGTGTTCAGCTCAAATAATTTTATTCAGTGCTCTTAATTGGTTGGTAGCTACACATGAATCTGAAAAACAAACAAGAACAAAAACACATACTGAATGCTTCTATTGAATAGGGTACTATTACTCAAATTCTATTATTTAACTCTGAAAGTGTGAGATTTCTATGTCCATTTTAGACAGAAATAAACAGAAAAACACTACCTAGTCAAGGCCTTTAGTTGGTGTTTGGTTAGCCAGTTAAATGAGTGGAATACTTCAAGGAATTCAGTATGAAACCAAATCTCTTCAACACCCTTTTCAAAGAAACAGACACATTTCAAGAAAAGTGATTTTCTACTTGCCTATGTTGAAAGAATTTTTAGCAGTTAATAATTCCATTCCCTTCCTGCTGATATTGGCATGGATAATAATTTTATGATGACTAAAACATATAAAAGTATCATTATAATATCAAAAGTTATTAATGCATTAATATATATTTATTGCTAATATATTTAAAACTTAATGTTAAATCAGTATGCAGCATATAATATAGGAACATTTTTTATGAACTGTATGTATTGTGTGAGTGTGTGTATAGAAAGAGTATTAAAGGGAAGTTTCAAAATCTGTTTCATTTTTTTCTAAAATAAAACCCCAAAAAAGTAAAATATTTAGGTTAATTCATAGTATCTGGTTTAGTAGATTTTCTTTATCAGAACAGGGTGTTATAATTTGGGAAAATGGAAAATATTTACCAGCTATTGTAAAGTGTAACATATTTATTCATTTGTTCAATTTAATACATCTTTATCATCCACTAAGAAAAACAGAAAAAGTTGGAGAAGGAAATGGCAACCGACTCCAGTATTCTTGCCTGGGACATCCCATGAACAGAGGAGCCTGGTGGATTGCAGTTCATGGAATGGAAAAGAGTTGGACTTGACAGCACAGGGCAGAATATCTTAGAGACTTAGAACAATAAAAAGTTATTCTCTGAAGGCTCTAGAGTGAGAAATCGGAAGTGGATTTCCCTGGAAAAAAGAAGATGTTGGCGGGCTCCCCCTCCAAGAATCTAGGACAGGGTCCCAAGCTTTGCCTTTTCTGCATCTAGCACTGCAATCCTTGCATTCCGTGGCTCCTGGGCCCTCCTCCCTATGTAAATCCAGCAGCATCGCAAACCTCCCTCTGCTTCTGTCTTCACATCACTTTCTCTTTCACCAGGACCTTTGTGATTAGATGAACAACTCAGATAAGACAGGCTTGTTCTCCTATCTGGGGATTAGGACAAGGACACCTGGGCAGCCATTGCGGGATCTGTTAAGTCTTGTGTGACCACGATCGGCCTGTCCCTGGCTCTCTCCAGTGGTGATGGGCCTACCCATGTGTCAATCATGTCTCTTGCCCTCCCTTAATAAAGTTCACAATGTCAAAAAAAAAAGAAAAACAGAAAAAGTGATCAGTCATATTCAAGACAATAAACAATAAGCACTAGATAAATTAATAACTAGTTAAAATTAAGGATTCCAAAAAGTGGTAAGTTCTAGGGAAGAAGACAAAGCTGAACAATGCACTGGAGAACAGAGTAAAACATGTCTCACTGGATCATTTAGATGTTGCTGTCTGAAATCCCAATCCTTTAGGTGAAAATTGATCAAAGTCCCAAAACATAAGCTATGCTTCATGAAGATCTGGGTGAAGATTGTTTTGGGATGTGGAAAGAACCCACAAGAGCCGCAAAAGAGGGATTATGTTGGGTAAGATTAAGAAATAGCAAGGAAGTGCAGAGGGATGGAGAACAGAGTGAGGATTAGAGTAAAAAAAGATGAACTTGGAGAATTAAGAGAATGGAGACCACATTAAAGAAAACATTTGAATTATATTAATGCTTTATCAGGAATCCTTTGGCAGGCTTTATGCATCGAAGTGGCTAATTTGATTTATGTGTTTAAATGCATATTTTGGCTGCTCTGTGGAGTGTGGGAGCAGAGCAACAATTTAAGTGACTCCTGGAATTGTCCTTATAGAAAGGTGGGAGCCAGAGGCTGGGGCAACAATGATAACTTTAAATCATATAGACAGAGATTGGGCAAAGAACAGGCTTAGTCCTAGAGGAAATTGTAGGTGAGAGGGAGGTAGGGATGCAGTTCAAATGATCAATTGATATTAATGCTATTTAGGCTGAAAATTGTAATTAAATTATGACTGGCTGTCATAAATGACTGAAATAGTTGTATGCCATTGTTAACACAAATTAGGCACCCATGCATAAAAGAGATTATATTAACACTTAAACCATAGTTCCAATACAAACCATTCACAATATATGAGCATTTACATTGTACTCCTTTTGCACATTACTTGAACTAAATGCACACAAATGACAAACACATAATCTCCAGTAAGACTCTTATCCTTTGCCCACTGTTATGAGGCATTAGCCTATTGTATCCTTGAAATGGAATTATCATCAGTGCCAAAAGGCTTGCAGTTATATTCAGCATATCAATTCTACATAACTAAATAGAGTTCAGAGGAGGTATTTTCAAAATGCAATACAAATTCCCTTGCATCAGTATTTATACACCCTGCATTAATGTAGAATATCTTTCTACTCATAATGTGTAACTCAAATAATTTTATTCCAAACTCCTAAATTAAGAGTTGCCCCAAGAACTTGTCTTTTGCTGGAAATTACATATTTAATATAATTTACAAAGAGAATTTACTTGGCTAAATTGATTTTAAAGACTTTTGCCTACACAAATGGTTTTCTGCCTTTGATATTACAGTAAGTCTCCCACATGTGAATGAGTTCCATCCTGAGGGAGTGTTCATAACTGATTTGTTCCTCAGTCCAGCAAAGTTAGCCTACTTACCCAAATAACACAATCAGCTATATGGTACTGTAATGTATGATATACTACTTTTCACACAAATAATACACAGAAAATTAAAAAAAAAATTAAACTTACAGTAGAGTATCTTGAAAAGTACAGTAATATAGCTCAGCATCTGTCAAACAGGAGCTGACGAGTAGAGTTACTGACTGGAAGTGGGGGAAGAGGTGGGAGGTGGTAGACCTGAAGGATTGTCAGTAGGAGATGGCAAGCAAGATGCAATTTCACTCACACCTGATGATGGAGTGCGCGTTCGCCTCTTGGAAAGTTCTCAACTTGAAGGTTTGTACATAGAGAACCTTGTACTGTAATATGGAATAGCACATAGAACTATTGGCATTATGTTTTTTTCTTAATATAGAAAACTATTATTACTCTATAAATTCAGTAACAAGTCTAAATTTATCTAGATATTTTTAAATTGCTATTTATTTCATGGATTTTTTTAAACTCATAATATTTAAGTAAATGTATATTCTGTTCTGTCTCCTAACTTCTATACTTCATAAGTGTTCTTGCTTTTACTTTAAAGAAAAAAAAAAGTCTCTATTTACTTCACGTATGAGTTCCAAACAGGATTTTAGATTCTAATTTTTGCTCTTATATCATGAGTGTTTGAGATAGTCTTAGTGACACCATTGGGCTTCCCAGGTGGTATTAGTGGTAAATAACCCATCTGCCAATGCAGGAGACGTAAAAGATTCAGGTATGATCCCTGGGTCAGAAAGGTCCCCTGAGGAGGACTTGACAACCCACTCCAGTATTCTTGCCTGGAGAATCTCATGGACTGAGGAGCCTGGCAGGCTATAGTCCATGTGGTCACACAGAGCCAGACACAACCGAAGTGACTTAGCACATAGGCACAGTGACACCAGAATAATACATTCTACTGTCATTTGAAATATTGGGAAATTTTAAGCAAGCCATTTAAGAGAAATAAAATTTCACATCAATTAGAATTTTTCAAGGAAATTATTATAAATGTAGTTATTTTTCACTTAAAATGTATACCTTTGGGTGCAAAATTTTACCAGATTCTTTATTTCTTGTGTCCATGATATCTTTGATATTTATTTTGCTGTGCACTTAAGATTATTTATTACCTTTTAAGAATAGCCTCACTTATCACTGTATTTAGGAATTCTTAATCCCTTAAAATAAAATTTCCTACTTTCTCCCTGTTAGTACTTCCTGTACCAACAAAATTTCTATTTTAAAGCCTGCAACAGTTAACCATATTTGGTCAATCATGTGGCTTTCTTCATAGGCAACCTGTATGCTCTTTGAGAGTAACACATATAACTTGTTCATATCTCTGTCTCTAAAAGAAACATCCCTTCTCAAAGATGACCACTGAAAGAACAAAAATCTTATATGTATAACCTTAGTTATTGTGACTAACCATAACATACATATTAGAATGATGGAGGTTTTTACAATTTTATAAGTGTCAATAAATGATGGACAAAGAATATTGACTTTTTTTGTATGTGTTATTTATCTTATGTTTTTTTCTATATATAACTCCAACTGTACATTAATGACAGCAGAGTTTTTTTTTTTTTTTTTTTTTTAATCAGGAGTTTAGGAGAAAGAAAACAGGAAAACTATGCCTGTACATTGCAATTATTCATTCCCACTGAGTGTGATTCCATGAGAGATTGTGACCATCATCATTGAAGCCTAATTTTACTGCATTTAATATACACTTGTATCTTCAGAGATCTTGTGGAATCTATGTACATCTTAGCTGATTTAACTGGGTGTTTTTTGTTTGTTTGCTTCAGGAGCTGTGATCGTTACAGTACTGATCAGTTAAAATGAATAGGCTAAGTGTGATCCCAATAATTAAGTATATAAAATCTATACAATGCACAAAACCAACCTATTTAGGTCTTTAAAATATTTAATTCTTTAACACCTTGGGCTTTATTCTGAAAATGTGACTTATTCCAAGGCTATTGTTTGAGTTTCACTAGAAATCATTGTCATGTCTTTAATAATCACAGGCCTTCTATAGCTCAAGACATTTTACTTGCTAAATTAAACCTCTTAGGTATCTACTAGACTCAGTTGCATCACAATTATTATGATCATAATAAAATAACAGTTGTGGAAGGAAGTAGCACTTTTAGAGAATGTGGTCACTTTTGGTATACTTAACTGCCTCTTTTATTTAGTTTTAAGCTTCTAAACTTTTCTCTCTGTTTTCTTCTCAATAAAAGAATATTTTAGCATTATGATTAATTGAAATATATGCCTCAGAAATTGATTTTGTAAGCTGAAACATAATAATCTGTAAATGAACTATTTTGAGAGAAACTAACTGGTGACTCAGTGGGTAAAAAAATCTGTCTGAAATGTGGAAGACCTGAGTTCAATCCCTGCATCCAGATGATCACCTGGAGAAGGAAATTGCTACCCACTCCAGTATTCTTGCCTGGAGAAGTCCATGGACAGAGAGCCTGACAGTCCATGGGTTGGCAAAGTCAGACATGACTGAGCAACTAACACCCTTAACTTACTATGGTAAAACCATTTTCATCAAATGTTTATATTTTATAGTTATGGATATATGTCTTCTTCTAAAAGGCAATATTATTTGAATTAGATAGCTTCATGAATGGCTTGCTTCAGATTAAAAATTTTGGGGTGAATTGGGGATTGGGATTTATATATATACATTAATATGTATAAAATAAATAACTAGTGAGAATCTACAGTAGAGCTCAGAGAACTCCTCTCAGTTCTCTATTGTGACCTGAACAGGAATAAATCCAGAAAAGAGGGAAAATATATATATATTTTATATATATATAATACATTTGTACACACACACACATATATATATCTGTATACATAAAATGCATATGTACATATATATCTGTATACATAAAATGCATATGTACATATATATATCTGTATACATAAAATGCTATGTACATATATATCTGTATACATAAAATGCATATGTACATATGTATATATCTGTATACATAAAATGCATATGTACATATGTATATATCTGGATACATAAAATGCATATGTACATATATATGCATATGTAGATAGCGGATTCAGTTTTCTGTACAATAGAAACAAACACAACACTGTGAAACAACTCTATTTCAATAAAAACTAATAAAATTTCATTAGTTTCATTACTAAAAATTAAGTGTATCCTGAGAAGTTATGCTAGTATCTCTTCTAAGTACTTTTACATATACCATTTTCATTTAGTCCCATTAATCAAATAAACAAAATCAAAGCATCTATGATTTGGACCCAATTATTATTGGACAGTCAGATGAAAAAAATGAAGTATAAAAATATAAGGGACTATTGTCAGTGTATGGCAAAAACCACTACAATATTGTAAAGTAACTAATAAAAATAAATGAAAAAAAAAATAAGGGACTATTAGTCATAAAATAGAAATAAATTATGCTATTTGCAGTAACGTGGATGGACCTACAGCTTATACTAAATTAAATAAGTTAGACAGGGAAAGACAAATATATGATATTGCTTATATGTCAAATCTTAAAAATGATACAAATAAACTCACATACAAAAGAGAAATAGATTCACAGACATAGAAGACAAGCTATGGTTACCAAAGGTGAAAAGAGGGGGGAGGATAAGCTATGAAGTTGTGATTAACATATCAACACTACTATATATTAATAGATAATCAAAAAAGACCTACCGCATAGTACATGAGACTATACTCAATATTTTGTAACAACCTATAAGGAAAACAAATCTAAAATGTATAGATATATACACATGTATAACTGAATCACTTTGATGTAATACATCTGAAACAAACAACATTGTAAATCAACAATATTTCAATTAAACTTTTTTCAAAAGAAAACTGGGGCATAAAGAGGATTAAGTGTATCCAGTGTTAAAAGGCTGAGCACTGAAGAATTGATGCTTTTGAACTGTGGTGTTGGAGAAGACTCTTGAGAGTCCCTTGGACTGAAAGGTAAAACTAGTCAATCCAGACGTGAGTGTTGGACCATAAATGCCAACAAAATGATGCTTTTCAATTGTGGCGCTGGAGAAGACTCTTGAGAGTTCCTTGGATTGCAAAGATATCAAAGCAGCCAATCCCAGAGGATATCAACGGTGAATATTCACTGGAAGGATTGATGCTGAAGATGAAATTCCAATACTTTGGCCACCTGATGTGAAGATCTGACTCACTGGAAAGGACTGATGCTGGGAAAGATTGAAGGCAGAAGGAGAATAGGAGGGCAGATGATGAGATGATTGGATGGCATCACCAACTCAGTGGATATGAGTTTGAGCAAACTCCAAACAGGGAAGTTTGGACAGGAAGTGATGGACAGGGAAGCCTGGTGTGCTGCAGCCCATGGGGTCACAAAGAGTAGGACATGACTGAGCGACTGAACAATAACAACACATTTTACTGAGTCGTCATGGGGCACAACTAAAATATTTAAATTAGTAGTTTGACATCAGAAACAACACTCCTAGTGACTTTATTGGAATATATGTATCATGAACAGCACATTGCTCTTTGGTAGATTTCTATGTATATTTGAGCAATTGTGTCACAATTTTAAAGAATTATTTAAGGGATGATGGATCATTACCCAACTTTTTGAAGGGAAAATATTTTTACAACTATATTGTGAATACCAGGATTTTAAGTATCATAAAATTATACATATAAAGCAATCAGTTTCTTCTTTTCAAGTATCAGTTCAATTCAGTTCAATAGCTTAGTCATGTCTGACTCCTTGTGATCCCATGGACTGCAGCACACCAGGCCTCCCTGTCCATCACCAACGCCCAGAGTCCACTCAAATCCATGTCCATTGAGTCGGTGATGCCATCCAACCATCTCATCCTCTGTTGTCCCCTTCACCTTCTGCCTTCAATCCCTCCCAGCATCAGGGTCTTCTCAAATAAGTCAGTTCTTCGCATCAGGCGGCCAAAGTACTGGAGTTTCAGCTTCAGCATCAGTCCTTCCAGTGAACACTCAGGACTGATCTCCTTAGGATGGACTGCTTGAATCTCCTTGTAGTCCAAGGGACTCTCAAGAGTCTTCTCCAACACCACAGTTCAAAAGCATCAATTCTTCGGTGATTAGCTTTCTTTATAGTCCAACTCTCACATCCATACATGACTACTGGAAAAACCATAGCCTTGACTAGATGGACCTTTGTTGGCAAAGTAATGTCTCTGCTTTTTAATGTGCTGTCTAGGTTGGCCATAACTTTCCTTCCAAGGAGTAAGTGTCTTTTAATTTCATGGCTGCAATCACCATCTGTAGTGATTTTGGAGCCAAAAAAATAAAGTTTGTCATTGTTTCCCCATCTATTTTCCATGAAGTGATGGGACCAGATGCCATGACCTTAGTTTTCTGAATGTTGAGCTTTAAGCCAACTTTTCCACTCTCCTCTTTCACTTTCATCAAGAGATTTTTAGTTCCTCTTCACTCTCTGCTGTAAGGGTGGTGTCGTCTACATATCTGAGGTTATTGATATTTCTCCCAGCAATCTTGATTCCAGCTTGTGCTTCCTCCAGCCCAGCGTTTCTCATGATGTACTCTGCATATAAGTTAAATAAGCAGGGTGACAATATACAGCCTTGATGTATCCTTTTCCTGTTTGGAACCTGTCTGTTTTTCCATGTCTCAAATATAAGTTTCATTTATAAACTTTGTTTCTCTAAAATTATCCAAATGCAACATGAAAACAACTTGTAAACAACAGCAACATAATATTGACAATGAAACAGATCACATCAGAACAATATTATCTGAAGAAAGGCCACCTAGTACAACCAAACCAGATCAGTTGGGAAGAGTTCTCTGCTGTCTCAGGTGGACATGGTGGAGTACATGTGTCAAAGTGGTGGGCATGCACAGCAAGTGTCTGACAGCTCCCCAAGACCTTCCTCAGGATCCGTGATTCACTAGAAATGCTCTTAGAACTCAAAGAACTGTTGTACTCACAGTTACAGTTTATCACAGTCAAAAGATACAGATTAAAACTTTCAATGATGAAAGATGCATGGGATAGAGCCAGAGAGAAAACAGGTACAAGCTTCCATTCATCTTGTCCCATTGAAGTCATATGGACCATACTTAATACTTTCAAAATAATGTGCAATAGCCACATTGCTGACAAAGGAGACTGTCCTGAGCCTTGGTGTCCAGGATTTATTGATATTTGGTTACATAAGCATGTAGTGCCTGATGACTGACTTTAGTTCCTCAGTCCTCAGCAGCTAGCCCTTCCAGAGTTTGGAATAATGCTGTGTGGCTCAAGGACCTTGCCATTAAGCACACTAGTGCTATAAACTGTCTGGTCTGGTCCAAGGCCATGAGTATGCAAAGACATGTTTAGCAAACAAAATATTGTAAGTTCTCAGAAGCTATTTCCATGGAGAGGGTGAAGGGACATTTTTTTGGGAGGGGGTGGAATCTATAGGGTTTGACTATTTCTAGCTTTTCAGGTTAATACTTAACTGCCCAGCAGGCCAAACTAAAAACCTCTATTGTGAAATAAATCAATAACTTGTTTTGAGATTATAGGAAGCATCTTGATACCTATTTTTGACAGAATAGAGAGGAGAGGAGGCTTGACTAAATGTAGACAAATCAAGTAGGTATTGTTCCATAAAATTCATGCTAAGGATGAGTGGACATGGAGGAGAAACTGTGTGTGAATCATAGTTATATGTTGATTCTGACAGATTGAAAGAAGTGGAAAAGGTGATATACTTACATACATACACACACACAGATGCAAAAATAGCATAGACCTGTCTGATGTAATATTTTTCTGTGTTCTAGGTAAGGTCTATACTCCTAGAACAGAGTTATGCTCCTAGGATAGATAGTTGATAAGAAATTTTCCACAGCAAATTTTCATAAAACTCAATGTAGCAACTATTTTGAAATTTATTTTCCACTTTCTCTCAAATGGTTAGCAATGTTGAGCATCTTTTCACATTTATGGGCCATCTGTACCTCTTTTTTGTTGAAAAAACCAACACAGCATTGTAAAACAATTGAATTAATTAAAAAAGAAACAATTATAAAAACTTATTTTTACTCATTCACTCAAGTCCTTCCTCATGTATTCTTCTAAACATGAAGATTCAAGAATATCTACATTTATTTAAAATCTACAGGCAAGTGAGTAAAAAGTAATATAACCATACAGCAATACTAAAAATGTGTAAGCAGAAGATATAAAAACTAAATAATCATGAAATAATATGAGAATAAACTACTCCAAACTTTTGCATGCACACACACGCACTGAAAAGATTATCACAGAGAGGAAGCAAAAAACATACACATATATTGTTATAGAAAATTAAATATGTTAATAAAGAGATATCCTCTATGTTTAGGTTTCCCAGGCAGTTCAGTGATAAAGAACCTACCTGCCAATTCAGGAGATGCGTGTTTGATCCCTGAGTCAGAAAGATCCTCTGGTGAAAGAAATGGCAACCCACTCCAATGTTCTTTCCAGAGAAATCCCCTGGACAGAGGAGCCTAGCAGGCTGCAGTCCATGGGGTTGTCAATCAGTAGGGCATGACATAGTGAATAAACAATGTTACAAAACCTCCATGTTACAAAGATGTAGAAAGAAAAAGTTCTAGAAAGAAATGTTAATGCAAGGTAAAATGAACACATAGATACAAAGCAAGGAAGAAAAATTAACATCAGAGAAAATAAGGTCTCATTAAAAGAATATAAAAAGAAAACAATGACAGATTTAACAAAAAATTGTTACATATATGACAGGAGAAAACTGACCAAATTTTCATAAAGAACAGAAAGTTTGTACAATTTAGAAAGAAATTTGCAGATACAAAAGAACAAAAATTATCCAAAAGATGAATATTTAACATATCTGCCCAAAAGAATAAATGAAACAGTCAAATATGTAATTCAGTATGATGTCTCTAAAGTTGAGAAAGACAAATCATTTGACTAGATGTTCAAGAAAAACATATCGCAGCTCAAGACATACTGACACATGGCCTGGGCAGTTAATTGACTTGACGATAAAGAATCCCAAAGACAGCCAGGCAAATCCTTACATCAATGACAGGAAGGATAAACCAGGCTTACTTAGTTCTGACTTCTTCATGGTAACATGCTCCACCAGAGGATAAATATCAGCATTATTTTCAGAAAACATAATGTGACCCGAAAGTTCAAACTTAGTTAAATTGCTATTCAAGAACAAGAGCAATAGATAATTTCAAAGAACATCAGTCTCCAGGTTCATACACTTTCATAAGAAATAAATGATGTCTCAAGAATAAGAAGTGAACTGGTAAGATTCATCTAATGCAACACTTTCCTGATATTTGCAGCAATACAGTTCATGAGTAGCCATTGAAACTCCATTTTCATGAATATAAATTCAAAAGCACCTACAGTTGTGAAAACAATATATAGAACTTTCAGTCTTTTTTGACTAACTCCAAAAGTTAATCAGATGTTATTGATACGTCAGCATGAAACTCTGCAGTCCTATGTCTTATTCAAGTTTGAATCCAGGATACCATGGGAGCAAGGATGACTCCAGGATTTGGTTTTTATTAAGATCCCAAACTTTGCTGGCCTTGGCCTGCAGCGACTTGAAGCAGGTCTTCAGTTCCAGGCCAGAGACTGAGGTCAAGTCACAATGGTGAGAGCCCCAAATCCTAACCAATTAGACCTGAGGTGAGCGACAAGAGCTAGCGACAAGATCTAGATCTTTAGTTTTGCAGAAAAGAATTCCCACAAAGATGGAAAGTAGTGAAACAAAGTGTTTAGGAGGAGGTGAAAAGAGTATGGTACCTGTGGATAGATGGATGGGTAGACTCAGAGAGAGAGTTGCACACTCATGGCAGCTTAAATCACTTATGTGTGGCATTTCTTTCAGGTTTCCTTTGGCCAATCATTTTGATTTGTCTGGTTCAGAGTCCAGATTTGGTATATCTGAGGATCCTCCCATGTATGCCTACACATCTCCTAGACACAATGGAGTCTACCAAAAAGCCATATGGAGAGTTAGTATCATTTAGCATCACTCTCTTTTCCACCTCCAAGGGGCCTTTCTTTGCACATGTGGTTGGGAAGGTCTTCTGATTTCAAGAATGAGAAAAAATGTGGTCTCATCTTCTATTTGAGCAGGGATCAATGTCCTCCTTTAATTACCTGCTATTTTTGTCTTAAAGTATAGGTCTACAGAGAACAAACTTCAGATGTTTGCCCCAGGGCCCCATCTATCTTCTGCCTCAATCCTATCTATCCTGATGCTTTCATTCCACAGTGGTTCCATATTCTGCCTTACTATACAGCTAAACTTGTTTCCAAAATATCTTTAATTTCTTGTTCTCCAAAAAAAGAAAAAAGAATAACATAAGAGCAATGATAAAAACAAAACCATTCTTTGGTCTGAATTATTTAACTTGATGATCCTTTGTGTCAAAATCTTTGCCTTTTCTGCCTTCATAATTAAGGTCGGCATCCAGAGAAACATCCAAAGATGAAAATTACTTATTTTATGGCCAAGCATACACGATAAACTGGCCACAGAAATGCACCAGTTATTTTTAAAAGATTACTAAGATTCAATAAACTAATGTATATTGATATTATGCTTTATAGTCCAACTGACATTTTGAGAGTAAATTAACATTTAGGTGTTAATCCAGATTTTGCAGTGAAAAACTGGGACATGTGGTCAACTCACTATAAAATATGCTAGATATTTTGCAATAATTACAACAATCTTGTGAATGTGTTCTTATTAATTCCATTTATCTTATTAGATAAAAGTGAAAGTGAAAGTTAATTGCTCAGTCATGTCCAACTCTTTGCGATCCCACAGACTGTAGCCTGCCTGGCTTCTGTCCACGGGATTCTTCAGGCAAGAATACTGGAGTGTGTTGCCATTTCAAACTTAGAGATAAGTGATTCATATAAAGTCTAAATAAGTGTTGGATCAGGAATTATAAGCGAACTCTAAGCCTATGGTTTGCACTCTTCAAAACTTTTATGTAGATCCATAATTCATTCAGGACAATAGATATATTTTTAAATTATCATAACAATGACATATTTTTTCAAGTTTATTTTTAATGTCTATTGAAGCCATAAATAAAATTATATATAAAGAAATAATGCATTTTCTTCAAAAGCAATGTAATGGATTAAACACACACAAACACCCATATAGAGGGAGATAATCAGAATTTTTCAGGCATCTGTAGTTACATGGAGGATTGTCAGGGGGAAAAGTTAATAAGAAAAGTTTCATGAAATATCAGCAATTTAGGTTTGTAGTAAGAAATACTTTAGGGGAAAGTCTATTACAACACAAGGTTCTTGTTTGATTTGGCAACTATTTGTTTTATCATTTAACTTTAAACAAGTCAAATCCCTGGTTACTCCTAGAGAGGGAGAGCTGCTCTATTTATTTAGCAGGTTTTTTTTTTTTTTTTTTTTTTACCCTGCTTAATAACTTAAGAACTCTCAAGGCCTGACCTATGAATGAAAAAATTAAGTTCAATTTGGTAAAGGGGAAAAGAGGCATTAGTTTAACATGACAAATTGAGATTTAAGATTGGTCAGAAATTACTGGCTTGCTTTTTTGTGGTTTTCTTTTCAGAGGACATAGGCATGACTTTCTGCTTTTGAGTGTTTCATTCATTTTAAGTATGTCCTTCAATCTCTGCAGCCTTTCTCTGTTATTATTAGATCTCAGCTTGTAATGCTGCACATGTACAAACAAGACAACCATTCTAAAGAACAATATCCACCATCACCAGATCTACAAAATGTCTTAGAAAAGAATATATGGCATCAACTTTATTTCTTGTTCAGATTACTCACAGAGCTGGGTATCAGTTTGTAAAGTTATTGCACAGTAACCTTTACAGACAAAAACAGAAAAAAAACACAACATTTTCCTTCATAAAATCAGAAAGGCACCAAAGAAGATTTCAAAGAGCTTCAAAACCTAGTAGGATGCATAGGTAGGATAGAAAAAAGCTAGTATTAAACGTTTGCTTTGCATTGAAATATTTTTATCTCAAATCTAGCTCTTTGGACTAATGGTATACTGAGTTCCTGTCTCCACATATGGAGGCTTTCTGCTCTAAACAAGTAGCAAAAATAGACAAAATATAGAGACAACAAAAAAAATGCATATATGGCCTTCAAAAAAATAATATTTTTGAGTACTAGAAAGCTGACAGAAACTCAGAGCAGTGAGCTTTGTTCACTGTGTACCAGCTGAGCTCTCAGTCCAGAGAAAAATGGGGGAAAGAAGTACAAATGGAGCATATTAATATGGATGAAATTTTCTCTAAGTTTTAAGGGGTTTCAAAACTCACTTCTTGAAGATGGTGGCTAGGAGTCACCAAAGAACATGAAGTACATCATTGGCAACCTGCTAGAGTCACAGATTTTGGGAAGCTGTAGGTGAGGAGCCAGAAATAAATGGAGAAGCACCCAGCCAGTGTCCTTTTCATTGGTAACTGCATCTCTGCAAGCCTTAACATCATCTGAGGGGCACACGTGTAAATATGGAATCATTGTATAGGTTTTTGGAAACCAAGAGTAGATATGCAAAGCAAGGGGATAACTACAGTGGGAGAGAGAAAAAATAAACACTGCTGTAAAAAATTACCCACTCAAAACTGCACTGCTTACAGAAACTAAAGAACACATTTTTTAAAAGAGCTAATGTCAAGAAAGATAGCAAATGAACAATAAGGGCTAGTATCTTACCTGAATGAAGTTATCTTTATTAATCTGTCTAATGAAGGCTTTAGAATAAGCATGTTCAGGTGCCCAAAGAGTGAAATGAGCAGACAAGGTTGTGAGATAGAGCTGGTTTACCATTTTGGCAATCCATTTGACAGTGTGCCTTCCCCTGTTTCAGAGATAGAAAAATATTAAGTGTACTCAGATTCCTTTGGGGTTGGAGTGACAGAGTGGGAGCAGATTTTGTTAATCAGATACATTTGTCCAGACTTGTTAGGACTGATTCAGTTGAAGAGGCAGTACAAGAAGTGCCTATCCTGCTAATGTGGGTTATAGCAAGGGCAATGTGGATCTGCACAATCAGATCTGGTGGTGGTTACCTTAGCTTTGGATTAAAAAAAAAAAAAAGATAATTAAAAGATAATTATTCCTGGAACCAAAGTTAATTTTACTTTTCAATCTTTATTTTTTTCCTTTTCTTTTCCTTCTTTCTTTCTTTTTTTTTCCGATGGCTGAGTTAGCACCATCTTAATGTCAACACTTGTGAACATGCCTTTTTAAGTTCCTGAATTTAGTTAAGGTTGCAGTTCTCTCTGTGAATCACTTCCTTCAATCATTCTGATCCTAAACTTTATATGGAAACAAACCCAAATGCATACATACACACATATGCATGCCCAAAACAAGTAATGTTAGCAAAACTTTGAAGAATGGAAACAACGAAGTGGTAATTGCTTCTGCAATTATAGCAAGTACCATTGAAAACTAAAAGGTATTAAAAGGTGTGGATGTACATAAGTATAGAGATAGACCAATGGTACAAAATATAAGGATAGAAATAATTCCAAATACTATAAGAATTTTTGCATATGTTGCATTCTCAAACTAGTGGGAATATTGCGTTTAATACATAAGGAAAGACTATGTATTAACTATGAAAAAAAAAAGACAAATTAGGATAATTCTTCATACCATCCCAGTAGGGTAAACTGTAAATTATTATCAAACTGAATGTACAAAATGAAATATTACAGTTACTTGAAGAAACCATGATGAATTCCCTTAAAACTGAGAGAAGGGAATCCAAGAATGAAGTGAATGAAATCCAAGAAACAATAAAAGCAAAATATAATAAATCGACTGTATAAAGCTAATACAACAAGAAAAAAGAAATCCTGCCTGACAAATATAGTATAAGCAAAGTTATTGTAAAAATATAAAACTGAGAAAATATTTGCAACATGTATCACAAACATATGGTTAATCTCCTTTTGAATATAAAATAATTACTAACCTAAGGAGGAAACAATGATCATTTTAAAGGTAAAACATATGAAAACAGGGTTCAAAGAAAAATAAAAATGTAGCCCGTTCTAGAGATGCACAGCTTCTCTCAACAATTTTACAGTGAAGTACACCTTCTTCTATGTGATAATAAAAATGCAAACTTTGTCAAAATGCTATAAATAATAAAGCTGTTGGGACACAGTCATTCATTATGGGGGAAATGGAAAACTGTTCAACAAGGAAGGGCAATCTAATCATATTTACTCATATTACAGAGACTTTTATGATCAGAGATCATATTCATGAGATAAATCTTACATACATTCCTGCTCATGATTAGAATACAGTATTATAATAAAAATTAATAGTAATGTTCACTTTTTTGTTAGAGCATAGGATTGAAAGCAATTCATGCTGCCATCAGGTAAACTATGATTATCTTTATAATAAAATATCACACAGCTCTATTGAAAATAGTGAGAAATATCTCTGTATATGGATAACTTATTCTAGGATACATTAAATGGAAAAATCAAGATGTAAGATAGTGGATACATGATTTTATCTTCTGTGTAATAAAGAGAAAATTAAGAATATATTTCCAAAAATGCATATAAAGATATGCTAGAAAATATGCACAAAGTAATAAAGCAAATCTATACAGAGAAAGTCAAAGGATCAGATGGATGTACATAAAGGTAGAAGCAAGATTTTCTATATTTATATTTTGTATATTTTCACACTTTGAAAACACATAAAACTGCTTCACTCTGCTTCACTCTGTACCATAGGTTCAGGGTTCATCCACCTCATTAGAACTGACTCAAATAGGTTCCTTTTTACGACTGAGTAATATTTCATTACATATGTGTACCACACATTTTTATGCATTCATCTTAGTGAAAAAGCATTCCACTTAGTGAAAAAGAAAATACTGGAAGTTTGAGAATATAAAACCAAATTCTAATAACACATTCATAGCACAATAAAAATGACAATATACTTGAGAACAAATCATATTAAAAAACTATGGACTCCAAGAGTTGTTTGTACATTTTGGAGATTAATCCTTTGTCAGCTTTTCATTTGCTGTTATTTTCTCCCATTCTGAGGGTTTTCTTTTTACCTGGTTTTTAGTTTCCTTTGCTGTGCAAAAGATTTTAAGTTTAATTAGGTTCCACTTGTTTATTTTTGCTTTTATTTACATTATTCTAGGAGGTGGGTCATAGAGGATATTGCTGTGACATATGTCAGTGAGGGTACTCTAAGAGCTTTACAGTTTCCTGGCCTTACATTTCAGTCTTTAATCCATTTTGAGTTTATTTTTGTGTATGGTGTTAGGAGGTGTTCCAGTTTCATTCTTTTCCATGTAGCTGTGGAGAAGGCAATGGCACCCCACTCCACTACTCTTGCCTGGAAAATCCCATGGATGGAGGACCCTGGTGGGCTGCAGTCCATGGGGTCACGAAGAGTCAGACATGACTGAGCGACTTCACTTTCACTTATCACTTTTATGCATTGGAGAAGGAAATGGCAACCTACTCCAGTGTTCTTGCCTGGAGAATCCCAGGGATGGGGTCGCACAGAGTTGGACACGATTGAAGTGACTTAGCAGTAGCAGTCCAGTTTTTCCAACACCACTTTTTGAAGAGGCTGTCTTTTCCCCATTGTGTATTTTTGCCTCCATTGTCAAAGGTAACATGCCTATATATGTCTGAGTTTATCTCTGGGATTTCTGTCTTGTTCCATTGGTCTATGTTTTTCTTTTTGTGCCAGTATCATACTGTCTTGATGACTGTAGCTTTGTAGTATAGTCTGAAGTCAGGAAGGTTGATTTCTCCAGCTCCATTTTTCTTTCTCAAGATTGCTTTGGCTATTCAGAGTCTTTTGTGTTTCTTTGCAAAATGTACAGTGCAGTACTATTTGCAATAACTAGGATGTGGGTGCAACCTAGATGTCCATTGACAGATGAATGCATAAAAATGTGTGGTGCATGTATGCAATGAAATATTACTCAGTCATAAAAAGGAACATATCTGAGTCAGTTTTAATGAGCTGGATGAACCTAGAGCCTATTATACAGAGTGAAGTAAGTTGGAAAGAGGGAAACAAAGATCATATATTAATGCATGTATATGGATTCTAGAAAGATGGTACTGATGAACCCATTTGCAGGGGAGCAATGGAGAGACAGACATAAGAACAGACTGGTGGACACAGTGGGGGAAGGAGAGGGTGGGATGAATTCAGCGAGTAGTTGAAGGTATATGTTGAAACATATACATTACCATACGTAAAATGGATGGCCAGTGGGAATTTGCTGTATGATGCAGGGAACTCAAACCTTGTGTTCTGTGAGAACCTAGAGGAGTGCGTGGGGTGGGGTGGGATGGGAGGCAGGAGGAGGTTCAGGAAGGAGAGGACACGTGTATACCTATGGCTGATCCACGTTGTTATAAGGCAGAAACCAATGTAATATAGTAAAACAATTATCCTCCAGTTAAAAATAAATAAATTAAGAAAAAACTATGAAGTCATTAAGAAGTTAATTTACAAATATATTTATGTTCCTAAAATCATGTTGTTTTATGTGAGTCTACAAGCCCAAATGTCTAAGCTCTAAAAAGAACATTAGAGTAATACCAAAGAAAGACAAGTAGTTAATATCATAGAACACAAAACACAAAATTATTAATTAAAATGTACAAAAATCTAAAAAACTAGCTCTTAGGTTTCAACAAGCTAAAATAGCAACCTGACTTCCAAAACTACCAATATACAGGCAGAGAATGTGGATGGGAGGAAACTGAAAGAGAATGAAATAGTTTTCTAGACAAATATAAATCATCAAATTTAAAAAAAAAAAGAGAAAGAAAATACAAAAATAAGATTTTTTTTTAATTGAGGGTTAAAAAAAACAATAGAAAAGCAGATTAGAAATGTTGGACAGAGTTAGAGTCTAACATAATCTGAATTGGATCCCCTGAAGGAAGCAGAGAAAAATTTGACAAAGACAAAATTTGACAAAATAGTAACAATTTTTTTTTCTGTTTTTTATCTGTATATTTTCATTAAAATCATCACAGAAATCATAAGACAATTTGAAACTGCTTTCAAATTAGACTACCTAAGAATTTTAAGCTCAACGACTTTTGTTACCATGATTCAGTTCACCACTTGATCTGCTGTAGGAAACATGAACTTGGTAAAATTTAACAGATTAAGCTCTGTGCTGTACGGAGTCAACCTTAGTGCACAAATTTCCCCTTTGGTTTACCTGCAGGATTATGCTAGTTCTGACCTCTGAATGAGAAAAATATAACGTTAATCAGTTTCATAGACCGATTTAGGGTTAAAAATGCTCAAAATTCTCCAAGCCAGACTTCAGCAATATGTGAACTGTGAACTTTCAGATGTTCAAGTTGGTTTTAGAAAAGGCAGAGGAACCAGAGATCAAATTGCCAACATCCGCTGGATCATCAAAATAGCAAGAGAGTTCCAGAAAAACATCTATTTCTGCTTTATTAAATATGCCAAAGCCCTTGAATGTGTGGATCACAATAAACTGTGGAAAATTCTGAAAGAGATGGGAATACCAGACCACTTGACCTGCCTCTTGAGAAACCTATATGCAGGTCAGGAAGCAACAGCTAGAACTGGATATGGACCAACAGACTGGTTCCAAATAGGAAAAGGATACATCAAGGCTGTATATTGTCACCCTGCTTATTTAACTTATATGCAGAGTACATCATGAGAAACGCTGGGCTGGAAGAAGTACAAGCTGAAATCAAGATTGCCAGGAGAAATATCAATAACCTCAGATATGCAGATGACACCACCCTTATGGCAGAAAGTGAAGAGGAACTAAAAAGCATCTTGATGAAAGTGAAAGAGGAGAATGAAAAAGTTGGCTTAAAGCTCAACATTCAGAAAACTAAGATCATGGCATCTGGTCCCATCACTTCATGGGAAATGGATGGAGAAACAGTGGAAACAGTGTCAGACTTTATTTTTTTGGGCTCCAACATCACTGCAGATGGTGACTGCAGCCATGAAATTAAAAGACGCTTACTCCTTGGAAGGAAACTTATGACCAACCTAGATAGCATATTAAAAAGCAGAGACATTACTTTGCCCACAAAGGTCTGTCTAGTCAAGGCTATGGTTTTTCCAGTGGTCATATATGGATATGCGAGTTGGACTGTGAAGAAAGCTGAGCACCGAAAAACTGATGCTTTTGAACTGTGGTGTTGGAGGAGACTCTTGAGAGTCTCTTGGACTGCAAGGAGATCCAACCAGTCCATCCTAAAGGAGATCAGTCCTGGGTGTTCATTGGAAGGACTGACGCTGAAGCAGAAACTCCAATACTTTGGCCACCTCATGTGAAGGGTTTGACTCATTGGAAAAGACCCTGATGCTGGGAGGGATTGGGGGCAGGAGGAGAAGGGGACGACAGAGGATGAGATGGCTGGATGGCATCACCGACTCGATGGACATGAGTTTGAGTAAACTCCGGGAGTTCATGATGAACAGGGAGGCCTGGCGTGCTGCGATTCACGGGGTCACAAAAAGTCGGACACGACTGAGCGACTGAACTGAACTGAACTGATACTAGTACATGTTCTCCTTAGTGCGGTATGCACAAAATAATATAATAGCTTCTATATCTGATTAAGCATTGGTATTTTTTGAAGGGATTAATAAATCTTGATTGATTTTAAAAAGAGCAAAAAAACAAAAATCACCAGTAAGATTGTGGTAAAATAGAAAACACCAACAATTGCAATAACTGCATATTTAGTTCTTAAAATTTAAGGAGTTAACCATATGATATAATTTGATAGAATTAGTAGTAGGTGAATGTGTATTTACGTCATATTTGTTGTTTTTGTTTTTCTGTTTGTTGTCAGTAATACACAATGAAAAATTAAAAACAGAATAAAAATTATCCAGTTGTTTCCTTAAAACACTGCCACTCCCAAGGTGCTGAGGTGTGATAAGCAGAACTCCGTGGAGTGATGGAAGCACACACAGCTATGGGTCCTTCTCAGGGCAATGACCAAGAAGCTTCATTTCTGGCTCTTATGAAAAACAAAAGAAGAACCAAAGATCTAAAACTTTTTGATGAAATATTCTTTTATTAGGAAACCCACTTTTAAAGCAAATACAGCCTTGATTAAATACATATTACTATCAGTCGTTGCATTCTAAAATATTAGAGAAAATCAACCATTTCCCATTGTTAAAACAACACAAGTACTTTTAATGATCAAGTTTCCTGCCTAATAAGTTCACTTAAGTATTTTTTATAATATTATAGTCAGTATTTACATGTAACTTATGATTATAATAGAAAACATTACAATTGTGGATAAGCTACAATTCTGTGGATCAGGAATTAGGTGACCATGTTATCAACAGAGACTGGTATTTACTATAGACAGGGAAACAATCATAATTATTAATCAAGTTTTCATATACAATACAAATATAGACATCACATATAAGGTGTGTGGTCATTGTGCATCAGTTTCTTTATTTTTCCCTTGAGAATATTTAGTAACCATATTTCCAATGCCAAAAAAAATGCACCATTAAGCTATCCTTTTCAATAGTCAGAAAATATTCATTATTTATTTAATAGCCCCTATTGCAGCACTTTGATTAATGCTGATTTTGTACTACATTTTCTCATGAACATCTGTATACTCACATTTTAATGCACATAGTCTATGTAATTAAATGAAAGACACATTATAAGACTCCTTTATAAACTAAGCAAAAAAATTTGTATCTAGTTACATTATAATGTTAAAATTGTTGAAACTCTAATTATAAGTTCTGAAAAAGCAGTATTTTCTGACAGCTATTTGCATTTAAAATTTTCACATATTTGTTGTATAAAGTATAGGAAATTACTATAAATTATTATGTTATTTTTAAATAAAATTTATGACTAATATAACTTATCTTAAAATTATTTTTATAACTATAGCTCTATAGAATTAAATTTTGTTTTATGTTTATTTGAATTGAGAATGCCATTAGAAACATAAATATTGCCTGAAGCCTCATGAGTCCTCCCATGAAAATTCATTGTTTTTTACTGACAGCATATCTCAAAACACTGCAAAATTAATGACCCCAAAGAATAACAGTCATAATAATACTTTCATCTCAAAAATATCTTTAAGAATTCAAAGAAATAATAGCCATGAAAACTATGGTGGTTTAGTCTCTAAGTTGTGTCCAACTCACTGTGATCATGGACTGCAGCCCTCCAGGCTCCTCTGTCCAAGGGATTTCCCAGGCCAGAATACTGGAGTGGGTTGCCATTTCCTTCTCCAGGGGATCTTCCTAACCTTGGGTCAAACCCACGTCTCCTTCATTGTAGATGGTCTCCTGCATTGCAGGTGGATGCCTGACCATTGAGTCACCATGGAAACCCCATAATAAGTATACTATCTGCTCAAATGCCTAGAATAATGTTACATCTTTAATAAATATCAAAAAATTGCTATGACCTTATGATTAAATTTGTTCCAATTGCCTTGGTCTTAATTTTCTTAATTTAGATTCTCTGATATATTGGAAAAAACATTGTTTTCTGGACTGAAGACTAAGTGTGCCAGCTTATACGATAAAATCTCTGTCATTTGCCTTACACCCGTGGTTAGCTTACTTCATCTTCTTGAGCCTTGGTTTTTCCACTTATAAAATGATGAAAATAATGGTATCTAAATCCTAGGTTGTTGTGATAAATGGAAATGTGAAGAATTAATTAGTATAGTATCTGATAACTTACTACAGTTGTAAATATTCATTTGTATTTTATAACTGTTTACTTTCAAAAAGGATTTTTGAAAGTGATTTTTCTACCCTACTCAGTTTATGTATTTAAGCTAACATTGTATTGATATTTGAATAGTCTCATAAATTGAGAATCCACAATAACTTATCTCCCAATCCCAATACCAACTTAAAGAGAAAAAAAAATTAAAAATATTAATGTGGCATTTCCACAAGGATGAAGAAACCATTATTACAGAAGTATGGGAGAGAAGGAAGAACTAGGTAAGATGAGATAAGAGAGCTAGAGGGAATGATTTAGAACTTTATGTAGCATCTGAAAGATTTGGATTCAATGGAAGTCATGCCATCAACAGAGGAATTGCATGACTTAATTTATATTACTTTGGTAAAGGTATGCTAATTTACGCACATTAAATGAATGTGTATAAAATGAATTCTAGAGAGTCATGTGCAGAGTGGCCTAGTCATGAAATGATGGCATGTCATGTCAAAAAAAAAAAAAAAAAAAAAAAGAGGATATATGTATACATACAGCTGGTTTACTTCATCATAAAGCAGAAACTAATACAACAATTATAAAGCAACTATATTCCAATTAAAAATAATTGGATTGAGTTAAGGAGAGACTTTGTTAAAAGGGATTACACTTATATTCTAATATCTGCAAGTGCCTCCAAAATCAGGTAGAAAAGGGATTTTTATTTTATAGGAAAGAATAAAAAAAAAAAAAAACAAATCAAAAGGAAAGGGCTAAACAAAACCAGAGAGAACAATTAGTAGGGAAATGGGGTAGGGTGTGGAGAAGCAGAACGAAAGGGTAGAGATGGTGTGACCGGACAGTAGATCGTAGAATACTTCACCCTGATGCCAGGGTATCCTCTGGAGAAGGCAATAAGAAGAGCTTGTTTATTGACAGGTTTTAAAATATTCAGCATGGCTCAGGCTGAGGGTGGGTCAAAGTTCAGGAGTCTGTGGACAGATGGAAGCGAGTCAGTCAGATGGGTATTTTCTTCCAATTGATTAGTGGAGACAGACAATTCAGAGATCATTATGAGGCAAAACGTGAGAAGGGTCTGTGTCTGATCTTTTCATTGGTAAATAAAAAGGCATTCCTGAGTTATGTAAGTCCTATAGGGAAGGATGGTTCTTTGCATCTGCCGTTTCACAGAACATGAAAAAGTGAAAGGATTCTTTTTTTTTTTTTTTTTTTTAAGGTTTTGCATCAATTTACTGTATTTTTTTTTTTTTTTAATTAGTTGGAGGCTAATTACTTCACAACATTTCAGTGGGTTTTGTCATACATTGATATGAATCAGCCATAGATTTACACGTATTCCCCATCCCGATCCCCCCTCCCACCTCCCTCTCCACCCGATTCCTCTGGGTCTTCCCAGTGCACCAGGCCCGAGCACTTGTCTCATGCATCCCACCTGGGCTGGTGATCTGTTTCACCGTAGATAGTATACATGCTGTTCTTTCGAAACATCCCACCCTCACCTTCTCCCACAGAGTTCAAAAGTCTGTTCTGTATTTCTGTGTCTCTTTTTCTGTTTTGCATATAGGGTTATCGTTACCATCTTTCTAAATTCCATATATATGTGTTAGTATGCTGTAATGTTCTTTATCTTTTACGGTCTCTGTTTCCCAGGACCATAGAGCTTCAGTGTAGTTCAACACTGGTGGTTGACAAAACAAAAGTAGCAGACTTAAACTAGAATAAAATATTTATTAAGACTGTATAATGTTTCAACAATTATTCTAGTTACTTATTATACAGAATTTAGCAAAATAAGAAATCTTTCATCATGGAGTTTTTATTCTATCGGGAGAACATAGAGGTTAAACAGACAACAGACAAAAATACTGAGAATTTGAGATTGACATGCAGACATCACTATGTTTAAAATAGATAATCAACAAGGACAAACTGCATAGCACAAGGAGCTCTGCTCTATATTCTGTAAAAACCTAAATGGGAAAGATTTAAAAGATAATAGCTTGTTTCAATACTATTCTCATAAAAAAGATAATAGCTACATATTTACGTATAACTGAATCACTTTGCTGTATAAGTGAAACTAACACAACGTTGGTAGTCAACTATGTGCATACGTGTGTGTTAAGTCATGTTCGACTCTTTGCAACCCTGTGAGCTGTAGCCCTCAAGGCTCCTCTGTCCATGGAATTCTCTATTAAAAATACTGGACTGGGTCTCCATGCCCTTCTCCAGGGGATCTTCCTGACCTAGGGATCGAATATTCAGGGTACAGATTATATGGTATCTTGTAGATCTTGGTTAACATTTACATTTTATTTTAAATGAGATGGGAATTAAATAGAGGGAATTAAGCAGAAGAGTGACATAGATTGACTTGTTTTTAAAGAATTACTGGGGCTGCTGTGGGAAAGAAAAGGAGACAAGCTAGGAAGCCTTTGGATTAGTGCAAGAAACACGAAAGCAGCTTGTACTACAAAGGGAGCTGTGTTAATCGCTCAGCCGTGCCCTACTCTTTGCGACCCCATGGGCTGTGGCCCACCAGTCTCCTCTGTCCATGGAATTCTCCAGGCAAGAGTACTGGAGTGATACTGGAGTAACACTGCCATTTCCTTCTCCAGGAAGTCTTCTCCATCTAGGGATTTAAACCGGGTCTCCCGCATTGCAGGCTGGTGAACCATGAGGGAAGCAGTAATTGTACAGAAAAATGTTTAAAAAAATTGATCAAAAACTATGTTGGTAAATTGATGGTTGTGTGGAGTGATAAGTAAAGAAGAGAACCACTAGTGACTTTAGAGTTACTACTTTAATGCTTGGATATAAAACCATGGGTGGAAGGTGTTAGCAATGGTGTAAGTTTCAGAAATCTGTTCTGGCCATATTATGTTTCAGCTTTTGAGATTATTAGGCTGCCAAGAGAAAAGTCAGCCAAAGTACATCTGCTTTTCAAATATGAGTTTCTGTTGCTAAGCACAAAGATACTTAATAGATATAACCTTCTATTTTGGCACTAAGTTAAAATGTCTAAGAAAATGCTACAATTTTGGATTCATTGGCATATAGATAATATTTAGATATAGATATATAGATAATAGATAATAGACAGAATGAGATCCTCAATGGGAGAAATGAGATGGAATAAACAGGTCCCAGGTATAGACCCGACATTTAACTGACAGAAAAAAGGATAAAATAGTGATGATGATATTTCTATGATGATTATGATAACAACAATGTTAGAAATAATATTCATAATGCAGCAGAATGGAGTTTTCTGTCCTCTTCTATCTTCTGTTTCCTTCACTCAGATTATCATGCCTACATCAAACATATACATTGCAAGAGCCAGTTTATTAGGAGAAATGTTACTTTTTCTTACAACTATTTTACTATGAAGCTTCTGAAGGAAGCCTGAAGAAATCCTCAGCTGTTAGGCTGTTGTAGTTGGAGGAGACTCAGAGGAAGACATTATATGGACCAGTTGATGACCTGATATGAAAAATTGTGTGTATGTACACATTATTAGGCTCTGTTTTTGTTTTCTTACTAATAATATATTATATTTGCATACTCTTCCAGAAATATCAGTGCATAATGTCAATAATAATACCACAAATAACAGCTAGCATTTATTGAATCCTGAATGATACCAAGCTCTTTACTACAAACTTTAAATGAATAAACCCATTTAATCTTTATAAAATAATTTAGTTACAATATTTTTTTTTTCACTTTTCATCTAAAGAAAATGAGACAAAAAATGACAGAAATAAATTTGGTTTCATAATTTTGCTCCCTGTTTTCATTATCTGTCAAATGAAGAGGAAAGTAGTACTATTCTTAAATACAGCAGAATTATGAGATAGGAAAAAGGAATAACAATGCCTTACATTTACTGCAGTCACGATTATACCTGATGCTTTTATTGATTCTACTGATGTCAGCTCTGCTCATTTACTGAGAACATACTACGAGGGAAGGAGCATCCTAACTGCTTTATAAGCATGGACTCTGTTAATCCACATAATTGCTTCATCATGAAAATCAGATCTTGGATGACAATAAATTATCCAAGATTATGCAATTTGTGAGTAGCAGGATGGGAGATGTAAAACCTAGGCTTTGGGTGGAGTGATTGTGCTCTTAAACATTGCTTTAGATGGCCTGTTAATCAAGTATTTTTCTTTCTCTGTGCCTTGTTATTATTATTATTATTTAATAAATAAGAGAACTGAAGTACAGCGATGCTAAGCAGATTGATCAAGGTTGCAGAGTGGTCTAACCCACTAGTATGTGATGTCTAGCAGTGACTGCAGTGTGTTTAACACTCTAGATGCAAGAGTACATTAAATATTATCAGTGCTTTCATTGGCTCTTCTGTATCAGCAGATAGAGCATAATAAAGCAGATGGGTGTTACACTCTACTGGTTAGTCCAGAAATATCAAAATTTGTGGAAAATCAGTTTTACAAGGAGAGTTTCTCACTAAAATTTTGAGCTTCCTAGAGAAGACCTTGGCAAGAACAGATGTTGGAATATAAAATATCAATTATATCAGCTCCTGTGGTAACTGTTAGGGATCATCTATCTACAATTAAAATCTAAATTTTATAAAAATTCTTTGAATCATTTTACATTGGACAAAACCATTTATGATAATTTGTATTTTTTTTAACATATATACTGTGAAAGAGGAAAAGAGATCAGAAAATGTATGTCATTATCCATCACATCACATGCCAGTTGTCAGTAGCCTAAGGCAATGGGCAAGCTGTTATCTTGCTTCTGATTTTCATTTATGTAACTCAACTTGTTTTCTGTTGTCAATAATTAAGTTTTATGCTGTTATTAAATAAAAATGTCATTATTTTATACTCTAGAGAAGGAGGGCAGATGATGATGTAAGTGATGGATCATTTAAAGTGTGATTTGTAGTCTGTACTTTGGTATTTTTATATAGAAAATCAGAAATAAATTCCAAAAATAATCTATGCTTGACTTGCTATGCTCTTTCATTCCTAGGTTACCTTCTTTATTTAATATTGTACACCTAAACTGAGCTCTTTCCTATTATATTGTAATGAATAACACCCACCCATAATTACTGATTAAATAATACAACTTAAAGTCAGTAAAGTGTTACAATTACTTGTTTTGCTAATAAGCAGCTAGAATTCAATCTTTTAAATTAAGAGTTTATATGTAAAACACTTATTTGTATTTTTAATATTTTATTTCTACTAATTGCACATCACATTTCAAGACATCTATTACTCAAAGACGTCTATTACACTGGCTTATTAGACTGTGCTGTTTTTGTTTCCTAGTGTGCTGTGCTGTGCTGAGTTGCTCAGCTGTGACCGAATCTTTGCGACCCCATGGACTGCAGCCCACCAGGCACCTCTGTCCATGTGGATTCTCCAGGCAAGAATCCTGGAGCAGGTTTCCATGCCCTCCTCCAAGGGATCTTCCCAACCCAGGGATCGAACCCAGATCTCTGACATTGCAGGAGGACTCTTTACCTTCTGAGCCACCAGGCAAGGCTTCCCTAGAAATCATGATTCTATAAATTAGCAATATCTATATGATACTCCTTGCAGGACATTTTTTCCTCCTCTTTTCTATTGGTGAAAGTCTGTTTTATCTGTTTGTTAGGGTCTTACATGTCAGATGAGCAGATGTTACTCTATTTTAAATGTCAGGAACCGAAGTAATGATGCTGCTTATACCCCAAATGTAAGAATCTCTAGGCTATATTTAACAATATAAAAGATACCTTTATATCAATCAGTGCAACTAAAGAAATGTTAATTGAGAAGCAACAATATGCCTAGCCTTATCTGATACTTCATTGGATATTAGGGAATAATTCATATGTTCGCCTCTATTTTAAGAGACAGACATTCAGAGACTATCAGACAAATGGTGGTTATTACAAAATCAGTACAAAACACTTTGGGAGTTTAGGAAGGAGATAATTTACTTATTGCACTATATCATTAAATATTGCATATTATTTGGAATATAACAAATGTACTCAAAAGTACCAGATAAGTGCTTTATTAAGATTTTTTTTTATAATTTTCTATACAAAGGAGTTTAAGTTTAAAACCATTACAGTGTTTAGTGCAGTGTCCAGAATTGTTCAACATAAATCCAAATATTAAATTACCATTTGATAAATACCTGAATGGTCTAGTGAATTTCCCTACATTCTTCAACTTAAGTCTGAGTTTTGCAATAAGGAATTCATGATCTGAGCCACAGTCAGCTCCCAGTCTTGCTTTTGCTGACTGTATAGAGCTTCTCCATTTTGGCTGCAAAGAATATAATCAATCTGATTTCAGTGTTGGCCATCTGGTGATGTCCATGTGTAGTCTTCTGTGTTGGTGGAAGAGGGTGTTTGCTATAACCAGTGTGTTCTCTTGGCAAAACTCTATTAAATTTTGCCCTGCTTCATTTTGTACTCCAAGGCTAAACTTGCCTGTTACTCCAGGTATCTCTTGACTTCCTACTTCTACATTCCAGCCCCCTATAATGAAAAGAATATCTTTTTTGTGTTAGTTCTATAAAGTCTTGTAGGTCTTCATAGAACTGTTCAACTTCAGGTTCTTCAGCATCACTGGTTGGGGCATAGACTTGGATTATTGTGGTTTTAAATGGTTTGCCTTGGAAACAAAGAGAGATCATTCTGTTGTTTTTGAGATTGCATCCACATCCTGCATTTCAGACTCATTTGTTATTTTCATGGCTACTCCATTTCTTCTAAGGGATTCTTGCCCACAGTGGCAGATCTAATGGTCATCTGAGTTAAATTCACCCATTCCAGTCCATCTTAGTTCACTGATTCCTAAAATATCCTTGTTCACCCTTGTCATCTCCTGTTTGACCACTCCCAATTTACCTTGATTCATGGACCTAACATTCCAGGTTCCTATGCAATATTGTTCTTTACAGCATCAGACTTTGCTTCCATTTCCCGTCACACCACAATTGGGTGGTTTTTTTTTTTTGTTTGTTTGTTTGTTTGTTTGCTTTTTTGCTTTAGCTCCATCTCTTCATTCTTTCTGGAGTTATTTCTCCACTCTTCTCCAGTAACATATTGGGCACCTACCGACCTAGGGAGTTCATCTTTCAGTGTCATATCTCTCTGCCTTTTTATACTGTATATGGGGTTCTTAACGCAAGAATACTGCAGTGGTTTGCTGTTGCTTTTTCCAGTGGACCATGTTTTGTCAGAGCTCTCCACCATGACACGTCCATCTTGGGTGGCCCTACATGGCATGGCTCATAGTTTCATTGAGTTAGACAAGGCTGTGGTCTATGTAATCAGTTTGGTTAGTTTTCTCTGATTGTGGTTTTCATTCTATCTGAGGGATAAGGATAAGAGACTTACAGAAATTTCTTAATAGTAGAGACTGACTGTGGGAGAAACTGGATCTTGTTCTGATGGGCTCAGTAAATCTTTAACCCAATCTTCTGTTGATGGGCGGCACTGTGTTGCCTCCCTGTTTTTTGACCTGAGACCAAAATATTGTGGAGGCAGTGAAGATAATGGCGACCTCCTTCCAAAGTTCCGGCCCACACACTGCTGCACTTAGTGCTCCTGAGGCAACAGCAGGCCACCACTGATCCACGGCTTTGCCAGAGACTCCTGGACACTCAAGGTAGGTCTGGGTAAGTCTCTTTTGGGTCACTGCTCCTTTCTCCTGGGTCCTGGTGCACACAAGGTTTTGTTTGTGCCCTCCAAGAGCCCGTTTCCCCAGTTCTGTGTAAGTTCCATAATCAAATCCCACTGGCCTCCAAACTCAAATTGCTTCAGGTTCTCAGTCCCTTTGCCAGATCCCCAGGCTTGGAAATCTGCTGTGGATCCTAGAACTTTCTTAACAGTGTGATACTTTATTTGGTTTAATAGTTTTGAAGTCTGTGGGTCATCTATTCAGCAGCTCTATGGTGGGGTTAATGGCAACCTCCTCCAAGAAGGATTATGCCACACCCAGGGCTGCTGCTTCCAGAGCCTCTGCCACTGTGACAGGCCACTGCTGACCCACACCTCCGCAAGAGACACGCATATACTTGAAGGCAGGTCTGGCTCAGTTTCTGTGTACTTCTCCTGGTGCACACAAGATTTTGTTTGAGACTTCTAGGCATCTCGGCAGGTATAGGGTTTTATTCTAAACATGATTTTGCCCTTCCCATCATCTTGCTGGGGCCTCTCTTTTGCCCTTGGAAATGGGGTATTTTTATTTTTTATTTTTTTGGTGGGATCCAACATTTTCATGTCAATAGTTGCTCAACAGTGAGCTGTAAATTTGGAGTTCTTATGGGAGGAAATGAGCACATGTCCTTCTATTCTGCTATTTTGATGTAATAAAGTTACATCCTTATTGCAAAATTCAGATTTAAATTGAAGAAATTGGGGAAACCATTAGACCATTCAGGTATGGCCTAATCAAACCCCTTATGATTATATGGTGGAAGTGACAAATATATTCAAGGGATTAGATCTGATAGAGTACTTGAAGAACTGTGGATTCTTGACAGTTCATGACATTGTAAAGGAGACAGTGATTAAGACAAACCCCAAGAAAAGAAATGCAGAAAGGAAAATGGGTTGTCTGAAGAGGCCTTACAAATAGCTGAGAAAAGAAGAGAAGCAAGAGGCAAAAAAAAGAAGAAGAAGAAGAAGAAGATATACCCATTTGAATGCAGAGTTCCAAAGAATAGCAAGGAGAGAGGAGAAAGCCTTCCTCTGGGATCAATGCAAAGAAATAGAGGAAAACAATAGAATGGTGAAGACTAGAGACCTCTTCAAGAAAATTAGAGATGCCAATGGAAGATTTCATTCAAAGATGGACACAATAAAGGACAGTAATAGTATGGACCTAACAGAAGCAGAAGATATTAAGAAGAGGTGGCAAGAATACACAGAAGGGCTATACAAAAAAGATCTAGATAACCACGATGGTGTGACCACTCACCTAGAGCCAGAAATCCTGGAAATGAAGTCAAGGGGGCCTTAGGAAGGATCACTATGAACAAAGCTAGTGGAGGTGATGGAATTCCAGTTGAGCTATTTCAAATCCTCAAAGATGATGCTGTGAAAGTTCTGCACTCAATATGCCAGGAAGTTTGGAAAACTCAGCAGTGGCCACAGAACTGGAAAAGGTCAGTTTTCACTCCAATTGCAAAGAAAGACAATGCCAAAGAATGTGTAAACTACAGCACAATAGCACTCATCTCACATGCTAGCAAAGTAATGCTCAAAATTCTCCAAGCCAGGCTTCAACAGTACATGAACTGAGAACTTCCAAATGTTCAAGTTGAATTTAGAAAAGGCAGAGGAACCAGAGATAAAATTTCCAACATCTGTTGGATCATCGATAAAGCAAGAGATTTCAAGAAAAAAAATCTACTTCTGCTTTATTGACTATCCCAAAGCCTTTGACTGTGTAAATCACAAGACACTATGGAAAATTCTTTAAGTGATGGGAATACCAGACCTACCTGTGGAAAAGTCTGTATGCAGGCCAAGAAGCAAAAGTTGGAACTGGACAAGGAACAACAGACTGATTCCAAATTGGGAAAGGAGTATGTCAAGGCTGAATATTGTCACCCTGCTTGTTAAATTATATGCAGAGCATATCATGAGATATGCCGGGCTGGATGAAGCACAAGCTGGAATCACCATTGCCGAGAGAAACATCAATAAACTCAGATACACAGATGACACCACCCTTATGGCAGAAAGCAAAAACGAACTGAAGAGCCTCTTGTTGAAAGTGAAAGAGGAGAGTGAAAAAGTTGGCTTAAAACTCAACATTCAGAAAACAAAGATCATGGCATCCAGTCCCATCACTTCATGGCAAATAGATGGGGAAACAATGGAAACAGTGATAGGCTTTATGTTTTGGGGCTCCAAAATCACTGCAGATGGTGCCTGCAGCCATGAAATTAAAAAAGACACTTGCTCTTTGTAAGAAAAGCTACTACCAACCTAGAGGACATGTTAAAAAGCAGAGACATTATTTTGCCAACAAATGTCCATCTAGTCCAAGTTATGGTTTTTCCAGTAGTCATGTATGCATGCGAGTATTGGACTCTAAAGAAAGCTGAGCACTGAAGAATTGATGCTTTTTAACTGTGATGTTGGAGAAGACTCTTGAGAATCCCTTGGATTGCAAAGAGATCCAACTTGTCCATCCTAAAAGAAATCAGTCCTGAATATTCATTGGAAGGACTGTTGCTGAAGCTGAAACTCCAATATTTTGGCCACCTGACACACAGAAGTGACTCATTGGAAAAGACTCTGATGCTGCAAAAGATTTAAGGCAGGAGGAGAAGGGGACGACAGAGGATAAGATGTTTGGATGGCAGCACCGACTCGATGGACATGAGTTTGAGCAAGCTCTTGGTGTTGGTGATGTACAGGGAAGCCTAGCATGCTGCAGTCCATGGGTTTCAAAGAGTCAGACACAACAGTGTCTGAACTGACTGACTGACTTGTAAATACCATTTGGTTTCCCTGGTGGCTCAGAAGGTAAAGCGTCTGCTTGCATTTCGGGAGACCTGAGTTTCATCCCTGGGTTGTGAAGATGTCCTGGAGAAAGAAATGGCAACCCACTCCAGTACTCTTGCCTGGAAAATCCCATGGATGGAGGATCCTGTAGGCTACAAGTCCCTGGGTTTGCAAAGAGTCGGACACAACTGAGTGACTTCACTTTCACTTTCTTTTTGGTAAAATATTATTTTGTCAGGACAATGAACTAGGCAGCTGTTTCACATGCAATGCTGAGTAGAAATTTTGTAAATTAGAGAAGAAAATTTGTTCTTTCACCTGGCGATGTACTACTTGAACAATAGCCTTCTCTAAAAACTTAAATTCAAACAAGTACATTCAATAGTGTAAAGCATAAAATCTCTTAATCCAATATATCATAACAAAACATGTGTAGGTCTAGTCAAAGGCAATTAAAGGATCCATTCTGGAGAATGAAAATTAAAAGTGAGGACAATAGAAAAAATATAGCAGTCCTTGTAGTCTGATAGAGTTCATATCTGCTATAGAATTGTCTGTTCCCTTCCCAAGGGTTGTCAGTTAGCAGAGCTCAGAGTCAGAAATAGGTGCCTCAGTCCTGGCTTTAACATTGCTTTGCTATGGGACTTTATTTCTCTGATCTGTTTAAGCTTTCATAAAATAGGTGCTCAGGCAAAGAAATTCAGGAGAAGCTTGTGGTCATTATATTGATTATATACATATTAGGGGTCATAAGAAAGTGGATGGGATTGAAATTGGCAGAGGTGTAAAAATGCTTTAGGAGAATATTCACTTTCAGAGAAATAACTTTGTAATAAATTAAGTTAAATTCCAAGAGAAACAACCAAATGAAGTTCATATAAACCGAATATGTATGTTTGTATTGCTTTGTTAAAAAAGCCATCACATGTATCTTGCTTTGGTATGCAATATCTCACAGTGTCTGTAATAGTCCCATTTTTATAAAGGTTTAAACAGTAAACACTTAAACACTACCAGTAATTGGAGATAAGTGATATCATTTATATGGTAAAGCCACTTTAATCTAGGGTAAATTTAATGTTCAATCCTGAAACATTCTAAACAGGAATGCAATTAGACTTTGCAATCCTCTGTAAGAGGTCTCTACTTGAGCACAATTCCAGAATCTCTTTAGGTGAATTTTTCATTCAGAAAGGATACAGAGGTATAAAAATCACACACTCTAAATTTAACTGCTGGTGGATGTTAATTTTTTTTGTTTATTTTGCTTTGTTTTTGAAAAAAATCAATAACATTTCTCAGAGGAATGTGCAAATTCATTCACTTAAAAAGATCTTTAAAGGGCATGCATAGTAAGCATGATATGCCAAAGAAGGTCAAAGACAGACTGTCAGAATAAGTTCAAATCATTGACCTTCCTGGGGATACTTTTAAAAATCATTTTCTGCATTTATTTTCCCTAAGTAAATTATTGATCAAATTCAGAAGACACTTTCAGGTAGTCTATCAGTTATGTTATCCAACTCATTGAGTAATTTAAGTCTCATTGCAGTTATCATTCTTAAATACTACTTAATTATACTAGATCTCATAGAGCCTGAGCTTTATTTTCCTTTTGACATACAACAGTTTCAGGTATATGACCACAGATTACATGTGTGTGTGTGTGTGTGTGTGTGTGTGTGTGTGCGTGTGTGTGTGTGTGTATATATATATATATATATATATATATATATATATAGCTCAGTTGTGTCTAACTCTTTTCAACCCTATTGACTGTAGCCCACCAGGCTCCCCTGTCCATAGGATTTTCCAGCAAGAATACTGGAGTGGGTTGCCATTTTCTTTTCCAGGGGATCTTCCCAGCCCAGGGATGGAATTCAGGTCCCCCACGTTGTAGGCAGACTGCTTACTGTCTGAGCCACCAGGAAATCCCACAAATACATAGCACCATATGGTGCTAGTGGTAAAGAGGTTAAGAACCCACCTGCCAATGCAGGAGACATGAGACAAGAGTTTGATCCCTGGGTCAGGAAGATCCCCTGGGGAGGGAAATGGCAACCCACTCCAATATTCTTGCCTGGGAAATCCCATGGACAGAATGAATCATCACCACAATAAGTCTAGTTAACATCCATCATCAATTAAACAATGTTTTCTTGAGATGGGAATGTTTAAGATCTTAGCAACTTTCAAATGCACAATACAGTATTAATTGTAATCATCACATTGTATATGCTTGACTTATTTATTGTATAAATAGAAGTTTGTGTGTTTTGAACATCTTCACTCATTTTTCCCTGCCCCATTCCTTTGGAACCATCAATTCATTCTCCGTCTCTGAAACCCTGAGCTTTATGTGTATTTCTAAAATATAATTTTGCATATCATTATTTTAATATATTTTTAGTTTGCCATCTGTAATGATATAGATAACTCTGGCTATCCCTCAGGTATAAGTTCTGTCCTGATTCGATTCTCTATTCCTACAAGAGCCATACAGCATTTCCGTATTTACAGACCATAGGGTTATACTCTGCATTTCAATGTTGCTTCTTAGAATTTGAAGTAAGCTATAGGAATGCATCTAATGACTGGCAATTTTTATGTTGTTTTGGTGCAAAATTTCATTGTTTCTCAGATAGCATCATTTTGACACACCAGGAAATCCAGCTTCTATTTACTGAAGAAAACAATTTGACTGCAGTCTTTAAAACATACAACTCATGGTTTCTGTGTTGACAGAAAATCGTATTAGATGCAGCTAGCACATGCTAAAATATCATTTCTATTTTTCTACCTGTGTCATTTAGCATTAGAGGAGGAAACACTTTTTTCTTAGGCCTAAATAGGAAAGAGGTTTTTTTTTTAGCTTTACAAAATCAGCGTGATTAAATAATAGAAATATACATTACTAATCTAAGTGAAGACACTTTTACATTTAATCATGTCACATTTAGAAAAAAAATGTACCTCTAAATAAATAACAAATTGACTAATAGCATCAATTATTAAAACATACTGTGAATTAGATATTGTCAGGCCAGTGTATGCTCCTCGGTTCTTTGTCTTGTCACAACAAAAATTTGGAGTGACGGACATTAAAGGCCCCTTGGCGGGTCACAGCTCTTGGGTCTTGGACAGACCAGTGTTATAGTTCTCAGGTCTCGACCGGACCATGTTATAGCTCTTAAATAAATCATTGTTACAGCTCAGTGTTACAGCTCTATTTTATTTAGATGATAGCAGGAAAGTCCATCTTCGAGGTGTGAGGGCACGTCGATCCAAAGACGGGAAAAGAGCGCTCCATCATGCAGAGCGAGAGAGAGAAGAGGGCTTTGGCTCCTCTTCTTATATGTTTTTCTGTTCCTGGGCCTGTCTTATGTAAATTGGGCCAGCCAGGAGTGTTGTTTGTTTTACCTGAGGTTCTCACTCTGGTCCTTGGACCTTCCTTTGTTCTATTTTCGTGGGCTTTTCCCTTCCTTAAGTCTTTTAGCCACCGCCATTCTGGACTCCTTTTCCCTATTCTAACTACCTAACATTCCCCCCTCAAGAGATGGGAGGCCCAATTCTTCAGGAATAGGGGCGTTGAGGTCTCTCTGGCTACTTCCTGCTGAACTGGGACGGCGAGGGGCATTGGGGCTCCCCCTCTTGCTAGTCTCAGGCCTCAGAGTCCTTATAGCGGTGTCCATCTAAGGGTGACTGATGCTTTCTGTGGTTGGCTGTAGTTTTATGTCTTTGTTGAACTGGCGCTGCATGTTGCAGCCTGACCTGGTAGCAGAGACAAGACAGGTTAGACAATTGACAGTACATGGAACAACTAGTAGGGGCATTAGCAAATTTCAAATTCACATCGCCAGGATGGCTCAAGTCTCTCTTTGTTCAGCGATCAGAAGATCTATCTCCTGTCTGTTCTGGAGTACTATTTCTACCAAGCTGTGTTGACTCTTTAGAGCTGTCTTGAGAAATCTTACACCCAGAGACCAGATTTTGGGGTTGTTTATTGGAATGGCACCCATTTGTAGTTTTGAATAGGTATCTGAGATCTCCCAGGGGCTCACAGGTGTATTGAGTGTCCTCTTCTGTTTTCTTCCATGGCTTGACTCGTGAGTAGTGAATCCAGGAGTCATGTCCTGGCACCTTGACTGCTGTGGGGGTGGAAAGTATTACAGGGTAGGGGCCCTTCCATGTGGGCTGGTGTTGAGCCTTTGGGGGCCCACCTTTCCAGACTTTAATTAGGACTTGAGTCCCTGGAGCATATAGTGGTGACTGCTTAGAGTTTTTTGGATCCTGGTTCATATCCCACAAGCGTATATCCCGTTGGAATTGCCCAATGGCCATGGTATAAGACTGGAGGTTCTAAAAAAAAAAAAAAAAAAAAAGACTGGAGGTTCTGAAACTATAGAGGTCATTGACATAAACAAAAGGCCTCCCATATAGCATCTAATAAGGACTAAGACCAACCTGTTCCTTAGGAGCAATGCATGTATGGAGGAGAGCTATTGGTAAAGCCTCCTTCAATCCTAGGGAGGTCTCTTGGGTTATCTTTTTTTTTTTTTAATCACTGATTTTAAGAATTGGTTGGCTCTTTCTACTTTTCCTGAAGACTGAGGCCTCCAGGCACAATGGCGATAATAAGTAATGCCCAATGCTTTAGAGACTCCTTGGGCGATCTTAAAAGTAAATGACGCCCCATTGTCACTTTGTAATGACCTGGGCAGACCAAATCTTGGAATGATTTCATGGAGTAGTTTTTTTTTACTACCTCTTCAGCCTTCTCAGTGCGGATGGGAAAGCCTTTAATCCATCCTGTGAATGTATCTATCATGACTAATAGGTATTTATACCCTTGAGAAACTGGCATTTGGGTGAAGTCCATCTGCCAGTCCTCTCCTGGATAGGCCCCACGTCGTTGGATGGGTTGGGCCAGCTGGGATCTTTGAGCTCCTTGGGGGTTGTTTAATTGGCAAGCGGGACAAGAGGAGACCACTTGTCTTATAGTTGTTTGGAAGCCTGTTCCTCTGAAAGACCTTTCTAGTAATCTTTGGAGGGCCTTTTCCCCTAAATGAGTGGTGGCATGTAAGGAGTTAACCAACTTCCATTGGAGATTCCCAGGCAGAAAAAGGAGTCCCTCTTTTTGCAACCACCCCATATGATCTTCTCAATAGCCCTCACTGTTAGCTTTAAGAGTTTCACCTTCAGTATATGAAAGAGTTTCTGGCAAGCTAGTCTGTGTAACTAAGGTGGCAATCCCTATTAGGTCATGGTTCTGTAACGCTGCTCTCTTAGCTGCCTGATCAGCTGCTTGGTTCCCTCCTGCCACTTCAGTGCTCCCTTTTTGGTGTCCTTTACAGTGGGAGACTGAAACCTCAGTGGGCAGATGGACTGCCTCTAAGAGTCTAATGATTTGATCACCATATTTGATTGGGGACCCTTGGGTGGTCAAATGGCCCCTTTCTTTCCAAATAGCTGCATGTGCATGTAGCACCAGAAAGGCATACTTGGAGTCAGTGTAAATGGCTACTCTTTTTCCTTTTCCCAGCTCTAAAGCTCCAGTCAGGGCTATGAGCTCAGCTAATTGGGCTGAAGTACCTGGCGGCAGAGGCTTAGCTTTTATGGTCTCAAAAATTTGGAGACTACTGCATACCCGGCTCTTTTTCCATCCAAGACAAAGCTGCTTCTGTCAGAGTACCAGATTTCCTCAGGATTGGTCAGAGGATCTTCTGACAATCCCTCTCGGGGTTTTGTCCAGTGGTCCAAGGTTTCTAGACAGGAGTGAAAGGGGAGAGAGCCCTCGAGGGTAGGCAGGAGGATGGCTGGGTTAAGAACCTCACAAGGGGATATAGTGAGGCCTGGATTTTCCATCAGTATTACCTGATATCTGAGGATTCTCTGATCAGACATCCATAAATGGCCTCTCCCATTTAGGAGTTGTTTTACTTGGTGGCTGGTAAAAATAGTTAGTTTGCCCCCAAAGGAGAGTTTTAAAGCATCTTCTATCATGATTGCAATGGCTGCAAGATTTTGAAGGCAGGGGGGCCAGCCTTGGGCGGTTGGATCAAGTCTCTTGGATAAGTAAGCTACAGGCTGGGGCTCAGATCCCAACCTTTGAGTTAACACTCCCTGTCTTTCATGGACATAAAGTTGGAATGCTTTTTTTTGGATCTGGCAACCTCAAGGCAGGTGCCTGAGTTAAGGCCTGTTTTTAGTGTAGCCTCTGCCTTCTTTTGAGGAGTTCCCCACATTAGTGGGATTGAATCATCTTGTTCCTTTAAGCTTTTATATAAGGGCTGGGCAATTAGACCATAGTTGGGTATCCAGATTCTACAGTACCCAATTAGCCCCAGGAAAGCTCGCAATTGTTTTCGAATCGTGGGGGGTGGGGGCAACTGGAGGATTCCTTGTACCCAATCAGAGGATGCCTCCTGGACCCATGTGTAATCTGAACTCCCAGGTAAGTGACCTTTGTCTCAACCATCTGTGCCTTAGCACGGGAGACTTTATATCCCCTTTCTGCCAAAAAGTTTAGAACCTGGATTGCATGTTGTTGGGCACTTTCTCATATGGAGAGCAGATTAGTAGGTCATCTACATATTGTAATATTTTCCCATTAGGTCCCAGGTCCAGATCTAGGAGCTCCCGGCTAAGGGCCTGTCCAAACAAGTGGGGGCTATCTCTGAACCCCTGAGGTAATACTGTCCAAGTCATCTGTTGGTGTTTTTCTCCTGGGGCCTCCCACTCAAAGGCAAAAATATATTGGGATTCTTTAGCCAGTGGTATGCAAGAAAATGCATCTTTGAGATCCAAGACTGTAAACCACTTGGCACTGGGTGGGATTTCTCCCAAGATTACATAGGGATTGGGTAGTGTGGGATGGAGGGGGACTAGAGTTTCATTTATGATCCAGAGATCTTGAACCATTCACCAGGTTCCATCCTTTTTCTTTACTGAGAAGATTGGGGTGTTACATAGTGAATTGGTGGGGACCAATAGCCCACAAGCAAGGAATTTATTTATTAAAGGCTGTAGTCCCTTCCAAGCCTCTCTTTTGAGAGGATATTGTTTCCGGTTAGGAAACCGAGTGGGATCTCAGAGGACAATGATGACAGGTTCAGCTGGGTGGGCTCATCCAGGAATCCCCTGGTCCCACATCTGGAGGTTAATTTTGTCCTCCCATAGTCTTTTTTCTCCCTCTATTGGAGGTGTAATGGGTTCTTCAGTAGTAACCAGAAGCTGTAGGGACCTGGGGGCTAAAAAGCTTCCCATCACAAGGGTGGTCCCCAGTTTAGTGAGTATGTCTCTTCCCATTAAGGGAGTAGGACACTCAGAGACCACCAGGAACTGGTGGGAAAATATCTGTCCATCCCAGCAACAAAGAAGTGCTTGGGTGAATCTTTTAGTTGTTGCTTTTCCTGTAGCACCCAAAATGGTACAGATTTGGGAGGAGAAGGCTCCGGAGTAGGAGATCAAGACAGAGTAGGTAGCCCCTGTGTCGACCAAGAAATTCTCGGACCTACCTGCCACATCCAGTTTCACCCTTGGCTCCAGCCCCGTGATGGTTATCTGTGACAGGCGGGCTGGCTGGAGCGGGCCTCTTCAGTCCTCTTGAACCATCGTGAGGGAAGGCTTGGCGCTTGACCTTGAGGGTCCCAAGGGCAGAGTGCCGCCCAATGTCCCAGTTGATGGCATTTGTGGCAAGCCATTCTAGGAGACTTGTCACGGTTAGGACACTTTTTTGGCCCAATACCCAGCCTGTCTACAGATTAGGCATTTGCCTCGTGCCTTGTCATTCAAGGACTCGGGGTGTGCCATGGGCTTCCCTGGAGGGCGGCCAGCATCAGGGCATGCCTTGTCTCTTTCCTTCTCTCCCTCTCCTGGGCCTTGGCCTTGGCCTCCTTTTCCTGTTCTCTGTTATAAAAGGTATTGGTGGCTGTCCGGATCATCTCATCTAGAGAGGCAGCAGAGTCCTGCTGCTGTAGCTGTTGTAACTTAATTCTGATATCTGATGCACATTGGGACAGGAATTTATCCTTAAAATCACCTGTCCCTCATAAAAGCCTAAGTCCAGATTGGTAAGCTTTTGGAGGGCCTCTTTTAGCCTTTCCAGAAAGGCAACGGGGTTCTCATTGGACTCCTGAGTTATTGCTGAGACCCAGGCACAGCTGATTGCTTTTTGCTGGGCTGCCTTTACACAGATTAGAAAATGATCCCTGTCCCAGATGTGCTCAGGGTCATTATAATTCGTTAGGATCAGAGGAGGGGACTGCAGTTTCCCCTACTGGGTATCTATCGCTTGACATGTGAAGCCCTGATGCATACCTCCGGGCTTCCTTTAAGACCCTAGTATGTTCAGGGTCAGATAAAGTTTGACTAAATATGACCATGGTGTCCTTCCACGTCAAGTCAAAGGCCAAGGTAATATGTTGGAACGTATCTATATATTTGCTGGGTCATCTGTATAGCTTCCCAGGTCTTGTTTGATCTGTCTTAGTTCTAAGAGGGAGAAGGGTTTATGGACGCGGGTTGGTCCGAATTCTCCTCCAGTTTCAACTAAGAGACATACTCGAGCTGGCTTTTGTGGAGAGGGTGCTCCCGGATATGGGAGCACACTTGGATACAAGGAAGAAGCACCAGGCAACTCAGGAGCTGTGGGAGGTGAGCCTTCACAGGGGGGTTCCTTCTCTTGGTTGCCTGTGCCTAACACCATTTGCCTAGTGGGCTCAGTTTTAGGGTGTACAACCATCCCATACTTAAGACAGAGTTCCTTCATATCTCTCAGTCTGAAGAAAATTTGTACATAGGGGATCTCTGTCCATTTCCCTTGTCTTTTGCAGAATAATTCTAATTGCAGGATGGTATTGTAATTTAAAGTCCCATCCTCGGGCCAGTGTTCCTCATCCCCCAGTGGATACCGTGGCCACGCAGTGGCACAAAAGAATTTTAAACAACTCCTCCTCAGAGTTAGAGGATCGAACAGTTATCAAGGATGCATCCAGTTATCAAGGATTCATCTCAAGGGCATCTGCCGGGAAGGGGATTGGTTGTTTCCCATCTGAAAGACAGTCATGACAGGGAGGAAAAGGAAAAGAAAGAAGACTAATAGGCTTTTTGAAGCTTATCCTACCCAGTACTGTCGCAACCTGAGAGCCAGGCGTCCCCGGGTCAGGATGCAGATCTCCAGGCAGGCTGAGGCATGACAGCCTCCTAGAGATCGAATCCCTGGGCAGGTCGAGGCATGACGGCCTCCCCAGAATTGGGCCCCTGGGAAGGTCAAGGTGTGACGATCTCCTGGGACCCTTGGGACTAGCAAATCCCCGAGCAGGTTGAGGCGTGACAGCCTTTAGAGGACCAGATCCCTAGGCAGGTCAAGGCGTGATGACCTCCTGGGGCCCACAGGCTGGAGTTTGGGCGTCCCCAAGGTCTCCAGTGTGACCAGTGCTAGGTAGGACTAAGGGGTTGGATATTATACAGTACTTCCCTCCCAAGGCCAGCTATTTTCTGGTTATCCCTCTAGAAGATTGTAGAGGCAACTTTGTGGGCCCAGATGGGGCTGAGGGAAGGAGCATGAAACAGGAGGGAAAGGGGGGTAGAGCACAACCATTGAAAGAATGACATAGCATGGGGGTATAACATAAACCGATTAAAATCAGTTGGGTCCAAGATGACAAGTCAAATTTGAGTAAACCTTAATCCCTAATCTGTAAGCCAAGAGACAGAACAAGTGGCAGAACAGCTCTCAGGCACTGTCAACAGAGGGAGGAGTGGGTGGTCCCCCAATAGCTGGGATGATGCTCCCACTCATTAGCATATGAATTTTTGTTAAGCTTGCAAAATTTAGGCCGCATTCCATGACCCGAGCCCTTGCCCTCAGCAATGGTCCACACCCTGAAGCATGTGCTTCTCTCTGAATCCTAACAAATCCACCTCCCACTTATCGCTTTGTCTCTTGCTGAATTTTTGCAATAAGACCTCAGAGCCTGAGCCGGGTATCCTGGGTTTTGGTCGGGCTCGCATCCTGGGAGAAAGAGCTGAATGAAAAGAGGAAAAAGCAGTGGGAAAAACGTGCCCAGGAATCCCCTTCATAGCCTGCTGGAAAATTTGCTAGATATCTGACTGGTGCTCAGTTTTCATTGGCCTGATTCTTGGCACAGAGAAGAGTAAGGACAGAAGAACCCCCACCAGCTTGGGTAACCACTACTGGGTCCCAGCAGATAGCGCCTTTGGGACATACTTTGAAGCTTATCCTACCCAGTACTGTCACCCAGTAGCCTCTCCAGAGTCCCTCAGTTGCATCCACTGCCACCCGCCTGTTCACGGGGGGTTCGAGGAAACAAGAAAAGAGAGATTCTAAAGGAGTTAAGATTTTGTTAGGCATGTCCCTCCAGCCATAGGAGCGAGGACCTCCTACCTTAACCGGAGGTCTTCTGGAATCTGAGACTGAGCCGCGTGGGCTTTCTGCTGAGTTCGGTTTTCGCTGCCCTGGTTTCCAGCAGGACGGGCCTTCCTTTGCGCTGGGTTTTCCTCGAGTTCCACTACTGCGCGGAGGTTGTTTCAGCCAGATTAAACCCGAGTCACGGCACCAATAGATGTCAGGCGAGTGTATGCTCCTCGGTTCTTTGTCCCGTCACAATAAAAATTTGGAGTGACGGACATTAAAGCCCCCTCTGTGGGTCACAGCTCTTGGGTCTTGGACAGACCAGTGTTATAGCTCTTAGGTCTCGACCAGACCATGTTACAGCTCTTAAATAAATCATTGTTACAGCTCAGTGTTACAGCTCTATTTTATTTAGATGATAGCAGGAAAATCCATCTTTGAGGTGTGAGGGTACGTCGATCCAAAGATGGGAAAAGAGCGCTCCATTATGCAGGAGAGAGAGAGAGAAGAGGGCTTTGGCTCATCTTTTTATATGTTTCTCTGTTCCTGGGCCTGTCTTATGTAAACTGGGCCAACCCGGAGTGTTGTTTATTTTACCTGAGGTTCTCACTATGGTCCTTGGACCTTCCTTTGTTCTATTTTCGTGGGCTTTTCCCTTCCTTGTCTTTTAGCCACTGCCTTCTGGACTCCTTTTCCCTCTTCTAACTACCTAACAGATATTGTACCTAGATATATTATATATTATACACTGGTTAATCCAACATTGTTGTTTAATCTCTAAATCATGTTTAACTCTTGGTGACCCCATGGCCTATAGTCCACCAGGGTCACCCATCCATGGGATTTTCCAGCCAAGAACACTGGAGTGGGTTGCCATTTCCTTCTCCAATCCACCATAAATAGTTTCAAAACAGTACACTTGATGTATGGAAGAGTAATTATGTTTTTGTAAACCAATTTAAACTCTCAATTGCTTATCAGAAAAACAAGAGATAGAAAAGTCAAATGGATGTAGAAAATAAAGAATGAAAATACCCTGAAAACATTTATATTCCATTGAATGTTTTAAAACATTTTTGAACTTTTGGAGATTTTAAGAGTTTTACGATGTCCCTAGACATTGTGAGACATTATTTTGCTGACACAGGTCCGTCTAGTCAAAGCTACGGTTTTTTCAGTCGTCATGCATGGATGTGAGAGTTGGACCACAAAGAGAGCTGAGTGCCAAAGAACTGATGTTTTTGAACTGTGGTGTTAGAGAAGACTCTTGAGAGTCCCTTGGATTGCAAGGAGATCCACCCAGACAATCCTAAAGGAAGTCAGTCCTGAATATTCATTTTAAGGACTGATGCTGAAGCTGAAACTTTAATACTTTGGCCAACCGATGCGAAGAACTGACTCACTGGAAAAGACCCTGATGCTGGAAAAGATTGAAGGCTGGAGGAGAAGGGGCTGACAGAGGAAGAGATAGATGGTTGAATGGCTTCGCCAACTCAATGGATGTGAGTTTGAGCAAGCTCCAGGAGTTGGTGATGGATAGGGAATCCTGGAGTGCTGCACTCCATCGGGTATCAAAGAGTTGTACGTGACTGAGTGACTGAACTGAACTGCACACAGGAAGTTTATGCAGTTTCCTTATTCCTCTTATTCTCAATTATGGAAATATGAAATTATCAATTAAGTAAATTCTCAATTAAGTAAATATGGAAACTATGAGACTCAACATGTACACTATACCTGCTTATTTTAACAGTGTTAGAAAATTTTCCTCATATAATTTTCTATGAGATGAAGGAAAAAAGATATCCCAAAGGAGTTTAAAGAATGGTTTTCTCTATTAATTACACATATGTGGGCAGTGAATGGGTCTTCTTGTCTTTCACTAGGAGAGAAACTCTCCCAAAATTCAACAAGTTCTTAACCCATGTTAGATCCAGAATCTTCCCAGATCAAGTACTTCCAGGTCGTAAACATATAAGACATAGCACCTACATACTTAGGTACAGGAGACTCTAAAACATCTGAGACTAAGTCATTGGGAACTACATGAGGATTTAGTACAATGCAGGGCAACTTTGAATATAATAAGCATATAGCTGTATTCTAAAGTCTGGAAACTTGCTTGTAGAATTTAAAGAACTCAAATTCTTTCTCTAGGCAAAATTATTTATTAAGTAAAATTTAATTATTATGCACTCTGTTTGTAAAATTCAACCAAATTAAAAAAAATCCACAAATCACTGTGACAATTGGCAATATTTCAACATAGATTTTATATTAAATAATATGATTGCATCTGTGTTGAAATTCCTAATGAATTCTATCAGATGTAGTGGTTTGAGACTGTGATGACTGCAAATAACTTCAAATCAGTAAACAAATAATAATGGCATTATAAGATGCATGTGTATGTCTATATTGAATGATGTGAAGGTAAATGTGCCAAGATATTAATATTAATATTGACAAATATATGTTTCAACAATTTTTGATGGAAAAAGTGCAAAGATAAATATGGTTACTCCACCTTTGTGAAAGTTTATTAGCTTTTTTTTAAATTCAAAATGATCCTTTTTTTATTGCAGTTGTATTACTTCTGGTGTACAGCTAAGTGATTCAATTACCTATATATGTATATGTTTATATATATATATATATATAATTATTTTTAATAGGTTAGTCAAAGCCAATGCATGCTTCTAAAGAATATATTTTTTTTCAAATAGTTTTGAACAAAACTAAAATAACAAATAACAATTTCATAAAAATTTATAGTTTTGTTTTCATGTTATATTGTAGCTGATAAATTTGAAATGTTAAAAGTGTTAATTCACTTCTTAAGCTAGACAGTATGCTTGGAACTAAAGATTTCTTTTTTATCATCCTAGTTGAAAGAAAAATACCACTTGTTTCTTTTAAAGGTTGGAGTAAATGGACTTTTGCCAGCCTAGTCATAATCTATTGACTGCAAACATGGCAGATTATTATCTACCTTGTAGTGTAAAAATAATGACATCATGCTAAATAAAAGTGATTTGACTTGATAAAGAATAATCAGTCATATTCAATTAAAGTTGAAAGACAGTTATCTCATTTGCAATGTGAAGGATAGTAACCTTACAGTAAATTAAAGCCAACATTTTCTGCTTAATCCTATTGTAAACTTAATTACATTTTAAAATCTAATACTAGTTCAATGGCAAATGAATTCAATAAACACTTGATATGATTAAGTTTTCTTCCTTAAACCACTTTATTTAAAATTCTAATCTTAATGAGATAAAAATATTAATATTATAGAGATTGCATTCTGCTATCTATTCCTTTATCATTTTAAATATGTATTAAATGTCCACAATTTGTCAAGTGGATCTGAACATGAAATAGACTTACTGAGCTTAAGTTGCCCTCAGACACAAATGAAATATAGTTGTTTCCAAGACTTTTGTTGATTTCTAGTTTTGTTTTTTATTTTTTTTATTCATTCATTTGTTTATTTATTTGCACAGTTTATCGTAAGGTATATTTGGTAAGAGTTGGGGCCTCAATAGTAGTGGGAAGAGAAATAATATTCTTTTCTTTTTTTTTAGAAATAATATTCTTATTAAATCCATAAAGTGAATACTAACTTTATTTGTCAAGGCAAATTTTTAGGGTATATTTTATGTAAAATAATGGGAGCATAAAAAGACATGATTTCATTTTTTGTAATCTGTTTATTGGTTTCCTCTAACGTAAATAAATTATGCTTAATTTTTAAGCTATTAAAAATTCACTAATACAATTTTTTGAAAGATACAAAGATGCTTCCAAAAGAGTTTGAGGAATGGTTTTGTTTGTTACTCGAAAAGAGATTGCAAATAAATCCAGTTACATGTGTTGTTAAGACACTAATTTACAGCCCCATGGAATATCTGAGTTTCTGTACAGATTTTTGTATTACAGTGTACTCAATGTGCTTATAGAGTCAGTATTTTAAAAAATAAATGTATTTTCCCCAGGTTTGTTTTTTTTTTTCCCCCTTGAAAAAGATTTCACTTAACATTGCAACATAGGAAAATTTCTGAAATAAAGATCAGTAAAGCTTAACTATTAATACGCCATTCTTTCTAGTGTTTATCTTTCTGGGTTACTTCAGTCTTGGTTACATATGCATATTTTCAAATTATAATAGCATCAGAGTTGATTTTTGTTAAAACTTCTGATATTGATTTTGTCTTTCCATTAAAAAATCAGATTATAGCAGTTGTCAATTTTTTTATTATTTTGGTGTGCATAATTGCTACATTAAAACAATCAGCTCATTTTGGGCTGGTGCACTGGGACGACCCAGAGGTATGGGATGGGGAGGGTGGTGGAAGGGGTGTTCAGGATGGGAAACACATGTATACCCATGGCTGATTCATGTTAATGCATGGCAAAAATCACTACAATATTGTAAAGTAATTAACCTCCAATTAAAATAAATAAAAATAAATTAAAAATCAGCTCATTTTAATAAAGTTATACCAATGTATCTTTCTGCACACTTGACTATTATCAAATTTAAATTTTTCATTTTACTATCCATAAAGTTATCAAAGTCAAAATATAAGGAAGCTTAGAACATTAATAAAGTTTTATAAAACAGGAAATTATTGGATGATGGAATAGAGTAGACCTATTTTCTACCATGAAATAGCTTTCATATTTTAATCTTTTAATGTTTTTTCTTTTATACCATTGATATTCACAATTTGCATTTACTTTTGTTTCTGTCACTATTTATTGGAGAGTTAAATGGCTCATATTTACCAGCCATATTATAAAAATTAACCCTTCTAAATAATATGCCACAAAAAACACTCAGCGAATTTCAAATGATGCATGAATTGACAATGTTATTACTAATAGATATCAAGATTATTTTGATGTTTCTGAGGAAGCATATGGAATTTCACCAATAATGTCTTATATTGTCCATCCTATGACAACATTCACAAAAATGAACAGCATGTCTAAAATTTAAGAGAAACTACTTCTGGAAAAAAAGCCCAGTAAGCCTCAGAGGATCTATTGGCCACATGCTGTTTCTATGTGATTCTGCTGGAGTTTATTTCACAGGCATCCTTGTACTTTTGCTCAACTAACAGTGTTCACCAGCCATGGAGAAAAGACAGACTTGTGAGCCAAAGGCAAGCTATTGGCTGATGTAGAGGTTTGCCCAGTGGTCAGATGCCAGTTCTTACATTAAGAAAGATGCTCTAAAATAAAAAGCAATCCATTTTTCATAGTAAGGGTGTGTCAACAAGACACACGAACTACAAAGCTGGTGGAAGAGTGTAAACCAAGATGCCCAACGTGGAAGCTGCACCCAGCAGAAACCCTAGCCTAAGTCTGAAGCAACAAAGTAAGTAGAGTGTCAGACAAGAGGGAGTCTGAATCGGTAGCAGCATAAAGAGAAGCAGAACTGTCGTGGCATATTTGGGATTTTTACTGTAGCTTGAATTAAAGTAATTGCACTCTATTCTGATTTTGCAGCTGACTGAGCCAGTTTCCTGTGCTTGCTTGCTTTTCTAGGTATCTTTACAGTAATACTTTGTCACCTGAGGAAATCTGATTGTCTCCTCATTTCTTTCAAACTTACAGCCAAAAAATGTATTTTCATCTCAAAAGCTGTTTGAGGAAAGCATTATATACTAAATACAATATGTAGCTAGTCCATGCTGACCAGTACAGAAAAAAGCATACATATTGGTGTTTTATGAAAAATATGATAATACTGGGGTTTGGAAAAAACAAACAAACAAACAAAAAGCCACTGTGTTAGAAAATAGTACAAGATGCTAAAATGTAAATACCACAGAAGCCTAAAGAGGATTTTTTTTAAGTTTATTTACTGTATGATATTTCCAAGGCTAGAATGTGGGAAGTTAATAGTGTTTTCTGGAGATATTTTCATGGAATTCAGTACATATGAAAAATCAATGCAAACTGGTTTTCAAGCCAGTGAGATCCTTTTAGATTGGTAACCTTTTCAATGCAGTTATCCTCCAGAGCACAGAGTATCACTTATTTATAAAGATGGGTCTCTCTCTCATAAAATGGAACATTATATATCTTGTCCAGAATCTGATTTTGGAGATTTGGGGCCAAACTCATCTTTTGTGGATAGGTATTTTTAGTTATTAAAAAAAATGCAAGTCATTTGAGAAATGTGGTGATACTAGAAGTGAGAGGGATAAAAAGAAAATTAAATGCTTAGCTCTAATTAGAATTTCCATCAGTGCTTCTAACCATTAGTAACCTGATGCTGACATTTGATTTCCTCTTGGATTAGACCAGCTCAGAATTACATCTTAAAGGAACAGAAGCATGGAACTACGGAAAACAGAGGGGACTGGGACATTTTGTAGAGACTATAAAAAGATGTGCTGATTGTCCAGAAATATACTGTCTTTGCAGGTGTTTTTTTTTTTTTTTTTAATTCTACACAATTATTTAAGGTTGGAAATAATGGCTAATATTCACAGATGTGAATTTTTTTTTTAAAGACGTGTGTGTGTGTGTGTGTGTGTGTGTGTGTGTACATGTGTGTGCTGTTATTTGTAACATCCAAATTTGAGTGAAATTACCCTGAGATTCCTTCTGGGGAACACTTTCCCTTTGAGTCCATTTGCTTTGAGTGAATCTCCAACACTGATTCTTGTATACATTGAGGATATTAGCTATGATTCCAGATCATGAAGAGGCATGTCTGGGTAATAAGTATTACCATTAATATTATATACAGCATATTTCATCATACTTTAAGCACTTTTTAAAAGGACTTTATACTTGAAGAATTAATTCCTGTGTATGGTTAACATTATGAAATATAGTTTTTCTTTGGAAATATCCAAAATAGCTCTTTTTACACTTTTTGCAGTGATGAATTCTCATGTGAATGCTGGGGTTACATTTTGGCAACCAGTTTCTTTTACATGGTCTGTCATATAGTTCTATGTAGATCCAAGAGTATCTTAGCCTTTATTGTCTGGCGTCCATTTAACTGAACACATTTTAAATTCTTCTACTTATAAAAACATAAACATTAATGCACACCTCTGTTGATGCTGATGTTTTAATGTGAGAATCATTATGACTCCTTATAAATGACACAAGGGTTTATGTATTTTATAATAAGAGGAGGTCAATGCAGGAGGTAATAAAAACATTTTCCTCCATTTTCTTCCTCTATTTCTCTAAAAACTTTCTGAATAAGAAAAAAAAAATCATTCTTGACCTTGCTTACATTCCCAGGACACAGGAAAGTTACTCTCTGTTTAATGGACATTTTTGGCAAGAATGAAAGGTTTCCACATAAGGAAATCTATTTTATATGAGAGCAAGAGGACTTAGATATTAGCAAAACTCTTAGGGTCTGAGGTTAGATTTATCGTTGAAGTTCCAAAAGAATCTGAGGGGAAATAAATATAAAGCTATTGCAACTCCATTTTTTCAAGACGGCTTTGATATGCTATGTTTGATGTCTTTCAGGGGGAAAAAAATACTTCCTTACTTTCACAGGTCTTGCTAAAAATGCTTTAGAATCCAAAAGTCAGGATCCACCATTAGTAGTTAATTCACAACCCCATTGCTCTTTCTTCTCTTAGTCTCAGCATCTTACTCAAGAAATGGGTGCTCAGTTAAATTTTTACTGATGATTATTGTTCAAGGTACAATTGGAATTTTTTTTAAATATTAGCAGTCAATGTTTACTCCACAATGGAATTAGACATCATAATGATGTGGGTTAGTGTACACATTATAGAACCACCGCTAGAGTTGCTTGGTCAAGAAGAAGTTTTGTTTTTCGCATCAAATATGAGCCTGTAAGTAGGTAGTCTAAAACTTATGCAGTTGTTCCATGATAACAAAAAGGATGCAGTTTCCTGCTTCCTTTTCACTTTGCCTTCTTCAAGCTCTGGTTTTTACCCTCATGCTCACGTTATTGCCACTGTACCACAGACCTCACATATATGTCCCAGGCAGGAGGGAAAAATAATGAAGGTCAAAAAGTCATTGACAATTAAGGATTTTAAATTTTTTAGAACAATTTTTCTGTAATCTCCATCTACCAAAATATTGCAAATTTCACTGTCCAAAGCAGAGAGTCAGGCCACTCACCCCTAATTATAGAGAAAGCAAACAAATTGAATCTTTACCAAGGCACATTGCCTTGTGTGTGTGTGTGTGTGTGTAGTAAGATTTTTTATTTTTTTTAAATGCAATCTGAGCAACATAAATATACCTAGAGAAGAAGAGGTCAGCCTGCTTGGCATAGCAGCCTCTCTCATGACACAGAAACAAGAATACTATATATACATTAAGGCTTTGTAGAGAACATTGGGAGGTGAATGATGGCAACGATTGTTATTTTATCAGTATAATCTATATATGCAGTGCATTAAATAGTTACAGTATAACATGCTCACCCAAAGCAACTTTGATCCTGATCCAGATAGAATTGTACCCACAAAATTAAGTTAGTGTGTGTTAATCGCTCAGTCATTTCTGACTCTTTGTGACCCCATGGACTGCACACTAGGCTCCTCTGTCCATGGAATTCTCCAGGTAAGAATACTAGGGTGAGTTCCCACTGCTGTCTCCAGGAGATCTTCCAGACTCAGGGATCGAACCTGGGTCTCCTGCATTTCAGGTAGATTCTATACTGTCTGAGCCACCATGGCATATTTAGAGTTTTTTTTTTTTTTTTAATGAATAATCAACACTTTATTTTTAAGAACTGAAATGATGCAATGAAGTCTCAAAATATTTATGTAATCAAGACAGACAAATATTTGTATATAATAGAAGTCTAATAGGTTGGATTTTTTTTTTTTTTTTTCATGAACTTTACCTGATGCAAATTCTCGATGAATGCCGGGGAACATTACAAAACATTCAATCCATGTTTACTCATCTTTAATACCCAGGCAAGTACCATTTTCAATAGCATCATGAAATTCTCTGATATAATGACTCAAATGGTTTTGAATTTGACAAACTTATCCTGACTAATCAAGTGGTCTAATTTTTACTTAAGCACACATTCTTAATTTTTGTCTAGCTTATTTTTATTGAAAGAATTATAATCCCCATCCATTGGAATTCCTGTTCTGCATATGAAATATAATATGTATCTATTCATCAAACTATTTTTGGCACTATTAATGAAAATTCTAAGCAGTTAAGCAACTTTTTAGTAGTATACAGAACTGAATAGAAAGTTAAATATTTGACCACCTCTTACCTAAAATACCAAAGAAACACTTGTGTTTTAAACCAATGGTGGCAAAAGGAAAAGATAATAGGTAAGAGGAAACTTAAATGTATTGTATTTCAGTGATGTGTTGGGATTACTGACTGAAAATCCTTAACTGTTCATCTAAGTGGATTGTGGTCACATTTTCGAGTTAAAGATTTAGGGAGGTAAATTAGATCTCTTCTGCAAGATGTGCCTAATTCTGTCACAAGTAACCTTATTTTGCAATGTCAATGAAGTTTCTTTTTTTCTCACTTTTTTCCCACCCTTGGGAATTCTAGCTTGCCTAGATTGTGGTAAATATTATTAGTCAATTTAGAAATTTTAAGAGTGGAACATAGCCTGCCATGTCTGATCTAGTTCATTTCCTGTTATGTGCTCAGTGAATGACTGCATATGTTAATCTGTTTTGAGACTTGTCAGTAACTTGGGATAAAAATTCCTGCCAAAATAAAATGCAGGTTTTTAATAATGCTGCATCCTGGAGTTTCAATACTTGACAACAGCAGAAGAGAACATACAATTTATAAATTTCTATAAAATAAATTAGTTTGGAAAGTCAAATATCTGTGCGACAAACAGTGATCCAGAAAAGCTGATAACATATATTGTCACTGGATAATAATGCACTTTTTGAAAATATAGTAAATTTTATGGTCTAAGCTAATGCAAGTTTCATGATCTCAGGAAGCTATAGGCCTCATACCTACAAGGTACTTCAGAATTTCAGAATGCATGAAGAAATTCCATTAAATGTGAATAAAGTTGATATATTTTATCATAAAATGTGATTGTTGATAACATAACCTTTTCTAGAAGAATGGATGGCATTGCACATACTGTGGAAGAGGCCAGCAGCTACTTGAAATCAAATTTAGCTATGCTCTCATTAGATTTAATAGGCCTTGTGATCATGCAAAACGACAACAACAAAAAATTATCAGGCTATTCAGCTGCACCATTACGTCAATTATCAACTGATGTTTTTTTTGTGACTCATTAGTAAGGATCTTAGAGAGTAAGAATTTAGTCAGCTTTAATCAAAAGAAAGAACTTGTACATATTAAATGTACATTAAATGCTCATTATCAACAATTTAGTCTGAAACTCCTATTTGTGGAGAGAAAAACTCTGGGGGAAAAAAAAAGTTTAATTTTGATCATCTAACTCTCTTCTCCCCCAAATTCACTTACAAAGATATCAGTTGGTCTGTAAGAATGTTTATTTAGTCATTTAGGAGCCTTCCCTCATGGCTCAGACTGTAAAGAACCTGCCTACAATGTAGGCGATCTGGGTTCAATCCCTGGGTTGGAAAGATCCCCTGGAGAGGAGAATGACAAACAGTATCCTTGCCTGGAGAATCCCATAGACAGAGGAGCCCAGTGAGCTATGGATCATGGGGTCACAAAGAGTTGGACACAACTGAATGACTAACACACACATTTAAGTCACTTACTAGGATATCATTATTTACTAGGACAGTGCTTCAGTCAAATATGTTTGCATTTTGGCCTATGCAATAATCTCTTTTTGGCTGCATAATTTTATTTGAAGTTCAGTCAATTAGTGGTGGTTTAGTCACTAAGTCGTGTCCAGCTCTTTGCCACCTCATGGACTGTACAGGCTTCTCTGTCCATGGGATTCTCCAGGCAAGAATACTGGAGTGGGTTGCCATTTCCTCCTCCATTAGTCACTTAGAAAAGCAGTATAATAACATTTCAATATCTCAAAAGCTGTAGCATCCAGAACATGGACTCTGCATTAGTGATGACCATTCCTAGTTATCTCAAGTAGCCTGCTTGTCTCCAACTGTTATGTTCCTTTGGCTATCACATTTACCTCTCTCTTTCTTGTCCATTATTCAATAATCTTTGCCTCATATCCCACAATCTAAATGAGAATATATTAACTTTTGTGAGAAACAGAACGTTCTGAGATTCTTATAATTTGCATATTTTGAAGTATTTCTGTATAAGTTGTCTTATTTTACTAAAAATAATCTAATGGATTCAGAGAATATCTATAATCACTTTTTCATTGTAAATTATCCAGCCACATCACTAGGCATGAGTAGAGCTAGGGCAAAAAATTAAACAACAAGAAACCAACAACATTCCCTAACTCACCCCCCCAAGAAAAAAGTAAAACCTCTGGTCTTTTACTTTTATACTACCTATTTACCAAATGAGAACAAAGGCAAGAACAACAGCAAATGACAATATAGCTTACAATATAGTTGGGAAGTTAATGCCCACATGGAAAATTAGCTTAAGTTTAACATTTTTTTTTTTCAAATATTTCCAAATATGTTCAAGCATTTCCTTTGGTGACACTAATTTGAGCATGTACAAACAGTGTAATTAAACAAAAATGACTTCTTAAGATTGGCCCACAATGCCATCTCTCCCACATTCACACATGCCACTTAGCACTCCATCATTTTGAAGTTGCCTGAGTTGCTCTAAATTTTATGTATGCACTTTCCACAGTGCAGATTAAAGAACGTATCTATGGCAATCTCCTGCTGATATCCTGTCTATAGATTTCAAGTGACAAGGTAGAGCGTTTTACTCTTAGCATCAGTGCTGTTGTTGCTATCAATGCTGACTTTCTACAAAAGAGGAGCATTTTCACTGGCAAGATAATTCATGCTGCCGGCTTGTTTTGGCTTCCTCATGGCCCTGTGGCTAGTCATTTCTCTTCTCTCCTTCCACACTTTATTGTAAATTGCTCACATGGAGTTAAACTGCACAGGAAGCTTTGATGATTCTTCCACTGCCAAGCGTTTCTCCACATGCTCTTGGCTTCCCCAGCCAAAACCCAAATGTCCTCTTCATCCTTTGCCCTCTGCTGTTGGTTTGCCTATTTAGTTTCTTCATTAAGAACAAATGTCCTTATTCTCCTGATCCCTACTAACCATCTACCTTTAAATTAAATCAGTGTCCTTTATCAAAATGTTGTACATATCTTGCTTGTTTGTAATTTAGTTGTCACACACACAAATCAAGAACATGCTACTATCAAGATCAGCACAACAGAATGAATAATACAAGAATGATAAAAATAAAGCCTTATATAAGCAATAAGCACTGTGACATCAAAAGTAAGAGATTATCAATATGATCTGGACTGGAAAGCAGAAGTTCATGAATAAGGTGAAAGTTACCTTTACCACTGAGGAAAATTATATGAAGAAGTCAAAGTGAAAGTGTGAAGTCGCTCAGTCATGTCTGATTCTTTGTACCATGGACTACCCTATGGACGGTAGCCTGCCAAGTGCCTCCATCCATGAGATTTTCCAGGCAAGAAAACTGGAGTGGTTTGCCATTTTCTTCTCTAGGGAAATTCCTGACCCAGGGATCAAATCCAGATCTCTTACATTACAGGCATATTCTTTACCATTTGAACCATCAGGGAATCCCATAAAGAGGTGAGGAAGCAATAAAAAGAGTAGTCTTGGAGAGAAGAGTGCAAGAGATTTGATTGCTTGATTATTTTGAATTAACCTGTGTTTTTAAATAATTATAATCGGATACCTTTTGCATGGTAAAGAGACCAGTCTGAATGAATCAGAGTCTGCATGACAGACAATTGAATGATTAGGTTGGAAATTTAGAATAGTGACAGTTTATAAAGTAATTACATGCCTATGTGAGAATTTGCTGACTTTTATATGTCACATATTGGAGAAACAAGAAGAAAAAGACATGCCCTTGAATATTTTTAGTCTAATAAAAAAATATAGAATAAACTGTAATAAATGAAAGAGGGTGTTAGGGAGTGGCATGAGGATTAGTACATGAGGATGAGAAGAAACTTTCCAGGTAGAGAGAATATGGAAGGACATTCATGTAAAGAGAAGATCTGTGTGGTGTTGGGAATAAAAATAGCAGTAGGCAAATTGAGTGCGGAAGAATTTGTGAAAACCTGAAGAAGACTGATGTAGAGAACCAGAATGAGAACTGGTGAAAAGGAATTTTCTCCTTCATAAATTTTATTAAAATTTCACATATGTTATTCAATTATTCCAGAAGATTTTAAACACTTTGCAATTTTCTCCCACTTTAATTAGGAAACAGTGGTCTTCATTCTTGCATGGGCTCTTATTTGAACACATAATATACTAAGAAAATTCAAGCTATGAAACTCAAGGCCAACAGCATGTATCTGTTTAAACAACTTTCAAACTATGGAACATTTTGGTAATATGAATAGTACAAAGTCATCATTTCACTGCAGGATCTTTGTAAACACTTGAGATGTAAATGTTCCAGCTATTTTCTGCTCTTTCCATATTTTCACAGAAAGATAAGAATTGGGAAAAGGAACAGGTTGGAAGTGGTATTCTTTCAAGATAATGTTTTCTAGTCTCTGCTCCAACTGGCAATCAAATAAAATAAATCTGATTACAGAGAGTAATTGAAAGGACAATTTAAGTCTTTATCTATCCACAACTTCCAGACTATACAAAGCTATACTCTCCTTCCCCTGGTCTTCTGTGGCTTTACTCTTTCTTACGTGAAGCCACTGTCATCTCTGATGCTTTGTCTTCATCCACTCATGAGCCACTATTCATGTAAGTGTTCTGTTTTGTCTCTTTTATTGGGGGACTGATGGAAAATGATACTTATAATTTAATCTATTCTTATTTTCATTTAAAAAGCAAAGAAATTTTGTGTGTTGGAGAGAACCTATTAAAATTCTCCAAAACATATCATAGCATGTGGTAATTGAGTCTTAAATATACAGCCGCTTATCCTTTACCTTGCAAATGCAGAGAGTTGTCTATACATTTCTGAGTGTGAAATATTTTCATCTTCATAATGCAGATAGTCACTTCCACATCATACATCAGTCTCTAAATAACCTCATTAAGGTTTAAATAAAAATATGTAAAAATATAAATATACATACATATATATGTATGTGTATGTGTATGTATGTGTACATGTAGTAATTATATGAATATTGTCTTATATTTGTAGATAGTCTACTCTATGTTTGGCTTAATTGGAAAACATTTATTGAATGAAAAGAAAGGGAGCAAGCATTAGGCAAGGAAAGCTCCAGGACCATTCTTCAAGGCTGATATTTGTAAAGGAGAGGCAGAAGGAAGGTGGTTTTGGTAAGAAAAGCCTCAAATTATATTAAGAGTTCAACTCTGAGAATGTCCCTAAGTAGAAAGGGGTGCTGCTATGAAGACATTTCTACCTTAGAAAGAGATAGTCAGACCACAGTAAATCATCATTCTCAGGTCTGACGCTGCCTTTGAAGACCTCAGCTAACAGACTGTAGTGGATCCTGAGGGCACATCAGCTAGAGCATCTCAGCTAACCACATACCTTAAGAATGTTCTCTCTTGAAATGGGATACTTTTCCCTGGTTGCCAATTACATGGAGAATGAAATCAAGAATTATAAATAGAATTTGTGTTATCATTATTCAATAGTCTTTCCTGAACTGACAGACAATATTTAAAACTTCCCGTTTCATGGACTACATTGAAAATATGGCAGCCTTTTTAAGTGTTCTTTAATGTCCATCTTTGCTCAACATTTAAGGAGAGGCTGTCAGAACTGTGTGAACACACATTTGCTTAGTCTTACCCTTCACCTGCCTAATTTCCTTCAACTATGGATCCTGTGATCAGGTCACACTTCAGTAGAGATCCATTCTAAATTCCCTTTTAATAAAACATTACACATATTTCAGTATGATAAAAATGGTATATTCAGAGAGGATATGTGTCCTACATGTGTTGAAATTTTATTTTTAGTTGCACACCCACAGAGTATTAATGTGTATAAAATGATGATTCCTTATATATGCCAGTGAATTCTAATTCCTCGTAGCCTATCACGATAATTCAGTGGGTAACCAGTTACTTGTCAGTTACAAAAGTGTATAAAGCAATTGGCAAGACAGTAGACCTAAAGGGGTAGTAAAATCCTTTTAACCTTGTAAAGAAGAAAGGAGGGTGGAGAGAATTGCTGATTCATAAAGGAAAAACTTCCTGAAGAGTTGATGCTCAGGTTAAGCTTCCCTCCTAGGCAGCACTAATTTGGCTGACAGATACCAAACCGTAGATAATTTAAGCTGACACTGACCTTACTGGCAATACCTGCAAAATCATATCATACAGATTGTTCTCAAATAATTATTCCAATGCATTATACACAGAGAAGCTGTCTATCAACAAAGCCAGGGACACTTGATTTCCCTTCAGTTAAAATTCACCAATCTTTTGCTTTAGAGAAGAAAAAATATCAGCTATTCTCTCCAAGTTTTATAACTTTCACTTTGTAGGGGAGAATTAATGGCTCAATGGAAAACCATACCTTGATTATATGGGAGCTATCTTTACAATTCTGTAAGTTGCAGATAAAGAGCTAAAGAAAGAAGACAAGTGAAAAGCAAGGGAGAAAGGGGAAGGTATATTCAACTAAATAAAGATTTCCTAGGAACAGAACGCAGAGACAAGAAGGCCTTCTTCAATGAAGAATGTATAAAACTAGAATAAAACAACAAGAGGTAAGACTAGAGATCACTTCAGGAAAATTGGAGATATCAAGGGAACATTTGGCCCGAAGATGGGCACAATCAAAAACATAAACTGTAGAGACCCAGTAGATGTTGCAGGGATCAAGAAGAGATAGAAATAATACATGGAACAACTGTATTAAAACGATCCAGATGACCTGGATGACTACAATGACATGGTCAGCTATCCAGTGCCAGACATTCTGGAGGGCAAAGTCAAGTGTGCCTTAGGAAGAACTGCTGTTAGTAAATTAATAAACAGTTCCAGTAGAACCATTCAAAATCCTAAAGGATGATGCCATCAAGGTGTTACATCCAATATATCAGCAAATCTGGAAGGCCCAGCAGTGGCCACAGGTCTGGAAAATGGCAATCCTCATTCCAATTCCTAAGAAGAATTGCTAACCACCAAAGATTTCCTAAGAATTCCTAAGAATGTGTTAACCACCAAATGATTGCACTAATCTCCCATGCTAGTAAGGTCATACTTAAAATCTTGCATGCTAGTCATTAGCATTATGTCAACCAAGAACTTTCAGATTGTTCAAACTGGATTTATAAAAGGAGGAGGAGCCAGAGATCAAATTGCTAACATTTGCTGGATTATAGAGAAAGCTAGGATTCCAGAAAAAACATCTTTCTCTGTTTCATTGACTACACCAGAGCCTTTGACTGTATGGATCATAATAAACTGTGGAAAGCGCTTAAAGGGATGGGACTACTAGACCAACTTATCTGTCTCCAGAAAAATCTATATGTAAGTTAACAAGCCACAGTTACAACCCTGTATGGAACAACTGATTGGTTCAGGATTGAGAAAGGAGTATGACAGGGCTGTCTGCTGTCACTATGTTTGTTTAATCTATACACTGAGCACATCATAAGAAATGCCAGGTTGGATGAGTTATAAGCTGGAATCAAGATAGGTGGGAGACACATCAACAACTTCAGATATACAGATGATACCACTCTAATGGCAGAAAGCAAAGAAGAACTAAAGAGCATCTTGATGACCTTGAAGGAAGAGAGTGGGAAAATGGCTTAAAACTAAATATTAAAAAAAGAAAGAAAGAAAGAGAGAAAAACCCTAAAATCATGGCCTCTGGCCCCATTACTTCACGGCTATTAGAGGGGGGAAATGTGGAAATAGTTACAGATTCCAGATGTTCAAGCTGCTTCAACAACTTCCAGACGTTCAAGCTAGTTTTAAAAAAGGCAGAGAAACCAGCAGAGGAACCAGAGATCAAATTGCCAACATCCGCTGGATCATCTAAAAAGCAAGAAAGTTCCAGAAAATCATCTATTTCTGCTTTATTAATTACATCCAAGCCCTTGACTGTGTGAATCACAGCAAACTGTGGGAAATTCTTAAAGAGATGGGAATACCAGACCACCTGATCTGCCTCCTGAGAAATCTGTATTCAGGTCAAGAAACAACAGTTAGAACTGGACATGGAACAACAGACTGGTTCCAAATAGGAAAAGAAGTATGTCAAGGCTGGATATTGTCACCCTGTTTATTTAACTTATATGCAGAGTACATCATGAGAAATGCTGGGCTGGAGGAAGCACAAGTTGGAATCAAGATTGCCAGGAGAAATATCAATAACCTCAGATACGCAGATGACACCACCCTTATGTCAGAAAGTGAAGAAGAACTAAAGAACCTCTTGAGGAAAGTGAAAGGGGAAAGTGAAAAAGTTGACTTAAAGCTTAACCTTCAGAAAACTAAGATCATGGTGCCTTGTCCCATCACCTTATGGCAAATAGATGGGGAAACAATGGAAACAGTGACAGACTATTTTGGGGGGCTCCAAAATCACTGCAGATGGTGACTGCAGACATGAAATTAAAGGATGCTTGCTCCTTGGAAGAAAAGTTATGACCAACCTAGACAGCATATTAAAAAGCAGAGACATTACCTTGCCAACAAAGGTCCTCTAGTCATGGCTATGGTTTTCCCAGTAGTCATGTAAAGATGTGAGAGTTGGACCATAAAGAAATCTGAGCACCAAAGAATTGATGCTTTTGAACTGTAGTGTTGGAGAAGACTCTTGAAAGTCCCTTGGACTACAAGGAGATCCAACCAGTCAATCCTAAGAGAGATCAGTCCCGAGTGCTCATTGGAAGGACTGATGTTGAAGCTGAAGCTCCAATACTTTGGCCACCTGATGTGAAGAGGTGACTCATTGGAAAAGACCATGATGCTGGGAAAAAATGAAGGCAGGAGAAGGGGATGACAGAGGATGAGATGGTTAGAGATAATCATCGACTCAGTGGACATGAATTTAATCAAACTCAGGGAGACAGTGAAGGACAGGAAAGTCTGGCCTGCTGCAGTCCATGAAGTTCCAAAGAGTCAAACACGTCTGAGCAACTGAACAGCAGCAACAACAATTCTGTTTCATTTATTCACCTAAGCATTTAAATTGAACACTAATATGTTCCAGACAGTGTTAGAATACCAGACATTCACAGTAATTTTGTCATGTGGCACTATGCCTTATGAGATGCAGCTATGATTTTCAGGTGGGAACTGTCTTATGAATGGATAAATCAAAATGTGATGAAGAATGTGTTAAAGGAAAGTAGAGGACAACATGCTTTCAAAGGAGAAGAAAATAAAAGAAACCTCCAGATCACTTTTAGGCCTTTGGGCATGTTATGAAACATGAGGTGAGATTTTAAAATGGGCTTTTAAAAATAGTACTTCATTGGAGAGGTGAGAATATATGGCAAACAAGGAAAACACCTTTGAGTTTTACATTTGTGTTTTTGTCAAGAGCCTTCTTAAGAACTTTAACAACTCTAATCAAATGCCATACAAATACGGCAATAGTTGTAAGAGATGAATCTGGGATTATTTTTTCTCACTGTAGACTAGATTTTAAAGTACCAGAGATGTTAAGTGAATTGCAAAAGGTCACATAGCTAGATGTTATAACTGTGAGAACTAAAGTTTAACTATTTCTATTCTTTCTTCCTCAGGACACTCCTGACATTCTATTGTTTCTTCCTCAAGACACTCCTAACACTTCCTCAAGACACTGCAGCCACTACTGGAAAACTCCTAGTGTAAAAATACAAGTACAATTAACTTTTTTGAGGAAACTCCATATTACTTTCCATAATGACTATACCAATTTATATCTCCACTTACACTGTACGAGGGTTGCCTTTTCTCCACATCTGAACCAATATTTATCTCCTTTTTTTTGTGATAATCTCCATTCTAATAGGTATGAAGGAATATCTCATTGTGGTTTTGATTTGCATTTTCCTGGGAATTAATAATTTAGAACACTTTATTATATACTCATTGGACATTCATATGTCTTCTTATGAAAAATGTTGACTCAGGTCCTTCATCAGTTTTCAATTAGATAATAATTTTGTGCATTTGTTTGTTTTTCCTACTTAGTTAATTTCCTTATATATATTGGATATTTACCAACCTATTATCAGACATATGACCACAAATACTTTCCACCGTTCTATAAGTTTTCTATTCACTCTGTTAATTTTTTTCTTTTGCTGCACAAGCTTCTAGGGTGAAACAACTCCATCTGTGTGTATTTGCTTTTGTTACCTATGTTTTGGGGATCACATTAAAAAAAAATCATTGCCCAGACCAATGTCAATATTTTTTATTATGTTTTCTTTTAGTAGTTTTAGGTCATATGTTTAAGTTTTTAATTTGTTTTCAGTAGATCTTTGTATATGGTGTGAGATAAGGGTCTAATTTCATTCTTCTACATATGGATATCCAGTCTTCCAATACTATTTACTGAAGAGACTATCACAAACCCATTGTTTGCTCCTGACATCCTTGTAGTAATCACTTGACTGTAAACATGTCAGTGTGTTATGGCCCTCTATCTTATTCCATTGGCCTGTGTGTCTATTATTATGCTACTACTGTACAGTTTTGGTTACAGTTTTGTGGTATATTTTAAAACCACTACCATACTGTAAAGTAATTATCTTCCAGTTAAAATAAATGAATTAATAAAAAATAAAGTTAAAAATTAATAAAAATAAGTAAATAAACCTAGGAAGTGAAATGCCTCATTCTATGTGTCTTTTGCAAAAATGCTTTGAGTATTTGACATTTTTGTAGTTCTGTATGAAATTTTATGATTTACTTCCCATTTCTGTGGAAAAGTTCAATGATAGAAATTGAATTGAATCTGTTGTTGTTCCCTTGCTCAGTAATGTCCAACTCTGTGACTCCATGAACTGCAGCAAGCCACACTTTTCTGTCCTTCACTACATCCTGGAGTTTGCTCAAATTCATGTCCATTGGTTAGATGATGCCATCCAAACATCTCATCTTCTGTTGCCCCCTTCTTTTACTGCCCTCGATCTTTCTCAACATCAGGGTCTTTTCCAATGTTCTTCACATCAGGTGGCCAAAGTATTGGAGCTTCAGCTTCAGCATCAGTCCTTCCAAAGAATTTTCAGAGTTGATTTCCTCTAGGATTAACTGGATTGATCTCCTTGCTGTCCAAGGGACTCCCAAGTGTTTTACTCAGCATCTGATCCAAAAGCATAATTTCTTTGGTGATCAGCCTTCTTTATCATCCAATTCTCACCTCCATACATGACTACTGAAAAAAAAAATCATAGTCTTCACTATATGGAACTATATCAGCAAAGTGATGTCTCTGATATTTAATATAGTGTCCAGGTTTGTCATAACTTTTCTTCCAAGGAGAAATTGTCTTTTAATTTCATGGCTGTAGTCTCTGTCCTCAGTGATTTTGGGTTCAAGAAGATAAAGTCTGTCACTGTTTCCATTGTTTCTCTATCTGTTTGCCATGAAGTGATGAAACTGGATACCATGACCTTCATTTTTGAATGCTGGGTTTTAAACCAGCTTTTTCACTCTTCTCTTTCACCTTCATCAAGAGGCTTTTTTAGTTCCTCTTTTCTGTCATTAGGGTGATGTCATCTGCATATTTGAGGTTATTGATATTTCTCCTGGTAATCTCGATTTTAGCTTGTGCTTCATGAAGCCCAGCATTTTGGATGATGTACTCTGGATAGAATTTAGATAAGTAGAGTGACAATATACAGCCTTGATGTACTCCTAATGTGTTCATGATCTGAGCCACAGTCAGTTCTCATTTTTAATTTCGCTGACTGTATAAACCTTCTCCACTTTTGGCTGCAAAGAATATAATCTACATGATTTAGGTACTGACCATCTGGTGATGTCCCTGTGTAGAGTAATCTCTTGTGTCGTTGGAAGTGGGTGCTTACTATGACCATTTTGTTCTCTTGGCAAATATCTGTTAGCTTTTGCTATGCTTCATTCTGTACTCCAAGGCCAAACTTGCCTGTTACTTCAGGTGTCTCTTGACTTCCTACTTTTTCATTCCTGTCCCTTATGATGAAAATGACATATTTTTGTGGTGTTAGTTCTAGAAGGTCTTGCAGATTTTCATAGAACTGTTCAACTTCTGCTTTTTGGCATTAGTGCTTGGGGCATAGACTTGGATTATTGTGATATTGAATTGTTAGACTTGGAAACTAACTGAGGTCAGCCTGTTGTTTCTGAGATTGCACCCAAGTACTACATTTTGGACTCTTTTGTTGACTCTTGAAGGCTACTCCGTTTCTTCTAAGGGAAGAAACTACTTGCCCACAGTAGTAGGTATAATGGTCAACTGAATTAAATTTGCCCATCCCATTTCATTTAGTTCCCTGATTCCTAAAATGTCAGTGCTCACTCTTGCCACCTCTGTTTGGCCACTTCCAGTTTACCTTGGTTTGTGGACATGACATTCCGGGTTCCTATGCAGTATTGCTCTTTACAGCATCGGATTCTACTCTCATCACCAGTCACATACACAACTGGGTGTTGTTTTCCACCTTGGCTCAGCCTCGTTATTCTTACAGGAGCTATTTCTCCACTGTTTTCCAGTAGTATACTGGACACCTACCAACCTGAGGGATTCATCTTTCAGTGTTATATCTATTTGTCTTTTCATACTGTTCATGGAGTTCTCAAGGCAAGAATGCTGACATGATTTGCTATCCCCATCTTCAGCGGACCACATTTTGTCAGAACTCTGTCATGACTCCTCTGACTTGGGTGGCCCTGCATGGCACTGCTCGTAGTTTCATTAAGTTACACAACGCTGTGATCCCTATGATCATTTTGGTTAGTTTTCTGTGGTTGTGGTTTTCATTCTGTCTGTCCTCGATGGATGCGTATAAGAGGTTTCCACCTGCTTCCTGATGGGAAGGACTGGCTCTGGGGAAAACTAGGTCTTGCTCTGGTCAGCGGGGTCATGCTCAGTAAATCTTAATTGAATTTTCTGCTGATAGGTGGGGCAGCGCTTCCTCCTTGTAGTTTGGAGGCCTAACTATGATAGGGGTAATGGTGATCTTCTCCAAAAGGACCTACAACAGAACGCTGCTTCTCCTAGGACTGCTGCTGCCAGAACCTCTGACCCCACAGCAGACCACTGTTGACCCATGCCTCTTAAACACTCACAGGCAAATCTGGCATGTAGGGTCACTGCTCCTTTCTCCTGGGTCCTCATGTGCACAAGGTTTTGTTTGTGCCCTCCAAGAGTCTGTTTTGTCAGTCCTGTGGAAGTTCTGTAATCAAATTTCCCTAATCTTCAAAGTCAGATTCCCTGGGGATTATCTGTCCCCAGGTTTGGGAAGTCTGTTATGGGACCTAGAACTTTCACAACAGTGCGAGCACCTCTTTGGTACAGTTGTTCTGCAGTCTGTGGATTGACAACCTGGTGCCTCTATGGTGGGACTAATGTTGACCTCCTCCAAGAGGACGTAAGCCACATGCCACACCTCCGAGGGCTGCTGCTGCTAGCATCCCTGTCCCTGAGGCAGGCAACTGCTGACCCATGCATTGGCAGGAGACCCTCAAACAGTCACAGGCAAGTCTGGCTCCATATCTTGTGGGGGTCACTTCTCCTTTCCATGGTCAATGTAATTCTTCTAATCCATGAGTACAGGATGTCTTTCCCTTTATTTGTGTACTTTTAAATTTCTTTCACAAGTTTTATTTATTTATTTATTATTTTTTAAATAGTTTCTAGTGTTCAGATCTGTCACTGGCTTGGTTAAATATATTTTGTTGAAAAATTTTGCATCTATATTTATCAGGGATAATGGTCTCTGATTTCCAGTAGTGTCCTTGTCTGGCCTTTAACATCAGAGTATACTGCTGGTCTCAAAAAATGAGTTTAGAATTGTGCCCTCTTCTTTTCTTTTTTGGAAGAATATGAGGATTGATGTTCATGTCTTTTGAATGTTTGGTAAACTTCAATCATGATGCCATCTGCTCCAGTATTCTTGCCTGGAAAATTCCATGGACAGAAGAGCCTGGAAGGCTAAAGTCCATGGGATCCCAAATAACTGGATATGACGGAGCACACATGAACAGCATCTGGTCCTCAGTTTTATCTTCTTGAGTTTTTTGATTACTAATTCAATCTTACTTATTATTGGCCTGTTCAGATTTTATTTTCTTAATGATTTAAATTGGTATATTATATATTTCTAGAAATTTGTACACTTTTACTAAGTGATTCATTTCATTGGCATACACTTTTTTATAGTAATCTCTTATAGTCCCTTATTGTCTCTTCTTTCATAATTTTTATAAGTGTAATTTATATAACTTATATTTTTATCTATCTCATTTTACTGTGTATTGTAGCTAAAGCTTTGTTAATTTTCTTTCTTTAAAAGAGCACCTCTTAGATCAACTGATCTTTTCTACTGCTTTCCTATTCTCTACTTCACTTGTTTATGCAATAATCTTTAGTATTTCCTCTCTGCTGCTAACTTTGTGCTTAGATTGTTCTCTATTCCTCTGGTATCTTGAGGTACAAAGTTAGGTTTCTTAGTTGAAGTCCTCCTTTTTTCCTTCATGTAGGCAGTTATTTTTATAAATTTTTCTCTTAGACCTAGTTTTGCTCCACACTATAAGATTAGATGTGTTGCATTTCCACTTTTGCTCACGAGTGCGTAACTGCATCCCAAACAAACGGCAGAATTGAGAGTTCACTGCACTTTGACTTTTCTATGGGAGAAATCAGGAGCTGAGGAGGTCTGTCTTGATACTGAGCTCTGCTGCTTCAGGGGATAGATAATGCAAGTAACGTAAAACTGTCCTTCTTACCCTCTTCAGTGTGTGTGTTCTAGGATTATTCATTCCAGCGGAGTGTTGGGACCTCTTTACTGTATATCTGGACTCCTACATAAGTACTCTTATCCTATGGGTGGTTGTAAAATTTGGTTTTGCTGTCAGGGAGATGAGGGATGAAACTCCTCTTCCTCCATCTTGCTAACTTCTCTTCAAAGAAAATTTAAAATTTACTCTTAAATGTCGGACATGACTGAGAGACAGAACTGAACTGAACTGAACTGAAATGTTATCAGCATAAGAAAAACAGTGCTGAAGACAAATCAATCACTAGGCAAAGGACAATTAGACACAATATTGGATCTATACAGCTTGACACAGTAATGTATATTTTACTGTTTCATAAAGCTCTTCTTTTTTTCAAACTCCCATTACTTGTCCATATTTTTGTTGCAGTTAAATTCTACTAAATTAACTTTATAAATAATTATGATTAGAAATCTCAAGACATTTTCAAAAATAGATTTTTTTGTTTGTTTGTTTTACTCTAAACAGTAAGGTAAATTGTTCAACTGTGTTCTTATATCTGTTGTGGAAATATATAATAAAGTCGTTTCAGAGATATCTCATTTAACTTTGCAAAAACTATTCATTGGATGCCTCAAATATAGAAAATGTAATGCAGGTTATAAGGTGCAGAGCAAGGAATAAAATAATAGTCTATTTTCCTGGAATTTTCAGTCTATATAAAGAAAGGGATAATACATAAATAAACGAGCAAATAAACATATAAAGTACAGATTTTGAATAACTGTGAATAAGTGAGAAAGTGAAAGGGTTAGTCACTCAGTCTTGTCTAACTCTTTGTGACACCATGGTCTGGAGCCTGCCAGCCATCTTTGTCCATTGAATTCTCCAGGCAAGAAGACTGGAGTAGGTAGTCATTCCTTTCTTCAGGGTATCTTCTCGACCCAGGGATCAAACCCTGGTCTTCTGGATTGCATCAGATTTTTTCCCATCTGAGCCACCAGAGAAGACCCTTGAATAACTATTTGTTGTTATGGCTGTTGATCAGTCACTGAGTCGTATCTGACTCTGCAACCCCATGAACTGCAATGAGCCAAGCTTTGCTGTCCTCCATTATCTTCCTGAGTTTGCTTAAACTCAAGTCCACTGAGTCAGTATACCATCCAACCATCTCATCCTCTGTCTCCCCTTTCTCCTCCTGCCCTTAAACTTTCCCAGCAGCAGGGTCTTTTCCAATAAGTCAGCTCTTCACATCAGGTAGCCAAAGTATTGGAGCTTCAGCTTCAGCATCAATCCTTCCAATGAATATTCAGGGTCAATTTCCATTAGGATTGGTTGTTTTCATATCGCTCCTGTCCAAGGGATTCTCAAGAGTCTTTTCCAGCACCACAGATCAAAGTCATCAGTCCTTCAGAGATCAATCTTCTTTATGATCCAACTTTCACATCCATACATGACTACTGGAAAACCATAGCTTTCACTATATAGACTTTTGTCAGCAAAGTGATGTTTCTACTTTTTAATACACTGCCTAAGTTTGTCATAGCTATTCTTTCAAGGATCAAGTGCTTTTTAATTTTATAGCTGCAGTCAATATCTGTATTGATTTTGGAGCCAAAGAAAATGAAATTGACACTGTTTCTACTTTTCCACCATCTATTTGCTATAAAGTGATAGATTTGGAGGCCATGGTTTTTGTTTTTATAATGTTGGGTTTTAAGCTAACTTTTTCACTCTTTCACTTTCATCAAGAGGCTCCTTAGATCTTCTTCATTGTCTGCCATTAGAGTAGTATTATCTGCATAACTGAGACTGTTGATATTTTCCCTGGCAATCTTGATTACAGTTTTGAAGTCATCCAGCCCATCACTTCATAGGATGCACTCTGTATATAAGTTAAATAAGCAGGGTAACAGTATACAGCCTTGACATACTCCTATTCCAATTTTGAACCAGTTTGCTGCTCCATGTTCAGTTCTAACTGTTGCTTCTTTTCCTGTACAGGTTTCTCAGGAGGCAGGCAATGTGGCCTGGTATTCCCATCTCTTTCAGAATATTTTGCAGCTTGTCCTGACCCATACTGTCAAACTCTTTAGTGTAGTCAATGAAGCAGAAGATTTTTTTTTTTTTTAATTTACTTGATATTCCTATGATCCACTATATATTGACAATTAGATCCCTGGTTCCTCTGCCTTTTCTAAAGTCAGCTTGTAGATTTAGAAGGTCTCAGTTCCTGTATTGCTGAAGCCTAACTTGAAGGATTTTGAGCATAATCTTGCTAGCATGTGAAATGACTGCAATTGTACAGCAATAAGAATGGTCTTTGTCATTGCCATTTTTTGGATTGGAATGAAACTTGACCTTTTCCAGTCCTGTGGCCACTGCTGAGCTTTCCAAATTTGCTGGCATATTGAGCACAGCATTTTCACAGCATCATCTTTGAGGACTTGAAATAGCTTAGCTGGAATTTCATCACCTCCACTAGCTTTGTCTGTAGTGAGGCTTCCTAAGGTCCATCTGATTTCACACTCCAGAATGCCTGGCTCCAGTTAGCAAGCACACCATCGTGGTTCTCTGGGTCATTAAGAGCTTTTTTGTACAATTCTTCTGTGTATTCTTGTCACATCTTAATCTCTTCTACTTATATTATGTCTTTGCCAATGTTGTCATTTATTGTGCCTATCTTTACATGAGACATTCCCTTCAGTTCAGTTCAGTTCAATTCAGTCCCTCAGTCATATCCGACTCTTTGTGACCCCATGAACCACAGTATGCCAGTCCTCCCTGTCCATCAACAACTCCTGGAGTCCACCCAAATACATGTCCATTGAGTCAGTGATGCCATCCAACCATCTCATCCTCTGTCATCCCCTTCTTCTCCTGCCCTGAATCTTTCCCAGCATCAAGACCTTTTCTAATGAGTCAGCTCTCCCCCATCAGGTGGCCAAAGTATTGGAGTTTCAGCTTCAACATCAGTCTTTCCAATGAACACCCAGGGCTGATCTCCCTTAGGATGGACTGGTTGGATCTCCTTGCAGTCCAAGGGACTCTCAAGAGTCTTCCCCAATACAACAGTTCAAAAGCATCAATTTCTCTGTGCTCAGCTTTCTTTATAGTCCAACTCTCACATCCATATATAACTATTGGAAAAATCATAGCCTTAACTAGATGGACCTTTGTTGGCAAAATAATGTCTCTGCTTTTTAATATGCTGTCTAGTTTGGTCATGTGTAAGTGTCTTTTAATTTCATGGTTGTAATCACCATCTGCAGTGATTTTGGAGCCCCCCAAAAATATAGTCAACCACTGTTTCCCCATCTATTTGCCATGAAGTGATGAGACCGGATGTCATGATCTTAGTTTTCTGAATGTTGAGCTTTAAGCCAAATTTTTCACTCTCCTCTTTCACTTTCATCAATTGGCTTTTTAGTTCCTCTTCACTTTCTACCATAAAGGTGGTGTCATCTGCATGTCTAAGGTTATTGATATTTCTCCCAGCAATCTTGATTCCAGCTTGTGCTTCTTCCAGCCCAACATTTCTCGTGGTCTACTCTGCATATAAGTTAAATAAGTAGGGTGACAATATACAGCCTTGACACATTCCTTTTCCTATTTGGAACTAGTCTGTTGTTCCATGTCCAATTCTAACTGTTGCTTCCTGACCTGCATGCAGGTCTCTCAAGAAGCAGGTCAGGTGGTCTGGTATTCCCATCTCTTTCAGAATTTTCCACAGTTTATTGTGACCAACACAGTCAAAGTCTTTGGCATAGTCAATAAAGCAGAAATATATGTTTTTTTCTGGAACTCTGTTGCTTTTTCAATGATCCAGCATATGTTTGCAATTTCTAAAATCTTTTCTAAAATTGGCTTGAACAACTGGAAGTTCATGGATGGTCAATACTGAAATCAGGTTTACCATATTCTTTGAAGCCAAAAATGGAGAAGTTTATACAGGGAGCAAATAGAAGACAGGCAACTGACTATGGCTCAGATCATCAGCTTCTTACTGCATAATGCAGGCTCAAATTGACCACTAGGTCATTCAGGTATGGTCTAAATCAAATCCCTTGTGATTATCCACAGGAAGCAACAAATAGAATCAAGAAATTAAATTTGAAAGACAGAGTGCCTGAAGAACTACAGATATAGTTTTGTGACTTTGTGCATGAAGCAGTGATCAAGACCACCCCCAAGAAAAAAAATACAAAAATGCAAAATGACTCTCTGAGAAGGCCTTACAAATAGCTGAGAAAAGAAGAGAAGCAAAAGGCAAAGGAGAAAAGGAAAGATATACAGATCTGAATGCAGAGTCCCAAAGAATAGCAGAAGAGATAAAGTCTCCCTCAATGACCAATGCAAAGAAATGGAGGAAAACAATAGAATGGAAAAGACTAGAGATCTCTTCAAGATAATTAGAGATACCAAGGGAGTTTTCATGCAAAATGGGCACAATAAAGGGCAGAAATGGTACAGACCTAACAGAAGCAGAAGATATTAAGAAGAGGTGGCAAGAATACACAGAAGAACTATATAAGAAAGATCTTCATGACCCAGATAACCACAATTTTGTGATTACTCACCTAGAGCAAGACATCCTGGAATGCAAAGTCAAGTGAGCATGAGGAAATATCACTATGAACAAACCTAGTGAAGGTGATAGAATTCCAGTCAAGCTCTTTGAATTCCTCAAATAATATGCTATGAAAGTGTTGCACTCAATATGCCAGCAAATTTGGAAAACTCAGCAGTGGTCACAGGACTGGAAAAGTTTAGTTTTCATCCCAGTCCCAAAGAAAGGTAATGTTAAAGAATGTTCAAATTACCAAATAATTGCACTCATCTCACATGCTAGCAAAGTATTGCTCAAAATTTTCCAAGCCAGCAGTCAGTACTACATGAACTTAGAACTTTGATATGTTCAACTTTGATTTAGAAAAAGCAGAGGAGCCAGTAATCAAATTGCTAACATCTGCTGGATCATCAAAAGAGAAAGAGAGTTCCAGAAAAGCATCTACTTCTGCTTTATAGATTATGCCAAAGCCTTCACTGTGTGAATCATAAGACACTATGGAAAATTCTTTAAGTAATTGGAATACCAGACCACTTGACCTGCCTCCTGAGAAATCTGTATGCAGGCCAAGAAGCAACAGTTAGAAGCAGACATGGAACAATGGACTGGTTTCAAATTGGGAAAGGAGTATGTCAAGAATGTATATTGTTACCCTGCTTATGTAACTTATATGCAGAGTACAGCATGAGAAACACTGGGCTAGATGAAGCACAAGCTGGAATCAAAATTGCCAGGAGAAATATCAATAGCCTAAGATAAGCAGATGACACCACCCTTATGACAAAAAGTGAAGAAGAACTAAAGAACCTCTTGATGAAAGTGAAAGAGGAGAGTGAAAAAGTTGGCTTAAAATTCAACATTCAAAAACCTAAAATCATAGCTTCTGTTGCCATCACTCCATCCCAAATAGATGGGTAAACAATGAAAACAGTGACAGACTTTATTTTCTTGGGCTCCAAAATCCCTGCAGATAGTGGCTGTAGCCATGAATTTAAAAGGTGCTTACTCTTTGGAAAAAAAGCTATAACCAACCTAGACAGCATATTAAAAACTAGAGATACTACTTTGCTGACAAATGCCCATCTAGTCAAAGCTATAGTTTTTCCAGTAGTCATGTATGGAAGTGAGAGTTGGACTATAAAGAAAGCTGAGCAGTGAAGAATTGATGCTTTTGAACTGTGGAGTTTGAGAAGAGTCGAGAGTCCCTTGGACTGCAAAGAGATCCAATCGGTCAATCCTAAGGGAAATCAGTCCTGAATATTCATTGGAAGGACTTATGCTGAAGCAAAAACTCCAGTACTTTGGTCATCTGATGCAAAGAGCTGACTCATTGGAAAATACCCTGATGCTGGGAAAGATTGAAGGCAGGAGGAGAAGGGAATGACAGAGGATGAAATGGTTGGATGACATCACCGACTCCATTGATTTGAGTTTGAGCAAGCTCAGGGAGTTGGTGATGGACAAGGAGGCTTGGCATGCTGAAGTTTTGGGGGTCCAAAGAGTTGGACATGACTGAGTGGCTGAACTGAACTGATAGAGCTTTTACATGTTTGGCTGCAAAGAATATTATTATTCTGATTTCAGTACTGACCATCTGGTGATGCCCATGTCTCTTGTGTTGTTGGAAGAGGGTATTTGCTTTTACTATTGCATTCTTTTGGCAAAGCTCTGTTAGCCTTTGCCCTTTTTCATTTTGTACGCCAAAGCCAAACTTGCCTGTTACTCCAGGTGTCTCTTGACTTCCTACTTTTGCATTCTAGTCCCCTATAATGAAAAGGAAATTTTTGTCGTTGATTTTTGCTCTATGATTTCTTGTAGGTCTTTACAGAATCTTTCCACTTCAGTTTCTTTAGCATTAGTGGTTGGGTCATAGACTGAATTAGTGTGATGTGGAATGGTTTGCCTTAGAAATTGAGCTCTTGCTCTCATTTTTGACACTGCATGCAAGTACTACATTTCAGACTCTTTAGTTGACTCTTAGTCTATTCCTTTTCTTCTAAGGGATTCTTGCCCACAGTAATAGATATAATGGTCATCTGAATTAAACTTTCCTATTCCCATCCATTTAATTCATTGATTCCTAAAATTTCGATTTTAGCTCTTGCCATCTCCCGTTTGGCCACATTCAATTTACCTTCATTCATGGACCTAACATTTCAGGTTCCTTTGCAATATATTTCCTGATAGCATCAGACTTCACTTTCACCAAGAGATACAACCACAACTGGTGGTCACTTCTGCTTTAGCTCAACCTCTTCATTCTTACTGTAACTATTTCTGTTCTTCCACAGTAGTATATTGGACACCTACTGACCTGGGGAGTTCATCTTTCAGTGTGGTATATTTTTTTGCCTTTGCACACTGTTCCTGGGCTTCTCAAGGCAAGCATACTGAAGCTGTTTGCCATTCTGTTCTCCAGAGGATCACATTTTGTCAGGCCCTAAGTAGTGGGGACATACCCTTCAGTTATTCAGTGTAACTGGATGCCATGCCCAATGTCCCAGTTGCTCCACTGCTGGTCCTTGTTGAGCATATAAACCTTCACTGGCCATCAGGTGTCGGTCAACAGGTGCTGGGTGTCGAGGCAAAGGCCCTACTGGAGTGGCTGGGAAGTGGGTCCAGGGAAGGCTTGAGCCAACTTTGGAGGACGCCCAGGGGCTGAGCGTCTACAGCCTCACTCCTGCCACCTGCTGCCTGGAACTGCCACTGCCCAGGAGTCTCGGGCTGCTCTGGACGTAATCAGCCACCCAAGAGTCACTATGCTGTGTGCTAAGTCACTTCAGCAGTGTCCGACTCTGTGCAACCCCATAGACGGCAGTCCACCTGGCTTCCCCACCCCTGGGATTCTCCAGGCAAGAGTACTGGAGTGGGTTGCCATTTCCTTCTCCAAAGAGTCACTATAGTGCTATTTTATTTCATCTTCATTATCAAAGATGTGAAGAGTCACCAAAAGAATAAAAAATCAAAATAAAAAATATTCTTTGAAATAAAGTCCCTCTCATAGCCTCAAAGGAGATCTTAAAAAGCTTGTCTGGCAAATGTTTTGAATTTAGGATCAAAGACAGAATAAATCTTGAGACACATCCTGGGCTTCCCTGGTGGTCAAACTGTGAGGAATCTGCCCTCAATGTGGGAGACCACAGTTTGATCCCTGGGTTGGGAACATCCCCTGGAAGAGGGCATGACAACCCACTCCAGTATTCTTGCCTGGAGAATCTCCATGGACAGAGGAACCTGGAATGCTCTAGTTCATGGGGTCGCAAAGATTCAGACACAACTGAGTGACCAAGCCCAGCACAGCACATATCCTATAAGATATCAAGCAAACTCTCTGTGTCCTTGAAAGTAAGTTACACTGTGCTGGATGGGCAATTCAGTGGTCTTGTCATTAAAGTAAATGCAGCAGCATGGGTGATCTGTGATAATAGAAAGAGTGTCCTTGCAGATAGGTTGATCGATTCTATTAAGTGGGAAAGACAGTGAAATTGAAGAAGATAACTTATTTCCAGTAACTATGATGCATGCTTCTGACAGAGAAAAGTGACCAAAAAAAAATCAAGTGGAATGGAGAATAGAAAGCAGCAAATACCAGATAATAGTACTAACAGCCTTTGATATAATAGAATCAGAGTAAATTACTGCAATGTCATAAGAGCTAAAAACTGAGTTGAAAATATTCCAGAGAAATCTCACAGATTTGTGAAAAATGTTTAAAATCACAAATTTGAATTAACAATATAAACTTCCTGTTCTTTACCTTGGAAAAAATTTTTTTAATGTAGCCATAACTATGCAATGACTCTAAAAATTAGAAATGAACTTCCATAGTATCTATGTATTTCAAAACTCGACACTAGGATAGCTTAATATAGAATCAAGACAAAAATCTACACACAAAGAGATAAATCAAGCCTGTTTTACTGGGTGTCATTCAATGCCCCCTAAATGGGGAACCATATTTAGAACATTCTGAAGAAAATGAAATGTGAATTAAATTAAACTGTTCTCTTTACAAAGGCAAAAGATAGACATGTCAAAGATTCAGAGACATTTCAAATAACATTTTGGCAAACTCGAACGATCCCTTAAAGTCACAGTAGGAAGATACTATTGATAAACAAGGCATTAATGGCTGTAGTGCCAAGACAGGAAAAAAGGAATGCACCATTTTGATGATAGATTCTTTAGTTCTAGAAGATTATCATGACAGGGCAGATAGGTTCAAGTGAGATGTTGATATAGCACACTATACTGACATCATACCATTTGGGTTTGTTCTTATCTTTCCAAAGCAAGAAGCTTTTGGCTCTGGGAGAAAAAGTTCTTCTCATTCCTCCATTCATGATCACTCTTCTATAGACAAGTCTTTGGTTTTTTTCTAGTGTTCATATGTTTAGATATCTCCAGGTAGCTTACAGTGTTTTGCCTTTCTTGTCTACTCTTCCAGTGACTGTCTGGCTGAAAATATCTTGCTCAAATAATTTTTAAGGTAGGTGGAGTTCGATCTCTATTGTCCTCTTAAAATGTAATTTTCTTGAGACAGAGCATTTGCATGTGATTTTTATTGTCCAGCATGTAGCAGATGGATAAAAACAAATTATCAATTATGAGCACCCTGCCTTCCCTGGCACATGCTATGTGTTTGCGTGTTTGCCTTAGATGTTCTACACTGAAATATTTTAGCTACATCATGACAATTTGTCATATCTTCTTTAAAAAGTTTATTAATACTTCAATAGGGTCCTAATACAAAAGATAGAAGAAATAATCCTGTGATGGGAGGTCGCTCTTGACTGGATTATGGCTCCCAGTTATTTAGTCAAACACTAGTCTAGATGCTGCTGTGAAAGTATCTTGTACATGCGAATCACATTTACCATCGATAAAGATTAATTCCCTCTCAACTCGGGTAATTCATCTGCTGGGAATCAAGTTAGAAAGTGTGTGTGTGTGTGTGTGTGTGCAAGTGTGCACACGTGTTGATAGAGGTGTTTAATGCCTAAAACTATTCAGAGAACCATTTCACCAAATAGAGCATATTAGCAGGTGAGTCATGGATCTGCCCATTTTGAAAAGGGCATGCTTGGCAAGTCTGTGTGGTCATGGTCCTAATAAATAGACTCATCCTTCACAAATCTGGCATGGTTGTGAAAATTGCATGATGAATATTGACCATCATCATTGAAAACCTTCTAGATTGCCTTCTGCTTTGTCTCTTCTCTTTCTCTATCCCTATATATTATGTACTTTGCCTCTATATTCACCTCAAAAATTTACCTAAAGCACTTCTATTTATAATGAACTATTTTGAGTTCTTACTCTGATATGACTTCAGCATCTATGCTCCACTCCCCGTCATGAATTGGAGATTGAAATTCTTCAAGAGTTCTTTGTTCCAGTCCTTCAAAACCAACTGCCTAAATCTGTCTCCTCACACCTTAAACATCTTAGTTTTTAAAAGTTAAATAACAATGCATTTTTAAAAAATGAACATTTTTCCAGTTTTTTAAAAGAACCTGCATAGCTTTGGACACAAGTTCAACTGCCTGAGCCAATTAAATTTATTTTTAACTGTATATTTCCCTTAAGATAAATTCCTTAAGATTTTACTTAATAAACTGATGCTTTAGCTAATTCATACATTCTTTTAATAGTGAAACATGAGATCATTTTTCTTTATTCATTGCAAATCATGTTATTTGAAGTGACTTGATTATTTGAAGTTGCTATCAGAAAGAATAGCTAATTTTTTTCCTGTGCCTATGATCACAGGTACCTTTCATTGACTACATTTCATAACCAATTATTCATTGTTTCTGTTTCCTAGGGTTATAACTAATTTACTCAAATAGCCTCATGGCCATTTTTCTTCTCTCTTTCATTTTTGTGTCTGCATACATCTTTAATAACCTCAAATTATTTTGGTTATATATATACGAGAAGGAAATGGCAACCCACTACAATATTTTTGCTTTTGAAATCCCACGGACAGAGGAGCCTGACAGGCTACAGTCCATGGGGTCACAAAGAGTCGGACACTGACTGAGCAACTAAACAGTGTGTGTGTGTGTGTGTGTGTGTGTGTGTGTCCAGGGCATAAAGAATCCACCTGCCAATGCAGGAGACACAGAAGGAGCAAGTTTGATCCCTGGACTGGGAATATCCTCTGGAGAAAGAAATGTCAACCCACTCCAGCATTCTTGCCTGAAAAATCCAATGAACAGAAGAGCCTGGCAGGCTACTGTTCATGAGGTTGCACAGAGTTGTCCACAACTGAGTGATTAAGAGTGCACACATGTATGTGTATATATATGCATGTATGTGTGTATTTATGGATATGCCTGACTTATAAAGTATAAATCTATGTGTAATTTATTAACAAATGATTTTAGAAGTTAAAAGAAATTTAATTCCTAAATGTATCTTAATCTTTAAAATTGTCTTTTCTCTATGCGTGTATATATGTGTTAATGTCTATATTGTCTTCATTTTTCTAGAAATCTCCCCAATCCTTGTTGATTGGTTCAAATATTTTTCTATGTATACCTTTCTTAGAAATATAAAGCATCTTACTTTACCCCCTCACTAGTGATTTTTTCCTTTCTTTTGATTATGTAATTAAATGTTAATTTCTCCAAATTCTGAAGTATCTTAAATCCATCGTTCTTCACTGTTAATTTCTCTTTTTGCATTTCCTATCACTTAAGTTATATCATTCTATGCAGACATAGAAGAGCCTGAATATGAATTTATTGCTTTACTTTTTACAAATTCTAGTGTAATATTGGACTTGCTAACAAATCCTAGTATTAGTTGAAAAAAAAAGAAAGAAACAAAGAAACAATCTCATGTCTAAATTCTAACTTTCCAATGGAATAAAGTACATGCTGTTCCCACTTGGGCATTGTAATGTCCCAACAATATTAATTGGGTAGCTTGCCAATGATAGAATTACTCTAGCTCTTTCTTTGGTTTCTGGCTGCCAGAATTCTGTCTACCCCACACTGTACTTCAATTATGTGCACTGATCATTATTGCCATTTTACCATCTGATTATGTAAAACATTTCATTCTCTCTGCTGTTATAACTAATCCACCCATGTTTTGTAACACCAGATGGTAGGTATCCACAGCCAGTCCTAGTTAATCTGCAAGCATTTTCTATGCATACTTTATTTTTATTAGCATTTGGAAGGGTTTTAGATCAAGAAATCAACATTGTAGAGCCTCATACATAGCAATCTTCAATGTAAAAATCAAATGTGCTGGTTAAGTGTTTGCTTTATCAGAATTTTATTTTGATTTGCTATTACAAAGTTCAGACATGTAAAATCTAATCTGTAGGATTCCAGTGGATACATTCTGGACATCTTCATAAAGTGTTACACATAAATAAAAAAATCATGCAGTGTTGGGCAGAATTTTTGTCTTCAGATGTGTCATAATGGGCACTCTGAAACACCAGAAAGTATCTTGCATATTCACTATCAATGCTTGCTGTAGATGTCACTTGCTTCCATTTGTCTCTTTTGCTGTTCCAGCTTTTGGTTAACCATATCTTGATGTAGACTATACTGAAAACTAAACAATCCTATTGAAGTTCTCCAGAATGTCTGCTAGCAATCTTTACTGCTGATGCAAAAGATACATTTATTATAACAGCTTTTAGTAGCTTTATGCGAGTATAAATTCATGATCTCTGTTGTCCATTTACAAGATTATCTCTAGCATCCTGTGTCCCTAAAAGTTGCAGTAAGACATGAACTATTTGCATGCCAAATAATCAAAACATTTAACAGGGATGCAACAAGAGCTTCTTTTGTGTGGTGGCACATATTCTTTTTCTGTTGCTCCTCTTAGAGAAGTGAGAATATGCAAGCACAAAACCCTGGCAGGAGAGCTGTTAGGAAAATATGCAAAAACTAAGAATGAAACAAGTGAATAAGAAGCAAACTAGGATCATGTGATGCCTTGCAGTAGGAAGAATGTTTTTTAAGAATGGGAAATAATTATTTGATTTAGGTAAGAGGTGATTATTAAGATCTGACAAGAGTATTTTTGATAAAATAATGGAGATAAAAGGTGTATTTGATTGGCTCCAAAGAGAACAAAATATAAGAGATCTAAAATAATTACTATAGTCAACATTTTATAAAACTTTATGGTAAAGAAGAGCAGAGGTGAAAACTGGAGAGGAATGTAAAATCAGAAAACGGTTTTCTTAAAATAAGAATATATCATTGGAAGGACTGATGCTGAAGCTGAAACTCCAATTCTTTGGCCACCTGATGCAAAGAACTGACTCATTGGAAAAGACGCTGTTGCTGGGAAAGATTGAAGGCAGGAGGAGAAGGGGATGACAGAGGATGAGATGATTGGATGGCATCACTGACTCAATGGACATTAATTTGAGCAATCTCTGGGAGTTGGTGATGGACAGGGAGGCTTAGCGTCCTGCAGTCTATGGGGTGGCAAAGAGTTGGATATGACTGAGCAACTTAACTGAAGAGAATATTTGTATTCATTATGAGGGTGATACAACAAGAGAAAAATCAATACAGAAGTGGAACAGATAGGTTACTGAACTTAATGACTCTAAGTAGGTGAAAGGAGCTGGAATCTAGTTAACAAGTGGAAGGTTGGCCATAGATGGGTGCCAGAGATAAAAACAGTAGAAAAGAAGGCGGAGTCCACGGTCACAGAAGGAGACAGGTGAGTCCATTTGGTGAAAGATAGTCATAGAAATTTTCTGGGCGTTGTTTTCATTTTAAATCAATTAGAAAACAACACTATAGACCGAATAGGTGAGGGAAGTTGGAAGCTTACATGAAATAAACATGTATATGAGAGAAGAGAGTGAATGGACTAGAAAGACATAGCGTGAAAGCTGGTTATTAAGGCAGATGGTCTTATCAATCTCAATTTTTTTGTCTTTAAATATTGCAGTCTTGGCGTGTTTGGAGGATCATTGAAGTCAGGCAAAAATACAAAGAATAAGTGAAATGGAAAAATGACTGGTGATGTCAACAGAGTGAGATTCTTGATGGCTAGAATTTGAAGTTTTTAAGTTTTGGCCACAACAGATTTATGGTTATGACCAAAGGAGACAGAATGCAAGTCAGTGTAGTCAGTGTTTCTAGAGAAGTGATTGAAAAAATAAAGATCAAGTTTCAATGGATCATTAATGTGGAGTTTGAAATCAGGAAGGAGTCTATTCTGTTCCTGTTGTTGTTCAGTCACTAAGTCATGTCTGACTTTTTGGGATCCCATGGACTGTGGCAACCAAGCTCCTCCGACCTCCACTATCTCTCAGAGTTTGCTCAAATTCATGGCCATTGAGTCAGTGATGCCATCCAACCATCTTATCCTCCGTCACCCTCTTCTCCTTTTGCCTTCAATCTTTCCCAGCATCAGAGTCTTTTCCATGAGTTGCCTCTTCCCATCAGGTGGTCAAAGTATTGGAACTTCCTGTGAGATTGATGATATTATTCTAGGTGATAAATCAATCATAGTCTGCATCAGCTATTTGAAATTTTTTCCTAAGTTATTTTCTTGAATACCTTTTTTCCCTCTTAAGCTATTTCCTATAATATATCCAATGATTTTTAAAATACATTCTTCCCTTTCTTTCTGAGATGCAGAGGCAAGCCACATTTATTCCTTCAGGTGCATTCTTCTATACCTAGTGTCCTAATAGCCTGATTGGAATTCCTAATAGTGGAACTGGATGCCCCAAACATCCTTCCCCAAAACTGGGAAGGGACTTTTATGCCTAATTGGCAGAGGGCTCTGAAGTTTAGACTTCTTAGCTGTCTCTCTGATGTTGAATGATGGAATCTAGCACCACCTCCATAGCCCAGCCGAAACTGCCTGAACAGGGCTAAGCTACTCTCCAGTGAAATCTAAAAATTAGTAAATTACTGCAGGCATGATGCATCTAGCTAAGAAGAAGTGGAGAGAGGCCAAAGCTTTTTTCTGAATCTCTATCAGTCTTGACAAATTTCTTATTTTTTTTTCTCCCAGATCTTATTTTCTAAACTGTGAAGAGACAACATCTTTTGGATAAAGATTCGTGCCTGTCTTGCCCTAGCTGCTCAGGAGCTCCAAAAGGCCAAGTTGGTTTTGGCACAATTCCTGAAATGGAGCTTGTGAATTATGCTTAACAAGAGCTCCGCCCCCCGATCTCAAGATGTGTGTATGTGTGCTTGTGCTCAGCTGTGTCTGACTCTTTGCTACCCCATGAAATGTAGCTCACATCTGCCCATTGGATTCTCAAAGCAAGGATACTGGAGTGGGTTGCCATTTCCTCCTCCCGGAATGTCAAGGTGAGTAAAATCCAGTTTCCTCAGAAAGCTTTATCAGATTAAGCTGACCTGAATTTATTTGTATGATGGTTGTGAGCTGAAGTCTTATCTTTGATTCTTACTGAGACTTTTAAAGGCAGGAAAAGTGAGGATACATCAGTCCCCTTTCTTTTCTTCCTGGCTGGAGTTTCCCTTCACTAACTCAGAAATAAGCTCAGCAAATTTTTTTTTTTTTTCCATTTTTCTTCAACAAGGAAGAAGAGACATTGATATAGGGGGAGTGTATTAGCTTTGTTGCATTTAGCATAACCTTAACCAGAGCCTGGAAATTTTAACCCCAGCTTGAGGATGTTGGGTTTCCCAGGTGACTCAGACCTTAAAGAATCTGCCAGCAATGTGGGAAACCTGGTTCAATCCCTGATTGAAGTTAGGAAGATAGTTAGGAAGATTGGGTTAGGAAGATAGTCTGCAGAAGGAAATGGCAACTCACTCCAGTATTCTTGCCTGGGAAATTCCATGCATAGAGGAGCCTGGAGGGCTATAGTCCATGGGGTTGCAAAGAGTCAGACACCTCTGAATGAATGCTGAGGATGCTAGCTCAAGAATCCAGGCTCTTCCCAATTCCTTTTAATTATTTATGAAAGCTTTTCAAAGTTTTACAGACACAGAGCAGATTATTTGACTTTAATACTTAAAGCCCTTTGGTGATTCCCTTTCTTTACTTATAAGGGAATGCAGGATCTCATTTCTGGAAATTTCCATAGATTCCCTTCTGGATATTCTCTCTTCATCCTCTAGAATCCGTCTTTATGGGATTGTGTGAGTGTTTTCCTCTCCAGGGGTGAGACATGCTTGATCAGCATTGGCTTTTTCATTATCTGGCAAAATGCAAATCCTACTGAAGATGTCAGCTGATGTTTAGCTACTATAGAAAACTTTCTAAGCCAGGTGAGTTTTCCTTCCTTCCTTTCTACTTACCTACACTGTCATAGCTCTCATCATCCTTATTGTAATTTACTGTAAAATATTATTTCTCCCACTTAAGTGATCATGACAGCAACATGAGTCTCTGTCTTGCTGACCATGGTATATTCTATGCTTAGCACACCATTCCTGATGCTTAGTTCTCACAATAAAAGACTTTGAATAAAAGAATTTACAATAGATAAATAAATAAATGATACTGCTTGTTTATTTTATGACAACTTCTTTACCTGAATTACTGAATATGGTGCCCAACTTTTAATGAAACTACTGTCTTGATTGTGCTAAAGATTTTCACTCCCTATGGTGGCATTTCTGGAATTCTCTTGCTTTTTTTAATGATACAATGGATGTTGGCAATTTGATCTCTGGCTTCTCTGCCTTATCTAAAGCCAGCTTGAAAATCTGGAAGTTCTTGGTTCATGTACTGTTGAAGCCTAGCTTGGAGAATTTTAAGCATTGATTTGTTACTGTGTGAGATGAGTACAATTTGTGGTAGTTTGAACATTATTTGGCATTGCCTTTCTTTGAGATGGAATGAAAATTGACCTTTTCCAGTCCTGTGGCTACTGCTGAGTTTTCCAAATCTGCTGTCATATAGAGCGCAACACTTTAAATACACTTTTACCTGCCTCCTGTGAAACCTGTATACAGCTCAAAAATAACAGTTAGAACCAGACATGGAACAACAGACTGGTTCAAAATTGGGAAAGGAGTACATCAAGGCTGTATATTGTCACCCTACTTATTTAACTTATGTGAAGAGTACTTAATGTGAAATGTTAGGCTGGGTGAAGCACAAGCTGGAATCAAGATTCCCAGGACAAGTATGAAGCACAAGCTGGAATCAAGATTCCCAGGACAAGTATCAATAACCTCAGATATGCGGATGACATCACCCTTATGGCAGAAAGTGAAGTGAACTAAAGAGAGTCTTGATGGAATTGAAAGAGGAGAGTGAAAAAGTTGGCTTAAAGCTCAACATTCAAAAAATGAAGATCACGGCATCCAGTTCCATCACTTCATGGCAAATAGATGGGGAAATAATGAAAACAGTGACAGACGTCATTTTCATGGGCTCCAAAATCACAGCAGATGGTGACTGAAGCCATGAAATTAAAAGATGCATGCTCCTTGGAAGAAAAACTATGACAAATTTAGACAGCATATTAAGAAACAGAGATATCACTTTGCCAACAAAGGTCTGTCTAGTCAAAGTTATTGTTTTCCAGTAGTCATGTATGGATATGAGTTTTGGTCCATAAAGAAAGCTGAACATTGAAGAATTGATGCTTTTGAACTGTGGTATTAGATAATTCTCTTGAGAGTCCCTTGGACTGCAGGGAGATCAAATCAGTCAATCCTAAAGGAAATCAGTCTTGAATATTCATTTGAGGGACTGATGCTGAAGTTGAAACTCCAATACTTTGGCCATCTGATGCAAAGAGCTGACTCATTTGAAAAGACCCTGATGCTGGGAAAGATTGAAGGCAGGAGGAGAAGGGGACGGCAGAGGATGAAATGGTTGGATGGCATCACCGACACAATGGACGTGCGTTTGAGTAAACTGCAGAAGTTGGTGATGGACAGGGAGGCCTGGCATGCTGCAGTCCCTGGTGTCACAAAGAGTAGGACATGACTGAGTGACTGAACTGAACTGAACTGAGTCAGAGCCATGGTTTTTCCAGTAGTCATGTTTGGATGTGAAAGTTGGACCATAAAAAAAGCTGAGATCTGAAGAACTGATGTCTTTGAACTGTTGTGTTGGAGAAGACTCTTGTGATTCCCTCAGACTTCAAGGTGATCCAACCAGTCAATCCTGAAGGAAATTAGTCCTGAATATTTATTGGAAGGACTGATGCTGAAGCTGAAGCTCCAAAACTTTGGTCACCTGATGTGAAGAACTGCCTCACTGGAAAAGAGTTGGACATGACTGAGTGACTAAATTGAACTGAACGGGGTCATTTAGTGAGTTAATTCTTTTACTTTTTGTTGCATTCTTTTTCCGTCACTTCAACCTATGTCTCAAACATAAGCTCTAGGAAGACAAGTAAGTTTTTCCTTAATTTTACTTAATTCCTTAGTTCTTGTTACTTTTATATCTAATTACCAAGTGCTGTATAATTTATTATATAGTTATGATCTTTCTAATAGTTGTAAATAATCTTTCAAACTCTAATATTTAGCTATGTGTGTGTGTGTGTGTATATATATATATATATATATATATATATATATATATATATATATAGGGAATATAACAGCCTGGCTCAGGGATAAATAGTCCCTGCAATACAGGAGATAGAGGTTTGATCCTTGGGTTGGGAATAGCCCCTAGAGTAGGAAATGGCAATCCACTCCAATATTCTTGCCTGAGTAATCTCACGGACAAAGGAGACTGGCAGGCTACAGTCCATTGCATCACAAAAGAGTTGGACATGATTGAATGACTAAACAGCAGCAAAATATATGTTTCTGTGTGTATGTATGGGTACTAATAAGGGTTTAATTTTTTAAAACAGTTCAGCCAAAATTTTCAATACCTTTTTCTCTAACTACAGAAACTGATTTTCTCTTTGGCATCACTCTCTTCTTTCTGAGACATATTCTGATCCCCATACCAGATTACCTTCAATGTTCTGTCCCCCTCTGGATCTGTGGCCAAATTCACTGATTATATCAGTGCCTCAGTGACTACCTTTACTGTATTCTAAACTCTCGGAGAGCAGCAATCACGTGGTTTTCATCTTTGAATCCTATGCAATGCACAGCATAGTGTCTTACACATCGTTCATTTTTGACAATATTTTGCTATGTGGCTCAATTGTCTTGTCTATTATGAGCTTGGATAGTACTCAACTATTTAATAAAGTTTAGAAAGTTTAACTTTGTGGATTTAATAGGGAAAATAAAAGAAGTTTCATTTTAAGTTTTTTGTAGAATTCAAGATTTGAAACACCACACCAATTCATATAAGAAACAATGAACCAGCATGGAGTACATTATATCTGAAACAATGTAATGTACTTACAGGCATCTCATTTCAATAATGAGGTATCAAATTATCTGTATATAAACTTTTCATCTAAAATATATGTCATGCAAAAACTGTAATTCATGTAAAGGCTTATGTAAAAGTTCTCTTCATGCAAATTAATATATTTTTTAAATGTTGTAATGGAAAAGTAACACTCAGTGAAATATTGTCAAGAAAAAATAATTAAAATATATCATAATGCTCCCTGAAATTACTGAAGTAGTTAGAACAGCAATAAGAAACACTGGGATTCTAATTGCAGGATAAATCTTTGGGAGAGTGACCAGGTGGGGAGCAATAAATGATAGACGGTTTTTTTGAGTGTAGTGATTGTCAAGCACCTGTCCATTTAGGTTATTTTAGTATATAATTAAATTTCCAACTGCTCCATCCTAAAGGAAATCAGTCCTGAATATTCATTGGAAGGACTGATTCTGAAGCTGAAACTCCAATACTTTGGTCACCTGATGCGAAGAACTGACTCATTTGAAAAGACACTGATGCTGGGAAAGATTGAAGGCTGGAGGAAAAGGGGACGACAGAGGACCAGATGGTTGAATGGCATCGCTGAATCAATGGACATAAGTTTGAGGAGCCTCCTGGAGTTAGTGATGGAGAGGCCTGGTATGCTGCGGTCCATGGGGTCACAAAGAGTCGGACACGTCTGAGCGAGCGAACTGAACTGAATTAAATTTTATTATGGTAAGCATACTTTTATTTTATAGTATTTGAAATTGCATGTATTATATTCTAAATTTAAGATTATTTCTTTTCTAAAATAATTATATATACAGGTATTATGTTTACTACTTTATTATATTAGTATATGTTAATACAAATCATAAAACATTTTATTTTAACAGTTAAGAAAACCTCTCACAGGAACTGGTTATTAGTCATTAATATTTCTAGCCATTGGGGTCCCCAATCTTATTGCCTTCAGGTATTTGTCACAAAACCAAAAATGCAACAAAAACCTGAAGTGTTTGTAATTGCTGTTTTCCTAAACTGTATTGCCAGTTGTAGAACACTAAAATTTGAAATTCTTAGCAATTCCTGAAGTATCATTATCATTGAAAATAACTCAAAGAAAGATGCACTCTTAACTTTACTCATTTTCCTAAAAAACTTAAAAAAAAATCATTTTCCAAACAAAGCACCCTACATATCACTGTATCAAACACAATACTGAATGTGCTAACAAATTAGAGAAACAAAAATGTAAGCAGGTTTAATAGGCATGCCATGAAAAGCACTGTGGAAATAAATGACAAATCATATAGAATACTCTATTGTCTTTCTAATCATCTGTGCATTTATCTTAACCAATATACCATCATTATAAATATTTTGAATACTTTCTTTAAAACCTTCTTCAAACTAATGTAGAAAGACCCTAATAATCTCTCCCAATACTTTTTACAACCATCTCTTTTGAGATTAATGGCCATATTGCTTACCTAGGACAAAGTATAATTTAGAATGTATTCTAAATTATAAAATATAAAAACTCCAAGTTTGAAACTTTGAAAATAATACAAATATTTATTTGTATTCCTATTAGATAAATCAAATTGGCAATAAAATATGTAATAGTCTGAAATCAAGAAATGAAGAAGCAAGAGAAAATGCTTAAGATAAAATGTACATCATCAAAATATATTTATGGAAGTAAGGCCTGATTGTAAATGTCCTACATTCTATATTTAGTTAAAATAAATTTAGTAAAGTTTCTCCCATTTTCAACGCAGTAGCCTCTGCATCTGCTCTTAAATAAATGATTTTTGTATAGATAATAGTTATTCCTTATGAATACATGTATTTCATGCATTAAATATGTATTGAGTGTCCACGTATGAGCAGGCAGATAGGATATATTTTAAATATTTGCACTTATTTTTTCTGTTAAAGTAGATCAATAGAATTAACAACAGAAGACAGATTATCTAAATGTTATTAATACAAGGAATAAATACAAAGAAGTTTTCACAATCAGAAGAAAAATGTGAATTTTGAAAAGATGTAAAAAATTGGAGGCATGTACACAGGTGTGGCATTTGAGTTGACCTTTGAATGATGAGTAGTTTGAAAGGAAAAAGCAGGAGAAGAGCAGTGAAGCACAAAGAATGACAGGAGTCAAAACTGAGAGGGTGATATGGCAAAGTAAGATGGTGAGATGGTGGGAAATGAGATAATATATTAACTCCTCACTGCAGTAGCTTTGGAATCAAGTTAAAAAAATTGTCCAACAGAATATATACATTTAAATGTGGAGTTCTCAAATATTTTTTGAGGAAAAAGGTTCTCTTTGTAAAAGAAAGATATGCCTTAATTAGGGCTTCTACTAATAGGAAAAGTTTTGGTGAAATGTTAGAAACAGAAAGATCCATCTTTGGGTTTATTTTATCAGTTTCCTTTATTTATTAATTGCTTTTTAGAAAGCATAGTCAGGATCTCTTTGTTATCTTGATAGTTCTACTTTAGGAGACAACACGTACACATGTATACAGTCATATGTTTAGATGGAAATAGTCCTTCGATATGTACACGTGTATATTCTTGGAGTGATTTAGTCAAATAAGAATATACTACTCTAATTTTGTTTTACTAATTTTATGAATCTTACTTGAATTGTAGAAGTTGGTCACTCTCAATGACATCTGTTTTAGTTTTTTTTAATCCCTCTATCATTTTTCTGGCGGAATAAAGATGCAAATCGGGATGAAGGGTATTTAATTTGGCAGCAGCTGTATTTCCTCACATTGTTCACAGATGGGAATCAAACAGCAATAGAAAAAAAAAACTAATCTGTAGTTTGGTGAGAAAGTCATATATACTTTAAATTCTTTCAGTGCTTTCTTAGATTCACATCAAAATTTCTTTTTGGATATTTATGGCTTCTTGATTTTTGAAAACTCTAATTTAATGATCTAATTTATTTTTTAGTTCAAAATTAGCAATTTGAATGGATATGCTATATAATTTCAAGGTCTTTCACTTTAAAGGAAGCAATGTTCCTTGATTTTATTTTAACAGACATAAAATACTGAGTTTATTTAACTGTCATCAAACCATTTTACAAATTCCAAGTTGAAATGATGCTAACACCAGACTGTTCATCATACCTTTCCTGTTAAGATGTATCTCATTAGATCACCTAACTTGGCTGCAGTTCTGTCAAGCATCCCAGTCCCTTCCCACATGTTAATTTCCAGAGAACAATAGTGTTGCTATGGCTTGTGGTTTTCCCTTCGCTCTTCTCTTCCTCACTTCTTTTTAAGATTTCTCTTGATAACTTTGGCCAGTTGCACTTCTCATTCAGTACTACGCTCTTTTCAGTATTTTCAGTTGTCCTGACCACGCCTCTCTCTTTACATCCACAATTGCTTCTTTTACCAACTTACACATGTGTGTACATGAGTGCACACACACTACACACACACACACCACTGTGTAAGTTAAAAGGAACTCTAAGAAAAGATGAGGTTGTGCCACAGATGAAGTATATATAGTTTCAACCCAATCTTTGTATCTTGCTTTAGTTTTGAAATATTTCAAAAATGAATGCTAATTTGGAAAAGAGAATGTTTGCTAAAAGATACAACGAGTTAATACTCCATACATAACAAAGATAATATAACATATCCATTAATTCAATTTTAACATAAACGTCAACAATGTATTAATTTCATCAACAGGAAATGGGTGGACTTTCTCTTCCACCCATTAGTAGGTTAAAACATTATACATTCTTGGCCATGTTTCTCTCTAACAGGTGAACTCTGATTTCCCTTCCCTTGAACCTGATTGGACGCAGGAACTTGCTTAGCCGATAGATTCTAAGCAGAATAAAATTCTGTGCCCTTTCAGGTAGGTCATAAAATGCTTTGTAGCTTCTACAGAGACTCTGTTGGCCCTAGTCCTTTGAGGTCTTTGAGAAACATATAAGAGCTTTGATTCTACGTAGAACTTTGGTCAATAGTCCTGACTAAACTTAGCCTCTTAGCCCACTCTGCCGAAACACCAAATATGAGGCAAAAGCTATTTTACTCTAGCAAATCTGCCTATCTGCCAGATAAGTATTATCAATGGACCTAGTCAATATCTCTAAACATTAGAGAAACACCCAACCCAGGCCTGCTCCAATGTCTGATTCACAAACCTGAGATATAATATAATTTCAAGTATAATACTCTTTCCAGCCAGTAAGTTTGCAGTGGTGGATGACAAAGAAAAAAAAACTAGCTGCTCCACTGGAGCACTTGATCTCACTCACGTTATTATTTTCAAGTATTTTTTCCCTCATTACACTTTTACCTTTCTGCCTTATCTTTTTTTTTTCCTATTGCTATTAGCTGCCATTTCTTATCAGTATGCTAACACTCTGTGGTATTTTTCTTCTCTAAAAAAATCATTTCATACTATGTCCCCTTCCATTCTTCCATCTATCTTCCCTTTTCTCTGTTCTTTATTCTTTCTTTCTCACCTCTATTATATTTTATACCAAAATTTTATAAAAAGTTCATATAAATTGTCTTTATTTCATCCCTATCTACCTTATTTTTTTATCTACTCCTAACATTCATTATGCTGTCTTATCAGAGATACCTACTTTTGTCAAATTGAATGTCTCCCCAGTTATTAATTCAACATCTCAAGGGTTCTTGGTACTCTATACTTTTTCTTATATAAATATTTCTATACTTAAAGAAATTCTTTCTTCACTGTGTTTCTGAGGGTATGCACTATCATGTTTATTCTTCCCACTTCACTAGACACTTCCTCTCCACTTTCTTTTCCAATTTTTTCTCCTCCCTTTCTTACTACAAAATGCTGAAGTGCCCACAGACACTCTTGGGCATGATTACTGGAGAGTGGACCGTTCTTTAGTAACAATAAGCATGGCAGTGTATACGAATTGAGATAGAGGGGAAGAATCATTTCAAGTTCTTTTCTTGAAGATGAGTGTATTCATCAGCTGAGAATAACAATGGGAGCAGAGATGGTGAGTGGTAAAAGAGATGATAAAAGAACAAAATCATTTTCTAGGAAAGCAGAGAGAATGAAAGGAAATAGGAATGAAAATATTGTTTTTGGGGAGAATTGAGGCCCAAATTTAAAGTCCAGGAACAAATCTATTTGAGATATAGAGTGATAGGGAAATAGAGAACCAAGAAGAAAACCACACAAACGTATACATGTTTGCTGGCATGTGGTTGAATGCCAATAAACAATAATGCTTCAAGAAAGATGGACAGTGAGAAAAGGTCATTATCAAGGTCATAAACATTTCTTATCAGGACCAATGTCAAGGAAAAAATAAGCAGGGTTTCAATGCAGTCTACTTTTTTTTTTTTTTTTTTTCTTTCATACATTGATATGAATCAGCCATGGATCCACACGTCTTCCCCATCCCAATCCCTGCTCCCACCTCCCTCTCCACCCGATTCCTCTCGAAACATCCCACCCTCGCCTTCTCCCAGAGAGTTCAAAAGTCTGTTCTGTATTTCTGTGTCTCTTTTTCTGTTTTGCATATAGGGTTATCATTACCATCTTTCTAAATTCCATATATATGTGTTAGTATGCTGTAATGTTCTTTATCTTTCTGGCTTACTTCACTCTGTATAATGGGCTCCAGCTTCATCCATCTCATTAGGACTGGTTCAAATGAATTCTTTTTAATGGCTGAGTAATATTCCATGGTGTATATGTACCACAGCTTCCTTATCCATTCATCTGCTGATGGGCATCTAGGTTGCTTCCATGTCCTGGCTATTATAAACAGTGCTGCGATGAACATTGGGGTGCATGTGTCTCTTTCAGATCTGGTTTCCTCAGTGTGTATGCCCAGAAGTGGGATTGCTGGGTCATATGGCAGTTCTATTTCCAGTTTTTTTAAGAAATCTCCACACTGTTTTCCATAGCGGCTGTACTAGTTTGCATTCCCACCAACAGTGTAAGAGGGTTCCCTTTTCTCCACACCCTCTCCAGCATTTATTGCTTGTAGACTTTTGGATAGCAGCCATCCTGACTGGCGTGTAATGGTACCTCATTGTGGTTTTGATTTGCATTTCTCTAATAATGAGTGATGTTGAGCATCTTTTCATGTGTTTGTTAGCCATCTGTAATGCAGTCTACTTTTAAATTTTAGATAGCAATGTAGAAAACAATTGTCCTTCATTTGTGTATAGTCATAGAAAAGCATAAAGTCACTTGCCCATGATAAGGTAGAATATGTAGGAAAAAAGCAACATTTATAGTATCAGCATACATTTTTAACTGTCTCTTTTTTTTATTGGGCACTTTTTATTTTATTTTTTAATTTATTTATTTTAATTGGAGGCTAATCACAATATTGTCGTGGTTTTTGCCATACATTAACATGAATCAGCCATGGGTGTACATGTGTTCCCCATCCTGACCCCCCTCCCACCTCCCTCCCCATCCCATCCCTCAGGGTCATCCCAGTGCACCAACCCTGAGCAGCCATCTCTTTAAATAGAGAAGCATTAAGCATAAATGGACTGACACCACAAAAAAATCATAATTCTTTGAATAATAAGATTTAGAATGAATTATATCTTTATGGTCATTCTCAAATATTAACTTGTTTTAGTAGCTGAGTTATAAAGAACATGGAGCTTGCAGAGCAGCCTGGACCTGTTGCAAAACTTTCTCTCACTCTGGAATACTGTCAAACTAGTAGCTTTGGGGGTTGATCTATTTTGATTTTAGGAAGGATCTGGTGCAATAACTTATTCTTCACATTGGAAGGGATACCCAATAAACTTCAGACCACTGTGCTCTAAGAAATGTTGGTGAAATGGAAAGGTTCTTGAATTTTGAAGGGGTTTATTTTCCACACTTTGATGCATAAATACCTTGCCAGTACATCTAAACTAATTGCTACCCGAGAAGAAAAAGTTTAAAAAGTGAAACTGTTAGTAGTTCAGTGGTGTCCAACTCTTTGAGACACCATGGATTGTAGCCCACCAGGCTCCTCTGTCCATGGGATTCTTCAGGTAAGAATACTGGAGTGGGTTGACATTCCCTTCTCTAGGGGATATTCCCAATTCAGGGATCAAACCCAGGTGTCTTGCATCACAGGCAGATTCTTTACCATCCAAGCTACCAGGGATGCCTCCAAAGTGCAAGTCACTCAGTTATGTCCGACTCTTTGTGATCCCATGGACTGTAGCCCTCCAGGCTCTTCTGTCCATGGAATCCTCCAGGCAAGAATACTGGAGTGGGTTGCCATTCTCTTCTCCAAGGGATTTCCCAACCCAGGAGCATTCTTTACCATCTGAGCCACTAAGAAAGCCAATTGCTTCTTAGTACTCACAAATCCAATCAGCCTAATAGCATCACTGTAATGGATCATCACAATATCTTGTGGAAAGGGAAGGCAACTAGGTGTCCTCTATGGAGTAAATTACAGCACAGGGCTAGAGAGTTGCTATACCCTTGAGATAGGATAGAGAAATTGTATTACTGAGTGTCAGCTGAAAACAAACTATTTCCATTAAATGTTATTATAAAAATTAATTTCAAAAAGTGACCAATTGTGGCACACCAGATAACAAGGGTGTTTTCATTTGTTCAAGTGATAGAACTGTCTAGAATGGCAAATGTGATTTGAAACACCACATTATTAAGTTTACCGTACTCTTTCATTTCTGAAGATCCACATTTTCTGTGCAAGCCAAATAGGCAAGCTGAGTGGAGATGTGGTAGAAATCACCATCCTTGTATCTTTTAAGTCCTTGATAGTAGCATTAACCTCAGCAATCCCTCCAGAAATGTGGCATTGATTTTGATTAATATTTGGTAGGTAAAGGTGGTTTTAAAGTCCCTCATAGTTCAGACTGTAATGAATCTGCCTGCAATGCAAGAGAGCATGGTTCAATCCCTGGGTCAGGAAGATTCCCTGGAGAAGAGAATGGCAACCCACTTCAGTCTTCTTGCCTGGAGAATCCCATGGACAGAGAAGCATGGTGGGCTATAGTCCATGGGGTCTCAAAGAGGTGGGCATGACTGAGTGACTAACATACACAAAAAGGTGATTTTAGTTGTTTCCACTTGCTCTTTCTTACCAAAAAGGAGCTAATCCCATGGGTCAGAAGGCCAGTGTGAGGATTCTGCCAGTTGCTGAGTATTTTTATTCCATAAATAGATGAAAGAAATGTAGAAATAATCAGTGGATGTGTTTGGAGAGCCACTGGGACCACTGTGAGATGTCCATTAATTAAAACCTCATCAATCACTTGACATCTTTAAGCACATATTATGACTGGACAACCACAGTGATGCTTTGAGCTTTTAAGAATGTGTGTTAGGACAGAGCGAGTGTCCAGCAACTCCCCCCAAAGTCTGATTACTTCTCTCTAGCAAATGTATATGGAGAAGGAAATGGCAACCCACTCCAGTATTCTGGCCTGGAAAACTCCATGGACAGAGAAACCTGGCAGGCTACAGTCCATGGGGTCGCAAAGAGTCAGACAGGACTGAGCACATCAACACAACGAATGTATAGTTAGGCTGGTACTTGGCTCTAGGTTCTTTTAGGACAGGCTGGAGGAAAGACAATATAAATTTGTACCAGTTGTAATAGTGTCTTTCCTCATGGGGATCCAACTTCCCCATATTCAAGGTGATTTGGGTCTATAGACTGGCTCAAGTCTCAGCAAATCACTGAAGAGTTGCTACTCTTCTTTGGCTATTCAAATTAAACTTATGTCCAGTATACCTAGAACTTCTTCACCTGTACAAGTCAAGTAAAAATTTAATAAACTACCTACCTATTTATATGGGAAATAGATGGGGAAACAGTGGTTAATAGTCACAGACGTTATTTTCCTGGGCTCCAAAATCACTGCAGATGGTGATTGCAGCCATGAAATTAAAAGACACTTACTCCTTGGAAGGAAAGTTATGACCAACCTAAATAGCATATTTAAAAGCAGAGATATTACTTTGCCAACAAAGGTCCATCTAGTCAAGGCTATGGTTTTTCCAGTAGTCATGTATGGATGTGAGAGTTGGACATGAAGAAAGCTGAGCGCTGAAGAACTGATGCTTTTGAAATGTGGTGTTGGAGAAAACTCTTGAGAGTCCCTTGGTCTGCAAGAAGATCCAAACAGTCCATCCTAAAGGAGACCAGTCCTGGGTGTTCATTGGAAGGACTGATGCTGAAGCTGAAACTCCAATACTTTGGCCACCTCATGCGAAGAGTTGACTCATTGGAAAAGATCCTAATGTTGGGAAGGCTTAGGCACAGGAGGAGAAGGGGACATCAGAGGATGAGATGGCTGGATGGCATCACTGACTTGATGGATGTGGGTTTGGGTAAACTCTGGGAGTTGGTGATCGACAGGGAGGCCTGGTGTGCTGCAATTCATGGGGTCGCAAAGAGTTGGACACAACTGAGCGACTGAACAGAACTGAACTGAACTTATTTATATGGGTTTCCCAGGTGGCTCAGACAATAAAGAATCTGCTTGCAACGCAGGAGAATCAGGTTTGATTCCTGAGTCGGGATGATCACTGGTAGGAGGAAATGACAACCCACTCCAGTATGCTTGCCTGGAAAATCCTTTGGACAGAGGAGCCTGACTGGCTACAGTCAATGGGGTCTCAAAGAGTCAGACATGACTGAGTGATGAAAAACACACCTCTGCCAAACACACATCTAATTATAATCAATGGACATCATGGGCACCTAGTCTATTTCATAGATCTCTGTGAGTCAGACTATCCTGACAAGAACTTTGTCTCTGCTGTGGGTCAAGCAAATGCATTCATGTTGTCTTTGCAATTAAGTGATGCCACTTGGCCCTGGTAACCTGGGATCTCATTATCCACATCACATTAGGGATTCAGGATTGATGGGAATAGTTCTCACTCTAATTTTTAAGACAGAGACAAACAACCACAGAACACTTGATGGATTGTAGGATGGAAAATTTATTTCTCAGAGTCATGTTGAAAAGTGTATCCTTCTGCACCTTTCAGGGAGAGTGAACAGGATTTATAGGATAAATTTGCTGTAACACTCCAGAAACACTATGGATGGTGCCTGAAGTCATTAAATTAAAATATGCTTGCTCCTTGGAAGGAAAGCTATGACAAACCTAGACAGCATATTAAAAAGCAGAGACATCACTTTGATGACAAAGATCCATCTAGTCAAAGGGCTTCCCAGGTGGCTCAGCTGGTAAGGAATCCACCTGCAATGTGGGAGACCTGAGTTTGATCCCTGGGTTGAGAAGATCCCTGAAGAAGGGAACAGGCATTCACTTCAGTATTCTGGCCTGGAGAACTCCATGGATGGTATAATCCATGGGGTCGCAAAGAGTCCAACACAACTGAAAGACTTTCACTTAGTCAAAGCTATGGTTTTTCCAGTAGTCATGTACAGATGTAAGAGTTGTACCATAAAGAAGGCTGAGTGCCAAAAAATGGTTGCTTTCAAACTGTGATGCTGGAAAAGATTCTTGAGTGCCCCTTGGACTGCAAGATCAAACCAGTCAATCCTAAGGAAATAAACTCTGAATATTCATTGGAATGATTGATGATGAAGCTGAAATTCCAATACTTTAGTCACCTGATGCAAAGAGCTGACTCAGTGGAAAAGACCGTGATGCAGGGAAAGATTGAAGGCAGGAGGAGAAAGGGATGTCAGAGGATGAGATGGTTATATATCATTGGTGACTCAATGTACATGAATTTGAGCAAACTCCTGTAGATAGTGAAGGATAGGGGAGCCTAGTGTGCTGCAGCCTACGGGGTCAAAAAGGTTCAGACATGACTTAGCAATGGAACAAAAACAACACTCTAGCACTCCAATACTCTTGTTTTTGGAAGTCTTCTTTAATATATCAAGGGAGTACTAGCATTTAAACTCGATTTACTATAGGCCACTCTTGTCTCCATGTTACCAGAAGTTCAGTTCAGCTCAGTCACTTAGTTGTGTCCAACTCTTTGCCATTCCATGGACTACAGCACGCCAGGCTTCCCTGTCTTTTAACAACTCCTGGAACCTACTCAAACTCATGTCCATCGAGTCAGTGATGCCATCCAACTATTTCATCCTCTGTTATCCACTTCTCCTCCTGCCTTCAATCTTTCCCAAATTCAGGGTCTTTTCCAATGAGTCAGTTCTTCATAATAGGTGGCCAAAGTTTTGTAGCTTCAGCTTCATCATCAGTCCTTCAAATGAATATTCAGGACTGATTTTCTTTAGGATGGGCTTGTTGGATCTCTTTGCTGTCCATGGAACCCTCAAGGGTCTTCTCCAGCACCACAGTTGAAAAAAGAAAAAAAAATAATGCTTCTGCATTCAGCTTTCTTTATAGCCCAACTCTCACATCCACACATGACTACTGGGAAAGCCATAGTTTTGACTAGATGGACGTTTGTCAGCAAAGTAATGTCTCTGCTTTTTAATATGCTGTCTAGGTTGGTCAGGGCTTTTCTTCCAAGGAGCAAGCATCTTTTAATTTCATGTCTGCAGTCACTATCTGCAGTAATTTTGGAGCCCAGGAAAATAATGTCTGTGACTATTACCACTGTTTCCCCATCTATTTGCCATGAAAAGATGGGACCAGATGCCATTATCTGAGCTTTTAGAATGTTGAGTTTTAAGCCAGCTTTTTCACTTTTCTCTTTCACCCTCATCAACAAGTTCTTTTTTTTTAATTATTTTAATTTTTAAAATTTTTTCTTCTTCTTATTTTTGTCATTCATTCTCATTAGTTGGAGGCCAATCACTCCACAATATTGTAGTGGTTTTCGCCACACATTGACATGAACCAGCCACAGATACACATGTGTTCCCCATCCCGAACCCCCCTCCCAACCCCCTCCCCACCCCATCCCTCTGGGTCATCCCAGTGCACCAGCCCCAAGCACTTATCTCATGCATCCAACCTGGACTGGCGATCTGTTTTGAAACATGTATATTATCAAGTGTGAAACAAAAAGTTCTTTAGTTCCTTTTCTCTTTCTTCCATAAAGTTAGTGTCATCTGCATATCTGAGGTTATTGATATTTCTCCCAGCAATTTTAATTCCAGCTTGTGCTTCATCCAGCCCAGCATTTCACATTATGTACTTTGCATACAAGTTAAATAAGCAGAGTGACAATATACAGCCTTGATATACTCCTTTCCCAATTTGGAATCAGTCCCTCATCCCATATCTGGTTCTAACTGTTGCTTCATGACCTGCGTACAGATTTCTCAGGAGGCAGGTAAGGTGGTGTTGTATTCCCATCTCTTTAAAAATTTTAAACAGTTTGTGGTGATCCACACAGTCAAAATCTTTGGCATAATCAATAAAGCAGAGTGGATGTTTTTCTGGAGCTTTCTTGATTTTTTTTAATGATCCAATCAATGTTGGCAGTTTGATCTCTGGTTCTTCTGCTTTTTCTAAATCCAACTTGAACATATTGAAATTCTTGGTTCATATACTATTGAATCCTTGCTTGGAAAATTTTGAGCATTACTTTGCTAGCATGTGAGATGAGTACAATTATTCTATAGTTTGAATATTATTTGGCATTTCCTTTCTTTGGGACTGGAATGAAAACTGACCTTTTCCAGTCCTGTGTCCACTGCTGAGTTTTGCAAATTTGCTGGCATATTGAGTGCAGCATTTGGAAAGCATCATCTCTGAGGATTTGAAATAGCTCAACTGTAATTCCATCACCTCCACTAGTTTTGTTCGTAGTGGTGCTTCCTCAGGTCCACTTGACTCTAGGTGTGTGATCATACCATTGTGATCATCTGGGTCATTAAGATATTCCTTTTCTTTGTTTAGTCCTTCTGTGTATTCTTTCTACCTCTTCTTTATATCTTCTGCTTTTGTTAGGTCCATACCACTCTGTCCTTTGTGTGCCCATCTTTGCATGAAATCTTCCCTTCGTATCTCTAATTTTCTTGAAGAGATCTCTAGTCTTTCCCATTGTTTCATTTTCCTCTATTTACATTGATCACTGAGGAAGCCTTTCTTATCTTGCCTTGATATTCTTTGGAACTCTGCATTCAGATGGGTATATCTTTCCTTTTCTTCTTTGCCTTTAGCTTCTCTTCTTTTCTCAGCTATTTGTTAGGCCTCCTCAGACAACCATTTTGCCTTTCAGCATTTCTTTTTCTTGAGGATGATCTTGATCACTGACTTCTGTACAATATCATGAACCTCTGTCCATAGTTCTTCAGGCACTCTATGTATCAGATCTAATCCCTTGAATCTATTTGTCACTTCCACTGTATAATCGTGAGGGGTTTGACTTAGATCATACCTGAATGGTCTCGTGGTTTTCCCTACTTTCTTCAATTTAATTCTGATTTTGGCAAAAAGGAGTTCATGATCTGAGCCAGAGTCTGCTCCTGGTCTTGTGTTTGCTGACTTCATAGAGCTTCTCCATCTTCAGCTGCAAAGAATATAATCAATCTGATTTCTATATTGACCATGTGGTGGTGTCCATGTGTAGAGTTGTCTTTTGTGTTGTTGGAAGAAGGTGTTTGCTATGACCTGTGCATTCTCTTGGCAAAACTCTGTTCACTTTTCCCTGCTTCATTTTGTACTCCAAGGCCAAACTTGCCTGTTACTCCAGGAATGTCTTAAATTCATACATTTTCATTCCAGTCCACTATGATGAAAAGTGCTTTTTTTTTTTTTTTTTTTTTGGCATTAGTTCTATAAGGTCTTGTAGGTATTTATAGAACTTTCAACTTCAGGAGGTCACCATTATCTTCATTACTCCTATCATAGTTTGGTCTCAGGTAAAAAAAGATAGAGGGAATACATCCCCATCCATCAACAGAAAATTGGATTAAAGAATTACTGAGTTTGGTCCTGCCTATCAGAACAAGACCCAGTTTCCCCCACAGTCAGTCTTTCCCATCAGGAAGCTTCCATAAACCTATTATCCTTATCCATCAGAGGTCAGTGAGAATGAAAACCACAGTCACCGAAAACTAATCAAACTAATAGACCACGACCTTGTATAAATCAATGAAACTATGAGCCATACCACGTAGAGGCATCCATGAGGGATGGGTTATTGGAGAGTTCTTACAAAACGTGGTCCACTGAAGAAGGGAATGGCAAACAGCTTCAGTATTCTTTCCTTGAGAACCACATAAACAGTATGAAAAGGCAAAAAGACAAATCACTGAAAGATGAACTCCCCAGGTGGGTAGGTGCCCAACATGCCACTGGAGAATAGTGGAGAAACAACTCCAAAAAGAATGAAGAGACAGAGCCAAACCAAAAACAACATCTAGTTGTGGATGTGACTGGTGATGGAAGTAAAGTCCGATGCTGTAAAGAACAGTATTGCATAGGAACTTGGAATGTTAGGTCCATGAATCAAGGCAAATTGGAAGTGGTCAAACAGGCTATGGCAAGAGTGAATGTCGACATTTTAGAAATCAGTGAACTAAAATGGACAGGATCAGGAGATTTTAATCAAAATGACCATTATATCTACTACTTTGGAAAGAATCCCTTAGAAGAAATGGAGTAGCCATCATAGTCAACAAAGAAGTCTGAAATGCAGTACTTGGGGGCAATTTTAAAAATGTTACCAGAAACCAACCAACAAATATTTTGAAGCTCTTTTTAAGCCTTCAAGCTAAAGCACTGAATGCAGAATGTCTGACTGTCTTATTCCAATTATGGGATCAGTTTTAAGGCAGAAGTTCTCAAGGCTTTGCTTAGGCAGTCATCTATGCAATCCTTATTATTAAGATTGTTTCAAGATTTGAACAAACAACTGTATATCTTATAATATTTTACAATTGCTGTTCTTCCATATGGAATGTTACCTCATCTTCCTACATTGCATAAAGAAGTCGGACATATTCACACTTAATTAGCAAATAATTAGGAAGTTTGAGTTAGATTTTATCAGCCTTCTAATCAAAAAGAACTGTTTCTCCTTCCCAAGATTCTGAAAATGTTTCAAGAATTCAGGACTGATTCAATTCAAATTGGTAGAGAAAATATGTTAGCTAACCACTTTGAATAAGAGAAAGAATTTAAATTGAAAAGCACTGTTTTCCTGAGCCAGCTTGGTTTAAGTATCTAGATTCTAGAGCACAAATTATCTATCTTTTATTTTAAACAGGAATTTATGCAGAATCATACTTTTCTAAAAATTACCTTTATTATACTTATGACTATTGTTCTACTTTATTTTAGTGACTTATCAAGTAAATTTGTTGTGTGTATGTGTGTGTGTGTGTGTGTGTGTGTGCCAGTGTTATTCTCTGTACTGAGGTAATTAAATGAATTTTTTCTCATCATTTGAAAATATGAATGAACTTGACTTTCACTAATTATAATGCATAGAATAATATCTTAGATTTAACCTCATCCCTATCTCTATTATGCACCAGTTGAGACAATTATCAGTGAGGAAGACAATTTCTGATTTATTTTTGAAGTGTTAACCAAGAGTAGACCAATAAATGTTTGAATCAGTACAAAGTGTGAGGCTACAATAATCCAACTCCTTGTGTTGTTACTTGTTATGTTGTTACTCTTTGTGTGTGTCTGTGTGTTAGTCACTCAGTCCTGTCCAGCTCTTTATGACCCCATGGACTATAGCCTGCTACCACGCTCCTCTGTCCTTGGAATTCTACAGGCAAGAATATTAGAGTGGGTTGCCATTCCCTTCTCCAAGGGACCCACCCTACCCAGAGATTGAACCTAGGTCTCCAGGATTGAAGGCAGATTTCTTTTTTCATCTGAGACACCAGGAAAGCCCCTATTATTCTTTACTACTCTGCTTTTTGTTATTCTTTCTATTACTTTTTTTCTTTCTCTCGAGTTGTTGTTCGCTTGCTCAATTATGTCCAACACTTTGCAACCCCATGGACTGCAGCACATTAGGCTTCTCTCTTCACAATCTCCCAGAGTTTGCTCAAACTCATGTCCATTGAATCAGTGATGCCATCCAACCATCTCATGGTCTATCATACTCTTCTCCTCCTGCCTTGAATCTTTCCCAGTATCAGGGTCTTTTCAAATGAGTCCATTGACTTAGTGGGCCAGTATCTTTGTAATGACACATACTTTTATTTTTATTGAGGTATAGCTGACATAATATTAGCTATATGTATTAGTTTTATGTGTTCAACGTATTGACTCCATATTTTTATAGATTACATGCTATACAAAGTTGCTATAATATTAGTAACTATATTCCTTATCCCATGCATAACTGGCAGTTTATATGACAATCCCCTTGATCTATTTTGCATCCCCTCACCACTGCCTTTATTTTGGCAACCACTAGTTTGTTCTCTGCTTCTGTTAGTCTGTTTCTGTCTTATTCTACTTGTTAATTTGTTTTATTTTTAGATTCCAAATATAAATGAAAACAGATAGTATCTGCCTTTCTCTGAATTATTCCACTTTGCATAACTTATTTCCTCCAGAGCCATCCATGATGCTGCAAATAGAAAGATTTCCTTCTTTTTTTAACAGCTAGGTAGTGTTTCATCATATATGTGTATATATATATGCTTTATCCATTCATTTGTTGATGGACACTAGATTGCTTCCATATCTCAGCTATTGTAAATAATCCTGCAATGAACAATGAACATTGGAGTGTATATATCCCTTTGAATTAGTGTTTTCATTTTCTTCACAGGAATATCTAAGACTGGAATTACTGTACAGTATGACATAAAATAGAATTTTAAATTAGAAGTTTTAATAGAGGTACCAAGAAACAAAAAGCAAAATTTCAGAGAATATATTTGATATTAAACAAAGAACTTTTAACCAACACCCATATTTAAGATATAAAAGTTTTGATTGTGTGGTGATAACAAAAACTAGGATATATGGATTTCTATGATAATGCTGGGCTGGATGAAGCACAAGCTGGAATCAAGATTGCCAGGAGAAATATCTGTAAACTCAGATATGCATATGACACCACCCTTATGGCAGAAAGTGAAGAAGAACTAAAAGCCTCTTGATGAAAGTGAAAGAGGAGAGTGAAAAAGCCGGCTTAAAACTCAACATTCAGTAAACAAAGTTCATGGAATATGGTCCCACCACTTTATGGCATAGATGAGGAAACAATGGAAACAGTGACAGATGTTATTTTCTTGGCCTCCAAAATCACTGTAGATGGTGACTGCAGCCATGAAATTAAAAGATGCTTGCTTCTTGGAAGAAAAGATTTGACAAACCTAGTTCAGTTCAGTCACTCAGTCATGTCCTATTCTTTGCGGCCCCATGAATCGCAGCATGCCAAGCCTCCCTGTCCATCACAAACTCCCGGAGTTTACTCAAACTCATGTCCATCGAGTCGGTGATGCCATCCAGCCATCTCATCCTCTGTCATCCCCTTCTCCTCCTGCCCCCAATCCCTCCCAGCATCAGGGTCTTTTCCAATAAGTCAACTCTTCGCATGAGGTGGCCAAAGTATTGGAGTTTCAGCTTCAGCATCAGTCCTTCCAATGAACACCCAGGACTGATCTCCTTTAGGATGGACTGGTTGGATATCCTTGCAGCATATTAAAAACCAGAGACATTACTTTGCCTACAAAGGTCCATCTAGTCAAAACTATGGTTTTCCCAGTAGTCATGTATGGATGTGAGTGAAAGGGAAAGTCATTCAGTCGTGCCCGACTCTTTGTGAGCCCATGAGCTGTAGAGTCCATGGAATTCTCCATGCCAGAATACTGGAGTGGGTAACCTTTCCCTTCTCCAGGGGATCTTCCCAACCTAGGGATCAAACCCAGGTCTCCCACATTGCAGGTGGATTCTTAATCAGCTAAGCCACAAGGGAAGCCCAAGAATACCAAAGTGGGTAGCCTGTCCCTTCTCCACTGATCTTCCCAACCCAGTAACCAAATCAGGGTCTCCTGCATTGCAGGCAGATTCTTTACCAACTGAGCTATCAGGGAAGATATGAGAGTTGGATCATAAAGAAAACTGAGTGGCAAAGAATTGATGCTTTTGAACTGTGATGTTGGATAAGACTTTTGAGAGTCCCTTAGACTGCAAGGAGATCAAACCAGTCAACCTTAAAGGAAATCAGTCCTGAATATTCATTGGAAGGACTGAAGCTGAAGCTTCTTTAGCCACCTGATGCAAAGAACTGACTCATTGGAAAAGACCCTGATGCTGGGAAAGATTGAAAGCAGGAGGAGAAGGGGATGACAGAGGATGAGATTGTTGGATGTCATCACTGACTCGATGGACATGAATTTGAGCAAGCTCCAAGAGTTGATGAAAGATAGGGAATCCTGGTGTGCTGCAGTCCATGGGTCATAAAGAGAGGGACACAACTGAGTGACTGAACTGAACTGATGAAGATGCTCAGTAGCTATGTCAACTTTATAGATATGTGCCCACCAAATACATGAACATAACAGACCACTCAAATAACATAGTGAGTGTTTAGTATAAATATCCATTTAATATTAACTAAAGCTCATGGGGCTTCTCTGGTGGCTCAGATGATAAAGAATCTGCCTACAAAGCAGGAGACCCAGATTCGACCCCTGGGTTGAGAAGATCCCCTGGAGAAGGGAATGGAAATCAACTCCAGTACTCTTGCCTGGAAGATTCCAAGGACAGAGGAGCCTGGCAGGCTACAGTCCACGGGGGTCACAGAGAGTCAGACAGACTATTAGTCTGTCAGAGTCAGAGCAACTAATATTTGTATCTTCCCTGGTGGCTCAGACATAAAGCATCTGCTACAATGCAGGAAACCCAGGTTCAATCCCTGGATCAGGAAGATCCCCTGAAGAAGGAAACGGCGACCCACTCCAGGACTTTTGCCTGGAAAATCCCACGGATAGAGGAGCCTGGCAGGCTACAGTCCATGGGGTCGCAAAGAGTCGGACACGACTGAGCGACTTCACTTTCGTTTTCTTTCTTTTCTTTATTTAAAGCACATATATACAAAATAAAATATTTAAAACAGGTAATCTGGAAAGATGATCTATTGCAATTAAACTTATTAAAGACTTTATGAATCATATTTCACTTTCTTTTCCCTTTTATATTCAGCTAGAAATAGCTAAAGATTATGTTTAGAGATGGGCTTCCCAGTTGGTTCTAGAGGTAACGAACTCGCCTGCCAATGTAGGAGATATAAGAGATGCAGATTCAATCCCTGAGTCGGGAAGAACCCCTGGAGGAGGGCATGGCAACCCACTCCAGTATTCTTGCCTGGAGGATTCTATGGACATAGGGTACTGGTAGGCTACCATCCATGGGGTGACAAAGAGTTAAACATGACTAAAGCATCTGAGCACACACACACATGTTTAGAGATAACTGATGAAATTTCAACTCTAATTTATGTGAAACTAAACAAAGCTCCTCTTTATATGCACTTTATCTCGTGTTTTATTTAAAAAAATGTCATTGCCTAATTAATATGTCCAAAATCTTTCCATTTTGATAAAATAAAATATTGGGTCACTGGTTCAGTGTTAAGGTCTTTTAAATTTACAAGAGTATACTTTGAAGACCAATGTGTTAATACTTATAAATCATTTAAAAGATGAATGTCTCTGATCTAATTATACATCATTAAAAAAGAACCTTTTAAAAGCTCAATGATATTAAATGCTAAAAAACAAATTCAGTATGATTTTTGAGCATCTTCCCAAATCACTGCCTGCTTTATAACAAAAAAAAGGCTGCCTTAAGAAATAGCTCTTTGACTTTATTCTTCCATTAAATTGATGCTATTAATGCAGTTGTTGTTCAGTTGCCCAGTCGTGTCCAACTCTTTGCAACCCCATGGACTGCAGCATGCCAGGCTTACATGTCCTTCACCATCCGCCAGAGGCTGCTCAAACTCATGTCCATTGAGTCAATGATGCCATTCAACCATCTTGTTCTCTGTCATCCCCTTCTCCTCTTGCCATCAATCTTTTCTGGCCTCAGGGTCCTTTCTAATGAGCCACCTCTTTTCATCAGATGGCCAAAGTATCAGAGCTTCAGCTTCAGCATCAATCCTTCTAAGGAATATTCAGGGTTGATTTCCTTTAGGATTGACCTGTTTGATCTCCTTGCAGTCCAAGGGACTCCCAAGAGTCTTCTGCAACACCACAGTTCAAAAGCATCAATTCTTTGGCACTCAGTTTCCTTTATGGAACAACTCTTACATCCACACATGACTACTGGAAGAATGATAACTTTGACTATATGGACCTTTATCAGCAAAGAAATGTATCTGCTTTTTAATATGCTGTCTAGGATGGTCATAGATAGCCTGTTGTCCCATGTCTGGTTCTAACTGCTAATGATATTAGTAGCTCATAGATAATTATATTTTTCAGATTTCCCAGATATTTTGTAAAATAATTTAAAATAACTCTACATCATTTCAACCAAAGGAGTATACAATGAATAATCTGTATTTTATAATTTTTTTCTTAAAATTCAATGAGTTGATTTATTTAAAGATATTTTAATCAAACTGTCTTATCTATTAAATGATATAATACCCAATATAGTTCAATGGACATTCTATGAGTACTTGATAGTATACCAGGATATATGAAACCAGTGTACATAGTTTTTTTTAAGTAAATATGAAACACTTTCCCCCAAATTCTTCATTTCTTTATATTATTAAATAAGTTAGGTTAAATCTAGGCTACCTTAAAAAAATAAGAAAAGAGTAAGAAATTGGAAAAGTGGGACAGGTCCAGTAAAACAATGAGTTAAAGACTAAAAAAGACTTTGTTATTGCTATTGTTTCTCTTTCAAACAAAAGTTCTGAAAGGTATACTCTAAGTCTAAAAAACATATCCATTTCTCTGTTATTTAGGGAACATATTTACTTCTAATAAATAATTGTTTCATTATCCCTAAGAGTTTATAGTCTCTTGTGAAGAGGAGATAAGATTGTCCAGGATGAAGTATTTCTTTAAAAAAAAAAAAAAAGTAGTTGAGAGATTACCCACAGAAACTCCATTGTTGGGAATCCAAATACAGGGCTAGATGCAACAGCAAGGGGATGTGGGAAATGTAGTCTCCACAAGGGCAGCCATATATTCACAAAGAAAGGGAAATCAGTCATTCTTCCAAAGTCAAACTGTTCAACAGTTATGCATTAACCTCTCTTGCATAATATTAGGTACTATGTTGTGGTGAAACAAAAAATAAAATAAAATAAAAAAGATAGAATTATTTTCTGTTCTGCAGAAAAGGGATGATCAGATTTATTTGTAATTGATCCATCATAAAGACTTTTATTCTAAAGAAAGAGATTATATGGAATCTGAAGGATAAAGTAGGGTTTTATAGAGGAGCCTTTATGATGAGTCTTAGAGGAAGACAAGAATGAATACAGATGGAAATAGGAATGTGAGGACTGAAAGTTATCTCTGATTTCTAGAACTTCATTAACAATGAGTCCAGTTTAGTTGCTCACTCATTTCTGACTCTGTGACCCCATGGACTGCAGCATGCCAGGCTTCCCTGTCCATCACCAACTCCCAGAGCTTGCTCAAACTCATGTCCATCAAGTCAGTGATGCCATCCAACCATCTTATTCTCTGTAGTCCCCTTCTCCTCCTGCCTTCACTCTTTCCCAGCATCAGGGTCTTTTCCAATGAGTCACTTCTGCACATCAGATGGCCAAAATATTGGAGTTTCAGCTTCAGCATCAGTCTTTCCAATGAATATTCAGGAATGATTTCCTTTAGGATTGACTGGTTGGATCTCCTTGCAATCCAAGAGACTCTCAAAAGTCTTCTCCAACACCACAGTTCAAAAGCACCAATTCTTTGGCAATTACTAGTAGTCATAAAGAATCAAAAGAAATAACCAAAATACTACTCATATAAAATCTGGTCTTTCTGAAAGCCATGTCATTTTAATAAATACTTAAAGCAAAAACTGACAAGATTCAATTAACTAAAACCTTTAAGCAAGAGAAAATATATGTGGCCCAAAGAAAAACCTTAATTAAAAATAAATAAGTAAAAACATTTTCCAAGAATGTATACTTTCTAGTATTCAATTCATATAAAAAGCTTTTATTTTCTTATGATTTCTTATGAAATTCTATATATCTAAGTGGTAAAATGGTGTTGTGGATTAAATTTGTCATATTATGCTAGGGAGCAATATCTGGGCCCACACATTTTCTTAGAAATACTAACACACTGCTATGAAAGTTAAAGAGTTAGTCACTCTGTCATGTTTGACTGTTTGAAACCTAGTAGACTATAGCCATCCAGGCTCTTCTGTTCATGTAATTTTCCAGGTAAGATTATTGCGATGAGTTGCCATTCTCTTCTCCAGTCGTTCTTCCCAACCCAGGGATCAAACCAAGGTCTCCTGAATTGCAGACAGATTCCCTACCTTTGGAACCATCAGGGAAGCCCTTAACTTGCTGCTATGTTAACTTAATGTATCCCAGTTGCAGAAATCTCTTGATAAATTTTAAATTAACCCATATCACTAAGTGAAATGTCAAAAAAGATCATTGGCTTAAAATAAAATGGAAATAGCTGGTTTCTTATATATGAAGCATCAGGATGTGGTTAATCATAACTTTGTGGGGGAAAAATAGAATTATTTAAAAACTTGCTTATAAATTGAAATGCAGTAACGTGCCTCCATTCAACCTGATGATAGCCAACTGCAATAACTGTTAATCCATGCACAACACGAATATTATTTCACCCTAAACCTCTTGAACCCTCTCTTAAAATGCTATGTTTCTTTAAGATGAGTCTGACAGAACTTGACACTCACACAAAAGCCCTGTATGGTAGGCTTGTGCTAAGCATCACTGTGACATTCAGAGATATTCTGGTTTTGGCAACTGTTTGAGATTTGTGGGTCTCCTTTGACATTTACAAAGACTCTGAGACTATTTCTGAAAAGGGCTGGAGCTTTCACTAGTTATGTGGTTTCTTCAAAGGCCACTTTCAGATTAAAGTGTCTATTGAAACTCTGGATGTAAGTAACATGGGATTGAATCAGAAAAGTATTTATTTTGTTTGTAATAAGAAAAGTAAAAGTAAACAGATGGCTGGTTCTACAAAAATCCAAATGAAGGCAAAAAAAAATAAAAAGACAGCATTTCTTTAGTTGTTGTGTCTTTCTGATCACTGAAGTTCCAAGATGTCCCTGTTTGTCTTTGTACAATAGCATTCATCACAGAGGACAATTCATGTGGCTCTTTGAGTATACTTACACTAATTGGGACACCTTTTCAGCAACATCTTTCTGTTTGTTGGTTTGTTTTGCTTTGTTTTTGATTACAACTAGTTTGCTGCAGAAATTTGTTCTGTTTTAAGGGATATCAAGTTTACATTAGAAATCTTTGAACATCTTTCATGGGTGAATCCACTTGAATCAGCTTTAGGAAGTTCACATGAGTGATGCGATTTGGAAACACAGGTCAAATCCTATGCTTTTCTGCTCATGCTCGGTGGTGGCAGCTCTTTGAAACCCGACCCTTTGGACTGGAGCCCACCAGGCTCCTCTGTCCATCAGATTCTCCAGGCAAGAATCCTGGAGCGGGTCACCATTTCCTCCTCCAGGCATCTTCCCAACCCAGGGATCGAACCCATGTCTTTTATGTCCCCTAAATTGTAGGCAGATTCTTTACCCACTGAGCCATCAAGGAAAAGTCCTGAGAGGATGTGAAATTCACATAGGACAACAGGTTAGACATTGGGCCACACTCTTACTTCCTTCAGCCTTGATTCCTTGATCTGATAGTGTGAATTTGACACCTAATGAGCACTGTAGAACATCTGAAAAAACAAGTCTTTTGTGTCAGAAGTTGATAGGCTAGGGGAGACTGCTTTAAACAGTGTTCAGAATTATTATATTTTTACTGAAGTAGAGTTGATATACAAAATGTAAACTATATTCTATAGTTTAAATATATGTATATATTTATACATTTTGAGATGTTCTTTCCTATTATGGTTTATCACAGATATTGAATATAGTTCATTGCACTATATGGTAGGACCTTGTTGCTCATCCTTTCTGTACATAATAGTTTGCATCTGCTAATCCCAAACTCCTACTCCATTGCTTCTTGACACCTCATCCCCTTGGCAAGCAGAAGGCTCTTCTCTATGTTTGAGTTTGTTTCTATTTTGTAGATGAATTCATTTGTGTCATATTTTCTCTTAGGTTTTTTGCTTTTAGTAATGCTTTTCTTACTTTGATTAAAAAAATTTTTTTTCATTTATTTATATTAGTTGGAGGCTAATTACTTTACAATATTGTAGTGGTTTTTGCCATATGTTGATATGAATCAGCCATGGGTTTACATGTGTTCCCCATCCTAAATTTATTTATTTTTAATTGGGAGAAAATTGTTTTACAATGTTGTATTCGTTTCTGCTATACAACAAAGCGAATCAGCCCTAGCTATACAAATATCGTCTCACTTCTGAGCCTCCCCCTCCACCCTACCCCTTTTGCTCATCACAGAGCAGCAGATGTTCTCCCTGTTACACGGCGACCACTCGTTAAATATCTATTTTACAATGATACTGTGTGTGTCAATGCCACTCTCTAAGTTTGTCCCACCATCTCCTTTTCCCACTGTGTCCACTGTATTGTTTAGAATTGTGGCTTTCTCATATGGCATTTCTCATATGGCATTTCTCATATGGCATTTGTCTCTCAAAATTAGTTTTGACAAATACACATATGGGAGAGTATGTTTGTATGATCAACATGAAGGATCAATTAAGTTTTTGTAGAAGATTATATATCATCTACATGTGTGCTGTGCACATACATATATATGTGCATGTGTATGTGTGTGTGTGTGTGAGAATGTGCACTGCAATAAAAGCTAAAGAGGTATATATTTCTAAGTTTTCTCATTTGGAGGTCTGTTGCTATCTTTATAATGCTTACTGACCATTTTATAGCAGACATGGAGACTATGAATATGTAGTATTCAGCAACGATGCATAGACAGATTAGATATTAGTCCTGGCTCCCTCCATACCAAAGCCACATTCAGGCAGATGTTATAGATATAGGATTAGAGTTATACCAGGTCGACCTGGTAATAAATTAATTCAAACCAGGGCTATCAAGATGGTAACGTATTCAAATAAGCCTCTCCTGGGTAGATTTGGACTATATCTGAGAAGTGAGTGTTTCTCACAATTTGATGCTATATATTTTGGCTGTTATTGTATTATCTATTTGAAGGAATCACAGTGACAAGTTAACTATACCTTCACAGAAAATCTATATTATATGTGTCCATGACTTATGCATCTGAATAAAATTTATATTCCTCCTTTTTAGAATTTTTCATCAGTTTAGTTCAGTTGCTGAGTAATGTCTGACTCTTTGTGACCCAGTGGACTGCAGCACACCAGGCTTCCCTATCCATGACCAACACCCGGAGCTTGTTCAAACTCAAGTCTATCGAGTTAATGATGCCATCCAACCATCTCATCCCATTTTCAGCCCCTTCTCCTCCTGCCTCGAATCTTTTCCAGCATCAGGGTGTTTTCCAACGAGTCCATTTTCACCTCAGGTGGCCAAAGTATTGGAGTTTCAGCTTCATCATCAGTCCTTAAAATGAATATTCAGGACAATTTTCCTTAGGATTGACTGGTTGGATCACCTTGAAGTCTAAGGGAATCACAAGAGTCTTTTCCAACACAATAGTTCAAAACCATCAATTCTTCAGAACTCAGCTTTCTTTATGGTCCAATTCTCACATCCATACATGACTACTAGAAAAACCATGGCTCTGACTCGGTTCACTTCAGTTCAGTAGCTCATTCGTGTCCGACTCTTTGTGACCCCATGAACCACAGCACATCAGGCCTCCCTATCTATCAGCAACTCCTGGAGTCCACCCAAACCCATGTCCATTGAGTCGGTGATGTCATCCAACCATCTCATCCTCTGTCGGCCCCTTCTCCTCCTGCCCCCAATCTTTCCCAGCATCAGGGTCTTTTCCAATGAGTCAGCTCTTCACATAGGTGGCCAAAGTATTGGAGTTTCAGCTTCAACATCAGTCCGTCCAGTGAAGACCCAGGACTAATCTCCTTTAGGATGGACTGGCTGGATCTCCTTGCAGTCCAAGGGACTCTCAAGAGTCTTCTCCAACACCACAGTTCAAAAGCATCAATTCTTCGGTGCTCAGCTTTCTTCACAGTCCAACTCTCACATCCATACATGACCACCGGAAAAACCATAGTCTTGACTAGACGGACCTTTGTTGGCAAAGTAATTTCTCTGCCTTTTAATATGCTGTCTATGTTGATCATAACTTTTCTTTCAAGGAGAAAGCATCTTTTAATTTTATGGCTGCAGTTACCATCTGCAGTGATTTTGGAGCCCCCAAAAATAAAATCTGTCACTTTTTCCACTGTTTTCCCATCAATTTGCCATGAAGTGATGGGATAGGATGCCATGATCTTAGTATTCTGAATGTTGATCTTTAAGTCAACTTTTTCACTCTCTTCTTTCACTTTCATCAAGAGGCTCTTTAGTTCCCCTTAACTTTCTGCCATAAGGGTGGTGTCATGTGAGTATCTGAGTTTATTGATATTTCTCCTAACGGACCTGATTCCAGCTTGTGCTTCACCCAGCCTGGCATTTCACGTGATGTACTCTGCAGCTAAGTTAAATAAGCAGTGTGACATTACACAGCATTGACGTATTCCTTTCCTAATTTGGAACCAGCCTGTTATTCCATGTTCGGATGGAACTGCTATCGCTTGCCCCGCATACAGATGTCTCAGGAGGCAGGTCCGGTTGATCTGGTATCCCCATCTCTTGAAGAATTTTCCATAGTTTGTTGTAATACATATGGTCAAGGCTTTGGAAGAGTCAATAAAGCAGAAGTAGATGATTTTCTGGAAGTCTCTTGCTTTTCTGATGATCCAAAGGATGCTGGCAGTTTGATCTCTGGTTCTTCTGTCTTTTCTAAATCCTGCTTGAACATTTGGAAGTGCAAGGTTCATGTACTGTTGAAGACTGGCTTGGAGAATTTTGAGCATTACTTTGCTAGCATGTGAGATGAGTGCAATTGTGTGGTAGTTTAAACATTCTTTGACATTGTCTTTCTTTGGGATGGGAATGAAAACTGATCTTTTCCAGTCCTGGGCCCACTGCTGCCTTTTCCAAATTTGCTGGCATGTTGAGTGCAGCACTTGGATAGCATCATCTTTTTTTTCCCCCAATTATTTTTATTAGTTAGAGGCTAATTACTTTACAATATTGTAGTGTTTTTTGCCATACATTGACATGAATCAGCCATGGATCTACATGTGTTCCCCATCCTGATCCCCCCTCCCACCTCCCTCCCCATCCCATCCCTCGGGGTCATCCCAGTGCACCAGCCCTGAGCACTTGTCTCATGCATCCAACCTGGACTGGCGATCTGTTTCACACTTGATAATATACATGTTTCAATGCTGTTCTCCCAGATCATCTCACCCTTGCCTTCTCACAGAGTCCAAAACTCTGTTCTATATATCTGTGTCTCTTTTTCTGTCTTGCATATAGGGTTATCATTACCATCTTTCTAATTTCAAAATATATGAGTTAGTATACTTTATTGGTGTTTATCTTTCTGGCTTACTTCACTCCACATAATGGGCTCCAGTTTTATCCATCTCATTAGAACTGATTCAAATGTATTCTTTTTAATGGCTGAATAATATTCCATTGTATGTATGTACCACAGTTTTCTTATCCATTCATCTGCTGATGGGCATCTAGGTTGCTTCCATGTCCTGGCTATTATAAACAGTGCTGCGATGAACATTGGGGTGCACGTTCTCTTTCAGATCTGGTTTCCTCGGTGTGTATGCCCAGGAGTGGGATTGCTGGGTCATATGGCAGTTCTATTTCCAATTTTTTAAGGAATCTCCACACTGTTCTCCATAGTGGCTGTACTAGTTTGCATTCCCACCAACAGTATAAGAGGGTTCCCTTTTCTCCACATCGTCTCCAGCATTTATTGGACAGCATGATCTTTGAGGATTTGAAATAGCTCAACTGGAATTCCATCACCTCCACTAGCTTTGTTCATAGTGATGCTTCCTAAGGCTCACCTGACTTCGCATTCCAGAATGTCTGGCTCTAGATGAATGATCACGCCATCATGGTAATCTGGATTATGAAGATCTTTTTTGTGTAGTCCTTCTGTGTATCCTTGCTATCTCTTCTTTACATCTTCTGTTTCTCTTAGGTCTGCACCATTACATACTGCAGTCTCTCCCATCAGCAAGCTTCCATAGGCCCCTTAACCTTATACATCAGAGGGAAGATGGAATGAAAAACACAATGACAGAAGCTAATCAAACTGATTGCATGGACCACAGCCTTGTCTAACTCAATAAAACTATGAGCCATGCTGTGTAGGGCTGCCCAAGATGAACAGATCATGGTGGAGAATTCTGCCAAAGTGTGGTCCACTGGAGAAGGGATTGGCAAACTACTTCAGTATTCTTGCCTTGAGAACCCCATGAATTGTATGAAAAGGCAAAAATATATGACACTAAAGATGAACTCCCCAGGTCGGTAGGTACCCAATATACTATTGGAGAAAAATGGAGAAATAACTCCAGAAAGAATGAAGAGATGGAACCAAATCAAAAACAATGCCCAGTTGTGAATGTGACTAGTGATGCAAGTAAATTGAGGTGCTATAAAGAGCAATAGGTCCATGAACCAAGGTAAACTGGAAGTGGTCAAACAGGAGATGGCAAGAGTGAACATTGATATTTTAGTAATCAGTGAACTAAAATGTAATGGAATGGGTGAATTTAATTCAGATGACCATTATATCTACTACAGTGGGCAAGAATCCCTTAGAAGAAATGGAGTTGCCATCATAGTCAATAAAATAGTCTGAAATGCAGTACTTGGGTGCAATCTCAAAAATGACAAAATGACCTCTGTTCATTTCCAAGGCAAACAATTTAATATCATGGTAATACAAGCCTATGCCCCAATCAGTAATGCTGAAGAAGCTGAATTTGAACAGTTCTATGAAGACCTACAAGACCTTCCAGAACTAACACCCAAAAAAGATATTTTTTTTCATTAGGGGGCCTGGAATGCAAAAGTAGGAAGTCAAGAGAGACCTGGAGTAACAGGCAAATTTAGCCTTGAAGTACAGAATGAAGCAGGGCAAAAGTGAACAAAGTTTTGCCAAGAGAATGCATTGTTCATAGCAAACAACCTCTTTCAACATCACAAAAGACGACTCTACACATGGCCATCACCAGATGGTCAATTCTGAAATCAGATTGGTTGTATTCTTTGCAGCCAAAGATGGAGAAGCTCTATACAGTCAGCAAAAACAAGACTGGGAGCTGACTGTGGCTCAGATCATGAACTCCTTATTGCCAAATTCCGACTTAAATTGAAGAAAGTAGGGAAAACCACTAGACCTTTCAAGTATGACCTAAATCAATTCCCTTATGATTATACAGTGGAAGTGAGAAATGATTCAAGGGATTAGATCTGATAGACAGAGAGCCTGATGAACTATGGACGGAGGTTAGTGACATTGTACAGGAGGCAGTGATCAAGACCATCCCCGAGAAAAAGAAATGCAAAAAGTCAAAATGGTTGTCTGAATAGGCCTTACAAATAGCTGAGAAAAGAGAAACTAAAGGCAAAAGAGAAAAGGAAATATATACCCATCTGAATGCAAAATTTCAAAGAATAGCAAGGAGAGATAGGAAAGCCTTCCTCTGTGACCAATGTAAATAGTTTTCCATATGTCTCTGCAAATGCTCCTGCCTATAGGAATCTGCTTGCTGTCCTCACTGGTCAGCTTTAGGAGTTTAATAACTTCGCAATGCTTTAAACTGGAGACTTTTTTATGATGAGAATAAAGTACCTAGTGCTCTTAGATGAGTACCATATAAACAGAAATTTGAAAAAGGCAACAGTCGTACTTTTCAATCCTTCAGATACAGGCCTTAAAACAAGGGTGTGTGAATGTAAGCAGTATATTTAGGAGACTAAAGGAACACAGGATGAAGAGTAGAAGAATAAAATAGGAAACACCAATCAATAAAAGATGCTTTAGCATGCATGTTGCCACTGTGGGTAGCTGGAAATTAACCCTACTAGTTGACAGAGCAGAACACAGCACAGGAATAGAACTGTGGCCACAACTGAAGAAGCATTATTATTTGTATTAATTAATATTTAACTAGACAGAGATGAACTAGAACAGGAAATACATATATACATATATATGATGTGTATGTGTGTGTGTCATTATTTGTTGCTTAAGTTCCAGGATCAAAGACAGTATCCTCTCCTCTTCAGGAGGTAAATTTCAAAACTTTTGTCAGAAAAGCTAGAGAAAAACTCCCTGCAGAACATAAGAAAATTCCCCAATATATTATTTAATCAAAGGGAAGAAGACGGAGCTCCAGCTTTCAAGCACTACTTCATCTGTCATTACTGGATTAAGTTACAGAAGTGTAACATAATAGTAAGTGAGCAGAAAACAAGCATGAAATAAGGGAAAGAAAACAGAGATCCCATTCTTTCATGTTACTTTACAAACATGTTAAGTAGCTGTATCCAACTCTTTGCCACTCCATGTACCTGTCAGGCTCCTCTGTTCATGGAATTTTCCAGACAAGAATACTGGATTGGGTTGCCATTTCCTTCTCCAATAGATCTTCTTGACCCTGAGATCAAACCCATGTCTTTTGTGTCTCCTGAATTGGCAGGCAGACTCTTTACCAGCTGAGGCACCAAGGAAGTCCCTAAAACATTAAAGAAGAAGAAGACAGGAAGAAGTGTGTTTACTCAATATCTTCCCAGAAGTAGAAGTCTTATAATTATTCTTCACATTACCAATATACCAAAATTCATATTTCTCTTGCATTCTTGACTGCCAGCAAAACATCACTTTACTGATAATTGATGCTAACTGGGCTGATATCATTCCCAAAAGGTATAATGAGTTTAAGATGTCTAATTATTGAAATAAGCACTCCAGAAACCTATGACACATCTCCTTTAAGTACTTTATATTATAATAATCTGAACAGTATGGGCCACACAGCTACCCTATCTGATTATGAGACCTCATAAATAGTAGTAATTATATTTAAAAATTTGAATACAAGACAGAGAACTTTCACAAAATGCATTTAGCCAGACCTTGAACAATGGGATTCTCTGAATTAATACTCGTTTACAGTAAAACTTCTCAGTAAAACAACAGAAACTAAAAGAAATACTAGCACTATAAAATATTACTTTTACAAACTACCCCTACAATATTTATGGAGTGAAAACAACAATTGCAAGAAAATAATCAGGTTTCAGATGTTCTGGGATATGACTACTTTTTTAATAGAATAAGCATTATATTCAAATGTTTGCTATTTAATTTAAATATATGTTTAATTTTAATGGCTGCCAGGACTTTCAAATATAAAACACAATTAAAACATGCAATTTCTTAATCACCTAAGAAAACATGAACATCTTATTTGTGATTGGTTTTCAGAATTCAAGTGTTAAAACCACATGAATGTCCATCAGTTAAAAAATGCAAGGATCAGGAATATTTAATGGATTGTTATACTTGGTTTCTTCACAAAGAAATATTTTAATAAATTATTTTAAAAGACACTTTAATATAAATACACAATTATCTTGCTAGGAAAATACTATGAAAATTAGAGCAAAGACTAGATGTGTTTTTGATGCTATGGGAAGTTTACTATAGTAAATTAATAGGAAAACATTTTCTGCAATGCAACATAAGTGAAAATACATTTGGGTAGAAAATTGGAAAGCATCAGATTTCTCTCAGATAACAGTGACTTTTCTGTCACACTGACATTTCATGTTTAAAGCTTCATCAGTCAATAAGAAAATGATATGCATGACTTTGACTTGTATGAGGTTTTGGATATAGATTACGTTTATGACAAATACACACACACTTGCACACACACACACCCTGCTCCTAGAAAAGAAAATGGTTGCATTATCTAAGTCTTATAAAGATTTTGAGTGCAGGTAGTAAAATAACATTGATTCTTGTATCCACTTGCATACCCAGATTTTTCTATCAATATCTGTTCCTATGTTGCATTACTTGTAGTTGAGTTTGCTTTCAAAGCTTCTGGCAGAGTATAGTAAATCTTCGAATATGTCTTTTTAGAACTATTTTTCTGAAAGCAATGTTTGTGAAAAAAATATCTGGTGTGCACAATAGACATGCAAAATCATCACTATTAGTCATGTAGGGGTCAAACAATAATACACATTGGCTAAGCTTCCAGGTGAAATTCCCATGATGCTTTGAGATGTCAAGGGACAGTGAACAGTTTGAAATTAATATGCCAAACAAAAAGACTCATTTTATTAAAGCTACTTAAAAATGCATCTCCTATTGTCATTGAGCAATCAGAAGTTATTATAGCAAGAAAAAAAAAAAAAACTGTGAAAATAACACTATTTTAAACAGAGGGCTTCAGTTAGAAAAGTGGAAAATGACAACATCACACAACCTCAGCCGAGAGGATGCAACACTTTCAAGAAACAGACTAAAAAGTTTATTTCTTTGGGCACATTGCCCCATTAGTAAGTGTGTATAAAAGACAAAGATTTAATAACTAAGAGAGGATGCAGACTTAAATGTCACATGAAAAAGCAAGGTGGGACATAAAGAATGCACTCTGCTCAGAATTATCATGCATTTCTTGTTGAAGAAAATCTGTCACACCTTCAACGAACTTTAGTTGCAGGGATCAAAAAATTGTTCATATAAAGGTCCAGATAGTGAAAACGTTCAGATTTTCAGGATGTAGGGGGCACTGTCTTACTCAGCTCAATATTTGTAGAAAGAAAGCAGTCATAGAAAACATGTACATGTTGATTGTAGCTGTATCTCAATGAAACTTTATTTACAGACCGAAAATTAGAACTTCATCTCTTTCTCACATATCACAATATGATTATTTTTCTTTGATTTATTTTTCAAGCATTTAAAAGTATAAAATCTATTCTTGCCTTTTGGGGTTATGCAAAAAGCTAGGTGTGGCAAATGGCTATAGTTTGCCAACCCCTGATTTAGGTTGTATCATCACATAGATTAAAACTGTGTGTGTTCCTTTGATTTCCAGAAAAATATAAATTTTTGTTTTATTGACTATGTCAAAGAATTTAACTATGTGGAACGCAACAAACTGTGGAAAATTTTTCAACAGATGAGAATACCAGACCACTGTACCTCAGAAATCTGTATGCAGATCAAGAAGCAACAGTTAGAACTGGACATGGAATGATGGACCGGTTCCAAATTGAGAGAGGAGTATGTCAAGACTTATATTGTCACCCTGCTTGTTTAACTTATATGCAGAGTACATAATGTGAAATGCTGGGCTGGATGAAGCACAAGCTGGAATCAAGTTTATCAGGAGAAATATCTATAACCTCAGACATGCAGATGTCACCATCCTTATGGCAGAAATTGAAGAGGGACTGAAGAGCCTCTTGATAAAAATGAAAGAGGAGAGTGAAAAAGTTGGCTTAAAGCTCAACATTCAGAAAAATGAGATCACGGCGTCTGGTCCCATCACTTCATGGCAATAGATAGAGAAATAATGGAAACAGTGGCATACTTTATTTGGGGGAGGGGGCTCCAAAATCACTGTGGATGATGAGCAGTCATGAAATTAAACGATGCTTGCTCCTTGGAAGAAAAGCTTTGACTGATTTAGCATAGTAAAAAGCAGAGATATTATTTTGCCAACAAAGATCCGTCTAGTCAAAGCTATGGTTTTTCCAGTAGTCATATATGCATGTGAGAGCTGGACCATAGAGAAAGCTGAGAGCCAAAGAACTGATGCTTTTGAACTGTGGTGTGGGAGAAGACTCTTGAGAGTCCCTTGGACTGCAAGGAGATCCAACCAGTCCATCCTAAAGGAAATCAGTCCTGAATATTCACTGGAAGGACTGATGTTGAAGCTGAAGCTCCAATACTTTGGTCACCTGATGAGAAGAACTAACTCACTGGAAAAGACCCTGCTGGGAAAGATTGAGGGTAGGAACAGAAGTGGACAACAGAGGATGAGATGGTTGGATAGCATCACTGACTCAATGGACATGAGTTTGAGCAAGCTCCAGGAGTTGGTGATAGACTGGGAAGCCTGGCGTGCTGCAGTCCATGGGGTCACAAAGAGTCGGACTCATATGAGTGACTGAACTGAACTGATGGCTTGTATCATGAGCAAATTCTTTGCTACATTTATAACATCTAATTAAGAACCAGTTTAGGTATTACCATACAAAAATATGTGGTTATTTTTGTCGATTATAGTTCGCAGGTCTGTTAAAAAATACAGGTGCATTATCCTTATTATGCTTTTGTAAGGTTTGCTCTGTCTACAAATTAATCATGTTACATATTCATTCTTGGAATATTGACTTATAAAACAAACACAACATATAACTTAAGTAATAAGAGATGTAGCATAGGTAAGCATTTAAGGAATGCTGGAATGAAAATCACGTTGTTGCAAAAATAGTTCACTTTAACACCAGTTAATTTGGCCAAGGTAAGTACTGATATTTAGAAAGATAAAATAACCATAGAAGAATCAACTCTAAAATTTGAGAGATATGCAGGCAGTTATGCATTCATTTGATTTATCTTACTATATTAATAACATACATTGTCTTTATCACTGAATACATCCATACTAATGAAAATGTATCCACATTAACAATATAAAATGGAAATCTCTCATAATTCCATCAGTGATAAAAAACAACACTTAATGTCAGGTTTTCCTGTTTGTTGATTGTTTGTCTAACTATGTAATATATCTCCAAGTTTACTAATTTCACTGAATACATAGTTCTGAATTGCTTCTTTTGACTTTTCAAAATTCCAGCACTTGTTCTCATTATTTTCAAGATAACGAACCATATTTCTCCGGATTACAGAAAAGAATCCATTAGATATGTGCAGACTTCTATAACAACAACCTTAATTTTGAAAAATAGGACATTTCTAATATTTTGTTTTGTAAAATAATTCTACAATACACTATATGTACATATCTTTTTGTTTCAACTTCAGTTCAGTTCATTCGCTCATACCATGTATGACTCTTTGCTAACACATTGGCTGTAGCAGGCCAGGCTTCCCAATCCACAGCAAATTCATACCCATTGTGTCAGTGATGCCATCCAACCATCTCATCCTCTGCTGTCCCCTTCTCCTCCTGCCTTCAAACATTTCCAGCAGCAGAGTTTTTTACAATGAGTCAGTTCTTCCCATCAGTTGGCCAAAGTATTGGAGTTCCAAAATCAGCATCAGTCCTTTGAATGTATATTCAGGACTGATTTCCTTTGGGATGGACTAGTTTAATCTCTTTTCAGTCCAAGGAACTCTCAGGAGTCTTCTCCAACACCACAGTTCAAAAGCTTCAGTTCTTTGGCACTCAGCTTTCTTTATAGTCCAACTCTCACACACATATACGACTACTGGAAAAACCATAGCTTTGACTAGATGGATCTTTGCTGGCAAAGTAATGTCTCTGCTTTTTAATATGCTGTCTAGGTTGGTCATAGCTTTTCTTCCAGGGAGGAAGTGTCTTTTAATTTCATGGCTCCAGTCACCATCTGCAGTGATTTTGGAGCCCCCCCAAATAAGGTATATTACTATGTCCATTGTTTCCTCATGTACTTACCATGAGGTAATGGGACCAGATGCCATGATTTTCATTTTTTGAATGTTGAGTTTTAAGCCAGTTTTTTCACTCTCCTCTTTCACCTTCATCAAGAGGCTCTTTAGTTCCTCTTCGCTTTCTGCCATAAGGGTGGTGTCATCTGCATATCTGAGGTTACTGATATTTCTCCTGGCAATCTTGATTCCAGCTTCTGCTTCCTCCAGCCCAGCATTTCTCATGATGTACTCTGCATATAAGTTAAATAAACAGGGTGACAGTGTACAGCCTTTATGTAGTCCTTTCCCAATTTAGAACCAGTCTGTTGTTCCATGTCCGGTTCTAACTGTTGTTTCTTGACCTGCATGCAGAGTTTTCAGGAGCCAGTTAAGGTGGTCTGGTATTCCTATCTGTTGAAGAATTTTCCACAGTAAGTTGTGATCAACACAGTCAAAGGCTTTGGCATAGTCAATAAAGCAGAAGTAGATGTTTTTCTGGAAGTCTCTTGCTTTCTTCATGATCCAAAGGACTTTGGCAATTTGATCTCTGGTTCTTTTGCCTTTTCTAAATCCACCTGGAACATCTGGAAGTTCACAGCTCACAGACTACTGAAGCCTGTGTGTGTGATGATAAGCCTTTGCTAGTGTGTGAGATGATCATAAGCATGCATATTTTGAGCATTCTTTGGCATTGCCTTTCTTTGGGATTGGAATGAAAACTGACCTTTTCCAGTCCTGTGGCCATTGCTGAGTTTTCCAAATCTACTAACATATTGAGTGCAGAACTTTAAGAGAATCATCTTTTAGAATCTGAAATAGCTCAACTGGAATTCCATCACCTCCATTAGCTTTGTTCGCAGTGATGTTTCCTAAGGCCACTGGAGTAAGTGTATTTTAATTTCATGGCTGCAGTCACCATATGCAGTGATTTGGGAGCCCAAAGAATAAAGTCTGACACTGCCTCAACTGTTTCCCCATCTATTTCCCATGAAGTGATGGGACCAGATGCCGTGATCTTAGTATCCTGAATGTTGAACTTTAAGCCAACTTTTTCACTCTCCTCTTTCACTTTCATCAATTGGCTTTTTAGTTCCTCTTCACTATCTGACATAAAGGTGGTGTCATCTGCATATATGAGGTTATTGATATTTCTCTCAGCAATCTTGATTCCAGCTTGTGCTTCTTCCAGCCCAGTGTTTCCCATGATGTACTCTGTATATAAGTTAAATAAGCAGGGTGACAATATGCAGCCTTGGCGTGCTCCTTTTCCTATTTGGAACCAGTCTGTTGTTCCATGTCCAGTTCTAACTGTTGCTTCCTGATCTGCATACAGGTTTCTCAAGAGACAGGTCAGGTGGTCTGGTATTCCCCTCTCTTTCAGAATTTTCCACAGTTTATTGTGATCCACACAGTCAAAGGCTTTGGCATAGTCAATAAAGAAGAAGTAGATGTTTTTCTGGAACTCTTTTGCTTTTTCAATGATCCAGCGGATGTTGGCAACTTGATCTCTGGTTCTTCTGCCTTTTCTAAATACAGCTTGAACATCTGGAAGTTCATGGTTCACGTATTGCTGAAGCCTGTCCAGGAGAATTTTGAGCATTACTTTACTAGTATGTGAGATGAGTGCAATTGTGAGGTAATTTGAGCTTTCTTTGGCATTGCCTTTCTTTGGGATTGGAATGAAAACTGACCTTTTCCAGACCTGTGGCCACTGCTGAGTTTTCCAAATCTGCTGTCATTTTGAGTGCAGCACTTTCACAGCATCATCTTTTAGGATTTGAAATAGCTCAACTGGAATTCCATCACCTCCACTAGCTTTGTTCATAGTGATGCTTTCTAAGGCCCACTTGACTTCACATCCCAGAATGTCTGGCTCTAGGTGAGTGATCACACCATCATGATTATCTGGGTCGTGAAGATCTTTTTTGTACAGTTCTGTGTATTTTTGCCACCTTTTCTTAATATCATCTGCTTCCGTTAGGTCCATACCACTTCTGTCCTTTATCGAGCCCGCTCTTTGCATGAAATATTCCCTTGGTATCTTTAATTTTCTTGAGGAGATGTCTAGTCTTTCCCATTCTGTTGTTTTCCTCTATTTCTTTGCATTGATCATTGAGGAAGGCTTTCTTATATTTCCTTGCTATTCTTTGGAACTCTGCATTCAAATGGGAATATCTTTCCTTTTCTCCTTTGCTTTCCACTTTTCTTTCCAGAGCTATTTGTAAGATCTTCTCAGACAGCCATTTTGCTTTTTTTTTTTTTTTTTTTTTTTGCATTTGTTTTCCATGCTGATTGTCTTGATCCCTGTCTCCTGCACAATGTCATGAACCTCTGTCCATAGTTCATCAGGCACTCTATCTATCAGATCTAGTTCCTTAAATCTATTTCTCACTTCTACTGTATAATCATAAGGGATTTGATTTAGGTCATACCTGAATGGTCTTGTGGTTTTCCCTACTTTCTTCAATATAAGTCTGAATTTGGCAATAAGGCGTTCATGATCTGAGCCACAGTCAGCTCCTGGTATTATTTTTGCTGAATTTATAGAGCTTTTCCATCTTTGGCTGCAAAGAATATAACAATTTGATTTTGGTGTTGACCATCTGGTGATGTCCATGTGTAGAGTCTCCTCCTGTGTTGTTGGAGGAGGATGTTTGCACTTTGCTGAAGCAGCCGTGAAGAGATACCCCATGTCCAAGGTAAGAGAAACCCAAGTAAGATGGTAGGTGTTGTGAGAGGGCATCAGAGGGCAGACACACTAAAACCATAATCACAGTAAACTAGCCAATCTGATCACACGGACCACAGTCTTGTCAAACTTAATGAAACTAAGCCATGCCCTGTGGGGTTACCCAAGATGCACGGGTCATGGTGGAGAGGCCTGACAGAATGTGGTCCACTGGAGAAGGGAATGGCAAGCCACTTCAATATTCTTGCCTTGAGAATCTCATGAACAGTATGAAAAGGCAAAATGATAGCATACTGAAAGAAGAACTTCCCAGGTGCCCCAATATGCTACTGGAGATGAGTGGAGAAATAACTCCAGAAAGAATGAAGGGATGGAGCCAAAGTAAAAACAATACCCAGTTGTGGATGTGACTGGTGATAGAAGCATGGTCCAATGCTCTAAAGAGCAATATTGCATAGAAACCTGGAATGTTAGGTCAATGAATCAAGGCAAATTGGAAGTGGTCAAACAGGAGATGGCAAGAGTGAATGTCGACATGACCATTATATCTACTACTGTGGGCAGGAATCCCTTAGAAGAAATGGAGTAGCTATCTTGGTCACAAGAGTCTGAAATGCAGTACTTGGATGCAGTCTCAAAAATGACAGAATGATCTCTGTTCGTTTCCAAGGCAAACCATTCAATATCATGGTTATCCAAGCCTATGCCCCAACCAGTAACACTGAAGAAGCTGAAGTTGAATAGTTCTATAAAGACTTACAAGCCCTTTTAGAACTAACACCCAAAAAAGATGTCCTTTTCATTATAGGGGACTGGAATGCAAAAGTAGGAAGTCAAGAAATACCTGGAATAACAACCAAATTTGGCCTTGGAGTATGGAATGAAGCCAGGTAATGCCTAATAGAGTTTTTTTTATTGCTTTGAAAAACTTTAAATATGTGAGTATATTGAGGGTCTTCAAAATGCATATCATTTGCCAGATAGCATCTAGTTTGGGCATTACTATCATTTTTGATTTAGGGATAATTCAAAATGACTTTGACTCTCAATATAGAGGCAACCTATCTCAAAGTTTTATGAATGAGACTGATGTTAAAATCAAAAAGATGAGTGAGTGCCATTGACACATATACAGTACCACGTGTGAAATATATAGATAGTGGGAAGCTGCTATCTAATAGGAAGCCTACCCTGGCACTCTGTGACATTACAACCTAGAGGGGTGGGATGGAGAGGTGGGAAGGAGTCTCAAGTGTTGGGGAAATATGTATATGTGTGTGTGTGTGTGTGTGTGTGTGTGTGTGTAGTTATGACCGATGCCTGCTGTTGCAGGGTAAAAACCAATACACATTATAAAGCAATTATCCTTCAATTAAACAGATCACCAGCCCAGGTTGGATGCATGAGACAAGTGCTCAGGGCTGGTGCACTGGGAAGACCCAGAGGGATGGGATGGGGAGGGAGGCAGGAGGGGGGGATCGGGATGGGGAACACATGTAAATCCATGGCTGATTTATGTCAATGTATGGCAAAAAACCACTACAATATTGTAAAGTAATTAGCCTCCAACTAATAAAAATAAATGAAAAAAAATAAACAAAAACAGAATGAAATGATAAAGAGAAGATAAGGAAAACCTCACCAGCCACAAATCACATAGAGAATATATTAAAATTTGACAAGAGCAAAACATCAGATGTCTGATTGACATCTGTGCCAAACATCAATCTGTGTGTTCCTTTAACAGGTATAATACTAAAGCAGATCAAAAAATGGCATCAAATGACACTGATGCTTTTAAGCTGGTTTTAAAGATGACTTGAAATCTCATTAGCAGCTAGTGACAAGAAGGGCACTGAACCACACTAATTGTAGATGTAACGAATGAGACAAAAGGTCAAACACGCAGAGTGAAGTCCACATTCAGGTTGAGAGATGAAACAGCAGCAAGCTGCTAACTTTGGCTTATTTCTTGCCTTCAGAACCTGCACTCTAAGATAAGCAGACCTAAATCCAATATTTGATTAACCTTATTCTCTGAAATCACTAAATATCTAGAATACTGAACTGCATTTACATTTACAAAAAAATGGTGGTAGCGGTCGTCTTGGTGACCATGTGTATGTGCACAGAGTATAAATGTGTGTTTATGTGTGTATGTATGTGCTGTTACCTCCGTGCATAAAATCTAGCTTTATAGCTATCATATTGCATAAATTTCATCTAGTCTATAAAACTAAATTATTTTTTAAAAATTTATATTTCATAAATAAAGCTAAAATGTTAGATATTTAATGAACCATGTGAGAATAGGAAATTTCCCCTTTTCTAACTCTAATGTTTTGCAACTGCCTATCTGAAAAAAAGAGGGGGGAAAAAATAAGGGAAGTGAAAAAGAAAAGGTTAGTGCTTTTGATTCAGATGATCTTGAGAGTAAGTACTTCTAAATTTAACTGAGTGACAAAATAACAAAAAAGTATATGTGGGCAATAGAAAACTTAATTGATTTTAAAATGACAACCGCTTTATCTAAAGTTTGGAAGCTTAGAAATGCAAATACACCCAGTTTCAGTTTAGTTCAGTTCAGTCGCTCAGCCGTGTCCGACTCTTTGTGACCCCATGAATCGCAGCACACCAGGCCTCCCTGTCCATCACCAACTCCCGGAGTTCACCCAAACTCATGTCCATCTAATCGGTGATGCCATCCAACCATCTCATCCTCTGTCGTCCCCTTCTCATCCTGCCCCCAATCCCTCCCAGCATCAGGGTCTTTTCCAGTGAGTCAACTCTTCGCATGAGGTGGCCAAAGTATTGGAGTTTCAGCTTCAGTACCAGTCCTTCCAATGAACACCTAGGACTATCTCCTTTAGGATGGACTGGTCGGATCTCTTTGCAGTCCAAGGGACTCTCAAGAGTCTTCTCCAGCACCACAGTCCAAAAGCATCAATTCTTCCATGCTCAGCTTTCTTCACAGTCCAACTCTCACATGACCACTGGAAAAACCATAGCCTTGACTAGACGGACCTTTGTTGGCAAAGTAATGCCTCTGCTTTTTAATGTGCTATCTAGGTTGGTCATAACTTTCCTTCCAAGGAGTAAGTGTCTTTTAATTTCATTGCTGCAATCACCATCTGCAGTGATTTGGGAACCCAAAAAAATAAAGTCTGACACTGCTTCCACTGTTTCCCCATCTATTTCCCATGAAGTGATGGGACCAGATGCCATGATCTGAGTTTTCCTAATGTTGAGCTTTAAGCCAACTTTTTCACTCTCCTCTTTCACTTTCATCAAGAGACTTTTTAGTTCCTCTTCACTCTCTGCCATAAGGGTGGTGTCGTCTACATATATGAGGTTATTGATATTTCTTCCAGCAATCTTGATTCCAGCTTTTACTTCTTCCAGCCCAGCGTTTCTCATGATGTACTCTATATAAGTTAAATAAGCAGGGTGACAATATGCAGCCTTGAGGTACTCCTTTTCCTATTTGTAACCAGTCTGTTGTTCCATGTCCAGTTCTAACTGTTGCTTCCTGACCTGCATATTTAAAACTCCTTAAATACACTAAATGGAAATCAAAGGAAGCAAGTGAAATATTATTTAATGGTTTAACACTTTTAAAAGGGAAAGAGAAAATATTTGTTTGACTACTGAATCATATTTATTGCAATGATTTTTTTTTTTCCAGTGGAGGAAAAATAGATTTTTAGAGATCAATGTTAAGAACCATAAGGTTACAGGAACATATAACTCAAGGTCATTGTTCTTTAAACTACTTTATATCACAATTTTTTTTCATTTTAGGGATTCTCAAGTATATTTGACTGGAAACCAGTCAAACTTAAAGGAAATTAACTCTGAACATTCATTGGAAGGATTGGTTCTGAAGCCCCAGTACCTTGGTCAGAAGAATTATTGAAAATCTAAATAAGTATAGGAGCATACCATATTTAACAAGTTAGAGAGTCAGTGTAGTTAAAACATAATTTTCCCCAAATTGATCAATAGGTTTCTGTAATCAGAATAAAAATTCTGGAAGAATTTTTTTTTTTAATGTGAGGATTGATGAACTAACTATAATTTTTATAGAAATGTCTATAGCTTAGACAATGAAATTATAAATAAAAACAAATTTGAAAAGGTTTCTATAATTTGATTTTCAAGCATTATTACAAGGCTATACTATTCAAAAGAGCATGGTACTGGTAAAAAGACAAAGACAGGCAAAAGGAACAGAATAGAGTCTAGAAAAAGACTAATTATATATTTTCAGATGATTTCAAGAAAAGTGGGAAACAAATTCACCTGGAAAAGGGAAATATTTTAAAGAAACGGAACACTGAGATGTTTTCACAAAGGAAGAGGGAAATATTATCTCATCCTTATGCAAAAAAAAAAAAAAAAAAAAAACTCTAAATCTCTAAGTGCATCCAAGACATAAATTGAAAAGGCTAAGACAGTATAATTTCTAGAATGAATCATAGGTAAAAATCTCTGCAAATTTGGAGTAGCACCAAATCATCTCTGACTCTCTCCTTAACAACAACCAAGTTACTGAAAAATAAGATTCAGTGCTTTGAAACTATGGTCCAAGAATGATAATTTATATAAAATTCATTACTAACCCTACCACAATGAAATAGAACAGCTCAGCAGTGGGGGAATAGGTGGCCAAAGATGATTGATACTATATTCATTTTTCCTTTTTTAAAATCTTTGTTCAATAAGTACATCTTATTGGTTTTTAATGCATGATATTAAAAGTACTCTATTTGAGTTGTACTCTTGGTTACTCATTGTAGAATATACACAAAGTATTCTCTAGTTAGTTATCCCAGGCAGTCATTCTTTAGGTTTCTTTGAATCTCACTTTATGTTTCTATTCTAGCAAGTCTTGATTGAATTTTCTTCTCTCTTTCCTACCATGACACATTAGATAGGAATAAGTATCTCTCCCCTGAGTCCAGTAGCATTCTGAGTATTCCTGTTAGGGCTTTCAGTTCACTATATTAAGTTGTTATTTCAAGTGATCATTCCTCTATCTTGAAGTGGGAGACTAAATTTCATACATATTAAACCCAGTGCCCGGCACAGTGATGAATAGATTATATATGGTAAATAAATATTTTATTAGAAAAATGCTGTATTTCTAGAAAATTATTTATTTCTTTGTTATTTATACTTTTTTTACCCTCATATTGAAATGTGTTTATGGAAGTATAATTATTCTCAAATCCCTAATAATTTTATTTGTCATCTTAAATCATTTTCATTGATTTACTCTACCAGTCATATATTTTTTATTTTTTTATTTTTTCAGTAGCAAAGTTTTCAGAGCAAACAGCTTTTTGTTGTCTCATATTAGGTAAAAGACTATGAGATTTTAAATGTTAATATCAGAGAACAACAAATGTGTAGCATATTATTTCAGTTCCTAACATGTATTGTGAATTGTATTCTGAAGAGCTAATAAATAAAAAGATAATGACCTGGTTCTTAGATTCTGGTCTACAAAACAAACAGTTAATGATAGGTTATGAGTAAGATATTAGAATCTTACACAGTTTAGTAAAGAATCAGAATTGATCAGGGAAGATATAACTTACATATTTTTCCTTGAAACTTATAATATATCTCTATATGCACAAAAGGAAGGATTTAGCATGCATGTAAAGAAAAATAACGAGACAGACTTTATTTGCTTGGGCTCCAAAATTGCTGTGGACAGTGACTGCAGTCATGAAATTAAAAGACTCTTGCTCCTTGGAAGAAAAGCAATGACAAACCTAGACAGCATACTAAAAAGCAGATATCATTTTGCTGACAAAGGTCAGTATAGTCAAAGCTATGGTTATTCCAGTAGTCATGTATGGATGTGAGAGCTGGACAATAAAAAAGGCTGAGTGCTGAAGAATTGATGCCTTTGAACTGTGGTGCTAGAGAAGACTCTTGAGAGTCCTTTAGACTGCAAGGAGACCAAACCAGTCAATCCTAAAGGAAATAAATCCTGAATATTCACTGGAAGGACAGATGCTGAAGTTGAAGCTCCAATACTTTGACCACCTGATGCAAAAAGACTTGAAAAAGACCCTGCTGATGGGAATAATTGAAGGCAGGAGGAGAGGGAGTGACAGAGGGTAAGATTGTTGGATGGCATCACCGACTCAATGGACTTGAATTTGAGCAAACTCTGGGAGATGATGAAGGAAAGGGAATCCTGGTGTGCTGCAGCCCATGGGGTCACAGAGTCAGACACAACTTAGTGACTGAAACACAACAAAGAAAAATCTGTAATATTTGTAAAAATCTATCTGCAAAAGTCGAGACAAATCTAGTAAATTTATTAACTTTTGAAATCTGATAGACACCAAAGAAGACATTTGAACACCATAAATTTAAAACAATTTATCCTTTTTAGTGATATAGAGATGTTAGCTAATTATAGTGTAGAAAAGAATGTTTCAAATCGAATAAGAGAGACCTTGACTATTTTAACATTTAATGAAATTGGCTATAGGAGAAAGCCAAACCTCAAGAAGTAAACAGGTCAAGCAAGGGCTCTTAGTCAGGTTTTTAAAAAGTCAGTGTTTATTTTTTCTCTTCTGTGAATTCTAGTATACAATTATTTAGATTTGAGCTATATGTATAATTTAAGGTCCAATTAAGGAAAATATTAAATGGAAAACAATTTACTCTTGAAATTTCAAGAGTAAGAATGTATATCAATGTTGGATCTTTGGCTTTATTTTTACACTTCACTTCTCCCCATCAGAGGTGGAGGAAGTTGTCTAATTGCTGAGTATAAGAAAGTGAATTTCCAATCATTTAAGACTTAACCCCTTGTTTCATTTCCCCCACTTAGAAACTGACCTTTGATAAGAGAAAACATGTTCTGCGCTGTTGCTCAGTCACATAAATAATATAGGAACAGATTATGCTTCTGAAAATGCGGAAGGCTGGTTCAATCCAGTGTACCTACCAGGGGATAATCTCTCTTAGCTTGGAGTGTTCACTTATGTCTGTGTTCATGCTAAGTCGCTTCAGTTGTGTTTGACTCTGAAACCCTAAGGACTGTAGCTCACCAATCTCTGTCCATGGGATTTCCCAGGCAAGAATACTGTAGTGGGTTTCCACACTCTCCTCCAGAGGATCTTTCCAACCCAGGGATTGAACCCACGACTCTTATGTTTCCTGAATTGGCAGGAAGATTATTTACCACTAGCGCTGCCTTTTATTCCCCTCATCTGTGTCTATTTTCCCATAAATATATAATCGCATTCTCCAATATAAGCTTCATAAATTATAAAGAGGATATTTTGTTCTTCTTTTACCCTACTTGGTTAAGTTGGTTCAAAACTTAAGTAGGGAAATGGGCTGATGTACCGAATGCCTTCACACCCAATAGTGGTTCACGAAGATGATAGGGTTCCAGCCAAATGGACTCATTTTAGAAATGGCAGGATATTCAAATCAGTATTATTATTTTACAAATGAAGAAGCCGATATTTAAGGAGATTAGTTATCTCTTTAAGGGCTTACCGTTAATTCATGGCAGAACTATAAACTAAACTGGTTTATTGACCATCAATGTCATGCATACTAAGGATCCCTTCCAACTTGCTATATTTGAAAATCCATGATCTCTAAATTCAGAAGATCTCATTTCTAGCTCCTTTTCTTATTACTTATTATGACATTCAGTTTTCTCTTTTGCAAAGCAAAGCCCAAGTTCACAAGTTTGTTCTAGAATAAGAAGAAGAGTACTCTCTATTATAATTATTACTAGTTATGCTCAGTCATGTCCAACTCTTTGTGACCACATGGACTGTAGCCTGTCAGGATCCTCTATTCATGGAATTTTCCAGGCAACAATACTGGAGTGGGTTGCCATTTCCTTGTCTGGGGGATCTTCCAGACCCAGGGATTGAACCTGGGTCTCCCATATTCCAGACATTCTTTACTATCTGAGCCATTAGGGGAGACCGCACACATTATTCTCTATTATTATTTTTCTAATCTGACTCACAATAATAAGTAAAATATGAACTCTTAACAAATGAATATTTTAAAATATTAACAGCATTTAGCAATGCTGATTAGGATGATAAATTATAATCACACAGTTAATTTTAACTGCATGAGATTTTAAGACATATTTATTAAAAGCACATAAAAGTTAGGATATATTTCTACAGTAATTGTGAAATTATAGTTTTCTGTGTAAGTTGAATCTAAAGGTATTTTAATGTATCATAAATCTGAATTCATACTGTCATTATCAAATCAGGTGCTCTTTTAAGTCTGTATTTCACAGGTGCCCTATTTATCCTTTTCTATTTTTTCTTACCTTTACAAACCAGTTTCATATGAATTTACCCAGTAGTACTATTTTTGTTACTATGTTTGACAATCATTTTTGTAATGAACACAAATCATAGAAAATATTCCTTTTTAAATAGAAATGTCTTAATTTTTTTTTTCTTTTTCTTTTTTTAAATCTTACTCTCAATGAAATAGCTTGAGGAAAGTAGACAGGTTCAAATGAAAACCTGTCATTTATTCATGCTTTTTTTCAGCTTTCAACCTTACCTGTGGGATGACTTTTCCATTGGTGTCTCTGCATATCTGATGTATCCTTAATTCCAACTCTCATTGAAAACTTCACACTAAACTAAAAGATGTACTATCAAGGAAAGATCATGGAAGAAACCTAAGCTGAACATAGCTAGTTTAAATAGCTCTGCAACTTCAAAAGGATAGACTTATTAGGGTGTTAAAAAATATACAAAAACTAAAAGGCAAATTAATTTTCTTAATAAATTATTTTGAAAAGTACCCCATCTAATTTAGATAATTTGTGGTATTTTTTTTTTACATTGTCTCATCAGCATTTTTACTTAATGGTTAATCCCTAAGCAATCCATAATAATTCTTTAGAAGATTAAAAAAATAGATAAACAGCATCCAAAATTGGGGGTAGACCAGTGGAATACATTTAAGTAAAATTTAAATAACCTGCACTAATTCCACTTTCGTGAGCACCCAAATTAACTGAGGGCTTCCTGGGTGACTCAAATGGTAAAGAATGTGCCTGCAATGCAGGAGACCTGAATTTGATTCCTGGGTCGGGAAGATCACCAGGAGAAAAGAATGGTAACATATTCCATTATTCTTTCCTGGAGAATTCCATGGACAGAGGAACCTGGCAGGCTATAGTTCACAGAGTCACAAAGAGTCAGACATGACTGAGTGACTAACACACAAAAATTAACTGAATTTATTTCAAAATATATCATTCAACTCAGTTCAGTTCAGTCACTCAGTCATGTCTGACTCTTTGCAACCCCATGAACTGCAGCATGCCAGGCCTCCCTGTCCATCACCAACTCCTGGAGTTTACCCAAACCCATGTCCATTGAGTCGGTGATTCCATCCAACCATCTCATCCTCTGTTGTCCCCTTCTCCTTCTGCCCTCAATCTTTCCCAGCATCAGGGTATTTTCCAATGAGTCAGCTCTTCTCAATAGGTGGCCAAAGTATTGGAGTTTCAGCTTCAACATCAGTCCTTCCAATGAACACCCAGGACTGATCTCCTTTAGGATGGACTGGTTGGATCTCCTTGCAGTCCAAGGGACTCTCAAGAGCCTTCTCCAACACCACAGTTCAAAAGCATCAATTCTTCAATTACTTTTTATTAATTCATTTGCTTATTCATCTTCAAAAAAATGTTTATTTAATGTTTGCTATGTTAGAAATTGAACCAATGAACCAATATTGTGAAAATGCCCAAAGCAATCTACAGATTCAATGCATTCCTTATCAAATTACAAAGGGCATTTTTCACAGAATTAGAGCGAAAATTTTACAATTTGTATGGAAATACAAAAGACTTCAAATAGTGAAAGTGATCTTGTGAAAGAAGAATAGAGGTGAAGGAATCAGGCTTCATGACTTCAGAGTTTACTACAAAGCTACAGTCATCAAAACAGTGTGAAGTGGCACCAAAAAAAAAAAAAAGAGAGAGAGAGAAAGAAAGAAAGAAGCATAGATCAATGGGACAGGATAGAAAGCCCAGAGATAAACCCATGTACCTATAGCCACCTAACCTATGACAGAGGAGGCAAGAATATACAATGGAAAAAAGATGGTCTCTTCAATAAGTGGGGCTGGGAAAACTGGACAGCTATATGTAAAAGAATGAAATTAGAAGACTCCCTGGTGGTTCAAATGGTAAAGAATCCACGTGCAATGCAGGAGACCTGGGTTCAACCCTTGGGTCAGGAAGATCCCCTGGGGAAGGAAATGGCTAACCACTCCAGTATTCTTGCCTGGAGAATTCCATGGACTGGCAGGCTACAGTCCATGGGGTCACAAAGAGTCAGACATGACTGAGTGACTCAATCTTTCACTTTCACTAATATCATACACAAAACTCAAAATGAATTAAAGACATAAATGTAAGGCCAGACACTACACAACTCTTAGAAGAAAATATATGCAGAACCCTCTTTGACACAAATCACAATTTTTTTTTGTTTCACTTCCTAGAGTAATGACAATAAAAAGAAAAATAAATATGCTAGAAATTGCCCTCCCTTCAGAGAGCATTAGGTGTAGTCTCACTGTTGCCCTCACTGTCCTTGAATCATATTCAGTGAATCTGGAAAGCTTCTATCACAACTTTATCAACATATCAAAACACAATATTACCCTGGCAGTTACAGAAAATTCCTTGAAATTCTAATATCTGAGTCAATTCCTCTTTTTTCATCACTTGTGTGAACTTGTTTCTTAGGTGGCTCTTTGTGTGACCACAGAGGCTAAGAAATCACTTCCACGTGGAGTCAGTTCAGGCTCCACATACCTTGGATTTCACCTTGTATTCCTTCTCTTCTTTCAGTCTGAGAAGAGACAGAGAGCAGACAGAGTCACAAAATGTCCCCTATGTCACTGAGGTCTTCCTAGGTGGTGCTAGTGATAACCCATCTACCAATGCAGGAGACATAAAGGGCACAGGTTCAATCCCTGGGTTCGGAAGATCCCCTGGAGGGAGGGCATGGCAACCCACTCCAGTACTCTTGCCTGAAGAATCCCAAGGACAGAGGAGTCTGATGAACCACCATCCATAGGGTCACACAGAGTTAGAGACGACTAAAGCTACTTAGCATGCACACGCCCTATGCCACTGAAAGAAATGTGGACCTGAATTTAAGGGTGATATAAAGTAATTGACAGCTCTATACAGGGTTACTAACATGATTCTTATTGACATGTTTTAAATTATCAATGTTGTTAAATTTTAAAAGCATATAATGTTTTCTACGTGTATGCTTTTGTATGTTAGTGAGCAGAAAACAAAGAGCTATGTGTTGAAAACAAGTAGATGACTTTTTATTTAATTAACTGCAAAGATTGGCATTAAATATAATTTTTTATTAAATACATAAATTAATTCCTGAGGTACTTTGGAATCCAGAGACCCTGCACTTACTTACACTATTGATTTAACTTTGTACAAATTGCTTATGCTTTCAAAGCTCCTTTTTCATTGTTGTTTTCATTTGTTTATTTGTTTTGTTTTTGGTGAAAGCTTCAGCTTCTTAAAATACCAGGCACCAAAAGCCATAGTGAGGAATTTGAGGAGTGAATGAGTGATGTGGAAAATTGGAGGAAGTATAGAAATCAATAATAAGAAGTGGGCATAAAAGGAGAGAGGTGCCAAAGTAGCTGAGCATGAAGTTGAGCTTACATTACTTGTGTATGTGTGTGAGTTTTAGGGAGAGAGAGACTTAACCATGTTTTAGTGCTGATGTGAGAGAATTTCTATCTAGACAACATTTAAAGTCATGAGAGAAAAAGAGGATAATATGGAGAAAAGTCCCTGAATAACCCTTGGGGAATATTTGTCACATTAGGATCACATAAAATAAACAATATTCTCCAGAAATAATATAGTAAGTTCTCTCTTGACTTACGCTCTCATGACACTGTTGTGTGTTTGTTCAGTTGCTAGGTCATGTCCAACTCCTTATGACTCCTTATGACCCTGTGGACTGTAGCACACCAGTCCTCCACCACCACCTGGAGTTTGTTCATGGCTCTATCATGAGATTTACCAAGTTGTGTTATGTTTGTATATTTGCATATATATATCTCCCAGGTTAGGGAAGAATTGAGCGCAGGTGGAGAAGGGCGACAGAGGATGAGAAAGTTGGATAGCATCATAGACATGGTGGACAGGGATTTGAGCAAACTTCAGGAGATAGTGAAGGACAGTGAAGCATGGCAGGCTGCAGTTTGTGGGGTTGCAAAGAGGTGGACACAACTGAGCAAGTGAACAACAATAACTCCCAGGTTAAGTTGTTAATTCTTTGAAATTTGAGGATTTACTTTGCTAATCCCTTTTCCCCTAGAACCTAATATCTTTGTATTACTTTGAATGATGCAATGAAAATGCTACATGAAAAGCTATATGTATAGCTATTATAGTTATTACTGTTCAAATCATTAAGAAAATACATATAAAGTGCTTAATGATATATAATATGAACGAAAACCCCATTTGAAAGAGATGGATTCAATACTTGTGAAGAAGGAATTCATAGGGCCTGGACTCCATCTCAGGCCTGTCCCTGCTGATCGTGCTAGGCCGCTTCTCCAATGGACTCTGAACTCTGTGCTTAGCACCTATGGGAATGACAATGGAAGGATAAGACCCCCTCTGGGCAGGGGAATCTTGAAGATCACATCCAGGTTACTCATTGCCTAAGAGGAAACAGAAACTAATCACCCCTGCCTCCGGACGGTATCTAAAGGAATGTAACCACAGGCTTATCCGTTATTAACTGGTTGGAATGTAACCGCGGGCTTATTGATTACTAACTTTTGAACACATAACACGTGAATGATGGGGTTATTGTGATTGTATTTACCCTTCCTTTGTAAGCTTCAAGGGATTTGGGCTGGTGGGTTTGGACACATACACATGGGGTATAAAAGATTTTCACAAATGCTGGTTGGGGCCCTTGGCTAAGAGGAGACTCTGCCTTGGGCCCGCCAGTGTAGTAAACTGCACTCCACTATCTGCATTGTCCTTCTGAGGGAGTTTGTTTCTCGGAAAGCGTGACTATAACACTTGTAGCACTCAAAAGTTTCCTCTTAATGTTGTTTTCACATACCCTTTAGAGTAAATTTTAAAATGAAATATCCTGGCTTCTTATTGAGACTCTATAGTGGCAAAATTTCCAATCTATTCTATCAGCTCTGTGTTCTGAGCTCATTAAAGATCTTAGAATTCCTAGATCCTGAGTATCAAACTGAAGGAAAGGATTGGAAGCATTATACAGTTTTTTTGTTTGTTTTGCCTTGTGTTCTCATCTGATGCTAAAGATTAAGTGTCCTGATGCCAATCAGTTGGGCTTAAAATTTGTAAGTATGTAGGCATTTACCCTTAAGCATAATCACTACTCTTTCAAATAATACTTTGATGATGACAGTATCATCAAATAAACACTAATCATTCCATTGGTGACAACAGATTATAATATCTCATTTTTAAACTTCAAAATTATCAAAAGTAACTAGTTCCCTCTTGGCCTCATAACCATGAGCACAATTAATTAGCTATTTAGTTTTGAAAGTTTTCAGAGTTACAAATTTTCACTTAAATGGAATTGGAAATAGTCTTCAAACAGAAACAAATGGAAATGTCTTTCCAGTTAAAAATTCACTTACCCAAACACATCCATTTTTGTTTCAGAGTACGGAAAATTATTAGTTGTCATAATTAAAGCTTTCCAAGGGTCATCTAAAGAAAATTACTAATAAGACATTTTAAATTCTGCTGACACTTTTCAAAAACATTTGTGATTATTACACCAGAGTCAAGAATTTAGTGAGAAAGTGAGTTTTAAGAGTTAAAACTCTTGTAAGGCAAAAAGATCATGTACAACAAAAAGAAAAAAAAAAAAATCCTCATAGAGAGTTCTGACTTAATATAAATCTCACTAAAGATTATAAAGAGCTTTATTCGTATTCAAAAGTGGATCAAATCTTATTAATTTCTCTGAATTGACAGGGAGTTAAAAGGAAGTGGTGTGTAGGAGAGAACAAGGTACCCGAGCCTTCTCATCAGCAGTCTAGTCAGGAAAGGGGCCTGGTGACTGCTCTAAGCATCCCACACAATTACTTCTGAAATTTGCTGCCAGTAAAATCTCTTTCCATCTTGAATTCAAGTCCTGTGATTGTCACCTAAATCGAGTGTTCAAAGTAGAATACCAAGTGCAAAACATTCCATTAATTTTTTTTTTTTTTTCATTTATGCTTTGGTGTTACCCACCCACTCTGTTTATGTTTTTATACTAACCATCTTATATACACCCTCAGGCCAATGTGCATATATCCCAGAATAGTGATACACAAAGTGATACAGTACACATCATTATTACACCACAGCTTAAGTTTATATTTTTAGAGTGTATAAAAGCATGTGAAAAATTCCTCTCCCACAGATGAAATGCTCTTTGATATTCAATTTTGAAAAGGTTATTAGCTCCAATAAAAAACTTTAAAAATAGGGAAACTTGTTAAAAATATTCCATCCATATAATGTTTGGCAGCCACATATTGGAACAGGTTCTAGAAATCTCAGGAAAAGAGGAACAACCCTCACAACCTGAAAATGTGCTACCTGGATGGGATGGGATTGATACTTAGTCTACAACCCTCACAACATGAAAATATGCCACATGGATGGAATGGTATTGATATTTAATCTGAAGGTCACATCCAAACATGTACCATTACCACAGTTATTGGCAGAATTTTGTGTTCGTATGGAGGACAGGATAGGCAACATGTCTTGAGTAATAGGGAAGAACAAATCTGATTCCATGCTTGATCTGTTTCTTTTACTTTAACCTTTGTGTTCTGTTTATTGTTTTTACTACAGGTTAATCACAAATGGATGTTGCCTTTAGCTTGTGTGCACGCGTGTGTGTTAAGCTGTTTCAGTTGTGTCTGACTTTATGGAACCCTATGGACTGTAGCCCACGAGGCTCCTCTGTCCATGGAATTTTCCAGGCAAGAATACTGGAGTGGGTTGCCATGACCTCCTCCAGGGGATCTTCCCAATCCAGGGTTTGAACACACATCTCTTATGTCTCCTGCATTGGCAGGTGAGTTCTTTATCACTATCACCACTTGGGAAGCATGTTGCCTATAGCTTAGAATACAAAATAGCCCATTTCAGGGAACTCTGCCTCCCATGCCTGAGTGTTAAGCTAAAATATTTTTGCTAAAGTTTACGGGAAACATCCTGACCAGGACCACCTGTGAATGGCAACAGGAAAGAAGAATGAACACATTCCCTCTGGAGTCTGACTAGAACCAGGAAATATTTGAAATGATGTATTGCCTTTTTTACATTACATCCTCATCTCCTCTGACCTTTGTTTTTATAAATGAAGCTAGTACCCAAATCTGGGGAAGATGGTTCTTTGGGACAATAGTCCACCATCTCCTTGGTCTCCTGGTTTTCTGAATAAAATCATTATTCTTTGCCTCAACAGCTCATCTCTCAATTTATTGTCCTGTCATGTGGCAAGCAGTACAAAGTCAGAGTAGGTAACATTAGCAAAGGAGTGTGAAATTCAAATTTGATTCACATCCCCTAAATAGAGAGAGAGAGATGATTAGACATATCATATCATGCCTTATCTTCTTTCTTTCCAAACTCCCTCTCAGAGGTAAGAACACAGATTAAATGAACAAATGACAAACTGGAAATAATAAAAGTTAACTATTTTTGATTAAGCTGAGATTTTTTTAACAATGAACAAATATTTACTGAGTCCCTCTTTGATTTCAAGGCAAATGTGTAGGGACTTGAAGTGTCTAGGGATATAAGGAAAAAAAAAAAAAAAATGACAGAAACAGTACCTGCTGTTGTTAAGCAGGAAATTAGCCATGAGCAATGAGAGGCAGCCCCATTGACTAAACGTACAGAAACTGCCTAATCTCATCAAGCTACTTGCCAGTTGTGTCCCAAACACAGCCCTGTCAGTACTCAAAATGCTCAAAGGATCCGAAAAATCCCCCTGTCCCCTCTCTGGGCAACTGTCTCCTCTCTGCCACAAACACACACCTCACACTATCATGTCCTTAGATAACCTTGGTGGCCATTGGGCTCATTAAATGTTCATAAATATTCCATGAATACATGCATCTAATTATAACAGACTGAATTATGGGAAGGACATATGCAGCAGAGCCTCTTGTTATATAACCTGCACCTCTCAGTTAAGACTGTTAGTCAATGACCTCCAGGATTATGCAAAAAACTTTGCCTTAAAAAACTCTATATCACAGCCCTCCAGAGTCATTGCTTTCCTTGGCTTGGTCTATTTCTCTCTTGAAATAGGCTCTCTGTTCTCTAGCTTCAATAAACTCTTTTGCAACAAGTAAGACCTCAAATTCTTCTTTGTATCCTTACCAAGAACGAAGGCCAATGGGAAGAGGGGTCTCTAGACTCACTTCTGTTAACACTATGATGGCTTTTTCTAGAATGCAGATATATAAAAGCTACCTTTGAATTTCATGGTGCTATAGGAGCACTCAGTCCTACTTGTATCTTGTAAGAAACTGGAGATGGGGGGATGCCTGGTAAAACAAAGGGATGAGCAGTTAACCTCTGCAATTTCACTTGTATCTTTACTCTGAATATTGTTTATGTAAAAGTAAGAAGCTACATTTTCCCTTCTGTCAAATTCTGCCTGTTTCTAAAATAATTCTTTTCTCTTTTGTAAATAATCCTTATATCAGCCAAATGTTTTCCTGATTATTAAATTGTGTATTTTGCTGTAAAATGTGAAGACATATTAATCACCAAGTGATGAGGAGAAGGAATAGTAGAGGCAACAGTGACACCTTGGTAACCACTCCTCTCTCCCCTAGGAAACTTCATCTGTTAGGAATAAAGTCTTAAATTATTGTCAGGGGATGTATGTTTCTTCACCATTCCAATTTGTTGTGCAAATAAAAAAAAACAACTATCATTATGGAGAAAGATCATAGATTCCAAATAAATATGTAATACCTGAGTTTGTAAATAAGAAATTGGCAAATTTATAGGATCTTTTGTAGTCTTCCTAATGCCTTAAGTTGAGTAAATCTACTGAGGGAACCACCCTGATCCAAATTGATCTCAGTCCTTGAAGAGTGTCCACATGAAATGGAGTCCCCTAAGGGTTAATTCACAGTGGAAACACTTGAGAAATCCCACTCCTTCCATAGTCTGAATTAAGATTTGTGCCCTGCTGTTGGTACCCAAACTGGAGTGTTCAAGGTTGAAATCTGAAACTGGAAGGTAAGTAAAGACTGGATAAAGAATCCAGTCACTCCAGATTGACAGGCAACAGGTCTAAGAAGCAAGAAACTTATACACGGGATGTGTCATGGGCACAACAAGATGAGTAGGTCTTCACACTGCCTGCCAAAATTTTAAAAGTCTATAAAGAGGACTAGGTTTTGTCATATATACAATTCAAGTGGCTTCAGCAATGCCTTACCCTCTCAAGTCTGTGTCCCTGGAACAGCTCCTAATGTGGGAATGGTGGGCAGAGTGCACTTTCCAAGGATGGGGGAGGAGCAAGGAACTTCCAACTGCCTGAGTCCAGTTCTTGGGTAAATCCAAGGTTACAGCATTTCAATGACCTTCTCCAACACCTGCCAACCAATACTAAGATCAAGATGAAAGACCTCCGGGATAACTTTTGAGGTCCTATGTATCCCTGGAGTGACAGAACACCCAAAATGTCAGTGTGATTTGCTCTTTCGGATTTCTCTCTCTGCCTGATCTCTAGTCCATGGGCTGACTGTCAACTTGCCTTATCTCAGTCTCTATTCATGATTGCAGCCTCTTCCTGAATCTTTTACCATACACACACCCACACACACACACACACACACACACACAAATAGATGTTTTAGGACATGATAGCTTTAATATAACCTTTAAGAAGGGCTAGATCTGCTGTCCTTATTTTTGTCCCCATTCTAACCTACACATATTGCTGGGGACTCTAACATAAAATAACTGATTTCTCAGAACCCATTTCAGATCATTAGGGCCCTGTCCTCTTCCCCTGTACTGTATATCTTTATATAGTTATACAGCACCTCTAGAGAAGCTTTTCTTACATTTTATGCATATTTAATTTTTATTTGTTATTTGCACAATCATATTTAACATGATTTAATGAATGTTTCTATATGCCAGGAATTTCTAAATACTTTATATTCATCATGTTTTTCCTGTAGTATATACATAGCAAATAGGATAATACCTAACACATAGGTCTTACTAATATTTGTTGAATGATATTATGACATTATCCCAATTTACAGTAGTAAAATTGACTTATAGAAACAGCAATTTGACCAAAATGCGGAATTCTAGTTCTTAGCTTCCTTTTCAGACTAGTTTTAAGCTGCAATTACTACCCTGATTTTTTGTCAACTACCTTTGAGTTGATCTTTTGCTGTTTTTTGTGTTTAAGTTTCCATCATGACAATAACTTTCCTTCTTCTCATATTTTGCAGTTAAAACTAACAAGAATATAATAATTTAACTCCACAGAGTTTTCTTTATTCCTTGTAATCCAAGATATTGTTTTAAAATATTATTTGATATATTTGCCATCTCAGTAATTTTAGTTTCACTTTCATCATTAAAGCTAATCCAATTTATCCAACAGTAAACAAAAACTTTTATTGGAAATTCACTGTATAGAAATTATATATCAATTTAAAAAATAAAATAAAACAGTCTGAGGGCCATTGCCTTGGAGAAGAGAGTATAAAAAGAAGTCACAGTGAACTTTTGGCTTTGAGTTTCAAAAGAAGTTTCTAGAAGCTGATTATGGACTTAAATACAAAAAAAAAAAAATCATGATAAATGGAAGTATAACTTTTAAGATAAATGATTTTCAAGTTCTTTTATATAGTTATTCACTATTTATTATAGATTTTTACTTATCATTACATAGAATCTTATTATTTGAGCTCTTCAAGGGTATGTTGTATGTGTGTATACACATTTCATTACATTTGCAACATTTTGTGCAGACCTTGAGAGAAAACTTATTGACCAAAAATAAATTTTAATTGCAAGATAAAGAGAAGTTTACCAATGAATTCTAAAAAATCAATTGCTTATGTATTAACTGTTTCATTTATATAAATTACAATTGCAGATAACTCTAATAGCCCAGACACTTCATTTTTACTGTATTAATTATTCAGTGGTTGTATAGATTTCAAGTACACATAAGGACCTGAAAAAGTCTTATCAAAATGCATATTGCTAAGCCTCATAATCCAAATTCAGAGTCAGTATATCATTGAGGGCCTAGAAATCTGAAATCAACAAATACCAAAGATGATTCTGATGTACAAAATACAAGCATCACATCAGTGAAATAAGGACTAGTCAGAATGGCACTGGGCAAGGAAAAAGAAAGTCAAAGTTATAAATGTGACTTTAACTTGATCAGTCTTGTGATCATTAGAAAATCATTTAGTTATTTAATTTTGCTGTATTATCCTTAGCCGTAATATGAACAAATTGAATTTGTATTTTCAACAAGGAAAATTTTATGTAACTCTTAATATTTTCACAATTTTTAATCTGTAATATATCAATTGTATTAAATCCAAAGTTAAAATACAAGTTTTTCCCCTCTAATATTCTCATTTATGGTCAAGAATTAAAATTCAAATTATATCCAATTTATAAGAAATAAGTTTCTGTATTTGAACCTGAGACTATGAGGTCTCTGCATTTATGGTTTTGTGATTTGAGGATATTTAAAGTAATTTAGAACATTTTGGTATTATTAAACAGATATCTTCATTTTAAAAGTTCTAATTCATATACTACAGAAAATAATTTTTATATAACCCTAATTCCACTTAGCTAGAATGCAATTGTATAACCCTCTCCCGCTCTCTCTTTTTTTAATTTTTTCAAGAGGGATAGCAAGCATAAGCAAACAAAAAAGTGATGTCTAAGCTAAAACACACAGAAGCGCTTTAATTTCCTTGATTTGTCATAGAGTATAGGGTTCATTCAAGGACAGTCTAATGCCTGCATCTACAGAATGACTCTTAAGACAATATGTATAAAGCAATAATTCTTATTTATCAAAGATAGCTTGTCTTTGGCCACTATAACTTATAAGGGAAGCACATTGATACTTGTAAAACATATCGAAGACATAAAAGCAAAAACAAAACATGGGCATGTTAACATTTATTTTACCTGAAAAAAAAATCTGTGAACAGAATTCTGGTAGCATAAATAATACTAGTAATATCAAACCTTTATTGTGTGTTATACAATATCAAGATATGTTTTAATATGTCAGTGTTACAATTAGAGAAGATATCAATTGGTATGACAGTTTTTATCTTCTTGCAGAGACATCCAACTAATAAACATCATATTTATCACTGGAATCCAGGGACTTCTTTCACTAAACCATGCTCCTTTTCATCACTCATGTAATGTAGCCTTCCCTTAACTACATCCACTCCAATCACCTTCATTTCTTCCATGTTACATGTCATCATTAACAAAGATTTTTGTTGATTTTTCTTTATGAATAACAAGAAAGTATACTCCATAAACTTGGTACCATATCTAGTTGTTCTCTGTGGCATTATCTTGAAGAATGCTTAGAATGGAGTAGATGATTCTTAGTTTTGTTTACAGATTAAATAACAAATGAAAAGTCTGTTTTATTTTATTTTAATTATTTTTGCTTTATTTCTTTTCTTCCTTTCATTTAAAAAAAATGAACAGCACATTTCTATTTATGGCCTAGTTTTGCTTCTGCAAAAAGTCATGGCAAGACTTATTTTTGGTGCAGTAAAAGAGATTCTTGAAACATATCCATTTATAGTTGTTGGGAACTGTGAAGGGTCTGAGACTTTACCCTACCCACAAGCTAACAATTTAGCTGGCCAGTGTTTTATAGATATTGACAGAAACCACAAGACTCCTGTACCAGAGATGAAGCAATGTATTACTCAAGGCACAGCAGGAAGCATAAGCTTCAAGTTCACATCAGTTTCCCTCACTACCCAAGACCTGTGGTCTAAGAACAGAGGTCTAAATGATTCTGTACACACAGCAGTTTGTGTAACAGCAGAGGAAGCTCAACCTTAGGAAAACCCCAATCTTATAAAGGAGGTTATTGACAAACTTTGCAGATATTAACTTTAGTTTATTCTTCAGGAAGTAAATCCATTCTCTTCCCTGGAGGGACTCACCATCTTCATCATCCATGGCTGTTTATAATACAAATATTCTTGGGAACATAGTCTAGAACATGGTTAACAAAACCACTCAGAAACCCAAAAGATACAAGGAAAATTATCTCCTCAAAATAGCCTGAATTGGATAAAGTATAACAGATTTATATGTCTTTTATTTTACTTGAGATTCTTTTCCTTTCAATTATCATGAATTGGTCTGCACATAAATTACAACAAAATGCTTCAGTTTGATAAAAAGGCTCCTATAATGATGGGACTGCAAGTAGATCCAACCAGTCAATCCCTAAAGGAAATCAGCCCTGAATATGCATTGAAAGGACTGATGCTGAAGCTGAAACTCCAATACTTTGGCCACCTGATGTGAAGAACTAACTCATTGGAAAAGAATCTGATGCTGGGGAAGATTGAAGGCAGGAGGAGAAGGGGACAACAGAGGATGAGATGGTTGGATGGCGTCACCAACTTGATGGATATGAGTTTGAGTAAGCTCTGGGAGTTGGTGATGGACAGGGAAGCCTGGCTTGATGCAGTCCCTGGGGTCACAAAGAGTCGGACATGACTGAGCGACTGGACTGAACTGATAATGATGTGGTTCAGTTGGTAACGAATCTACCTGCAATGCGGGAGACCTAGGTTAGATCCCTGGGTTGGGATGGAGAAGGGAAAGGTTACCCATTCTAGTATTTTGGCCTGGAGAATTCAATGGACTGTATAGTCCATGGGATCGCAAAGAGTAGAACATGACTGAGTGATTTTTCACTTTCACTTTCATAATGATGTTAGACAGTGAAAATTGAACAATGTAATCATTTACATGTTTAAAAATCACTTATGTTTCCTTATTTATATTTTTCTACCAGACGCAAAGAGTCACCTCTTAAGAAAACACTCTGATGCCGGGAAAGACTGAAGGCAGGAGGAGAAGGGGATGACAGAGGATGAGATGGCTGGATGGCATCACTGACTCAATGGACAGGAGTTTATTTGGATATCTATGAATAAATAATCTTGGTAATACACACTTCCTAAGTCAATGTTGATAAAATGCTTTGTAGATGAAAAACAATTGATTGTCACTGTGTAAAATGTTTAATGTGTGCCTGACCCCTGTGCATGAGAAGTCAGCTGCAACAAATTTTATTTTGATCAAAGTGTGTGAGACTGTAAGTGAAGTTAGGGAATAAATTGACCACGTGTAAGTGAAAAGAATTATTTAAAATGGTGATATACATTCAATAGGTTAAACAATAAAAAATGATCAGTACCATATTTCTCATACAAACTACAATTAGGCTACAATGAAAGGGGTGGCATTCAAAAGTAAGGGGATTGATACAATTTGAGGTATAGTATTTAAACACATAAAAGGCATCAAAGAGCGTGGCACACACTTTGAAAACATTGTGTCAATGTATGTGCAAATACTTGTAAAATGATTATGCAGTTGAAACAGATGGCAGAGTAAGAGGTTGTGGGACACACCTCCTCCAAGAATGCATCAAAAATGCATCTACACGTGGAAAAAAATCTCACTGAAAACGAACTAGAAACTATTAGCAAAGCCTCTATACAAACAAGCCTGTGGGAAATTGAGGAGGATTGAGTAGGATGGAAAGAGAAGGGGTCACGTTGGACCTTGTGACCCTGGGGTGGGGACTCCAAGGAGGTCTCCCCGGCAGACTCAAGGGTGACTCAAGCCTTATAGTGAGCTCACCAGTCCTGCAAAGAAATGGCCAGTCCTCTGGCCATTCGGAGGGCCGTTGGGTCTGACAGGAGGGCTTTGGGAAGCCTGGGCTCCATCGCAGGAGTGCAAATGCACTGGATGCAAATGCTCCTGAAGAGGTGGGGAGGGCTGCTGGAGTGACAGCCTGGGTCCCGCGACCACCCTGGAAGGTGGCCCAGCCTGAGTCCAGTGACTGCTCCAGCTCTGCTCACTTCACATGACGCCTTCACACTAGACAAAGGGCAGCCTTGGCCAGAGAGAGAGCTCAGCCGGGGGCACAGAGATGACTCAGACCTGGGTGGTGTCTGTGTGGCCATTGGGTGGCCCCTACCTAGGCAGCATATCGGCGACAGTCCCAGTCTCTGAGCGGCCACCGTGTGCATGCTGAGAACCCCACAGCCCTTGCGCGCGGCACCGCTCCGCAGAGGGAGGGCTGGCGGAGACCGGGCCCTGAGGCCGGCTGCGCGGGACGCGGGAGCTCAGGCCCGAGGCGTCTGAACAGCGTGGGGGGCGCCACGGCTGCCACTTGTGCGGATGGAACAGCGGAGGCAGCCTGGCCCGCTGTCTGTGGTCCGTCTGCCCCAGCCCGCCCCGTCACAGGAGGACAGGCCCCTCCTGGTTCACCACTGGCCCCCGCCGGGTCAAGGGTCCCAGAGCTGCACGCACTTACAGGGAGCTGAGCCAGCTCCAGCTCTAGACCCTCGGTCTCAGTCCCCACATCCTACCCAGAGACAGCTTGTCCACACACCCGGGAAAAGACGTTACCGTGTTCACATCAGCCCAGCCCTCCCAGCAAAGGCCCTGGGCACACACAGCTCATACTGGGGCACTCCCTTACAAGGCCGCGATTTCAAGACCACAATGGGTAAAAATTATAAAATCACCTATGTTCATAGAGACAGATAAAGTTAAGCAAAAGAAGAAGACAGAGAACTAGTCAAATCCTGAAAAATATAATGACAGAAATAAACAATTTACCAGATAAAGAATTCAAAGCACTAGTAATAAGAATGGTAACTGAATTATGGAAAAGAATAGATGAACACAGTGAGAATTTGAATAAGAAAGTAAAAAATATTTTTTAAAAAGATCCAGGAAGGGCTGGAGAATATAATATCTAAAGTAAAAAAAAAAAAAAAAAAAAAAAAGACTAAATAGAACACATAACTTATCTGGAAGATAGAATAATGGAAATCACCCAATCAGACCAGCAAAGAGAAAAACAAAAGAAAAAAGTGAGAACAGCTTGAGAGATCTCTGAAATAACATAAAGCATATCAACATCCACATTATAGGGGTCTGAAGAAGGAAGAGAAAAGGGTGTAAAGAATGTATTTGATAAAATGATGGCAGAAAATTTTCCAAACCTGATGAAGGTAACAAGTATCCAGGTACAGAAAGCACAGTGAGTCCCAAACAAGATGGACACAAAAAGATCCACACCAAGACACGTCGTTATTAAGATGGTAAAAGTTAAAGAGAATTCTACAGGCTTCAAGAAGGAATTCCCTGGTGATTCAGTGGTTGGGAGTCCACCTCTCCATGCAGGGGGTGTGGATTCAACCCCTGGTCCAGGATCTGGCCCCTGAATGCCACGAGGTGGGTAGGCCTGGGCATCACAACTCCTGAGCTCCTGCCCCAGAGCTCACATGCCACAACGACTGAGCCCACACGCCCTAGAGCCTGTGTCTGCAACAAGAGAAGCCACCACAGTGAGAAGCTTGTGCAGCACAACTAAACAGTAGCCCCTGCTTGCCACAGCTAGAGAAGAGCCCACGAGCATCAATGAAGACCCAGCACAGCCAAAAATAAATATAATTGAATAAATTAATTTAAAATATCAGTGACTCTGTAGAAGCTACAAGATAAAAAGAGTGATAGGCAAGGGAGCCACCATAAGTGTATTGGCTGACTTTTCTGCAGAAACTTTGCAGACCGGAGCAAGTGGCATGATATATTCAAAGTGCTGAAAGGAAGGAAAAACAAAAACACAGCCTAGGATAATCTGCTCAACAATATTACTATTTAGAATTGAAGGAGAAATAAATATCTTTCCTGAGAAGCAAAACTAAAAGAGCTCATCAATACTAAACCTATACTAAAAAAAAAAAAAAAAAGTTAAATTAGTCTTCTCTAAGTGGAAAAGAAAAGGCTGTGACAAGAAGTAATAATCTTGTAGATCTTTTAGACAGTGTTTGAGCCTAAATGATTACAAGGTTTAAACTAATAGATTCAACTGCAGGTCAACATATATGAACCTCAATTTAATAAAAAATCAAACACCTACAATAGATACACAAATACTAAAAAAGAAAGAAACACAAGCATAGTACTGAATAAAATAATCAAAACACTAGGGAAGAGAAAAAAAAAGAAATGTACAGAGAACAACTACAAAATTGTAAAAAGAAAAACAAGCAATGAAATGGCAATAAATACATAACTATCAGTAGCCAAAAAAGACTTCCCAGGTGGCACTAGAGGTAAAGAACCCACCTGTCACTGCTCGAGACATAAGAGGCGTGAGTTTGATCTCTGGGTCAGGAAGATCCCCTGGAGAAGGGAATTGTAATGCACTCCAGTCTTCTTGCCTGGAGAATCGCAAGAACAGAGGAAACTGGTAAGCTACTGTCCATGGGGTTGCAAAGAGTCAGACATGACTGAGTGACTAAGCACACATATATGCGTGAGTTTATATTATATAATAACCTACTATGGATCCTATCATTGGAAATATTTTCCCCCTTTCAGTAAGTTGTCTTTTCATTTTGTGAATGGTTCCCTTTATTGAGCAAGAGCCTTTAATTAGGTCCCATTTGTTTATTTTTCATTTTTGTTTTTATTTCTTTTGCTTTAAGAGTTAGATAAAATATATACATATATATATTATGTCAGAGTGTTCTCCCTATGTTCTCTTCCAGAAATTATATGTAATATATATATATTATATTATATATATATGAAAAGTGAAAAGTGAAAGTGAAGTCACTCAGTCGTGTTCTACTCTTTGTGACCCCATGGCCTGCAGCACACCAGGCCTCCCTGTCCATCACCAACTCCCAGAGCCTGGCCAAACTCAAGTCTGTCTGTGTGCTCGGAGAAGGCAATGGCACCCCACTCCAGTACTCTTGCCTGGAAAATCCCATGGGTGGAGGAGCCTGGTCGGCTGCAGTTCATAGGGTCTCGAAGAGTCGGACACGACTGAGCAACTTCACTTTCACTGTTCGCTTTTATACATTGGAGAAGGAAATGGCAACCCACTCCAGTGTCCTTGCCTGGAGAATCCCAGGGACGGGGGAGCCTGGTGGGCTGCCGTCTATGGGGTCACACAGAGTCAGACACGAATGAAGCGACTCAGCAGCAGCAGCAGCAGTGTTCTCACATAAATGAGAAAGTGCCTTTTTTATTTTACCTGTTGTTTTGTTAAGTAAAGTTTGTATGTTGCATTAAAAAATCTATATATAGACAGCTCATGCAACTCGATAAAAAAAAATTAATAACCTGATTTTAAAAATGAGCAGAAGACCAGAAACATTTTTTTCAAAGGAGACATACAAGTGACAAACAGGCACATGAAAAGATAGTCAACATTGCTAATTATTAGAAAAATGCAAATCAAAATCATAATGAGATATCACCTTACACCCGTCAGAATGACTATCCTCAAAAGATCACAAATGTTGGAAAGGATATTGGGAAAAGGGCACCCTTGTACACTGTTGTTTGCAATATAAATTGGTGTAACTACTATGGAAAAATCTATGTAGGTCCCTCAAAATACTAAAAGTAGAGCTAACATATTATCCATCAATTCTACTGCTCTGTATATAGCTGAAGAAAACAAAACACTAATTCAAAAAGGTACATGCACCCTAATATTTGTAACAGCATTACTTAAATAGGTAAAATGTAGAAGTGACCCAAATGTCCATCAACAGATGAATTCAGAAAGAAGATATGTATACATTTATAATGGATTATTACTCAAACATAAAAAGAGCGAAATTTGCCATTCACAACCACATGGATGGACCTAGAGGTTATTATGCTTAGTGAAATAAGAGAGAGAAAGACAAATACTATATGTTATCACTTATATGTGAAATCTAAAAAAAAAACAGAAAACAGAACAAAAACTCCAAACAACATGAATGTTCATAAAAGACAGACAAAGAGTCACAGATACAGAAAACAAACAAATGGATACCAATGGGGAGAGGGAAGGTGGGAGCAGTAGGATGAGGACATCGGATTCAGGGATACAAACTACTATTTATAAAATAGATAAACAACAACTATATATTATGCAGCACAGGGAAATATAGACATTACTCCTTATAACTTTAGAGTATAATCTACAAAACACACTGAACCATTATGCTGACACTGGGAACTAACATAATATTGTAGAGCAACTATATTTCAATATAAAAAGAAAGATTATGGTTCCCCTACATTGGAGAACGCAATTAATGAAAAGAAGAAGCAGCATAATTGACTTAGAAAAGGAACATAAGAGTATTGATGAATTAAACTAAAAAGCTTTAAAAATAAGCAATGCAGTGTTAGGCACTTCTAACATAAGTGAAATTAAAATAAGGAATACATTTAAAGAATGTTTATGTGAAGCTCTTAAAATAAAATTAAATTGGAACAGCAAGCAACAAAGAAACAGAGGGTCGTAATGTATATTAAGATCCCAATTAGTCACAATATTAGGAAGGAAACCTTTGTTTACAAAGGAGGAAATATCTCGATAAATGGAAGTGATTCTATTTTGTATATTAACAAGAAGAAAGTAAAACATCACAACTTATAGTTAGACCAGTAGTGGTAATTGATAGCAAGAGATGAACAAGATATGGTAACACTTCAGAGAAAGAGCAGCATATATTTTACAGCTAGAAAATTAGACACAAGTTTTTATATGCAGTACCCTCTAATTCTCCTTTTATAGGAGAATTTCAGGACAATTGGAAATATCAAGGGAAGATTTTACCCAAAGATGGGCACAATAAAGGACAGAAGCAGTAGAGACCTAGTAGAAATAGAAGAAATCAAGAAGAGTTGGAAAGAATACATGGAAGAAGAGTACAGAAAAGATCTTGAACCAGATAACCACCTGATGTGATCACTCACACAGAGCCAGACCTTCTATAGTGTGAGGTCAAGTAAGCCTTAGGAAGCATTGCTGTCAGTAAAGCTAGTGGATGAGATGGAACTCCAGCACAGCTATTTAAAATCCTATGAGATGATGTATCAGAGTGCTACACTCAATATGTCAGCAAATTTGGAAAACACAGGAGTGGCCACAGGACTGGAAAAGGTCAACCTCTTTCCAATTCTAAAGAAGGGCAGTATGAAAGAATATTCAAACCATGGGACAGTTGCACTCATGTTCCATGCTAGTAAGTGAAGTCACTCAATCGTGTCCAACTCTTTGCCACCCCATGAACTGTAGCCTACCACACTCCTCTGGCCATGGGATTTTCCAAGCAAGAATACTGGAGTGGGTTGCCATTAGTAAGGTCATGCTCAAAATCTTGCATGCTAGGCTTCAGCATTACATGAACCAAGAACTTCCAGATATCCAAGCTGAGTTTACAAAAGGCAGAGGAACCAGAGATCAAATTGCCAACATTTGCTGGATAATGGAGAAAGTAAGGAAATTCCAGAAAAAAACATCTCCCTCTGTTTCATTGACTACACCAAAGTCTTTGACTGTATGGATCACAACAAACTGTGGAAAACTCATAAAGAGATGGGAATACCAAATCATCTTGCCTGTCTCCTGAGAAACCTGGATGCAGATCAAGAAGCAACATTTAGAATCCCATATGGAACAATTGACTGGTTCAGGATTGAGAAAGGTGTATAACAAGGATGTTAATTGTCACCCTGTTTATTTAACCTATATGCTGAGCACATCATGAGGAATGCCAGGCTGGATGAGTTACAAGCTGGTATCAAGATAGGTGGGACAAACATCAACAACCTCAGATACGTGGATGATACCACTCTAAGGTATGAAAGTGAAGAGGAACTAAAGCATCTTTTGATGAGGGTGAAGGAGAAGAGTGAAAAAGCCAGCTTCAGTTCAGTTCAGTTCAGTCGCTCAGTCGTGTCCAACTCTTTGCGACCCCATGAATCGCAGCACGCCAGGCCTCCCTGTCCACCACAAACTCGTGGAGTTTACTCAGACTCATGCCCATCGAGTTGATGATGCCATCCAGCCCTCTCATCCTCTGTCATCCCCTTCTCCTCCTGCCCTCAATCCCTCCCAGCATCAGGGTCTTTTCCAACGAGTCAACTCTCTGCATGAGATGGCCAAAATATTAAAAAATCTAAGATTATGGTATGTGGTCCCATTATTTCATGGCAAATAGAAGGGGAAAAGGTGGAACTAGTGACCAATTTCTTCTTCTTGGGCTCTGGAATGGTGGAATCACTGGAATGGTGACTGCAGCCATGAAATCAGAAGATGATTGCTTCTTGGCAGGAAAGCTATGATAAACATAGTGTGTTGAAAAGCAAAGACATCACTTTGCCGACAAAAGTCTGATCGTCAAGGCTGTGGTCTTTCCAGTGGTCACATACAGTTGTAAGAGCTTGATCTCTCTCTCTCTCTCATAAAGAAGGCAGAGCACCAAATAATTGATGCTTTTGAACTGTGGTGCTGTAGAAGACTCCTGAGAGTCCCTTGGACAGCAAGGAGATCAAACCAGTCAATCTTAAAGGAAATCAACCCTGAATACTCACTGGAAGGACTGATGCTGAAGCTGAAGCTTCAGTATTTTGGCCATTTGGCGAGAAGAGCTGACTCACTAGAAAAGACCCTGATCCTGGGAAGGATTGAGGGCAGAAGAAGAAGAGTGTCAGAGGATGAGATGTCTGGATGGCATCACCTATGCAATGGACACAAACTTGGGCAAATGTTTTGAGATGGCGAGGGACAGAAAGGCCTGGTGTGCTGCAGTTCATGGGGTAGCAGAAAGTCCGACACGACTGGACAACTGAAAAACAAGGGAATATATTACACAGATAATAATTATCAACATTCCATTTGGCCTATATTTCGGTAACAGGAATGGACACAACTTCAGCAGACAAATAAGAATCAGTTACTGCAGTACCACGAGCTGTTTTCCTGGTTGTTCTTGTATCTTGTTTTCTTCTGATCAATGACAGAAACACAGTTATAGGTAGTAACATGGAATTGTTGTTCATTACATAATTAGCAATTGATACAACTGACTATTGTAAGTGACTTCTTTTCAAGGATAAATTTGCATTAAAATATTTCAATTGTCAAGGAAATGACTGTGGTTATGCTTTCAGAATGCAAATGAAAATAGTCATTATTTCTCCTACTCACATCATAGCAGAGGATGAATGTACCCTAGAACCCCAGTAGAGTCCAGAACCATACTTTTTTTTTTTTCTAAATTGTAAAATAGAAGGTTAGGTTAGGAAATCTCTAACTTTCATTCCAAGTAAAGGATGATGTACTATCCTGGGTAAGATCCTGGAGCAAAGATATTAAGGAAGAAAAAAAAAAAAAAAAAAACTAAGGAGATATAAAATGAGTAATAATTATAAGCTATTGATATTTGTTTATTTATTTTAACAAATTTATCATATTAAGATGTTAATAATGAGAGAAACTAGGTATACTGTATATGGAAACTCTTTGTCCTATTGCAATTATTCTGTAAATGTCTCTCTACTGAGTTAAGTTTACTGAAAATTAGTTATTTCACAGAATATTTAAAATGTTTTTAATCAAGGTAATGAACTTATCCATTACCCCTCGAGTTTTCGTTGTGTTCATTTTTGATTCCCTGAAGCCCCTTCTCCATTTTCAGGTAATCAGTAATATGCTTTCTGCTTAAGTGGAATAAACTTTGAATTTTCTAGAATTTTATAAAAAAAAAATCCTTCAGATGCACTGTTTTTGCTCTTTTTTCAACCAGCATAATTAATTTGGACTTCTTTCATCCAGCATAATTACTTCGGTATCCAGTCATTTAGTTATGCATTTCAGTGGTTCAATCCATTCCTTAGTGCTTCTAGATAATATTATTTGCATGAAAGTTTCAATACCACAATTATTCTCTCCATGGATCTATTAATGCATCTCTGAAGTTTTGGGGTATTATATACAAAGCTACTAGAAACATCACTGTATATGTTTTTATATGCATTTATAATTTCATTTCCCATTGGTAAAATACTTAGAACTAGCATGGCTACATTGCATGGTAGTTGCAATTTTAAATTTTTAAAGAAAGTTCCAAGCAAAAAATTTGTAGTAATATTTTGCATTCCAACTAACAGTGTATGAGATTTCCAGTCACTCTATAACCTCTCCATTACTTAGATTGGCAGTCTTTTTTTTTTTTTTTAATTTTAGCAATATAATAGATGTACAATGCTATCTCATTTTTGTGTTAATTTACATTTTGCAAATGACTAATGATGTTGGACATCTTATGTGTTATTTGACCTCCATGCATCTTCCTGAGCCAAATATTTGTTCAGATGTTTTGCCTATTTTTTAATTGGGTTGTTTTCTTATTATTCAGTTTTGAATGCTTTTATAATCTAGAAACATAAATCCATTATCACATGTGCCTCTGCATAATTAATAAGTAGGAATCTTTATGGTGACTATTTTCAGAAGACAAATATCTCTAAATTTTTGGCCTCTGATGAGGTCTATCTATTCATTTGTACACTCATTTCTTTGTCACAGTTCCTCCCAAATTCTTTACCTCCTGGCCATTTGTCAGCAATATTCCATGAATCAATGTACATTTTTACCTTGGACCATGTTTCCTGAATGAAACATATATCATGAGAATTTCATCCAGTAAGAGGATTTTCTCTATCATTCTTCAGGGCTACTCCTTCTGGCTTGTGCCACAATATTGTGCAGAACCCTCTGAAAATTATCTTCAGAATTATTAATATACAGAAAATGTAATATTAAGAATATAACAAAAGACAAGTGGTTTAGGTGCATAGTGGCAATACAGCTGAAATCAACATACAGGAAGTGTAAAACAACTTCTTGTGCTAATTGTTTCTGCGTTAGAGATTTCCTAGCTAATCTAACATATGCCACTCTGACTGAACAACACAATATTATTGGACTCTCCCGAATTTATAAATAACTAGAAGTCCAAGGAAATGGCAACCCACTCCAGTATTCTTGCCTGGAGAATCCCAGGAATGGAGGAGCCTGGTGGGCTGCCGTCTATGGGGTTGCACAGAGTCAGACATGACTGAAGGGACTCAGCAATAGCACCAGCAGAAGGCCAAAGGTCAAGTGGTCCTCCACTGTACTCAATAGCGACCCAAGAGGTGTTTTCCAAAAGGTAGCTAATTATTTTGTAAAGAAGGTAAGGGTTGTTGCTAAGCATATCTAGTCAAAGAATATACACAGAAACTAAAGAAATAAGTACGTTATGGATACTGCATTGTATCTTACCTTGGGTAGAACTTACATTACAAATCCAGTTATCTGCTGCCCATTAAACTCTGTTCTGTTTGGTGAACTGTAGTGGCACTCGAGATGCATAGGAAGTAGTTTACAAAAATCTTCATAAGGTCTGACTATTTTTTTCTTTCCCTGTTTTCAGACTTTCTCAGGAAAATTAATAGATGATTCAGTGCTTATGATCATAAGCTATGTTTATAATGCTTATGATCAATTTAGATGTCTTCCTCAAGGGTATTTGTCCTCCAATTTATTGAAAGGACTCTGAGTCTATGATCTGATGTCTGGAAGTTGGCAAAGAATTGTGGCTCTATTGTAGGGTGTCAAAAGTAAATTCAGCTTGCCAGACTTAGAGTTATTAAATTTATGCAAATTAAGCTAGCCTTTTGTGTAATATGCAAATATTTCATTCTTTGTATTCCATAAATATTTTTGCTTCTAAAGGAGATATTTAAGAATCAAGCTATTTTGCCACTCTTGTTGAAGAAACTCCACCACTTTTCTTTATAGAATATTGATTACAATCATCTTTCTCTTTATTATAAATTCACAAGTGAAAATCTACGGTGGGTGTATTTGATTGATGGAGCCACCACTCTACCTGTAAGGAGGGTAGAAAAGTAATGTTTTACTAAGAATAGAGAATAGCATTTGAGAACTGGTATTGAAATTCTTTACCTCCCATAAGCTCTGTGAGTCGAGAGGGTCAGTTGTGTACTGTACCTCACTTTCTTTATCCACAAACTAGGAGTAATAGCAACTACCTATGAGGGTCACAGATAAGATTCAATTATTTAATTAATATAAAATTCTCTTAACATATGTTCAGTATATAGGACTCAATTAATATTAACTACTTTCCAACAATATCATTACTATTATCATTATTTGACATGTTCAACTTATTCATAGGATAAAATCCTCTGCTTTTTCCAATATTCATAAGGTCAGAAAGTTCCCACATTTAGAAGTGCAATTGTGGTATCCTGAGGCAAAAAGAATAAGAGTGCTATATAAATTAAGCATTCAATTCACAATCTGTCAATCAAAGATTTCTTTCATTCATTTCATCCTACCTTTCTAAAACATTTTTTCCATTTTTCATGTTATAATTTACAGCCATCCAAGTCAAGATTTTTGTATCTGGAGCTGTTGGCCATCATCCGGCACTCACTGTGCCAATATAATTAAAAGTTGTGGACACTGTCATTATATCATGTAAAACAAGCCTCATTAATTATGTTGCTTTGTAATACCATCCTTGATTTTGTGAATATCACTACCCACATTGCAGTAGTGGTTTACAAAAGTAGTGTTAAAATCACTGAGGCAGACACTGATTGACTTATCTACGTCATAGCTTATAGAATTATGTTTTTGTAGCCTAGGAATAGACAAGATAATAACGGGAGGAAATGAACCACAGCAAAACTAAGGAACTAACATCTTTTATAAATTAGTCTGCTAATTGTATATAAAGTATTTGTATAACAGTGTTTCAGAGTAGGCGTGACTTTGGAAAAGCAAGCTGATGAGAGTCTGGACTTATTATTGGCAGAAAAATATGAACAATAGCTTTGATTTTACAAAGAAAAATAATCAGAAACACTTTGTGATGGGTTGCATTAAGTAGGATTGCAGATTGATTAGGACTGTATCCAAGTGATTATTCATATAAATGGTTAAATAATAATAAACATATCAATTTTGTATTATAGGTGATAGGTTCATTATAGGAGTCACTGAGTTTGAGTTAGCATGAGTATATTCATATGCTGCTATTGCACCTAGGTATGCAGTTTTGGAAGTTGTCAAAGATGCTGGATGAGGGGTTCAAAATAAATGTTTACAAGTCATCAATACTGCAATGATTGTTAAGGTCATGAAAGTGGTTGGAACTGTTAAGATTGGAAGCAAATAAAAGAATTAAAATAATTTAGTAAAATATCTTCAGAAACACCCTCATCTGGATGTGAATTTTGTCAAAAGAGAAAATATGAGATTTAGAGTGGTGATAAGAGAATGGCCACAGGGTATAATATAGTCCAAGATGGAAGACAGTATGAAACTATTATATTGTGTAAGATAGAAAAGTCATGGAAGCCAATGAAAAATGAAAATGTCTCTCCTCAGGAAAAACTGTTATGAAATGCAGAAAGTCAGTATTTTGAAGTTGAGTATAAATGTTTTCCAAAGCTAATATCCATATGATTAATAGTTTATTAAAAAAAAAAAAAAGTTGAGAGGAGAATGCAGTCATGGAAATAGAATAACTACTCTGTACACAGAAGAAAACCTATACAAAAACAAAATAAAGAATTGAAGCAAGAAAATTTGTTCATTCAAATACCTTTAACATACAAATAAGAATAGTCACCAAAATCAAAAGAAAAATATTTTCCCAGAGATCCTTGGTCAAATTTCCTAGTTAGAATCCTGACATCCTTTAATATTCACCATTTAATTAGTATTATTTCTCCTCTTTCTAGGTAATGAAAGATGAAAATTAAAGTATCTATCAACTCATTTTCAAATAAATTCCACTAATAAGAATTGATCTCAAAAATATACAAGTAGCTCATGCAGCTAATTCCAGAAAAATAAATGACCCAGTCAAAAAATAGGCCAAAGAACTAAACAGACATTTATCCAAAGAAGACATAGAGATGACTAACAAACACATGAAAAAATTCTTAGCATCACTCATTATCAGAGAAATGCAAATCAAAACCACAATGAGGTACCATCTCACACCAGTCAGAATGGCCACTATCCAAAAGTCTACAAACAATAAATGCTGAAGAGGTTGTGGAGAAAAGGGAACCCTCTTACACTGTTGGTGGGACTGCAGGCTAATACAGCCACTATGGAGAACAGTGTGGAGATTCCTTAAAAAAGTGGAAACAGAGCTGCCATATGACCCAGAAATCCCACTTCTGGGCATACACACAGAGGAAACCAGATCTGAAAGAGACACGTGCACCCCAATGTTCATCACAGCACTGTTTACAATAGCCAGGACATGGAAACAACCTAGATGTCCATTGGCAGATGAATGGATAAGAAAGTTGTGGTACATATACAAAATGGAATATTACTCAGCCATTAAAAATAATGCATTTGAATCAGTTCTAATGAGGTGGAAACTGAAGCCTTTTATACAGAGTGAAGTAAGTCAGACAGAAAAACCCCAATACAGTATATTAACACATATATATGGAATTTAGAAAGATGGTAACAATGACCCTATATGTGAGGCAGCAAAAGAGACACAGAGATAAAAAAACAGACTTTTGGACTCTGTGGGAGAAGGTGAGGGTGGGATGATTTAAGAGAACAGCATTGAATCATGTATATTATCATATGTGAAACAGATCGCCAGTCCAGGTTCGATGCATGAGACAGGGTGCTCAGGGCTGGTGCACTGGGATGACCCTGAGGGATGGGATGGGCAGGGAGGAGGGAGGGGGTTCAGGATGGGAACACATGTACACCTGTGGCTGATTCATGTCAATGTAGGCAAAAACAACTACAATATTGTAAAGTAATTAGCCTCCAGTTAAAATAAATCAATTATTAATAAAGAATACCTGAATCAAAAGTTAATTTTCTCATCATTATAATAATGAAAATGATAATGATTAATAATTTATTTTGCTAAATATCCTTTATAATGTGTAGCTTCTATTGAAGAACAGAAGACTTTCCCAATAAATCTCTTACATGAAACAATAGGCATGATTGGAAGTTATTAATCAATAATTTTTATTTGAAAAATGTCATAAGCAGAGTAAGCATATCTTACCCACTTTGAAATAGGTTCAGTATTGGGTAACAAATTCTTTGGATTTACCCTCTAAAAGTTCAGATTTCCAGTTTTGTTTTGAACACAGGGGAAAATAATGAGTATTCTTTATTAGCATAAAACTTAAATAGAGGCAATGAGGGCTAAAACCAAAAGCAATATGCAAATATAGTGTGTTTTTTTCCTTGACATAGAGATATAAGGTTAGTTTCTGCTAATGTTGGTTGATGTCCTGAAATTTCTACTAAACTGCTATTTTGAATACTAAAAAATTAGACTTTGCCTAGAGTACATAAGTGAAGTGCAAGTCATTCAGTCACGTCTGACTTTGTGCAACCCCATGGACTATACAGTCCCTGGACCTCTCCAGGCTAGAACACTGGAGTGGGCATCCATGCCCTTCTTCAGCAGATCTTCTCAACCCAGGGATCGAATCCAGGTCTCCCACATTGTAGGAGGATTCTTCACCAGCTGAGCCACCGGGGAAGCTCTGAGTGCATAACTTGTGACCTTGGGCAAGAACTCATTGTTAATAGACTTCAATAATCAGAAAACATACTTTAAAGTATTTCAAGTATTATATGAAATCATAGATAAATGGGCCAATAAATAATAAGATTTTATGATTATGAATGAATGAATGCAGCATTTGAGGCTATGTGTGTCCTCCAAATTAAAAACTTCTTTGGTGATCCAGTCAAGTGTTTCTTATAGAAACACCATTCTCAGGAGATAAAGACTGCATTATATTAAGACAAAGGGAATGGATTTGAGTACACAGGACTTCCCCCAATAAAATTAGTTGACTAATCTTCAATGTAATGATTATGCCAAAACCAGAAATCATTTTTATGTTTACCTGTTACACTGGTGTGGAGACCAATGATTATATATTAAATATATTTGAAATTCAAAGATATCAGGTATTGATTATTAATTGAGGGCTTCCCTGTGGCTCAGACGGTAAAGAATCTGACTGCAGTGTAGAAGACCTGGGTTAGATCTCTGGGTTGGAAAGATCTCCTAGAGAAGGAAATGGCACCCACTCCAGTATTGCTGCCTAGAGAATCCCACAGACAGAGGAGCCTGGCAGGCTACAGCCCATGGGGCTGCAAAGAGTTGGACACGACTGAGTGACTAACACTATTGATTATTAACACAAACCCACAAAGGCATTAAGGAAAAGAGAATTTACTTTGCTTTTTTGAAATTATTAAAAGCTAACTAGCTCAAAGCACTTTTATAAAAAAAAAATCATCTCAGATCATTCAGAACATTATTCATTTTTTATTTTAAATTAGATATACCACATGTACTCACACTTGAATGTAGTAACATAGCAAGTAACTTTTGTTTGTAATTAAACATTTGTGCTTTTTTAACATTAGTAGGAATTTTACCTTCCCTTCAAACTTCTTCCTCCCATTCTTTAGCAGCAGGCAAGGTGTCTGCCTGTCTCTGTAATATGAATGGTTGAACATTTCTTATAAAGAATGGAATACAGTATGCTGTAGGAATTGCATAAAAAAATCCTCTGTGAATGGAAAAAAAAAGGCTCTGGGACCTTGGATGTCACTTCCAGGAGAGACAAATTTATAAGTATAACAATCTGTCTTTTATAACTGACATCTAAGGTCCCAGAGGCCTTTTCCCTATCACTAAGGATATTTCATGCATTTCCTACAATATGAAAAACCTGTGAGTATAACATTTAGACATTTTTGCTGCACATAAAAGGAATTTTTTTTATTTTGCTGTAGATCCATACCCAAAATCAATTTTAATATTAAAGTTTCATCTACAAAAGAAATGAGACTTCTACACCACTGCAATAAACAAATGCTAAAAGATTAAGCTTACTCAGCAATTTAATATTTCACCAGGAACTAATAACAAAGAGGCCATCCACCCTTGTAGTGTAACAGTAACCAAGTGAGGTATATTCTCTTTGGAACTCAAAGAGGTGTGGCTGTCACTCACAGAACAGTGGCAGAAACACAGATGACTGCTTCAGTGGCCTGAAGAGCTAAGTGAGCTTTTCAAAGTGACATTTGCCATGGAGTGTCTAAGGCATTAAGAAAAATAGTAACTGTGTCTCAAGGAGGCTAAATGGTACAACGCCACAGTGCTACAGAAATTATCCTAAAACTGTTGGAAATCATGTAAATGTCTTGACCAGTCAGTGGGGTCATGCAGACACAAAGGCTGACACCACCTTCAGGGCAAAAATTTTTTTCAAAGATTCATTTCTGCTTATGACCAAAATTGCACTACTTGGTCAGAGTCAAGCAAGGAATATAACAATATGGATTCCACTGATCCATGAGCATGGAAAAATCACTTCACTTAAGCTTACTGTTGTTTCTCTAAGCAATGTTTTATAGTTTTCAGTACACAAGTCTTGTACATATCTAATTATAATAGTCAACAAAATATTGCAAATTTTGGGTTATATCATATACAGTATTTTTACATTTAATCACGTTTTTATTGCTAGTAAATAGAAATTATAGGTTAACAGCTATACTGGTTGCTCATTTATGCATGCTTTTAATAACACAGAGCTATCCATTTTAAAAGGGTAAATTTTATGGTATGTAAATTATGTCAATAAAGTTGACTCAAGAAGAAATATACAGTGTCCTTACTGTATAAGTGTTAGTCACTCATTTGTGTCTGACTCTTTGCAACCCCATGGACTGTAGCCCTCCAGGCTCCTCTGTCCATAAGATTCTCCAGGCAAGAATACTGGAGTGGGTTGCCATTCCCTTCTCCAGGGGATCTTCCTGACCCAGGGATCACGCCTGGGTTTCCTGCATTGCAGGCAGATTCTTTGCCATCTGAGCCACCAGGGGACCCTCTTACTGTATAAGATTATGTAGACAGAAAAATGAGATATTTCCTGTAACATGTTTATCACAGTCCTAAAAAAAACTGAGGCTTCCCTGATAGCTCAGTTGGATTTTTTGGTAAAGAATCTGCCTGCATTGCAGGAGACCCCAGTTTGATTCCTCGGTTGGGAAGATCTGCTGGAGAAAGGATAGGGTACGCACTCCAGTATTCTTGGGCTTCCCTTGTGGCTCAGCTGGTAAAGAATCTGCCTAATGCTTGACAAAAATTATTATAACTCTTATCATTATTTTAATTCTGTATAGATACATCTTTTCTTTACTATATACTAAGCATTCATTGACACACATATACTTGAGAATTCATGTAGAATATTATCTACATATATCAACAGGATATATTACTGGAGATTTTCAAATATTTTAATATTATTGGCAAAGATCCTTATGAATACAAAAATTATTATTGGTTTCAATCTTCAAATGGAGTCCTTTGAGGGTATTCTCAGTTGCCTGCTTTTAATACTCCTGTTCATACTCCTGCCTTGCTTACCCAGAATTTCACTGTCTCACTTTGTTGACAGTTATGCCCAGAAACCTTGCATGTGGGTGCTTTGCTCACATTTTTCCTCAAAGTTATTTGCTGACACTCTTTGTCTTAATCCTTGAGAAGGATAACTGTTCACACTTCTGTTGTGCTCCTATGCTTCACAGTTTATTATTGCAACTGCCGTTTCTTCTCCTCCCATCCACAGTATTTTTGGCCATAAAAATTTAAATTCCTCTAGAGACGAATTTATTTATATGCAATATTAAGGTAAAAAAATCAAGTAAGAGTAATAGTAATAATTATACATACATGAAGGGCTTCCCGGATAGCTCAAACAGTAAAGAATCTGCCTGCAATGCATGAGACCTGGGTTTGATCCCTGAGTTGAAAAGATCCCCTGGAGAAGTGCATGGCAATCCACTCCACTATTCTTCCCCGGAGAATTCCATGGACAGAGGAGCATGGTGGGCTTCAGTCCATGGGGTCACAAAGAGTTAGACACATCTGGGCAACTAACACACATATGTATACATTGATATATAATGTGCCACATGACAGGGAGTCAGTGGTACACATATACATAAGTATACAATTCTATATACACGTGTATATGGTTGAATCCACAAAACAAGTAGGGATTGGGTGCTAATTATACTTCCATTTGCAACTAAATTAAATGGCTTCTCTAAATTACGACCATGTTTAAGCAAGCCTCATACTGAGGCAGTCTGCATTCTTGTAACTAGAATCTCAAACGTTATATTCTCTTACCATTCAAAATTCTCTTTTTTGATAAGATGAGTAATACTAAATTAGTTACGATGAATTACAGAACTTAAATGATTCATGGTTAAATCAATTCATTTTATATCCTGGAGCAAAAATATAATGATAGACATAGACTTCATGTTTTTAAAATTTAAGTTCAAGGTGACTATATTCAGAACTCACATTCAAACTTATATAATGTAGCTTCACATTCCACCTTTAAAATGTTAGTCCTTCTTGGACAACTAACTTGGATTCCAAGTAAGATTGCATGACATTATGTTTCCATAAAATAGATATGTCCCTGTGTTTTAATTAACTTGTATCTTAAAGCTGTACATAAAATGTTGGCTTTAGATGCCTTAGAGAAGTTTTTGGCTACATACATTTTGAAGGTGTTTCTGAATGAATTGTCTAAATATAATGAGAAGTTAATGACATTATTTTGCTATATTATTCACAGTTCTTTAAATAATAGCTCTTGATACTGTATTTATCTAGCCTTGAACTCACTCGTAGAATATCTATCTAAACATTACATATATATTATATATATATATATAAATGTATGCCCAGGTGCTAAGTTGCTTCAGTTATGTCTGACTTTTTGTGACTTAATGAACTGTAGCCCTTCAGGCTCCTCTGTCCATGGGATTCTCCAGGCAAGAATACCAGTGTGGGTTGCTATGCCCTCATCCAGGGGATCTCCCCTACCCAGGGATAGAACCTGCATCTCTTATGTCTCCTGCATTGGCATGCAGGTTCTTCACCACTAGTGCCACCTGAGAAGCCCTTATAAACACACACATATATATATAAACCTTATATTTATGGACACTATGAACCTTAGTGTGCAAAACTGAAACGTGTCTATGCAGAAAAGGTACACAGATCACAGTCACTCAGATCAGTCTTCACTTTGAATGAATACTTCAATGTGATCCATGTAAATTCCTCTAAAGAAGTTCATATGTGATTTCTACTTATGGTGATGAAAGAAATCCAGTTTAATTCAACATATTACATTTAAATTATTTATAAAGACATAGGTATATTTCTCATTTCTATATTTTATTATTTGACTGTGCTCAGTTTTATGACATTTTTTGCTCTCAAAATGAGTTTTCATGCAGGTTTTGCAAATGATCTGTCCCCATCATAATGTAATGTATCTTCTATAGTTTCACGATGCTCTATTTCAGGTGTTTATGGAAATAAGGCCACTGAAAACAGCTTCCGGCAAATAAGGTGGTATAATAAACACCTATTTTATATCCCTTTGCCATTTTAATTTGATTGCTGAGGACTACTAAAGATTGGCAAACAAATAAATTTTCTTTTTTCTCAGTATTTTTAAAAATTCAGTAGCTCTTGTTACCTAGCACATAATACAAAGCTTATGTAATGCTTGGAGTAAATTTACAAAGAGTAAAATTGAGATAGATGGAGTCTGTTATTTGGAATTCTAGTATTCTCAGGATATTTAAACACATTTAAAAGGGGTGATAATGATGATGAGCTAATAAAAGTATAACTCAAGAAAGTCAGACCATATATAAAGAGATCTGAACATACCACTATCAGAAATTAAAGTCAGAAAATATTAATTTGTTAAATATTTCCAAGTAATGGAACAAGGCACAGGAAATAGTTACTTTTTAAAACAATCTATGCATTTCATTAACGAATGAGCGGCACATATTTAGACTGTCATGTCCCTACTTGAATTATTGGCACATTTGTTCAGATTCTTCATTATTTGTAACCTGAAGGAAGACCTTCAGGTCTTAGCAGCCACTTTAAGAAGTGGCTTTAAGAAGCCAAACCCTGTCTTCATTTTCAATTCAAAAGTTGGAAACCAGCCAGTCTTAGCCTTTAATTGAGACCTTAATTGGGTTTTTGATGACCTAATTGTGGATAAGGTAATTGTAGTAATTATAGATGAATTAGAGTAATAATAATTTTAAAATCACTTTTAAGTACTTACAAAATAGATGTTTAATATGACAGCACCACCTCAAACATCGTGATGCTTTCTACTACCTACACCCATGTGTGTTCAGTAGCTTCTCTCGTGTCCGACTCTTTGCAACCTATGGACAATGGCCCATCAGACTCTGTCCATGGGATTCTCCAGGCAAGAATACTGGGCTGAGTTGCTAAGCCCTCCTCCAGGTGATCTTCCCAACCCAGGAATCAAACCTGTATCGCATGCATCTCCTGTATTTCGGGCAGGTACTTTACCCACGGAGCCACATGGGAAACCCCACTACATACATATCTCTCATTAAATCTGGCTTAGAGAGATTCTAAATGCTATGGCCTCTTCTATTGGTTTCAAGATATAGCCAGAGATCATGCTAACAGAAATGCTCAAGCTGGCGCAAAAAAAAAAAAAAAAAAAAAAAAAAATCTGGCTTAGATTTCAGGAAATTGAAATTATATAGTTATACATACATCTTTGTGATGATTCGAATTCTTTTCCTATCCCCCAAGATTTTATAAAAAGCAGTATGATATTTGAATAAAAAGACCAATATCACAAAGTTAAAACAATGCACGTGCGCGAGTGTGCCTGTGCGTGTGTGTGTTCAGTCGCTCAGTCGAGTCCAGCTCTTTGTGGCACCATGTAATGTAACCTGTCAGGCTCCTAGGCCCATGGAACTTTCCAGGGAAGGATACTTGAGTATCCTACTCCAGGAGATCTTCCTGACCCTGGGATGGAACCTGCGTCCCTTGAATCTCCTGCATTGACAGGCAGATTCTTTATCGCTAGCGGAACAAAAGACAGTGTTCAAATTTGAACATAGATTCCATTCCAAAATCCACAATCTATTTAAAATGCCATTTCATCATTTCTGTAGGTGAATTATTAAACAGATAAATGAATGCCTATTCTTATTTAGCTTGAATTTCTAAATATTAAAAATGTTAAAGCCTTATTTGAAATAATAAATCATATTTTATTGTACCTTTAAATAAGTATTTCTATTGTTTGAATTCCATCCTATTTAAGGGGTGTCTCACTTATTTCCTAACTTTGTAACCACCAAATATCTGTTGCACACTTTAAAAAAATATTTTTTGCTAATCGCCTTTCAGCGATTATATGTCCTTCTCTAATGAAGCAGAATACAATCAGCTCAGATTTTAATTTTAACGACATCTATGTTTGCTTTTTAAACAAAACCACATAACCAACACACAGCCCTTTCATTTGTTACAATTTTCTTGACTAGAACTTTGACCGAAATAGCGATTAAATTAACATATACTGTAGGGCGTCACTGAGCTGCGTTCATTTTGTTTTTGTCTTGACAGAAATGTTTGGGAAATGGTTGTCAAAGTCTCAGATAACTATCAAGTCCTGGCCCAGCTACTTGCACCTCTGTGATATTGTGCTACAATCTGCTTCTTCTGAAAAAATGAAGAAATAAAACCTATTGGTCATATTTGTTGAGAGTTAAAATATAATACCTACCCAACACTGCCAGGCAGATAGCTGAAATGGAGAGTAATAAATTGTATCTATAATTATAAAATGACCACAATATCTTGATGATGATACAGCCTAATGATACCGGTGGAACCCACTACCTGTCAAGTTCAACTGTATATTTCTCTGTATGCTGCCAAACTTGACAACCCTGCTGATTGAATTGAATTCTTTCAAACCTGTTTGCAGCTCATATCCTGGATCAAATAGTACTTCATTTAAAATAATAAAATATATTAACAAGAAAATACATTTGTGGTTTGACATTATGATTGAAGATATCAAAAAGATGTGAAAATGCCAGAGATTTATTTCAACTTCTAATCTCAAAATTTTAAATACACATCCTAAGCTTTTAATTTTCTGCTGATCTATCTTCATACTCACTGATAATTTCCTCAGTGTTCCAGGGTACGAGATGAACATCTCAAAGGCATTATTTATTTCTCCTCTGTTTTTCTGATTTCTCTAATCTTTAAGTTTTTCTCTTAATTTCCATCTTCATGTTGAAATTATCTGATCATATATTTTGTCCATTTTTTTCCATTAGAAAAATCTAACATATTACACTTATCTATTTCACACTTCTCATCTGATCTTTGTGACATCTGTGTTATATCTCATTCTGCTTCTAAAGTTTTCTTTGTCTTTTTGGACTGTGTTTTTCCTTCCATTTCTGTACACTTTGTAATTTTTGTTTGGGTGGTAAAAATGTTTTTAGGACACATGATAAGAAGGGTTGGTTGGCTGACTGACTATTTTTTTTTTTATTTAAATGCTTGTCTGGTTGTAGTATGGGCTCAGTAATGCTAATTAACTGACTTGAAATCTGTTAAGCTGAAATTTTTTAAGTTCAGTTTTATAATGTAACATGTAGATCAATTTTTATAAATGTCCTCCATGCACTTGAAAATGTATGTTCCAGTGGACACGTGGCCAGAAATCAATTGTTAATGAAACTCCTTAAATATGTTATATATGCCATATATTTTCTGTTGTTTTGCCTTAAACATTTATCAATACCTTACTGAGGTATTTTAAAAACCTCTCATCGTGTTGGTATATTTATCAATTTCTCATGTCAAAAAGCTATGAAATTTGCTTTATATTTTTGAAATTGTTATTCTTATATATACACTTGGCTTTTATATCCCCTTTGTATGTTAAAGAGTTTTTCAAATGGTTTAGGGTCATCTTTTAACCCTAAAATATTTTCCCTTAAAATCTACCTGTCAGAAATTGTGCAGTTATATCATTTTATTTGCTAGTATTTGTAGAATGATTTTAATTTGTGTTTTATAATTTCAAACAAAACCAGTCTTTTGAATTTAGGCAAGTGCCTTGGAAACAAAATGTAGCTATTATAAAACAAGTGTTTTAAAATGGAAAATTTTATATTAGAGTTACTCTTAAATGAGTGAGTTTACTAGAGGAGTTAATACTAAATTCAAGCTACAAATCAGTCAAGAAATTTATTTGTTAAGTGAGTAAAAAATTCAACTGTCACCTTCTTATTTACACCCTATTTTTTTAAAACCTCATCATCTGGTGAAAAACTTGAAAATATGAGTGTTTTCTACTTTTAACGGCTTTAATTGCTGAGGGTAATGACCCTGAAAAGAGATTATATTTTTATTGCCTGGGATGTTCTTCCACTGCAGAATTTTTCAGCATAGCAGTGCAAGTCTTGAGGGATTATGCTAATGGACTGTGTTGCCACCAATAAACACCTTGTTGAATTGGTAGTTATTTTACAGAAAAAAAAAAAAAAAGTCACTCTTTAGACTGAGTCTTTTAAATACACTGTGAAATGAAGGTCATGTAAGCTTAAGAGTAATTATTCCCATTATGCACACTTTTATGACTCAAGATATTGAGATAACAAGGAAAATATGTAAAATAGATATGTACAGAAAGCTCAGCAAAGATGAGATTCTCACTGAGTATAATAGATCAAAAATGTGAATAGGTACATAAAACATTTATAAAATTTTTTAAATTGATCATTTTATATGATACAGAAATGTTGTATTAATTGATACTTAATTTCATCAAGTGACTAAGTTGCTTCTAATGGCAGATTATGCATTATTAGGGATGGGAGATCATTTATTTTTTATACCAAGTATGTAGGTTATGTTATTCAGAATACATCAAAAAATCAGAATTTTAACATTAATAATAAATTTCTACTACCTAAGGGGAAAATAGCAAGTTATCAACATTATACTAAAGTCTCATGAAAGTCACTTTCTGGATCATCTGATCATCTTCTATTATGTCATCTCTCTAGCACTCGTTAATTAAAAAATGATAAACATTGCCCCATGTTCTGTTAAATGGAATGTTTAGGAGCATATAAAGTTGAAAATGTTCTTGTGCTTCAATTATACACTTATAAAGGGACTGTAAATTGAAATCTGGGTAGGGGAAACTTTTCAATATACAATTATTTAATATTGGAAAGAAGTGATAGAAACTTTTGTTTATTTAAGCAAAGTTCATCGACAACCTAAATATTTCAAAATTATCAGTCAACTTAAAAATTGTGATAGCATACATTTGAGAATTTATAAAAGAAAATCATTCAGCTTACTGAAGACACTGTGAAAATGTCAAAATTTATTTATTTATTTATTTACTCTTGAGAAAGTACTCATACTAGCATTTTGTGCAGCAAGTTGCCAGAAATGTAGTGGCTTAAAGCACCTATTTATTATCTAGCAGTTTCCATAGGTTAGGAGTCCAAGCACAGCTTGTTCAAATATTCTGTTCAGAAACTCACAAAGATGCAAAATGGCATCAGTTGCTTTCTCATGTGGAGGATGGATTCTGGAAGTATTTTCTTCCAAGCTGATCCACATGGTTAGCAGAATTTACTTCCTTATGACTAGGGAACCAAAGCCCCAGTTTTCACTGGCTGTGGCTGTCGGTCATCCCCATGTCCAAGAAACTGCCTGCACTTCCCTGCCATGAGGGAATTTCCAACAACATTTTCACAATATCTCTGTTTAGTTCTCTGAGGTCAGCAGGAGAATAACCCTTAGAAAATCTGGCAAGATGGAGTTTTATATATGCATTGTAATCTAATCATGGGAGTGACACCCCATTCCTGTTGTTAAACTCTCCTTGTTAGAAGAAGTCAAAATTTCCATCTACACTCAAGTGGATGAGCTCATACAAGAATTTGACACATTGTGGGTTACCCTAGGGTGAGTCCACTCAGAGTTCAGTTTCACTCATAATCTTTGTACATATTATACTATATATATTAAGAACATATAGGATAAATATATTATAATATTTGTATTATTTATATTACATAAAATATATATAAATAATATACAAATACAAATTATAAATAAAGTTTTAAAATACTAAAATTTTTATCTGTGATAGAACTATCATCAGCCCTTACTTTACAAGACTCGTCAAAATTCTTTTGAGTAAGTTACCAATAACCACTTTGAACCTCAAGTCATATGGGTTAAAAGAAGTGCTTAGAATAGTGTTATGAACATGATAAATATGCAATAAATGTAGTTTATCAATATTATTATTGTTTTAATTATATTGAATATTATTGGCATCTGGTCCCATCACTTCATGCAAATAGATGGGGAAACAATGGAAACAGACAGACTTTATTTTCTTGGGCTCCAAAATTACTGCAGATGGTGCCTGCGGCTATGGAATTAAAAGATGCTTGCTCCTTGGAAGAAAAGTTACGACCAGCCTAGACAGCATATTAAAAAGTAGAGACATTACTTTGCCAACAAAGGTCCATCTAGTCATGATTTTTCCAGTAGTCATGTATGGGTGTGAGACTGAGTAAAAAGACCATATAAAGACTGAGTGCCAAAGAACTGATGTTTTCAAACTGTGGTTGCTGGAGAAGACTCTTGAAAGTCCCTTGGACTGCAAGGAGGTTAAACCAGTGAATCCTACTATGACAGGAAAAATAATGGTGAGGTTGGGGTGACAGAAAAATTAGCAACCAAAAACAGGACAAAGTCTGAACTTCTACTTGACTGGAAAAAAGAGTGCAGGATAACACCAGGCATGCCTTATATTCTGTGGGGATTCACACAGGGCTAGTTTTCTTATTTAACACAGACTTGAAAAGCAAAGAAAAAATATTTAGTCAGAATGATTAAAAGATGGAGTTTCATAAAGACAAGTAGGTAGTATTGGGTTTGTCTTTGGGATATGTTCATAGTGAGTGGAACTTACCATCTGTCCTCAAGATGAGATGTGAGAGAAGATAATTTTCCTGGACTCACCAATGTCAGTTTACTATTAATGGGGAAAAAAAAAAAAAAAAACCACGTACAAAGGTACTACTCAAAGGCAGGTAAGGGGAAGAATGATAGTCCATTCCTTACGTCCTCGTAAGGGTTAGTCATTCGGTCATGTCCAACTCATTGCGACCCTGTGAACTATACAGGTCCTCTCTCCATGGGATTCTCCAGGCAAGAATACTGGAGTGGGTAGCCATTCCCTTCTCCAGGGAATCTTTCCAACCCAGGGATTGAACTCAGATCTTCCACATTTCAGGCAGACTCTTTACCATCTGAGGCACCAGGGAAGCCCCTCATTATTCCTAGGCAGTTGCAATCAACTCTCATTAAAATCTGTCTTCCAACATTGTTCTTGTCAAAGAAATTGTAAACAGGCAGTGAAAATAAAGTACCAAAATAAACAACTCAAGCAATAAAATTTGAAACCCTTCTTAATTTTCAGCAACTCTTGTGAGTTTTCAGAGGTTTTCTCCCGGGTAGTCCTCAACACTGAAGAAATGTGTCCTGTATTGTGAGTTCTTGTATGCACTACTGAGCTTTCAGTTATGACTGTACTTATTTGTCGATTTACTATATATCACTGGGGTAATGACTGGATGTAATGCAAAGAGAGATCACTACCAGGTTTTCTTGGAGAACCAGGGACAGTTACAGGTAAGAATGAGCTTAGTCTTAAAAAGAAAGAAAGAAAGAAAAGAATTGGAGAAACAAGTAAAATTATGTGGAAGAAAGCATCCCGGAGGGGAAAAAAACCAAACCAATAGCATGTGCAAAATCATGGAGACATAGAAATACAGGTGATTTTTAAGAAGACAATTTTAGTGGAGTGATAAGTCTGGAAATAATCTGAGATTTTGATAATGTTTCAGGAGCATGAGGCTAGAGAGAGAATCTTGGGCCAAAATATTGATGGCTTTAAAGAGATGAATGCTTGAAACACAGAAGTAACAAACTAAGATCTACACTTTATAAACATCTTACGTGTTCTTTGGGTCAGATGCAATGACATGGGTTCCTGTGGGAAGATGGAGCAGCAAAACAGGTTAAAAAATTGAATTAAAGGAGGAAACCATCAGTTAAAGAAAGAAAAGACTCAGTTGGAACATATTTGAGAGATTATTTTAACATATATTGGTGGCTAATTTATATGTCTAGGAAAGGAAACAAAACTTGTCTCAAACTGCACAGCTCAATAAGATGTCCTCAGCCACTTGTGGCTTTTTAAAATCAATTTAAAAATTAAGTTCCTCAGTAGCAGTAGCCACATGTAGAGTGTTCAATAGGCATATTTGGCCAGTGGCTACCATATTGGAAAGAATAGATATTACACAACACTTTATAGAATAAATCCAAGATAATGTTTTTGATAGGAGAAGCACATGAAAAAATTTAAATATGAGAGATAACATAATGAAACAAATGATTATAGACATGTGTGTTTGAGATGAAATTTTCTATCTCTTTTATCAATAATACTTCAAGATTTTTATTCATATACTTTCCTATTTAGAAGCAAAAGTATAGGCTAAATTCCTCAGTGAATATTTGTTGTTGCAAGAGTATTTACATTTTAAGTAATAATAGTTGAAAAGTTGTCCTCTAATTTATATTATCTAGTTAAATAAGATAAATCTCATTTTTTACAAATCTAAACTATATAATACGAAAATTTAGTTTTTTTCTCCAAAGTATAAAGTGTTATCTTATTTTTAAGTTACATTTATCTAATTATTAGTGAAACCAAACAATTTTTCATATATTAACATTTATAATCAATCTGTATTTTTAGGACTGATGTTTTCATATTTTAAGCTTTTTTTGTATTTTTCTTAGTGATTTGTAAGGTATTTTTATATATTAGAATAGAATATTAGTCATGGGGTTGTCTTGTGAGTTCAAAGTCTTTTTTTTTCCTATTTATTTATTCCTTCAAGGATCTTGTCTATGATCAGTTTATATCACCTTTTAAAAGCTGTTAAATGTATCAATATCTCTTTTATGATTTCAGGAATATAATTATGTTTGACTTATAGGAACACTGATGTTGCCTTGATATTTTTATGGTTTTATTTTAAAATGATTGATCCATGTGGAATTTATTTTAAGCAATATTGGTTTTAAAAATTTAGCTATATACACATATGGGAAAAAAGAATTAAGATGTTTCCTCAGTTTTATTGGATATGTTGTTGTTGTTGATTTAAGCAACAACAAGAACAACAAAACAGTTTTCATACATTTATATGAAAAAGAAAAACAATGGAAATTTTATATCTGTAAGCAAAACATTAGAGTAATTCCCAATGAATATAGGGAAAAATCAATAACACCATCTTTCTCAAAACTATACTGATTTAAATAAATGATTCAGGTATTATAATAAGTCAAAAACAATTAATGAAAATTCATTATGTTCTAAAAAGGAACAAAATTTTCACATGTATATCTATATGTATATGGTGATCAAACTTGAAATAAATTAATAAAATAAATTAATAAATTTATTAACTGACATAGCATTAATAATCAGATTAATTGAAAATTAGTCATAGAAAAATGGGAAGTAAAGTGGGGTCTCGACTATTGGAGAAACAGCTTATATAATGGAATTGATAAACAATAATATGTTTAATTGCTAATTTAAGATTTTTTATATAAAGAATAAGTATCAATTAGCAACAAGTAAGGAGACAATAATTGTACTAGTAATTTAAAAAACTGAATTTAAAGAATTATTTCCTTATAAAATGTTGTCAGGAGCTTCCCTGGTGTCTTTGCGGTTAAGAATCCACCTGTCAATGCAAGAGATGTGGGTTCGATCCCTGGATCAGAAGGATCCCCTAGAGAAAGAAATGGCACCCCACTCAAGTATTCTTGACTGGAAAATCCCAAGGACAGAGGAGCCTGCTGGGTTATAGTACATGGGGTCGCAAAGAGTCAGACATTACTTAGTGATTAAACAACGAACACAAATTGTTGTCATCCGCAGAAAGAAAGCTTAGTAAAGTAAAAAAAAAAAAAAAAAACCTCTAAGGAATACAGGAATAGCCTATATACAGAGTTTCTACTTCCTCTAGCATTGAGTCAAAAATACAGATGCAGAACACATTTTAGAGGGTGTGATTAAACCTCTGTAAAGTACAGAACTCCAGGACAGAGATGTAAGAGCTGGTCAAAAGGAAGAAACGCTGGAGTGCTAGGGAAACTCACTACAGGATCTCAGACTTTTGTTGGTGGACACGATGTAGGAGGGAAAAACTACACACCAGGATCAGGAATGGTATGATCACTCACCTAGAGCCAGATATCCTGGAATACGAAGTCAAGTGGGCTTTAGGAAACATCACTATGAACAAAGCTAGTGGAGGTGATGGAATTCCAGTTGAGGTATTTCAAATTCTAAAAGATGATGCAGTGAAAGTGCCACATTCAATATGCCAGCAAATTTGGAAAACTCAGCAGTGACCACAGGACTGGAAAATGTCACTTTTCATTCCAATCTCAAAAAAGACAATACCAAAGAATGCTCAAGCTAGCACACAATTGCACTCATCTCACATGCTAGCAAAGTAATGCTCAAAATTCTCCAAGTCAGGCTTCAACAGTACATGAACCAAGAATTGCCAGATGTTCAAGCTGGATTTAAAAAAATCAGAGGAACCAGAGACCAAATTGCCAACATCTGCTGGATCATTGAAAAAGCAAGAGAGTTCCAGAAAAAACATCTATTTCTGCTTTGTTGACTATGGCAAAGCCTTTGACTGTGTGGATCACAATGAACTGTGGAAAATTCTTCAAGAGATGGGAATATCAGACCACCTGACCTTCCTCTTGAAAAGTCCGTATGCAGGTCAGGAAGCAACAGTTAGAACTGGACATGGAACAACAGACTGGTTCCAAATAGGAAAAGGAGCACGTCAAGGCTGTATATTGTCACCCTACTTATTTAACTTATATGCAGAATACAATCATGAGAAATGCTGGGCTGGAGGAAGCACAAGCTGGAATCAAGATTGCTGGGAGAAATATCAATAACCTCAGATATGCAGATGACACCACCCTTATGGCAGAGAGTGAAGAACTAAAGAGCCTCTTGATGAAAGCGAAAGAGGAGAGTGAAAAAGTTGGCTTAAAACTCAACATTCAAAAAATCAAGATCATGGCATCTGGTCGGATCACTTCATGGCAAATAGATGGGGAAACAGTGGAAACAATGACAGACTTTATTTTGGGGGGGCTCCAAAATCACTGCAGATGGGGACTGCAACCATGAAATTAAAAGATGCTTGCTCCTTGGAAGAAAAGCTGTGACCAACCTAGATAGCATATTATAAAGCAGAGACATTACTTTGCCAACAAAGTAAATCAGGTGAATGTTTTTCCAGTGTTCATGTATGGATGTGAGAGTTGGACTATAAAGAAAGCTAAATGCCGAAGAATTGATGCTTTTGAACTGTGGTGTTGGAGAAGACTCTTGGGAATCCCTTGGACAGCAAGGAGATCCAACCAGTCCATCCTAAAGGAGATCAGTCCTGGGTGTTCATTGACAGGACTGATGTTGAAGCTGAAACTCCAATACTTTGGCCACCTGATGCGAAGAGTTGACTCACTGGAAAAGATCCTGATGCTGCGAGTGATTGAAGGCAGAGGAGAAGGGGACAGCACAGAATGAGATGGTTGGATGGCATCACCGCCTCAATGGACATGAGTTTGAGTAAACTCCAGGAGTTGGTGATGGGCAGGGAGGCCTGGCATGCTGCAGTCCATGGGGTCGCAAAGAGTTGGACACAACTGAGCGACTGAACTGAACTGAACTGACTGAAGACAGGAAGAGTAGTTCCTACTGCTGCTTTGTCCTCCAGCTCCCTCCATTGACAACATAAAACATCACGTTTTTCACAGATGTTGGGCTGCACCTTGATAGGCCACTTTGCTTGCCCAGTTTCAAGAACTGAAGGGAAAAGCCCAGAGTCAGCAAAAAAAATGGCATCAATGGACGGGGGGATCTGGCATGTCTGAAGGGAGTTCTTGGAACAATACCCTACCTTGTGTAATGAATGGCGGGGCATGGTGGCAGTCTCCACTCCTGGGAGAGGGAGAGACTGCAACTTTTAGGAGGATTTCTTGTCAGTTGGTTCATTGATTATCAGGGAAACTAACAGAGGGTCACGCTTCTCACCGCCTTGTTGAGAACAATCATTAGCTGGAGCCTGGGTCAAGGATGTAGGAAAGTCAGTCAAATGAGTAGGGTGTAGATAAATCAGGCGGTGGTCAAGCAGGGAGTGAAGAAAGAGCAAGAGTATAGCCATCTTGAATGGCCTGACTATACACAGGGTGCAACTTAATTATCAAGTAACAGGTCAAAGAAAAGCGAATGTGGAACACAGAGGTAATAATCTGATAACTGGTGTAGTCCACCGTGTTTGCTCTTTAGCTTCTTTATGTACACTTATATTCATATTTGAATGTCAACAGAATAAAATCTCTCTTGTTTCCATGAAGCAAAACATATCATTTGTTATCATTTATACAAATGGAGACCTGGATATGAGAAGACTGGATATTCTCTTCTTTAAAGATTAATCTTAATATCAAACCATATATATGTAAAATAATAAAGGAAGGAGATAAATGAAGAACATATAAAACATATTAAAAAATATATTTACATACATTGCTGTTGTTGTTCAGTTCCAAGTCATGTTCCACTCTTTGTGACCCCATGGACTGTAGCACATCAGGTCTTGCTGTCCCTCACCAACTCCCTGAGTTTGCCCAAGTTCATGTCCATTGAATTGATGATGCCATCCAACCATCTCATCCTCTGTCCCCCTTTTCTCCTTCTGCCTTCAGTCTTTCCCAGCATCAGGGTCTTTTTCAAAGAGTTGGACCTTCACATCAGTTGGCCAAAGCATTGGAGCTTCAGCTTCAGTCTATCCAATGAGTATTCAGAGTTGATTTCCTTTATGACTGACTGGTTTGATCTTGTAGTCCAAGGGACTCTCAAGCATCTTCTCCAGCACCACAGCTCAAATACATCAATTCTTTGGCACTCAGCCTTCTTTATGGTTCAACTCTTACATCCATACATGACTACTGAAAAGAGCATAGAATTGACTATATGGACTTGCTTGGCAAATTGATGTCTTTACTTCTTAATAAACTATCTAGGATTGCTATAGCTTTCCTGCCAAGAAGCAGTCATCATCTAGTTTCATGGCTGAAGTCTCAATCCACAATGATTTCAGAGCCCAAGAAGAGGAATTCTGTCACAGTTTCCACCTTTTCCCTTTCTATTTGCCATGAAATGATGAGACCAAATGCCATGATCTTAGTGTTTTTTTTTTTTTAATTTAAATTTTATTTTTTTTCATTTATTTTTATTAGTTGGAGGCTAACTACTTTAGAATATTGTAGTGGGTTTTGTCATACATTGACATGAATCAGCCATGGATTTACAAGTATTCCCCATCCCGATCCCCCCTCCCACCTCCCTCTCCACCTGATTCCTCTGGGTCTTCCCAGTGCGCCAGCCCCGAGCACTTGTCTCATGCATCCAGCCTGGGCTGGTGATCTGTTTCACCCTAGATAATATACATGTTAATCTGGCTTTTTCAGTCTATTCTTTCACACTCATCAAGAAGTTCTTTAGTTCTCTTTGCTTTCTGCCATTAAAATGATTTTGTCTGCATATCTGAGGTTGTTGATATTCCTCCTGGCAATCTTGATTCCAGCTTGAAACTCATCTGCCTTGGCATTTCACATGATTTTCTGCATATAAGTTAACAGGGTAGCAATAAACAGCTTAGTTGTACTTCTTTCTCAATTTTGAACCAGTCAGTTGTTCCATATAAAGTTCTAACAAGATTCCCAGGAGACAGGTAAGATGGTCTGGTATTCCCATTTCTTTAAGAGTTTTCCACAGTTCATTATGATTTACAAAGTCAAAGGTTTTAGTGTAGTCAATGAAACAGAGGCAGATGCTTTTCTGGAATTCCCTTGCTTTCTCTATGATCCAGCATCTGTTGGCAATTATGTCTTGGTTCCTCTGTTTTTTTTCTGAACCCAGCTTGAACATCTGGAAGTTCTCAGTTCATATAAGGCTGAAGCCTGGCTTGAAGAATTTTGAGCATAACCTTACTAGTGTGGGAGATGAGTACAATTGTCTAGCACTTTGAACATTCTTTAGTACTTCCCTTCTTGGGAACTGGGATAATGATTGACCTTTTTCAGCCCTGTGGGCACTGCTGGGTTTTTCAAATTTGCTGACATAGTGAGTGAAACACTTTAATAGCATCATCTTTTAAGATTTTAAATAGCTCTGCTGGAATTCCATCACCTCCACTAGCTTTATTGACAGCAGTTCTTCCTAAGGCCCATATGATTTCACACTCCAGAATGTCTGGCTCTGGGTGAGTGGCCACACCATCATGGTTATCCAGGTCATTTATATGTATGTATTTTTTTTTTTTACAGTGTACAATTTTGTGTACACTGTATTTTTTTTTTTTACAGTGTACAATTCTGTGTATTCTTGCCATCTTCTCTTGATCTCCTCTGCTTCTATTAACTGTCCTTTATTGTGCCCATCTTTGGGTCAAGTGCTCCTTTGATATTTCCAATTTTCTTAAAGAGATCTCTAGTCTTTCCCTTTCTACTGTTTCCCTCTATTTCTTTGCCTTGTTTTTTGAAAAAGGCCTTGTCTCTCTTTGCTCTTCTCTGGAACTCTGCATTCATTGGGTATAACTTTCCCTTTCTCCCTTGCTTTTCACGTCTCTTCTTTTCTCAGCTGTTTATAAAACCTACTCAGAAAGCCATTTTGCCTTCTTGCATCTCTTTTTCTTTGGGATGACTTTGTTCATTGTGTCCTGTACGATATCTCTATCCACACTTCTTCAGTCACTGTTCACTAGATCCAGTCCCTTGAATCTGTCACTTCTGCTGTATATTCTTAGGGGATTTGATTTAGGTTGTAACTGACTGGCCTAGTGTTTTTCCCTACTTTCTTTAGTTGAAGCCTGAATTTTGCTATGACGATGATTTGAGCCATACATATACACACAGGCAATTATACAAAGTTATTAATTTTTTTATGTAATTGAGCATAAAGTCATAGTTGGTATCAAAATTGTCTTCCTTTTACTGCTTTTTCCTACTTAACTTGTTCTTAGCAATAATCTAAGCTGGTGTGCTTTGCCTGGTGAAATGCCTCCAAATTCTCCTTCTGAAGAGCTGAGTCCTGAAATATCCTGCATTTTGTGGTTGCTCTTTATGATTAGGCATGGGAGTATTAACAAATATCCTAGAAAAATTCCCAGGCAACTCATATAGTCTTATTTGCCCATTTCTCTTTGCAATAGCTGAATTTCTTATCAGTAGAGGGAATCAGTCATCCCATTGAGTAAAATAACTCCTTCCTGTCTGTTCATTTAGTGGCTGATGTAAGAAAACCACAAAGACCAGTGGTAGCCTTATCTTCAAATTTAGTGAAGTATTTTCAGTTTGTGGAAACTTCCTTGGAAGCTTGGAAACTAAACTTTCCTTGGAAACTAAATTTTTTCAAACCAACAGAGAAAAAAAGCTGCCAAATAAGGATCACAAGTTCTGTGAATGGATTATTAGGTATAATAATGAAAAAAGCCACTCCCACTTCCATCCCTTGATTCCAGAACCAACATATACTAGTTATGGATGGAAACACTATATATTTATAAACATTTCTGCTGAAAAGCATGTACTACAAACTGTAAGACAGAAAACCATCCTCTCCGGATGTTTATCTCAGGATGTGTTATCTCCTGTGTGTGTGTATTTGTTAGTCTCTCAGTTGTGTCCAACTCTTTGTGACCCGATGGACTGTAGCCCGCCAGGCTCCCCCATCCATGGCATTCTCCAGACAAGAAAACTGGAGTGGATTGCCATTTCCTCCTCCAGGGGATCTTCCCAACCCAGGGATCGAACCTGTGTCTCTTATGTCTCCTACTAGCAAGTTATTTACTGCTAGTGCCACCTGGGAAGCACTGTCATCTCCTAAACTGTGCTATAATCAAGTCTTCATCAAGCCATCCCAACTGTCTATTACGGCAAATTTATATGAATATGGGTTTTATGGTAAAACCAGTTAATTTCATGACCTTAAGCCATTGCTATACTTCTGTGAAATAATTCCATTGGCCAGAAGCAAAGTTGTGTAGAATACCATGATAGGGCATTCCATGTGTCCACAGACGACAGTGTCAAAACTATTTCAGCCAAAACAGATAGTACAGCAAGTATACAAATGCAATAGTACACCTAGCTTGGGAGGTGATGATTAATTAGGTACACAGTTACCAGTGTGTCCTTGCTGTTCTTCATAATAAATTGTTGGACGGTATTCTCCATGGACGGTATTCTCTTCTTTCACGTTTCTAGAGGGCCCTCCTTTCTAAGTGAGGAACATTCTTGAATAGTGAGGGCAATGGAAGTTAGAGATAATATATCACTCTGAAGAGGTTTAGAGAATTCTCCCTGGAGCTATTTTCCTTACATTCATGTTGATAGCTGACTGTTTATGGGTCAAGAAGCAATAAGAGGTGATTTCTTGGGGCCTAAAGAAGAATCTCTACCCTCTTGCAAGTGTTTGCATCAGGATAGATTATCACAGTGTTTTCAAGCAAAGAAAGGCTAATTTCCTCCAACAAAGGTGGTCAGTCTTTCTAAAAGGAACAAGGAAGCTCAAAGTTAGTAATAGGTTGATATTGTCAGTTTTTTTTTAGTGCAATCTGTCCATCGGATTAAACTCCAATTTAATAAGATAAGAAATGAGCTGAGTGCAGTCAATTATACCTGTCACAGAATCAGTTCAGTTCATTCGCTCAGTCATGTCCGACTCTTTGTGACCCCATAAACCACAGCACCTCAGGGCTCCCTGTCCATCACCAACTCCCGGAGTTTACCCAAACTCAAGTCCATTGAGTTGGTGATGCCATCCAACCACCTCATCTTCTGTTGTCCCCTTCTCCTCCTCCCTTCAGTCTTTCCCAGCATCAGGGTCTTTTCAAATGAGTCACAGAATAGGACTAATTAAAAAACAACAACAACAAAAAAAAACAGAATAATCGCAAATAGCTATCAAACAAGCTGTCACAACACATAAGTTATCACATAAGCTATCACAATAGCCCACATATTTGGGCTTCCCTGGTAGCTCAGTGATAAAGAATCTGCCTGCAATGCAGGAGACAACAGCTTTGACCCCTGAGTCGGGAAGATCCTCTGGAGAAGGAAATTGCAACTTACTTCAGTATTCTTGCCTGGAGAATTCCGTGGACAGAGGAGACTGGCAGGCTACAGTCCATGGAGTCAAAAGAGTCAGACACAACTGAGTGACTAACATAAGGCTGTGCCAGGAAAATAAGTTAGTTATTTGATTGTTTGGCTCAGAAACAGCTGATATTTCACTCTACCCCGATTGCTCATGAAAGGTAATTTATTAATACATTCTCTGTCCTTGAAACCCTATTGGGATACACATATAATCTTTTTCAACAACACACTATAGCTACAATTGCAATTCCATGCCTAAACTAAAAATTATACTGTAAGTTTATATAATAAAACATGTTTTAATATAGATTGATGACATTTAATAAAAACAATCATTAACATGAGTACCCAGAATAGGGTATGAAGAGGAATATTGTACTTAAAACAATTTACCTTATATGGAAATTGAAGAACACAAGAAATTAAGTCACTGACCCAAAATCACTCAGTGATTTAAGAATTAAACTCTCATATGTTGACTCACTCCTGAGCAGCACTTATTACATTTTTATGATAATAGCTATTTTTCAAGGAGGATACGGCAACCCACTCCAGTATTCTTGCTCAGAGAATCCCCATGGACAGGGAGCCTGGCAAGCTGCAGCTCATAGGGTCACAAAGAGTCAGACACAACTGACAGACTAAGCACAGCAAAGCAGCATTTTTCATGCATTAATTTCATTTTTCTCCTGAAGGACAATGGATAATAATGATCATATTGCTGTGTTATATATAATATCGTGATAATCTCTGTCTTAAAGTCCATGGGGAAAAAGATATAGTCCAGTGTGGGGGAAATATACATGTTTTGTAGATAATTGGGCTTACCAAATGAATAATTTTATCTTGTCAATTGAAAATAAAAGGCAAACTATTTCCACCTCATCCTTTAGTCCATCTGCCTTTTTCATGCTTTATTGCATCAACAGTTCCAGTCTTTCTCAGTCATTTTTTACTTACAAAAAAATTACCCATATTCTTCTGTTTTAACCCAAGAATCCCTGACATTTATATTGCTTCAGTGTTTATTTATTAGGTTAAAAATTGACAGCAAATATTGTCTGAATACTGTCCTTCTGCCGTCCCACTCATGTGTGACACCCATTTGTTATCCTGCTAGATGCTGGCCCAGTTCCCTGCTGTGAGTACTCAAAGACCTGTCCACCTTGAGGTTATGATGCAAAGTAACCTAGTCATTTTGTATCCATCCATGTTCCTTTGGTCTCTGTCACTTCTTAAGTATTCTACTAACATCAGAGCTTGAGTTAAAATGAGATTATATTATTTGTGACCTGTATGGTAATTTTTACCATATTGTTGGTGGACTACTTCTAAACCAATGTGACTAGTAATCATAGTCATGACAATAATTTGTGACCAGAATAAAAAAAAAAGAAGGAAACGGATGATTTTCTTACCATTACAGCATCTTTTACTCTTTGCTGTTAATTGTGATCACATGCTGATCCCAGTAGGTATTTCCCTGAGAGAAATACAGATAAATGTAGGGAACTGTAGCCCCTAGTGGGGCTTTATTTGTGCAGTTGTTTTTCTATCTATACAGTTGTCTGTACAAATAGTTGTCTTTCTATCTATCTTTTGGGATTCAGGGTAAAAGAAACATGAGACAGATTATACAAACGCTCTTCAGTTCAAGCTTTTATTAATGATCTGGTAACCAATAACTTTTTAAATCCAAATTGACTTAAAATGTAATTTTTCACATTAACCTAACATTACAAAGCCAATTTTCCAATTTCAGTTGAACTTTAACATAAGAAAGCAATTATAGTGACAGTAATAATTGTAAACAAGCAATGAACCAAGCCCTATGCCAAATGCTTTCCATGGATTATTTCACTAATGCCCATTAGCCTACTGTTACTTATCAAGAAACTGAGAATTAGTTGTGTTGAATAATTTATCCAAAATGATTATTTATCAGTAAAAGTATTATTATTGGCTAAATCCATGAACAACTCCACAAACAGAGAGTGTTCCAATAGTTTCTCAAGACAGGGAAGAGGAAGCTTGGGAATAGCAGGTGTAATCTGTAAAAGTAATTGGGTCATTTTACACGTAAGAAAAGTAGACATTAGGAAAGTGAAGATCCTAACTATGTATCAAGATAACCAAAGTGAGTTATTACATAACAAAAGCTTGAACAGACCTTGAATACTGTCTTTATAGAGGGAACAAATCAAACTAGTTTCTCTGACTTGCTAAATTGGGTTAAGCAATTATATATCAGGACAAAAATTAACAAAAAAACTGCTGTCCTCCTCCACTATATTTATATGCTATAGCCTTCAGGTACAGGCATTTAGTCAACTTGAACTGATACAAGCCTCCTAGAGTGTGGATCATGACTGTCTCAGAATCGACTAGTAATGAGTCCTATGCCTTTCAGTCACTTCTTTAATAGTACCTATGTGTCATACATGAGACTAAGAGCTTTATATATATTTTCATATTCAGTTCTCAGAACAACCAGAAAAGGTAAATTTCCTTATTGTCAGCTGAAAATAAGAAAGCTTATGTTCCGTGAAGTTAAATTACTCATCCAAGAGCATCTTGCAGCTGGTATGTACCAACCCTGGATTTGAGTGGAATTATTTCTGTGAAAGTCCTTGATCTTAGTAACCACTGTATAACATTTCCTCTTTAGCTGCTTTGAAGCAAACCATTGTTATTCTGATAAACATATATTTTTGTCAAAACTATATACCATATTCTTTATATACAAATCATCACATGCATAAATTTAATAACATATATTACTGTAGAAATTTAGTTCCTTTTAGAAGGAGGAGTTATAATGATAGTCCATGAAGTTTCTAGATGATAAGATTCTCAATAAATATTGTTGTTGTATAGTTGCTCAGTTTTGTCCCCTCTCTGCAACCCCATGGACTGTAGCCCACCAGGCTCCTCTGTCAATGGGATTTCCCAGGAAAGAATACTGGAATGGGTTGCCATTTCCTTTGCCACAATAAACATTGCATTATAATAACAGATCCTTTAACAACAAAATGTTTATCATCACACAGTTAAAAACCAAAGCAGCAGAATTCACTTTAATGCTGCTTTACACTAACAAATTCTCTTTCTCATTTGGTTTTGATCCACACATATTATTGCTGTTCAAACAGAAAGACAGATGTTACAATATAAATCACATTTACAGGTAAATTTGGTTTACACTATGCTGGAGTAAAAACATTTGACAAATTCCTTTAAGTTTTTGAGTATATGGGGATGTATTAATCAGAAAGAAATTCTATCTATAGTGACAGGTCTTTGCATAGATTAATCTAGAATACCTGCAGGGGGTGGGGGTAGGATTGGGGATGATCTGACCTGATTTTCAATATTATAGTGATGTGTGATGCAATTAAATAAAACTTTAATTTGAAGTTCCCTGGTCAGTTAAGGCAGAGGGTTTTTTTTTTTTTTTTTTTTTTTTTTTGAGATATAAAAACACTTGGTCTCCGTGTCAAGAGAAAGACCTCCGCATTGCTTTGAAGCACCCCTGGCAGTTGATAATGGAGAGCTGTTGGCAATGATTATGGAGGCAGATGCTTACCTGTACTCCTAGAGTGTACAATCTTGGCTTGATGACAAGGTGAGGAGAAGGAGAAGCTGTCACAGAATGGGGGCAACTGGCAGCTGAAACCCTAGCAGGGAAGGGTAAACTGGTCGCCCAGGGCTGCTTGCTTGACTGTGCGGCTCTCATCAATCACGCCAACATATGCAGCTGCCTGAAAATAAACAGGCTTCTCAGACAGGAGACAAAATGTGGCAAATTAAAAGCCCAATAATTTAAGCAAATCCATTTCCAGTTTCACAGCAAAGATGGATGGAGGAATTGTGCTGAGACCCAGACTCCTGATGAATTGATAAAAGTCAGTGATATATACAAATGCAATCAGTTTTAACATGCCAATTGTGGAATAAGATCTCTGTATCAATTTTTTTAAAAGGTTGCTTTCTTAAAAATACAGGCATGGCATATTTTTTAAAAAATCTATCAATTATTATCTTCTCCTAGATTTTTTTTTACATTTATGCCTTAAATAAACTTTGCAATTCTAGGTACCTTACTGAAGCATATGTCTTCCAGTTCTGTCCAAAGCCCCCACTGAAACCAGTGGGAATTTGGCTGTAACAATGACTGTATAATTATCCTTGTAGTGTTAAGATGACACTTTTTATTTTCATTTTCTTTTCCCTATTAATCTTTCTATTAGCTAATCTTGAAAGTGCTTATTACAATATTGCTTCCATGTATTAGTTCATCATCACAAACTCATTTACTTTCCTGACTCTCTTTTAAGCTAATATTAGCCTATTTTGACTCCTTCCTATATTTGTATATACAGTATTCTTGTTCCAAATATTCTATTCTAATTCCTTAAAGTCCTGCAGCAATCTCCTATTTCACATCAAGAAAACAAATTACTTGCTGTCCTTCCTTTGTTGGCTTAAAACAGACTATTCCCGGGAACTCTTGACTAATAATCACAGATTCCCTAAGGTTAAATGATGATGAACTCCACCATTAGAGACTTAGTCACTTTCACTCCTTGTTAGCACCTCTCTTCTTGAGTCTATTCTGTATCCTTCATCTAATTTAGATTTATCTAGAAGTACCAAAGAGCTCACGTCCTTCTCACTGATGTGCTGCTTGGTATTCATATGCTTCTGATTGCTATCCAGTGCCCTCCAGAGCACTGAGGGGTCTGATGAGACAACATCAAGAAGGCGGTGATTTTCTTTTTCAAATCTGACAGTGGTGCAGAAATTAGAGAAAGATGAAACTAGCCCGAGGTCAGTGTAATTCTCTCGACTCTCAGACTCATCTCCTTATACAGGTGGCGTTACAGCTGCTGCTATGTCTGCAGGGGAATCAGATTTGCTGGCAGTCCCTCTTACAGCTGGCGGCCGGATGCAGGGACATGACAATCAGGTTCGACACAGCTAAATGGGGAGCATCCACCTTGCCTTCCAAATGTCTGCTTCTCTGCAACCTGCACTACAAGATGGTTTATTTTTGTTTTTGCTGCTGTTACTGTTGTCTTTTTAATCATAGCTGAGGGTTCAAATTTCTCCTCACCTAGTAAATTGCTTAATGATCTGTCATTCCATTTCTCCAACCCTCTCCACCTCAGGGACAAATAGACATCTTTTAGAAATGAATTTAGCTCAAGATTTTTAATCATTTTGAGGCGAACAGTTCTTTTTATGCTTTCTTCAGAATTTGTAATAGCTTGGGGATAATAATATAGCCCCAAAATAAAGAAGTTGGATTTTAGTACTGTGGCATTTCACCATAACAATTACTGTAAGAAGCTATGGAAAAATACTGTATTTTGGGCAAGGGAAAGAAGAGATGAATTCTTCTAACTAAGACAATGACAATGACATTTTTGCAACATCCAAAGGTAATACACATACATATGGGTACTCTAGTTTTATTTACTGTCTTGGACATCTTCCTAGTACATATATATCACAGATTCTTTATTGCTTACGTTGGATTTCATCTCACTGTCAGATGGTTGCTATAGTCATTTTAGAATCCCTGGGAATAATTGTCATAAGCACATTGACAGACATGATTTTTTTTTCAGCCCTCTAATTCAGTGCTAGTGGTAATCCGGGTTCCACAAATCTGTCCTTTATCACAATTTTCCTTTGACTTCACAGAACGTCCATGGTCCATGTACACTCTAAGCTTCATTAACTCTGACGGCCCTGCCGTATGCTTACAACCAAAAGGATATTATGCACATAACTTAGCCCAGGCACAGGTTAAAGCAGTTACTAAGTGGTGACTTGCATATCACCTTCTATCTCCAGACACTTCAGCATAAGCATTTTTGCCACATTTTGCGTGACATATAATAAAAAAAAAACAAAAACCTCATGAACTGGCTGTAAGCTACAGTGCATAAAATCCTACTATAATTAATTAGTGTTGTTATAGCAACACCTTTGATAATATTGCTTAACACCCAAAGAATGCAGTGGCGTGGGGTAAAGCATCTAAAAAATAATTTTGTCAATTTAATCTTTAACCATTCTTATCCTACTGTCTTTTCTTCCTTTTTCTTTTAATCAGTCCCCCCTTTATTTAGATCCCTCCCTTTTTGCAGAAATTGACCAGTCAAACCTCAACAAAGCAGCAGGTCTATATATCAGTTTGTTTGAATACTGAGAAGCTAGCAGTAGTTTATTTTTTTTGTCATAAAAAACAGTATTTACTCTAGTTAAAATTAACTTTTTTTATTTAGCATGATTGCAATATAGCAGGAAACAGCATGCTGCCTTTGATTATCAGTAATCATTTCCCTGTATCCATGGTGCACCATTAGAAGAAAAATAGCATTTTTTAATAACAAAATCTATGGGACTACCTATACTTGTTATTGTATTTATAGAAAGAAAAAATCTGAGTTGGAAAGGAAATTATAGGCTATTTAATATAGCTCTTCTAATTTATAGGTTGAGAGACAAGGAGAAAGAAATATCCAGAGGTCTCACAGGTAGCTAACCCCAGAACTGGGATGTGAAGCAAGGTCTCTGTCTTCCCTAATCAGTATATTTACTGTATAATCAGTATACACCAGTTTACACATAGCCTTCTATTACACAGTTCTAACACACATAGCATCCTTTTTAAAGATATACATTTAAGGAAAGCTGTATGGCAATAGTAGCTTAAGTGCATGATAATCTCACTTGCCTGGTGGTAGAAAAACTATGCTAGTGAATCAATGCACAAGATATCTGCCTATATACTAAAGGGGGATGAATTTCAAGTGAAACTGAATATGAGAGAGAAAAAAAGTCTGGAACAGGCACGAACACTTCAGCATTGGGAGAGATTGAGTATACACGAAAGTAGAAGTCTTGCCATATTAGGAGAATCATGGAACTCTAGAGGATGGTCACACGTGGATGTTGGCAGAGCTCCAAGTCTAGGAATCTGGGAAAAGGCAACTCATTGTGAGGGCCAACAGTCAGGATCCTGGAGCTGACATCACAATAGAATCAATGAGAGGTGGGAGAGGGTTGGCAGTGATAGATTAGCAGGCATAAACTAGTAGATATAGGATGCATAACCAAGGTCGTACTCTATCACATTGGGAACTATATTCAATATCCTATGATAAACCACGATGGAAAAGAATATGAAAAGGAATATGTATATGTGTATACACACACACACACACACACACACACACACACACACATATAAAACACTTTGTTGTACATCAGAAATTAACACATTGTAAATCAACTATACTTAAGTAAAAATAAAAATTAAACACAACAACAAAATAATATAATCCTTGGAGTTGGGATTGAGAGAAGCAAAGAGGAAAATAAAAGCCCTAACCAGTTTTCTTGCACTATCAGGTCCTGGCAGCATGCCAGAGCTCTATACAGTGTTGACAGAATCCACTACATAATTTGGGGGGCCCAACGCAAAATTGTTCAGTCATTATTAGGAATTTCAAGATTAAAGCTCTGAGCTTTAAAGCAGAGCTTTAAAGCAAATGTGAAGCTCTTCTAAACATCGGGAATCTGAAATATACAATTTATAAAATTTCTTGTAGCTATGACTTTGCATATGACTTTGTTTTGCCAAATAGATGTATTCATAATTGATTAAAAAGCCAGAGGTAAGGCCAAGACGTTTGCCTATGCTTTCATCACTCTAGTATTCTTGCCTGGAGAATCCCATGGAAGGAGAAGCCTGCTGGGCTATAGTCCATGGGGTCTCAAAGAGTTGGACACGACTGAAGTGATTTTTAGCATGCATGCTTGCACCTTAAATCAAAACCACTGGTTCTGCTCTCCAGCTGCCTTGCTTTCGAGACACAAGTGTTAAGAGTGGTGAAGCTTTCACTTCAATCGTAATCCAAGAGGTTATCCAATCGTAATCCAAGAGGTTATCTAGCAGATTATTGTTGAGTTGCACTAGGAATCAGTCAATGAGTTTCAGGCTAGAATCTGCTGCCTCAACACTCCTAAAAAATTTGTGAGCATCTAATGCCCTAGATCTCTTCCTGTTGAAAGTACCTATAATGGTTTCTGTTTTTCACTGAATCCCACATAGGTCATTCGAACTTAGTTGATTCTAAAGTTGGGGGTAAAGATTTCCCAGCAATAACTTTGCAACAGAGATTCTGGTAAAATTTTTTAATGTATAAGCATACAATGTATGCACATACAATGTATAAGTGTACAATGTCAATTTACATTCTCAAAAACGTATTGATGGCCAATGACAGAAGGACAGGGGAAGTTTTTAAAAGAAGCACATCTCTCATATTAGGTATATAATTTTCTAGGGCTGCTGTCATGAACTATGACAAATTTGGGAGCTTAAAATAATAGACATACACTCTCTCAAATCTAAAGAGCAGAAGACTAAAATCAAGGTGTCAATAGGGTTGCTTTTTCTCAGAGGCTCTGAAGGAGAATCAGTTCATGTCTCTCTCATATGAGTGAGAGCAGGTGACCCTTGGCCACCCTGAATATGCAGATACATCACTCTAGTCTCTTCCACAATTTTCATATGGTCATCTTCCTTTTGTGTCTGTGTCTTCTACAGAAGTTCCAGGAGTTGGTGATGGACAGGGAAGCCTGGCATGCTGCAGCCCATGGGGTTGCAAACAGTCGGATATGACTGAGTGACTGAACTGAACTGAACAGAGTCCGTATAATTTATGTTGATTTGAGTACTAAAGAAAAACCTTAGGCTATATGAATCATCCTGGTATCTCCATCTCTAATGATAAATTATTTTATTCCTGTCTTATCTTCAAAATGTTTTGTGTGTAATATTTTGTTTTTATTTTTACTACAATCTTATGAAACAAATCAACACTAAAGTCCCCCACACGTAAACATTTTAGTGAATTTGAGCAAATTATGTAGGAAAAAAGGATGAAGGGACGATATCATGAAACACTAGATGCCATGGTGAAAGAATGCATATCGTCTTCTCTCTTAGTAGACCTAATAGCTAGAGAGAACCAGATGATCTTTCCATGCCTCTTTTCTTATTTGACATAACAAATTATAATTAATATATTCAATTAAATAAACTATTACTTGAAACTAAATTGAAGTAATTCATAAATTATTGTTTTTGAAACATAAAAATATCCACCTAATTTCCTTTGATCAATTATCCTTCCAATGCTGACAAACACTGCTTCCATTACTAAGTAAACAGTAAGCATAACTTATTTATCACACCAAATATAGAAAGATAATCTAAACTAGAGGCAGTAAAGCAATGAAGTGAATAAAGACGGAGATAGGGCCTTACCTGAAATGTACTAGGAATCCCCTTTACAAGCTTTCACTCACTCATAGCTTTCTCTGATCTAAGTTGTCAACGAGTCCCAAAGTATCCTTAAAACACCTGGTATGTATCCTTCTTGAAATCTGTAGATTTACATTTACTGGCAAACTGTCTCTTCTCCCTGACTATGACTGAATTGAGAGTAGAAATCTAATTGTTCTCTCCACCGAACCATCCATCTTTCACTCTTTATTCCTTCTCTCCCTCTCTCTCATCTTTCCTTTCTTCTTGGGTGTACTTGGTAATTAATATAATGCTTAGCTTTGGGGTAGTAATTCGAAAACTGTAACATTTACTGGAACCGTCTAGAGCTGGTTTTAATAATCCAGCCAGCATTTAGGACTAGAGTTGCACATCCGTGAGTTACCAGTTCTAATAAGTTTGTGGGTAACTTCAATGCTGCCTTAGTGGGGACTACACATTGAGAACAATGCTCTAGCTTACAGACAGTTGCCAGTAAATGTTTACTTAATAAAAAATTAGACTCCTATACTAGTGTGCCGCAACTGAAATTTCTTCCATGGCTGATGGAAGCTTTGGTCAATTTGATGATCAACTCTACTAACTGCTTTTAATGATTTCTGTGAGAAGGCATTGAATTAAATATATCTGTCTTTCATGTAGACTTTATGTACATATCGGTCTTTTATGTAGATTTCACAGTATTTAGTAAGATAATATCAGACCTAAATTAGATTAAATAGATTTATTTTATAAGATCAAGAGCAAATTATAAATATTATCCTCAAAAGTCTATGAGATTCTTTAAAAATAGCCACCAAAGGTAATAAATCTAAACATATAATTTTCACACTCTTGCTTCCATTAATGTGTTTCTAAATTGTTTCCCTATGAAACTTGAATATCAGGCTAGCAACACCTGCTATAAGTTTGTTGGTTCTTGTTTACTAAGCAAAGCTCTTGATCTTTGCCTTCTAAACAGCTCATTCAGTAAGCAGAAAGAGAGAATTCAAATTTTATTAGAGCAGGGCTAATATATTCAATGCTAACAAAGCCAAGAAAATAAATCCCATTTCAAAATTTTCATTGAGGAGCCAATTGGTAAATATTCATTTCCACAATTTTTAAAATTTGTATATTTACATATGAATAGTAAAACTGGCCATCAATAATTATGCATAGCCTGATCCAATGATTGAGTCATGATATTCAACAAACATAAACTACCATGTGAGGTCCAAAATTCAAATTCTCACCATGAATTTCATTACAATTATTAGTTCATAAGGACTAGAGAAAACTAAACATGTTTGGAATTTCTAAAGAACTTTTCATGAAAAATGAAGATAAACTCAACCTTTTCCCCTCTGATTTTATTTATTATTTTTCTTCAAGCTATTTTACATTCTAAATGAAATCTCTCTTGATTCTTACATACTCTTTGAGAATAGCTTACTTTCTCATTAAGAGCTAACTTTTTAAGACTTTGGTTCTCAGTTTGTGCTGCTTAAGAATCAGCTGCAGGACTTGTTAAATCAGAGTGTTGGGACCCAATAACAGATTTTAATTCACTAGGTATGGGGTGAGGGCAAGATATTTTGCATTTCTAACCAGTTGCCAGATAATCTTGATGATGCTGGGAGATGAATTCTGAAAAACATTCACAGTTTATTTTATAAATGAGGGCACTTTGCTTCTTAATTATCATGTTTGTACAAATCTTGCTCTTTTACTTTTTAATTTTTAAATTATTTTATCAGATACAACTGATTTACAATGTTGTGTTAGTTTCTGCTGTCCAGGAAGGTGAATCAGTTGTCAGATCAGTTCAGTCAATCAGTCATGTCCAACTCTTTGGGATCCCATGGACTGCAGCAAGCCAGGCTTCCCTGTCCCAGAGCTTACTCAAACTCATGACCATGGAATCAGTAATGCCATCCAACCATATATCCTCTGTCATCCCCTTCTCTTCCCTCCTTCAATCTTTCTCAGCATCAGGGTCTTTTCCAATTAGTCAGTCCTTTGCATCAGGTGGCCAAAATATTGGAGTTTCAGCTTCAGCATCAGTCCTTCCAATGAGTATTCAGGACTGATTTCCTTTAGGATGGACTGGTTGGATCTCCTTGCAGTCCAAGGGAATCTCAAGCATCTTCAACACCACAGTTCAAAAGCACAGTCAGGATGGGGAACATATGTATACCCATGGCTGATTCATGTGAATGTATGGCAAAAACCACCACAATATTATAAAGTAATTAGCCTCCAATTAAAAAAATAAAAATAAAATCTACATAAAACAAACAAACAAAAAAAAGCATCAATTCTTTGGCACTCGGCTTTCTTTACAGCCCAACTCACATCCATACATGACTACAGGGAAAATCACAGCTGTGACTAGATGGACCTTTGTTGGCAAAGTAATGTCTCTGCTTTCTAATATGCTGTCTATATTGGCCATAGCTTTTCTTCCAAGGAGTAAGCATCTTTTAATTTCATGGCTACCGTCACTATATGCAGTGATTTTGGAGTCCAAAAAAATTAAGTCTCTCACTGTTTCCATTGTCTCCCCCATCTATTTGACATGAAGTGATGGGACCAGATGCCATGATCTTAGTTTTTTGAATGATGAGTTTTAAGCCAATTTTTCACTCTCCTCTTTCACTTTCATTAAAAGGCTCTTTACTTCTTTGCTTTCTGCCATAAGGGTGGTGTCATCTGCATATCTGAGGTTATTGATATTTCTTCCATCAATCTTGATTCCAGCTTGTGCTTCCTCCAGCCTGGTATTTCACATGATGTGCTCTGCATGTAAGTTAAATAAGCAGGGTGACAATATACAGCCTTGATGTACTCCTTTCCCGATTTGGAACCAGTCTGTTGTTATCAGTTATGATTTGAAGTAGTTATGTGTATACATATATCTACCATTTTTTAGATTCAATTCCCATATAGGTCATTATAAAATGTTGAGTAGTGTTCCCTGTGCTATATAGTGGGTTCTTATTAGTTACCGATTTCACATATGTCTATGTCTATGTCAGCCTCCATCTCCCAATTTGTCCCTTCCCCCTCCTTTCTCCACTGGTAACCATAAGTTTATTTTCTACATTGATGACTATATTTCTGTTTTGTAAATAGGATCATTTGCATCATCTTTTTTTTTTACATTGCACATATAAGCGATATCATATGACTTCAAAATAAGTCTGACTTATTTCACTCAGCATGACAATTTCTGTGTCCCTCTGTTAACACAGAGTTAACATTATTGCATTATTTCATTTTTATGGCTAAGTAATATTCCATTGTATATATGTACCACATCTTCTTTATCCATTGCTCTGTCAGTAGACATGTAGCTTGCTTCCATGTCCTGGCTATTGCGAACAGTGTTTCAGTGAACACTGAGGTACATATATCTTTTCAAATATGGCTATATCTGGATACGTGCCCAGGAATGGGACTGTTGGATCATGTAGTAGCTTTATTTTTAATTTTTTAAGGAACCTTCATACAGTTCTCCATAGTGGCTATGCCAATTTGCTTTCCCACCAAAAGTGTAGGTGCATTCCGTTTTCTCCACAGCCTTTCCAGCATTCATTGGTTGGAGATTTTTTGATGATGGTGGTTATTGGAAGTATGAGTTGACATAACTTTTTTGTAGTTTTGATTTGGATTTCTCTAATAATTATTGATGTTGGGCATATTTTCATGTGCTTTTTAGCCATCTGTATGTCTTTGGAGAAGTGTCTATTTAGACCTTCCACTAATTTTTGTAGGGTTGGTGTTTCTGTTTTTTTATTTATTTTTTTTTTAATTGAACTGCATGAGACATTTGTATATTTTGGAGATTAATTCCTTGTTGGTCACTTTGTTTGCAAATATTTTCTCCCATTCTGTTAGGTTTTTTGTTTGTTTGGTTTGTTTTATTAATGATTTCCTTTTCTGTGCAAAAGCCATTTGTTTACTTTTGTTTTCATTTTCATTACTCTAGGAGATGGACCAAATTATCTTCTTCAAATGTATGTCAAAGAATGTTCTGCCTATGTTTTCATCTGTTTTATAATATCTGACCTTACATTTAGGTCTTCAGTCTATTTTGAGTTTATTTTTGCTTATGTTGTTAGAGAATGCTTTAACTTCAGGCTTTCATATGTATCTGCCTATTTTTCCCAGCACATTTATTGAAGACACTGTTTATTCTCCACTGTATATTCTTTTCTCTGTGTAATATATTACGTGACCATAGGTGTGTGGATTTGTCTCTGGACTTTCTCTCCTATTCCATTTGTCTGTATTTCTGTGTTTGTGCCAGTGCCATGCTGTTTGATGGCTACAGCTTTTTAGTATAGTCTGAAGTCAGGGAGACTCATTCCTCCAGCTCTGTTTTCTTTCTTAAGCTTGCTTTGGCTATTTGGGATCTTTTGTGTTTCCACACAAATTGTAAACTTTTTGTTCTAATTTTGAGAAAAATGTTATCGGTAATTTGATATGGATTGCATTAAGTCTATAGATTACTTTGGGTGGTAGAGCCATTTTGACAATATTGATTCTTCCAATCCAAGAACATTGTATATCTCTCCATCTGCTTGTGCCATCTTTAATTTCTTTTCTTATATCTCATAGTTCTAAGTGCAGGTCTTTTGCCTCCTTAGGTAGGTTTATTCCTAGTTATTTTATTCTTTAGGATGTGGTGGTAAATGGTATTGCTTTCTTAATTTCTCTTTTTGATCTTTCACTGTAAGCGTATAGGAATGCAAGCAATTTCTGTGTATAAATTTTGTTGACTTGCAACTTTACTAAATTCATTTATGAGCTCTAGTAGCTTTCTGGTAGCATCTTAAGGATTTTCTATGTATAGTATCATGTCACCTGCAAGAAGTGACAGTTTTACTTCTTTTTTCTTTTTCCAATTTGCATTCCTTTTGTCTCTTTTTATTTTTTGAATGCCATAACTAGGACTTCAAAAATTATGCTGAATAAATGTGGAGACAGAGGACATCCTTGTCTTATTCCTGACCTTAGAGGAAATGCTTTCCATCTTTCACTGTTGAGAAAGACTTTTGCTATGCATTTTATGTATGCATTTGCTGTATATGGCCTTTATTATGTTGAAGTATATTCCTTCTATCTGCACTCTATGGAGAAATTTTGTCATAAATGGGTGTTGAATTTTAGCAAAAGCTTTTCCTACATCTATTTAGGTGATCATATATCTTTTATTTTTCATTTTGTTAATATATTCTTCATTTTGTCTATAATTGATTGATTTGCATAGGTTGAAGAATCTTTGCACCCCTGGGATAAATCCCACTTGATCATGGAGCATGATATTTTTAATGTGTTGTTGGGTTATGATATTTTCTTAAGGATTTTTGCATCTATGATCATCTGTGTTACTGTCCTCTAATTTTCTTTCTTTTTGTGTGTATGTGCTATCTTTATCTGGTTTTCGTATCAGGGTGATGATCACCTCATAGAATGAGCTTGGGAATGCTCCTTCTTCTGTGTTTTTTTTTGTTTGTTTGTTTGTTTTGTTTTTGTTTTTTGTTTTTTCAGAATAGTTGAAAAAGGCTAGGTGTTTTTTCCTAAATGTTTGACAGAATTCACCTGTGATGCCTTCGGGTCCTGAACTTTTGTTTGTTGGTTTTTTAAATTGCACTTTCAATTTAATTATTTCTGACTGGTCTGTTCATATTTTCTCTTTTCTCCTGGTTCAATCTTAGGAGATTGTACCTTTCTAAGAATTTGTCCATTTTTCTAGGTTCCATTTTATTGGCATATAATTGTTTGTGGTAGTTTCTTGTGATTATTTATATTTCTATGCTGGCAACTGTAACTTCTTTTTCATTTCTAATTTTATTGATTTGTGTTCTCTTCCTTTCTTCTTGGTAAATCTGGCTAAAGGTTTACCATTTGTTTATCTTCTCAAAAAACTAGCTTTCAGTTTCATTAATCATTGCTATTGTTTTTCTTCAGTTCTCTTTTTATTTCTGCTCTGATCTTTATGATTATTTTTTTCTTTCTATTAAGTTTAGGTTCCGTTTGTTCCTCTTGATCTACCTGCTTTATGCCTAAGCCTTGGTTATTTATTTGAGAGTTTTGTTACTTCCTGACATAAGATTGTATTACTATAAACTTCCCTTTTAGAACTGTTTTTGCTGCATCTTATAGATTTTTGGATTGTCATGTACTTGTTGTCATTTGTCTCTGGATATTTTTGCAATTTCCTCCTCAATTTCTTCAGTGATCCATTGGTCGTTTAGTAATATATTGCTTTGCTTGCAGGTGATTTTTTAAAAATTATTTTATTGATTTTAATTGGAGGCTAATTACTTTACAGTATTGTTTTGGGTTTTGCCATACATCAACATGAATTAGCTAATGGGTGTGCATGTGTCCCACCATCCTGAACACCCTTCCCACCTCCCTCCCCACCACATCCCTTGGGTTGTCCCAGAGCACCAGCTTTGAGTGCCCTGCTTCATGCATCAAACTTGCACTAGTCATTTGTTTTATATACGGTAATATACGTGTTTCAATGCTATCCTCTCATATTGTCCCACCCTTGCCTTCTCCCCCCCATAATCCAAAACTCTGTTCTTTACATCTGTGATAGTGTTTTTTACAGTTTTTTTTTTTCTTTCCTGTAATAAATTTCTATTCTCACAGTGTTGTGGTCAGAAAAGATGCTTGATATGATTTCAGTTTTCTTAAATTTTTTACCAGTGCTTGATTTGTGACCCAGGATGTGACCTATCCTGGATAATGTTCCATGTGCACTTGAGAAGAAAATGTGTTCTGCTGCTTTTGGATGGAATGTTTATAGGTATCAATTAAGTCTATCTGGTCTAAGGCTTGTGCTTCCTTATTAATTTTATGTCTGGATGATCTGTCTATTGATGAAATTGGGGTGTTAAAGTCTCTACTATTATTGTGTTACTGTTGACTTCCCCTCTTATGGCTATTAGCATTTGTCTTATGTATTTAGGTGCTCCTATGTTGGGTGCATATATATCTATATTTTATGTTACATCTTCTTCTTGGATTGAGAAATTTTTTTCTTTTGAAAAGAATGAAACATGTTAAATATAACTTGTTCCTTTTCAATTATCTAAAAGTGCATAACTGATATCAAACTTTGGGCTTTAATTGAATTTACAATTGTGAGTTTCAAATTCAGTAGTCATGATTCTGTAACTATTTATCCCTGATGAAGGAAAAAGTCTACATCTACAAAAATAATATTATATTCTAACAATGGTAATTAATAAATGCACATATAGTTATGTAAAGATATGCTACTTATAGGAGATTTTACTGAATGGTTCAATCTATATTTTCAAACAGACTGAATATTTAAAATTATATTTTATACATTCAATGCCAGGATGACCATAAAAAAGAGAATAAACTTCAAAAATAACACTTTTGTGAAATACTTAGTTTAAAATTATGTGGAATGTTTTTATGACAAATCTGTTATTGTTCAATTCCATTTAAGTTCTAAGAGATGAGAGAAATGAAAAGTACTAATATTTGGAACTTGGAAGGAGTTGTTCCAAAAACATATGCTAGTAGGAAATCTGTTCCTGTATAAGACAGTATTTCAGAGCATGGTAAATGTCAACAGCCAATCCACTGTCTTTGTAGAGTTCCACCAGAATGTGTAGATTATAACATTTGTCACAGAGAAATACTTCAGATACAAACTAGAAAGCTGTAATTTTGTGGGTAGCTGAAGCAAAAGGATGTGATTTGAAACCTTAACACATTGGCTAGAATGATTCAGAGATTCAGTCCTAGAAACATGGAGAGACAAATAAAAAGAAAAGAAAATATTGACAGGGAGATACTTATTCTTTCTGAGGTAGCAATAGGGAATTGCTTTTAGAATAAAAGAAAATTTTATTTAGTAAAACTAGAACTGAAATCAAAGTTTTATAGTAGAAATTGTACATATTAAGAAATTTCTTTTCTTTTTTTTTCCTCTTTAAATAAGTATTGGCCTTGGAAATGTTAAAGTAAAAGCTAAATAATTCCAACAAGATGGGGATTTCAGGGTCTGAACCAACTGAAAACCACATAGCAGTATTCTAATGTTTTAAATTGTTTATTCTTTCATTATGAGGAAATTTCTGGAACTCATTTTTCAAATCAAGGAGCTACAGATTGAGAGGATTTTTCTAAGCAATTCAGCACATCTGTGAAAATGACTATGAAATAAAACATTTGTTCTATTTTAGGAAAATTATCAGTGACTTTTACAGTTTCCAAAGTCAAGAAAAAGCAAGAAAAAATAATTTAGATCACCATGTAAAAATATAAATGTGTGTGTGTGTGCTCAGTCTTGTCTGACTCTGTGACCCCATGGACTGTATCCTACCAGGCTCCTCTATCCATGAAATTTTCCAGGCAAGAATATTGGAGTAGGTTGCCATTTCTTACTCCAGGAGATCTTCCCAACCCAGGGATCAAACTCATGCCTCTTGTATCTTCTGCATTGGTGAGTGGATTCTTTACCACTGTGCTACCTGGAAAGCCCATAAATATCAGTAGCCTATTATTAATATTGTCTGATATTGAGGTACTACTTGAAAATGAAAGTATAGCGTTCCTTGTATACTATTAGGATAATACCAAAATCTGCGTGTTTTTTTCTGTTTAAAGAATGACTGTACAGATATGAAAGCTTTAAATACCTATATTATAAAACAGTGCTAGCTATTAATAAATACATGTACTGATATAATTTATAATAAATTGAAAAACTTTCTAAATCAGGAGTTACAAAATTTGATGTATTTTCTATCTTTTCACAAACTCACTACTCAAACTTACTTCAAATCACTTAACATTTCTGAATGTATCCTCATCTTTAATTATACAGTGATATATTCAAGACCAGTTGAACACTTAAACTCTATGGGCTCCTTTTGAGTATATTAGTTACTAATAAATACTCCACAAATTAATGTAGATAATACTTTCCATACAGTGAAACACAGTTGGAAATGCTGAATTGAAACCTAGCATGAATAATAGCACAGTGAAGCAGAGGAATTTTAACTTAATTTCTGATGTGCAGAACGATCAATAATCTGAAGCTCTGAGAGGCCAGCTACTGAGAGACAGCAGGAGAACACGGCAGAGTCTGCATGAGTCCTAATAAAAAGAAGGTTAAAGCGAAAGGGAGTTAGCAGCTGAGTGGGTAAACAGAGGTGGTGAGTAGCAAAAGAGGGAGTTTAAAAGAAGGGAAAACAGATCAATCGAAAGTTAGCTTAGCAATCAGAACCAACTATAGAAAAGGAGGTCCTGAAGGAGTTCAAAGGCATTTGTGTAGTTGATGTTGTTGACGTTTACAAGATTCTATAAATGAGGCAGCTTACTGAAAAGAAGTTATTGAGAAACTAATGAGTCAGAATCAAGAAAAAGAGATGGGAAAAGTTCTCAAAAGAATCATTCCTGTAGTAAAAAAGCTTATAAAACATTCTTTTTTTTTTTCTCTAATAAAATACAATTAAGGGAAAAAAATAAAACTATGTCCAAATTCTGAAGAACAAAACTGAAGATGAAATTATTTTAAATATCACTAAATTATGAAGAAATTGTTAGGAAGAAGAAAGGATGGGTATTCGTAGCATCTGGAAATGGACTATCCTTTGTGATCAGTCTGTGAGTAGCTCCTCCACATGTTAACTCTTTCAAGAGTACTTCCCTTCCTGGAGAATATAGCTCTGATAGTTTAAGGGCAATGATTTCATTCTTCAGAGAAACTTGTTTTCATGGATTAGACTTCTTAGTGTGTAATCATGTGTTCAGATAATAGATTAGGATGTCTCCTAAAATCCCATGCTTTAGAGGAGTTTTTATTTATGGGAGATAAGGAGTTTTTATTTATGGGAGATATTTGCATACCCCATGTTAAGTATTTTATAGAAGTAGGAATTATTAGGAAGCAGTAATGACACTGTGGTTTGGAAATATGTAGCAAGAGGAAAGTGACTCTTCTAAACTTCAGACATCTGTGACTTTGATGAGGATAATGTTTCTGCAGATGAAGAAAGTGACAGTTGTGAGCTCATCACCTGCTCCCCTATTTCAATAATCCCAATTTACTCTTCAAGTATTAACTTATATTTTACTTCTCTCTAGGAGGCTCCCCTGCTCATAGCCTCCCTCAGAGATATCCAAATAAATTTAGGTGTTCTTCTGGGTTTCAGTTCAGTTCAATCGCTCAGTTGTGTCCGACTATTTGCAACACCATGGACTGTAGCACACCAACTCCCAGAGCTTGGTCATCAAGTCAGTGATGACATTCAACCATCTCATCCTCTGTCATCCCCTTCCCTTGCTCTTCTGGGTTTACTCTTGGCAACTTATAATGCTTACATTGAACGTGTCCAAAGCTTTGGTTTAGAGCTTAGAACAATCTGTGTAATAAATGATGTGTGTTTAATAGAATAAAATTTCACTGAAAGTCTATTTCATTCAAAAATAATTTAATTATGCAGAACTTACACAGAAAGCATATCTATAAACAAAAATTAAATCCATCAATTTTGCCCAGTTGTTTAAAGATTAGTTCACATTTTTTGCAATTATAATATACAAAGGGGCAGGCAGTACTGACCAAAGGTTCCTGAACATGATCTAATGATATAAAATCACATAAATATATTGTTTTTCTTAAGCTAATCTTTTATTTTAAATTCGTGATAAGCAGTAAGACATGTTCTTTTCAAAAACAGATATAATTATTCTAGACCACAAATAAATAAAATGGGATAACAATTGACTAGTCTTAGGTATCTAGACCCATATCAGAGAAGAAAAGGAAAATTAAAATAACAATATTTGGGCATAGTTAAGACCTAAGTGGGGGAATCTGATAACTGGGATTTCATATGGATTGATTCATTGCACCTAGCAGTGATAAAGATGTAAGCTAGGCTGGAAGAAATCTCTCCACTGTGTACTAAAATTTGTAAAAACAGCACTTCAGATCCCTGGATTTGAGCTCCCGGAATCATACAGGAAATTCCCACTGTCTATTTAATTTTACAGATGGCAATGTATATGTTTCCATGCTTCTCCCTCAGTTCATCCCGCCCTCTCCTCCCCTCACTGTGTCCACAAGTCTGTTCTCTATGTCTGTGTCTGCATCGCTGCCCTGCAAACAGCTCCATCAGTACCATCTTTCCAGATTCCATATATATGTGTTAACATATGGTGCTTCTTTCTTCTCTTTCTGACGTAATTTCACTCTATGTAATAAGCTCTAGGTTCATCCACTCATTAGAACTGACTCAAATGTATTTCTTATTATGGCTGAGTATATATATACACCTCTTACCTAGAGGGATGAGGTGGGCTGGGAGATGGGAGGCAGGTTCAAGAGGGAGGGGAGGGACATATGTATACCTATTGCTGATTCATGTTGATATATGGCAGAAACCAACACAATATTGTAAAGTACTTACCCACCAATTAAAAGTAAATAAAAGAAAAAAAAAGAAAATGCAAAGAAAAAATGCTTCAAATATAACCACTTAAACATTCTTCTAAAAATAATAAAAGTATTTAAAGTAATAACAAAAGACATATACATCAAAGGAAAATCCACAATGAAAATTTACAAACTTGACAAAGATGGAAATATTATATAAGTGCTGTTGGAGTTAATAGGTCTCTGATTATTTTTCATATGAGTCAGAAATATAGTTAAAGCAGAGTTCCTTAGGTTTCTACAAATAATTTTGCCTTGCCATTTTGCTGTAGTTTTAGATCAAATGACCTTATTGTCTGAAGGTTTTGGGCTTTCCAGATAGCTCAGTGGTAAAGAATCCACCTGCCAATGCAGGAAACACAGGAGACATGGGTTTGATCCCTGGGTCAGGAAGATTTCCTGGAGGAGGAAATGGCAAGCCACGCCGGTATTCTTTTTTGGGCAATCCCATGGACATTTTAAAGATAAAGATGCTAGAGAATAGATAAGGTGTGAAGTTTTGTTCATGACAGATATTAAGATATTAAATTGGTGGCAAAATTGACTTGAATTCAGAACTTGGTTCAGCTCTATTCTACAACAGTGCTTCTGCTATCACATGCTGCCTATTACTTACAAATAAAACACTGTAGACAAAAATGTTTCTAAATTAGCAAATAAAAAATAAAAAGTAGATATTATAATGAAAACAAAGTCACACATATTTATACAAAGTATTAGGAATGAAATTTATAAAATCCTTCTGAAAAATATATGCAGCATATACAATAAAATAGCATATAAAATAGTTTTAACAGTATATAGTAGAAATATATTCTGACTTGTCAAATTATTCAATCAATAATCTAGAAAAATGGACAATTCTAAAGTATTTTAATTCCACCAAAGGTCAAAAAAGTTGCAAGTAGGAAATTTCTAAGTTAAAAATACAGTTAAGAAACAGGGAAAATCAGCCTAGAGCATCACAAGCAATTCATCAAATAGGGAATAATTAAAAAAACATTAAATGTGAGAGTAAAACCAAAAATTATCATCATCATTATCATAATTACAATCATAGTATACTACATCTTTCACTTTCAAGAAGTGTAAGATGGAATATAATTTTCACTACTCCTGCTTAGCACAACTAAAAGCAATAGGGACTATAATAAAACAAAATAAAAATACTCTTCAAAGTATAAAAATTAAAAAAGGCAGACCATCAAGGACTCTGGGACCTGAGGAACTACATGATCACACATATTGACCATTTCTTTTTGTCTTTTGTCTCTTATATACAAAACTGGGAACTGAAAAAGCTAACAATCTAGAAATACCAATAAGCACACACACTAAAAAGCCAACAAAAATGTGCTCTCTCTAGGTTAAAAAAAAAAAAAATGAAAGGGACAGCCTAACATGGCAGAAAACATGGAGACAACAACCAGTCTAATCGATTGGAGTAAAACAGAAATCATGAGCCCCACACTCACTATACTAGTAACAGCTGATCACAGAGCCCAAACTTCCACCCTGGAGCGCCTGGGCAGCACATACCAATATCCCTGCATAGATGGTGTGAGTAAATGCCAAGCAGAGTGTTAGCAATTTCATTCCTGATGGCTCATCATGAGCTTGCTTACAGCAGTATTGGTGGGGGCCATAGCCATGAAATGGACTTCCAACCCTCCCTTCTGCATTAAGTAGAAATCCCTTCTGCCCATTTCAGATGTCACCAGAGACTGAGTAGGAAACTCAGATTTCTACATTCACCTGGAAATAATGAGGTAAAATCCCTCTTTCCCCTGCCAGAGAATCATTAAAGAAAGCCACCTAAAATAGAAGTTTTATGGAAGATTCAGAGTCTCAGATAAAATACAAAAATAGCCAGGATTCAAATGATAAGTCTTTCATCCTACTAAGAATTAGGAAAAACTCAATTTAAATGAGAAAACCAATCAACAGATGTCAACATCAAGATGGCACAGATGTTAAATCTAATTTAAAACCAAAATCCAATTTAAGATTAGATTTTTAACAACCATGATAAAAATGCTTTAATTAGCAATTATGAATACAATGGAAACAAATGAAACAACAGAAAGCTTCAGCAATAGCCTGTTCAAAGACATAGAAGATATAAGTAGAACCAAATAAAAACTTTAAAACCCAAGAATACAACAACAAAAATTCAGTAGACAGGGTTAACATCAGAATGGAGCAGACAGAAGGAAGTGAGTGGAAGACTGAATGATAGATATTATTTAATCTGAACGAGAGAGTAAATACATTTAAATTAAAAAAAGAAAAATGAACAAAGACTTAAGGATGTTTGGAACAACAAAATCAGAACATGTATGTCTTCAAGGTCTTAGAAAGAAGAAAACCTACAGGACTGAAAAAGTACCCAAATAATGGCTGAAAACATCTGAAACATAGCAGCATATTCAAACTTAAAATTCTAGCAATTTATGCATGCTCAGTCACTTCAATCCTGTTAACCTCTTTGTGACTCTATGGACTGTAGCCTGCTAGGCTCCTCAGTCCATCGGATTCTCCAGGAAAGAATACTGGAGTGGGTTGCTATGCCCTCCTCCAGGGGATCTTCCAGACCCGGGGATCAAAGCAGCATCTCTTGCCTCACAAGCAGATTCTTTACCACTGAGCCACAGGGGAAGCCCAACAAGTTATGATGGACCTTAAACTGGGTAAACCCAAAGGAATCCATGCTAATATGCATTATAATTAACCTTCTGAAAACTAAAGACAAAGTAAAAAAAAAAAAAAGAATCTGAAAAAAATGTCACAGAGGAAAACCGTTAGAAATACAGCATCATTCTTGAAACAGTGGACGTCAAAAAAAGCGGTACAAGAAATTTCAAGTGGTAGAAGAAAAAAACAAAACAAAACAAAACTGTCAACCCAAATTCTATATTCAGTGTAAATATTTTTCAGATTGCTTCAGGAACATACCTTCTAGAGTACACCTTTAACATTACTGGTGAAGATATATATAAACTTCAAATAATCTATGAGAAAGTGAAAGTGTTAGTCATTCAGTCACGTCAGACTCTCTGTGACCCCATGGACTGTATGTAGCCCACCAGGCTTCTCTGCCCATGGGATTCTCCAGCAAGAATACTGGAGTGGGCTGTCATTCCGTTCTCCAGGGGATCTTCCTGACCCAGGAATCCAACCCAGGTCTCCTGCATTAAAGGCAGATTGTTAAACCTCTGAGCCACCAGCGAAGCCCTATATAAACTATATGGTCTATCTATAATCTCGAAAGAAACCTCGTTTACTTGCGGGGTTAATTTTCCTGCGTTCAACGCGGTCCTTGTGTCACCGACCTGGGGAACAGATAGGAGAAGGTGAAGCCGGGTGAATGGGCGCCTTGCTGCGGTGCTGGCTGGAAGGCGGGCATGCTTTGTGCTCAGGGATGACTTCCGGAACGCGGGCCTGCTCTCCACGCCACTGCTCAGATGGAGGAACAGAGGCCAGAGCTCATTCCCTACTTCCAGAGCAGCCAAGGCCCCGCGGAGGCAGCGGAGTGCATGAAAGCGGCCTTTCGGCGCGAGGACACCTAAGAGAGGGTGAGCGGCCACCCGCTCTGGGTCCCCGCCCGGCCCGCCTCCCACGTGGGCCCGTCCGGCAGAACCGCTTCCAGTCCCCCTCCGCCCGCCAAAGCCCACGCCGGGAGGACTCTGGACCTTGGGCCTCAGCCTCGCGTCCGCTCAGGCCTTGAGCCACCCCGTCTGGGCGAGCCTCTGGCCACGGGACTGAGCCCCAGTGGAAGGACGGAGAGACTGGCCCTTCCAAGTGCACCGGGCTCCAAGGCCTAATCGGGAGTTAGGGGCGATGGGGCGCGGCCCTGGCCAACCACACCGCGCTGGCTGTGGGCACGTTCCTTGGAACTCGGGGACAGGGCGAGGACCCGCGTGCCAACTTCAGGGCTGCTGGGCATTCCAGGTCCCTATCCGGAGGGGACCTCCGGGCCGTTCAGCGGTCCTCGTTGTCCTGGGACCCCTATTTGCCTGTCTGCCCCACCAGCTCCTTCCCCCTCCCGAGTTCTGCGTTTCACAGCCAGCCTCACCCCAGCCTACCCTACCCTCCTGACCCCTTGGTCTGCAAAAGCAGAAGCTGCAGGGGGGATGCCCCACCTCAGATGCCTCAATTAACAATCGGTTTAAAAAAAAAAAAAAAAAAGTGAAGCCACAAGGGCTTATTTAACTAATCTGTGATCTCCATTTGACTTTAAAGTTTATATTTGATGTGTGTAGGTGTTCTGGAGAAGGAAATGGCAACCCACTCCAGTATTCTTGCCTGGGAAATCCCACGGGCGGGCTACAGTCCATGGGGTCTCAAAGAGTCGGACATGACTGAACGACTAACACTTTCACTTTTCAGTTTCAGGTGTTGTGTGTGATTTTTTGTACACTGCATCAAAAGCTTGCAAAGTGCTTGCCACACGCTTTAGGAACTAGTGAATATTAGTTGAATAGGAATTTGTTTAAGATATGTGTTTATCTCAACTGAACAGATTCCATACAAAAACCTCAATATAAACCACAGGTACCTTCAAAGTCATTGAGACTTGCACCCTTGAAGTCTCTGTCATCTAACAGCACTGCTCAAATGGGTTGATTGTTTCAAAGTATGCTGCAAAGCATTTCTACTTGGCGCTGTGTACCCTGGGAGTGGCTGTGCTTTATATGCTTAATATAGTTTCAAAAGTATCTATCTTAATTAATTAATCAATTTGATAGGTAAACAGTAACAAGGCTGACAGGCATTCTTCTAGGAGTTGGAATTACAGTGGGAATTTTAGAGTCACAACAGGGGTTAAAACAACTGGCATTACCCCTCCATCCAGGGAGATGATGACATTCAATGGGGACAGCATGAATCAGAGTTTCACAAATAATAAAATATGGGTGTTTCCAGGCTTCTGTCTTTGCCGTGCTGTACCCAATGCATTATACCTCTTCTAGTATTATCCCTTAGAATAGAAATGATATTTGAATTTCATTTTCATTGTATAGAATTTAGGATGTCTTGGATCTCCACCTTCTCTATCATCTACCCTGCATTACTGTACAACCAGCACTTACAGTATTATATGTTTGAAATTATTCAGAATCATTCTTACAAGTGCAGAAGAGTTAGGAAAAAATACCCCCATCATCTCTAAACTATTTTTTCGGGAGAATAATGCCTATCTATATTATAAATGCTGAAATATCATAGTCTAAGCATTTGTCCTAAAATAATTATTAGTATCTGGTTCTAAATGGTGAATCTTGACTCTACTCTAATCCACCCTGATTAAAGGAGTAAATCTCTTCAAGTCTCTTCGTATACATATATACAGTCAAAATCTACATACTCATTTATATATATATATATACATATATATATGTACATCTCCATATCTCAAACTTTAAAAGTCAGTAATTTTGCCTGGCCTCACACAGCTTTATCTGCAGCATATTAGGGTTTTGAAAGTGAAAGTTGCTCAGTCATGTCCAACTCTTTGCGACCCCATGGACTATACAGTCCATGGAATTCTCCAGGCCAGAATACTGGAGTGGGTAGCATTTCCTTTCTCCAGGGGATCTTCCTGACCCAGGAATCGAACTGGGGTTTCCTGCATTGCAGAGTAGTTATGCCTATTTTGAATTTCTTCAATTCTATTTTGACTTTTTTGTCACACTCAGTATTCTTAATCATGTTTGTATAAGGAGGGACTTGGAGTTAGATTAATCTAAATTCAGATTCAGGCCATATGATTTCTTAATTTGCAGAAATTTGCTTGAAAAAATTTGCTTACCTTCTCTTACCCTCATTTTCTTTGTGTATAAAATGAAAGTAGTGCTAGTCTTTGCATTCCATGTAATCTAATAAAACACCATGTGTGGTAAGTGATGCTTTCCTCGCTACTGAGAAATAATATATGCTATCAATTAATTGTGACAGGTCATCAGCAGTAAAATACACTCTAAAATCAGAAATGTGTTTCTTAAAAATTACAAAATAACATTCCACATCTTTGTTAGTAATGAAATTATATATATATATATATACACACACACATATATATATAAATATATAACATGATTCCTTTGATCCTTTGAATGTTAGTTTCTTATCTGATTCACCTTCAGTCAGATTCTTATTATAGTGGTTTTGATGATCAGATTAAATGTGGTGTACAAACATGATAAGATATTACAAATCCATTGCCAATTCTCTTGCTTACTATTACATTATATGATCAGAATCTATGAATATTTACTCGAGCACTACAATTAATTTGCCTTTGATTTTAGAGAAGTAACTAAATTTTCTTGACTTCATTAATTAGCAAAATGAAAACATAAGCTTATAAACATATTATTAAGTTTAAAATATAAAACTGATTCTGAAATATTTCCCAAATATGATATGTTAAGTCGTAATGGAAAGAATGCTCAAAGCAAATGAAATCTATCTGACATTGTTAATTCAAACAACATTTTTGCCTGTGTGAGTGCCACTGAATGAGGAATCCTCCCAGGAAAAAAGACAAAAGCAAAGCTTGAAATAGCCTCTCATCCTCCATAGGTAAAATCTCCAGAGTGGTAGTACAGGCTGATGGGAATTTTTTACTCCCTGTGCTGTATCTGTTCAGTTGATAAAAAGAGGGCTTTGATCTCAGAGACTGTCAATCCAGCTCTTTTTATGAAAAATTTGCTTAAAGTAAACAGTAAAAGTAGCAAACCAGTTATTAAAATTCCACCCCAATTGGCTATGCTCCCAGTTCCAAAACTCAAAACATAATACCCACTGATTATTCAGATTATGTTTAAGACATTTTTATGTGTTCTTAAAAAAAAATCACCACTATAAATAACCAATCTAGCTGAGAAAATTACAAATCTTCCCTTTCAAATTCTAATCATATTAGTTGAGTTAAAGTAAGATCCAACAAAACTTCTTTCAGTGACATTTCTATTGATACAAGCTCTAAGTACTAAATTCTGAGCTATATCCAGCCACTAGACTTTTGTGGATAACTATGAAATACTATACTTGAGTTTATACCCAATGACTGTCAATCATGTTAAAAGCACACTCATCTGTAAAATTCATATGTGTGTGTGTGTGTATATATATATATATTTGAGATATTAATCTATTCACTAAGGCTGTCTTTTCCCACTGCTAGTTACCTTCTGAACTATTTTCCTTTTTATATTTTAAAGAGATGCCCACTGAGATTTTCAAACATATTAGCCATATACAATGGAATAAAGCCTCCTTGTTTATTTGACAATCTTGTTAGATACAATGGTATAACAAACACATTAAGTTTTCTCATTCTGCTTTTGGCTATTTAGAGAAGACAGGAACTATAAAAGCTATATTTCTTAGTATCTATTGGAGCTAAGGTTCTGAAAATGAATCAATTAGTTCACTTGTTTATTTCACTGGTTTACTGAAGACAGGAAGAGTTGGGGCCCACTTTGTTGCTGGATCTTTAAGTGACAGAGCCAGGGGAATTGAGTAGTGAAGGCATGCAGACTCAGCATTGCAGACTCTGAGACCATCCGGAGGCAGAGCTGCTGCCGTCAATGCAGCAGCAGAGGGGCGTTCTCACCTATGAAGTGCAGCTCTATGACTCTGACCTCCTTTGCCTACACTTCTAGTGCCTTTAAGTCCCCTATATTGATTTCCTGCCAAGGGAAATAACTAAAATGGTTTCTGCTTCTTCTATGAGATACTGACTGCAACTTCTCAAAGGGAGGACATTTAATTCCAAAACATTTTTCTAACATAAAGGGGAAATTAAAGATTGCTGATATACATATTTAAATCAAGAATGAAACAATAATAATCTAGAAAATTAATTGTATGTTTCAGAGGAATTAAAACTGTTATGTAACGCTAAAATTATGGTTAAATGATTTCACACAGTTCTTGACTTCAAAGTGAACATGTAACTTCAGGGGGAAAGAATTACACTGTCAAATCATTAATACTCAGTTCAGTTCAGTCGCTCAGTCACAGCTGACTTTTTGCAACCCCATGGACAGCAGCTTGTCAGGCTTCTGTGTCCATCACCAATTACTGGTGCTTGCTAAAACTCATATCCATCGAGTCAGTGATGCCATCCAACCATCTCCTCCTCTACTGTCCCTTTCTCCTTCTGCCTTTAATCTTTCCCAGCATCAGGGTCTTTTCCAAAGAGTCGGCACTTCCCAACAGGTGGTCAAAGTATTGGACTTTCAGCTTCAGCATCAGTCCGTCCAATGAATATTCAGTACCGATTTCCTTTAGGATTGACTGGTTGGATCTCCTTGCAGTCCAAGGGATTCTCGAAAGTCTTCTTCAACACTACATTTCAGAAGCATCAGTTCTTTGGCACTCACCCTTCTTTATAGTCCAACTCTCACATTCAAACATGACTCCTGGAAAAACCATAGCTTCGACTAGATGGACCATTGTCAACAAAGTAATGTCTCCACTTTTTAATATGATATCATAGTTGGTCATAACTTTTCTTACAAGGAGCAAGAGTCTTTTAATTTCATGACTGCAGTCACCATCTGCAGTAATTTTTGAGCCCAAGAAATTGGTTTGTCACTGTCTCCATTGTTTTCCCATCTATTTGCAATAAAGTGATGGGACTGGCAAGGGGAGATGGAAAGCCTTCCTCAGCGATCAATGCAAAGAAATAGAGGAAAACAATAGAATGGGAAAGACTAGAGATCTCTTCAAGAAAATTAGAGATCAAGGGAACATTTCATGCAGAGATGGGCTCAATAAAGAACAGAAATGGTATGGACCTAACAGAAGCAGAAGATGTTAAGAAGAGGTGGCAAGAATACACAGAAGAACTGTACAAAAAAGATCTTCACGACCCAAATAATCACGATGGTGTGATCACTCACCTGGAGCCAGACATCCTGGAATGTGAAGTCAAGTGGGCCTTAGAAAGCATCACCACAAACAAAGCTAGTGGAGGTGATGGAATTTCAATTGAGCTATTTCAAATCCTGAAAGATGATGCTGTGAAAGTGCTGCACTCAATATGTCAGCAAATTTGGAAAACTCAGCCATGGTCACAGGACTGGAAAAGGTCAGTTTTCATTCCAATCCCAAAGAAAGACAATCCCAAAGAATGCTCTAACTACCACACAATTGCACTCATTTCACAGGCTAGTAAAGGAATGCTTAAAATTCTCCAAGCCAGGCTTCAGCAATATATGAACCATGAACTTCCAGATGTTCAAGCTGGTTTTAGAAAAGGCAGAGGAACCAGAGATCAAATTGCCAACATCCACTGGATCATCAAAAAAGCAAGAGAGTTCCAGAAAACATCTACTTCTGCTTTATTGACTAGGCCAAAGCCTTTGATTGTGTGGATCACAATAAACTGTGGAAAATTCTGAAAGAGATAGGAATACCAGACCACCTGACCTGCCTCTTGAGAAATCTGTATGCAGGTCAGGAAGCAACAGTTAGAACAGGACATGGAACAACAGACTGGTTCCAAATAGGAAAAGGAGCATGTCAAGGCTGTATATTGTCACCCTACTTATTTAACTTATATGCAGAATACATCATGAGAAACGCTGGGCTGGAGGAAGCACAAGCTGGAATCAAGATTGCCGGGAGAAATATCAATAACCTCAGATATGCAGATGACACCATCCTTATGGCAGAAAGTGAAGAAGAACTAAAGAGCCTCTTGATGAAAGCGAAAGAGGAGAGTGAAAAAGTTGGCTTAAAGTTCAACATTCAGAAAACTAAGATAATGGCATCTGGTCCCATCACTTAATGACAGATAGACAGGGAAACAGTGGAAACAGTGTCAGATTTTATTTTTTTTGGGCTCCAAAATCACTGCAGATGGTGATTGCAGCCATGAAATTAAAAGACGCTTACTGCCTGGAAGGGGAGTTATGACCAACCTAGACAGCATATTAAAAAGTAAAGACAAAAAAAAAAAAAAAAAGACATTACTTTGTCAACAAAGGTCCATCTAGTCAAGGCTATGGTTTTTCCAATGGTCACGTATGGATGTGAGAGTTGAACTACAAAGAAAGCTGAGCACTGAAGACTTGATGCTTTTGAACTGTGGTGTTGGAGAAGACTTTTGAGAGTCCCTTGGACAACAAGGAGATCCAAACAGTCAATCCTAAGGAAGATCAGTCCTGGGTGTTCTTTGGAAGGACTAATGTTGAAGCTGAAACTCCAATACTTTGCCACCTGATGCGAAGAGCTGACTCATTGGAAAAGACCCTGATACTGAGAAAGATTGAGGTCAGGAGGATAATGGGATGACAGAGGATGAGATGGTTGGATGACATTACCAACTCAATGGACATGGGTTTGGGTGGACCCCGGGAGTTGGTGATGGACAGGGAGGATTGGCATGCTGCAGTTCATGGGCTCACAAAGAGTCAGACATGACTGAGCAATTGAAATGAACTGATGGGACTGGATGCTATGATCTTAGTTTTTTGAATGTGGAGTTTTAAGCCAACTTTTTCACTCTCCTCTTTCACTTTCGTCAAGAAGCTCTTCAGGTCCTCTTCATTTTCTTCCATATGGGTGGTTTCATCTGAGTATCTGAGGTTATTGATATTTCTCCTGGCAATTTTGATTCCAGCTTCTGCTCCATCTCAGCTGGTAAAGATATGGTTGCAATGCAGGAGACCTGAGTTCTATCCCTAGGTTGGGAAAATCCTCTGGAGAAGGGAAAGACTATCCACTCCAGTATTCTGCCCCAGAGAATTCCATGGACTGCATAACAAAGGGTCAGACACGAGTGAATAACTTTCACACACACTCTGCTTCATTCAGCCCAGAATTTGCATGATATATTCTATATATTAGTTAAATAAACAGGGTTACAATATACCACCTTGACATACTCCTTTCCCAATGTTAAACTAATCTGTTGTTCCATGCCGGTTCTAACTGTTTTTGCTTCTTGACTTGTACACAGATTTCTCAGGAGACAGGTCAGGTGGTCTGGTATTCCCATCTCTTTAAGAATTTTCCACAATATGTTGTGATCCACACAAAGGCTTTGGCATAGTCAATAAAGCAGAAGTCAATGTTTTTCTGGAACTCTCTTATTTTTTCTATGATCCAATGGATGTGGGCAATTTGGTCTCCCGCTTCCTCTGCCTTTTCTAAATCCAACTTGAATGTTTGGAAGTTCTGTTTATGTACTGTTAAAGCCTGGCTTGTAGAATTTTGAGCATTACTTTCCTATCATGTGAGATAAGTGCAACTGTGTGGTAGTTTGAGCATTCTTTGGGATTAGAATGAAAACTGACCTTTTTCAGTCCTTTGGTCACTGCTGAGCTTTCCACATTTGCCAGCATACTGAATGCAGTACTTTCACAGCATCATCTTTTAGGGTTGAACTAGCTCAGCTGGAATTTCATCACCTCCATTAACTTTGTTCATAGTGATGCTTTCTAAGGCCCACTTGACTTCACATCCAGATGTTTGGTTCTAGGGGAGTGATCACACCATTGCGGTTATCTGGATCATGAAGATCCTTTTTGTATAGTTGAGGTGTTCTGTGTATTCTTGCCACCCCTTCTTTATTTCTTTGCTTCTGTTACATCCATAGCATTTCTGTCCTTTATTGTGCCCCTCTTTGCATGAAATGTTCTCTTGGTATCTCTAATTTTCTTGAAGACATCTCTAGTGTTTCCCATTCTTTTGTTTTCCTGTATTTTCTTTTTTTGCACTGATCACTGAAGAAGACTTTCTTATCTCTCCTTGCTATTCTTTGGAACACTTCATTTATATGAATATATTTTTCCTTTTCTCCTTTGTCTTTAGTATCTCTTCTTTCCTCAGCTATTTATAAGGCCTCTTTAGACAACCATCTTGCCTCTTTGTATTTCTTTTTCTTGGGAATGGTCTTAATCACTGCCTCCTGTACATTGTTATGAATCTCCATCCATAATTTTTAGGCACTCTGTCTATCAAATCTAATTCCTTGAACCCATTTGTCACTTCCACTGTATAATCATAAGGGATTTGATTTAGGTCATACCTGAATGTCTAGTGGTTTTCCCAGCTTTATTGAATATAAGTATGAATTTTTGAATAAGGAGTTCATGATCTGAATCCCAATCAGTTCCCAGTCTTCTTTTTGCTGGCTGTATAGAGCTTCACCATTTTCAGCTGCAAATGATATAATCAATCTGATTTTGGTGTTAACCGTCTGGTGACTTTCATCTGTGGAATTGCCTCTTGTATTGTTGGAAGAAGGTGTTTGCTATGACCAATACATTACTTTGGCAATGCTCTGTTAGCTTTTGCCCTGCTTTATTTTTTACTCCAAGGTCAAATTTGTCTGTTACTCCAGGTATCTCTTGACTTCCTACTCTTATAGTGAAAATGAAATCATTTTTGGTGTTAGTTATGGAAGGTCTTGTACGTCTTCATATAACCATTCAACCTCAGTTTCTTTAGCATTACTGGTTGGGACATAGACTTGGATTACTGTGATGTTGAATGGTTTGCCTTGGACAGAGATCATTCTGTCATTTTTGAGATTGCATCCAAGTACTGCATTTCAGACTCTTTTGTTGACTATGAAGGCTACAACTTTTCTTCTAAGGGATTCTTGCCCACAGTAGTAGATATAATGGACATCTAAATTAAATTCACCCATTTCAGTCCATTTTAGTTCACTGATTCCTAAAATGTTGATGTTCACTCTTGCCATCTCTTGATTGACCACTCCTAATTTACATTGATTCATGGACCTAGCATTCCAGGTTCCTATGCAATATTATTTTTATAGCATCAGACTTTACTTCCATCATGAGTCACATCCACAGCTGGATATTGTTTTCTCTTTGGCTCCATCTTTTCATTCTTTCTGGAGTTATTTCTCCACTCTTCTCTAGTAGCATAATGGACACCTACCAACCTGGGAAGTTCATCTTTCAGTGTCCTATCATTTTGCCTTTTCATACTGTTCATGAGGTTCTCAAGGCAAGAATACTGAAGTGGTTTGCCATTCCCTTCTCCAGCGGACCACATTTTGTCAGAAATCTCAACCATGACCTGTCCATCTTGGGTGGCCCTACATGGCATGGCTCATAGTTTCAGTGAGTTTGACAAGGCTGTGGTCCATGTGATCAGTTTGGTTAGATTTCTGTGATTTTGTTTTTTATTCCATCTTCCCCCTGCTGGATAAGGATAAAAGGCTTATGGACGCTTCCTGATGGGAGAGACTGACTGTTGGAGAAGCTGGCTCTTGTTCTGATGGGCAGGCCATGCTCAGTAAATCTTTAATCCAGTTTTCTATTGAAGGGTGGGGCTGTGCTCCCTCCCTGTTTTTTGACTTGAGACCTGAGACTTTCTTCAAAAGGACTTGCACAGACACTCTTGTGTTCAGTGCCTCTGACCCCACAGCACACCACTGTCAACCCACGCCTCCACCAGAAACTACTGAACACTCATAGGCAAGTCTGGGCCAGTCTCTTGTGTGGTCACTGCTTCTTTCTCCTTGCTCCTGGTGCACACAAAGTTTTGTTTGTGCTCTCCAAGAGTCTGTTTCCCCAGTCCTGTAGAAGTTCTGTAATCAAATCCCACTGGCCTCCAAACTCACATTTCTTGGGGGTTCTCAGTCTTTTTGCCAGATGCCCAGGTTGGGAAATCTATTGTGTGTCCTAGAACCTTCTTAACAGTGCAATAATTTCTTTGGTACATTTGTTGTGCAGTTTGTGGGTCATCTGCTCAGCAGCTCTATGGTAGGGCTAATAGTGACCTCCTCCAAGAGGGCTTATGCCACTCTGCATGACCCAGATCAGCTGCAGGTAGAGCCCCTGTCCCCACAGCAGGTCAATGCTGACCCATACCTCTGCAGGAGACACTCAAACACTCAAAGGGAGGTCTGGCTCAGTCTCTCTGGGGTCACTGGGTCCTGGTACACACAAACAAAATCTTGTGTGTACCAGGACCCAGAAAACTTTATGGTTAAATGACCTAACACAGTTCTTGAGTTCAAAGTGAACCTGCAACTTCAGAGGAAAAGAAGTTACACTATCAAATCACTTAGATTAGATTCTCAAAAAACCCTGAGATCCAAGGAGTGATGTGATCATCTCAATATTGTACAGTTAGTGTCACAAGCATGAATAAAATATAACTATTAATGTTTCTTAAGCTTCACTGGAATCCTATAAAGATTACCAACTTTGAGAGACTCAGCTCACTTGAGTTAAAAAAAAAAAGAAAAGAAATAGGAAAAGATAATGGAAATATTATTAATTCAATAACATCTGAAAATATATTCATTAAATCTACTAGGTAAAAGACACTTTAATAGGTGCTTCATTGGGAAATAAGAAAAACTGAAAGCAAATGAATTACACAAGTAATTTTAAAATTTTGTCAAAAGAGTAATAGTTCAAACCCAAAGAGGAAGATAAAAAATGAAAAGAAATGAAAATAATGGTAGATATTGAAAACAAGAAATAGAGACTATAAACAAAATCAGTGATTGATTCTTTAACAACAAGCATTCATAGAGCTGAAAATTGCAATCAGAAGAAAAATATGCAAAAATGAAATACATAAAAGTAATAAATAGGTATAGACAACAGAGATTTAAAAGCATAAAAGTTTGTGTTGAATAAATATTGACAATGCTTACTTTTCACAAGAGTGCAGGGTCATAAAAATGACTGCAAGCTGAAGCCATAAAAAGTAATTTTAGTAATCAATGGAGAAATTTACAATAGTCTTATGACCTTTCAAAGTACTGTTAAAAAGTTTAAAACTCTTGTATGATCAATTATAAGTATACAGAAAAATAGAAAAATAGAAAAATTAGTATATGTCTGTACATTATAATTTCAAATAGTATAAATATTGAGAAAACTCCTTTGGGAAAAGTTATGAAAATAATTCTGATTATTGTTTACTTTCTAATTCTCATTGCAAAACCTATGATATGAGGAAATTTTTTTTCTATACTTTGGGAAATTTTCATCCTCGTTTGTAAGTTTGGATCAGCTCCCAAATTTTACCCTTTTCATTTTCTATATTTTGAACTATCTCTGAGTTTCTTTAGTATGAAGCTTCCTATGGTGTCTCTTCTAAAACATCTAACCCTTTAGCCATAATCATTTTTCTCATTTATGGAAGAAATTTATTCCTGATTAACTTCTTCTTTCTGTATATCGAGTTTCTGGAATGGTGACAGTGTCAATATTTCCATTGTCAAACTATTACTTTTCTAACAACTCCATTTACATTCCATTCAGATTTCAGTTCTAGCATTTATCATTTTCCATGCTTTTGCTACACTTCTTTTTTGGCCAACTGCCTCTTTTGATTACCCATTGTGTAAAATGCCATTTGGGTTTATTCCTGGGAACCATGGAGTTCACACAACTACCTCCTTTATTGTCTGTTTCAGAAATGAATAAGTGTATAATCACCAATCACTGACAGACTTGAAAGGAGATGAGAGTCGCTCACTAATGATGATAGACACTATTTATGTAGTAGTATTGAATTGAAGAGCTAGCAGCAAAGTTCATTCTTTATGTCACTATTCAGAGTTAATAAACCATAGTAACTGAAATTTGAACCATGTTGTTGGGGGGACTAGTATTACTAAGCCCTGGTAAGTGAAATTTGTGAGTGTCAGAAGCATCCAAAATGAGGACTCCCTGTGTGTATTAGTCAACTTTAAAACTGGGGAAAAGTAAAAAGTTTTCTGGAAAGAAAAATAAGGCACTAAAATTGGCACATGAATAATAGAAAATTTGTCTAAACAAATAGGTATTAAAAGAGCAAAACTGCATGAGCCCAGATGTTTCTACAGTTGCATAAGACAACTGCTTTCATATGGTAGCCAAAAGTGCAACAAAACAAAAATCATAGTTTTCTGTGGAACTAGCAAAAAAAACATTGAATCAGAAATTCTGATTAACTAAATTTAAAAAAAGAAGCAAAGCAAGAAACACAGGTCTTTCAGAGAATGACAGTGCTCTCCTACCCATACCTGGTCTGGGTAAGAACTGATCTTGGATACACAGAGAGATATTTCAGATTATAGGAGACATATAATTTTTTTTTGCATAAATTAAGACACTAACTCTCAAAAAAAAAAAAAAAAAAAAAGCTAACTCTCAAACTGAATAGAATAAAAAGAATTACACTGTATCAGTCAGTAAAGAGTCTGCCTACAATGCAGGAGACCCATGTTTAAACTCTGGGTGGGGAAGATCCCCTGGAGAAGAAAATGGCAACCTGCTCCAGTATTCTTGCCTGGAGAATTCCATGGACAGAGGAGCCTGGAGGGCTACAGTCCATTGGGTCACAAAGAGTCGGACACAACTGAGTGACTAACACCATTACACACACACACATGTTAGCCAACAAAACTTTGAAAAAGAAGAAAAATTGTGAAGGAATTATATCACCACATTCAAGACTTATTTTCATTCAACTTACAGTTATCCAAACAGTGGATTAATTTGTTGTTGTTGTTTGTTTTGGTAAACATATATGTACTTTAACAGTGAGCCAAGTGATCTAAAAGTGAAGGTTAATCGCTCTGTTGTGTCCGACTCTTTGTGACCCTAATGACTGTAGCCCTCCAGGCTCCTCTGTCCATGGAATTCTTCAGGCAAGAATAATGGAGCATGTCGTCATTTCCTCCTACAAGGCATCTTCATGATCCAAGGATCAAATCCAGGTCTGCTGCATTGCAGGCATATTCTTTAGCATCTGAGTCAAACTCTGAAAAGAAACCCACAGTTATGCAGTCAGTTGATTTTCAAAATTTTTACTAAGGCAAATCAATGGTGAAAGAATAAAATTAAAACACATTGTGCGGGAAAACTTGAATAGCCATAAGTAAGTAGTAAATCTTTTCCTTACACCAAATTCAAAATTAAGTTGAAATAAATGAGAAATAAATAATGAAATAAAATGCTAAAATTTCTATAACTTAAGCAGGAGAATATCATAGTGATTTTGAGTCTGAGAAATGTTTCTTAATTACTTCCCAAAAACAAGACAAGAAAAATGAACAATTTTGACTTCATAAAAATATAACCTTGTTCCTCAAAATATACTGTTAAGATAATGAAAAATGAAATAATGAATGATGTTAAATGATAATGGACAGTCAATATAATATTTTCAGAACATATATCCAACAAAGACTTGTAAGTAGCTTGTGCAGGAATTTTTCACCCAGTTATAAGAAGACAAACAGATCAATTGTTAAACAATGAGCAGAATTTTTTAAAAAGCAGTACATTTGAATGGGCACTTTGTTAAAGAAGACCCTTGGATTTTTTTTTTTCTTTTAAGTTCAAGATGTTAATTAATGTTGTCAGACATTAGGGAAATTGAAATTAAATTCATAATGCAATCTTACTACCTAAACTAACATACAACAAAGAGATAAAATTTAAAATCTTTACCAACTGTAGCATGCTAGTAGAAGATTTGGAGCATCCAGAATTCACATACACTGCTTATAGGAATTTAATAAAGTATAAACACTTGGAAAAACAGTTTGAAAGATTCTTAAAATTTAAGCATATATCTAAAATACAACCCAGTTGTTTTATTTCAAAGTAATTATTGGACAAAAACAGACATTTGTACACATACAAGTTATTTGTATTAACAAAAACTATAAATAACTCAAATGATCACCAATAGTTTGAATGGGTGAACAAAGGGGGCTGTTCATACAACTGAATACTGGTACCAGTGAAAGAAATAAGTTACAGATGTATGTAACAATATGTGTTTATTTCAGAAGAATTACACCGAGTGAAAGTTGTCAAGAAAAAAATGAGTTCATACTGTATGGTTCAGTTTAAATAAAATTCTAGAGAATGCAAACTAATCTACTATGACAGAAAGCAGATGGATGCCTAGAAATGAGGGAATAAAATAGGAAATAATTACAGTGATACACAAGGAAGCTTTGGGGTTGATAGATACATTATTTAGTTGTATGCTTTTAACACATGCAGTTTGTCATATGTCAACAATACAGAAATCAAGTGTAGGCATCACTTAGATCCACTAATCTATAAATTACCTAATAAAGAACTTTGACGTGCTTTCACTGATCAAGTTTGTAAAAATTTGCATATCTTCCAAGCTTCATGCAGCCTGTACAATAAGATGCTTGCCTCAGTGATTTTTCAGGATCTTGAGTCCAGTTCAATCCCAAACCAATTAAGATTGATTGGGACCACACATATTCCAACTGGGCATACAGGAGAGTCTTATCAGAGAATTTTTGATGTCAGAGGACCTGCCTGCTCAGAGCGTGCTGCTTCCACTGTTTTCTGACCATGCCCCATTAAGAAGACTGTAGCTTAATTGCACTTCCATAGAAAGAGGCCTACCTCCACTTTTTCGTATCTCACATTACCTTTCCCCATGAACCCCATGCCTTAGCTTTACCCCACAAATACCCCAAACCCTTTCACCTTCAGAGGTCGATTTGAGATTTGTTCTCTTCCTCCTCTCAATTGGCTGTCTTGAGAACAACGCTTTCTCTGCTGCCGATCCCACCAACCCAGCATTTGGCTTGCTGGTTTGGTAATATACATCCTCCATACATCTGTTTAAAATATAGACTTGGTTTGTAAAAGCAGCAGCAGAATGAGTCCTGTAACAGTGTACTATCCATAAAAATAAAAATCAATTTCAAAATAATAATACATAATTTCCAATGATACAAGAAAGACTGATACATAAATGACACATTGAAATGATTGCTCATAAGAAGGAGAATGGAAGGACTGATGTTGAAGCTGAAACTCCAGTACTTTGGCCACCTGGTGCAAAGAGCTAACTCTTTGGAAATGACCCTGATGCTGGGAAAGATTGAAGGCAAGAGGAGACGGGAACGACAGAGGATGAGATGGTCAAATAGCATCATAGACTCAATGGACATAAGTTTGAGGAAACTCTATGGCAATGGACAGGGAAGCCTGGTGTGCTGCAGTCCATGGGGTAGCAAAAAGTCAGACACGACTGAGCGACTGAACTGAACTGAAGAAGGAGAAAGATGTAAAAAGTTTAGTAAGTATACAGCAATAAATATGCATAGATTAATGCAAAGTTATTTTATAGACTAGTGTAACACTTTTAATAATATTGAGTATTTTTTCTCAACTCAAGGTCCAAATTGGAAACAATTACAATGTCATTTATCCTAAGTGCTTGCTAAGTCACTTCAGTCATGTCTGACCCTTTGCAACTCTATGGACTGTAGCTCGCCAGGCTTCTCTGTCCCTGGGATTATTCAGGCAAGAATACTGGAGTGGATTGCCATGTCCTCCTCCAGGGGATCTTCCTGACCAAGGGATCAAACCAACATCTCTTATGTCTCCTGCGTTAGTAGGGGGATTCTTTACCACTAGCACCTCCTGGGAATCATAAGTAAATTTTCCTAAATCTAAAAATGTTTATTCTCTTCAAATGCTAAAGGAAGTAGTTACGCTGATGAACTTTGAAGCATTACCAAGTTTATTTAAATTTCATTCAACAGATATTTATTAAATGACTCTTCAGTAATGGGCACCATGACAGGTCAGCAGTTCATGAAATCACTCTGGTTTTTGCTCATACTGAGATTTTATTTGATGGCAAAAAAGCAGATAATAAGTGCATTCTTTCCCATTTCAGGACCTTTCTCACTCCTTTCTTTCTTCCTGGAGTTGCATTTCTTTTGCTTTTTGCACAGATCTAATAATAGAAATCTTTATTGTTGTCATTTAATTATCATTTCCTCAAAGAAAGTGATCCTGAGGACCCATCCTAGAACATATGGTACACTACCGCTTCTCCTTACTCTTATCTCCAGCAATGCACCTCATTTGCTTCTTTACCTGCCTGTCTTCTTTATTAATTGCAAATTCCACAAGGGAATTTCAAACTTGCTCATATACAATACCCAGTGCCTTAGAAGCTGGCACACAGCTTGAACACAATACATGTTTTTAAATAAGAGTATAAAATATATATAAACATAAAATTAATTAAGTATTGATAAATTAATCATAAGAAAAATAATAAATTGTGGTTTTGAACAATGTTAGATAAGATGTTACTGTAAGTTGGTCAAAGGAAATGTTTGTGGAGGCATAAATTCACTTTATTTATTTATTTATTTTTATAAATTCACTTTCAAAACAGATTAATCTCTGACCAAAATGTATATTATTCTAAGTTCAAGGTTAACTTCAGGAGAAAAAACAAATCCATAAAATGTTGAAAAGCATACATTGAGAAAATCCAAAGAGTGCCATCATAGACATGAGACATTAAATATTATATATTAGAACAAAACCACATTTCTGACTGGTGAGAATAAAGTTCTTAAATGAAAAAATGCTTATACGGAAAAATGCTTATACGGAATACAGAAACTCTCCCACACAAATATTTTGATATTCTTGTTACTTTGAGATTCCTAGAATTTTAAATGTGCAACCACATGCCAAGTACTTCCCAGATTAAATATGTAATAGTTTAGAGATATTTATAATTAAACTCTGAGATATCAATCTGTAGACTGAACAAAACGATGCCTCTGTGGACACATTTCCATTAAGTGTCTCTAAATGCCTATTTTTTTTTGGTTCCTGCACAAATGGAATAGTGAAAGAATTCTAATTTTCACATACAGTGATTGTGACCACTAAGACTGTGGATTTTATTTTTATGCATTTTTGTTGCACTATAGCAATAACCTCTCTAACTGTGACAGTCATTTCACTTCTGAAAAGAGCATAACCAATTCTTTAGTAAGCTTAATGTTAGAGAAATCTATTATACTCACTTTACAAGCAGCTATTAAACATACACACACATGCTTCCATGCACATATACTAAAAACAATAGATCTATTTGTAAATTAGAAATAGTAAAATCCATAAAAACTGAAAATGTGTGTGTATATACACACACAAATGCATACATCTGTAGTCACACTAAAATCAGCTTTTGATCAGTAGGAAATTCTCTTTCTTTAGAAAATAATTAAAAATGAAGTTTCAAGACTGGTGGAAAAAGTGATTTTTTGAAAACCAAAAATCAAATAACAAGAAATAAACTTGATGCACATGGTGCATTTGCTTTCCTCCTTAAAACAACCAAGCCAAACTGGAACACTATCAGATAAATATAATTTACAATTTCAATTCAATATGTATGTGGCAATACTGTCATGAATCTTAATTATCATTTAAATTTACAGAATATTTAACACTTGCTGCTGCTGCTAAGTCGCTTCAGTAGTGTCCGACCCTGTGTGACCCCATAGACGACAGCCCACCAGGCTCCTCTGTCCCTGGGATTCTCCAGGCAAGCATATTGGAGTAGGTTGCCATTTCCTTCTTCTAAGACTTACTAAAAACAATTTAAAAAAATAAACCTCTAGCCCAATTAGTTTTGAATTGGCTTTACTTTAGGAAGATAAGTGACATAATCATGAAAATTTTGGAAGAGTAAAATATATTGGTGCATATTTTTCATAAAGAGTCTTTATTTCTAAATTATTCATTTTGCAGCAAAATCACAGTGTTCCGTATGGCTTAAAGGCATGCACATTTATTTATCCTGTGTAACTGCCACATTTTAATTGAGACATATGGGAAGTTTCTGATTGGGCACTTAATAGTCCTAACAGCTTGCTATTCTTGAGAAATTCAATTACAGTAAATATAGCAGTGTTAGTAGCCTAGCACTGGTACTACCTAAATGGCTGGCACAGAGATACTGCATTTTAAAAAATGAATGCTTAGTGATTTTAACTTTATGAAGGTGAAAAGATGTATTTCAACAGTGGTAATTTGCATTATAATAAATGCTGTTCTTAGAGGTGGGTGAGTTGGAGTAGAAACTGTATAGTTTTATATTAATTTCAATGTAAAACACATGACTCTGATGGCTTTTAAAGTAAAATGTTGCCTACATTTTGTCTGATTTTCGAAATGTACTTTGAAAGGTTTGGCCTAATAACAAGGACTGAGAGCAAAAATATCCATATTCAAGCATTCAGGAAAACAACCTATTTATTTTATATCTTAAGAACTCTAGCTATAAGTAGGCAGAAATCGCTGGCTTAGTATGCATAGAACAAGAATTTTAATTTGCTTTATGCATGAAGTTTACTTGACAAATAAAATAGCCCTTGCTGGGGAATTATAATTAGATGGAGGTCTCCAAATAAAAGCAAATCAATAAATAAGAAGGATGTCAATAAATAAAGTATATATATAACAATTTTTTTACACTAATCTTGCTGAGGAAATTTGATATGAAATAAATCAATCATGATCTCATACCTCAAAGCAATGCTGTGTGGCATAAACTTTACACAATTGGGAATATATTTACACATATCTCACTTATTTCCCTAGGTTGAGAGTTCCCTGAGTATAGGAACTGTGCTTTATTTATGGTTATATCCCCAGCATTTTATGATGTTTTGTATCTAGGCACTGGGGCTTTCCTTGTGACTCAGCACTAAAGAATCCACCTACATTTCAGGAGACGCCAGTTCAATCCCTGGGTCGGGAAGATTCTATAGAGGAGGAACGGCAACCCACTCCATTATTCTTGCTTGGAGAATCCCATGGGCAGCGGGGCCTGGCAAGCTGCAGTCCGTAGAGTTGCAAAAGTGTTGGGCATGACTTAACGACTAAATAACAATAATAACAACATCTAGGCATTAGGAGCTATTGAAAACATCCTTGCCTTAAATGGTCTATGCAGTTTGGGTACTATGATTTTGAATAAGCTCTCTAGTGTTAAATATTCACTATCCATGTAAGTACCTAGAGTATTTGGCTGGGTGGGGTGTGGGTATTGATGAGCATTGTTGAACATCCATCATATATTGTTGCTGCATTGCTGCTTCGATTCACTCATGTAACCTACATTCATTCATTGGATGGACATTAAATGAGATTCTGGGGAAGCAGAAATTCACAAAACCATGAATAAAATTTGGGTCTTATGTTTTGGTGAAACAATCAGATAATAAACTATGTGTCTGTGATAATCAGCACTGTGACTATAAGTGGGATGAATGATAAATGATAGATTAGGGATGCTTGTTTAAGAAAAAAAGTTGTAGAAAGTCTTTCAGCTGAAATGTCATTTAAGCAGAGACTTGAATGAAGTGAAGAAGCAAACAAACTACACAGATATTTTGTTCAAAGTCATTCCAAATAGAGATAACATTAGATACAAGTGCTCTTGAGTGAGAATGTGTTTGATTTGTTTTGGGGAAACTCAAGAAGACAAACCTGGATAGTCCCAAGTGAACAATGGGAAGAAATTTTGGAAATAAGGTCACAGAGATGGGATGGCCATGTCAATCTATAGTAAAAATATAATTTTAGTCTAATTTTAGTGTCAGTCTTGTATGTATCTCTGAAATTGAACTTATCATAGAGTGAAATACTTGAATTTTTGAGTCAAAATAGTCTATCTTCTCTACTATTTCAAAACATCATAGGGAACAAACTACTGAACAAGAGATGAGTCTTTAAATGTGAATTTTGTAAGACAGACAAGGTTTTTGTGCAAGATGCTATTGAAAATCACAATTATACTTGACACAGTTAAAGAAAGTTATTCATGTAAAACAAACAAACAAAACAGGCAAGAAAAGAAAATTCTAATGATAAAATGTAATCATATAGAGAAGAAGACACAAAGGTAAATGGACAAGTTAGGAAAAAGGTAAATGCTTAAACATATTACTAAATCAAAAACAATTTGAAAATTTTAGTGAGAAAATAAACACCAACGCTACTATATATATATATATATATATATATATATATATATGTATATATAGTTTGTTTTATAACAGTTTAAGAGGATAAGAAAGATGTTTTATTTCATGGACATTTCATTCTAGTGTGGGAGATGCACAATTTAAAAAATGGTAAATATGGTGATTTTAGAGCATTAAGAAATAAGCTTTTAATATGTTGTTGAGCTATAGCTTTAGATTCATTTGCTGCAGTAATGTATGTACCTCAATTGAGTAGAACACAGGATGGTGAAATAGGAAAAATCGAAAAGAAAACATCAAAAAGAAAGAATATAAAAAGAAAGATCAGACCAAAGACTAAACAATGTAATTTTAATAACTGTGAATGGAATAAAGTTATCTATTGCTGGGGGGGGGGGAATCCTTTATCAGAAGTGATATAATATAATAATTAAAACACAGGCAAAGACAGCAAAATGAAAACAAAAAGAAAGCATGGACAGTGATACTAATATTAGAATGATGAAAGATAAAATTAACTCAAATTATGAATTAAGAAAAGTGTATTATGTATTATACAGAGATAAACACTAAGGAGAAACAATTTACAAAAATTGAAATCCATTCTATTTCAGAAGTGTGAATCAGCCAAAGGTTTTGTATTTTTTAGTATAAAGTCACTGATACTATTTGATACTTTTAACAAAGTTCAGGTATTTGCTGAAAAATAAAATTGAAGTGCTTGTATATTTTGGATATTAACACCTTACCAGTCAAAAATTTTTTAAAAATGAGAAGATGTAAATGGACATTTTTTTTTCCAAAGAAGACACACAAATGGTCAACAGACACAAGAAAAGATATTCCACGTCTCTAACGACTAAAGAAATGTAAACCAAAACCCCAATGAGATATCACCTCACACCTGCCCAAATGTCTATCATCCAAGTGTCTACAAATAAGTGCTAGAGAAGGTGTGGAGAACAGGGAACACTCATACACTGTTCATGGAAATGTAAATTTGTATAGCTACAATGGAAAACCTTAATGCAGGTTTCTTAAAAGAGTAAAAAACTACCAAGTAATCCAGCAATCCGACTTCTGGGAATATATTTGTAAGAGATAAAAACTCTAACTTGAAAAAATACATGCACCCCAATAATGATAGCAACACTATTTACAATAGCCAAGACATCCAAATGTCATTTAACAGATGATTGGTTTAAAAAGATGTAAAATATTTATATGTGATAGAATATTATTAATACTTTATATATATATAATACATTATGTATATATATATAATATATATATATATATATATATATATAAAATGGAGCCAGAGAATATTATGCTCAATGATATAAATCAAACAGAGAAAGACAAATACTGCATGACATTATTTATATGTATAATCTAAAAAATAATACAAGTTAATATATATACAAAATCTAAACAGATTCATAGACATAGAAAACACCCTTACAGTTACCAAAACAGAGATGGAAGGGTGCAGAAATAAATTAGGAGTATGGATTAACTGTTACAAGCTATTACATAGAAGATAGATAAACAGCAAGGATTTACTATATATCACAGGGAATTATATCCACTATTTTGCAATAGCTTATAATGGACTATAACCTGCAAAAAAAAAAAAAAAAAGAACTATAATAAAAAAATCCATTGTGCTGTACATCTGAGATTAACACAATGTTGTAAATCAACTATATTTCAATTAAAAATAGAAACAGATTTAAAATAAATAAAAAATAAATTTCAAGTTTCACTTAAAAAACTCTCACTAAAGCACCATCACAAATAATGGAACATATTTTAAAAATTTTAAGAAAATACTTTATTCATGTAAAAATTTTATGCAATAAAAATTTGAGCATTTTTATATTCTCTCATTGCAATGAAATAAAGTAGAAATGAAATATTTAAATATAGAATTATAATAAGTATCATAGCTAGCAGTCTATTAAAAAGATAAACAGAGAAAACATTTAAAGCTTTAAAATACTTATGAATAAATAAAGCAATTGACACTCCAATAGAAAATATGCACATGACAGTAATAAGGGATATATACAGACAGAAAGTGAAGGACTTGAAAAAGATACTTCATGCAAATTGAGACCAAAAGATAACAGGAGTAACAACACTCATAGAAGATAAAATAAATTTTGAAATAAAGACCATGAAAAGAGACAAAGAAGGACACTACATAATGATCAAAGGATCAATACAAGAAGAAGATACAACAATATAACAATATATGCATCCAACATAGGAACACTTCAGTATGTAAGACAAATGCTAACAAGTATGAAAGGGGAAATTAACAGTAATGCAATAATGGTGGGAGACTTTAATATCCCACACACACCTATGGATAGATCAATTAAACAGAAAATTAGCAAGGAAACACAAGCTTTAAATGATACAATGGACAGGTTAGACCTAAATATTATCTATAGGGCATTTCACACAAAAACAATGAATTTCACCTTTTTCTCAAGTGCACACAGAACATTCTCAGGGATAGACCACATCCTGGGCCATAAATCTAGCCTTAGTAAATTCAAAAAAAAGTTTTAAAATTTCAAGCATATTTTCTGATCACAAAGTGGTAAGATTAGATGTCGACTACAGGGGCGGGGGGGGAAACTATTAAAAATACAAACATATAGAGTCTAACCAACATGCTTTTGAACAACCAACAGGTCACAGAAAAAAATCAAAAAGGGAATTAAAATATTCATAGGAACAAATGAAAATGAAAACACAGCCACCCAAAACCTATGGGGTTTAGTAAAAGCAGTGCTAAGAGGAAGATTCATAGCAATACAAGCTTACCTCCAAAACAACAAGAGAAACAACAAATAAATAACCTAACTTTATATCTAAATCAACAAGGAAAAGAATAAATGAAGAAACCCAAAGTTAGTAGAAGGAAAGAAATCATAAAAGTCAGAGCAGAAATAAGTGAAAAAGAAACAAAGGAGACTATAATATAAACTAACAAAATTAAAAGCTTTTTCTTTAAGAAGATAAATAAAATAGACAAACCATTAGACAGAGTCATCAAGAAAGAAAGGGAGAAGAATCAAATCAACAAAATTAGAAATGAAAATGGAGAAATCATGACAGAAAACAGAAAAATACAAAGGATCATAAGATACTACTATCAGCAACTACATGTCAATAAAATGTACATCTTGGAAAAAATGAACAAATTCTTAGAAAAGTATAAACTTATAAAAGTGAAACCAAGAAGAAATAGAAAATATTAACAGACCAATCACAAGCACAGAAACTGAAACTAATAAAAAATCTTCCAACAAAGAAAAGTCCAGGACCAGATGGCTTCACTGGTTCAGTTCAGTTCAGTCGCTCAGTTGTGTCCGACTCTTTGTGACCCCATGAACTGCACCATGCCAGACCTCCCTATCCATCACCAACTCCTGGAGTCTACCAAAACCCATGTCCATCGAGTCGGTGATTCCATCCAACCATCTCATCCTCTATCGTTCCCTTCTCTCTCTGCCCTCAATCTTTCCCAGCATCAGGGTCTTTACAAATGAGTAAGCTCTTCCCATCAGGTGGCCAAAGTATTGGAGTTTAAGCTTCAACATCAGACCTTCCAAAGAACACCCAGGACTGATCTCATTTAGGATGGGCTGGTTAGATCTCCTTGCAGTCCAAGGGACTCTCAAGAGTATTCTCCAACACCACAGTTCAAAAGCATCAATTCTTCAGCACTCAGCTTTCTTCACAGTCCAACTCTCACATCCATACAAGACCACTGGGAAAACCATAGCCTTGACTAGACAGACCTTCGTTGGCAAAGTAATGTCTCTGCTTTTTAATATGCTGTCTAGGTTGGTCATAACTTTCCTTCCAAAGAGTAAAGCGTCTTTTAATTTCATTGCTTCAATCACCATCTGCAGTGATTTTCGAGCCCAGGAAAATAAAGTCAGCCACTATTTCCACTGTTTCCCCATCTATCTGCTATGAAGTGATGGGACCGGATACCATGATCTTAGTTTTCTGAATGTTGAGCTTTAAGCCAACTTTTTCACTCTCCACTTTCACTTTCTTCAAGAGGCTCTTTAGTTCTTCTTCACTTTCTGCCATAAGGGTGGTGTCATCTGCATATGTGAGATTATTGATATTTCTCCCGGCAATCTTGATTCCAGCTTGTGCTTCCTTCAGCCCAGCATGGCTCGGATCATGAACTCATTGTCAAATTCAGACTGAAATTAAAGAAAGTGGAGAAAACCACTAGACCATTCAGGTATGACCCAAATCAAATCCTTTATGACTATACAGTGGAAATGAGAAGTAGATTTAAGGGACTAGATCTGATAGACAGAGTGCCTGATGAACTATGGATGGAGGTTCATGATGTTTTACAGGAGACAGGAATCAAGACCATCCCCAAGTAAAAGAAATGTAAAAAAGCAAAATGGATGTCTAAGGAGGCCTTACAAATAGCTGGGAAAAGACAGGAAGTGAAAAGTGAAGGAGAAAAGGAAAGATATACTCATTTGAATGCAGAGTTCCAAAGAATAGCAAGGAGAGATAAGAAAGCTTTCCTCAGTGATCAATGCAAAGAAATAGAGGAAAACAATAGAATGGGAAAGACTAGAGAGCTCTTCACTGGTGAATTCTAACAAAAATTTAGAGAAAAGTTAACAGCTATCCTACTCAAAATTTTCTAGAGAATTGCAGAGGAAGGTAAACACTCAAACTCATCCCATGAGGCCACCATCACCCGAATACCAAACCAGACAAAGATACCACCAAAAAAAGAAAGAAAGGAAGAAAAGAAAACTACAATATCACTGATGAACATAGATGCAAAAATCTTCAACAAGATTCTGGCAAACAGAATCTAACAACATATTAAAAAGATCATACATCATGATCAAATGGGCTTTTATCTTGTGATACACCATATTAACAAACTGAAAGATAAAAGCCATTTGATTATCTCAATAGATACGACTTGCCTCCAGAAGTCGGTAGGCTCAGACAGTAAAGCGTCTGCCTACAATATAGGAGACCCAGGTTCGATACCTGTGTCGGGAAGATCCCCTGGTTAAAGAAATGGCAACCCACTCCAGTACTCTTGCCTGGAAAATTCCATGGGCAGATGAGCTTGGTAGGCTACAGTCTATAGGGTCGCAAAGAGTTGGACACGACTAAGCGACTTTACTCTCTCATCTCAATAGATGCAGAGAAAGACTTTGACAAAATTCACCATCCATTTATGATAAAAACTCTCCAGAAATCAGGCATAGAAGGAACATACTTCAAAATAATAAAAGCCATCTATGACAAACCCACAGCAAACATCCTCAATGACAAATATTGAAAACATTTCCTCTAAAGTGAGAAATAAGACTAGGGTACCCACCCTCACCACTACTATTCAACATAGTTTTGGAAGTCCTAACCATAGGAATCAGAGAAGAAAAAGAAATAAATGGAATCCAGATTGGAAAAGAAGTAAAACTCTCATTGTTTGCAGATGGCATGATCCTCTACATAGAAAATCCTAAAGACACCAGAAAATTAATAGAGCTAATCAATGAATATAATAAAGTTTCAGGATATAAAATTAATACACAGAAATCCCTTGCATTCCACTAACGATGAGAAAACATAAAGATAAATCAAGGATACAATCCCATTCACCATTATAATGAAAATGATAAAATACTTAGGAATAGAGTTATCTAAAGAAACAAAAGACCTATATATAGGAAACTGTAAAACACTGATGAAAGAAACCAAAGATGGCACAAATAAATGGAGATATACACCATGTTCATGGATCAGAAGAATCAATATAGTGAAAATGAGCACATTACTCAAAGCAATCTGTAGATTCAATGTAATCTCTATCAAACTACCAATGGTCCTTTTTACAGAACTAGAACAAATAATTTCACAATTTGTATGGAAACACAGAAAACCTGGACTAGACAAAGCAATCTTGAGAAAGAAGAATGGAACTAAAGGACTCAACCTGCCTGACTTCAGACTACACTACATAGTTACAGTTGTCAAGACAGTATGGTACTGGCACAAATATAAAAATGTAAATCAATGGAAAAAAAATAGAAGGCGACGAGATGAATCCACGTACCTATGGACACCTTATCTTTGACAAAGGAGGCAACAGTATACAATGGAGACAAGGCAGCCTCTTCAATAAACGGTGCTGGAAAAATTAGTTAACTATGTGTAAAAGAATGAAACTAGAACACTTTCTAGCACAAAAATAAACTCAAGATCGAATAATGATCTAAATTTAAGACCAGAAGCTATAAAACTCCTAAAGGAAAACATAGGCAGAACCCTCTCTGACATAAATCATGGCAAGATGTTCTATGACTCACCTCCCAGTGTAATGAAAATAAAAGTAAAAGTAAACAAATTGGACCTAATTAAGCTTAAAAGCCTTTGCACAATGAAGGAAACTATAAGCAAGGTGAAAAGGCAACCTTCAGAATGGGAGAAAATATTAGCAAATGAAACGACTGACAAAGAATTATCTCCAAAATATGCAAGCAGCTCATGCTACTCAATACCAGAAAAATAAAAGACCCAATCAAAAAATAGGCCAAAGAACTAGACAAACGTTTCTCCAAAGAAGACATACCGATGGCTATTGAATACATGAAAAGATGCTAAACATCACTCATGAGATAAATACATTCAAAACCACTATGAGGTATCATCTCACACCAGTCAGAATGGCTGCCATCAAAAAGTCTACAAACAATAAATGCTGGAGAGGGTGTGGAGAAAAGGGAACCCTCTTACACTGTTGGTGGGAATGCAAACTAGTACAGCCACTATAGAGAACAGTGCGGAGATTCCTTAAAAACCTGGAAATAGAACTGCCATATGACCCAGCAATCCCACTGCTGGGCATACACACCAAGGAAACCAGAATTGAAAGAGACACATGTACCCCAATGTTCATCGCAGCACTGTTTACAATAGCCAGGACATGGAAGCAACCTCAATGTCCATCACCAGATGAATGGATAAATTGTGATATATATACACAATGGAATATTACTCAGCTATAAAAAAGAACACATTTGAGTCAGTTCTAATGAGGTGGATGAAGCCATAGCCTATTATACAGAGCAAAGTAAGTCAGAAAGAAAAACACCAATACAGTATATTAACACATATATATGGAATTTAGAAAGATGGTAATGATGACCATATATGCAAGATAACAAAAGAGACACAGATGCAAAGAACAGACTTTTGGACTCTGTGGGAGAAGTCAAGGGTGTGATGATTTGACAGAGTAGCTTTGAAACAAGTATATTATTGAATGTGACACAAGTTTGATGCATGAAACAGTGCATTCAAAGCCGGCACACTGGAACTACTCAGAGGGATGGGATGGGGAAGGAGGTAGGAGGGGGATTCAGGGTTGGGGAACATATGCACACCTGTGGCTGATTCGTGTCAATGTACGGCAAAAACCACTACAATATTGTAAGGTAATTAGTCTCAAATTAAAATAAATAAATTTTAAAAAAAGAAAAAAAAGTGACAGTAATAAGTTATCTACAGGAGATATATGACTATCTTATAATGGCTTATAATATTATGACATCCTTTAAATAAACCCAAAATTAAATGATAATGGTGCATTCTTTCCCTCTATTGGGATGTAAAGTTGCAAAATTTCAATGCAGAAAACTGGTGAGGTAATCCTCATATGACATTATGGGAATGTAAGTAGGTTTGCTATGTACTTGAGAAAAATTTGCAACTATTTTTCAAAACAAAATCAGTAAAAAAGATTAATAAGACTAAGACATTTTTTAAAGAAAAAGAAAATTGATAAGCCTTAATAAGACTAATTAATTAAAAAGGAGAGGGTCTGAATAAAGAAAATTAGGAGTGAAAAATGAGAGTTACAACTGATATAATACAGACGGCCATTAGACACATGAAAAGATGCTCAACATCATTAATCATCAAGGACCTGTAAGTTTAAACAACAATAAGGTATCACCTCCCAAGTGTTCAAAATGGTTATCATTCTGACAAGAAATGAAATAACAAGTGTTGGCAAGGATGTGGAGAAACAGGAACCCTAGTACAATGTTGGTGGGCCTATAAATTGCTACAGCCTTTATGAAAAAATGTATCGAGGTTTCTCAAAAAATTAAAAACAGAAACACCATACAATTCAGCAATTCTAGTTCTGGGTGTACATCCAAAGAAAATAGAAACACTAATTTGAAAAGATATACGCACCCCAGTGTTCATAGCATCATTACTTACAATAGCCAAGATATGAAACAAGCTAATTATCCATCAAAAGATGAATGGATAAAGAAGATGTGTAAATATATGCTTTGGGATATTATTCAGCCATAAAAAAAGAATGAAATTTTGCCATTTGTGACAACATGGATTGATCAGGAGAGTATTATGTTTAGTAAACTAAGTTTGACAGTGAAAGAAAAACACATGTTTTCACTTATATGTTGAGTTAAAATAGTGAACAAATAACAGAAACAGAATCACAGATATAGAACCCAAAAGTAATTATTAGAAAGGTGAGGAGCAAGATAAGTGAGGGGGATTAGGAGGCACAAACTAATATTTATAAAATCAATAAGTTAAAAGATGTAATGCATACACAGGGAATGTAGCCAGTATTTTATAAATCTATATGAAATATAATCCATGAAAATCTTGAATCAGTAGGTTATACTCCTAAAAGTAACATAATACAGTAAATCAACTATTCTTCAATAAAAATTAAAAACATAAAAAATAATGAATAAAAAGGAATCAGCTAAGGTCTTCAATTTTTAAAATAGAATAAACCTTATGACCAGTTATTATTTATCAAAATGTCAGCTGAGAGTAATAATTTTTAAGACAGTATGCACAAAAGATATATAATTTATTCCACTTTATTGCCAGTTCAGGAAATAATTGAATATTTAGATCGTAATTTATTGACCACTAACAGAATTCTTTCATAAAATGCAAATTGTTTAATTTACAGGTTGATATAAGTGAGATATTCAGTATTTATTTACAGAAAACTCTGACAAAAATATAATCATATATTGTTACCAAAAATAATATATTTCTCCTGAGAAACTTTATTTTTTGTTGCTGTAATTGTTGCTTTTAATCTCACATCATTTTGAATTAGACTAATAAACTTAGCTTTTTTGATTTTCCCTTCAAAGGATAAATATGTGAACCCAAATTTAGTATACATGAAATCATTATGTTTAATAATTTAAGTCTTATATATGGCTTTTCTTTTCACCACTGTTATTTTTATTTTCTCGTTCTTCCTACTTTGAACTCATTTTATAATGAAGTAATGAAAGCTGACTTTTTGAAACAAATATGGGTATAAGCAAAATATTTTAATAAAAATATACAAAAATTAAACAACACATTATATATATTATATATATATACATATATATATATATATATATATATATATATATATATACATATATATTATATATATAGGGTTATCTTGGGCTTCCCAGGTGGCACTAATGGTAAAGAACCTGCCTGCTGATGCTAGAAACATGAGAGACATGGGTTTGATCCTTAAGTAGGGAAGATCCCCTGGAGGAGGGCAGCAACCCATTCCAGTATTCTTGCCTGGAGAATCCCATGGACAGAGGAGCCTGTTAGGCTAAGGTCCATAGGGTCACACAGAGTTGGACATGACTGAAGCAACTTAGCACACATGCAAAGGGTTTTCTAACAAATTAGTAATAATACTAATGGCATTCACTATTTAGAAATTCTCAATATTTAAAACAAAAGTGTTTCCTTTTAAGACATTTATTCCTGTTAAATATGTATGTTGATGTTTAGTGTTCATTATTATTATTCAGTATTTTTATAAAAACATTTATAAAATCCAAAAGATATGTGTTGCTTTATCATATTTCAGTTCAGTGTAAATTTTAATAAATGTATCTATAATAACTAAGCTTACATGAATAATTGCATTAGAAACCAAAGATAATATTCTCTCTGTAGTTAAGACAGTGCCTTGAGCTATGGGAACATGAAAATCAAAATGATATTTATTTTATGTCTGTCAGCTGCTTATTAAGCAAAGCAAGGAAGCAATTTTTGCTAATAAGAATGATCTAATGTATTCTAATAGAGATATCATTGATATGTTAAAAATAATTAAGGTATTACTCTCTTATTTATTATACTTTATATTCACTAGCCTTCACAGTAGCATCTGGATAGTCTCTAAAAGTTATCTCTCCCACCACCTTTTTAAGATGCCTAGTTCAGTTCAGTTCAGTCTCTCAGTCATGTCTGACTCTTTGTGACCCCATGACCCACAGCACGCCAGGCCTCCCTGTCCATCACCAACTCCCAGAGTTTACTCAAACTCATGTCCATCAACTCGGTGACACCATCCAGCCATCTCATCCTCTGTTGTCCCCTTCTCCTCCTGCCCCCAATCCCTCCCAGCATCAGAGTCTTTACAAATGAGTCAGCTCTTCCCATCAGGTGGCCAAAGTATTGGAGTTTCAGCTTCAACATCAGTCCTTCAAATGAACACTCAGGACTGATCTCTTTTAGGATGGACTGCTTGGATCTCCTTGCAGTCCAAGGGACTCTCAAGAGTCTTCTCGAACACCACAGTTCAAAAGCATCAATTCTTTGGTGCTCAGCTTTCTTTATAGTCCAACTCTCACATCCATACATGACCACTGGAAAATAACATTGCCTTGACTAGAAAGGCCTTTGTTGACAAAGTAATGTCTCTGCTTTTTAATATGCTGTCTAGGTTGATCATAACTTTCCTTCCAGGCAGTAAGCATCTTCTAATTTCATTGCTGCAATCACCATCTGCAGTGATTTTGGAGCCCAGAAAAATAAAGTCAGCCACTGTTTCCAATGTTTCCCCATCTATTTGTCATGAAGTGATGAGACCGGATGCCATGATCTTAGTTTTCTGAATGTTGAGCTTTAAGCCAACTTTTTCACTCTCCACTTTCACTTTCTTCAAGAGGCTCTTTAGTTCTTCTTCACTTTCTGCCATAAGGGTGGTGTCATCTGCATATCTGAGGTTATTGATATTTCTCCCGGCAATCTTGATTCCAGCTTGTGCTTCCTAAAGCCCAGTGTTTCTCATGATGTACTCTACATATAAGTTAAATAAGCAGGGTGACAATATACAGCCTTGACGTACTCCTTTTCCTATAGAACCAGTCTGTTGTTTCACGTCCAGTTTTAACTGTTACTTCCTGACCTGCATACAGGTTTCTCAAGAGGCAAGTCAGGTGGTCTGGTTTTCCCATCTCTTTCAGAATTTTCCACAGTTTATTGTGATCCACACAGTCGAAGACGTTGGCATAGTCAATAAAGCAGAAATAGACGTTTTTCTGGAAATCCCTTGCTTTTTTGATGATCCAGCAGATATTGGCAATTTGATCTCTGGTTCCTCTGCTTTTTCTAAAATCAGCTTGAACATCTGGAAGTTCATGGTTCACATATTGCTGAAGCCTGACTTGGAGAATTTTGAGCATTACTTTACTAGCGTGTGAATTGAGTGCAATTCTGTGGTAGTTTGAGCATTCTTTGGGATTGGAATGAAAACTGACCTTTTCCAGTGGTATAGCCAGTGCTGAGTTTTCCAAATTTCCTGGCGTATTGAGTGCAGCACTTTCACAGCATCATCATTCAGGATTTGAAATAGCTTAACTGGAATTCCATCACCTCCACTAGCTTTGCTCATGGTGATGCTTCGTAAGGCCCACTTGACTTCATCCAGGATGTCTGGCTCTAGGTGAGTGATCACACCATTATGATTATCGGGGTCGTGAAGATCTTTTTTGTACAGTTCTTCTGTGTATTCTTGTCACCTCTTCTTAATATCTTCTGCTTATGTTAGGTCCCTACCTTTATTTCTGTCCTTTATTGAGCCCATCTTTGCATGAAATGTTCCCTTGGTATCTCTAATATTCTTGACGAGATCTCTAGTCTTTCCCATTCTATTGTTTTCCTCTATTTCTTTGCATTGACCGCTGAGGAGGGCTTTCTTATCTTTCCTTGCTATTCTTTGGAACTCTGCATTTAAATGGGTATATCTTTCCTTTTCTCCTTTGCTTTTTGCTCCTCTTCTTTTCACAGCTATTTGTGGAAAGAAAGCTACCCCATGTCCAAGGTAAGGAGCAGCAGCTCTGCTTTGCTGGAGCAGCCGTGAAGAGATACCCCACATCCAAGGTAAGAGAAACCCAAGTAAGAGGGTTGGTGCTGAGAGGTGGCATCAGGGGGCAGACAGACTGAAGCCACAATCACAGACACCTAGCCAATCTGGTCACATGGATCACAGCCTTGTTAACTCAATAAAACTAAGCCAAGCTATGTGGGGCCCCCAAGACGGATGAGTCATGGTGGAAAAGTCTGACAGTATGTGGTCCACTGGAAAAGGGAGTGACAAACCACTTCAGTATTCTTGCCTTGAGAACCCCATGAACAGTATGAAAAGGCAAAAATATAGGACACTGGAAGATGAACTCCCCAGGTCGGTAGGTGCCCAATATGCTAATGGAGATCAGTGGATAAATAACTCCAGAAAGAATGAAGGGATGGAGCCAAAGCAAAAACAATACCCAGTTGTGGATGGGACTCATGATAGAAGCAAGGTACAATGCTGTAAGGAGCAATATTGCATAGGAACCTGGAAAGTTAGGTCCATAAATCAAGGCAAATTGGAAGTGGTCAAACAGGAGATGGCAAGAGTGAACATTGACATTCTAAGAATCAGCGAACTAAGATGGACTGGAATGGTGAATTTATCTCAAATGACCCTTAGCATGCCTAACCATAGGCCAAAAACATTAACAAAAGCTTCTTGAGCTTTTCTGAACCTTTTCTTCACTCCTTATCCCTTCCCTTTGGTCAGATATTTCTTTTCTCCCAGTGTACTATAGTCCTTCATCTACTAGAAGAAAATTTCACTCACTCTTTGAACTCAAAGGTATAACTCAAAGATCACTCTTTTTAATGTTGAAAGATAAATTTTCTTCCTTTAACTCTGTCTACAGAAAATCACTCAATTTATGCATATATTTAATATTGAGCTGGCTATTGTTACATTTTTATTTGATCAAAATATTTTTATATATCTAAACACATCTAATATCTCTTATTATACTTGTTGTTTATTTTCCTGAGTGCTCTACCATCCTACCCCAAGCACTACTTGAAGACCTGTTTAAATATTAAAGTTATCAACAATTTCTAGTGTAGTGTGCAATGCCAGAAAATATTTAATGTATCTGTTTAGTATTAAGAAATGATATATTTATCCTTACTCTTATAAAATTAATAATTTTATTTTATAAATTATAGAATTTTGCTGCATCAAGACAAGCAAGTGTGCAATAAAGTCCTTTTTTGTAAACCTCTTTCTCACATTTATATAAAATGAAAATCAATCTCCTCTTGTAGAAGTCATAAATAAAATTTCAAAAATTTCAGGATAACTGATGACTTTGTGTGTAAGAGCTAGTGTCAACTTAGAAAAATGGAAAATTTAGTTTTGTCTGAAGACAACAGAATTGAATCAACACGAAAAGAATTTAGAAATCAATTCAAAATTATCATTAGAATTTTCAGTCACATCTACCACAGAACTAAATAGGACATCTCTAAATTTCCTCATTCCTTTAGACTTACTGAACTTTTTTTAAAAAGAAAACTTTTTTCTTTCTTAATCATTTTCCTACACTTAATTAAATTTTTCTTACAGTATTACAATTTGAAAATATAGATATTTATTTTATACTCCTACTTCCTACTGTTGGACAGGGAGTAATAGCAGTCCTCCAGTTAAGAGATTATCAGGTTAGACTCCAGACCTGAATGAAGTTCTGCATTTTAACATGATCCCCAGGTGGTTTATATGCACCATAACTTGTAAGAAGCACTTATTTAATATAAAGTTTGAAGCTTAGTTTTTGAGCTTCTCCAATGACTCAGTGGGTAAAGAGTCCACCTGAAAGGAAAGAGATACTGGAAATGCAGGTTCAGTCCCTGGGTTGGAAAGATCTCCTGGAGGAGGAAATGGCAAACCACTCCAGTATTCTTGCCTGAAAATTTCCATGGACAGAGAAGCCTGGCGGGCTGCAGTCCAAAGGGTGGCAAAGAGTCAGCCATGACTGAGTAACTGAGAATGCAGAGCTGAAGCTTTAGCTTTTACCAAACAAGTGTTATTTTAACTTCTTTTCCTTATCATGCCCTTACTCAGCCTTGGTAGCCTTAAGTTGTAGAGGAAGAAAATAATTTTTGTCCCCCATTTCCATAGTCACGTGCTGTGTCTTTGCTTAGTCGTTCAGTCATGTCCAACTCTGTGCGACCCTGTGAACTGTAGCCCACCAGGCTCCTCTGTTCATGGGATTCTCCAGGCAAGAATACTGGAGTGGGTTGTCATGCCCTCCTCCAGGGGAGCTTCCCAACCCAGGGATCAAACCCAGGTCTCCGCATTGCAGGCAGATTCTTTACCATCTGGGTCACCAGGGAAGCCCTAGAATACGGGAGTGGGGCAGGGGTTCATCCTGACCCAGGGCTCTAACTGAGGTCTCCTGAATGGCAGGCAGGTTCCTTACCAGCTGAGCTACCCATGCAACTTGGTTATTTGATACAACAAATGAAAGTTTAAGACCAAATTTTACCACATAAGTAAACTTTACCAGCAAAGAAGAACCTTTCCGTTTTTGTTGCATTATTTACTATATTTCTAGTTGAATAAATGTATAGCTCCTTCATCTTAGTGGTGGGATACTGGATTGGATGGAGTTCTTGGCCTCAGGGGCCATTGCAGTGTGTAAAACTTCAGGGGGTGTCATATTCTTACATAACATTCATACATATTTACACATGTTATGGTATTGCTAGTCAATCTCTATATGTTAACACCCACTAGGATTGCCAGTGATGAACATTTGTAGCATTCTATAGCTATTTTATGCAACCAGGAGCCATAAATTCCCAATTAGTCTCTCAAATATTAGCAAAACCATTTCTAAGATAGGTGATGCTAATTAGAATACCTCAAATTATAACTTGAGTGTAGACACAGTATATTAAAACCAAGGCAAAAATATAATATATATATGTAATATATATATACATTATGTAATATATATATATAAATTGTATTATATATAAATATATTATATATACATATGTAATATATATATATATTACAATGGGCAGGACAAAGCTGTTTTAAATAAATTATAATACCCTTTTCAGTCTCTAATATATTTCCTTAAGGATAGCATACCTTAAAGTGAAAATGCTTTTTCCTCTCTTTATGTTGAGTTTACTGTCGAAAATTGAGATAGGCTCAGTAAGGTTGCTTAAAGGGTTGTTTCACTGGATTAGGTTTGAACCTTTTTTTTTTTAACTCTAGACAGGAAACTGCAGATAAGGGATTGCCATGGATGGTTGACAAATGGTTTCTGCTTTACTGGAGCAGTGGGGCTTTAGTAGATTTTTCAAACTAATAAATAATGGGAATCTTTTGAAAAGCCAACATTTTTATATGTTTGAACTAACAATCATCTCCAGAAGAACTTCAGTGCCTTCAGGGATTACGAAGACAACTTGCTGGCAAAGGGGCTTATTCCAGAATTGTGCCAGGAACATAGCACAGTGGAGGATAGTGAGAGAGAGAGGAAGCCACTATGATTGGGATGCAAGACAATCAGTTTTCTGCTGAAATAAATACTGAAATAATGCCTCAGGAATTTATGGTAGTTAGGAGGATTCAAATTGACTGTGATATTATTTTTCAAATGCTTTATTTGTTGTGGCAGTTGAGTGCCTCCTGCGTTAGTTTTCACGGAAGGATGTTACAGGTTGTTCTTGACCAGAAATATGCATTTAGTGTTTTTTGCATAGAGTAGCACAGGAGGATACATACAGAAATTTCAATGGAAATAGAACAGTGGTTACTCCAACTAGTTGGTTCTGCAAGATACCTTTTACTTTGCTGACTGTGTGATGCTATCTAAGGGCACCAAAATATAAGACTTGTCAGTTCACATTGTTGACTGGAAATTTAAAGGATGACTTTCACTGATTGAAACTCACAAAACGCCAAGTGTATAACCCAGAGAGGCAATTAATTAATTTACAGTGAGAGATATTACAGGAGGTAGGTCAGGAGTGTTTTGTGTTTGCCTAAGTGCTAATTTGTTTTCCCTATAGACAGCCTACATGGGAAGAAACTGAATGGGGATAAAAAATGTAAAGGAATTTAGTTATTGGACTGAGACATTTAGTAGCATAAAGTCTGGCAGCTTTATGAGTTCATCTCAACACATTTCAACACCACACACTCACATGCTTTGACTCAAAACTGACTTGTTGATCACCCTTCTGTTTATAGTCCACAACCCTTGCATTGCCTTTCCCATTTTTTCTCTCATATAGTTCATGTTTCTTAATATTTATATTTTATTTTTCAACCATGGTCAAATCCACGCTCATCACTAAAATGAACCATTACTATGGACTAGTAACTAGTCTCTCATTCATCTCTCAATCTCCATTCTAACCTCAACATAGTTTATTTCTACAGCAGCTCAAATGGTTTGTATAAAAAAATAAAACCAATCAAAAGATGACTGGGTACATGGATTTCAACTGATTTTCGTTATTTGCATCATAAAGTTTAAAAATTTTTCTACACAAAGCTCTTTAAATTCATCTCTTATCACTCACACCCTCTTTCAAGATGCTCAGAAACCTTTGCTAGTTACCCTCTTGTTGCTCTTTTACCTCTGACCTGGTTCCCTGGCCAATGCACTGATTACAGAGATTGATAGCATCCTTAGTGTTTGTTGGAGGAAGCAAGTATGGGATACAATGTGGCCAGAGTCTTCCAAGCCAAGGTGAGTATTTCTACCTTCTTCTCACTGGACTTCTGGACTTTTAACATGAGCAAACCATCAAGGGCAATAAGTTCTAATCTGTAGTTTTCTTCTTTTACTGGCTTACCCCTGTGATTCAGTGCTATCAGTCTGTCAAATTAGCACATCAACTAGAACCCAGGGTGCCTGATGAGGGTCTTTAGTTCAACAACAGACCACAAGAGAAACTAAAATAGAGAATTCTATTACTCACAGGTACTGGAGGAAGTGACTGGCAAACTTTGAGGGGCTGCAGGAGGTATTCCAGGCAGAATGCAGAAAAAGTTTATTAGGGTTCATAAGTGGAGTGTTTTTGGGTTTCCAGAATAAGGCCAGATTGGGCTATTCAAACCAAAGATTGAGGTTTGGTAAGCCCCATGGGGTTCTTATTTAAGCAATGCATTAGTCATATGATTGCTGGGAGGCAGGAGAGACTGTTGATCACAGGGCAATTGGGGAAGTCATAGCAGAAACTTAAATTTTCTTGTGACTCTGTGGGCTGCTATTTCAGGCATTCACCTGCATGGATTAGTGTCAGTTTAAGGTCAGTACAAAATGGGTGCAATACCATGGAATAGCTTAGCTAAATTTTTAACACCCAAAAAAAGTTCTCTTCCTCATCCTGTATGGCAGGCTAGGTCATGTATTAAATATACAGTTTACAAGAATCTAGACTTGTCTTAAACTGTTAGTGTCCTACTTTGAGTATTCAGAGAAAATTCAATTCTCCCTTAGTAAACCCATACTTGTAAATTGTGTTTGCTTTCAAAACTAATAAAGGACATTAGAAAAAATTATATCAAAACACCCAAGTATGATTTATTATCAGCTATATCTTTCCATCTACTTCTGCCCCATTGACTATGCTAAAGCCTTTGACAGTGTGTTTCACAACAAACTGTGGAAAATACTTAAAGAGATGGGAATACCAGACCACTTGACCTGAATCCTGAGAAACCTGAATGCAGGTCAAGGAGCAACAGTTAGAACCAGGCATGAAACAACAGACTGGTTCAAAATTGGGAAAGGAGTACATCAAGGCTGTATATTTTCACCCTGCTTATTTGACTTATATGCAGACTACATCATGTGAAATGCCAGGCTGATTGAAGCACAAGCTGGCATCAAGATTAACAGGAGCAAGATCAATAATCTCAGATATGCAGATGACACCACCCTTATGGCAGAAAGCCATAAGAGTAATTAAAGAGCCTCTTGTTGAAGGTGAAAGAGGAGAGTGAAAAAGCTGGTTTAAAACTCAACACTCAGAAAACTAAGATCATGACACCTGGTCCCATCACTTTGTGACAAATAAATGGGGAAACAATGGAAACAGCAACAGATTTTATTTTGTTGGGCTCCAAAATCACTGTGGATGGTGAATGCAGCCATGAGATTAAAAGATGCTTGCTCCTTGGAAGAAAAGCAATGACAAAAGTAAACAGATATTAAAAAGCAGAGACAGTACTTTGCCTACAAATGTCTGTAGAGTTAACACTATGATTTTTCCAGTAGTCATATATGATGTGAGATCTGGACAATAAAAAAGGTTGAGCAGTGAAGAATTGATGCCTTTGAACTGTTGTGCTGAAGAACTCTTGAGGGTCCCTTGGGCAGCAAGAAGATCATACCAGTCAATTCTAAAGAAAATCAATCCTGAATATTCACTGGAAGGACTGATGCTGAAGTTGAAACCCCAATACTATGGCCACCTCATGCTAAGAGCTGACTCGTTGGAAAGAACCCAATTCTGGGAAAGATTGAGGGCAGGAGGAGAAGTGGATGACAGAGGATGAGATGGTTATATGGCATCAAAGGACATGAGTTTGAGCAAACTCTGGGAGACAGTGAAGGACAGGAAAGCCTGGTGTGCTACAGTCCATGGGGTCACAAAGAGTCAGACATGACTGATTGACTGAAAAACAAATATCTTTCCAACTCCAGAGGCACCAAATGCCATTTATTTACTGAGTGAGAAGATCTGGGTGTTGTTAAGAATATTTGGTGATGCATGTGTGGTAAGTCACTTCAGCTGTGTTCAACTTTGTGAAACCCTATGAATTGTAGCCCACCATGCTCCCCTATCCATGGGGTTCTCTAGGCAAGAATACTGGAATGGGTTGCCATTCCCTCTCCAGGGAATCTTCCCAACCCAGGGATGAAACCTGCATCTCCTGCATTGGCAGACAGATTCTTTACCACTAGAGTCTCCTGGGAAGCTCATTTCATGGTGGTGGATGGATAAAAATCAGAACTATTATCCCTTTATCTTTCCATGACATCCAAGGTGTTAAATATCTCTGTTAATAGACAATATGAGCATGTAAGAGAAAAAGTGTTTATGTTGATGAGTTAAGCTTCTAAAAGTTGTGATATACACTGTCTAAAGTATAAAGGGCAGGTATGCAAGTTAAAACCAAAGTAGATTAATGGTCGTCTATTTAGATACATGATGAGTGATGCTGGCATGAGAATTCTGAAAGGAACACGGAAGTCAATAACTAAGAGTCATCAAACACACAGAATAATAGTGGTTGGTACTTTTGTATTCGAGAAAGCTATTATCCTTTTGCTTTGGAATATAATAGATTTGATCAATTTTCTGGGACTGTATGCAATGCTATTCATGTTATATATTTTCTTAACCCACTCCAGTATTCTTGCCTGGATAATCCCATGGACAGAGGAGCCTGGTGTACCACAGTCCATGGGATTGCAAAGAGTCAGACGCAACTGGAGTGACTTAGCACACAAAACTAGAAATGAGTATCTGATAAAACTTCCAAATTGGTACACTGATCTCAATTTTCCTTTTATATTTCTAATTTTACTTAGATGAATTTCCAAGCTAAGATGATACATAATCAAACCTTCTGTCCCCAAACTTTGTTTTCTAATAATTCAATTTCTGCTAATACCATCACTATTTGTCACCCACCTTGAAACCTTAAGACAAATTGACAAACCTTGTCAATTTCCCCCGATTTTTTGTTACAATATCAACCACAAAGTCCTATACATACTCAGCCTGAGAATATATTAATATTCTGAGAGCGTGTGTGTCTCTCTTTCCCTATTTTTACCTCTCTTTTTAGTTAAGCACACTGACTTTGGAGTCACATTGTCTGTGTTTGAGCTCAGATTCAGGCATTTACTAGCCACATGACTTTATTTTGGACATACTACTTGGTCTGTTTTTCAAAATTCTCTTCTATAAAATGTGAATGATAATAATAGCATTATTATGAAACTCAGATGAAATAATTTATACAAAATGCGTAGTATCCAGTAACCTCTTATGAAAATTTTGCTGTTATCATTTACATATTTTCTCTAGTATTAACTGCTTTCTGTTCACATCCACAGATAACACATACACAAACAATCATAATTTTATAGTTCTAGTAAGTGAGCCTATGTTTATATCCATCACAGTTCCTAGATCAGGAAATACATTATTATCTTAAACATATTTTTCAAGATGAGTACTTTCAAACCATCTCTAGACCCCTGTATTCTCTTAAGGAATATTTCATAATCATTCATGATGCAGAAAATGTATAAGGATATTATATATAAATGCATGCATATGTGTGTATTATGTATGTATATGATATTAAAAATATATATGTGTGTATATGTGTGTGTTTTATAAAACAAATTTCCTATGCTAACTGAACTATAAAGGAATGTGTTTATAATAAGATACTCAGAACAAATGTGTTCAATGCAGAAAAATTGGAAATCCATACAACCTATTCTGAGCTTAAATTTTAAATTCAAATTTCTGAGTAACATGTATGAAATTTCCATTTTTATTCCTGAATAGAACTAAAACTGCACAAGCATTCTGGAGCATATGAGACTGGAATATTCAATGTACGTAAACAGTTATGTAAAATTTCTAAATTTTTAGCTATTACTAAAAGACTTTTTTGACATAAACTTCACAAATTTGGGGAAGAATCTTCTGAAATTATGTATTATTATTCTGTTCTTTATACTCATATAGTATTTTGCCCTTACCTTTATTTTAGCATGAATCACTCTACAGGATGTTCATTATATTGGATCTTTTATCCTTCATTAAGTTGGGGGTGGGCTTCCCAGGTGGCACAGTGGTAAAGAATCTGGCTGCCAATGATCCCTGGGTTGGAAGGTCCCCTGGAGAAAGAAATGGCAAACTGCTTCAGTATCGTTTCCTAGGAAACCCCATGGACAGAGGAGCCTGGCAGGCTACAGTACAAGGAGTCACAAAGAGTCAGGCATGGCTTAGCAACTAAATAACAACCTGGGAGTATCTAAGCTTGTCAGATACATATTTTACCCTAAATGAAGGCAAACTCATGTCTTGGTACATATTACATGTGCAGCAAATATGTGTTGAATGAGGTTTTTGCTGTCATACATTATAGACATCACATTGCATACATGCGCTTAACCTATATTAGTGTTTTGCCCAAATATTGAAGTCGTGTCTATTGTTATAGTCCTATAAACATAGGTATTAGAAATATACAATGTTTACTCACTGTTTTTCTGTCTATAGTTTATAAATTTGTTTTTAATTTCCATAATTAGCTTTAATTTAATGTTAAATGCATTATATGTTACTCAAATTATCTGGTGGCTCAACTGGTAAAGAGCCTGTCTGCCAATGCAGGAGCTACAGGAGATGAGGGTTTGCTACCTGGCTCAGGACGATTCCCTGGGGAAGGAAATGGCAACCTGCTCCAGAATTCTTGCCTGGAAAATCCCGTGGACAGAGGAGCCTGGTGGGCTACAGTCCATGGGATTGCAAAAAGTTAGACCTGACTGAGCACACACAGGACAAATTAAACCACAAGATACAGCAAAATGTAACATAGTCATTGTTTTTTACTCAGGCAGTATATTCATCCTTCTCAAACAAATATGCATTATTTTAAGAAAAATGTTGACTGCATCCTTATTTTAAAATGTGTCTACTCTAGTGACGAATTACAAAATGCACCTTTTAATGTGCAAAGTAAGTTGCAGTTATCTAAATATTGCTTCAGGAAGTGTAACTAAATATATATTACTCAGTCAATTTAAACTTATTTTTTATATAAATGACAGGAAGAACCTTGAGGATATATGTACATTATTTCTAGAATAGCAAAGATGTGAAAAGCAGAAGTAAACTATACTGACAAACTAAACATCAGACAAGAGTGGACAAGTTAAGAAACTAATTTAAATTTACCCTGAGGAAGCAAAGCTAAAGGCAAATTTTGAGGCAGGAATAAATATGGAACAAGTTTCCTGTTATTTTAGAATTATCATAAAAATTCTAGAAGACTGTTTCTCCTTTCCATATGAAAAACATGTAAGGGCCTTCATTAATGTGAACACCTCTCTGAAAAGATGTACCACACTTCACCAAAGTACAGTTTAAAGAAAAAGCAAGCAGGGAGCGGGGGATATATCTTCACTAGATATCAAGGCAGAACATTTTAGTAGCAAAGGCTAATGGTGTTGGTGCAAGGATAGATCAGTGAAACAGAATATTCACTGGGGGAAATACATATAAGAAAACTTGATTTATCTCAAACTGAGAATACAGATCAGTAAGAAAATTGACGAGCTATTAAAATAATAAAATATTTAGTTATATAAACAATACATATAATTGGATTCCTATTTCATACCATATACAAAAAATAATCATTTAAGGAAACTTAAAGATTGAAATGAAAAAACTAAAACTTATCAAAAGTTTAAAAAAGCATTATAGAGGAAAAACTTCACAATGTAGTTTTAAGGGAATGACATCAGACTTTGTTTAAAAAATGTCTTAATTTTTGAATAAGATGTATTCAGGAAATATAAAATATGGAGAAAAGTTTGACAAATTTTATTCAGTTAAAATTGAGGAACATTTTTATTGAAGTACATTTGATTTACAACATTGTATTGGTTTGGTCTGACTCATATATGCACATATATATATATATACAATTTTTCAGATTATATGCCATCATAAGTTACTACAAGATTTTGAATATTGTTCCCTGTGTTATACAGTAAATTCTTATTGTTTATCTATTTAATACATAGTAATATGCATCTGTTAATCCCATTCTCTCAATTTATGCCTTCTTTTTTCCCTTTGGGAACTACATTTGTTTTTTATGCCTGTGAGTCTATTTCTTTTTTGTATACAGGCTCATTTGCATTGCTTTTTAGGTTTCACATATAGGAGATACTATGTACTATTTATCATTCTCTATCTGACTTACTAAACTTAGTATGATATTCTCTATGTCCACTCATTTTGCTGCAGATGGCAATATCTCATTCTTTTATATGGCAGAGTAGTATTCCGTTATATATTTTTATACTTATGCTTATATATAGTCCACCTCTTCCTTAAGCATCTGTTCATGAATAATTAGGTTACTTCTAGGTCTTGGCTATTTAAATAGTGCTACTGTGAACATTGGGATACACATATCTTTCTGAAATAGTTTTCGTCTTTCCCAGATATGGGATTGGAATCCCAGGAGTGGGATTGTTAGATCATGTGATAGTTCCATTTTTAGTTTTTAAAGAAATCTCCATTCTGTTTTTCCATAATGGCCACACCAATTTACATCTCCTTGAAAAGTGGAGGAAAATTTTCTTCTCTCCACATGCTCTCCAGCACTTATTTATAGACTTTTAAATGATGGCCATTCTGACCAGTGTAAGGTGATACCTCATGGACGTTTGGATTTTCATGTCTCTATCAGAGATGTTGAGAATCTTTTTGTGTGCTTGTTGACCATCTGTATGTCTTCTTTGGTAAAACATCTATTTAAGTCTTCTGCTCATCTTCTGATGAGGTTGTTTGCTTTTTTAATATTGGGTTGTATGAACTGTTTGTATATTTTGGAAATTAACCTCTTGTCCATCTTATTGTTTGCAAGCATTTTTTCCCATACTGTATGCTGTATTTTTGTTTTGTTGATGGCTTCCATAGCTTTTCTGATGGTTCAGTTAGTAAAAAATCCACCTGTAATACATGAGACCCTGGTTCGATTCCTGGGTCAGGAAGATCCTCTGGAGAAGGGATAGACTAAAAAAAAAAAAAAAAAGAAGAAGAAGAAGGAATAGGCTATCCACTACAGTATTCTTGGGCTAATCTTGTGACTCAGCTGGTAGGGTCTGACTGCAATGCAAGAGACCTGGATTCAACCCCTTGGTTGGGAAGATCCCTTGGAGAAGAGAAAGGCTACCCACTCCAGTATTCTGGCCTGGAGAATTCCATGGCCATATACATGTCCAAAGGGGCCTCAAAGAGTTGGACACGACTGAGTAACTTTCACTCTGTTGTTGTGCAAAAGCTCTTAAGTTCCATTAGATCTCATTTGTTTATTTTTGTTCTTCTTTTGCATTTGGAGACTGATCTAACAAAATAAAGAACTTCTTTTTTACCAAATAGACCCTGTAGAAAATAAAACAGCAATTCATAAACTAGAAGTTACTTACTATGGATATAACTGGGAAAGACTTGATATTCAATATTTATTTCAAAAGTCCTTGTAAAGTAAAGAAAAAGAAGAATCCTTCAATAGAAAATGGTCAAATGACTTCAATAGGTACTTTAAAAATAATGACTATAATAATTCATATCCATCAGTGTGACACAAATTTTTAAATTGTGTCAAATGACAATATGAATGTGGAGGGATGTTTACATTCATCCACATTGAATAACAAAATTGTAAAATCAATATGCTAAACAATTTTGTATTATTTGTATTAGTTGCTCAGTTATGTCCAACTCTTTGCAAACCCCATGAACTCGCCCCATGAGGCTCACCAGGCCTCTCTGTCCATGGAATTCTCCAGGCAGGAATACCGGAGTGGGTATCAGTTCCCTTCTCCATGGGGCCTTCCCAACCCAGGGATTGAACCTCAACTCTATGCACAATTTATAACTCAAGAATTTCACTCTTAGTTATGTCCTCTAAAGAAATCCCCAATGAACATGTGCTATTATGTGTTCAAAACATTTTAAGACCATTGTTTTCAATAATGACAACAAAATAACTAGAAAGAAAATAAATGCTCAATAATAACAGAATGGATATACTAATTGTGGCATGTTCATAAAATGTATCACTATTGAATGCTTTAAATAAATGAACTACAGGTACTTGTGCTGGTGTTAGTCAATAGCAAAAATACAAGTAGATTAAACAAACATAACACAAAAGAATACCTATAATATGATTGTATCTTCAGAAATTTTTAAAACATGAAAACAATGCAATTTATTGCTTAGGTATGCAAATATAATGCAGCTATAAAGAAAAGTAAGAAGATTCTAAAATTTAAAAAAATCCAATATCAAATAAAATATTCAAGCTAATTATCCCTTTTGGAAATGGGGAAGAACTGCATATCATTAGCGTGGAACACAGAAAATTACTGGATCACTGCTAAGGTTCAATTTACTGTCCACAGCTGGAACAATAATATTAAAAACAACAACAACAACAGCAAAATATATATATATATATATATAACACTTACTACATGCTAAGAACAAAAGTATGAGACATATATGATTCCCTTATTCTGGAGAAGGGATTCACTGGTTTGTCTAGGTGCATATTGATATCAAGAGGCATGATTCCAACTAAGGCACCTTAGTCTAGACACCCTGCCAGGATCTCAATCCTGACTTGGCACAGAAATCACCAGTGAGCTTATGCATATATAAATTCCTGGGTCTCACTCTCAGAGATACTGGTTGAATTGGTCTGGCGTGCATCTTGAGTAATTTTTAAAAGCTCTCCAAGTGGCTCTTCTTCAACAGAGTCAAAGAACAACAGCTTAAGCAATGCTTGTTTACATTACATACCCAGGCACTTATCTATTCTCAGATCCATCAGAGAACTGAGATGGCAGGACAAACTGCCACCTCAAAATCTTGAGAGACAGATGAATAAAGGAAATTACAGCCAAGATCACATTAACTGAAACAGATGACACTAGAGCCAGGAGGAATACTTAAAGTAAAGCTTTGAAGAACTGTTGAACACTGTGTGTGAGCTATCTCGAGTTAAAAACTACCGGGAGGTTTCCATTTCCATGTTTAAGGTACTTAGAAGTTGCCACTCCACCTAATAACAAGCAAAAAAGCTAAGCAGACTGAATTATCAACAACACTTCTTAAATCTGTAAGAGAGGGAAGACTGGAGGTCAAACTGTTGCCTGCAATACTGGAGAGAAAGACAAGTGGATACAGAACTCAAAACCATCACAGGAACCAATACCAAGAAAGGGAAAATTTGAACTGAAGTTGACAAATTGCTGGAAGCTCAGTGTAGACAATAGTGAGAGTTAAAAACTCCAGAGGGACCTAGTCAAAGAGGGAGACCCCTGGAATATTATGAAATTTATCACTAAGACCTTGAATAGTTTCTTAAATTAAATATCACAGAAAAATCCATTTTGACTCTGTCGGAGAGAGGAGGAAAGAAAAAAAAAAATATATATATATATATCTCAGGAAAAGGTTCTCAATAAAGCCTGCCCTCTGAGAAAATTAGTTACCAGAGCCTAAACTGCTGTGGTATTATCAGAGTCTAAGTAATCTGGGACAGGGAAAATATCCAGTTTCTGCCCTCTGTAGCAAATTTGTCCCACATAATGGAGGATAAAAGACTGAGAAACTCCTGTAAAAATCTCAATCCAGAGGCACAGGTTTTCTGAAACACTTTGATCTAATCATATAGAACATTCCATCTCCCCTCATACCTCACCATAATACTTGGTATATTTACAATAGCTTCTTTTACCTAGTACATCAGGCCTAGCTACAAAGGAAAAAAAATTATAAGACATACCAAAGGATAAAAATAAGATTAGAAAAGATAGAGAAAACATCATAACAAAATGTGGCAGAAATGTTGAGTGATTAGACCAGGAATTTGAAATGTGTTTGACTAATATGGGCTTCCCTGGTGCCTCAGTGATTAAAAAAAAAAAAAAAAAAAAATGCCTGCAATGCAGGAGATCTGAGTTTGATCCCTGAGTCAAGGAGATGTCCTGAAGGAGGGCATGGCAGCCCACTCCAGTACTCTTGCTTGGAAAATCCCATGGGCAGTGGAGCCTGACGGGCTGCAGTCCACGGGGATGCACAGAGGAGGACATGACTGAAGTGACTAAGCAGCAGGAGCAGCACAACTAGCATGCTAAAGTCTTTAATGGATAAAGTAAACTGCATGGAAGAACAGAGGATCAGTGTAAGCAGGGAGCTAGAAATCCTAAGAATGAACAAAAGCAAACAAAAAATGTTAGAGAATAAAAACAGAATTGAAGAATGCTTTTGATGTGCTTGCTAGAAAGCTGGACACAGCTAAGGAAAGAATATCTGAGCTAGAGCACTTATCAACAGAATCCTTGAAACCAAAAAGCTAAAAGAACAAAGATGGATAGAACAGAATATACAAGGATAAGCATTGTGGTACTGTAAAAAAAAAAAAAAAAAAAAAGTGTAACTTACTCATAACTAGGACTGCTACAAACAGAAGAGTGAACAGAACAAAAGAAATACATGAATAACAATGATTGAGAATGTCCTCACATTTCTGTCAGACTCCAAACCACAGATCCAGGAAGCTCAAAGAATGCCATGCTAAATAAAAGCCTAAAATACCACACCTAGGCATATCTCTTTCAAATTATAGAAAATCAATGATAAAATAATCCAGTAAGCAGCCATGGGGTGGTAGGGGGCACATTTCAACCAGATGGGAACAATGGTAAGAATTACATAAAAATTCTCAGAATCCTTGCAAACAATAAGAGAGTGGAGTGAAATAATTGAAGTGTTGAAGGACAAAAAAAAGAAAAACAAAAGCTACCAACCTGGAATTCTGCACTCTGTGAAATTATTTAAAAAACTGATCCAGAGGGATGGGAAGGGGAAGGAGGTGGGAGGGGGGTTCAGGATGAGGAACACGTAGATCCATGGCTGATTCATGTCAATGTGTGGCAAAAACCGCTACAATATTGTAAAATAACTAGCCTCCAACTAATAAAAATAAATGAAAAAAAGAAAAGAAGAAGGAACACCAAAACTGCCCAAAGATATTATAAGAAAACTACAGGCTAATATATCTCATGAACATAGATGCAAAACTCCTTGAGAAAATATTAGTAGTTCAAATTCAATAATGTGAAAAGAAAACATGCCACAACCAAGTAGATTATTCCAGGAAAACAATGTTATTTCAATATTTGAAGATCAACTCTTGTAATCCAACACATAAAGAAGCTAAAAAAAAAAAAATCATATGCATATTAATGTATATCCCACTCCTGTATTCTTGCCTGGAAAACCCCATAGATAGAGGAGCCTGGAGGGCTAGAGTCCATGGGGTCCCAAAGAACCAGACATGATTGAGCACACACACACACAAATATTATAGCAAAAGCAGTTGACAGAAATAAATTATTTGCTCATGATCAAAACTCTCAATAATGTAGAATCAGAGGGGAGCTTTCTCAACTTGATAAAGAATATTTACAAAAAAGAAAGAAAAAAAAATACAGTTAACATCAAACTTACTGGTGAGAAACTCAAAGTTTTCCCACTAGAACCAGATACAAGACAAGGAGGTACTTTCTCATAATTTTTTTCAGCATTTCAATAGAATTTCTAGCTAATGCAATAAGAAAGGGACGGGAAATCAAGGTATATAAATTGGTGAAAAACATAGACTATTCCTGTTCACAGACGACAAGATCATCAATGTAGAACATATGAAATCAACAATAACAAGTCCTGGAACTTGACAATATACACCCTTGGCATACTCCTTTCCAGATTTGGAACCAGTCTGTTGTTCCATGTACATTTCTAACTGTTGCTTCTTGACCTGCATACAGGTTTCTCAGGAGGCAGGTAGATGGTCTGATATTCCATGTCTTTAAGTATTTTCCACACTTTGTTGTGATCTACACAGTCAAAAGTTATAGCATAGCCAAAGAAGCAGATTGTTTTCTTTTTCTTCAATTATTTTGCTTTTTCTATGATCCAACAGATGTTGGCAATATGATCCTTGGTTCCTCTGCCTTTTATAAATCCAGGCTTCAAAGGTGGAAATTCTCAGTAACGTAGCAGGTTGCTATGTGAATATTGACAAAGGGACCCTAAATTTATATATGATGAGGGAAAAGATCTGGAATACCCAAAACAATATTGAAGAAGAAGAAAGTTGAAGTACTGATACTTCTTGATTTATAGACTTCAGTTCGGTTCAGTTCAGTCTCAGCCATGTCCAAATTTTTGTCACCCCGTGGACTGCAGCACGCTAGGCCTCCCTGTCCATCACCGACACCCGGAGTTTACTCAAACTCATGTCCATTGAGTCGGTGATGCCATCCAACCATCTCATCCTATGTTGTCCGCTTTTCCTCCCACCTTCAATCTTTCCCAGTGTCAGGGTCTTTTCAAAAGAGTCAGTTCTTCACATCAGGTGGCCAAACTTTTGGAGATTTAGCTTTAGTATCAGTACTTCCAATGAATATTCAGGACTGATTTTCATTAGGATGGACTAGTTGGATCTCCTTGCAATACAAAGGAATCTCAAGCAACACAAGGGACTCTTCAACACCACAGTTCAAAAGCATCAATTCTTCAGCACTCAACTTTCTTTACAGTCCAACTCTCAAATCCATTCCAGTCGATTATAGTTCGCTGATTCCTAGAATGTCGACATTCACTCTTGCCATCTCCTGTTTGACCACTTCCAACTTGCCTTGATTCATGGACCTAACATTCCAGGTTCCTATGCAATATTGCTCTTTACAGCATCGGACCTTGCTTCTATCACCAGTCCCATCCACAACTGGGTATTGTTTTTGCTGTGGCTCCATCCCTTCTTTCTTTCTGGAGTTATTTCTCCACTGATTTCCAGTAGCATATTGGACACCTACCGACCTGGGGAGTCCCTCTTTCAGTATCCTATCATTTTGCCTTTTCATACTGTTCATGGGGTTCTCAAGGCAAGAATACTGAAGTGGTTTGCCATTCCCTTCTCCAGTGGACCACATTCTGTCAGACCTCTCCACCATGACCCGACCGTCTTGGGTGACCCCACACAGCATGGCTTAGTTTCATTGAGTTAGACAAGGTTTTGGTCCATGTGATCAGATTGGCTAGTTTTCTGTGATTATGGTTTTAGTGTGTTTGCCCTCTGATGCCCTCTCGCAACACCTACCGTCTTAGTTAGGCTTCTCTTACTTTGGACGTGGGGTATCTCTTCACAGCTGCTGCAGAAAAATGCAGCTGCTGCTCCTGACCTTGAATGTGGAGTAGGTCCTCTTGGATCTTTCGTGCCCGCACAGCCGCCAGGCTGGAATAGGTGTGTTTAACTCAGATGACCACTATATCTATGACTGTGGGCAGGAATCCCTTAGAAGAAATAGAGTAGCCATCATGGTCAACAAAAGAGTCCAGAATGAAGTACCTGGATGCAATCTCAAAAACCACAGAATGATCTCTCTTCATTCCCAAGGAAAACCATTCAATATCATGGTAATCCAAGCCTATGCCCCTACCAGTAATGCTGAAGAAACTGAAGTTGAATGGTTCTGTGAAGACCTACAAGACATTTTAGAACTAACACCCAAAAAGATGTCCTTTTCATTATAGGGGACTGGAATGCAAAAGTAGGAAGTCAAGAAACACCTGGAATAACAGTCAAATTTTGCCCTGGAATATGAAATGAAGCAGGGCAAAGGCTAATAGAGTTTTGCCAAAAGAATGCTCTGGTCATAGCAAACACCTTCTTCCAACAACACAAGAGAAGACTCTACACATGGACATCACCAGATGGTCAACACCAAAATCAGATTGATTATATTCTTTGCAGCCAAAGATGGAGAAGCTCTATACAGTCAGCAAAAATAAGACCGGGAGCATATGTGGCTCAGATCATGAACTCCTCTTTGCCAAATTCAGACTTAAGTTGAAGAAAGTAGGGAAAACCACTAGACAATTCAGGTATGACCTAAATCAAATCCCTTATGATTATACAGTGGAAGTGAGAAATAGATTTAAGGGACTAGATCTGATAGAGTGCCTGATGAACTATGGACAGAGGTTCATGACATTGTACAGGAGACAGGGATCAAGACCATCCCCATAGAAAAGAAATGCAAAAAAAGCAAAATGGCTGTCTGAGGAGGCCTTACAAATAGCTGTGGAAAGAAGAGAAGCAAAAAGAAAAGGAGAAAAGGAAGTATATTCTCATTTGAATGCAGAGTTCCAAAGAATAGAAAGGAGAGATAAGAAAGCCTTCCTCAGCGATCAGTGCAAAGAAATAGAGGAAAACAACAGAATGGGAAAGACTAGAGATCTCTTCAAGAAAACTAGAGATGCCAAGAGAACATTTCATGTAAAGATAGACTAGACATAGGACAGAAATGGTATGGACCGAACAGAAGCAGACGATATTAAGAAGAGGTGGCAAGAATACACAGAAGAACTGTACAAAAAAATCTTCACGACCCAGATAATCACGAAGGTGTGATCACTCACCTAGAGCCAGACATCCTGGAATGTGAAGTCAAGTGGGCCTTAGGAAGCATCACCATGAACAAAGCTAGTGGAGGTGATGGAATTCCAGTTGAGCTATTTCAAATCCTAAAAGATGATGCTGTGAAAGTGCTGCACTCAATATGCCAGCAAATTTGGAAAACTCAGCAGTGGCCTCAGGACTGGAAAAGGTCAGTTTTCATTCCAATCCCAAATAAAGGCAATTCCAAAGAATGCAGAAACTATTGCACAATTGCACTCATCTCACACGGTAGTAAAGTGATGCTCAAAATTCTCCAATCTAGGCTTCAGCAATACGTGAACCGTGAACTTCCAGATGTTCAAGCTGGTTTTAGAAAAGGCAGAGGAACCAGAGATCAAATTGCCAACATCTGCTGGATCATCGAAAAATCAAGAGTGTTCCAGAAAAAATGTATTTCTGCTTTACTATGCCAAAGCCTTTGACTGTGTGGATCACAATAATCTGTGGATAATTCTGAAAGAGATTGGAATACCAGAACACCTGACCTGCCTCTTGAGAAATCTGTATGCAGGTCAGGAAGCAACAGTTAGAACTGGACATGGAACAGACTGGTTCCAAATAGGAAAAGGAGTACGTCAAGGCTGTATATTGTCACCCTACTTATTTAACTTATATGCAGAGTATATCCTGAGAAACGCTAAGCTGGAGGAAGCACAAGTTGGAAAAAAGATTGCTGGGAGAAATATCAACAACCAACAACAATCAATAACAACAAATACGCAGATGACACCACCCGTATGGCAGCAAGTGAAGAAGAACTAAAAAGCCTCTTGATGAAAGTGAAAGAGGAGAGTGAAAAAGTTGGCTTAAAGATCAACATTCAGAAAACTAAGATCATGACATCTGGTCCCATCACTTCATGGGAAATAGATGGTGATAAAGTGTCAGACTTTATTTTTGGGAGCTCCAAAATTACTGCAGATGGTGACTACAGCCAGGAAATTAAAAGATGCTTACTCCTTGGAAGGAAAGTTATGACCAACCTAGACAGCCTATTAAAAAACATAGATATAACTTTGCCAACAAAGGTCTGTCTAGGCAAGGCTATGGTTTTTCCAGTGGTCATATATGAATGTGAGAGTTGGACTGTGAAGAAAGCTGAGTGCCAAAGAATTGATGCTTTTGAACTGTGGAGTTGGAGAAGACTCTTGAGAGTCCCTTGGACTGCAAGGAGATCCAAACAGTCCATCCTAAAGGATATCAGTCCTGGGTGTTCATTGGAAAGACTGATGTTGAAGCTGAAACTCCAATCCTTTGGCCACCTGATGCAAAAAGTTGACTCATTGGAAAAGACCCTGATGCTGGGAAGCATTGGCGGCAGGAGGAGAAGGGGATGACAGAGGATGATATGGTTGAATGGCATCACTGACTCAATGGGCATGGGTTTGAGTAAACTCTAGGTGTTGGTGATGGCCAGGGAGGCCTGGTATGCTAAAGTCCATGGGGTCAGTAAGAGTCGTACATGACTGAGTGACTGAACTGAACTGAACATACAACCATACATGAATAGATTCAAATCCCTTGAATCTATTTGTCATTCCCACTGTATATTCATAAGGGATTTGATTTGAATGGTCTAGTGGCTTTCCCTACTTTCTTCAATTTAAGTCTGAATTTGGCAATAAGGAGTTCATGATCTGAGCCACAATCAGCTCCCCATCTTGTTTTTGCTGACTGTATACAGCTTTGGTTACAAACCTTTGGTTACAAAGGATATAGTCAGTCCGATTTTGGTATTGACCACCTGGTGATGCCCATGTGTAGAGTAGTCTCTTGTGTTGTTGGAAGAGGATGTTTGTTATGATCAGTGTGTTTTCTTGGCAAAACTCTATTAGCCTTTGCTCTAAATCATTCTGTACTCCAAGGCCAAATTTGCCTGTTACTCTAGGTATCTCTTGACTTCCTACTTTTGTGTTCCAGTCCTGTATCATGAAAATAACATCTTTTTTGAATGTTAATTCTAGAAGGTCTTGTAAGTCTTCCTAGAACCTACAAGAGCAGTGGCTGTGTGGTGCTTGATTGGTGGTTTCATGGCTCTGGAGTGAATGTGAGGAAATACCCCACATTCAAAGGCAAAGTAGAAGCCCCAGCAGGATTGTAGGAGGGGTGAAATCACGTTTTGAATCAAACCCCATACCTTCCAGAGATGCTCAGAGTGCACAAACATACCTTGTGTGCTCCAGGACCCAGAGACCCCACAGAGACTGAGATAGATTGTGTTTGAGTGTCTCCTGAGGAAGTGCGGGTCAGCAGTGGACTACTGAAGGGGCAGGGGTTCTGGATGCAGTAGACCTGGTTACTGCATAAGCTCTCTTGGAGGAGGTCGCCATTATCCCCACCATAGAGCTGCCAGAACTTACATAGCACTGTGAAGCAGACTCTGGGAGGGCACAAACAGAACCTTGTGCACACCAGGACCCAGGAAAAGGAGCAGTGACCCCAAAAGAGACTGACCCAAACTTGCTTGTGAGTGTCTAGTGGTCTCTGGGGAAGTGTGGGTTGGCCGTGCCTGCTGCACGTTTAGGGGCACTGAAAGCAGCAATGTGTGCATGGGACCTTTTGAAGGAGGTTACCATCATCTTCATTACCTCCACCATAGTTTTGCTTCAGGTCAAATAACAGGGAGGGAACACAGCCCAGCTCAACAACAGAAAACTGGATTAAAGATTTACTTAGCATGGCCCCACCCATCAGAACAGGCCCAGTTTTCCCCTCAGTCAGTTTTTCCCATCAGGAATCTTTCATAACCTCTTATCCTTCTCCATCAGAGGGCAGAAAGATTGACAACCACAATCACAGAAAACTAACCAATCTGATCACGTGGACCACAGCCTTGTCTAACTCAATGAAACTATGAGCCATGCTGAGTAGGGCCACCCAAGACGGATGGGTCATGGTAGAGTTCTGAAAAAACATGGTCCTCTAGAGAAAGGAACGGCAAACCACTTTAGTATTTTTACCTTAAGAACCCCATAAAGAGTATGAAAAGCAAGAAGATAGGACACTGAAAGATGAACTCTCCTGGTCAATATGCTACTGGAGATCAGTGGAGAAATAACTGCAGAAAGAATGACGAGGCAGAGTCAAAACAAAAATAACACTCAGCTGTGGCTGTGACTAGTGATGGAAGTTAAGTCTGATACTATAAAGAGCAATATTGCATAGGAATATGGAATGTTAGGTCCATGAATCAAGTTAAATTGGAAGTGGTCAAACAGGAGATGGCAAGAGTGAACATTGACATTTTAGGAATCAGCAGATTAAAATGGACTGGAATGGTTGAATTTTACTCCGATGGCCAATATATCCACTACTGTGGGCAAAAATCTCTTAGAAGAAATGGAATAGCCATCACAGGCAACAAAATAATCTGAAATGCAGTACTTGGATGCAATCTTAAAATGAATGATCTTTTCGTTTCCAAGGCAAATCATTCAATATAATGGTAATCCAAGTCTATACCCCAACCAGTAATGACTTATAGACTTACTACTAAGCTACTGTGAGCAAGAAAGTGTGGTGTATGAAAGAAGAGACAAAGAGATCAGTATAGTAGAGCAGAGCGCCTTGAAAAAAAGACCACAAAAATATAGTCAAATAATCTTTGAAAAAGAAGCAAAGGTAATACAATAGAATAAAAGTAGTCTTCTCAAAATGGTATTAGAGCAAGTGAACATCCAAACTACAAATAATAACAATAATAATAATCTAAACACAAACCTCATCTTTCATAAACTTTAACTCAAAATAGATAACAGACCTAAAGTAAAATGCAAATCTATAAAACTATTTCAAGATAATAGAAGACCTTGGATATGGCAATGGCTTTTTAGATGCAAAATAGAATATATGATCTATGAAAAAAATACGTGGTAGATTGTATTTCATTAAAATTGAAAACTTATGCTCATGAAACTGAGAGGAGAGTCACATACTGGGAGAAAATATTTGCAAAAGACATAAGTGATAAAGGACTGTAACCCAAAATATACAAATAATTCTTAGAATTGAACAATAAGAAAACAAACAACCTTATCTTTTAAAAGACTGAAGACATTGCAGACATCTCCCCAGGGAATATTTATGGATAGAAAGTAAACACATTAAAAATTGTTTCATTTGATATATCATCAACAAAATGTAAATTAATACAATAATGAGATAATATTATGTGTCTGTTGAAATGGACAAAATCCAAACACTGATAATATCAGATGCTGGTAAGGATATGAAGCAATAGAAACTCTTATCCATTGTTGATGAGAATGCAAACAGTTCTGGAAGACAGTTTGGGGACAGGTGGGCTCTTACAAAACTAAATGAACTCTTTCCATAACATCTACCAATTATGCTATATAGTATTTATCCAAACTTCAAAATATTTCCACACAGAAACCTGTATGAGGGTATTTATAACAACTTAATTTATAATTGCTAAAACTTGGAAACAAAGTGTATTTTGGTAGGTAAATGCATACATAAACTGTGATATATCTGGACGATTGGATATTATTTGGTACTAAAAATGAACTAACAAGACTTGAAAAGACATGGAGGAAACTTAAATGCATATTACTAAGTGAAAGATCTGAAAAGGCTATCTGCTATATGACCCCAAGGTATGGCAACTTGGGAAAGACAGAAGTATGGAGACAATAAAAAGAGTATTGACTGTCAGGGGTTTGGTTTGGGGAGAAATGAATAGGCAGAGCACAGATGACTTTCAGGGGTGAACATATTCTGTATAATATCATAACTTTGGATATGTTTGTTCAAATTCTTAGAATTACAGCAACAAGAGTTAACTGTAATATGGATATGGACACTGGGTGATGGTATGTCCGTTTAGGTTTATCAGCTGTAACAAATGTACCACACTGATAGGATATATTAGTAATGAGGGTGTCTAGGGATATGTGGGGGTAAGGTTGTTTGGGAAATCTCCATACTGCCCTTCAAATTGCTACTAACCTAAAGCTGCTCCAAAAAAATAGTCTTAATAACAATATTCATGAGTATGTGCCAAATCATTTTAGTCCTGTCTGACTCTCTGCAACCCTCTGGACCATAGCCTGCTAGGCTCCTCTGTCCATGGGATCCTCCAGGGGAGAAAGCTGGACTGGGTTGCCTTGCCCTCCTCCAAGGGATCTTCCTGCCCCAGGAATCAAACCTGCATCTCTTGTCTCCTGCACTAGTTAGTGAATTCTTTAACACTAATGCCACCTGGGATGCCTAATAACAATATAATACAAAACAAAACAGAGAAACCACCAGAACCAATCCTATAGAAACCCTTAAACCATTTTGGATTTGGTCACCAGATTCTCATGCAATAGGTTGCAAGAGAATCTTCTATTGTTTGGCAGTGAAAGGAACAAAGTCACTTTGAAATACACTAAACTTTTTTTCTTTTATTTTGTTTTCAATAACCAGAGCTTGACTCCCAAGGATATCAACATTGCCAAAGACTTTTTATGACCTGGGGAAGGATAATTAGTAAACTCCAAATTGGACTTTCTATCTAACTTAAGGAGAGAAGAAAAGATAAGAAACAAGTTTAAAGATTATAGTGAAAGTCCACTAAAAAACTGTGATTTAATCATGATAGAACACTTTTCTTCTTTCTCAAAACTTTATCACCACATCAGCAAGCTTAAGCACAATTGCAGTGAATTGCAACTAAGAGAGTAAAAGACACAGATACTAGCAGAGTTTCTTAAAGAAACCTAAAACAAGAATCAAAATAAACAAGTAAACAAATAAACAGACAAAAGCATACAAACAAGGAAATTAGAGAAAATGAAATTTCTGACATGTACAGCTATAGAAAACAGGAAATAAGGCCCAATTCCTAGGCAAATTAACATGCAAATCCACATTGAATACCAAATAATGTTAGTTCCTAATACCTGATACATCTTGTTGATCATTCAACAGAAAATTGCAAAGCATGCTGAAAATTAAGCAAAAGAAAAAAAAAGAGAGAGAGAGAGAAAATTCAGACTGAAGAAGCAAAACAAACATTAAAGCCAGACTCAGATAAGCCACATATTTTTGAATTGGTAAACAGAGAACTTAAAATAATTGTCATTGATCAAAATTCAGGAAGTTTGGCCAAGATGGTAGAATTAGAAGACCCTGAACTCATCTCCTCCCTCAGTGACATTAAAAGTATGTTATAAAGCAATTATTATTCTGAAATCTAACATAAAAGTTTTTCCATAACTGAAGGTATAAAGAAGGAACCACAGCAAAATGGGCAGGAGCAGCAGAGATATGTTATACTCAAAACCCACATTCAGGGGCAGGCAACTCACAAACAAGAAGGTAACCAGAATTGTAAAAGTTCTCCCCAAGAAATGAGAATTTGAGCCCCACATTGACTTGCAACCCTGGAGCCCTTCCACAAATGAGTCTTGCACCAAATGAATCCTCAGAATGCCAGAATGTCCTGCCTTTGAGGGCCAACAGGGCTTGCTTTAAAACCCAGAGCGCAAAAGATATTCCACTGTTGAAAGGGGCAGGGCAATTCTAACAAACTCTGAGACCCAGCACAGAGACAGCAATTTTAAAAATCCTAAATCAGACCTGCTTGCTCTCAAAGAGGCAGGGGGTCCCCGGGACAGCTAGTGAGGACATAGCTGCTGGTGGTAACCATTTATGGAGCCTGTTCTACACCGAGGACACTGGTAGTTCATGGCAAGGGTCATTTTGGAGTCCTCCCTCTTGACTTCCCTGGTGATTCAGATGGTAAAGAATCTGCATGCAATGTGGGAGCCATGGGTTCGATTCCTGTATTGAGAAGATCCCTGGAGACAGAATGGCAACTCACTCCAGTATTCTTTTCTGGAGAATTACATGGACAAAGGAGCCTGGCTACATGGGGAGCATGGGCTACAGTCCGGGGGGTGGTAAAGAGTCAGACAGACTAAGTGACTAACACTTTCTCTTTTCCTCTTCACCTCTAGCACCAGGACATGATCTTGCACACCAGCTAATCCCAAGACCACAAGACACAAGTAGTCAGTCTTCTGGAGACCCAATCCTGGTCACCATGAGAATGGCATCAGCCCTTCCTCCAGTTTTTTTCATGATAGGCCCTACTCCCAGCAGAGTAACAGTCCCAGGACTTTCAAGGCCATGGCCTCACCTACCAATAAGCCAGCCCTAGTCCCAGGAAATCAGACTCATAACCAGCCATGGAGACCATCATCCCACCCACTTATGGACTGGCATTAACCCGAGAATCACCCAGATCCTATACCCAGCCATGCCAGGACTCAACACTGTCAACCAACTGGCAGAAAGTAACTCCAGAAATCATGGGCCCTACAGCCAGCCACACTGGAACTGGTCTTACCCAAAAGCAGGTTACCACCAGCCCCAGGACTCCTCAGGCAAGGCAACCAACTTCTCATTAGTGAGGTCTTGGTCACCAGAGACTGGTAGTCTGTACAAGGCAGAACACAGAAGTCAGCCAGGCCAAGGACTAGACCCACCCAGCTACCAACACACCACAGTAGTCAGCCCTACCACAACAGAAGGCCCAACCCAGCACACACAGGTCAGTTTTAGATTATAAACTCCGGTGACCAGAGGGAGTATGTTACTAGGCCCCACAGGACATCTTTTATGTGCATCTACTTCTTCAAACTGGGAAATGTAACCAACTAACCTAATACATACAAACAAGACAGAGAGCCAGGCAAAATTAAGTGGTGAAATAATATGTTCTAAAGTAAGGAATAAGATAAATCCCCAGAAGAAGCAGCAAGTGAAGTGGTGATAAACAATGTATCCCAATAAAGAGTTCAAGGTAATGATCATAAAGATGCTCAACAAACTCAGGAAAAGAATGGATGAGCACAGTAAAAAGTTTAACAGAGTTAGAAAATATAAGGAAGAATCAAACAAAGCTGCAGAAAATAATAACTGATATATTTTCTTGTGTATTTTTAAAATACACAAGAAGGATTCAAAAGTAGATTAAACATTATGAAGAATGGATCAGTAACTGGAAGACAGACAAACAGAAGTAACTCAAGCTGAGCAGCAACAACAACAACAAAAATAAAACAGAGATTAAAAACGGAGGACAGTTTGAGTCCTCTGAGGCAGCACCAAAGGTGTAAACGATTGCTTTATAAGGCTCCCAGTACAAAAAGAGAGAAAGTGGCAGAAAAAACATGTAAAGAAATAAAAGCCAAAAATTTTCCAAACCTGGGGAAGAAAACAGAAAGGCCCAGAATACACATAGAATCCCAATTAAGATTAATCCAAAGAAGCTCAAACAAAGACCCTTTGAATTAAAATGGCAAGAATTAAATAAAATAAAAATAAATAATAGTAAAATAAATAACAAGAATAATAAAATTAAATTAAAAAAAAAAAAGAGAGGCCACTAAAAGCAGAAAGAAGTAACTAGATATATACAATGGAACCGCTAAAATTACTAGCTGATTTTGCAGCAGATACTTCACAGATGAGAAGAGAGTTGCAAAGTATATTTAAAGCGATGAAAGGAAAAAGACTACAAGCAAACAAACAAAAAATAACAAGCAAGGTTATTATTCAGATTTTAAGGAGAAATAAATTTTACAGACAAACAAAAGCTAAAAGTTTTCAGTGATACAAAATTGTCTCCACAAGAAATATCCAAGGGATTTCTCTGAGCAGAAAAGACCACAATGGGAAATATGAAAATAACAAAAGGAAAAATTTTATTGTTAAAGAAAATACACAGTAAATATAAATCTCTTATAAAACCAGTAGGAAGATTAAAAAAAAAAAAAAAGTAGGAAGATTAAAAGAGAAAAGGAATAAAATAATGTATATCAATAATAAGTAGTTAAGGACTAAAACAATACAAAAATATGTAAAATTAATGTAAAAAAAATGGTTAAAATAGTGAAGGGGAGTAAAAATACAGGATTGATAGAATATTTTAGAACTTAAGCATGTATTCTTAGTCGTTCAGTCGTGTCCAGCACTTTGCGACACCATGTACGATAGCCCCAAGCTCCTCTGTCCATGGGGTTTCTCCATGGACAGGAAGCCTGGCGTGCTGCAGTCAATGGGGTAGCAAAGAGTCAGACATGACTGAGCAACTGAACTGAACTGAATGGAATCAGTGTATCAGATGTGTCTGTACTGAGAGCATCATTCTTAGTGGCTAACCACAGTGGTAAAGCTAAGAATTCCTTTACTATTAATGATGTATAGCTGACTGCTGCTAAGGACTTTCATCATAAACTTTTAGGAGAGGCAGTTGAAAAGGTGGCATGAGTTCCTCTTTTGACTACCACCATAATTAGACATGGAGAAGGAAATGGCAACCCACTTCAGTATTCTTGCCTGGAGAATCCCATGGACAGAGGAACCTGGCGGGCTACAGTCCCTGGGGTCGCAAGAGTCGGACATGACTGAGTGACTTTCATTATAATTAGACAAACTGATTAAATAGCAGAGGATACTGAGTCACAATTATTAGAGAGGATTAATGAGTTACTGTGGTCTGCATTCCAGGTTGACAAGTCTACAGATGTTGACAACAGGGAAACAAATGCTTATTTTTGTGAAATATATTTTTCAGGAAGATGTGCATGAGGATATATTATATGCACTTTTGTTATCAACCAACACCACAGCTGAAGAACCATCTAAGCCTTTGAATGATTACATATCAGGAAAATGAAGGTGGTTATTTTGTGTCAGTGTATGTCTAGACAGACCAGATGTCATGAGTAGATGGCTTTCTGGTGTCACTGCTTGGGTAGAAGAGGAAGCTTCGGAATGTGAGTCTATGCACTGTCATCCGTAGAGAAATGCTGGCTAGCCTAATCTAACAATATTTTTCAGGATATGATTGATTAAAATTGTTGTGGGGAAGAGTCAATTCTGACTCTATATTGGGTCTGTTTGTTTAACTTTAACCTTTCTTTCCCACCACTTTTGTTCACTAGAAGAATACTGTTTATACACAATGGCCTGCCTCAGGGAACTCTGACCCTCTGTCAGAATATTAAACTGAAGTGTCTTTATTCAGAACCCTGTCCACCTGTGGATGGCAGGAAGGAAGAAATTAACACATTCCCTTCCCAAGGTTTGCTATTCCTTTTTTTTTTTTTTTTTTTTTTTTGCTTTACTTCCTTCCCTCTGCCCATCTTTGTTCTGTAAAAGAACCTGGCATCCAGACCCAGGTAAGATGATTACTTTGAGACATTTGTCTGCCATCTTCTCGGTCAGCTGGCTTTCTGAATAAAGTTATATTCCTTGCCTCAACAGCTCATCCCTCAGATTTATTGGCCTGCCATGCAGCAAGCAGAGCAAGTTTGGACTTGGTAACAAAATGATCAACTGCATTAAAGTACCCACCCTTAATTCATATCTGTTCAAGCAGCTTTGTGAGGAGATGGATGCAGAGCACACACATGTTCTCTTATACACAGAAATGAGATGGCTTTCTAAATGTAGATCACTAGCCAGAGTTTTTGAGTTACAAGGGACACTGCAGAGATTTCTTTAAAAGAAAGAAAGAAAAAGTCACCACTGGCAGCACATTTCAGAGACACAGAATGAGTTGCAAAACTCTGTTACTTGTGTGAAAACCTGTGCAACAAACTCAATCTGTCACTTTAGGAAAGAATAGCAATTGTGTTCAAGACAGCAGATAAAGCTCCTGCATTCAAAGTCAAACTGAAATTATGGGGGTGATGAGTAAACACTTGGATTTTTGGCATGTTTTAAACATTAGCAGAGGTTTGAAAGAGACTGATCCAGGGCCTACTTTCTCCTAACTGGTGCATAATCATTTATCTCAGCTTTCAAAAGAGTTTGAGCATTACTTCCTAATCACAAAATGCACCCAAACTGGGAAGCAAGGGAACCTTGAGACATTTGTGAGTAAGCTAGGTGAATCCACTTTTACCTGTGCTAGAATGGGATCAATTCCTTGAGATGACAAATGATGATGGCCTTAAAATTATATTTGAGACAGCTCCAAATCTCCACACATTCTGGATTAAAATAAAGGCTGAATATCCTGAGACTGTCACAAAAACAATGAAAAGCCCGCTTCCATTTCCAACATCCTATCTTTGTGAAGCAGGGTTTCTGCAGTGACAGGAACCAAAACAAGATTATGAAGGGGACGGGACACAAGCAAAGTACTTTGGGTGTCGGTGTCTCCCATCACTCCCCGATGGGACTGTCTAGTTGCAAGAAAACAAGTTCAGGGCTCCCACTGATTCTGCATTGTTGGGAGTTGTGTAATTATTTCATTGTGTATCACAATGTAATAATAATCAGATAAAGCACACAATAAATGTAATACATTTAAGTCATCCCAAAACCATCCTGTCCCCTGGTCTGTGGAAAAAGTGTCTTCCACAAACCCAGGCCCTGGTGCCAAGAAGTTTGGGGACTGCTGGTTTAAAAGTTCTGGATGGCTGGTTTCATGTTGGCTCTATCCTCCCTCAGCTCAGTTGGACCTAATGATTTTCCCTGAGACTCCACTTCAGCTATTGTTGGAGTGTCTTACAGCTTGGAAATATAAATCACATTTTCCTACTCCTACTAATTTTCCTGGCTTGCCCTGAATTCTGTGACTGCTTCTCCATTTTGACACCCACTGAAAAGGTCCTTAGCAACCAACTGTCACATAACCTCCTTGAGAGCGTATGGCAATTCTGGATTCCAGTTTTTTGCTACATACCCCATTGGATTGTTACCAGCAACAGTTAAATGTGTGAACTAGAACATATTTGGGTATTCTGGGATTTTACAGCATCAGTATTGTCTGTTATATGAACCTAAGCTTCCTTGTTGTCTTCTCATGTTAAGAAATGTAAATAAAAAAATAATAAAATAAAGATAAATAAAAATTTAAAAAAGAAATGTAAATATGCTCGGCTCTAATGAAGTTATTTTCATCAAGAGCAATTTTGGTTCTATTCAGGAGTGAATTTATTTGGGGAGCAAAAGGATGGGAAGCCTTCTGCAATCAACTTGGGAACTTAGGTAAGACTTCCTGAGACAGGCTGTTCTTGAGTTTTCTGGAAGTTGAAAGGAGATTAGCCAAGAGGAGAGGAGAAATTTTCCAGAAGAAGAGAATAAAGCTAGTGAAATTGACAAACAGAAGGTGCAATTTGAAGAGGCATGAGGGCCACAGACTTCAATGTTTGGAATGATTAAATGGATGCCATGACATGGTGGTAAAGGAAATAGACAGACCACTATTCTGCATTTCCTATCCAGGAAAAGGGAGTTGAAAGCTATCCTTGAAGGTAATACAGAGCCTCTCATGAGTTCTAAGCAACAAGGTGACATAGCCAGATTTCTGATTTTCTTTACAATATGAACATGGTCGGCTGATAAGAAGGCAACTTATCATACGGGCACTCCCTGTACCTGTCTTAATGTCAGAAAACAGAAGAATAAAGAAAGATAGCCTCATGCCACAGAATTGTAGAATAAAGTTCCTACCTACAACAGAAAGTCCATGCTGTGTACGATGCAAAACCAGAAGTCAAGAGTTGCCAGCTAGAGGTAAATTCAGACCATAAATATTCTCTTATACTGAATTTATTCTCATCCCAAATTTATTTTTATACATTTCCTAGGATCTTACACTTTTTTGCCTCGAATCACTCTCAACATTTTAACCACTTCTATCCAGGAAGTATACAGAGTGAGAGGATCTCAAACCATATCTGAATACGGTACCATCTGTTTCTGTTTTCCTAAAGCATTCCATAATAGGCTGGATCAGAAAGGACAGATTCTTGGCAGAGCCTATGATATGAACTTTCACTAGGTGATTTTGTCTATTTCTGCTGAAGCCAAAGCTTTTCTAGTGATTGGAGAAAATGGCATCATAAGCAGTAGAACGTTATGCCACACAGACAGTTACACTAATGAATCAGGATGTCAAAACTGTAAAGTTGCACTGTTTTTATCTGCCATATCTATTGTTGATTTTTCCATAACTATAGAAGAAAAGACATTGTATAAGCTATTTTAAAAATGATATGATCAAGTATTTTGATCGTATTTTATTTTGATCATATTATATTTTCACTGACATTTAAGGAAATATAAAGTTTAGGAAATAACTATTTCTCTCAGAAAACAGGGGTTAAAACTCTGGTCTTAATGTAAAAATTAAAATTAGTCTTCAAAATACAAGTGCTTAATTTCACTTCAGCTATACCTCTCTTTTCACTTTTCACATCCCCAACTTGACAGATATCTTAAGATGTCCAAAAAGGTAACACTTCCTGGAAAAATCTCAGAAAAAAAAGCAGAGAAAAAGAAACCATAACAGATATTTTTAAAAATACTACTCTATGAAAATTTCAAACTGATTTGTTATTAAATCCTTCATATACTGAAATTTGTCTACATTTTAAATGTATAGCTAACAAATGGAATTAGTATAATACAAAAATGAAACAATCATTACTAAAATCATGTAAAGCTTGAATGTAACAATTGTACTTTATTTTATGCATCTGTTGCTTCAGAATAATAATGGAACTAAATAAAAGTATTTGTATACTGAACATTTCTCAAAATTAAGCTGAAAACATTACTATTTATAATAGAAGTAGTACTCAAAAAGAACTAAAATTGCTTCTAAATGTAACTATTTATTGTTCTATAAATATCTACTACTGTTCACTTCTTACTGATTGATTCCCTGTAACATATACAAAAGTTTTTGTTTAGGTATAAGAAAAAATTTTCAGTCTCTAGAGAAAGACAGCAAAAAGAGATTGAATTAAAACCCTATAATAAAAATACAAGGTTTTATGTGACATAATAAAGGCAGGCATTATCCCATCAAGAATAGGAAATTATTCTTATAATTGAGTTAATCATCTAAACATTTGTTTTCACAAATATGCAATATCACACACATATGCACAAATACACATAAACACAAAAGTTTATCTCTATGATTCTTTCTCTATATAATTTTTAAAACTTAGAACGGTCTTCCCTTTAATGTAACTGTGTCTATACATTTTCCTTTCCTCCAAATTTCTAATATGTTAGAATACACAATCTTTTTAAGGTATAATACAAATAACCCCAAAGCACTTAAACTGCTGTCTTATGTGTATATATTCTCAATAAATACTAATAATAAAATTTTTGTAGTCAATTGCTCAGTCATGTCCAACTCTTTGTGACCCCAAGAATTTCAGTACGCCAGGCTTCCCTGTCCTTCATTATCTCCCAGAGTTTGCTCAAATGCATGTCCACTGAGTCCATGATACCATCCAACTATCTCATCCTCTGTCACCCACTTCTGCTCCTGCCCTCAATCTTTCCCATCATAAGGGTCTTTTCCAATGAGTTGACTCTTCTCATCAAGTGGCCAAAGTATTGGAGCTTCAATTTCAGCATCAGTTCTTCCAATGAATACTCAGAGTTAATTTTCTTGAAGATTGACTGGTTTGGTCTCTTTGCTGTCCAAGGGACTCTCAAGAGTCTTCTCCAGCACCATAAGTCAAGAGTATCAATTCTTTCATGCTCAGCCTTCTTTATGGTCCAAATCTCACATCAGTACCTACTGAAAAAACAAGTACTACTGGGTAAACCTGGTGCTCAGAGCTTCCCTGGTGGCTCAGAGGGTAAAGTGTCTGCTTACAATGCAGGAGACCCAGGTTCGATCCCTGGGTCAGGAAGATCCCCTGAAGAAGGAAATGGCAACCCATTCCAGTACTCTTGACTGGAAAATCCCATGGACTGAGAAGCCTGATAGGCTACAGTCCATGGGGTCTCAAAGAGTCGGACACGACTGAGCAAATTCACTTCACTGGATAAACCATGACTTGGACTATATGACCTTTGTTGATAAGATATTAAAAATAATATACATTAATATAATTTGATGAAAAGCAATATAATATAACACAAAGGTTTATAAGCAATGTTTAGGCCATAAACCAAATCTATTCAGTATGTTTTGTATATGTTTATATTTATTCTCATTCTAAATTCATGTTTGCTTAGGCTTAAGCTTTATTTTCAAATTCTTGGAGGATATGATATTGGGAGAAGGGGGCAACAGAGGATGAGATGGTTGGATGGCATCACCAACTCAATGAACATGAGTTTGAGCAGACTCTGGGAAATGTTGAAGGACAGGGAAACCTGGCCTGCTGCAGTCCAGGGGTTGCAAAGAGTCAGACATGACTGAGCAACTGAATAAAAACAATGGTATTGTCCATGTAGTAATAACACCTTTAATTTATAGCATTAAATTAAGAAGATAAATCAAGATTATACTTTAAGTTCTTGAAATTGTTAAATGGCAATTGTTAATTGTTAAGTGGAGGGGAAAGAAAAGAGCTCAATAGAAAGAACATACATGGGAAAAATCTTAGCTGTTAAGTATACCAGAGAATTAGAGGTGTTTTTAAAGCAGGAGAAACATAAAAAAGACTACACTCTTAGAAACAGAAGAGTAAACATTTAAAAGAAAAGAGTTAATTTAATAATATTAAAAGTATTAACAGTATACTCAGCAACAGATATTTCATAGCAGTTAAAAATATTTGTCTAATCCAGTGTTTCTAAAAGCAAGAATTACATCTGTCACCAAAGAACCTAGAAATGAACATTTCTTGTCTTAGATCAGACCAATAAACAGAAATCTTTTAGTATTAGACTTGATGATATGCCACCTAAACAACGTAGGTGATCATATTGGACATTAAACTTAGAGATTTCTTGGTATTGTATGCTTAGAAGTTATTTCATCAGCATGTACATACTGGATACCAATTTTATCTGTGCCAGGCATTGTTGCCAGACGTATGAACGGAAAACACAAGTGCATACATACATACACACACACACCTATGTCCTAGTAAAGCTTACATTTTAGAAGAAAAGAAGCATATACAGAAAGAAGATAGATAAAGCTATGGTGTGTTTGAGATCATCAAGACAGAATCAAATTAGATAGGCAGGATGCTGGACAAGAGAAACTATGGAAACTCTGCGTTCAGTTCAGTTCAGTTCAGTCGCTCAGTCGTGTCTGACTCTTTGCGACCCCACAAATGGCAGCTTGCCAGGCCTCCCTGTCCATCACCAACTCCCAGAGTTTACCCAAACCCATATCCATTGAGGCAGTGATGCCATCCAACCATATCATCCTCTGTCGTCACCTTCTCCTCCTGCCCTCAATCTTTCCCAGCATCAGGGCCTTCTCAAATGAGTCAGCTCTTCACATCAGGTGGCCAAAGTATTGAAGTTTCAGCTTCAGCATCAGTCCTTCCAATGAACACCCAGGACTGATCTCCTTTAGGATGGACTGGTTGAATCTCCTTGCAGTCCAAGGGACTCTCAAGAGTCTTCTCCAACACCACAGTTCAAAGGCATCAATTCTTCAGTGCTCAGCTTTCTTCACAGTCCAACTCTCACATCCATACATGACCACTGGAAAAACCATAGCCTTGACTAGATGGAACTTTGTTGGCAAAGTAATGTCTCTGCTTTTCAATACGCTGTCTAGGTTGGTTCCATAACCATGGAAACTCTGTGTGTAGTATGGTGTAATAAAAAACACTGAACTACAAGGCAAAAGAGCTAATCAGAGAGCAGGAGGAAATCAAACAGATGGCAATGCCATAAGATTAAAAGGAGGAAAAGTTCAGACAAAAATGTGATATACTGGTCAATCTTACCAAAAGCTGTAGATATGTCAAAGTAGACAAAGACTGAAAAAGATCATTGATAAGAGCAGAATATGAGAGATGTGGAATGATAATGCAGGCTAATGAGTTTATTATTCCTAGAACCTTGATAGCAAGTCATTCTACACAAGAGAGTAGCAAATTATACTTGAATGATATGATAAGCACAGTTATGTTACAAAACAGGATCATTGCGTGGGAAAAATGAGTAAATGCATGAATCAAATATTACCCCAAAGAACAGATTTAAAAAGCTCAGTCAGTCAGTTCAGTCACTCAGTATTACCGACTATTTCTCACCACATTGACTGCACAACGTCAGGCTTACTTGTCCATCACCAACTCCCAGAGCCTACACAAACTTATGCCCATCAAGTCGGTGATGCCATCCAGCCATCTCATCCTCTGTCCTTCCCTTCTCTTTCTGCCTTAAAATTACTCAGCATCAGGGTATTTTCAAATGAGTCAGTTGTTTGCATCATGTGGTCAAAGTATTTGAGTTTCAGCTTCATCATCAGTCCTTCCAGTGAATATTGAGGACTAATTTCCTTTAGGGCTGATTTGGTTTGATCTCTTGGCAGTGCAAGGGACTCGCAAGAGTCTTCTCCAACACCACAGTTCAAAAGCATCAATTCCTCAGTGCTCAGCTTTGTTTATAGTCCAACTCTCCCAACCATACATGTCTACTGGGAAAATATAGCTTTGATTAGATGGACCATTTTTGGCAAAGTAATGTCTCTGTATTTTAATATGCCATCTGGGCTGTCATAGCTTTTCTTTCAAGGAGTAAGTATCTTTTAATTTCATGGCTGCAGTCACCATCTGCAGTGATTTTGAAGACCCCCAAAATAAAATCTGACCCTGTTTCCATTGTTTCCCCATCTACTTGCATAAAGTGATGGGACCGGATGCGATGATCTTAATTTAGTGAACGCTGAATTTTATACCAGCTTTTTCAACTCTCCGCTTTCATTTTCACAAGAGGTTCTTTAGTTCTTCTTCACTTTCTGCCATAAGGGTGGTGTCATCTTCATATCTGAGGTTATTGATATTTCTCTGGACAATCTTGATTGCAGATTCTGCTTCATCTAGCATGGAATTTCGCATGATGTAGTCTTCATATACGTTCCATAAGTAGGGTGACTTTGGCTACTCCTTTTCCAATTTGGAAACAGTCTGTTGTTTCCTGTCCAACTCTAACTGTTGCTTCTTGACCTGCATACAGATTTCTCAGGAGGCAAGTAAGGTGGTCTGCTATTCCCATATTTAAGAATTTTCCATAATTTGACTGTTGAAGGCTGGCTTGGAGAATTTTGAGCATTACTTTGCTAGTATGTGAGATGAGTGCAATTGTGTGGTAGTTTGAATATACTTTGGCATTGCCTTTCTTTGGGATTGGAATGAAATCTGACCATTTTCAGTTCTGTGACCACTACTGAGTTTTCTAAATTTGCTGGCATATTGTGTGCACATTCACAGAATCTTTCACAGCATCATCTTAGAGGATTTGAAATAGCTCATCTGGAATTCCATTACCTCCACTAGCTTTGTTCATAATGATGCTTCCTAAGGTCCACTTGACTTCACATTCCGTGATGTCTGGCTCTAGGTGAGTGATCACACCATCGTGATTACCTGGGTCATGAAGAATTTTTTTTTTTTTTTTTTTTTTTTTTGTACAGTACTTCTTGGGTATTCTTGCCAGTTCTTCTTAATATCTTCTGCTTCTATTAGGTCCATATCATTTCTGTCCTTTATTGAGCCCCTCTTTGCATGAAATATTTCCTTGCTATCTCTAATTTTCTTGAAGAGATCTCTAGTCTTTCACATTCTACTATTTTCCTCTATTTCTTTGCTTTGATCATTGAGGAAGGCTTTCTTATCTCTCCTTGCTATTCTTTGGAACCCTGCATCCAGATGGGTGTATCTTTCCTTTTCTTCTTTGCCTTTCCCTTCTCTTCTTTTGTAAGCTATTTGTAAGGCCTCCTCAGACAACCATTTTGCCTTTTTGCATTTCTTTTCCATGGGGATGGTCTTGATCCCTGTCTCCTGTACAATGTCATGAACCTCCATCCATAGTTCATCGGGCACTCTGTCTATCAGATCTAGTCCCTTAAATCTATTTCTCACATCCACTGTATAATCATAAGGGATTTGATTTAGGTCATACCTGAATGGTCTAGTGGTTTTCTCTACTTTGTGTCATTTTAAGTCTAAATATTAGAATAAGAAGTTCATGGTCTGGGCCATAGTCACATCCAGGTCTTGTTTTTACTGACTGTATAGAGCTTCTCCATCTTTGATTGCAAAGAATATAATCAATCTGATTGTGGTGTTGACCATCTGCTGATGTCCCTGTGCAGAGTCTTCTCTTGTGTTGTTGGAAGAGGGTGTTTGCTATGACCAGTGCATTCTCTTGGCAAAACCCTGTTAGCCTTGCCCTGCTTCATTTTGTACTCCAAGGCCAAATTTGCCTGTTACTCCAGGTATCTCTTGACTTCCTACTTTTGCTTTCCAGTCCCCTATAATGAAAAGGATACATTTTCTCAGTGTTCTAGAAGGTCTTATAGGTCTTCAGAGAACTGTTCAACTTCAGCTTCACTAGCATTAATGATTGTGGCATAGACTTGGATTACTGTGATATTGGATTGCTTGCCTTGGAAACAAACAGATAATTCTGTCCTTTTTGAGACTGCATCCAAGAACTGCATTTTGGGCTTTCTTTTTATTAACTTTGAAGGTTATTCCATTTCTTCTAAGGGTTTCTTGCCCACAGTAGTAGATATAATAGCCATCTGAGTTAAATTCACCCATTCCAGTCTCTTTTAGTTCTCTGATTCCTAAAATGTTTATGTTCACTCTTTCCATCTCCCGTTTGACCACTTCCAATTTACCTTGATTCATGGACCTAACATTCCAGATTCCTTTGCAATATTGTTCCTTACAGCAGACTTACTTCCATGACCTGTCACATCAACAACTGGGTGTTTTTGTTGTTGTTGTTGTTGTTGTTGTTTGTTTGTTTGTTTTGCTTTGGCTCTGTCTCTTCATTTTTTCTGGAGTTATTTCTCCACTCTTCTCCAGTAGTGTACTGGGCACCCACTGACCTGGAGAGTTCATCTTCCAGTGTCATATCTTTTTGCCTTTTCATACCATTTGTGGGGTTCTCAAGGCAAGAATACTGAAGTGGTTTGCAATTCCCTTCTCCAGTGGACCACATTTTGTCAGAAATCTCCACCATGACCCATCCTTCTTGGGTGGACCCACAAGGCATGGCTCATGCTTTTATTGAATTAGACAGAGCTGTGGTCTGTATTATCAGTTTGATTAGTTTTCTGTGATTTTTATTTTCATTCTATCTGCCCTCTGAAGGATAAGGATAATAGGCTATGGAAGCTTCCTGATGGGAGAGACTTACTGTGGGGAAAACTGGGTCTTTTTCTGATGGGCAGAGCCATGTTAAGTTCAGTTTGGCCATTCTATCATATTCGACTCTGCAACCCCATGCACTGCAGCACCTGTGGCTTCCCTGTCCATCACCAACTCATGGAGTTTACTCAAACTCATGTCCATTGAGTCAATGATGACATCCAACCATCTCATCCTCTGTCATCCCCTTCTCCTCCCACCTTCAATCTTTCCCAGCATCAGGGTCTTTTCCAAGCATCAGTTGGTCAAAGCACTGGAGTTACAGTTTCAGCATCAGTTCTTCCAATGAATATTCAGGACTGATTTCCTTTAAGATGGACTGGTTGGATCTCCTTCTGTCCAAGGGACTTTCAAGATTCTTCTTTAACACCACAGTTCAAAAGCACTTAGCTTAGCACTTTGGCACTTAGCTTTCTTTATAGTCCAACTCTCACATTCATACACGACTACTGGAAAAGCCATAGCTTTGACTAGATGGAACTTTGTTGGCAAAGTAATGTTTCTATTTCTTAATAAGCTGTCTATGTTGGTCATAGCTTTTCTTCCGACGAGCAAGCCTCTTTTAATTTCATGGCTGCAGTCACCATGCTCATGTTCAATAAATCTTTAGTCCAATTTTTTGTTGATTGGCTGGGCTGTGTTCCCTCCTTGTTGTTTGACCTGAGACCAAACTATGGTGGAGGTAATGAAGATAATAGTGACCTCCTCCAAAAAATTCTGTGCATACACTGCTGCACTCAGTGCCCCTGACCCAACAGCAGGCCACCACTGATACATGCCTCTGCTGGAGACTCCTGGACACTCATGGGCAAGTCTGGGTCAGTCTCTTGTGGGGTCACTGCTCCTTTCTTCTGGGTCCTGGTGCACACAAGTTTCTGTTTGTGCCCTCCAAGTGTCTGTTTCCCCAGTTCTTTGTAAGTTCTGGTGGCTCTATGTTGGGGTTGATGGAGAACTCCTTCAAGTGGGCTTAGGCCACACCCATGTCTGCTGCACCCATAGCCCTTGTCCCTGTGGCAGTGCACTGCTGATCCGTACCTCCACAGGAGACACTCAAACACTCAAAGGCAGGTCTGGCTGAGTCTCTCTCTCTCTCTCTCTCTCTCTCTCTCTCTCTCTTTGGCAGCTTTTTAATGGCAGCTTTACCTAATTCAGAGACTATGCCATAGGCTGAACTCATCTGCACACCAGATTCTTTCTCTCAATATTGTCATAACAGCATTAAGCTAAAAATCTGGTAGAAAACTATGATTTGGATTTTAAAATCACACCTGAAAGTAATGTGAAACAGAGAGGGGGAAAGTATAATGTTTATTGAAAAACATCATATCAAATTGTTATCTTGTTCAATGCTAGTTTTCAAAGAAAGAAACATGTTATTAGAATTGAAATTAAATGGTAGACATCTACTTTTCCATCTAATTATGAAATAAAATAAGCTATAATAAATATGAAAAACAAAATGAGATGAATAGACACTAGATACAGGACTTCTGTCTGTTTCAGTAGATTACTGAGCTCATCTCTTCCTCAAAATCGTTGTATTTTCTTTAACACATTCCTGATATTCTTAGATGTTTTATAGTTTTCTCCCACTCATTCAGGATTCAACTGAAATATCCCCTTCTATGATGAGATTACTCTCAATAATTTATCTAAATTTTGTGTCTCTCCAAGTTTTTTTCTAAGTTCACCTTGTTTTATTCTACTCTTCCATATTTTATTATTGTGTTCATTATCCCCCACCCTCAAGTAGAATGTTGACTTTTGAAGAGCAAGTGATTGAGAGCTCCTGCTGCTTCACATTCTTACCAGGATTTGGTTTTGTCAGTGTGCTGGATTTTGACTTTTCTGATAGTTGGAGGTCACCATTAACCCAACCATAGAGCTGCCAGAGCTTAAACCGGCCTGGGGAAACTAACTCTTGGTGGGCACAAACAAAACCTTGTGGGCACCAAGACCCAGGAGAAAGGGGCAATGATCCCACAAGAGACTGATCCAGACTTGCCTGTGAATGTCCAGGAGAGGTGTGGGTCGGCAGTGGCCTGGTGCAGGTCTGGGGACCAGAGTACAGCAATGCATGCACAGAACCTTTGGAAGGAGGTTGTCATTATTTTCATTACCTTCACCATAGCATTGCCTCAGGTCAAATAACAGGGAGGGAACACAGCCCTACCCATCAACAGAAAATTCGATTAAAGATTTACTGAGCATGGTCCCATCCAACAGAACAAGACCCAGTTTCCCCCCCACAGTCAGTCTCTCTCATCAGGAAGCTTCCATAAACCTCATCTCCTTATCCATGAAAGGGCACAGAGAATGAAAACCACAATCACAGAAACATAAACAAACTGATCACATGGACAATCGATCAGTTCAGTTCAGTTGCTCAGTTGTGTCCCTCTCTTTGCGACCCAGTGATCACGCACACCAGGAAAGCCTGTCCATCACCAACTCCTGGAATTTACTCAAACCCATGTCCACTGAGTTGGTGATGCCATCCAGCCATCTCATCATCGTCCCCTTCTCCTCCTGACCCCAATCCCTCCCAGCATCAGGGTCTTTTCCAATGAGTCAACACTTTGCATGAGGTGGCCAAAGTACTAGAGTTTCAGCTTCAGCATCAGTCCTTCCAATGAACACCCAGGACTGATCTCCTTTAGCATGGACTGGTTGGATGTCCTTGCAGTCCAAAGGACTCTCAAGTCTTTGCCAGCACTATAGTTCAAAAGCATCAATTTTTTGGCACTCAGCTTTCTTCACAGTCCACCCCTAACATTCATACATGACCACTGGAAAAACCATAGCCTTAACCAGATGGACCTTTGTTGGCAAAGTAATGTCTCTGCTTTTTAATATGCTATCTAGGCTGGTCATAACTTTCCTTCCAAGGAATGTTTTTTAATAACATGGCTGCAAACACCATCTGCAGTGATTTTGGAGCCCAGAAAAATAAAGTCAGCCACTGTTTTCACTGTTTCCCCATCTATTTCCCATGACGTGATGGGACCAGATGCCATGACCTTAGTGTTCTGAATGGTGAGCTTTAAGCCAACTTTTTCACTCTCCTCTTTCACTTTCAGCAAGAGGCTTTTTAGTTCCTCTTCACTTGCTGCCATATGGGTGGTGTCATCTGCATATCTGAGGTTATTGATATTTTTCCCCGCAATCTTGATTCCAGCTTGTGCTTCCTCCAGCCCAGCGTTTCTCATGATGTACTCTGCATATATGTTAAATAAGTAGGGTGCCAATATACAGCCTTGACGTACTCCTTTTCCTATTTGGAACTAATCTGTTGTTCCATGTCCAGTTCTAATTGTTGCTTCCTGACCTGCATACAGATTTCTCAAGAGGCAGGTCAGGTGGTCTGGTATTCCCATCTCTTTCGGAATTTTCCACAGTTTATTGTGATCCACACAGTGACAGGCTTTGGCATAGTCAATAAAGCAGAAATAGATGTTTTTCTGGAACTCTTGCTTCTTCGATGATCCAACAGATGTTGGCAATTTGATCTCTGGTTCCTCTGCCTTTTTGAAAACCAGCTTGAACATCTGGAAGTTCATGGTTCACGTATTGCTGAAGCCTAGCTTAGAGAATTTTGAGCATTACTTTACTAGTATGTGAGATGAGTGCAATTGTGCTGTAGTTCGAGCATTCTTTGGCATTGCCTTTCTTTGGAATTGGAATGAAAACTGACCTTTTCCAGTCCTGTGGCTACTGCTGAGTTTTCCAAATTTGCTGGCATATTGAGTGCAGCACTTTCACAGCATCATCTTTCAGGATTTGAAATAGCTCAACTGGAATTCCATCACCTCCACTAGCTTGTTCGTAGTGATGCTTTCTAAGGCCCACTTGACGTCACATTCCAGGATGTCTGGCTCTAGATGAGTGATCACACCATCGTGATTACCTGGGTCTTGAAAATATGTTTTGTACAGTTCTTCTGTGTATTCTCGCCACCTCTTTTTAATATCTTCTGCTTCTGTTAGGTCCATACTATTTCTGTCCTTTATCAAACCCACCTTTGCATGAAAATTTCCATTTCTTTGCATTGATCGCTGAGGAAGGCTTTCTTATCTCTCCTTGCTGTTCTTTGGAACTCTGCATTCAAATGGGAATATCTTTCCTTTTCTCCTTTGCTTTTCACTTGTCTTCTTTTCACAGCTATATTTAAGGCCTCCTCAGACAACCATTTTGCCTTTTTGCATTTTTTTTTTCCCCATGGGGATGGTCTTGATCCCTGTCTCCTGTACAGTGTCATGGACCTCCGTCCACAGTTCATCATGCTCTCTACCAAATCTAGTCCCTTAAATCTATTTCTCACTTCCACTGTATGGTCATAAGTGATTTGATTTTGGTCGTATCTGAATGATCTAGTGGTTTTCCCTATCTTCTTCAGTTTAAGTCTGAATTTAGCAATAAGGAGTTTATGATCTGAGCCACAGTCAGCTTCCAGTCTGGTGTATGCTGACTGTATAGAGCTTCTACATTTTTGACTGCAAATAATATAATCAATCTGATATCAGTGTTGACCATCTGGTGATGTCCATGTATAGAGTCTTCTCTTGTGTTGTTGGAAGAGGGTGTTTGTTATGACCAGTGCATTCTCTTGGAAAAACTCTTTTAGCCTTTGCCCTGCTTCATTCCTGTACTCCAAGGCGAAATTTGCCTTTACTCCAGGTGTTTCTTGACTTCCTACTTTTGCATTCCAGTCCCCTATAATGAAAAGGACATCTTTTTTGGGTGTTAGTTCTAAAAGGTCTTGTAGGTCTTCATAGAACCGTTCAACTTCAGCTTCTTCAGCATTACTAGTTGGGATATAGGCTTGGATTACCATGATATTGAATGGTTTTCCTTGGGAATGAAGAGAGATCATTCTCTGGTTTTTGAGATTGCATCCAGGTACTTCATTCTGGACTCTTTTGTTGACTATGATGGCTACTCCATTTCTTCTAAGGGATTCCTGCCCACAGTAGTAGATATAATGGTCATCTAAGTTAAATTCACCCATTCCAGTCCATTATAGTTCGCTGATTCTAAGAATGTCGACATTCACTCTTACCATCTCCTGTTTGACCACTTCCAATTTGCCTTGATTCATGGACCTAACATTCCAGGTTCCTATGCAATATTGCTCTTTACAGCATCGGACCTTGCTTCTATCACCAGTCCCATCCACAACTGGGTATTTTTTCCACTTTGGCTCCATCCCTTCATTCTTTCTGGAGTTATTTCTCCACTGATCTCCAGTAGCATATTGGGCACCTACCGACCTGGGGGGTCCCTCTTTCAGTATCCTATAATTTTGTCTTTTCATACTGTTCATGGGGTTCTCAAGGCAAGAATACTGAAGTGGTTTGCCATTCCCTTCTCCAGTGGACCACATTCTGTCAGACTCTCCACCATGACCCGACTGTCTTGGGTGGCCCCACATGGCATGGCTTAGTTTCAGTGAGTTAGACAAGACTGTGGTCCTGTGATCAGATTGGCTAGTTTTCTGTGATTATGGTTTTAGTGTGTCTGCCCTCTGATGCCCTCTCACAACATCTACTGTCTTACTTGGGTTTCTCTTACCTTGGACTAGGGGTATCTCCTCACGGCCACCCCTCCTGACCTTCAATGTGGAGTAGCTCCTCTCGGCCCTCCTGTGCCCACACAGTCACCGCTCCTTGTCTAATTCAATGAAATCATTAGCTGTAGGACCACCCAAGACAGACAGGTACTGGTGGATAGTTCTTACAAAATGTGGCCCCCTGGAGAAGCGAATGGCAAACCACTTCAGTATTCTTGCCTTGAGAACCCCATGAACAATAAGAATAGGCAAAAAGATGGGACATTAGAAGTTAAATTCCCCAGGTCAGTACGTGCCCAATATGCCACTGGAGAAGAATGGAGAAATAACTCTGGAAAGAATGAAAAGACGGATCCAAAACAAAACCGACATCCAGTTGTGGGTGTGACTGGTAATGGATGTAGGGCCAATGCTGTAAAGAACAATATTGCATACGAACCTGGAATGTTAGGTTCATGAATCAAGGTATTGATTGAATTGGTCAAACAGGAAATGGTCAAACAGGTTCACGAATCAAGGTATATTGAATGTGGTCAAACAGGAAATGGCAGGGCCTAACAGAATCAAAGATATTAGGAAGAACTGGCAAGAATACCCAGAAGCACTATACAAAAAAGATCTTCACAACCCAGATAACCATGATGGTGTGATCACTCACAAACAAGAATGTAAGGCCAATGCTGTAAAGAACAATATAGCATCAGAACCGGGAATGTTATGTTCATGAATCAAATGTGGCCAAACAGGAAATGGCAGGTCAAACAGAGTGAATATCGACATTTTAGGAATCAGTGAACTAGAATGGACTAGGTTGGGCAACTCTAACTCAGATGACCATTATATCTACTACTGTGGGCAAGAGTCCCTTAGAAGAAATGGAGTAGTCCTCATAGTCAACAAAAGAGTCTGAATGCAGTACTTGCATGCAATCTCAAAAACGACAGAATGATCTCTGTTAGTTTCCAAAGCAAACCTTTCACTATCACAGTAATCCAAATCTAGGCACCAACCAGTAAAGCTGAAGAAGCTGAAGTTGAACTGTTCTATGAAGACCTTCTAGAACTAACACTGAAAAAAGATATCCCTTTCATTATAGGGGACTGGAATTCAAAAGTAGGAAGTCAAAAAAATACCTGGAGTAACAGGCAAATTTGGAATTAGAGTACAGAAAGAAGCAGGTCAAAGGCTAACAGAGTTTAGCCACGTGAATGCACTGGTCATAGCAAAAACCCTCTTCCAATAACACAAAAGAGGACTATACTCATGGACATGAGCAGATGGTCAACAACAAAATCAGATTTTTTAAATATTCTTTGCAGCCAAAGATGGAGAAGCACTATACATCAGCAAAACAAGACTGGGAGCTGACTGTGGCTCAGATCATGAACTCTTATTGCCAAAGTCAGACTTAAATTGAAGAAAGTAGGGAAAACCACTAGACCATTCAGGTATGATCTAAATCAAATCCCTTATGATTATACAGTGAAAGTGACAAGTAGATTCAGGGGATTATATCTGATAGAGTGTACCTGAGAAGCTATGAACAGAGGTTTCTAACATTGTACAGGATGCAGTGATCAAGACCATCCTCCAGAAAAGGAGTACATAAAGGAAAAATGGTTGCCTGAGGAGGTCTTACAAATAGCTGAAAAAAAAAAAAGAAGGGAAAGGCAAAGAAGAAAAGGAAAGATACACCCATCTGAATGCAGAGTCCCAAAAAATAGCAAGGAGAGATAAGAAAGCCTTCCTCAGAGATCAAAGCAAAGAAATAGAGGAAAACAATAGAATGGGAAACACTAGAGGTCTCTTCAAGACAATTAGAGATACCAAGGGAACATTTCATGCAAAGATGGGCCCAATAAAGGACAGAAATGGTACGGGCCTAACAGAATCAAAGATATTAGGAAGAACTGGCAAGAATACCCAGAAGCACTATACAAAAATGATCTTCACAACCTAGATAACCATGATGGTGTGATCACTCACCTAGAGCCAGACATCTTTGAATGTGAAGTAGTGGGCCTTAAGAAGCATCATAATGAACAAAGCTAGTGTAAGTAATGGAATTCCAGCTGAGCTATTTCAAATCCTCTAAGATGATGCTGTCCAAGTGCTACACTCAATATGTCAGCATATTTGGAAAACTCAGCAGTGGCTACAGGACTGGAAAAGGTCAGTTTTCATTCCAATCCATAAGAAAGGCAATGCCACAGAATGTTCAAACTACCACACAATTGCACTCATCTCACACACTATCAAAGAAATACTCAAAATCCCCCAAGCCAGGCTTCAACAGTACATGAACCATGAACTTCCAGATGTTCAAGCTGGTTTTAGAAAAGGCAGAGGAACCAGAGATCAAATTGCCAACATCCACTGGATCATTGAAAAAGCAAGAGAATTTCAGGAAAACATCTACTTCCACTTATTGACTACACCTATGCTTTTATGTGGATCATAACAAACTGGAGAATTTTTAAGGAGATGGAAGTAGCAGACCACATTGCCTTACTTGTGGGAAAACTATATGTAGGTCAGTAAGCAATAGTTAAAACTGGACATGGAACAACAGACTGGTCCAAATTGGGAAAGGAGTAGACAAGACTCTATATTGTCACCCTGCTTATGTAACTTATGTGAAGACTACATCATGTGAAATGTCAAGCTGGATGAAGCACAAGCTGGAATCAAGATTTTTGGGAGAAATATCAATAACCTCAGATAGGCAGCTGACACCACCCTTATGGCAGAAAGCAAAGAAGAACTAAAGAGCCTCTTGATGAGTGAAACAGGAGAGTGAAAAAGTTAGCTTAAAACTCAACATTCAGATAACTAAGATCGTGGCATCCTTTCCCATCACTTTATGGCAAATAGATGGGGAAACAATGGAAACAGTGACAGACTTTTTTTTTTTTTTTTTTGGGGGGGGGCTCCAAAATCACTGAAGATGGTGACTGCAACCCTGTAATTAAAAGGCACTTGTTCCTTAGAAGAAAAGCTATGCCCAACCTAGAAGCATATTAAAAAGTAGAGACCTTACCCTGCCAACACAAATCTCTAGCCAAAGCTCTGTTTTTTTCCAGTATTCATGTGTGTATATGAGAGTTTGACTATAAAGAAAGCTGAGCACTGAAGAATCGATGCTGGTACACTGTGGTGTTGGAAAAGACTTTTGAGAGTCCCTTGGACTGCAAGAAGATCAAACCAGTCAATCCTAAAGGAATTCAGTCCTTGAATATTCATTGGAAGGACTGATGCTGAAGCTGAAGCTCCAATACTTTGACCATCTGATGCAAGGAACTGACTCATTGAAAAGACCCTGATGCTGGGAAAGATTGAATGCGAGAGCAGAAAGGGATGACAGAGGATGAGATGGTTGAAGTGTATCACCTATTTGATGGATGTGAGTTTGAACAAGCCCTGGAAGTTGCTGATGGACAGGGAAGTCTGGCATAGTGCAGTATGTGGGGTCACAAAGAGTCAGACACAAGTGAGTGACTGAAGTGAACTGAACTGAATAGCTCGACGGTGGTACATCACTGTTATTTTATTCTATATTCCCCTAACACATAATGTAGAACACTTTTTCATACATAACTATTTTAATATGTACTTTTTATATAATTGGTTTGAATAAGTCAAGAATTCTCCTCCTGTACCTGAGCTTCTTGATCTTCATGAGCTGACTTGATCTCATTATTATCAACTGATAAAATCTTTAATTCTAAATTTATCTCCCTCATTGCAATCTTATAGATAAGAGCCATTTTCCTTAATGCTTTAATATTTTCTTGCAATTCAGTTAGGAAATGTTTTTAAAACATGGACTTGATCAGATAGATCTTTTTTTTTTTTTTTCCAGATTGCCTTTCTAACTCTTAAGAAGAAGCAATGTTTGTAAAAGTTAAGTGAAAGGAAATACTTTAATGCTTAATGTAGTCTCTGATATGGAGTATGTGACCATTGAGTGGAAACTTTTATACTTAGCATTGCTGTCACTTCCCTCATCATCATGACTTCCAACATTTCCATCATCACAATGAGGGTTTTTACAGTTCCAAATTTTAACTTGCTAAAAAGTTTCCTATCACTGTCTGGCCCCACTTCTTATATCATTGAGCTAAGGATTTCATCCTTATTAATAATATATGTCATATGTCTTCTGATTTTGTGTCTTGTTCTCACATGAATCAGAATTCTGTCACAGTGTCCAATGTGATAAGCCTTGACAGCCTCTGTGTTGCTCTTGATTCTTCTGATAGAGAAAGATGACCTGCATACCTATTAGCCATTCCAGCTATCCATCTAACCCTCACAAAGCTACAGGTTACTTAAAACTGTCACTCATTCTAAGAGTGTTAAAGATTTTCCACTGCTGCCTGGGAATCCTCGTCAGTGTACACCTGTTTCAGAAATGTCAGGTTTATGTTCCACTGATGGAGCCTTGGGCTTCCCTTGGAAGCTCAGCTGGTAAAGAATCAGCCGGCAATGCAGGAGACCCAGGTTTGACTCCTGGGTCAGGAAACTTTCTTGGAGAAAGAATAAGCTACCCACTCCAGTATTCTTGGGCTTCCTTGGTGGCTCAGACAGTAAAGAATCTGACTGAAAAGCGGGAGACCTGTGTTCAATCCCTTGGTTGGGAAGATCTGCTGAAGGAGGGCATAGCAAGCCACTCCAGCAAACTTGCCTAAAGAATCGCCATGGGCAGAGGAGCCTGGTGATCTTCAGTCCATGGGGCTGCAAAGAGTTGGACACGACTGATTGACTAAGCACACACAGAGAGATGGAGACTTTTTCTATTTTTGTATTTCAGAAAGAGTTACTTAGCAGTTCTGTCTTTTCAACTGTATAACCCAATCCATGTTTCAAAGCAAACTTAGAAGGACACAGAATAATGTTCCCTACATTTCTCCTTGACTTGAACTCAAATCACATTTTCATAATTTATTAGCTATACAATTTTGAGCATTTACTCTCTTCTACTTTTCTCTAATATCTGCAAAAAGCAGATATGATGTTTTCTATCTTCAAAGTTTGTGGCAAGGATTAAATGAATTTTTAGTGCTAAATTGCCCCAGTGGTGTCTGACTCAGCCTCCCTGTGGACTGTAGCCCAACCAGGCTCCTTTGTCCATGCCGTTCTCCAGGCAATACTGGAGTGTGCTGCCATGCCCTCCTCCAGTGGATCTTCCTGGGATCCAACCCACATATCTTATGTCTCCTGTATTGGTAGGCGAGTTCTTTACCACTAGAGCTACCTGTGAAGCCCAATAGATCCGAAAGATCTTGTCAAATAATTAGAACAGGAAAGAGTAAGCAAGAATATCTCCTCTGGATTCTGGCTGGAACCAGGAAATACTTGCAACCACTTTTCACCTTTACTTCCTCACCTCCCCCTCTTTGTTCCATGAAAGAAGGGAAGTCACTCAGTCGTGTTGGACTCTTTACGACCCCATAGACTGTAGCCCACCAGGCTCCTCCATCCATGGAATCTTTAGGCAAGAGTACTGGAGTGGGTTTCCATTTCCTTCTCCAGGGAATTTTCCCAACCCAGGGATCGAACCCGGGTCTCCCGCATTTCAGGCAGACGCTTTACCGTCTGAGCCACCAGGGGAACTAGCTTCCAAATCCACGCAAGATGGTTCTTTGAGACCTTAGCCCACTGTCTTGTCAATCTGGTGGCTTTCCCACTAAAGTATCTATTCCTTTCCCCCAACAACTTGTTTTTCAATTTACTGGCCTGTTGTGTAGTGAGCAGAACACGCTTGCACTCAGTAACATTTTCTCACTCTTATACAACCAGCCTGTAGCAATTTGTCAGCAGTATTAGTGTTCCAGCAGTTAATTGCCTCATTGTCTCCTGCTCCAGGTAATGTGATCTCTGACTGTAATTCTCTGGATTTGCCTGTCTCTCCAAATTTTAGGGTGCAGCTTACGTGAAATTTCAGTTTCCTTACTGATCCAAGAAAATTACTGATTTTCAGGTTATTTTACTGTTTATTTTTGAAAAAATGGAGTGATAACATATAAGCTCTTAAAATATTGGAGCTGAAACTGGAAGTCCTCTGTCACCTTTGTAAGTAGTATTTAAACATTATCTGGAAGCAATTTTTAAAAAGATAATTTTTTAAGAGCAGTTTTAAGTTTACAGCAAAATTCTAAGGAAGTTATAGAAATTTTGCCTATATCCTCTCTTCCTTCAAAACAAGCATAGTCTCACCTATTATCAACATCCCCCACCAGGGCGGGACATTTGCTTAAATTGATAAACCTACATTGATACATCATAATCACCAAAATTTTGACTGTTAGTGTTTACTCTTGTATATTCTGTGGATTTTTAATAAATATAAAATGAAATGTATCCACCCTTGTGATATCATACAGAATCTTTTCACTGCCCTTAAAATCCCCGTGCTCTAAGTACTTATCACTCTCCCCATTACTTGCAAGTATTTTATAAATAAATTTTCATACTGTGGTCCTATAATTCAGCTATCATTATAAAAACAGGCACTAAAGTATTCCATTTCTGAAATGCTTAAAGTTATGCATCAATTTATTTGCTGATTTATAACTTATTTAATTCTACTTAAAAAATAATGCTCCAGTGATTTAGTTTTCTGATGAATATTTTCATAAAGAATTTGTCCATTCTCATTATATAGTCATCAGAAAAGTATATTTGTCATCCTGAGGCAATTTTTTTTAACTTAATAAAAGTAAATTAAAAAAAAAGTCAGTCCCACAAACATGCTTCTAGCAAGGGTTGTACATATTTTTCTTGTTCAGATATTTTTCAAATAAAATGAAACAATTGAGGAAAACATGTTTGGGTAGCAGCTGCTTTCTTCAACTTGTATAGTTTGAAACAAATTGTGTGCTAGAGTATTTCCCATTAATTATTCCCATTGTGTGTGAATTATTCTGAATACCCAATGCATTTTATTCTACACTCTCTCATTAAAAGCAAGCAGCTAAAGTTTGTGGGCCATCATTTGCTATACTACATTTAATATGCAAACTAATTTTGAAAGGCATGAGACACCTGCATTACAGATTTCAAAAGAATTTGCATAATAAATATAGTACAGACTCAAAGCCTGCCTTGTAGAGGACAATGATAGATGTGTAAGCAGTTTTGTGTGAGATTCCTGCATAACAAAATTTGCTTTAGAGTTGAATTTCAGGGTCGAGGTAGGACAAGCAATCTATTATAGGATAAACATTTTATGTAAGCAAACATCTTATATTAAAGTACCCAAGGCTTATTCTCAATGCAAACAGGGGACCACTTTTCTCCTATCCACAAATCTTTAGATTCTCTATTTGAATATGTGTCTGGCTCAAGCTTGAAGATAAGAGCATGTAGCCTCTGTTCAACACGACAAGAGAAAGATCATTAAATTCTGATATATTACTCTTTTCTCATTTAGTTTGTTGATCGTGTTTGCTGTTATTAATCTCCCTGAAGATTGTATCAAATAGTTTGTGTGTATATGATTGTGATGGACATAAATATTAATAAACAAATAACAAAATATAACTTTATCAATAGGAAAAGAATCCAGTCTATAAATTTATTATATCACCTGGTTTTTCTTCTCCCCAAAAGTTACAAATGTAAATAATTGTTAGTTAGCTAGCAAACCTAACTTTCTGGAATAGTTCAGGAGAAAACTTTCTCTCAAAAGAGATTTGTAAAGTGATTGGCTTGTAATTCAGAGATATATTAACTCCATTTTTATAAACACTGAATACTTGAAATAAATTGTAAATAGTTCCCTATATCTGACTAATGGTAATCCTATGTAAATTCTAAATTATAAGCCAGAAAAACTCTGGAGAAAACATTTCCTTTTCTAGAATAATGCTTGCATATAATATAATTTATTGGTGTATTACAATTGAAGAATCATCACAAAACAGAAGTCTATTTCCAGTAGTTATTTCCTAGAACCTCCAAAAATAAAATGCCCAACAACAATACCACAATGGTCAGAAGAAGAAAAATGAAAGGATATTATTTTATGGTTCTTACTTGATGGCAGATTGTGATGAGTTAAAGATCCATACTATCAGCTCAAAAGAAAAAAATGAGCAAAGAGTTTGTGTTATTTCTTTTTACAATTCACATATAAGCAATTTAATAGTATATTTCTCTTTCTCTGTCTGATTTACTGCACTCAGTATGACATTCCCAACAGCAGTGTGGGAAGATTCCCTTCTCTCCACACCCTCTCCAGTATTTGTTATTTGTGGATTTTTAATCATGGTCATTTTGACTGGTGCGAGGGGATATCTTGTGGTAGTTTTGATTTGCATTCCTCTAATAATTAGCAATATTGAACATCTTTTCATGTACTTTTGCCCAAATGAACTTATTTACAGAGTGGAAACAGACTCATAGACTTAGAGAAGGAACTTATGGCTAATCTTTCCCGACATCTGAGCCTTTTCCAATAAGGTGGCCAAAGCACTGGATTTCAGTTTTAGCATCAGTTCTGTCAATGAATATTCAATGAATATTCAAGGACTGCTTTCCTCTAGGATTGACTGGTTTGGTCACCTTGTAGTCCAAGGGACACTTAAGAGTCTTCTCCAAAACCAGAGTTCAAAAGCATCAATTCTTTAGTGCTCAGCTTTCTTTATAGTTCAACTCTCACATCCATACATGACTACTGGAAAAACCACAGGTTTGACTAGATGGACCATTGTTGGCAAAGCAATTTTGTCTCTGCTTTTTGATATGCTGCCTAGGTAAGGCATAGTTTTTCTTCCAAGGAGCAAACATCTTTGGATATTGTGACTGCATTCACCATCTGCAGTGATATTGGAGTCCAAGAAAATAAAGTCTGTCACTGTTTCCAAAGTTTCCCCATCTTTTGCCATGAACTGATGGGACCAGATGCCATGATCTTAGTTTTCTGAATGCTGAGCTTTAGACCAGCTTTCTCACTCTCTTCTTTCACTTTCATCAAGAGGCTCTTTAGTTCCTCTTCACTTTTTGTCATAAGGGTGTTATCATCTGAGTATCTGAGACTATTTATGTTTCTCCTGGTAATCTGGATTACAACTAATGCTTCACCCAGCCAAGAATTTTGCAAGATGTACTCTGCATGTAAGTTCAATAAGCAGGGTGACAATATATAGCCTTGACTACTCCTTTCCCAATACGGAACTAGTCTGTTGATATGTATCCAGTTCTAACTGTTGCTTCTTGACCTGCATACAGATTTCTCACAAGTCAGGTAAGGTGGTATTCCCATCTCCTTAAGAATTTTCCACAGTTTGTTGTGATCCACACAGTCAAAGGAATAGGCGTAGTCAATAAAGAAGAAGTAAATGTTTTTCTGGAATTATCTTTCTTTTTTAAGGATCCAGAGGATGTTGTGAATTTGATCTCTGGTTCCTCTATCTTTTCTAAATCCAACTTGAACATCTGGAAGTTCTCAGTTCACCTACTGTTGAAGCCTGGCTTGTATTTTGAGCATTGCTTTGCTAGCATGTGAGATGAGTGCAATTGTGCAGTAGTTCAAACATTCTTTGGCATTGCCTTTCTTTGGGATTGGAATGAAAACTGACATTTACCAGGCCTGCCTGTGGCCACAGCTGAGTTTTCCAAATTTGCTGACATATTGAGTGCAGCACTTTCACAGCATCATCTTTTAGGATTTGAAGTAGCTCAGCTGGATTTTCATCACCTCCACTAGCTTTGTTTGCAGTGATGCTTCCTAAGACCTGCTTGACTTCACATTTCAGGATGTCTGGCTCTAGGTGAGTGATCACACCACCATGATTATCTGGGTCATGAAAATCTTTTTTTTGTATAGTCTTCTCTTTATTCTTACCACCTTTTCTTAATATTTTCTGCTTCTGTTAGGTCCATACAATTTCTGTTCTTTATTGTGCCCATTTTGGCATGAAATGTTCCCTTGGAATCTCTAATTTCCTTGAGGAGATCTTGAGTCTTTCCCATTCAATTGTTTTCCTTTATTTCTTTGCATTGATCACTGAGGAAGGCTTTCTTATCTCTCCTTGCTCTTTTTTGGAGCTCTGCAATCAGATGGGTATATCTTTCCTTTTCTCCTTTGCCTCCCACTTCTCTTCTTTTCTCAGCTATCTTTACAGTTTTCTCAGACAACCATTTTGCCTTTTTGCATTTCTTTTTCTTGGGAATGGTCTTAATCACTGCTTCCTATACAATGTCATTTACCTCCATCCATAGTTCTTCAGGCACTCTTTCTGTCACATCTAATCCCTTCAATCTGTTTGTCACTTCCACTGTATAATCATAGGGATTTGATTTGGGACATACTTGAATGGTCTAGTGGTTTTCCTTACTTTTTTCAATTTAAGTCTGAATTTGGCAATAAGGAGTTCATGATCTGAGCCACAGTCAGCTCGCAGTCTTGTTTTTGCTGACTGTATAGTGTTTCTCCATCTTTGTCTGCAAAGAATATAATCAATCTGATTTCAGTATTGACCACCTGGTGATGTCCATGTGTAGAGTTGTGTTTTATGTTGTTGGAATAGGGTGTTTCCTATGTCCAGTGCATAGTCTTAGCAAAACTCTTTTAGCCTTTGCCCTGCTTCATTTTAACGGAGGATAATATGGGAATATAGTTATTTTCAAAAATATTTGTATGTCTGAGCAACTTTGGTAAAATATCAAGTTACTCCTACTGTAGTTTGGCACTGAATCTAATAGTTTGTATGTTTGGGTTAGTGAGTGGCAACTCTGATGGTAGCTGTTGCATCAAATAATCATTATCCTATCGCCTAGGGTATCCTATTACTATTTGCATAAAATTGAAAAGCAATGCCCTTTTGCACAAGAAAGAGCTTGCATCAGATTGTCCTATATTTCCCAAAGCATCCATTACTACTACTCTCTTGCGCCCTGTATATTGGCTTTCCCCCCCCCCCCCCTGTATTATCTTATTGCATCTTTAACATCTTGAACTTTGTAGAATTTCTATCTAAAAATGTCCAACTCTTTGTGACCCCATAGACTGCAGTGTTCCAGTCCTTCACTATCTTCTGGAGTTTCCTCAAATTTGTATCTATTGAGTCAGTGATGCTTCTTACATTACCTTATTCTATTTTATCTACATCACTCTTCTCCACTTGAATAGTATTTTTTTTTTTTTTAGAGAGATATTTTTACTCACCAGAGAGAAAGCAGCCAAAGAATGAGGTCTCACACACCTTTACCACGCATGTAAACATGGTGCTTAGTATAGAGTAGATAGTCAATAAATGTTTGGTTAAGTAATTCTTAGATACAATCTCTAGCATTTTATGATTTTGAAAGTTTATAAAAATTCATTAAATTTTGTAATATTAATTCAATTGTTAAAGTTTGGGATTTTTTTTTTCAAACCCTGGAAATATATATAAAAATATATATTAAAAATATATCAAGAAGGACTGGTCCACACATAGATGGACCACTATGCTTGAAATATTCTGACATCTTTCTGGAAAAATAATCATTGTGTAGTCATGTCCACATAATTCATAGTTTAAAGTAGATCAAAAAAGATTCCCTACCTTGAAGCATCTACAAAGCAACTTAAGATATATTAATTGTGCCTACAATATATTATGCACAAATAGGCTGAAAGCCAGTTGACTTTTAGTCTAATAGAAAAGTAGTATCAAGTCTATGAATATCAGTTATAAAGATGACTATTCTAAAATTCTGGAAGCTAGGAAACTTTAGAAAATAGAATGAAACTTGACTTCAAAATTTCAGCTAAAGAATATTAGTAATAAAAAATGTGGACAAAATTTACATTCAGAAAGTTTGAATCCAAACATGCCAGTAAAAGTTAAATACATAAAACATAAATATGTTTGCATATATGGCCATTATTTTAAAAATCTGAGTGAAAGACACAGTGCTTTGCTATGTCATGTTCATATACTCAACATGTAAAATAATTTTCAATATATTGCAATGAAGTAATTCGCTGAGCCTGAAAGTATATTTGTATCAGAAATAATGGAATTTTAAACAGAAACTAAGAGGCCTGAATAACCTGAATGTGTGATGTGATAGAACAAACCCTATTCCATGGCGGATCTATTTCTTTCACTTTCACCCGTGTGCTCTTCTGTTGCCAGTGCTTAGCTATACTACCTCTGCATCTTCTGGAAAAGAACGTTCCTATAGCTTGAAATACACAGCATAGCCCATTTTCTAGGCTCTGACCTGTATAGGTATAACACTCTTCCATTCATATAGAGACAAAAAAATTGCAGAACAGAGTACCATTTACTTGTTGGAAGTTTACAGGAACATCATGACCTGAACTAAGTGGGCAGGTATAAGAACAAAGGATTCTGTCACCAAGAAATTTACAACAACCAAACAAACTTCCTTCCCTTTTAGGATAAAAGAAGCTGAATTTTAAGTTGGTAATGATGGTTCTTTACCATGTATGGATGTGAGAGTTGAACTATAAAGAAAGCTGAGCACCGAAAAACTGATGCTTTTGAACTGTGGTGCTGCAGAAGACTCTTGAGAGTCCCTTGGACTGCAAGGAGATCCAACCAGTCCATCCTAAAGGAGATCAGTCCTGAATATTCATTGGAAGGACTGATGTTGTAGCTGAAACTCCAATACTTTGGCCACCTGATGCAAAGAACTGACTCACTGGAAAAGACCCTGATGCTGGGAAAGATTGAAGGTGGGTGGAGAAGAGGATGACAAAGGATGAGATGGTTGGATGGCATCACCGACTCAATGGATATGAGTTTAAGTAAGCTCTGGGAGTTGGTAATGGGCAGGGAGGCCTGGCGTGCTTCAGTCCATGGGGTCGCAGAGTCAGACACTACTGAGAGACTGAACTGAATTGAAAGATGGTTTTCTAAGACATTAATCTGTATTTCTGGCCGCCGATTTTCTGAATATAGACGTTATTCCTTGCTCCAACAACCCTTTTCCCTATTTATTGTCCTGTCCTGTAGTAAACAGAATGAGTTTGGACAGTAACAGATGTGCTGAATATTTATGTGTGTGTGCATACTAAGTCATTTCAGTCGTGTCCAACTCTTTGCAAACCCATGGACTATAGCCCACCAGGTTCCTCTGTCCTTGGGATTCTCCAGACAAGAATACTAAAGTGGGTTGCCTGCCCTCCTCCAAGGGATCTCCCCAACCCAGAGACTGAACCTGCCACTCAGGTTTCCTGCATTTGCAGGTGGGTTTTTTTTTTTTTTTTTTTTAAGTTATTTATTTTAATTGGTGGCCAATTACTTTACAATATTGTAGTGGGTTTTGCCATACATTGACATGAATCAGCCATGCGTGTACATAGGTTCCCCATCCTGACCCCCCACCCACTTCCCGCCCCATCCCATCCCTCAGGGTCATCCCAGTGCACCAGTCCTGAGCATCCTGTATCATGCATCAAAACTGGACTGGTGATTCATTTCACATTTGATAATATACATGTTTCAATGCTATTCTCTCAGATCATCCCAAGCTCACCCTCTACCACAGAGTCCAATAGACTGTTCTATACATAGGGTTATTGTTACCATCTTTCTAAATTCCCTATAGATGTGTGAGTATGCTGCATTGGTGTTATTCTTTCTGACTTACTTGGATCTGTATAATAGGCTACAGTTTCATCCACTTCATTAGAACTGATTCAAATGTATTCTTTTTAATGGCTGAGTAATATTCCATTGTGTATATGTACCACAGCTTTCTCATCCATTCATCTGCCAATGGACATCTAGGTTGCTTCCAAGTCCTGGCTAATGTAAACAGTGCTGTGATGAACATTGGAGTACACATGTCTCTTTCAATTCTGGTTTCCTTGGTGTGTATGCCTAGCAGGGGGATTGCTGGGTCATATGGCAGTTCTATTTCCAGTTTTTTAAGGAATCTCCACACTGTTCTCCATAGTGACTGTACTAGTCTGCATTCCCACCAACAGTATAAGAGGGTTCCCTTTTCTCCACACCCTCACCAGCATCTATTATTTGTAGATTTTTGGATGGCAGCCATTCTGAACAGCATGAGACGGTACTTCATTGTGGTTTTGATTTGCCTTTCTCTGATAATAAGTGATGTTGAGGCTCTTTTCATGTGTTTGTTATCCATCTGTATGTCTTCCTTGGAAAAATGTCTGTTTAGTTATTTGGCCCATTTTTTGATTGGGTCGTTTATTTATGTGGAATAGAGCTGCAGGAGTTGATTGCATATTTTTGAGATTAGCTCTTTGTCAGCTGCTTCATTTGCTATTATTTTCTTCCATTCTGAAGGCTGTATTTTCGCCTTGCTTATAGTTTCCTTTGTTGTGCAAAAGATTTTAAGTTTAATTAGGTCCCATTTGTTTATTTTTGTTTTTATTTCCATTACTCTGGGAGGTGGGTCATAGAGGATCCTGCTGTGATTTATGTCAGAGAGTGTTTTGCCTATGTTCTCCTCTAGGAGTTTTATAGATTCTGGTCTTACATTTAGATCTTTAATCCATTTTGAGTTTATTTTTGTGTATGGTGTTAGAAAGTGTTCTAGTTTCATTCTTTAACAAGTGGTTGACCAGTTTTCCCAGCACCACTTGTTAAAGAGATCATCTTTTCTCCATTGTGTATTCTTGTCTCCTTTGTCAAAGATAAGGTGTCCATAGATGCATGGATTTATCTCTGGGCTTTCTATTTTGTTCCATTGATCTATATTTCTGTCTTTGTGCAGTACCATACTGTCTTGATGACTGTGGCTTTGTAGTAGACCCTGAAGTCAGGCAGGTTGATTCCTCCAGTTCCATTCTTCTTTCTCAAGATTGCTTTGTCTATTCGAGGCTTTTTGCATTTGCATACAAATTGTGAAATTATTTGTTTTAGTTCTGTGAAAAATACCGTTGGTAGAGTGACAGGGATTGCATTGAATCTATAGATTGCTTTGAGTAGTATACTCATTTTCACTATATTGATTCTTCCAACCCATGAACATGGTATATTTCTCGATCTGTTTGTGTCCTCTTTGATTTCATTCATCAGTGTTTTACAGTTTCCTATATATAGGCCTTTTGTTTCTTTAGGTAGACATATTCTTAAGTATTTTATTCTTTTTGTTGCAATGGTGAATGGAATTATTTCCTTAATTTCTCTTTCTGTTTTCTCATTGTTAGTGTATAGGAATGCAAGGGATTTTTGTGTGCTAATTTTATATCCTGCAACTTTACTATATTTATTGATTAGCTCTACTAATTTTCTGATAGAGTCTTTAGGGTTTTCTATGTAGAGGATCATGTCATCTGCAAACAGTGAGAGTTTTACTTCTTCTTTTCCAATCTGAATTCCTTTTATTTCTTTTCTGCTCTGATTGTGGTGGCCAAAACTTCCAAAACTATGTTTAATAGTAGTGGTGAGCATGGGCACCCTTGTCTTGTTCCTGACTTTAGGGGAAATGCTTTCAGTTTTTCACCATTAAGGATAGTGTTTGCTGTGAGTTTGTCATATATAGCTTTTATTATGTTGAGGTATGTTCCTTCTATTCCTGTTTTCTGGGTTTTTTTTTTTTTTTTTTTTTTTTTATCATAAATGGATGTTGAATTTTGTCAAAGGCTTTCTCTGCATCTATTGAGAAAATCATATGGTTTTTATCTTTCAGTTTGTTAATGTGGTGTATTACACTGATTGATTTGCAGATATTAAAGAATCCTTGCATTTCTGGGATAAACCCCACTTGGTTGTGATGTATGATTGTTTTAATATGTTGTTGGGCTCTGTTTGCTAGAATTTTGTTAAGGATTTTTGCATCTGTGTTCATCAGTGATATTGGCCTGTAGTTTTCTTTTTTTGTGACATCTTTGTCTGGTTTTGGTATTAGGATGATAGTGGCCTCATAGAATGACTTTGGAAGTTTAGCTTCCTCTGCAATTTTCTGGGAGAGTTTGAGTCGAAGATAGATGTTAGCTCTTCCTGAAATTTTTGGTGGAATTCAGCTGTGAAGCCGTCTGGCCTTGGGCTTTTGTTTGCTGAAAGATCTCTGATTACAGTTCCTATTTCTGTGATATGTCTGTTAAGATTTTCTATTTCTTCCTGGTTCAGTTTTGGAAAGTTATACTTTTGTAAGAATTTGTCCATTTCTTCCAAGTTGTCCATTTTATTGGCATATAGTTTATGATAGTAGTATCCTATGATCCTTTGTATTTCTGTGTTGTTTGTTGTGATTTTTCCGTTTTCATTTCTAATTTTGTTGATTTCATTCTTCTTTCTTTCTTTCTTGATGAGTCTGGCTAATAGTTTGTCAATTTTATTTATCTTCTCAAAGAACCAGCTTTTAGCTTTGTTGATTTTTGCTGTGGCCTCTTTTCGTTGTTTTTTTTTTTTTTTTTTTTTTTTTTTGCATTTATTTCTACCCTAATTTTTAAGATTTCTTTCATTCTACTAACCTTGGGGTTCTTCATTTCTTCCTTTTCTAGTTGCTTTAGGTGTAGAGTTAGGTTATTTATTTGACTTTTTTCTTGTTTCTTGAGATAAGCCTGTATTGCTATGAACCTTCCCCTTAGCACTGCTTTTACAGTGTCCCATAGGTTTTGGGTTGTTGGTGTTTTCATTTTCATTCGTTTCTATGCATATTTTGATTTCTTTTTTTATTTCTTCTGTGATTTGTTTATTATTCAGAAGCATGTTGTTTAGCCTCCATATGTTGGAATTTTAAATCATTGTGTGTGGTTTTTTTTTTTTTTTTTCTGTAATTGACATCTAATCTTACTGCATTGTGGTCAGAAAAGATGCTTGGAAAGATTTCAATGTTTTTTAATTTGCCAAGACTAGATTTATGGCCCAGGATGTGATTTATCCCAGAGAAAGCTCCATGTGCACTTGAGAAAAAGGTGAAATTTATTGTTTTGGGGTGAAATGCCCTATAGACATCAAATAGGTTTAACTGATGCATTGTATCCTTTAAATTTTGTGTTTCCTTGTTAATTTGCTGTTTAGTTGATCTATACATAGGTGTGAGTGGGGTATTAAAGTCTTCCACTATTATTGTGTTATTGTTAATTTCCCCTTTCATACTTGTTAGCATTTACCTTATATTTTGTGGTGCTCCTATATTGGGTGCATATATATTTATAATTGTCTTATCTTCTTCTTGGATTGATCCTTTGATCATTATGTAGTGGCCTTCTTTGTCTCTTTTCACAGTCTTTATTTTAAAGTCTATTTATCATCAGATAAAATAGATATGAGTATTGCTATTCCTGATTTTTTTTTTTTTTTTTTTTTTTTTTTTTTTTTGGTCTCCATTTGCATGGAATATCTTTTTCCAGCCCTTCACTTTCAGTCTGTATGTACCCCTTGTTTTGAGGTGGGTCTCTGGTAGACAGCATATATAGGGGTCTTGTTTTTGTATCCATTCAGCCAGTCTTTGTCTTTTGGTTAGGGCATTCAACCCATTTACATTTAAGGTAATTATTGATAAGTATGATCCCGTTGCCATTTACTTTGTTGTTTTGGGTTTGAGTTTATACACCCTTCTGTGTTTCCTGTCTAAAGAAAATCCTTTAACATTTGCTGAAGAGCTGGTTTGGTGGTGCTGAATTCTCTAAGCTTTTGTTTGTCTGTAAAGCTTTTGATTTCTCCTTCATATTTGAATGAGATCCTTGCTGGGTACAGTAATCTGGGCTGTAGGTTATTTTCTTTCATCACTTTAAGTATGTCCTGCCATTCCCTTCTGGCCTGAAGCGTTTCAATTGAAAGATCAGCTGTTATCTTTATGGGAATCCCCTTGTGTGTTATTAATTGTTTCTCCCTTGCTGCTTTTAATATTTGTTCTTTGTGCTTGATATTTGTTACTTTGATTAATATGTGTCTTGGGGTGTATTGCCTTGAGTTTATCCTGTTTGGGACTCTCTGGGTTTCTTGGACTTAGGTGACTATTTCCTTCCCCATTTTAGGGAAGTTTTCAACTATTATCTCTTTAAGTATTTTCTCATGGCCTTTCTTTTTGTTTTCTTCTGCTGGGACTCCTATGATTTGAATGTTGGGGCATTTAACATTGTCCCAGAGGTCCCTTAGGTTGTCCTCATTTCTTTTAATTATTATTTTTTTCTTTTTTCCTCTTTGTTTAATTTATTTCTACCATTCTATCTTCTGCCCCCATTATTCTACTGTTCATTCCCTCCAGAGTGTTTTTTATCTCATTTATTACATTATTCATTATTGATTGACTCTTTTTTATTTCTTCTTTGTCCTTGTTAAACCTTTCATGCATCTTCTCAATCCTTGTCTCCAGGGTATTTTTCTGTAACTCCATTTTGTTTTCAAGATTTTGGATCATTTTTACTATCACTATTCTGAATTCTTTTTCAGGCATACTCCCCAACTCCTCCTCTTTGGTTTGGTGGACATTTATCATGTTCCTTCTCCTGCAGAGTATTTCTCTGCCTTTTCATCTCATTTAGATTGCTATGTTTGGGGCAGCCTTTCTGTATTCTGTCAGTTTGTGGTTCCTCTCTACTGTGGAGGTTCCTCTCTGTGGGTGGAGTTGGATGAGTGACTTGTCAAGGTTTTCTGGCTAGGGAAGCTTGTGTCAGTGTTCTGGTGGGTGGAGCTGGATTTCTTCTCTCTGAGGTGAAATGAAGTGTCCAGTAGTGAGTTTTGAGATGTCTATGTGTTTGGTGTGACTTAGGGCAGCCTGTATTTTGAAGCTCAGAGCTATGTTCCTGCGTTGCTGGAGAATTTGCGTGGTGTGTCTTGCTCTGGAACTTGTTGGCTCTTGGGTGGTGCTTGGTTTCAGTGTAGGTATGGAGGCTTTTGGATGATCTCTTATTGATTAATGTTCTCTGTA